>NC_092135.1:108038796-109354629 GCF_043159975.1 Macaca nemestrina
CTACAAACACTACTTCTGCAAATCTGCCATAGGAGACAGATAAAAGATCACAGATGAACAAATTAAAATAGGAATAGTTCTGCCTTATTTCATAAAGGTTATAATATTCATTAATTTTACTTCAATTTGTACATGTTAGGTCACTACAGCTGTTTTCATAAATATGAAATGGCTTGTGAATTACATGCTAAAATTCATAAAAAATGAAAAGATTATCCTGCTCAAAATAGTTTCCCACCCAACATTCCATAATCTAATAATGTGACCATTTTGAACTGAATTTACTATTTCTGCAAGACCAGCGTCTCGATATGCAAATAGCATTCTTCAGAGTAACAGTATCATTGGTAAACAGCTTACCAGAGATTAGCGGGTCAACTAGTGACAAAACAGTCCAGTTATATTTGTACAGAAATAAGAGGAAAAGAAAAGAGTTGGGTAATCTGAAGAATACCATGAGCAAACAGGAAGCATACATAACATCACTAGATACCAGAGGGGTGGGAACCCCATGAGGGGGATAATAAAAGATAAGTGAGTGAGTGTCCTGCAAATAAAGTTTCATTTATTTAAAACTTCCTTCCAGGTCATGTTTCTGATATTTACATCACATCAATTTATTTATTATTGCTCAAGGGCTGCAAGTATTAATAGAGAAGAAGTAATCGCCACTGCTACTCCCCACCCCCAGTATGGAGGAAGGTGATTGGGAGCATGACCAAATAAAACTCTGAGCTTTTCCCTACTTTCAACCAACTATCTCTACTTTTATTAATTTCATATAAAATAACCTCTGATCGAAGTGACTGAATACACTTCTTGACCTATCCTTGCTCAAACATTCAGGTTTATTAACTAAAATCTTATAATACAGTAAGTAGACTGCCCTAACTCAAAATATAATTATTGTAACTGTTAGCTTCCTATATAAACAATTTGTATGTCCAATCACCTACAACCTGCTTCTATAGAAACTGTATTAGGAATTCTAACTTTGGATGCCAGAGGCCTGTGTTCACTTTTCCCAGTGGGAAAGAGAACTTCCTTTGCCAGGAGTTAATCAGGGTGCCTTCTGTTATCTACGGCTGAGACATCAACAGTATAGGGCCTAAGGTTGCATGGTAACTGGGTATAAATACTATCAAGAAGGAGCTGAAGAAGCATATTATGATCAGATAAACATTTTTAAATTATTAATTGCAAGTGAAATTTTAAAGAATGCTATTAGCCACATTTATATTTTAAGAATTATATTAGAGTATTATTCTGAAGAACATGTTCACATCTAGCTATGCCTACCAGTGTATTTTCTGGATCTAAAGATACATCTATATTTTAGGTAGATAAAGCAACATTATCAAACACAAAAAAAGCATAGATTCTCCAAGCATAAACTAAAGTGTACCAGTAATGAATAAACTGGCTTAGACACCAAAGATGTGATTCTCTTAGAATAAGAGAGCCAAACATTCTTAAACAGCCTTAGAAACTATGTGACATTTTAACAATTGATTATATGGGCTAGTCATAGAAAGAAACAGTCTGAAAAACTCATAAAAGATTCAAATCAGATGTAGAAATCAAGCTTATGAAACAAGTAAAGATTCGGCATTAACACTTAAGAGAAAACTACCACATTTGTATGCATATTCATTTAAATAGCGCTAAATATGTGTATCTTCTCATTCCACTTTATACTCCAGTTTCTCTAAGTAAAATGGGGTATGAATATCAAATTAAAAATATATTTAAAGCATTTAGAAGTTGATATGGTTTAGTTGTGTCCCCACCCAAATCTCATCTTGAATTCCCATGTGTTGTGGGAGGGACTGGGGAGAGGTAATCGAATCATGTGGGTGGGTCTTTCCTGTGCTGTTTTTGTGATAGTGAATAAGTCTCATGAGATCTGATGGTTTTAAAAAGAGAAGATACCCTGTACAAGCTGTCTTCTCTTGTCTGCCACCATGTGAGATATGCCTTTCACCTTGTGCCGTGATTGAGAGGCATCACCAGCCACGTGGAACCGTAACTCTATTAAGTCTCTTTTCCTCCCAGTCTCGGGTATGTTTTTATCAGCAGCATGAAAATGGACTAATACAGTAAATTGGCACCAACAGAGTGGAGTGCTGCTGAGAAGATACCCAAAAATGTGGAAGCAACTTTGGAACTGGGAGACTGGAACAGCTTGGAAGGCTCAGAAAACAGAAAAATGTGGGGAAGTTTGGAACTCCCTAGAGATTTGTTGAATGACTTTGACCAAAATACTAATAATGATATGGACAATGAAATCCAGGCTTAGGTAGTCTCAGATGGAGATAAGGAACTTGTTGGGAACTGGAGCAAAGGTGACTCATTATGTTTTAGTAAAGAGACTGGTGGCATTTTGTCCCTGCCCTAGAGATCTGTAGAACTTTGAACTTGAGAGAGATGATTTAGGGTATCTGGCGGAAGAAATTTCTAAGCAGCAAAGCATTCAAGAGGTGACTTGGGTGCTGTTAAAAGGCATTCAGTTTTAAAAGGGAAACAGCAAAAAAGTTTGGAAACTTTGCAGCCTGACAATACAATAGAAAAATCCTGTTTTCTGAGGAGAAATTCAAGCTGGCTGCAGAAAGATGAATAAGTAATGAGGGGCCAAATGTTAATTCCCAAGACAATGGGGAAGACGTTTCCACTGCATGTCAGAGGTCTTCATAGCAGCCCCTCCCATCACAGGCTAGGAAGAAAAAGTGATTTTATGGGCTGGGCCCACGGTCGCTGTGCTGTGTGCAGCCTAGGAACTTGGTGCCCTGTGTCCCAGCTGCCAGCCATAGCTGAAAGGGGTCAATGTAGAGCTCAGGCTGTGGCTTCAGAGGGTGCAAGCCCAAACCTTGGCAGTTTCCACGTGGTGTTGAGCCTGCAAGTGCACAGAAGTAAAGAGGTTTGGGACCTCTGTCTAGATTTCAGAAGATGTATGGAAACACCTAGATATCCAGGCAGAAATTTGCTGCAGTAGTGGGGTGCTCATGGAGAACCTCTGCTAGGGGAGTGCAGAAGGGAAATGTGGGGTCAGAGCCCCCATAAACAGCCCCTACTGGGGCACCATCTAGTGGAGCTGTGAGAAGATGGCCACTCTCATTCAAACTCCAGAATGGTAATCTACAGACAGCTTGTACTGTGTACCTGGAAAAGCCACAGACACTCAATGCCAGACTGTGAAAGCAGCCAGGAGGGGGCTATACTCTGCAAAGCCACAGGAGTCCACGGCCACGGGAGCCCACCTCTTGCATCAGTGTGACCTAGGTGTGAGACATGGAGTCATAGAGATCATTTTGGAGCTTTGACTGCCCTGCTGGAATTTGGACTTGTATGGGGCCTGTAGCCCCCTTGTTTTGGGCCAATTTCTCCCATTTGGAATGGCCATATTTACCCAATTACTGTACCCTCATTGTATCTAGGAAGTAACCAACCTGCTTTTGATTTTACAGGCTCACAGGCAAAAGGGACTTGCCTTATTTCGAATGAGACTTTGGACTGTGGACTTCTGAGTTAATGCTGAAATGAGTTAAGACTCTGGGAGTGTTGGGAAGGCATGATTGATTTTGAAATGTGAGGACATGAGATTTGGGAGGGATCGGGGTGGAATGATATGGTTTGGCTGTGTCCTCACTCAAATCTCATCTTGAATTCCCACATGTTGTGGGAGGGATCAGTGGGAGGTAATTGAATCATGCGGGCAAGGCTTTCCCTTGCTGTTCTTGTGATAGTAAGTCTCACGAGATCTGATAGTTTTAAAAAGAGGACTTCCCCTGCACAAGTTCTCTCTCTCTTTGCCTACTGCCATCTATGTAAGACATGACTTGCTCCTCCTTGCCTTCCACCATGATTGCAAAGTGTCCCCAGCCATGTAGAATTGTAAGTCCATTAAATCCTTTTTCCTGTATAAATTACTGAGTTTCAGGGATGTCTTTATCAGTGGCATGAATATGGACTAATACAGAAATTAAAATGATGCCTGACACATACTTGCTTAATGAATATTAGCTATTATTATTTGACATTATCATTAGTGTTGTAAAATGAGCAAAGTCAAGTAAAAAAATGCATAACAATTTATGCTTTTTATTAATCCTGTCTAGCAAAGGGATAATAACCTCTGCAAATAATTATTCTAAATAATTATGCCTATCAGTATACCTCTATCCCTTCCATCTTATTGCTCTAGTAGAAAAATTAGGCTGGGGCAGTGGCTCATGCCTGTAATCCTAGCACTTTGGGAGGTTAATGCAGGAGGATCATTTTTTGAGCCCAGGAGTTCCAGAGAAGCCTGGGCAACATAGAAATACCTTGTCTCTACAAAAAATTAAAAATTAGCTGGGTGTGGTAATACATGCTTGTACCAGCTACTTGGGAGGCTGAGGTGGGAGGACTGCTTAAGCCTGGGAGGTCAAGGCTGCAGTGAGCTATGATCGTACCACTATACTCCAGGCTATGTGACAGAGTGAGACCTCATCCCTCCTCCACCAAAAATAATAATAATAAAAAAAATTAGTGTAATACTTCCTTACAAAAATGTGGAGTATAGAAGGAGTACATTATGAACTCATAGAGTTAGCTAAGGTTTCTAGGCAGAATGTGCAAAGGGCCAGATGGTTTCGTTTACTTGCCTATGATAAAGTATGGATGGTGCAGAATGATCTTAAAAAGAAGCTGTTAGGCCAAGCATGGTGGCTTATGCCTATAATCCCAGCACTTCGGGTAGGTGGATCACTTGACGTTAGGAGTTCAAGACCAGCCTGGCCAACATGGTGAAACCCCGTCTCTACTAAAAATACAAAAATTAGCCCGGCGTGGTGGTGGTGCCTGTAATCCTAGCTACTGGGGAGGCTGAGGCAGGAAAAACACTTGACCTGGAAGGTGGAGGTTGCAGTGAGCCAAGATCGCACACCACTGTACGCCAGCCTGGATGACAGAGCATGATTCTGTCCCCCCAAAAAAAAAGAAAAGAAAAAAGCATCTGTTACATTTTCAAGCAGAAGTTAGAGAAAATAGAGCCAGTACTTTCCAGTTAAAAAATATTATTTCTCATTTCCAGCTACTCCACACACTAAAAGGTTCTCACAGTTAGATACGGTAACAGTAGAAGACCAAATCCAGGGAACTGCCAGTAAAACTGTGGCCTCAGTGTCAAGATGTAAGGATGAGACTGTAAGACCCTTTATTAACACCTCAGAAAGGTTTGCCTGCCTCTCAATTGAGGTGCCTGGACATGATTCTTTTTTTTTTTTTTTTGATACAGAGTTTTGCTCTGTCATCCAGGCTAGAGTGCAGTGGCACGATCTCGGCTCACAGCTGTTGCAGGAAGTCAGGGACCCTGAATAGAGGGACTGGCTGAAGCCAAGGCAAAATAACATAAATTGTGAAGATTTCATGGACATTTATTAGTTCCCCAAATTAATACTTTTAAAATTTCTTATGCCTGTCTTTACTGCAATCTCTGAACATAAATTGTGAAGATTTCATGGACACTTATCACTTCCCCAATCAATACCCTTGTGATTTCTTATGCCTCTCTTTACTTTAATCTGAATCCCGTCATCTTCGTAAGCTGAGGAGGATGTATGTCACCTCAGGACCCTGTGATGATTGTGTTAACTGCATAAATTGTTTGTAGAGCAGGTGTGCTTGAACAATATGAAATCTGGGCACCTTGAAAAAAGAACAGGATAACAGCAATGTTCAGGGAACAAGGGAGATGACCTTCAACTCTGACTGCCACTGAGCCAGGTGGAACAGAGCCATATTTCTCTTCTTTCAAAAGCAAATAGGAGAAATATCACTGAATTCTTTTTCTCAGCAAGGAACATCCCTAAGAAAGAATGCATCCCTGAGGGTAGGCATCTAAAATGGCTTCTTTGGGGGCAGCTGTCTTTTATGGTCGAAGACAAAGGGATGAAATAAGCCCTGGTCTCCTGTAGCGTTCCCAGGCTTATTAGGATGAGGACCTAATAAATTTTGGTCAGACCGGTTGTCTGCTCTCAAACCCTGTCCCCTGATGTTATCAATGACAATGTGTGCCTGAAACTTCATTAGCAATTTTAATTTCACCCCGTCCTGTGATCTCGCCCTGCCTCCCTTTGCTTTGTGATATTTTATTACCTCGTGAAGTATGTGATCTCTGTGACCCACACCCTATTCATACACTCCCTCCCCTTTTGAAAATCGCTAATAAAAACTTGCTGGTTTTACAGCTCAGGGAGATCATGGAACCTGCTGACATGTGTTGTCTCCCCCAGACACCCATCTTTAAAATTGCTCTCTTTTGCACTCTTTCCCTTTATTTCTCAGACCAGCTGACACTTAGGGAAAGAGAAAAGAACACACATTGAATATTGGGGATGGGGTTCTCCCGATAACTGCAACCTCTGCCTCCCAGGCTCAAGGGATTCTCCTGCCTCAGTCTCCCAAGTAGCTGGGATTACAGGCATCCACCCACCACACCTGGCTAATTTTTGTATTTTTAGAAGAGTCGGGGTTTCACCATGTTGGCCAGGCTGGTCTCAAACTCCTGACCTTAGGTGATCCACCTGCCTCAGCCTCCCAAAGTGCTGGGATAACAGGCATTTGAGCCACTCCACCCAGCCATGGACATGATTCTTGATGATGAGGTCCAAGACTTCAAGCCTGAGCCTAATGCCATAATGGGTTGAGATATCAGCGGTCTTGGAAGAAGGGGTTAAATGGTTTTTACATATGAAAGAGGGAACCAGAGGATGGACTGTAGTAGTTTTCAATTATAGCCCCAATGAACCATGACTCCCAGTATTCTTGCCCTTGTATAGTCCCTCCTATATTAAATCCTACACTGAGTCACTTTAACTAATAAATTAAACACAAAAACACTGTGCTAGTTCTAGGATTCAGTCTTAAGAAGAACTGTTAGCTTCTATATTTGCATTTCTGGGAGCCACAGAGAGTGAAAGAATCCCAGCTATTCCAGCCCATCCAAGCATCCAGATGGCTAACCCCAGTCACAATCTTACTACAACTGTATGAGAGACCTTAGGCAAGGCTGAAGAATAACTACTTAGGTGATCCACAGAATCATGAAAGATAATAGAAAATGATTTTAAATCACTACATTTGGGGATAGTTTGTTATGCAACAATAGATGGCCAAAACAACAGGGATAGGCTACTCTGAATGTGCAGCATGGGGCACATGCCCACTTCTATGGCAAAGATATACAGCATAATGAATTTTTACATAGGTATACGCCCTGGTAACCACCAGCAAGCGTATGACACATTTTCAATTCAAAAACCTAGATTGTGCCCTTTCCTGGTCAACTTCTACACTCTCCCCCATGCTCCACTGAAGTAACTACAGTTCTCATTTCTATCATCACCGTAAGTTTTATTTGTATTTATCATAGAGTATGTTTTTGTTTTTGTTTGAGACAGGGTCTGACTCTGTCACCCAGACTGGAGTGCAGTGGCACAGATATGATTCACTGCAGCCTCAGCTTCCTTCAAATAAGCTCCTGCCTCAGCCTCCTGTGTGGCTGGGACCACAGGCCCTAACCACCAAACCTGGCTAATTTTTTTTTTTTTTGGTAGAGACAGGGTGTCACTTTGTTGCCTAGGGTGGTCTTGAACTCCTGGGCTCAAGTGATCCTCCCCCATCAGCCTTCCCAAAGTGTTGGGATTATAGGCATTGGCCACCACACTAGGCCTGTTCTCTCTTCTTTCACTCAACATATTGTCTGGGAGATACATCTTTATTGTTTTAACAGTAGTCCATCCTTTATATTGCTGTATAAATATACCACAATTCTGCTGGTGGGCATTTAGATTGCTTTGTGTTTGGGGCTTTAATGAGTAAAGCCGTTATGAGCCCTGTGATGGTTAATTTTATGTGTCAGGTTGACTAAGTGAATGGATGCCCAGAAAGCTGGTAAAACATTATTTCTAGGTGTATCTGTGAGGGTGTTTTCAAAACAGATTAACATTTGAATCAGTAGACTGAGTAAAGATCACCCTCACCTAATCTGATGACAGCACAAATAAAACAAAAAGGCAGAGGAAGGGCAAATTCCCTTTCTTCTTAAGCTGGGACATTCATCTTCTCCTGCCCTCAGTCAGACATCAGTGTTCCTGGATCTCTGGCCTTTAGACTCCAGTACTTAATATGAGGCATCCTCCTCCTCCTGGTCCTAGGGCTCTGGCCTTGGACTGAATTACACCACTGGAATTTTTCCTAGTTCTCAAGCTGGCAGACAGCATATTATGAAACTTCTTGGTCTCCATAATCATGTGAGCCAATTCCCATAATAAATCTTCTCTTATATATCTATATATATTCTATTGCTCTCTTTCTCCGGAGGGCCTTTGTGTGTATATGTATTCATTATTCCTGAGTGAGTTCCTAAGAGTGGAATTGCTGGGTTATAAGAATAAGATGTATGTTAGTCTGGGTGCAGCAGTACACGCCTGTAATCCCAGCACTTTGAGAGGCCAAGGTGGGCACATACTTGAGCTCAGAAGTTCGACACCAGCCTGGGTAATATGACGAAACCTCATCTCTGCAAAAAATACAAAGGAAAAATTGGCCGGGCATGGTGGCATGTGCCAGTCGTCTCAGCTACTCCAGAGACTGAGGTGGGAGGAATGTTTCAGAGTTTGAGCCCTGGAGGTTGAGGCTGCAGTGAGCTGAGATCACTTCACTGCACTCTAGCCTAGGTGAAAGAATGAGACCCTGTCTCCAAAAAAAACAACAACAAAAAAGGATAGATGTAGTATTAATTGCATTTCCTTGATAAGCAATGATTTTAAACATATTTTCATATGTTTATTGGCCATTTGGATATCCTCTTTTACAAAAGATCTGTTCAAGTCTTATGCATATTTTAATTTTAATTTTATTTATTTATTTATTTTGAGATGGAGTCTTGCTCTGTTGCCCAGGCTGGAGTGCAGTGGTGCAATCTCAGCTCACTGCAACCTCCGCCTCTCGGGTTCAAGCAATTTTCCTGCCTCAGCCTCCCAAGTAGTTGAGATTACAGGCACCTGCCACCACACCCGGCTAATTTTTGCATTTTTAGTAAAGATGGGGTTTCACCATGTTGGCCAGGCTGGTCTCAAACTCCTGACCTCATGATCCACCTGCCTCGGTCTCCCAAAGGCTGGGATTACAGGCGTGAGCCACTGCGCCTGGCCGCATATTTTTTATTTAAAAAAACTTTTATTGTGGTAAAATACATATAACAAAAGTTATCACTTTACTATTTTAAAGTATGTAACTGTGTTTATGCCTATTTTTAATTAGGTTGTTTATCTCTTTTTTTCTTTTTTTAGCCATTTTAAAATATACACATATATTCAGGATATAAAATCTATGTTGAACATATACACACACACACAGACAATGCAGATGTCTTTGCTCAGTGTATACTGTATTGTCTTAATGCTGTCTTTGATGAAAATTAATTCATAATTAACAAAGTCCAAATTAGCAATCTTTTCTGATTAGTGATATTTGTATTCTGTTTAAGAAGTCAACCACCCCGAGGACATGAAGACATTCTCCTGTGTTTTCTTCTAGAAGCTTTATTGTTTTCCTTTCACATTTAGGTCTGATTTACCTTCCTTTTTATTGACGGGTAATAAGTGTTTGCAACTGAGTTGTTCTATCAGTGCATTTCCTGCCTGTAAAATTTTGGGGGTCTGACAACCTTTTTCATTTTGTCTCGTCTTTGCCCCTTTTGGTTTAAGCTGGTAGTGTTGCTTCTGGCATAAAATTCTCAAAATCCTTGTGGGATTCTCACATATGTCAAGGGAATCCATGGCATTAACACAGGAGTTTCTCTCAAAATTCTTTCTGGATAACCCTATCTCTGTTCCTGGCTTCTGCTTAGATGACTGATTGGATCCATGAGTTATATACCTAACCTTCCCAGGAAAAGTTTGTCTCTGCTCTGGGTAATCCCCAGAGCAAGCTATATCACT
This sequence comes from Macaca nemestrina, assembly GCF_043159975.1. Taxonomy (NCBI): domain Eukaryota; kingdom Metazoa; phylum Chordata; class Mammalia; order Primates; family Cercopithecidae; genus Macaca; species Macaca nemestrina. Next base: position 108,048,780 of record NC_092135.1, read on the forward strand.
TTTTGTAATAGCCTGAGAATTTTCCAAATCATCAAGTTCTGGTTGCTTTTAACCTAACAGCTCCTTACTCACTTTATCTCTTTCCTCTCATATTCTACTATAAGAAGCAAGAAGAAACCAGATAACAAATCCCACACTGTACTTGAAAATTTCCTCAGCTAAATATCCAAGTAAATGGTTTACAAGTTCTGTTTTCCACCTCACAGTAGAATATAATTCAGCCAAGTTTTCTGCCACTATAACAAGGATAGCCTTCCCTCCAGTTTCTAATAACGTGTCCCTCATTTCCTTCTGAAACTTCACCAAACGCACCTTTAACATTCATTCTGTTATTCACTCAGAATTCTAGCAAATTCTGTTCATGATGACATATGTATTCTCTAAGATAAGAGCAGATTTGTCTTTTATTTTCCTCATTTCCTTCTGAGCTCTCACAAAACCTAGGCTTTTCCCTATCATGCACCTTAAAATTCTTCCAGCCTTTGCTCATTACCCGGTTCCAAAGCCACTTCCACCATTAAGTATTTGTTACATCAGCACCTTACTTCCTGGCACCAAACTCTGTATAAGTTTCCTAGGGCTGCCATAATAAATTACCATAAGACGGGTGATTTAAACCAACAGAAATTAATTCTCTCATAGTTGTGAAGGACAAAGGTCTGAAATTGATGTGTTGGCGGGGCTACACTCCCTCTGATGGCTCTAGGGGAGAATCCTTTCTTGACTCATTCAGCTTCTGTGGCTCCTGGCATTCTTCTTTTAAAATTAAATTTAAATTTTACTTTTTCTGCCAACACCTTGATTTTAATTTAAATTATTAATTAATTAATGCCCCTGACATTCCTTTTTTTTTTTTTTTTTTTTTTTTTGGAGACGAGTCTCACTCTGTCACCCAGGCTGGAGTGCAGTGGTAGGATCCCTGTTCACTGTAACCTCTGCTTTCCAGGTTCAAGCAATTCTCCTGTCTCAGCCTCCCGAGTAGCTGGGATTACAGGCGCCTGCCACCACACCTGGCTAATTTTTTTTACTTTTAGTAGAGACAGGGTTTCACCATGTTGGTCAGGCTGGTTTGGAACTCCTGACCTCAAATGATCTGCCCGCCTCAGCCTCCCAAAGTGCTGAGATTACAGGCGTGAGCCACTGTGCCTGGCCTGGCCCCGACATTCTTTAACTTGTGGAAGCATAACTCAAATCTCTGCCTTCACCTTCATATAGCCTTCTCTGTGTCTCAAATCTCTCTCTTTCTTTTTTTTTTTTTTTTTTTTGAGACAGAGTCTCGATCTGTTGTCCAGGCTGGAGTGCAGTGGCGCGATCTCAGCTCACTGCAAGCTCTGCCTCCTGGGTTCATGTCATTCTCCTGCCTTAGCCTCCCGAGTAGCTGGGACTACAGGCGCCAGCCACAACGCCCAGCTAATTTTTTGTATTTTTAGTAGAGATGGGGTTTCACTGTGTTAGTCAGGATGGTCTCGGTCTCCTGACCTTGTGATCCACCCGCCTTGGCCTCCTGAAGTGCTGGGATTACAGGCAGAGCCACCGTGCCTGGCCCTCTCCTTTCTCTTATAAGGACAACAATCACTGGACTTAGGACCCATTCTAAACTCAAAATGATCTCATCTCAAGATCCTTAATTGCAACGACAAAGACCTTACTAACAAAAAATCCACTGTATTAGTTTGCTAGGTGTATTTTAACAAAATACCACAACAAGTCAAATCAAGATGTCAGCAGGATTGGTTTCCTTTGAGCATTAAGCGGAAGACTCTGTTAGGCGTATCCTCTATCTTCTGGTGTTTGCTGCCAATCTTTGGTGTTTCTTGGCTTGTAGAAGTGTCATTCTGACCTCAACTTTCATGTTTATGTGGCATTCACCCTGTATGCATGCATCTGTGTCTAAATTCCTCCTTTTTATTTTTATTTTTTAAATTATTTAGAGACAGAGTCTCACTCTGTTATCCAGGCTGGAGTGCAATGGCATGATCTCAGCTCGCTGCAACCTCCACCTCTCAGGTTCAAGCGATTCTCATGCTTCAGCCTCCCAAGTAGCTGGGACTACGGGCACAAACCACGATGCCTGGCTAATTTTTGTATTTTTTAGTAGAGACGGGATTTCACCATGTTGGCCAAGCTGGTTGCAAACTCTTGACCTCAGGTGACCTTGGCCTCCCAAAGTGTTGGGATTATAGGCATGAGCTGCCATGCCCGACCAAAATTACCCCTTTTTATAAGGACATCAGTCATATTGGATTAGGGCCCACCCTGATTACCTTAACTAATTACATCTTTAATGACCCAATTTCCAAATTAGGTCATATTCTGAGGTGCTAGCTGTTAGAACTTCAATATAAGAGTTCTTAGGGACACAGTTCAACCCATAACAGTTATATTCCTAGGAACCAGGAGTTAGGACATAGACATATCTTTCAGGGTGTGTGTGTGGGGCGGGCCGGGGGGAGACACAGTTCTGCCCACTACAGCATTAGCTTTTGTTTTTAAATATTTTAAATATTTCACTCCCCTCTCTTTTTGGTTGTACATGGCTGGTACTATTCCAGAAGGAAAGTTTATTTATTATATACAATGGATGCCTTAGCCACTTTACCCTTAATATTTCAATGTGTATTTCATAGAATAAGGATATTTTCTTACATAACTGCAAAAACAATAATATTCAGGGAATTCAACGTTAATAAAATATTTTGTCTAATCTACCATCAATAGTCTAGTTTCCTCAATTGTCCCAGTAATTTTTTCCCTTGAAAAGAATTCTGCTCTAGATCACATATTCATTTAGTTGTCATGTATGTTTTTAGTGTCTCTTTCAATCTAGAACAAGTCCTTAGCCTTTCCTGGCTTTCATGACATTGACATTTTTAAAAGAACACTGGCCGGTTGTTGTTTTTTAATACTATATGTCTGATTTTGGCTTTGTCTGATATTTACTCATGATTAAATTCAGGTTATACATTTCTGGTCAGAATACTACACAGTGTTATTATATCCTCCCTCACAGGTGATAGTAGTTTTGATCACTCAGGCAAAGTATTGTTTGTTTCTCTATATATAGTTACTATATGCCCCCTGGCAACTGGCAGGAGGCACTTTAAGACAGCAGTCCCCAACTTTTTTGGCAACAGGGACCAGTTTCATGTAAAGCAATTTTTCCACAGACAGGAGATTGGGGGTGTAGGAGATGGGGAGATGGTTTCAGGATGAAACTGTTCCACCTCAGATCAGGAAGCTTTAGATTCTCCTAAGGAGCACACAACCTACATGCCTCAGATGCACAGTTCACAATAGGATTTGAGTTCCCGTGTGTTCCTGCCACTGATCTGACAGGAGGCAGAGCTCAGGTGGCAATGCTCGCTCACCTGCTGCTCACCTCCTGCTGTGTGGTCCATTTCTAATATGCCACGGACCAGTACTGGTCTGTGGCCTGGGGACTGGGGACCCCTGCTTTAAGATCATGCAAATATCTTGTTCCTCATCAAACCTCTCCTCAATCCTGACCCCAGATTTATACCCATTAATGATTCTTGTCCAATCAATCTTTACTATGATGATTGTAAAATGATTCTCTAATGTGACTGTTTATTCTACATTTATTAATCAGCATCCTAGCATATGGTAAAGTCTTCCTTTTCACCAATTTATCTATCATCAGTATGGACTCATGAGTTCCTATTTTTTCAATGGTTCAATATTGTCCTTATTTATTTTGATAGCAAATAGTCCTAGATTTGGCCAGTAGGGGCCTCTTCAAGCTAGCTTCTGTGTTCTTTCAACAGGACTTTATCATTTTTTAAAACACTTCCTTGCTTTCTGTTAACATTACGATGTTCCAAGATGATCATACCTTTTCTTCCCCAGCCCTGGAGACCAGCCATTTCTCCAGAAATCCCCGATTCCTTTTAGTAGGAAATGGTATTAGAAAACAAAATATGAGTTCCGGACATACTGATTACTTATCAGGATAAGTCTGAGTCTAGATCTGTGCTGTCCAATTTGGTAGCCATTACCCACATGTGGCTACTTAAATTAAAATTAATAAAAACAAAATAAATTAAAAATTCAGGATGGGCACAGTAGCTCACACCTGTAATCCCAGCACTTTGGGAGGCTAAGGCAGGAGGATCACTTGAGTCCAGGAGTTCAAAACCAGCTTGGGCAACATAGTGAAACTTCTAAAAAAAAAAATGAAAAAAAAAAAAAAACCCTCAGTTCCTCAATTACATAAGCCATGTTTCATGTGCTCAATAGCTACATGTGTCTAGGAGCTACGATATTGGACAGTATAGATTTATAGAGCATTTGAATCATTACAGAAAGTTCTATGGTTCTCAAGACTTTCCATAAAGAAAAAAAATGTAAGTTCTATGGGATATGGAATATCACTATTCTAGACCATCGCAGTAGGCAAATCTAGGAAACACACACACACACACACACACACACACACTTTGAGTTCCCATTCTCCATTGCCTTTTAAATATTTTCCTATGTTCCACTTCATTAATTCTTTAACACATTAAACGATTATTTATTGAGCACATTCTATCAGATAGGTACTCTTCAAGGCCCTGTAGATCTGGAAATAAAAAGATACAGCCCCTATTCTCTGAAAACATACCATACTTTTTTCTGAGAAGTCAGAAATGATTATAAAATAGTATAATAAATTCCAACTTAGCAAGGTTAAAACAAAATCTATATATGTATAGTATATATATATGATAATATATATACCATTCTGGGGATGTCAAGGAAGGCTTCCTGAGAGAAATGACATTTAAATTAAGTTTAGAAAGGTAAATAATTATTGGGTTGACAATATAGCAGACAAGCTGAGGGTAACAGAATTTGCTATTCTCCATTACTTTTTTCATCTTTGTTCCAATTATTCACTTAAAATTCTTTCTTTCTCTTCACCATAACCTTCAAAACTCTGCTTATCTTTCAAAACTCATCTTTTCTATATATTTCCTAATACCTCTAACCTTACAAACCCTGAAATATACTGTCTTTACTGATTTCAGGCCCACAAAAGATTTGGTTTATTCTTGTTGCTATAAATGTTTATAGAAAGAACATGGGCTTTGGAATCAGATTTACTGCCTCAGCTTCCCCAGTGGATGGGATTACAGGCAGCCGCCACAATGCTGGGCAAATTTTTGTATTTTTCACGCTGGGCTAATTTTTGTATTTCTAGTAGAGATGGGGTTTCGCCATGTTGGCCAGGCTGGTCTCGAACTCTTGACCTCAAGTGATCCGTCTGCCTTGGCCTCCCAAAGTACTGGGATTACAGGCATGAGCCACCACGCCCAGCAGGAAAAGTCTTTTAATAAAAGCTAATTTGTCAGAATCCACATTCCTATTTATAACTGGACCCTGATAAAAGAGTTTACAATTGGTTCCTAATAAAACAAACATCTTTATTTTAATACAAACATATTTAAATAGATAATGTAATGATAATCAGAAACTATTAAATAGTAGTATCAATAATTTCTTTCCTTTGATATATTAAGAAATCTAAAATAATTGTGGGGGGGGGAAGCATATCCAGCAAGAACTAGAGATAACTTATTTTTCCTTTCATCACAGCTGGTTTAGAAGTACACTAACGGAAGTATCCCCATTATTTTGTTCACACATGAAAAATATGTTTTTCAAAATGAATGTTTCTAATGAAGTATACTTAATTTGTAAAAACTGTAAGCATGAACATCTAAAATTGTATTGCTTATATTCTAAAAGAAGGAAAAGGAACACTCAACAAAATTAATAAATACCAAACCTAAAAAGGAAAGCAACGTTACTTCTTCCAAATAACTGAAGCTGTGCAGATTTTCTTCTTCTGAGCAAATATTTATGAGACAAATACGTAGTACATTTGTGTTTACCTTCTTATCTTTGCCAGTACATTTTAAAAATCATCTTGACATTTCATTATCTCTCAAATTAGTTTAGGCATAATAGATTTTTTTTTTAACTGGGGACGTGAGAAGTTTCAGAGTACACTGCTTGCAATGTTTAAAAAATTACTAAAGCCCACTTTAGTATTATTAACATCTACTATATCATTTATAAACTATATTTGTAAGTTTTATACATGTAATTATTCAAAATAAGTGTTATTCTAAATAACAATCTACATCTTCTCATACATGAAATATGCTGATGGTGAATCTTTGATCATGTTTTCTTCCCAAAGGCAGCCTTACCTGTGGAGTCCAGTAAAAAGTAGGGCTCAATCTGTAGAGTTTTCGTTTGTGGAAACTCTGAAGTGGCCTTGTTCGGGCTGATGTACTCATGAAAGTCAAGGATGAAGATTTCAGTCTTGTCCTGTCTTTTCTCTTTTTCTTACTGTGCTTCTGGTTAAGTAACCAGCTACTGGAGGAAGACAGCTCATCTAAATTCTCTGATGCACTGAAATGCCACGAAATAATTAGGGGATGGGAAGGGAATAAAACAAAACAAAACAAACAAACAAAAAAGACAAAGAAAACTAAATGTAAATTGCCTTGATCTATTATGACAGAAGAGTATTAATTTTAACCAATTTTGTGGTAACAATTAGTAAAATATTTTGTATTAATGGGAAATTACATATTCAAGTCATGAAAACCATTTTTACATCTATTTTCTCCTGCAAAACAAATATCCCATAAGTTAGAAAATGCTCACGAGTTTACTAGTGTGATGTAATTGCTCATTGTAAATCAATAATTCATGTCAATTACAGTGTTTTAACTACACAAAATTCTTTTTGTGTACGATGAAAATACATAGATTACAGGTATTTAAAAGGGCTAAAGTCATCACTCCATTATCAGTTTCTCTTTTTTTTTTTTTGAGACGGAGTCTCTCTCAGTCGCCCAGGCTGGAGTGCAGTGGTGCGATCTCGGCTCACTGCACACCACCGTCTCCTGGTTTCAAGAGATTCTCCTGTCTCAGCCTCCCAAGTAGCTAGGATTACAGGCACCCGCCATCATGCCTGCTAGTTTTTGTATTTTAGTAGAGATGGGGTTTCACCATGTTGGCCAGGCTGGTCTTGAACTCCTGACCTCAGGTGATCCACCCACCTTGGCCTCCCAAAGTGCTGGGATTACAGGCATGAGTCAGTGTGCCTGGCTATTAGTTGCTCTTATATAAGCACTATATATTAATAACATTTCAGTGAATTTTGAAACAGAGCTGTAACCCTACTATATTTTAGGATTTAAAAAAAATTTTCCAGTGCTACAGAAACAACTATAAAATAATGAAACAGATCACCTAAGCTACACATGAAAACAGCATAATAATTTTACATTTGTTCTTTATATATTTTTGAACATATTTAAATATTTCAAATATTTTATAATATCAGAACATCAAGAGGATAACCCTCATTGCCACATAAATTTAACTTCATTTACACTATTATATATACAATAATTAAGGTTTTCAGGCCCTACAAGGTACCAATTTCAACCTTAGTTATGTAGACAAAAGCTAGTCAATTTAGTATTCCAATATTAACAAATGAATCTGCTACTATGTGATACTGCTGTTCAATATGTAAGTTCTAAATATGCTATTTGGTAGAATTGGTGTTTACCAGTAAATATAAAATATGGTTTTTCTATAGCAGTATTGTGTTTGAATCATATTTATGGCTACTCTAAAATATTATATTAGCTTGTGGATAAAGTAAATAATTCAAGAATGCTTCACATAGTAATGAGAAACCAGAAATAAAGGTGTCTGAATGGCTTATGTTGATAACACTAAACAGAATAATTAAACATGGTATTTGGTGACTATCATACATTCAACAAATACATAATTGATTATGTACTACTGGCCAGACCAGTACAGAAAAAAAGAGCTGATGACAACTATTTCACTTTTAAAATATTAAGTCTCCAGAGAGCTCTAGCAAGAATGCTTTAAGTCTCGGAAAATAAAAGGTTCTAAAAATCTTTCATCATGTTGATGGCTAAGAAAGATTTAGGGTATAATGCTTCTCTCAAATTAACAGGTCCAATCTCATAACTAGATTTTATTTTCTGTCATATCAAGGGGGAGCAGAAGGCATACAGGAGAGCCAGTATGAAGTTAGGCACTGAACAGGCTAAGTGGCTGGCATAGAAGGGAGTCAAGGTCAAGAAGAAGACAGATTTCAGTAGGTAGCTGGCATTAGAGGCAGTTAAGTTAGGAGACGTAGGATCCAGGAAGTTAGGAGTAGATCCAGCACCAAAAGAGGTTCTTTGTCCAGCAAGTCAGAAGCACCTTTAGGCAGAACTTACACTGGCTCTTAAAAGACATTGTTCTAGAAGTGTCTAGGGAAAATTAAAAGCTTATTCTGGAGCCTGAGACCTACTTAACTAACTTTTACCTCTATTTACAACTCTAGCTGTTAATGAGATATTAGCTTTCCCCTCCCCACAGAAGGCTTAGCCCAAAGAAGATGAGCCCACATCTTATGAAATGAAAGGACACAACTTCTGTACTGGCTAGAGGCTCATAGGCTGGCTTAAAGATAATTGGAAAGCTTATTATTTGTGTCACTAAATGTTATACAGTCGTGTCACTTAGCAATGGGGATACCTTCTGAGAAATGCGTCATTAGATGATTTTGTATTTGTGTGAACACCACTGAGTGTACTTACACAAACCTAGTTGGTAGAGCCTACTACACACCTAGACTATATGGTATAGTCTCTTGCTCCTAGGCTACAAACCTGTAAAACATGTTACCATACTGAATGCTGCAGGCAACTGTAACATGATAGACATGGTATTAGTGTATCTAAACATAGAAAAAGTAATGCATTGCTCTACAACATTATCATAGTTACAACGTCACCAGATTAATAGAAATTTTTCAGCTTCATTATAATCTTATGGGACTACTGTTATATATGTGGTCCTTCGTTGACTAGAAACATCATTATGTAGTGCATTACAGTATATAATTTTTAAATTTCTAAAGGGGCTGACATATTATCAGAGAAAAAAAAGTTCAGTTTTATTCTTTTCTTTATGTTCCCAACTGCAGGCAATTTATCTTTAGATTCTAACACTTTCTAATTAATAAGGATTCTTGCAAAGTATCAACATCTACCCTCAAATAAATGAAGGAATGCATGAAAATTTAAAGATGTGAAATATGTTTATTTCACTACAAATCAATGTGCAAACTGCATATTCTCATCAAAGCTAATGTAGTACAAAATCATTTCCATAAATAACGGATGAAGGTTACTGTAAATGGTTATTGCAAACCACTGATAAATTCACTTATTTCACACATTAACAATAATGAGACAGTCCAATCAATGAACCTCACTGAAAGCAAAACATGAGGAAAATCCTGAGAAAATTTTGAGGAAGACAACACAAGTCTGATCCTGTGCCTTTGTAATCTAAAGCTTTTTCCCCAGGAGGTGATGATTCAGGTAATTAAGTATTGACTAAAATAGGAACTTAATGATATCTGTAAGACAAGGATATCATTAATAAATCAATAAAAGACACCATCATCACATGACATTCTTTTTTTAAAAAAATAAGGTTTATTGCTTTTTTAAAATCTTTCTTTATTTTTTACAGACAGGGTTTCCTTCTGTTGCCCAGGCTGAAAGGCAGTAGTACAATTATAGCTCACTTCAGCCTTAAACCCCTGGGCTCAAGGGATTCTCCTGTCTTAGCTTTCTGAGTAGCTAGGACTACAGGTGTGCACCACAACACCTGGCTAAATGACAGTCTTTAAAAAAAATTTTTAAAGTCACAATAAGAAGAGGAGAAGGTCCAGAAGAAAAAGACTATTTCAATAAATGATAAGGCTTAGTGTTCCCACTGAGATTAAAGTGTACCTATGAAATCCTAGAAACTGAGGATGCAATAGGCCACCATCAAATATTGTTACAGAATAATTATCAAAATACAATTATTGGCTGGGCACAGTGGCTCACACCTGTAATCCCAGCACTTTGGGAGGCCAAGGTGGGCGGATCACTTGAGGTCAGGAGTTCAAGACTGGCCTGGCCAACATAGTTAAACCCCGTCTCTACTAAAAATACAAAAATTAGCCAGACCTGGTGGCACATACCTATAATCCTACCTACTCTGGAGGCTGAGGTAGGAGAATCACTTGAACCTGGGAGGCAGAGGTTGCAGTGAGCTGAGATCGAGCCCCTGTAGCCTGGGCAACAGAGTAAGACTCTGTCTCAAAAAAAAAAAAAAATATATATATATATATATAAAACTATATATATATATAGTTATCATTGTACTTCTGAAAGAGCAAGCTTACAAGTGGGAGAGAACCAGGCGAAGAAATAAATTATTGTTTTTTTTCAGATTTCCAACTGGATGCTGGAGAATAATAAAAATCTTCCAAATGATATAGTTTAGATCCTTTGGGTTGCAGGCATATAACATAACTTGGTCTGAAAAGGAATTAAATAATTGAGGACGGAGAAGTAGTGACAGTGGGTTTCAGGCTTATACTTTTCTATATTTCCCTGGCCTCCTCCCTAATCCAAGCTATCTTGTACCAGGGTTACTCAATAACCTTGTAACTGGTCTCCCTCATCCATCTAGTCCAATAGACACAGTCTCTGCACTACTGACAGTCTAGAGAGGAAGACACAGGTTAATCAGATAATCATGCAAATAAATAAAAAAATTATCACTATGAAAATGCTAGGAAGGAGAGGTGAACAGTGAGTGCTCACCTTTCAGAGCTCACAGGGAATTTGATCCAGTCTTTGGAGGGAGACCATGCAGGAGTTCAAAGAAAACTTCCCCAAGGAACTGACTTTGGAACTGTCCATCCCCTCTAGTCCCTTCTATACCAATTATTTGGAAAGAACAATCTGATCCTGTCATACTTGCCCTGCCACCCTGCCACACAAACACACACGCACCGCTTAAAATCTTCCAACAACCTCCCATTGCTCTTGAAAGACTTAAATCCTTAATCTTTTAAAAGGCCCTGATAGGTCTGGCCTCTGCCATAGTTCTCTTGCCTCATCTTGCATGATGCTTTCCCTTGTTCTCTGTGTTCTGATAAAGAAAACAAACCTTTAATCTGAGAAATGCAAGTCCCTTTAAATTACCGGGCCCAGAGAAGCATTAAAATGTGACATGTCATGCCTATAGTCCCGGCTACTAAGCAGGCTGAGGCAGGAGGATCTCTTGAGCCTAGGAGTCTGAATCCAACCTGGGCAACAAAGCGAGACCCTGTCTCTACAAAAATAAACAAAAATGTGACAGCAGTCATGTTTTGCTCCCCGCTTGAGCTCAATACTTAACTCTTGAAGTCACTTGCTATGTGGGCTCTAGACTAATTGACACCAAATAGCCATAACATACCATACACTAGACACCTTAACAAACTATAGTTCAACAACATATAGCCAATCAATAATCAATGTTACTTTTGTAAGCCAGTAAGAATTCATGTCAAACAAAAATTTGTATCAACCCCTTTTGTGGGCTTAGACAAAGTCCCTTGTCCCTTTTTGCCTTTAAAAATCTGCTTGTGGCTGGGCACGGTGGCTCATGCCTGTAATCCCAGCACTTTGGGAGGCTGAAGCAGGTGGATCACTTGAGGCCAGGAGTTTGAGACCAGCCTGGCCAACATGGTGAAACCCTGTCTGTACCAAAAATACAAAAATCAGCCAGGCGTGGTGGTGCACGCCTGTAGTCCCAGCTACTCGGGAGCCTGAGGCATGAGAATCACGTGAACCCGGGAGGTAAAGGTTGCAGTGAGCCAAGACTGTGCCACTGCACTCCAGCCTGGGCAACAGAGTAAGACTCTGTCTCAAAACAAAACAAAACAAACAAAAAAAACCCTGCTTGTAACAAAGGCCAAATGGGGCACTTCCCAATGTTTCCCAGGCTGCAGTCCTCAACCTTGACCCAAATAAAGTCTCTATATTAATTTTGCCTCATTTTCTTTCCTTAGGTTGACATTTCCAACCACACTGCTTCCTTTCTTTATAAATAATTCACACTTCATACTGTACAAGATCTACATGTTATTTTTGCTTCCTAGAATCTTCACACATGCTCTTCACTACATACTTTCCAATAATCATCTAACTCAGTTCCAAAGTCAGTTCCTTGGGGAAGTTTTCTTTGAGCTCCTGCATGGTTTCCCTCCGAAGACTAAGTCAAATTCCCTACGAGCTCTGGAAGGTGAGCACTCACTGTTCACCTCTCCTTCCTAGCATTTTCATAGTGATAATTTTATATTTATTTGCATGATTATCTGATGAATCTGTCTTCCTCTCTAGACTGTCAGTAGTGCAGAGACTGTGTCTATTTTGTTTATCCTTGCATCAGAAATTCCTGATACTATGCCTTGCATATAGCAGATACACAATGATTATTTGTTGACGGAATGAAGAAATACTATACATACATATATGTTGTCAGGCTTATCATATAAACCAGGTTTAGTACAGCATATGCATAACATATACTACACCTAACTAGTTTGGCAAATGAGTAAATGTTGAACATTTTAAGAGCCAAAAAAGCTCTAAATAGAAGGCTACAAGACAACTTTAAAAAAAGATACGTATTTTCACTGTCTTGAAGTTTCCTTCTAAATCTGACTCTTTGGTTTACAAAAGTTAGGGTTTTTTGTTTTTCAGACAGAATCTCATTCTGTCTCCTAGGCTGGAGTGCATCTGGTATGAACATAGCTCACTGCGGTGTCAACCTCCTTGGCTCAAGTGATACTCCTGCCTCAGGCCTCCGAGTAGCTGGGACTACAGGTACATACCACCATGCCTGGCTAATTTTTTACGTTCCATACAGACGGAGTCTTGTCAAGTTTCTTGGATGGTTTGGAACTCCTGGGCTCAAGCGATCCTTCTGCCTCGGCCTCCCAAAGTGCATATTCCATTTTTGATGAAATACTATAATGCTGATAATTTCTAAGGATGCATTTACCATTCAATCAGAAAGATTACAACATGATAGATGACTGCTTTGGAAAATGCTGCTACTTAATGGTATGTGATAAAAGTGTTTTAGACATTTGGAATCAAAGACGTGTACTAAACTACATTCAGCACTCAATGTCAAGCACAGGAAAAGAAAATTCAAGGATCTTCAGCATAGGAGTGTGAAAGATCCATATCCTTAAGATATCCTCAAAAGCCAGGAACTACTCACAGTAAGGTGGTCATAACTAAAGACTTCCCTTGTATACCAGGACAACGATTAACTGAAGAGCTATACTTTATGGAAAAAACAGACCAATACCAGCACATGCTAAACTAATGGCCTCCATCTTTTCATATTACGACTTCATAGTGCATATATCCTGCCCTTCGCTTTAAAATACACTATGGAGCCAAGGAAAGTAAGTTCAAGGAATAGCAGCAAATAAGGACTTATTCAACATATAATTTGAAACTATTGTTTTAAGTCAGTAGTTTCTAACATTTCCCCCACATTCACACCACTCTCAAATTAAACTACTTAAGTAGAAATAAACTCTGAATAAAATAATTAGAATGTGCATTCCTAGGTGCCCCCCTCCACCCATACACATATACACAAATACCCACACCCACTATACTGGGTTGTATAGTGTCTCCTCAAAGTTCATGTCTACCCAGAACCTCAGAATGTAACATTATTTGGAAATACTTTGCAAATGTGATTGGTTAAGATAAGGACACACTGGATGAGGATGAGCCCTAAATCAAATCAGTGATTTCTTTACAAGAAGACACACACAAAGAACGCACGCCATGTAAAGATAGAGGCAGAGTTTGGAGTGATGTGTGTATGTCCTACAAGGAAAGTCAAGGACTGCAGGCAACCACCAGAAGCTAGGAAGAGGCAAAGAAGGATTCCCTAGAACCTTCACAGGGAGCATGGTCTTGACACCTTAATTTTGAACTTCTAGCCTCCAGAACTGTGTCATAAGAAACATCTGTTATTTTAAGCCACAAATTAGTGGCTTAAACTACAGCGGCCCTAGGAAACTAATATAGCCATAAACACATGCACTTAAGAATCAACGTGTTTGCATGACTTGTAATCTCTATTTCAAGTTTCTCCTTTTCCAGTTGGAAGTTCTTTGATGAATTCAACCTATTGTAACTAAGGTAGGCAGCAACTTTTTCCATACTTTCCCTGCTACACAGAGTCCTTCCAATATCTGAATTTATCACCTCTTTTATCCTTGATAGTACTGGGAGATACAAATGTGTCACACATTCAGACAACTCAATGGCATTTAGGATGGCAGTAATCAAATTTGGATGGATCACGAGGTCAGGAGATCGAGACTATCCTATCATGGTGAAACCCCATCTCTACTAAACATACAAAAAAATTAGCCAGGCGAGGTGGCGGGCATCTGTAGTCCCAGCTACTCGGGAGGCTGAGGCAGTAAAATGGCATAAACCCGGGAGACGGAGCTTGCAGTGAGCCAAATCGTGCCACTGCACTCCAGCCTGGGTGACCGAACGAGACTCCGTCTCAAAAAAAAAAAAAAAAAAAAAAAAGAAAGAAACTAATAAAAAATAAGACTTAAACTTAATAAGAGCATTACTTATCCTCCAATTGCCAAAAGTAAATACCTCTCTCAAATGATCATATAGATCAAGATCTGGCATGCCTGGTATAGAGAAAACAGTGCCTAGACCATTTCCCTTACTCTGGGTAATAAGTAGAGAAACTACACCTCTTACTCAAAAATGCAAGTCTCTTCAACTCTAACAATAAGAAAATGTGTTGTAGTACACACTGTAAAATGACATTCTTTACAAATAAAATGTGGTATCTAAAAAAATTAAGGCCGGGTGCAGTGGCTCATGCCTGTAATCCCAGCACTTTGGGAGGCCAAGGCAAGCAGATCACCTGGGGTCAGGAATTCGAGACCAGCCTAGCCAGCATGGTGAAATCCTGTCTCTACTAGAAATACAAAATATAGCCAGGTGTGATGGCAGGCACCTGTAATCCTAGTTGAAGCACGAAAATCACTTGAATCCAGGAGACGGAGGATGCAGTGAGCTGAGATCACACCACTGTACTCCAGTCTGGTCAACAAGAGCGAGACTCCGTCTCAAAAAGAAAATCTGAGATTCATCTTATTGTAGCGACTAAAGTGGGAAATATGTATTTTAAGTATAAAAAGCTTCAGATATAATATTAACTGAAAAAGGTATAAAATTACTTCTAATAGATCTCAACTATGAAAAGCTATATTAAAAAGATGGCAAGAAAATATACTCTGAGCAATATAGTGATTTCTTTTTTTTTTTTTTCTTCTTTTCTCTTTTTTGAGACACAGTCTTGCTTTGTTGCCAGGCTGGAGTGCAGTGATGATCTCGGATAACTGCAACCTCCACCTCCCAGGTTCAAGCGATTCTCCTGCCTGAGCCTCCCAAGTAGCTGGGACTACAGGTGTGTGCCACCACGCCCAGATAATTTTTGTATTTTTTAGTAGAGACACGGTTTCATCATGTTGGCTAGGATGGTCTCAATCTCTTCACCTCATGATCCACCCACCTGTCCTCCTCTCCTCCCTCCCCTCCTCTTCCCTTCACTCCTACCTCCTCCCCTCTTCTCCTCTTCTTCCCTCCTCCCTCCTCTCTCCCAAAGTTCTGGGATTACAGGCATAAGCCACCAGGCCCAGACTTTTTTTTCTCTTTTATTAGGATGTCTAATACATTTTGAAATGGCTTTTGAAAATAAAAGAGACTTAGGAGACATAGTAACCAAATGTAATTTATGGACTTTGGATACTGGTTTTAACAAATTAATCGTAAAAAGATAATTTTGAGACAACTGCAGAAATTTGAATATGGATAGAGAATGTCAAAACAAACAAATTATGGTTAACAGTATTAAATCTGATAATAAAGTGGTATGTTAAAAGGCTTATCAATGAAATATAAAGAACTATTTACAGTTAAAATAACCATCACTAGAAACTGCTTTACAAACGCCTAGAAAAAGAAAGTGTGTGTCAGGAAAAGGAATAAAAGAATTAGCAAAATTTTGAAAACTGTTAAAGCTGAGAATATGTGGGTTCACTTTACTATGCTTTCTATATGTCTGAAGTTTTCCACAATAAAAGTAGATGGAGAAAATGCCAATTTATTATAGAACTACCTGTCATTCTTATCTCTGGCTCTTAACTTAAAGTGGGACGTTTTAATACACAAAGGCAAAAAGATGAGGAAACCGATAGCCATACTTTTCTACTTGATAATTGAGACATAAAGTTTGTCAAATATTTGTCTGATCTGAGACACTTACAGATAATTACTATTTTATATTTTAAGGAAAACAAAAACACAAAAAAACTTGAATAAAAGCTAAAATATTTTTCAAAATCCCATCTTCTCAACAGAAATACAGTTTTCATTTATACCCTTCAAATCTTTTTTCTATAAAATCATATTGTACTATAATTTTAATGTCCTGATTTTTCCACTTAACATTCCAATATAAGCATGTTTCCATATGATTATACATTTTCTATATACATAATTTTGTATAGTTACATGATATTAGATCTAGTGGTTGTATCACAATTTGTTAATATATTCTCTTATATAAGATTAGGTTTTAGGCTTATATTAAGAGTATAAAGGAAAAAGTAAACTATGTATATAATATGTATCATAATTAAATATTAATCATTATTATAATATTGTCATTCACAGGAATCCAAAATTATACTGAAAACATCAACTTAGAATATGCTTCTAACAAACAATGTTATCTCATAACTGAGAAGTGACTATTGAAAATATTGAGGGTAAAAAAATTACTTTTTATGTGATTAGTTTGCCAGCCTAACTGCAGTTTTTCAATTATGATATCCAATTAAGAAAGGATAGTTGCATTTCACACAAGATAATTATCATTAGTAGAAATAAATAGCATGGCAATAATTCATTGGAATTTAATTTCATGTCATATTCTGGAACTCATTAAAGCAAAAACAAAACAATGACAAAAATCTAGACACTATTTCAAGTAGGAATTCACTTTCTGAAAGATAATACCCCATGGGATAAACAAGGATTAATTTATAACATTTTATCTTCATTTTAGAGTATGAGATCTGAAAACCAAAAACTATCCCTATGATAATAAAATGTAATGCTTCATTTGTTTAAAGACTCAATCTTCTTAGTTGCACAGTTCCTGGTGAGTCATCTGAGACCATACTGCCAAGATTAATAAAGCTAAAAAAAAAAACTCTGACATTTTTCTAGGAGATATTGTTATTAAAAGATAATAGTAATCAATAAATAGCAAGTGTGCAAACATGCCCTGGGAAATAATTAACCAGGTACGTTTACTTTAAATGCACTGTGAGGACAGATCATTACAATTAATACGTAAATTATGAAGAATTCATATTTAAGTATGAATACTTAAATACTTAAGAGAATTATATCAAACAGAAGTTCTATATGATCCACAAAAATTAGTAAACAAACAGAATGAGGCTAACCTTTAAAAATTAAAAATTTAAATGTCTCCTAATTATATACAAAAATTATGACATAATGTGATATAAAGCTATAATAAGCATGCTTTATTAGAAGAACTGTAATATTTCATTTATGAGGTTACTTATCTGGCAACATCAACTATATATATAGAATGTAGCTGAAATTTTTTAAAGGCCTTCAAATAACAAAAAGAGATCTCAGTAAGTCTATGCATGAAAGTTCACTCCTGTTTCTTTCTTTTCTTTTTTTTTGAGACAGGGTCTTGCTCTGTCACCTAGGTGCAGTGCAGTGGCATGGTCACGGCTCCCTGCAGCCCTGACCTCCTGGGACCAAGCAATCCTCCCACCTCAGCATCCCAAGCAGCTGAGACTGCACGCATCAACACATCTGGCTCACTTTTTTTTTTTTTTTTTTGTAGGGATGGAGTCTTCCTATGTTACCCAAGCTGGATTTCAACTCCTGGTGATCCTCCTGCATCAGCTTCTCAAATTATTGGAATTAACAGGCATGAGCCACCATGCCTGGCCATCCTCCTGTTACTTTTAAGAGAGGCCTTCTCTCTTACTTGCAGATTTTTTTAAATGTCTCTTATTACAGAGACATCTGTGTCATCTATCACATTGGTTATCTGATTTTCTAGTCCAAAGTCAAATTATGAAGAGAAGCAGAACTACAGGAGACAGCCACGAGAGCAACAAACAGAATATCAATCTGACGATAGGGAAGAAAAAATATGTTAAGTACAAAATATTCCTTATGAATGCTGAGTACGGGCAAAAAATCATGAACATTTCATTCATTCAACAAATATTAATTCATGCCCATGATGTGACTCTCTGATCCAAGTGCTAAGGAAAATAACAGTTAAGTAAGATAGACCAAAAAATTCTTACTTTCCTGAAGCTTACATTCAAGTCCAGAAAGACAAATAAGCAAGTAAAAAATTAACAAAATAATATCACATTTGTTACCTCATTTGATCTTCACAACACAACCCAGAAAACAGGCTGTTCTCATTCTATCTGTGATTCAGATTGCTGTGCAGGATCACAATACTACCAATTGGTCAATTTGGGATTGAACTGTGATCTAATTCCAAAGTAATATTCTTAACAATGAAAATTTTCTTCATAGCACTTGATCAAGGTTTAAAATTATACATCTGTGTGATCATTTAGGTAGTGTCATTTTTTTTCACAACTAGACTTTATATTACAAGGACAGAAATTCCATTTGGTTTTGTTCATTACCAAATACCTGGTACCCAATCCAAATGCCTGGCACACAGAAGTCACTCAGTAGGTACTTGTTGATTATTCAGTGAATTGTTTTATAGGTATACAGCTATTTATCTCAGTAGCCCCTGAGAATGTGATCATGGTGATGAACCTGAGTTATCAAAAAACTTAAGTTCAGCTCTTTCCCATCTTGCAAGATGGCAGGTGAAAAAGTCGAGAAGCCGGATACTAAGGAGAAGAAACCTGAAGGCAAGAAGGCTGACACTAGTGGCAAGGTGAAAATGGGTAACTTCAAGGCTAAAAATCCAAAGGCCGAAATCCTGTCCTTGTCAGAAGAATTGGCAGATACTCCCAATCTGCTATGTATTCTAGGAAAAGACATGTATAAAAGGAAATACTCACCCTCTAAATCCAAGATTGAAAACAGAAAGGAGAAGGTTCTTGCAGCCATTAGAAAATCAGTTGGTGGTGACAAGAATAGTGGTACCCAGGTGGTTAAACTTCACAAATTGCCTTGATACTATCTTAGGGAAGACGTGCCTTGAAAGCTGTTGAGCCACAGCAAATAACTCCAAGCCAGTTAGTACGTAAGAAAACTGCAAGCCAGCTCCCAGGAGCATTCTGATCATCCTCACTGGACGCCACAGAGGCAAGAAGGTGGTTTTCCTGAAGCAGGTGGGCATTGGCTTGTTACTTGTAACTGGATCTCTAGTCCTCAATCGAGTTCCTCTACAAGGAACACACCAGAAATTTGCCATCGCCACCTCCACAAAAATTGCTTTCAGCAATAGAAATCCCCAAACATCTTACTGATGCTTACTTTAAGCAGCAGCAGCTGTGGAAACCCAGACATCAGGAAGGTGGGGTTTTCAACACCAAAAAAGAGACATATGAAATTACAGAGTAGTGTAAGGTTGATCAGGAAGCTGTGGACTTGCAAATGTTACCAAAAATCAAAGCTATTCCTCAGTTCCAGGGCTACCTGCAATCTGTGTTTGCCCTGATGAACGGAATTTACCCTCACAAATGGGTGTCCTAAATTTCTTATGCAGAATCTCATTAAATGACTGATACATTTTGGGGAGAAAATTAAGTTCAGTACCACACAAAAAAGGCAATGTGTAAGACATTTTATTTAAACAATTCTTCCCAGTTTAATTGAAAAAGGAACTTAAGTGGAATCCACAATCCTCTTACTGTCATGGATACCTCTTTCCATATAGTTTCTAGGGTAGGGTTTAAAGTCATTAAGGCACATTGAGTACAGTAATTTCTCTATATTTACCAGTTCTCAATTTAGGCTAATATAAAATTATTACATACAAAAGAGCATAACAGTGATGTTATAAAGATATATACATCAGATTGGATTGGAACCTTTATGCTTTTAGTGTAATTGTTTGAAAAAATAGAATTCTTTAAAATAAATATTTAAAATGGAAGAATATTAACACTAGTAACTACTTTAGAAAATATGTTCCATTAAATTTAAAATAAAGAAGTGCAGTATAAAATTAACACACCTGCCCAAGGTCACAAAATGTCTAAAGCAAACAAAATACATAAAAGCTGTGTATTCTCATAACTACTTTGCCTTCAAGCCACTAAATTATAAAAACATTACAACTGATTAAAAATAAAAAGTTAAAATTTTGGGGGGAGGGGTGCAGGGGAGATTAAAAGTCTCAAGATGGTCTTTTGAGGAGACAGATTTTGTATGAGAATAAAACCTAACAGTGTTTTTATGCTGATTTTTAGAGTGCTTGATTTAGTTACAGAGTCCCATACAAATGAAGTAGACCAAAGGCAAGAAAGAAAACAACTTCCCAAGAGATGATGGAAAAATAGATCGTGCCTCAGTGACTCCTAGTAACTGTATAATGAATGTCTTTAGTAACAGCTGGCCTACTGTGCCATCTACACAGTTGTGTGCGAAGGGATACCTACAAATGCCCCCAAATCCTTACCCTAATTCAGGTCCACATTGAAGCACTTGTTTTTAAAGAGTAAGAATAGCTGAATCAATGACTAGTATACTATCTAAGATAAGAAATAAATAAGACTATATCTAAAAGTTTAATATACTTTATGTCCTCACATTAAAATATCAATGGCTAACATTATTAGGCTGTTTCTTACATGCCAAGTTTTGTTCTGAGTTTTTATAAATGCTATTTCATTTACTTCTCATACAACCATATACTGTTTCCCAATATCTGGTATGTTTACTGTAAGCCATACATTTGAACTCTTCGTCAGTGCTCTGTTGAGTAGCATACTACATTTTAACAGACCCAGCATTTACCCTTCAAGATAATATTACTGTAGAAATTGGATTAGAGGGGACACTGAGTGATTGACAAATGTGGGTTAAGACTTTATAAATTTTTTGGAACAGAGAATATAAGTATTTAGGCACCATAATAATTTTAAGATTATGTAAAACAAAGTATATATTATCACGGTAAATTACCAAATGTCCTGCTTTGTTGTTTTTTGGGTTTTTTTGAGATAGGGTCTCACTCTGTCACCAAGGCGGAAGTACAGTGGCATGATCATGGCTCACTACAGCCTCAACTGTCCTGACTCAAGAGATCCTCCCACCTCAGCTTCCTGAATAGCTGGGACTACAGGTGTGCACCACCATGCCCAGCTAATTTTAAAAAATTTTTGTAGAGATGGGGTCTCACTATATTGTTCAGGCTGGTGTCAAACTCCTGGGCTCAAGCCATTCTCCTGCCCAGCCTTCCAAAGTCTTGGGATTACAGGCATGAGCCACCATGCCCAGCCATGTTAATTTTAAATATACCTTTTTACCTGTATCTATAAACATTCTGCAACTTCCTATTATATTGCTACTATAATATCTAATGTTTGTATTAATTTACACATTTCAGCTCAGTGTGTACCTCAAAATTCATAACTAAATTTAAGAGTGCTTTTCAGGTCACAGAGGACAATTAAAATAACTGTAACTATTGGTCCTTTCCTTTAGACATTTTTCATTGCCTTCTAAAAGTATGTAAGATGACTTTTTTCAGGAAAGACAGAACAGACATCTGAGATTAAGACAGATTTGACAGCTAAAGGGTAAGAATTATAAACTCAACAACTAGATCAGTCCCCATCACCAAATTTTAAGGTAACATGAAATAAGATTTAGTATTTTGTTTCCATACCAACAAACTAAATACCACATTCCTGTGGGACTAGTCAAATTTTGTTCATAGGTTTAGGATGAATAATGTCATTTAAGTATTTTTTCAAAACTATGAAGGCAAATGTGACTTCCTATGTGACTATTTTCTATTTATCCTTTTTGAAGTATATAGTTTATATCCTATTTTTCTTAACCTTTTAAAAAATACAAAATGTAAGATACATATGCATAAGTACTTAAAGCATTTATCTCATGTTTAGCTTGTAAATATGAAGCAATAACTCCCCTTACTCTTCCACTTTCCCATAACCACCACTCAAAGGTCAAGAAACAGAACACTATTAGCACTCAGGAAATGCCCCTCTTATGTGAAGCTCTTCTATTATACTTAATTTAGGAATAATGAAAGCCAAATCAGTACTTTTTACTGAGATCCTGAATAATTCAAGCACCTCAGTACAATTTGAATCCATTTTATCCTTCTGACCTCTATGTTATTGCTGTTATAGACTCTTTTTAGCCCCACTAGACTTATTTTACTACTGTTCACTTACACATGCCCATATGGTTACTTACCATTCTGTTCTTCAACCCTTCTTCATCTCAAATTTTCCATCCAGATAATATACTACTGCCCAAAGTATATCCTTTATGTTTAGAGTCTACTAATCTACTCTCTCAGCCTTGGTTTGTCTCCAAATGTTTGTCCTTCACACTCAGACTTGAAAGATGATTTCTCTGTGTATAGAGTTTCTAGGTAAATGGTTATTTTCTTTCAACATACTAATGGTACCACTCCACTGTACTCTGGCTCCTATTGTTACCATTGAGAAGTCAGCTGTCAGTCTATATTTCAATTAAGATTATGTCTTTCTCCCACTTCTGGTTGCTTTTGGACATTCCATTTATCTTTGTTTTTTCACATTTCCTCTATGTCCAGAGGTAGATTTCTTTTTAGTTGTCCTGATCCAAAATCTGTGTTTGGCTTCCTGAATGTGGTGTCTTTCATCAGTTCAAGTAATTTTTCAGTCACTCTCTCTTCAAATATTTCTTCTATTTCATTCTATAGTGCTTCTTCCACATCTCCAACTAAGTGTCATATTAGGCCTTCTCACTATATTCTCTACATTTTAAAATGACTCTTCTGTATTTTCCATTGTTTCATATCTTTTGCTACATTTTGGAACTTTTCTTCTGGTACTTCTTCTATGTCACACATTCTCTCTTCAATTGTGTCCAGTTTGCTGCAGAAACCACTTACTTAGTTATCATATTCAGTATTTTTAAGAAGTCTTACTTAGCCTTTTTCCAAATATGCTTATGTCACTTGATATAGTTTGTTCCCTGCTGGTATTTTAGGCCTATCTTTTATTTCTATAATTAGGCTACCATTTTAAAGTGATCAGTGTTTGATAATTCTAATGTCTGAAAACTTTATGATCTTTTTCTGCTGTCTGTTATGTGCTCCTTATTCTTACTCTTCTTGCTCTGTCTCCTTATGTTTGGTTATATTTGACTGTTTGTTAACCCCTGCCCTTGGCAAATTATTCATGAGAATTTCCCAAGGCTAAAAAAGAAGGTGCCTTCCTCCAGAGGAAATCTGCATTTGCCTCTGCCATTCCAGAACCATTTAAAACTAGCGATCTCTTGGATCACTCATTGATGCAAATTTGGACTGAAAATCCACATAAAAAGTCTCCACCATGATTAGCCATCTCAAAGATAGGCTTTTTTTTTTTAATTTTCTGCTCTGCTTAGCCCCAAGGCAAATCTCCCTATGGTCCCTAGTGGTGGAGAAAGGGAAACAGTTTTACTTCTAATTTACCTTTACTGTAATGGCATAGCCCCTGAAAGAGAATGGTCCCTACTAAATACAAGGATTTTATTTCATCTTCCTGCCATGGGCAGAGCCAAGGGCTTCGACCTAGGTTATTTATTTATTTATTTATTTTTTTGAGACACTCTGTCACCCAGGCTGAAGGGCAGTGGCACGATCTTGGCTCACTGCAACCTCTGACTCCTGGATTCAAGAGATTCTTGTGCCTCAGCCTCCCAAGTTGCTGGGACTACAGGCATGCATCACCACACCTGGCTAATTTTTGTATTTTTAGTAGAGGTGGGGTTTTGCCATGTTGGCCAGGCTAGTCTTGAACTCCTGGCCTCAAGCCATTTGCCCATCTTGGCTTTCCAAAGTGCTGGGATTACAGGCATCAGCCATCTCAACCAGCCTGATTTACCTTTAATCTATTAAAACTTCAGCTTGATTTTGCTGGATTTAGTTTTAGTTTCTCTCCTCCCTTCCCCCAAAATATATCAAAACTTCAATTTAATTTTGTCTAAATTTAGCCTCACAAAAAGCAGACTGCTGTGATTTGCTTACTTTTTGAGCTCTGGCTTTCTCTTAGCTTTTGGCTTGGCAATTAACATTTGCTAATTTCTCATTTTTGAAATAAACAAAATTTAAAAACAGAATTATCACATAATCCAGCAATTTCACTTCTAGAATACCCAAAACAATTAAAAGCAGGGACTCAAACAGATATTTGTTCATCCATGTTAATAGCAGCCTTGTTCATAATAGCCAAGAGACAGAGGCAATCAAATATCTATCCACAGATCAAATGTTGTCTATATAAAAATAGAGTATTATTCACCCTTAAAAAGGGAATTTTGACACACAGGCTACAACGTAGATAAATTCTGATACTATGGTAAGTAAAATAAGTTTGTCACAAAAGGACAAACACTGTGTGATCCACTTATAAGGTACCTAGAGTAGTCAAATTCATATAGAAGGTAAAGTGGGAGTTGCCAGAAGCTGACAGCAAGGAAGAATGGGAAGTTATTGTTTAGTGGGTACAGAGTTTCAGTTTGAGAAGACAAGAAAAGTTCTGAAGATGGATGGTGGTGATGATTATACAACATTTTGATTGTATTTAATGCCATTAAACTTACATTTAAAAATAGTCAAAATGGTACATTTTTGTTATGTATGTTTTATAATTTTGAAAAATATTTACGAGTTTTCTTACCTACCCATTTATTATAAATACATAAACACATTAATAGTATTTATATGCTTCTGCGAAGTATTTATATGCTTAACAAGGACGTCTTCAGAAAGTGCTTTGTGGTTTAACTGTCAAGTCTGAAATACCATTAAATAGACTAAGCCCTTACTCATATAAACATTTGAATCTGAAAGATGTTTTCTTCATATAGAACTATGTGAAGGAAAAATAACAAAGGTATTGGAAAATAGCAAGACATAAGAAATAAAATTAGGCCTCATTTGATATTCTACTCCCAGTGTCAAAAGGCTCATAGAGATACATTTCACATTACTTCAATCCAGATATCTTTGAATCAAAGCTATTTCATATAATGCTATAATATAAAATTGTATCTCCAATTAATTTTAAAAATCTATAGTAATATTCTCAAACATGAGTAATATTTAAAAACTTAGATTTGTAGAATTTCACTACTATGTATTTATTTTATAAAAAGTTCAATTAGAGAATATTTTAAAAGTTGAATTCTTAACTAGTTGTATAAGCATCAATTAAGTACTTTTCATTATAAACATATTTATAGTTAAGGGATTAAAAAAAAAAAACTTCTTATAAACCACTAACACCCTTTCCTAGGGGTGGTTACTCAGGCTCCAAAAATAAAGAAGGGGACAGGAGAGGAGGGGAGGGAAAATGAGAAGGAAGAAGGGAAAAGGTAAAATGTTTTGCTTGTCAAAGCTCCTCAGGCTCCCTTTACCACTCTTAACTACTCTATTATCACCTTAGAAACAAATGCATCCACACCTATCTTAATCTATTTCACACTACTTTTAAAGAACAGGCATATTTTCTGTAATAAGATACCTCCATAACTTTGTGATAAGGTGTTTCTACATTTCTCACCTGTGGCTCCTTCCTTTCCCTTTATTTTAATAAAGATGCTTAAATTTCCTCCATCTTAAAAACAAAAATATTTTCTGTGACTTTGTATGTCCCTTTTATCATGGCCTTTAAAATCAGTGGCCTTGAAGGGTAATCTTGACTCCCTCTCTCCACTTCTTCTCCAATTCTCTTATTAATTCATTCTTACCTCTTTCTCCATCCTGCTCTTGTCAAAGTCTCTCTTGCCAAAGTCTCAACTCATTACTGAAAAAACCAACAGATATTTTCAGTACTCTCTTTGGCATATGAAACAATAGACCACGTTTCCTCAAAATTTGCTACTTTTCCTTCAGTGTTATTCTTCTTCTTATCTGCAATATAGTCTAGTTTCTATGTTTCTGGTTAAATAGATTTATAGACTTTTTTATACATATTATCACAATTTATGGCATCTTTACAAAACATTTTAATGAAATCAGGAGTCAGGAGTATCCCCCAAAATCTTTTGTTTTACATGGTAGTTTGCTGGTTATCTGGTAACAAAGCATTTATAAAGAACTATTAAACTTAAAGATAAACTATGCATTTTAGATAACTATCAATTGTTCTAAATTTGATCACTCTCTCTTTGATAAAAAGTAGATAAAGTATTACATTATCGAGAAAATGTTAGAAAATAAATACCTTTCCTGCAAGGAAAATATGATATTTTGACAAAAAATGAGAAAATAAATGCTTTTTGAAATACACATTATGTAGCAACTATTTTAAAAAGAGTTCATTGTTGCCAAAAATGTCATTAATTAAAACATATCAGCACACTTCAGAAATATGAAAAACAAAATTTTTATCTGCTTTTAAATCTATCAAAACATTTTCATAGGTTCTGAACTTGTTAAAACTTTTGAAAGCAAATCTTTTCAATTAGTCTGCAGCAACAACTAATTGACATGAGGAAAGACAGTATTCAGTAGCTGATTTCAACAAAAACCTTTGAACTACTAGTAGACAGAATTAAAAAAACGTAATTTAGTAAGCATGGCCAATTTTCCATTTCTTTCATTTGGATCTACATATCTTTATGAGGTATCTTTTTCAAGTGTAACAGTTATTAAAAGCCAGTATTCAAACAACTACACACAATTCCATTTTTATTACATAGTATTTTATTAAGTAGTTACATGTTTCACCAACCAGACTGAGTTATTTACAAGTGAAGATTTCTGTCTTCATATTTGTGTCCCTAGGACTTTGACTATGTGGCATACAATAAATAGTTATGCAATCAATGTTCTGCAAATGAATGACCAGAAATACAGGCAAGTATATTAAAATGAAAATTCACAAACACATGAACACACACATGTAACTATGTGTGCAACTGTGTACTACTTGATTAGTTAAACAAAGTATTATCTAAAATGGGATTAGCCCCAAATCACAATGCTTACACACCAATTTGATGTGTTTTATGGGTCAGCTTAAAATTCATTCACATACATTCTGACTTTCCTAATTAGGATATGTTCTCATAAATGAAAATATCATAGTTATCCCATACTATATGACAGAATCTTTACTTTCAACATGTTTTATCATTGATATGAGGAATGAATATAAAGTCGAGAAAAAATAAAGCAAAACCAATAGAACTGTTCCCACGATAGAACAATGGATACATAACTCAATATAAATAAAACAGTAAATTAAAGATTAGATGTTCAAAATAACCAATTGGAAATAAAAATCAAACGTTAGCTTTTTATTTATTATTATTTATTTATTTATTTTTTGGAAACAGAGTCTTGCTCTGTCACCCAGGCTGGAGTGCAGTGGCGCGATCTTGGCTCACTGCAGCCTCCATCTCCCAGGTTCCAGTGATTCTTGTGCCTCAGGCTCTTGAGTAGCTGGAACTACAGGAGCGCACCACCACACCTGGCTAATTTTTTGTATTTTTATAGAGACGGGGTTTCTCCACGTTGGCCAGGCTGATCTCGAACTCCTGAGCTCACGTAATCTGCCCACCTCAGCTTTTTATTTTAAGACTTTGTTTATATCCACTAATCTCACAAAGAATTTGATGGCTACTTAGCATAATTTTCACCATGGTATAAATTTTCATTTTATGCTATATTAGAAAGTTATTAAAATAATAAATTATATAATTTTAATACAAATATTTCCCAATATAAAATTATACTTAGTTGTCTATGGTAATTAAGGCAAAGAAGCCAACATTCCAATTTTACCTGAAAAAAATTAGACAACGCACACATAAAATGATATTCTATTAGTATGTCTTCTAATTTTATCTTCAAAAGGAAAAGTTCTAAGAGAAAAGGAAACAAAATAAAGTAGAACAAATGCTGTTCCCAAAAAAGGATTAGGATTCATAGAATATAAATTTTTGCTAATATAACACAGATAAATTGCTAATAATTATCAGAGTTATTAATTATAGTCAGATAAAAATTTACCTTATATAAAGCTAAAATACAAAATGATTAAAACTTAAGCTGAATCTAATGGGTGACAGCTACCAATCTTCTGTGCCTAAATTATATCTAGGGTCTTTTCTCTTCAAAATGCATTGCAAGGACAGCATGGAGCTCAAGAATACCAAAGCTACAAAATGGAAGGTATCGTAAATAAGGCAGTACTTCTATAGCAAATGTTATCACTGCTATTCTTTTTTTAAGAAACATTATGAAACTTCCCGGAAATCTTTCTCCCTCATTCCTAGATTTATCATTACCTTAATTGTGTAAATTTAATATTATCAAAAAATGTATCCATGGTATACTGATTGTACTCTAGCAGTCCCTAATGTATTAAAAAAAGTAACTATAATACTTAAAATGTCAAAACAAAATCAAAATAAGATGAAACAGGCAAAGTCAAATTTAAAAGCTAAGCTATCCCATTGATACCTACCTCCTGCAAATGCCATTAGCCAGACATTTATGGCTACAGGATTTGGAAGAGAGGGGTGATGAAGTTGGGGACAAGTTGAGAGGGGCAATCAAACTGTTGATGATCTCAGTCAACTGTGCACTCTGCAAGGAAACAGTCAACCTTTTACTACTGCTAAGCAAGAAATGTGAGTTAAAGCTCACATGTATAGTGCCAATTAATGCTTAACGTCTCATGACACGTGTTTTTATTTCAGTAAACATTTTATTAGATAGACAATTTATACAACTGATTTTTCCATTTATTACAAATAAATCTATACTTTAATTATACATTCTTTTCCATATCCTTTTTTTATTATAGTTCCTTCATCTACCCATCCCATCATCTAACACATTTGAACCCAGCTAACAGCCTTTATATAATATTTCCCTTGAGGCAGGAAAATTAATAATTAAAAATCACAGATACAATTTATTAAGTGCCTACTATGTGCCAGGCATTATATCAGGCACCACACATAGAATATTTCTAATCTTTACAACTAACCAGCAAAGAAGATAGTATTAGAGGTACTGACATCACTATTATTAATACCTGTACAGATGAGTAAATTCTAGCAAAGAAAAAAAGATTAAGTAGCTTGATCAAGGGCTATAAAGTTGGTATGAAACAGAACTAGGATTCAAATTCAGGCCTAAATCTAACAGCACACTGTTTCTCAATATTTTTCCTAATTCAAAAATATCAGGGTTTTTTTTTTTTTTAGCACCTAAGATTTCACTGACATTTGTCCCAAATTTAAATATATGCAATAAATATTAAATTATTATAATATGCATAAATATTCTCAAACAATCACAATTATAATAAGCAAAGGCCACATAAAAAGGAATAGTACATTTCTACAAAAGAATGACAACTATTTTCATTACACCCGTAATTCATCATAGAAGAAGTGGAAAATATACAGACATTTTAAAAATGAAAAGAGAGTCATCTGTAATCATACTTCAAAGAGAAAACCAGAGCTAACATTTAGGTATATATTTCTCCCTCCAGACTAAGTTTCCTGAGTATATGTAAACATGAGTGTACATTCAACATGCACACATATAATTTTAATTAAATCAGGCTACATCAATTTTTTAAAACCTAGTTTTCCTACTTAATATAGTGTGACTAACTTTTTAAAACATACAGACGTAGTTCAACATTTTCAATACTGCAAGATACTCTATTGTGAAATAAAGGGGTATATGGAATAATTAGTTTAGAATGCATCATTTGTATGAAACTAATAACATGCTATTAGAAATGAGACTAAATAATATAATAAAGACTAATATTTCATCCTTTCAAAAAGTCTTTCATGAGAAAGACCTTGAAATGTTTTCATCATTTATTTTCAAGATAATATGCACCTAATGATGTCATTTTAAAAATTATTACTCAGTTTTTAGATTAAAGCTCATTTTTAAAATCACCAATAGAAATGGATTCTTCATCCATTTAGCAAGTAATCATTAGTTTAGTCATGCAAATAAATTCTGAAGTATCTCATATCTTCTGACTGGAAACACTAAAACACTCCTGTGATTGTTCCACCTCCAAAAAACATCATCTAAAATCTTTTAAGCCACTGGAAGTCGCTAGTTGGATATATGTGAATAATGGGCCAGGAAGGGGGAAATTACAATCCCTATCTTTACCCTAAGAATCAGCCTACTCTGGCCCAATAAAATCTTGCATACCTGAGTCATATGGGGAATACAGGGAATAGAAAAGTCACAGAGAAAATGTGAATGAGAAAAGTAAAATTAAGAGAAGCATAATTTGAACTCTGAAAACAAAAACTAATCAACTGTAAGTTAAAACACTAGCTACTCTTAACAAGATTTATAATGTAAATACACCAGTAGCAAATTCATTTTAAATCACCTAAAGCAGAAGTCCCCAACCCCCGGGCTACTGATGGGTACCTGTCCATGGCCTGTTAGAAACCAGGCTGCGGAGCAGGAGGTGGGCAGAAGGCCAGCAAGAATTACCACCTGAGCTCCGCCTCCTGTCAGACCACCCACAGCATTAGATTCTCATAGGAGCTCGAACCATACTGTGAAATCCACGTGCAAGGGATCTAGGTTGCTGCTCCTTATAAGACTCTAGTGCCTGATGATCTGAGGCGGAACAGTTTCATCTCAAAACCATCCCCCCACCCCCACCCTGTGGAAAAACTGTCTTCCACAAAACCAGTCCCTCATGTCAAAAATGCTGCGAACAGCTGACCTAAAGTACTAAAAATAAGGTATTAATACTTTTCAATTTATAAACTATATATTATCTAACAATGCGAGCATGTATTAATACTATGAATCAATAAGTTATTTTTTAAATGATAGTCTACAACTCAATATTGCCTTTATATGTTAACTTCCAACTCTAACAAAACTACTTTAGTCAAGTTGAAAGATTATGAGTGAACAGTTATATATCAGTAGATTATCCTAAGAAAACCATGCATAAAAATGGGCTTGCTATCCCTACCACTTAACTCACTCCTAGACTATCTTCTGCAACAAGTTTTTTTGTTTGTTTCAGATAGTGTCTAGTTCTGTCGTCCAGGTTAGAGTGCAGTGGTGCCATCTGGCTTACTGCAATCTCTGCCACCTGGGCTTAAGTGATCCTTCTACCTCAGCCTTCTGAGTAGCTGGGACTACAGGTGTGTGCCACCAAGGCCAGCTAATTTTCATATTTTTGGTAGAGACGGGGTCTCCCTGTGTTGCCCAGCCTGGTCTCAAACTCTTGGGTTCAAGTGATCTGCCCACCTTGGCCTCCCAAACTGCTGGGATTACAGGCATGAGCTACCATGCCTGGCCAACAAGTATTTAAAAACAACTTAAGCTTTTAAAACTTGGCCTATAAAAATCATTATTACCACATTTCAAGAACAAATGACTTGTTCATAGGCAATTTATTAACAACCTCTACAAGTAATTGCTGTTGCCCTTTCTGAATCTTTTTCTTCTGCTCTCCTTACATGGAGCCATTACTGCTCTCACAACTCTTGGTTCCCTATACTATCAAAGCCCCCTGATAGTTCATCAGCAATGAGACCTAAAATGCTACCCAGGGCCAGCTTCATGGGCATGCAACCTGTGCACCAGGCTAAGCGCAGATGGGGGCTATGCTTGCTTAGTGCTCTACTGTCACTGTCTTTAAATTCATAACTTTTTAACAAAGGGCTCCACAATTTCATTCTGAACTAGGATCCGCAAATTAGGCAGTTCTGATGTCATCTCAGGTCCAACCTAAGAAAACTGGGGATACCAAGGAGAAAGGAAAAAGTACAAGAAATCTTTTAGAAATGAAAATATCTTAGAATTAATTTAATCAGATTACAATTTCCAATGAATTTCCAATGAATAAGTAGTGACCTAAAGATGGTGAAAGTAGATTTGACTGAGTAAGCAAATAAATTACTCTAGAATGTGAAACAACTAGGATCAAACTGAACTAGGATCAACACAACTTGATCCTATTGAATGAGGGGAGGGAAAAGAAAGAGGAAAGTGGGAATATAGAAATATAACAAAAACTAATTTAAATCACTGCCTATATGGTCAAGTGCATTCTAATTTGACATCAGATAATTACCAAACAGCTTTCTAAATTACAAAATATTCATAAGTGCCTTGATTATACATTCCAATTAAGAAAAACTCTGGGCAATTATAAATTTAACAAATACAGGGCGGAAGAAATTATACCATATTTTGGTTTACCAGGAACAATACAGTAACCTGTATTTAGTTATTTCCTGGTATGTCAGAAAAACTCAGGAAAATTAGATGCAGGCAGGCATGAATCTATATCATTTCCCAGAGAAACAATGTAATGATGCAACTATGGTGAAGAATGGCTCAGCTTTAAAGTAAAAAAGTCCTAGAAACCGAGTTTGTTTAAGAGCCACTAAAGTCTAAATCAAAATAAATTGTTCAATTTCCAAGGACAGATATAGGATATACTGGCCAGAATAATTAAGCTTGTAGAGATATCCACAATGGAATTTAAATATCAAGGAAGGCTTTGGAATCAAAGTAATTGTTAGGAGCTTTTTCGACTTTACATTTACATAATCATTTTTTATGAAGAAATACATATTCCAATATTACCTTTCACTAAAAATCTTGATCAATAAATTAGTCAAACACCAATTAAGACATATTAACTGGTACCACTGTTCTCTCTCCTTGAAAAAAATCCAATGATAAACAATTTTGTCAGAAAAAAGATTTTCCAATCCCTGTAAAAATAATCATCCTATGGCCATAACAATACCATTACTTTACATATCATATTTAAATAAATTTAATTATATTGGTATTATAATGGAAACCAGTCATATGGCAAATATTTTAATTGTATTTAATGCCAAATGGCCTAGTTTAATAACCCATATGCCAGGAAGATACACATATAATGATGTTTATTTGAATAGTTTATAAAATCGATGAAAAGTTATTTCATACCACTGATATCCTTACTTTGACTTTACCTGTTTTTCGATGTTTCGAAGAAGTAAAGTAGGGCTGCTTGGTGACATTTCAAAATCTTGTTCCGGTACAGGATCTTGACACTCTTGGGGAACCTGAGGATTCCCTAGAATGTTTAGTGAAGCTGCTTGGTCTGCAAATTGCATTTGTTTTTTCAAAATGTCTTTTGGAAGCTGACATTCTTCTAGGACCACTATCCCCTAGACAAAAAACAATGAGAAAGTTGAAATGAAAACAAACTGATTATTAAACCACCTTTAATGCTACAATGCACTTGAATCTATGCTTCCTCTTAACCCTTGGAATTCAGAAAATATAAACTTGAAAGTATAGTTTAACTCTGTAAAGAACTGGCTGGTTTAAAACATGTGCAGCTAAAATAACATATATGGCTGATAGGCTGGACTTGTAAAATATTTTCTTAACTTAAATACATGCAGTTTTTTTCTAATTGGTTTTAATTATTGGCATTAAAAGCATGACATTAAAATAAAATTAAAGGCATATTATACACAGAATATGGACATTTCAGATTGAAATCAGAATATTTCCTGATAGAATCTTCTGATATTTGGTCACTAGCATTTCTATTTGTGCTTTACATTTGAGCACTCCCAATTTTATAAATTAAAATACCAAATTTACAAACATCCAAACAACAATCTAACTCTATCCTAACTCCTTTCAGAGCACCCTAAGGAGCCCTGCCCCTGTTGCTGTCAGCCTGAGCAACCAGGGATAGGATTGCACCACTGAGAAAGAGTACTCTCTAGGCCAAAGTTCCCACTGCTTTCAGGATATCTGTGTTAATAATAAAGACACAAGCTTACAACTTTGATGGGGTATATTCTCAAATGTAAGGAACTAGGGGAATGAATAGGGATTAAGTTGTCTCTGTACTCCCTGCCTCCTACTCACAAACATACTTATTCCTCAACTGGTTTGCTCGGCTTTCTCCTCCATTCCCCAGCTTCCTCACTCCAACTGTTCTCAACTTTAGGTTCCTCAGAGGCAATGGAGACAACAGAGAAAGAGAAAAAAGGAGTGCAAAGGAATGATCTTAATGGTTTCATAGTTCTCATTGTAAAATTTCTTTCCTTCCTATCCCTTCTACCACCCTTCCTCCTGAAAATAATACAGTAATATATACTGTATAATAGATATTAAACATACACAGATATTGTTATATATATACTGATATTACATATATTATATATTATATAGACACACAGGTTTTACATATATAATATATAATATATATTTGAAAAATAATATATAATATATATTTGAAAAATAATATATAATATGTATTTTTCAAATATATATTACATATTAGAAAAATGCTAATAAATTCCTATAGGCTAGTTGGAAAAGTATTACACTCTTAATGTGGCTAAAATACTATATTCTTGTAATAAAAAATAACTAACATATTAATATTAGTGTTCATTATTTCAAAAATGGAATGAATTAAATGATTGCTGTGGGCCATCTATATCATGCGTAAGTCTTATTTATAAGATGGAAATTGCCTATAGGTAATAATGTGTTATATATGAGTTTTAGTTTGCACTACATAATTTAGAGAATATATAACTTTAGAATGCACATATTCAGTTATGGTATTATATGTGTATATTATTATTTTGTAGCAACATTTTCTGTAAAAGTACTAAATGCACTTTTTTTAAAATCTGTATTTTGAATAGTGCTAACATGCTGACTTTTCCAAGGAGAAGGGGATCCACTCGATCCCAATTACTGTTTTCTTAGAATGAACAAATATGGTTGTCAAGAAATCTGAAGAAACATGCTCAAAAGTTCTTATTTCGTTTGGTATTTTAAAAATTAAATTAGATATAATAGATATGGTATCATCAATCTGAAAAACTCTTCAGAGTATCCATTCAAAATTCCTACAAGTCTCTCACTAGGTTTCTTCATAAGTACCTGCATGTAAAAGAAACACAAGTTTCCACCTTATCAATTTAACTTCAATTGTCTTTGGTTTGATTCCAGTTTATATTATGGGCCAGTCTGTATAGATTAGTCTGATTTCAGTCTGTACACATTAGTCTGATTTCATAATCCATATTTATAAATCTGCATCTATGGGAAAATTCTATTCTGAATTTCAAAGTTCTATTTCCAAACCTTTAGAATACTACCTTTCTGTAAGTAGAAAGCCTGCTATAGTTAGTTTAATAAAGAACTTTATTTTTAAAATTCAACCAGGGAGGCAGGGCGTGGTGGTTTACGCCTGTAATCCTAGCACTTTGGGAGGCTGAGGCAGGTGGATCACTTGAGGCCAGGAGTTCAACACCAGCCTGGCCAACATAGCAAAACCCTGTCTCTACTAAAAGTATAAAAATTAGCCGGGCATCATGGCACATGCGTTTGGTCCCAGCTACTTGGGAGACTGAGGCAAAAGAATTGCTTGAACCCAGGAGGCAGAGGTTGCAGTGAGCCAAGATTGCACCACTGCACTCCAGCCTGGGTGACAGAGACTCTGTTTTAAAAAAAAAAAATTAGAATTCAACCAGAGAGACCTTCATAGTCAACTTCATAATCTGCTTCTTCCCCCATAAACTACTACCCTGCACAAAACTCTTGGAGTATGAGGAGAGTGGCCCATTCTGATCCGCCACTGCCAAGAAGGGAGAGGAAAGGGTTGAATATTTAATCCTCTGGGGACACAGCAGAGAGTTTCTGTTCTTAAAATCAGTAAAATGATATTCTCATACACAAAACAACATAGATAAGAAAGATATGAAATATTTTTAGAAAAATGAGTTACAACAACTGAAACAAGTGAAAACTCTAGCATAAAATGAAAGCCAATCAACTGTTTCTGAGAAGACAACTCTTGACAACGCAGGGTCTTCACAGAGAAAATACTGTGTGAAAAAAAAACTACTTCAGCAACATCTCTATTATTCACATAAATTCACCAAAGTTAATTTTAAGTAAAACTTTAAATAAAAAATTTGAAACACACAAAAGGTACAATTTAAAATGTGGAAGGCCCTACTGCAGGTTAACAAAATAAATCTAAGAGACAAACCATTTGATATAGCCAGTGTTCTCCCAAGAAAAATATTTCAATTTTTTTCTGAGTGTGAGAAGAATCTGTTGTCTTATTAGAAAGTTTGAAGCGAGGAGAAGAGGAAATACAGGAATCTGTAATATGTTGACAAAGCTGTCACAAGAACCACCAAAGGATGTTGCTAATAACTGCTTTCTTCTCTAAAAATTTAAGCAGAGTTTAGACCATATGAAGAATGGTAAAGGGGCAAATGATGTGTTTTCTGACTTAAGGCACAAACTAGCACTTATTTAAACAGGATATTTACAGAACAGCATCCCTCAATCTCTTTCATTTCCCTTTATCTCTAATTTAACTGAGAACAATTTTTTTTTTTTTTTTTACATTTAAAATACATTAAACAGAAAGTTCTGTTTCAAGACAGTACTGGCCATCCTTCTCAATTTTTTTCTTACAATAACTCAAGAAGCTGTAAGAGCAAGGAAAGTGATGTTTTTCTTACATAATAACTTCTCAACTAAGCTGCATATAAATAAACAACTAAATACTTTAATTCCTAATAAATGTAATGAGAAACTACTAAAATAACTAAAACATTGTATTCTAATAGCATAATTTTGTGGCATTTTCCATAAAATATACATAATGCTATTATTAAGGGAACAAAGGGCCAGATACACATTTATCCTGAATTAAGAAAAAGGTAAGGCCATATAAATTATTACAGGGAAGTTTAGACGGCTTTCCTTAAAACAATTTATTCCAGTAGATGTTATATAAACATGCAATGAAACTTTTAAAAGAATTTAACCAAGAAGTATACAGTACTGCTTAGAAAATAGAGAATATTAAAATACCCTTTCCCAAGTTAAAGGATTATGAATCAGATTGTCTAGATTGAAATACAAATCTTATTCATTAATTTAACTGCAAACCCACTTTCTTGGAAATATCTAAACTATTTTACACCGGACTCATTCTTAGAACTCTATTTGCTATAAAATACATGTGTGAAATTATATCCTTTAAGGAAACCGATCAAAGAAGAGAGATTATGTGGTGATCTTG
The DNA here is from genome assembly GCF_043159975.1 of Macaca nemestrina. Taxonomy (NCBI): domain Eukaryota; kingdom Metazoa; phylum Chordata; class Mammalia; order Primates; family Cercopithecidae; genus Macaca; species Macaca nemestrina. The sequence goes on from NC_092135.1 coordinate 108,086,149, forward strand.
AAAGGACTGGGAAGGCTTTCAAAAACTGAAGGCTCCTGTAAAGATAACAGTGAACAATGAGAAAAAGTAACTAATGTAACATGAAACTTTCATCAGGAAACACTTAGTGAATGTGGTTCCCTCAAATCTCACAGAACTAGTAAGCCTAAGGTTTTATGTCTGTCCTTCTTCTACCTTCCTACAGATGCCACACCACTAATTCCTACAAGGTGTTAAACATACTTCATCACTTCCTAGCTTCTTTTCCTCTTCTCGTATAACACATACTTTCTGCTCCTTTAAATACCATACTACTTTGTCATTCCTGAAAATGATCATGTTGTTTCACACCTTCAAACCTGTAAAAAACGCCTTTCTCTAGTTCCACTGATTCATCAAAAAATTACTATTCATCCCCCAAAGTCATACTGAGATGTCACTTTCTTCTCTTAATGTTTTCTCTGACCCTCTTACCCATAAGTATTCTCTCTATGGCACTCCAAATATCTTATAAAAACATGTATTCTACTTGAAGTATAATTTTTTTTTTAAAAAAACAGGTATTACTGAATATATTACATATACTGAAACGATTATGTTTTATCTCCCTTACCAGAATATAAACTCATGATAGATAGAGCCTAAAATTTATTAATCTTTGTGGACGTGCAGACCCCGACGTGGGGCTAGGCAAACTACATGGTTCAAGGGCTCTGATCCCTTCCCTTCTCAGCTTTTTCTTTCAAGATCTATCCCTATCAACCTTCAATATTAGATTATCTCCAGGATGTCTACAGTATGACCATATAGAATACTGTTTCCCACAAAAACAAAGTTACAAATAAATATTTAGCAATATTTAGAATGCATAAGAACTCATTTGTATTATTGATTCTTTGGGAAAACAGACCACAATGAACATTCCCACTTGGAAATGTAAAGAATAAAAAATATATGTCAGCTATTGGTCTATATTAATGTTAACACTCTGCTGGACCAATATTGTAATGGCAAGCCATTACCCTAGGGGCATGGCTTAATTAGGCCCTGATTTGTGCTTCCTATTAAAGGGTTCTTTCCATCCACTGTTTTCTATGGCTCCTGAATCAGCCGGCTTCTTTCTTTTATATTACCTTCCTTGGTAATATAAATTTAAAATTTATATTGGTAATAAAAATATAAATATAAAGTTTCTTTCTTTTATATTACCTTCCTTGGCAATATCAGTAAATGTTTATGACTTCTTTAGGAACTGCAAAGCTCTTAGCCTGCTTCTTGTTCATAGAAGGTTGGCATCCTAAGGACTGGTTTAAGTCTTGGCCAGTAAAATGCTTTTTATAGGTCAAGCTTATAATTTCTTTGGTACAACTCACTCAGAAACTCAGAAGGCTTCCCATCTATCTGTTTTCAGGCAGTTCCATGTACTGACAATCACACCCACAGTTCTCTGATGCATTCTCAAAGGATATTTCTTTCACCCTCTAACTCCTGTACCTACCTATATATTCCTTCCTCCTGTCCCTCTTTCTCTGCCTCCTTGTGGGGGGTCTCATAAGCTATTAAGTTCTGATGGAAAATCCACATTCTTAATCTTCCTCCACTGCCCTAAGTGTAATTTTATCCAGCTCAAAGGTTTTGCAGAAAATGGTATCCTTAGTTTGATCTTTAGCTCCAAATCACTTTTGTCCTTTATTATTCAAAGGTTTTCTCAATCCTATCTCTTATCATATAAAGTGCAGAGAGAGGCAGTTTTGCTAACTTCATAAGGTCTTGAATTTCTAGAAACCTATTCCTTTTCATTCATGTTTTTAAACAGGTTTGAAAACGACCTAATTAAAAATTATCAATAAAAAGCATTATCACAAAGTAAAAGCCAATATAAAAGCCAATATACAGGACAAAGTCTAAGCAGAATATGGTCAAAGACAGAATTAGCAAATTAAAAGACAATAAAGAATTCCTTGTGGTACAGAGAGACAAATGAGATTAAAACATTAAAGAGTGGTTAAGAGACATGAAAAATTTGTTTGAACCTCTCAACCTATGAGAATTTCACAAAAATGGAAGAGAAAAAAATTGACAAACATGCATTATTTGGATGATAGTAGCAGAGAATATGCTAGAATTGAAGAAAGATGTAACACCTTGGACTAAACATGGACTCTGGGCTGGCTGCAGTGGCTCATACCTGTAATCCCAGCAATTTAAGAGCCTGAGGCAGGTGGATAGCTTGAGCCCAGGAGTTCGAGACCAGCCTGGGCAACGTGGCGAAACCCCATCCCCACCAAAAATACAAAAATTAGCCAGCTGCGGTGGTGCATTCTTGGAGTCCCAGCTACCCAGGAAGCTGAGGCAGGAGGATCGCTTGAGCCTGGGAGGTCAAGGCTGCGGGAGCCGTAATCATGCCACTGCACACCAACCTGGGCAACAGAGCAAGGCCCTGTCTCAAAAATATAAAAGAAATTAAAACAAACAAATGTGGACTCTGAAAAAAAAAACAAAAACATGCCTACACAAAGACTTATACATGAATATATACAGCAACATTATTCATAATAGCCAAAAACTAAAACAACCTAAATTCCCATGACCTAGGAAACAGATAAACAAATTATATATAGTACAATCCTACAATGGAATACTGCTCAACAATAAAAAAGAAAAAATTACTTATGCATACAGCAACACAGATGAACCTCAAAAGCATTATGCTAAGTGAAAGAGCAAAATAGAGATTACATGTTTTACTATTTGACTTATATGAAATTCTAGAAAAGGCAAAACTATAGCAATAGAAAACAGATTAGTGGTTGCCAGAGAAAAGAGCCTGAAGGAAAGAGATTGACTGCAAAAAGGAAGGAGTGAAATTTTTGAAGGTTATAGAAACGTCCTACATTATGATCATGGTGACAGTTACAAGAGTAAACATTTGTCAAAATTCAGGGAACTGTACAGTTAAAAATGTGTACTCTGAGTACCAAGCACATAAAGACAATCCTTTGATACCTGTTAGTAAGGATGTAGAACATCAACTAAACAAGAACATCTTAAAAGTTACCAGATAGAAAAGACAGTACTCCAAAAAGAAAAACAATCACATTGACAGTAGACTCCTCCTCAGTATCAAACAAAACAATAAAACAAATCTTTAAAGTGCTAAAGAAAAATAACTGTCAAACTAGAATTTAACACCAAACTAAAATACCATTTAAGAGTGAGGGTAAAATGAATATATTCTGAGATGTACAAAGACACAAAGTTTAAGTGTCCAGAGAACCAAATGTCTAAAACTCCTATCAATGCATGTCTCTTATTTCTTTCTACTTTATTTTTTAATTGACAAATAATAATTGTACATATTTATGGTATATATAATGATATTTCAATACATATAATGCATAGTGATCAGATCAGGGTAATTAGCATATTCATCACCACAAATATTTATCACTTCTATGTGTTGGAACAGGAAGCACCAGGAATCTGTCTCCCCACCTAGACACCACCTCATTGGCAGAATCTGTCTAATGTCATTATTTCAAAAATCTGGAGTTTACTGAAGACTTGCAAGTTCAAGGGGCAGGTTTGGACAGTAAACGTGCAGTCAATTTTAGCTCTTAGCACAATAGCAGCTACCCATCCCCACTCCTAGTCCCATGGCAGGCAGCCATTCATATATTTCGGAAGCAATCTACATACAGCCTGCATAAGCCAGGGTAGGGGAAAAGGACTCTGCTCTGCAAAGATTAGGGATCTGTGTTCTGATCACTGATTGTAACCTTTGATCACAGAGGTACAGACAAAGAGGCAAACAACCATTGTTGTAGTACCTCCCTCCTTTTATTGCAATTCCCTCCTCCTCTGGCTGAAGGCCTTCCTGGGGATTTAAAGGGCCAGCACCCTTAAAAAAAATAAATCTTCTCTTCATTTTTCTCTTTTCCCCTTTTGTGAGCCAGATATTAAAAGCAGGACATTTTAAAACAACTGCATCAATGAGGAAAATTAGAAAGCAACTGGGCATTTCCAAGAAAAGGTGCAGGCTCAGAAAAAATGAGATTTTAACTATACCCTTCAGGCTTATTCTTGCTACACCAACAACCAACAACAACAGAGAGAATCAAAATAATAAACAAAAATGATTTTAAAAGTCCTGCAGAAAGAGAAAGAATCTGATTTCCAGAGTTAACACATTATTAGATTCAAATGTGCAGTTTTCAAAAACAAACAAACAAAAAGCATACAATGAAACAGGAAAAAAGGGAGCATTCAAAGGAAAAAAAAACAAACAGAAACTGTCCCTGAAAACAGGATGGAAGACCTATTAGACAAAGACTTTAAAACAACTGTTTTAAAGATGCTCAAAAGGCTAAAAAAAAGATGTAAAAAAAGTCAAGAAAAAGATGTTATGAACAAAATGCAAACATCAGTATGGAAATAGAAAACCTGAAAGGAAACCAAACAGAAATTCTAGAGCTGAAAAGTATAATAACTGAAATGAAAAATTCACTAGAGGTATTCAAAGGCAAATGTGAACAGGCAGGAAAAACACCAATGAACTTGAAGCCAGGACAGTAAAAATAATCAAGTGTAAAGCATAAAAAGAAAACAGATTAAAGAAAAGTGAGCAAAGTGTAAGGGACACGTGGAACACTAATAAGTGGCCCAACATATAAATGTAGGAGTTCCAGAAAAAGAATAGAGAGGCAGAGAGAATATTTGAAGAAATTATGGCTAAAAACTCCCCAAATATGATGAAAGACATGATTACAAATATCAGAAGCTGAATGAGCTCCAAATAAGGTGAATCCAAAGAGTACTACAAAGAAACATTATAATCAAACTATTAAATGACAAAAAGAATCTTGAAAGCGGCAAGAGAGAAGCACAGGCAAGGGATCCTCCATAATACTATCAGTAGCCTCTTATGATAAACTTTGGAGGTCCAAAGGCAGTTAGGTCAATATATTCAAAGTAGAAAACAAAATAACAACAACAACAAAAAAAATCCTGGCCAACCCAAAATCCTATTATATTCGGGAAAATCATCCTTCAAAGGTAAAAAAAAAATTAAGACACTCTCAAGTAAACAAAAGCTGAGGGAGTCATTTACCACTAGACCTACTCTGCAGAAAATACTTAAGGAAGTCCTGCAAGGTTAAATGAAAGACCTAGATAGTAACTTAAAGCTGTTGATGAAATAAAAATCTCAATGAAGTTAAATACACGCATAATTATAACAGCTAGTATTATTGTTAACAACAGTTTGTAACTCCTTGCTGTCTACATGATTTAAATAACTAGTACATTAAAAATATATATATTAGTTCCAAAGCTAGGCTTGTGGTAACTTTGGTTTGTAACTCCACATTTTGTTTTCTACATAATTTAAGAAACTAATATATTTAACATAATTATTAATTTATGCTTTGGGACACATTAGTATAAGGATATAATTTTGTGACATCAATAACCAAAAGAGGTGGGAACAAAGCTGTAAAGGAAATGAGTTTTTATATGTTACTAAAGTTAAACTGGAATAAATTAAAATTATAATGTAATAACTTTATGAGGTTAAATATAATCCCCATGGGCAACCACAAAGAAAATATCTACCAAATATATACAAAAGGAAATAAGAAAGAAATTTAAACATTTCAGGGTCAAAAAAAATCAGCTAAACACAACAGAAGACAGTAGTTCAGGAAATGAAAAACAAAAAAAGGTATAAGATATATAGAAAATAGCAAAATGACAAAAGTCTATCCTTCTTAGTAATTACATTAAGTGTAAATGGATTAAACTCCCTAAAACACAGAAATTAGAATAGATAAAAACACAGAATCCAACTCTATACTGTCTACAAGAGATTCAACTTAAGTCCAATGACACAAATAAGTTGAAAGTGGATTTTTTAAAATCATACGCAATATCAGACAAAAGAGACTTTAAATTAAAAAAAGTTACAAGAGATAAGGACATTATATATTAATAAGACTCAGTATAACAAGATAAAACAATTATAAACATTTATGAAACCATGCCACAAAGAGTTAAGAAAACCAGTCTAAATTCCTATGTTTATAGGATAACAGATAAGAAAAGAAACAACTTGTTGAGATACTGAAACTCAAACTATAACCCAAAGAGTAAGAAGTCAATAACTAGCAAAAATTCTTGAGTTTGTAGTAAATTTCCACTGCATGTTTCGTATTAACACCCCCTTGATGCAACCCATGAGTTAGCATGAAGCGATAACTGCACATGCCCAAGAACTTTCCAAAACTCTCCTTTCCTTCTACCAATCACCTGTTAATACCAATATCTACCCCTAAATCTATTCTAATAAAAATGTTGCCATAAAAATAGCATGAGAGAGGGGAGGCAGAACAAGATGGCTGAATAGAAGACTCCAGCAACTGTACCCCCACTACCTCCCAACATAGGAACACCAAATTGAACACTAGCCACATAAAAGAGCATCTTTGTAAGAACTAAAAGTCAGCTTGGTTACCAGCTTGGCCACAGTGGGGTAAAGCACCAAGCATTTCTGGACCTACCCTGGTCCAGAGGGGAACCCACTGTCCTGAAGGGAGAGACTCAGGACTGGCAGCATTCACCAAAAGCTGAATGAAGAAGTTTTGGGCCTTTAGTAAACACTGGCCATAGAGAGGCACTACTTGCTGTGGCCCTGGGGCAGTGGTGGCCATGGGGAGGGACTGCTCTCCTTGAGGAAAGAGGAAGGAAGGGTAGGGAGGACTTTGTCTTGTGACTTGGGTGTCAATTCAGCTGCAGTAGAATACAGCACCAGGTGGAGGCCCAAGATGGCATCTCTAGACCCACCTGGGGCTGGGGAGAACTTGCCACCCTTAAGGGAAGGACAGAAGCCTGAGTGGATTTGCCACCTGCTGATGGTAGAACCTTTGGGCCTTGAGGAGACACAGACGATAGCCAGGTAGTGGTCATTGTGGGCCTTAGGTGAGACCAGTGCTGTGCTGTCTTCGGATCTGACCCTGTGCAGTCCCAGTGGTCCTTGTGTCATGCCTCTCCTAGCTCCAAGCAGCTCAGTACAGAGGGTGAGACTATGTTTCCCTGGGGGAAAGTAAGGGAAGAGAACAAGAGTCTCTGACTGGTAATCCAGAGAATGCTTTTGGATCTTACCCGAGACTACTAAGGTAGTACCTCTATGAGTCTACAAAAGATGCAGCGTTACTAAAGTTGGGGATATGACTGCAGTGACCAATGACTTAGATCACAACACCCAAGCCTGTTTGAATATCTGGAAAGCATTCTCAAGAAGGACTCGTACAAATTAGTGTACACTGCAAAGACTAATAAATACCTAACTTTTCAATGTCCAGACACAGATGAACATCTACGAGTATAAAGAACACCCAGGAACACATGGCCTCATCAAATGGACTAAATAGGGCACCAAAGACCAATGCCAGAGAGACAGGGATATGTGATCTTTCAGACAGAGAACTGAAAATAGCTGTTTTGAGAAAGCTCAATGAAATCTAAGGTAACACGAGAAGGAATTCAGAATCCTATATCAGATAAATTTAATAAAGAAACTGAAACAGTTGAAAAGAAACAAGCAGAAATTCTGGAGCTGAAAAATGCACTTGACATTCTGAAGACTGCACTAGATAGAGTCTCTTAACAACAGGATTAACCAAAAAGAAGAAAATTAGTGAGCTTGAAGACAGAATATGTGAAAATATACCGTCAGAAGAGACAAAGGAAAAAAGAATAAAAAATAATAAAGCACACTTACCAGATCCAAAAAATACCCTCAAAAGGGCAAACTTAAGATACTGGCCTTAAAGAGGAGGAAGAGAAAGAGATCAGCATAGAAAATATATTCAAATGGATAATAACAAAGAACTTCCCAAATCTAGAGTAAGATATCAATATTCAAGTACAAGAAGGTTATAGGGCGCCAAGAAAATTTAATCCAAAGAAAACTACCTCAAGTAGTTTTAATAATCAAACTCCCAAAGGGAAGGAATAAAGAAAGGATTCAAAAAGTAGCAAGAAAAGAAACAATATACAATGGAGCTCCAATATGTCTGGTAGCAGACTTTTCAATGGGAAACCTTACAGGTCAGGAGTGAGTGGCATGACACAGAAGTCAGGTGCATTTCTATATACTAACAATGAACAATCTGCAAAGAAAGTCACAAAAACAATTATATTTACAAGAGAATCAAAAATAATAAAACACTTCAGAATATAATAAATAACCAAGGAGTTGATAGACTTGTACAAACCTCAAAACATTGCTGAAAGAAATTAAAGAAGATATAAATAAATGGAAACACAACCCACATTCATGGATTGAAAGACTTAATGTTGTTAAGATGTCAAAACTACTCAAAGCAATCTAGAGTTTCAGTGCATCCCTATCTAAATCTCCACAACTCTTTTTATAGACAGAAAAAACTTATCCTAAAGGTCATACAAAATCTCATGAGACCTCAAAGCCAACACAACATCAAAAACAACAACAACAACAACAACAACAAAAACAAATCTAGAGTTGGGCTCGGTGGCTCACGCCTGTAATCCCAGCACTTTGGGATGCTGAGGCAGGCAGATCACTTTGAGGCCAGGAGTTCAAGACTAGCCTGGCCAACATGGCGAAATCCCGTCTCTACTAAAAACAGAAAAATTAGCTGGGTATGGTGGTGCATGCCTGTAATCCCAGCTACTCAGGAGGCTGAGGCATGAAAATCACTTGAGCCTGGAAGGTGGAGGTTGCAGTGAGCTGATGTCATGCCATTGCACTCCAGCCTTGGCAACATACTGAGACTCTATCTCAAAAATATATATAAACAAATAACAAATCTGGAAGACTCACATGTCCTGATTTCAAAAATTACTACAAAACTACAGAAATCAAAACAATGTGATACTGGCCAGGCATGGTGGCTCATGCCTATAATCCTAGTACTTTAGGAGGCTGAGGTGAGAGGATGGCTTGAACCCAGGAGTTCAAGACCAGCCTGGTCTTGAATATAGGGAAACTCTGTCTCTATTTAAAAAAAAAGAAGAAAATAAATTAAAAACCAAAAACAAAAAAACCCATGTGGTACTGGCATAAAGACAGACCTATATCCCAATGGGATAGAATAGACAACCCGGAAAAAAATCCTAACATATATGGTCAAATGTTTTTTGACAAAGGTTCCAATCCAAGGCCATTCAATGGAAAAACAGTCTTTTCAACCAGGTAAACCTGAATATCTGAATGAAAACAAATGAAACTGGACCCTTACCTAACACCATACACAAAAATTAACACAAAACGGATCAAAGGCCTCAATGTAAAACCTAAAACTATAAAACCCTAAGAAGAAATATAGGGTAAGTGCTTCATGACATTAGATTTAGCAATGATTTCTTAGATATGACATCAAAGGCACGGGTAATAAAAGAAAAAGTAGACAAATGGGACTTCAGAAAATTTTTGAAAATTTGGGCAGGAAAAGATAATATCAACAGGGTAAAAATGCAATGAACAAGGCTGAGCACAGGAGCTCACATTTGTTATACCAGCACTTTTTGAGAGGCCGAGGTTCGGGGATCATTTGAGTCTAGAGTTCAAGACCAGCCTGGGCAACAGAGGGAGATCCCATCTCTACAAAAAATCAAAAACTTAGCCAGTCATGGTGACACGAGCCTCTAGTCTCAGCTACTTGGGAGTCTGAGGTGGAAGGATTGCTTGAGCCTGGGAGGTCAAGGCTGCAGTGAGCAGTGATCACACTACTGTACTCCATCCTGGGTGACAGAACAAGACTCTGCCTCAAAAAAGAAAAGCAACACACAGAATAGCAAAAATATTTATAAATCATATATCTGATAAGAAATTAATATCCACAATACATATAGAATTAAAACGCAACAAGAAAATAAACAAGCAAGCAACCCCATTCAAAAATGGGCAAAGGACTTGAATAAGTACTTCTCCAAAGAAGATATCCAAAAGCCAAGCCAGTAACACATGAAATGATGTTCAACATCACTAATCATTAGGCAAATGCAAATCAAAAGTAAAATGAGATACCATCTCACACTCATTAGGATGGTTACTATAAAATAAACAGAAAATAAATGTTAGCAAGAATCTGGAGAAATTTGAACCTTGTGTACTGCTGGTGGAAATGTTAACTGGTATAGCCACTGTGAAAAACAGTATGGTAGATTCACAAAAAAATTAAAAATAGAGTTACCATATGATCCAGCAATTCCACTTGTGGGTGTTTACCCCAAAGAATTGAAAACAGCATCTCAAAGAGATATTTTAATATCCATGTTCACAGCATACTCACAATAGCTAAAAACTGGAAGCAACGCAAGTGTCCATCAACGGATGACTGAATAAGAAAAATGTGGTATATACATACAATAAATTATTAATCTAAAAAAGGAAAGAAATTCTAATATATGCTACAATATTTATGAAACTTGAGAACATTATGCTAGTGAAATAAGCTAGCCACAAACAAAAACTGTTATGATTCTGCTTATATGAGGTACTTAAAATAGTCAAAATCATAAGAGACAGACATAGTTGCCAGGGGTTGAGGAGAGAGGAAAGTGGGTAGTTATTATTTAATGGGTACAGAGCTTCAGTTCTAAAAGGTAAAAAGAGTTATGGAGATGGATAGTGACACATGAATAACATTACGAATGTATTTAATAACACAACTATACACTAAAAAATGGTTAAGATGGTAAGGTTTTTGTTATATGTATTTTATGATTTAGAAATTTGAAAACAAGTTTATCACTTACATTAACTGGAATCCAATAAGGAAGTTCTGAATTGCTCAAAAAGTATGATAAAATGATCTTAAATACAAAAAGCCATTACAAAGATAGCTTCAATTTATAATAACTAATATACCAAACATTTTGACATAAACTGGCTACATTCTTATAAAACCTTGTAACAATTATTTTTGTGATGAAATGAGAAGGAATGAAAACATTAACAATTTTCAACAAAAGTAGAAGAACATAGACAGACAATACCTTGGAGGCACGAATTTGCCTGTGAATGTCTGTTAGTTGTTGGATTTTGCATTCTAGGTCTGAAATCTGGGCTTGAAGCCAAGTCCATCGGCTGCCAACTCGTGCTCTGTCTACAAGCCACTTCCATTCAGTACTACAGTTACTGTGAACAAAACAAACGCTGTTACTCAAAGTACAAAAGCAATCAAGTTTCACAGACACTGCTTAATAATTCCTTAACTCCCATAATAAAAGCAAATTTCCTTTCTACAACATGTAATTACAGGAAGACAGAATGGCAGATTGACTTCTTATCAAAGAAAAAGATTTAATTTTCTTACCTTTCCACCCCACAAATACCCATTTTCATTAAATATTACATACCCTGTAGTAGGATAATTCCTCTGCTACTCAATTCTTTATCAATGCAGAAGGTCTTAAACAGGGATAAATCAGCAAAGAAAAGGAAACGTGAATGACAATGCAAACACCATGTAAAAACTGTTACATAAAACTTACATGTAAGTAGATGTCAAGTACCAGACAATCCATTTGAATGGTGCTAAATCTAAGTCCATGTAATAAACTGCAGCATATTCAATTTTACTATAAGTAATTTTTATTTGCTAAAATAGGCATCATTATTAGCTAACTACTTAAATCATTTTTTTAAAACCATCAAAAATTATAAAAAATATAAATGCTCTGCTACATTTCAAATAAGCATACCAAATATATAGACCTTAAAATATTTGTTAAGATAAACAGTTCATTAAAAATCTGATTCCTAGGATTCACAACCTAGAGATCACAAAGAATTTATATAAAGCCTTTCTTTCATGCATATTTAAAAATAAGGGTTGATTCCTAGCTTCTCCTAGTACCTCTGTCATTTGGCAAGAGCACTACAGCTAGAGAAAAATTATTGGGGATTATGGGTGGTATATGTGTGTGATATTTAATTAGGAGATGCAGATTGCCACAAAAAAAAAAAAAAACTGACAGAAAATGAAGATATAACTGTAGGGCAACAATGACTTAATGACAACATATAAACTTTATAAAAAACTTATCTAAAAATTCATTTATTGTCAAAACCCACTGACTGTAGAACACCAAGAGTGAAGACTAATGTAAATAATGACCTCTGGGTGACAATGACGTGTTAATGTAGGTTCATCAATTGTAACAAATACACCACTCTGGTGTGGGATATTAACAGTGGGAAAGGTTGTGCGTTTGTAGTATGTGGGAACAGGGAATATGTGGGAACTCTTTGTATTTCCCACTCAGTTTTGCTGTGAACCTAAAACTGCTCTAAAAAATAGTTTATTAATTTTTTAAAATGCACTGGACCATAATGGAATATCTTTCAAATAATCTTTAATCGGAGAAAATATTTATTCTAAGAGATCATTTGCTGTCAGATAAACAGAACACAATTATTATGGCTTTGCTATATAGAATTCATTCACTATAACAGGATCTTACATTATATCAATGTTTCTGAAAGGCTGCTGTTTTTAAGGATTCTAATTGCATACAATGTGATTAAAGACACCATATGATTGACGATTTCTCTTGGTATTATTATGTATTGTTTATAGTCATTACTGTGGTTTCATAAATTTGACACTTAAAAATCACATTTTCATAACTGTGGACAAAATAAAATGCCTATTCAAAATACACTATTCATAGATAACAGTTAGCAACACTAAATGCCAATCATGAAATCAGAGAAGGCAAGTGCCCTAGCATGTAGTATTTTGCACAGGTGAGGATAAAATGTTTGGATTTTAAAACAAAGTGGAAACTACTGGCAAGGAGGTAGTTTTTTTTTTTCCAAGAACTTTGGCTACTAGGTGGAGAAAGCACTGTAGTAGGAAATGAAAGAAAGTAAAGAAAACAACTAAGATGTTACCTATAATAATCTGGGTGTGGTACAGATCATTGTGATCTCCAAATATTTCACGTGCCACCCTACACTTCCCAGGCTTATGCATTTACGTTGGAGCCATTTGACTAGTTCTGACCAAATGGGCTGTAAGCAAAAGTGACATTGTCATTTCCAGGTCACCTGAGGATCTTCAAAACCACGACTGCAGATAATATAGCTACAAAATGGAGGAGGAGAATAGCCTAGATCACACTGGACTTTATGTAAGCCGCAGTACACCTCTGCTGTGTGAAACCACTGAGATTAGGACGCTAATTTGTAACACTAAATATAGTGAATATAAAACACTGAATATAAAAATGGCTTTGACTGGGAAGGGGAGGGGAGACAAAGATATGTAGATAAAAGGACAGATTCAAGGTTCATTTTAAAGTTGATAGGACTTGCAGAAGTATGGCCTAGAAGTAAGCATAGGGCAATCAAAGATGATCTTAAACATTAAGTATTGCTCCAGTAGGAAAATTCCCCTATAATATGCAATTTGGTTTGGCTATAATATTGATGATTAGTGAATAATGAAATATAACAGAAAAAAATGTCATAGAACTCATATTATTGTACTTCTGGTAAAGATATTCTGATACTCAAGTTAGGATTATAAAAATCATTGTTATGTTCATATACTACACTAAATTATACTCATATAGAAAAATAGCAATACCAGATTAAGTAAACCAAATTACATCGGACGCTTTGTGATATATGAAATAAATTTTCTTTTTTTTTTGAGACAGAGTTTTGGTCTGTCGCCCAGGCTGGAGTATAGTGGTGCGATCTCTCCTCACTGCAACCTCCACCTCCCAGGTTCAAGTGATTCTTGTGCCTCAGCCTCCTGAGTAGCTGAGATTACAGGCATGTACCACCACACCCAGCTAATTGTTTGTATTTTTAGTAGGCACAGGGTTTCACTACATTGGCTAAGCTGAGCTTCAACTCCTGTCCTCAAGTGATCTACCCGCCTCGGCCCCCAAAGCGCTTGGATTACAGGCATGAGCCAGCAAGCCCGGCCTGAAATAAATTTTCTGTAGAGGGTAACTTATCCTACATTTTAATAGGAGGAATAAAACATGTTTGCTATGCTTATAAGTGGTAAAAATGTTTCCCTCCTAGAAAACATGTTTTTCTAAAAAAAGTAAGATTGTTAATAATTAAGATGTTACAGATAAATATATGGCTAACTTGCTCAAACAAGATCAACATGTTATACCCCAAAGTCAAACATTTTATGTAAACAACTTATATAATCAATGTTAATGGTTTACATAACTTACAGTGTAACCAATTAGCATATAACTAATGCACCAGCATATTCAGAGTGTCCCAACTCCCCAGTTAGCATATAAAAGCCTGGTCTGCCATTGACTCCCTGAATCTTTCTAGAGTATGCAAAACTGATCACAGACCACCACATGCTGACCATAATGTGGGGTCCCTCTAGTAAAGATCAAAGACATTGGTGAGTGGAGACCAACTGGTCAGTGAGAGATCACTCATTCCCCAGAAAGGTAGCATTATGACTTCAATTCCCATCCTTGCTTGCTTTCAGCCACCACTTAAGCTTGCTAAAAGAAATAAGTACAAGCTATTTAAACTTAAGTGGTTTTGAATGTAATTTCTCTTGGTACTAATTACTTGTCGGCATCACAAACTTACATCTTTGTTTTGACCTCCTGGTATGAACTCATTTGGTCATGATGAATTTTTACAGTTTGCTAGACCCTATTTGCTACTTCATTTAGGATTTCTCTTTGCATCTATAGTCAAAGAAGATATGGATCTGCTGTTTTCTTGTCATATTTGGTTTTGGAATCAAGCTAATGCTACCCTCATAAAATGAGAAGTATTCCTTCCTCCTTGATTTTCTGAAGGAGTTTATGTAGGACTGGAATGATTTATTCCTTGAGTTTCAAAAAAATTAATCAGTGAAGCCATCTGGGTCACAAGTTTTCTATGTGGGAAAGTTTATAATTATTAATTTTTCTTTTTAACAGGTTTTTCAGGTTTTCTATTTCTCATTGTGTCAGTTTGGTCGATTAGCCTATGTAGCTTAAATTGTTGAATTTATTGGCATGTAGTTGTTCATTATACAGTGATCCCTTAGTATCCATGGAGAATTGGTTCCACGATCCCCTGAGGATACCAAAATCTGTGGAAATGGTCAAGTCCCTTATATAAAATGACGTGCATGTGCACATAAGCTACATATACTCTATTGTATACTTTGATTTCTAGATTGCTTATATCTAATACAATGTAAATATTGCTTATAACACCTAATACAAACAATTGTTATACTCTTTTTAATTCTTATTTTTTATTGTATTATTTTATATTTTTCTTGACTATTTCCATTCATAGTTACTTGATACACAGATAAAGAGCCTGGGAATACAGAGAATGGTTTGTATTCCCCAATTATTCTACAATGCCGGAATACCTATAGTGATATTTTTCCTTCTTCCTGCTGTTAGTATTTTCCTAAATAATTTGCTAGCAGTTTGTAATTCTCTCCATTGTTTTTATGTTTTATAATCTGTGAATATCCAAACTTTATCATCTTTTCCTTCTATTTGCTTTGGGTTTAATTTAGTATTATTTTTATTGTTTCTTAAGTAGGAGACTTAGACCACAGACTACACTATTCTCCTTTCCTAATATAAACATGTACAGCCATACAGCACTACTTCAGTAATTTAGTACCTGCATCCCTCAAATTCTGATATGTCATGTTTCTAGTATTATTCAGTTCAAAACATTTTAAGTTTCTTATGACTTCTTCATTCACGAGTTATGTGGAAATGTGTGATTTAAAATCTACATATTTCAGACCCACATATTTACCGTTTCTTAACATTTCTTTTTTCCTTTATGTAAATCTCAGTTTTTACCCAGTATGATTTTCCTTCAGCCTGAAGATCTTTTAAAATTTCTTTAGTGCAGGTATACTGACAACTTCTATTTTTACTTATCTGGAAATGTCATTTTGTGTCTGTTTTTTAAAATATTTCACTGGGCAGAGAATTTTAGACTGATTTTTTTCCCCACCTTTCAGCACTTTAAATATATCATTCCATTTTTCTGGCTTACATACCTTCTAGTGAGAAGTCAGCAGTGATTTTTATTAACCACTTCTTCTGAATGTCTATTCTCTTGTTAGCTGAAGTCGTTTTCATTTCAGATATTTTTAGCTTTTGAAAGTTCAATGGTTCTTTATATGTTCGATTTATTTCATTATGTTCACATTTTCCTCTTAAGTCCTTGAGCATATTTACAATAGATATTTTAAGCTCTTTGCCTACTAATTTCATGATCACTATCATTTCCAGGTCAGTTTCCATTAATGATTTTTCTCTGCTTCTTTGCATGCCTAATAGTTGAATACACACATATGCACATACACACATCTAGTAGGTTTTATATAAATATACATATTAATGGTACTATGAATATTATGTTGTTGAATGTGTGGATTTTGTGGTCTTCCTTAAAGAGTGATCAATTCTGTTCTGACAGGTTATTATATTACTTGCTGTTCAACTTCTTAAACTTCAGCTTACTTTAAAGCTTTGTTAGAGCATGTGTAGGGTAGCCATTACACTAAGGCAGTTATCAAATTGAGGGAGAGGTGGATAGTCCGAGGAATATAACTAGTAAATTAATAAGTGTGTAGGTTTAACAACTATGACCAAATGAGATCTTTGGCTGTGATATTTTCACATATAACTGACAGGAAGAAAAGAGAATGGAAACCTACATTTCGGAGGGAACTCGACTAGCAAAATACCACCACAGGCCTAACAGAGACTGTCCCTGGGAACCAAATCCGCACCAAGAGAAAGCAGGGTGAAAATGCAGTGGTGTCTCCAATAAGAGTACACTAACACCCATGTTAGACACAGTCACAAAGAATCATGGACAAAGAGTAATTCCCAAAGAGCAAGGTCAGGGACAATGAAAGACAAAAGACAAGGGAGCTTATCTCAGAAAGCAAAATTAAGGTCCTAGCAAGACCTTACTCCACTGCCAGAGCAAGAAGTGTATTATTGTAAGGAATAGGAACTATCATATATGACCCATTCTTTTTTTTTCCAGTGGGAATTTTCCTTGTTCCTATACCATCATACAAGCAAGAGGTCAAGAAAATTAGGAAACTTGTTTATTAGTTCATTGGTTACCACATCAAGATGAACCACATACAAACCTGATACAGAGGACTTTACCCAATGAATGTGACTTTGGGTTATCATCCTTAAGAAGATGGTATGTTTTATGAACGAGAAAGAGGTACATGGACATTTGGGTAGCCAAAGAGGCAAACTGAATAGACTTCTTTTTTTCCCCTAATGTCCATCCTCCTATACTTTTTGGATAATAGAGTTCCTTGGGTTTCAGCTGAGCCCTCAGCAGCTCAGCTTAGAGACCTTATTTTTCCCAGCCTTACTTGCAGTTAGGTCTGACTATACAACAAAGTCCTTGAAAATAGAATGTGAGCCAAAATTATGTGCACAACTTCTAGGTCTGGCCATTATCAATGATTGGGTTTGCCATTAAAAATGACTGAATATGGAAATGAAATGAAGTACCAGTGACTCTCAACAATGCAGGCAAGGGCAGCATCCTAAGGAACAGCAAAGCCAAAAGGTCTCTGCTAAATCCTGTAAAGTGTATCTAATTCTTGACAGTTAAATGAGAGAAAAATAAATTATGTATATTTATATTGAGTTCTCCTTGTTATAACGGCTTAACATATACCTTAAATAACATATTCCTCCCTCAAAAATATTTCATACTATTAGGATCATTTGGGTTAACAAGCTCGCATTTAAAATGTTCATTGTCTTTAAGATGAGCCTTATTGACATATGTTAATAACTTACATACTCTATCAAGTTGTACACACACAATATAGACACACATATGCACACATTCATGAAGTAAACAACAAACAGAAACAAAAAAATAACTATACAGTTGTGACCTCTAGGAATTCTGGCATGAAAATAAACCACATTAAAAGGTACAATTGAGGATGTCCAAGGACTATCTGAGATTGGAACTTAAAAAGGGTTCCAAAAAGGAAGAATAAATGGAGTAAACACATCTTGAGATCTTACGCAATTCTGCCTAGAACTCTGGCAGAACCTAGTGTCAACTGCCTAAACTGAAATTTTCAGTATTAATTAAAAATAATTCATGCAAGGGATGGGCAAATTTAGTCTTGTTCTCTTATTAGCTATCCTCCCACCCCCCAAAGAAAAAAAGAAAAAAAAGGAGAGATTGGGAAATATTTATGCACTCTATCGCTACCAAACCTCTTCTCTTGTATGGAAAGAATTTTGAAAGTTATAGCCTGTAAAATAGTCTTAAATATGTTTGTAAAATCTTTGTGTAACAACAAACATTGACAAATAAGGACATATTTTTTAAAAGGAAATACTGTAAATAAATGTTAAACTAATCAAAACATTTATTTGCTAAAGAAACAATTTCACTGTTCAATGAGCATTATGTGTATGTATGTGCATGTGTCACTTTTGTTCAGGAAGCCAGGCAACCATGTAGTGTTTTCAAACTAAACTGTACATGGGCCTGGATGAAGGGGCAAGTAAAATCCAACAAGAGTTTTGTACTCCAAACCCTGCCATTGCAAATCTACATCTGCTCAGTGGAAGGAAAATATTTTCCTAATGCACACAAATGAGCTAGCGATGGGCCTGCCAAACACTATAATGGGCCTTGAAAAGAAACAGGATAAAAATTAAAACTACCTTTATTAATCAAAAAGACGACTACCACCAAGCCAGAATCAAGTACAGGCATTCCTACTCTAACACAATATACGCCCTTCTGTATAACCTCATATTCTGCAAAATAAAAACAGCTAGACTTATTGTGAAGATCATTAGTGGCAGACCACACAATACCTAAGGAACTTTTAAATCTGAGCCCTAACAAAACAATAATGATTATTATAAAAATTGAAAGTTTCCACTGGCATTTGTACCTAAAATAAAGCAGCCCACATTTAAAGCTTCATATTCCGGGTCTCATGCTTCTTTTTTTGATGTGCATCCTTGAAGACATTAGTTCTAATAGAAACCAGTTTAACAAAAATTAAAAATATTTTCTAGAGACAGCATTTTTCATTAATCAATTTCTTTTTAACACAAGCAAAATATCTTTAAAGCTTCATAAACACAGAAAAATGTATAGCCAATAAACCAGCAACTTATTGAGCTACAGGAAGATATTTCTACAGGATTTTTAGCATTTTGTTTAGACCTTCAGATACTGCTAAGAATTCCTCTTTAGTTGAGAAAAGCTTGATCTTCATCATTTCAAAACACTAACATGTTTGAAGTAATCTGGAAACAACCCACATTGTGGATATACACACAAAGTGTGTAAAAATCTACATTACATTGACATCATTCTCCTAAATGCCAAATATACACACAAATTTACATTTTAAAATGCTGTAACAGAACGAATTACATTTTTAAAATATCACTAGACATTAAATGAAAAATATTTCTGACAATCTTAATATTATGCAATATGCTATTTTAAATGATCCTGATGCTTACATGCATAAATTTGGAATATTGCATTTCCTCAGTGCTAAAGATGACATAAATTTTAAATACCATCAATTTCATAACATAATTCCCTGAAGTGGGAAAATAATATAATATTAATTGTATACATCTGGCCAGGCACAGTGGCTCACGCCTGTAATACCAGCACTTCGGTAGGCTGAGGCAAGCAGATCATTTGAGCTAAGGAGTTTGAGACTAGACTAAGCAGCACAGCAAAAACCTGCCTCTACAAAAAATAGAAAAATTAGCCAGGCATGGTGGTGCATACCTGTAGTCCCAGATACTAGGGAGGCTGAGTTGAGAAAATCCCTTGAGTCCAGGAGGTTGAGGCTGCAGTGAGTCATGATTGTACCACTGCACTCCACCCTGGGCAACACAGCAAGACTCTGACTCAAAAAAAGAAATTGTACATAACTGTATAAGGTATATCTCACTATTAGAAACATTAAAATGTGATAAAAAGGTGCATTTTGGAATCCAAGAAGCATGTTACATCGAAAGTACACATTTTCATGAGTTGTGATTTTTTTTTTTTTACAACTATGAAAATTTATTTTTAAAAACAGTGCTAATCACAGTAACAGAAAACCAAATACTGCATGTTCTCACTTATAAGTGGGGGCTAAATATTAAACATAGACATAAATATGGCAACAATAGACACTGGGGACTAATGGAGGGGAGAGGAAGTGGGGTGGGTAAGGGTTGAAAAGCTAACTTGTGTATTATGCTCACTACCTGGACGATGGGATCAATCAGACCCCAAACTTCAGTATCATGGAATATATACATGTAACAAGCCTGCATACGTATGCCATAAATCTAAAATAAAAGATAGAAGCATTTTAAAAAGTTAATATGAATTCTATAAAAAACTTTTAGAAACAAACAATATTTGTAGTATTTAGATTTGTCTAAGGAAGCTTAACATTGGGATTCATGCTTTTTAAAAATCATTTTTAGCTTTATTAAGATTCAAATGACAAAAATATTACATATTTATGGTGTACATATTTATATATTAACATGATGCTGTCCTATATGTACACATTGTATAAGATTAAACCATGCTAATTAACATATCCATTGCCTCATATAATTTTTCTATGGTAGGAACATTTAACATTTTTTATGGTAAGAACATAGAAAATATCGTAAGTCAAAATGCATTGAATTGGTCAGGCGCAGTGGCTAATGCCTGTAATCCCAGCACTTTGGGAGGCCAAGGCAGGTGGATCACCTAAGGTCAGGAGTTCAAGACCAGCCTGGAGAACATGGCAAAACCCCATCTCTACTAAAAATATAAAAACTAGCCAGGTGTGGTGGCAGGTGCCTGTAATCCCAGCTACTGGGGAGGCTGAGGCAGAAGAATTGCTTGAACCTGGGAGGTAGAGGTTGCAGGGAGCCAAGATCGTACCACTGGACTCCAGCCTGGGTGACAAAGCAAGACTCCATCTCAAAACAAAACAAAAAGAAAAGAAATGCATTCAATTATGTCTCAATAAACTCAACTTAAAGTTGAAAAATTGTAAGTTGAGCCATCATAAGTCAGGGACTCAATACAGTATGTTATTATTAACTACAGTCACCATGCTGACAATCTCCAGAACTTATTCCTCCTGACATCCACACCTACACACACTACATTTTCCTTATCTATTCATCTGTCAGTGGTCACAGTTTGACTGCATACTTTGGCCACTGTAAATGAGTATCAACATGAGAGTGCAGGTGTCAATTCAACATACTGATTTAATTTCCTTTTGATATATACTCAGAAGTAGGATTATTGGGTCATATGGTAATTCTATTTTAAATTTCCAGAGAAACCTCCTTACCATTTTCTGTAATATCTGTGCTTATTTACATTCCCACAGTGTACAAGAGTTTCCTTTTATCTGTATCCTCTCCAACATTTGTTATTCTTTGTCTTTCTTGTAATACCCATTTTAATAGGTGGAGATGGTATCTCACTGTAGTTCTAATGGGTATTTCCCTGATGATTAGTGATGTTGAGCACTTTCTCAGCTGTGTCTTGGTCATTTGTATAGTTTTTTTTTTTTTTTTTTTTTTTTTTTGATTCAGGGTCTCACTCTGTCACCCAGGATGGAGTGCAGTGGCGCGATCTTGGCTCACTGCAACCTCAACCTCCTGGGCTCAAGTGATATTCCCATCTCAGTCTCCTGAGTAGCTGGAACTGCAGGTGCATACCACCATGCCTGGCTATTTTTGTATTTCTTTGTAAAGACGGGGTTTTGACATGTTACCCAAGTTGGTCTCAAATTCCTGACCTCAAGCAATCCACCAGCCTACGCCTCCTTGGCCCCTTTGCCCATTTTTTAATCAGGTTATTTGTTTTCTTACTATTGAGTTGTTAAACTTCCATATGTACTTTGGAAATCCCCCCTTTTCAGATGTATAGTTTGCAAATATTTTCTCCGATTCATAGGTTGTCTCTTCACTCTGCTGTTTCTTTTGCTGTGTCAAATCTTTTTAGTTTGATGCAATTTCATTTGTCTACTTTTGCTTTTGTTACCTGTGCTTTGGAGTGCATATCCAAAAAACATTTGCCAACACCAATGTCGAGAAGCTTTTTCTCTGTTTTACTCTAGTAGTTTTACAGTTTCAGGTCTCATGTTGAAGTCTTCAATCACCTCAAGTTGATGTGTGAATTTGGGGTAAGATAAGGGTCCAATTTCATTCTTTGATATGTAGATAACCCATTTTCCCAACACTGTTGAAAAGGTTATCCCTTCCTCATTGTGTGCTCATAGCATCTTTGTTAAAGAATAATTGGCCATAAATGCATGGATTTATTTCTAGGCTCTCTATTCCGTTTCATAAGTATATGTGTGCTTTTAATTCCAGTAGCATGCTGTTTTGATTATTATAGTTTTCTTAATGTATTTTGAAGTCAGGTAATAAGGTGCCTCCAGCTTTGTTCTTTTTGCTCAAGGTTGCTTTGGTTCGTGGGGTCTTGCTTGGTTTTACATAAATTTTAGAATTTTTTTCCCATTTCTATGGAAAATACCAGTGGAATTTTGATAATAATTATATGGAATTTGTAGATTGCTTTGGGTGGTATGGACATTTTAACAATTCTTCCAATCCATGAACACAGGATGTTTTTCCATTTGTCTCTTTTTCCATTTTTTCATCAATGTTTAGTTGTTGGTGTACAGATCTTTCACCACCATGGTTAAATTTATTCCTAAGTATTTTACCATTTTAAGTAGGATGGTTTCTTTTGGACAGCTTAATATTAGTGTATAGAAATAATACAGATCTTTGTAGATTGATTTTATATCCTGAAACTCTAACTAATGTATTTCTAACATTGTTTTGATGGGGTCTTTACAGTTTTCTATCTCTAAGATGTCATCTGCAAAGAAAATTTAATTTCTTCCTTTCCCTGATTTGGATGCTTTTTTCTTTTCTTTCCTCTCTCTTCCCCTTTCCCTCCTCCCTCTCTTCTCTTTTTCTTCCTTCCTTCCTTCCTTCCCTCCCTTCCTCTTCCTCTCTCCCTTTCTTTCTTGTTTGTCCTTCTTTTCTTCCTTTCTTCTTTTCTTTCCTTTCTTTTTCTCTCTTATTTATTTTTACGCCTAACAAACCTGTCTAGCAAATCCAGTATATGTTGAATAGAATGGTCAGAATAGGGGTATGATCTGAACAGTGTCCTCAAAATTCATATGTTAAAACCCAATTCCCAATGTGGTGGCCTTAAGAGGTTGGGCCTTTGGAGACAATTAGGTGATTAGGCTCCACCTTTATCATGAGATTAATACCCTTATAAAAAAGGCCTGAGGAAGCTTGTTTTCCCTGTCCACCATGTGAGATGAGAGGCAGAAAACACCAACATGAGGCAAAGAACAAGTCCTCACCTGACACTGAATCTGCTGACAACTTGGTCTTGGACTTCCCAGCCTCCAGACTGTAAAAAAATTCTTTTGATAATACGTTACTGAGTCTAAGGTATTTTCTTACAGCAGCCCAAGCAGACTGAAATGGTCTTAGAGGAAAAGGTTTCAAGTTTTTGCCACTAAATTGAATGTTAACCCAATTCATATCATATATGGCCTTTATTGGTAGAGAGGTACATTTCTTCAATACCTAATTTGGTGAAAGCCTGAATTCTGTCAAATCCTTTTGCTGCAAATGTATTGAGATAAGAATATGTGTTTGTCCTTCATTCTATCAATGTGGTGTATCCTATTTATTGATTTGTATATGTGGAACCATCCTTGCATCCCAGGAATAAATTCCACTTGACTGTGGTGAATGATCCTTTTAATGTGTAGTTAAATTCAGTTTGTTAGTATTTTGGCAAGGATAGTCACAAAGGACATTGGCCTATAATCTGTTTTTTTTTTTTTGTTTTTTTCTTATAGCGTCCTTTTCTCGGTTTGGTATCAGAGTAATGCTGGCCTCATAAAATGAGTTTGAAAGTATTCCCTTCTCTTTAAATTTTTTTTGAGTACAGTGAAGTCATCGGGTACTGGGCTTTCCTTTGATGGGGGTCTTTATTACTGTTTTCATCTCTTTATTTGCTATTGGTTAGTTCCAATTTCTTCATGATTCATGTTAGAGTCTATGTGCCTAGGAATTTATGCATTTATAGGTTATGCAATTTGTTGGCATAGAGATGTTCCATAATAGTCTCTTATGATCCATTATATTTCTGTGGTATCAGCTGTAGTGTCTCCTTTTTCATTTCTGATGTTATATATTTGGGTCTTTTTTCATTTCTTACTGTAGCTAAGGTTTGCTAATTCTGCTTATCTTTACAAAAAATCAATTCTTGCTTTCATCGATCTTTTCTATTGTTTTTCTAATATCTTCTGCTTTGATCTTATTTCCTTCTTGTACTAATTTTGGGATTAGTTTGTTCTTCTTTTTCTGCTTCCTTGAAGTATAATGTTGTTTGAGATGACTTTTTTAATGTAGGTGTTTTTTAATGTCTGGCTTTTCAGAAACATTTTGCTTAATTTCCACATATCTGTGAATTTTCCAAAATTCCTCCTGTTACTTATTTCTAATTTCATACCATTTTGGTTGGAAAAAATACTTGATATGATTTCAATCATGTTGGTTAAGATTTGTTCTGGGGCCTAACATATGATCCTGAAGAATGTTCCATATGCACTTGGAAACAATGTATATTATGATGTTGGATGGAATATTCTATATATGTCTGTTAGGTCCATTTGGCATAAACTATAGTTCCAGCCCAATGCTTCCTTTTGATTTTCTGTCTGGATGATTTATTCATTGTTGAAAGTGGGGTATTAAAGTCTCCTACTATTATTGTATTGCAGTCTATTTCTTCCTTCAGATCGATTAATATTTGCTATATTTAGATTCTCTGATATTGGTTACATACGTTTATAATGTACTATCCTCTTAACAAACTGGTGTCTTTATCAATATCTACTTACCTTTTTGTCTCTTTTTACATGTTTTGACCTAAAGTGTATTTTTTTCTGATATACATGTAGCCACCCCTGCTCTCTTTTGGTTCCCATGTGCATGGAATACCACATTTTATTCTTTCACTTTTAGTCTGTGTGTGTCCTTATACTTGAAGTGAGCCTCTTACAGGGCACATATAGCTAGCTGGGTGTTAAAAAAAATCCATTCACTGACAATATGTTTTTAAATTGGATAATTTAATACATTTATATCTAAGGCAATTGTTGATAGGTAAAGGTTTATTATTGCCTTTGTGTTCACAATTTTTTTCTTTTAAATTTTTTGTTGTTGTTGTTAGACAGAGTCTGGCTCTGTTGTCCAGGCTGGAATGCAGTGGCGCAATCTCCGCTCACTGCAAGCTCTGCCTCCCAGGTTCACGCCATTCTCCTGCCTCAGCCTCCACAGTAGCTGGGACTACAGGCGCCTGCCACCACGACCGGCTAATTTTTTTGTATTTTTAGCAGAGACGGGGTTTCACTGTGTGAGCCGGGATGGTCTTGATCTCCTGACCTCATGATCCGCCCACCTCAGCCTCCCAAAGTGCTGGGATTACAAGCGTGAGCCACCACACCTGGCCTGTTTTTTTTCTAAATCAGATTCTTTGTTCCTTTCTTCCTCTCTTGCTGTCTTCCTTTGTGATCTGGTGATTTTCTGTAATTATATGCCTGGATTCCTTTCTCTTCATCTTTTGTATATCTACTATAGGTTTTTGCTTTGTGGTTACAATGAGGCTTAAGAGAACAATTCATAGTTATCAGGAGTCTATTTCAAGCTGATAATAACTTCAATTTCATATACTAAATCTCTATACTTTTATTCCTATTCTAGCTTTTGATATCACAATTTACATCTTTTCATATTGTACATCCTATGACAAATTATTGTAGCTATTTTTAATAGCTTTGTCTTTTAATTATAAAAACATAAGTGATTTATATACCACCATTACATTATTAGAGTATTCTGAATTGACTATTTCCTCACTATCACCAGTGAGTTTTACACTTTCATATGTTTTCATGTTCCTAATTAGCATTCTGTTTTTTTCAGCCTGAAGAATTCTCTTTACCATTTCTTGTAAGGCAGGTTAGTGATGATGAACTTTCTCAGATTTTGTTTGTCTGGGAAAGTCGTCTTTCTCCCTTTCTGAAGGACAGTTTTGTTGGGTAAAGTATTCTTGGTTGGTAGGTTTTTTTTTCCCCCCAGCACTTTGAATATATCATCCCACACTTTCCTGGCTTACAAAGTTTCTGCTTAGAAATGTGCAGATAACTTCCTGAGGGCTCCCTTGTATGTGAAGATTTTCTCTTGCTATTTTCAATAGTCTCTCTGTGATTTTTGACAGTTTGATGATAATATGTTGTAGTATGGTCTTTGGTTTGAAAATGACTGGAGACCTTGGACCGTCCTTTACCTCAATGTGGTATCTCTCCCCACATTTGTGATGTTTTCAGTCATTATATCTTTAAAAATACTTTCTACCCCTTCTCTCTTCTCCTTCCTTAATTGCTATAATGTGAACAATTAGCTCTCTTCCCCAGATTTGTGATGTTTTCAGTCATTATATCTTTAAAAATACTTTCTACCCCTTCTCTCTTCTCCTTCCTTAATTGCTATAATGTGAACATTAGCTCTCTTGAGGATATCCCATAAATTGCACAGGCTTTCTTCACTCCTTTTCATTATTTTTCCTTCTCTGACTGGATATTTTCAAATAACCTGTATTTGAGTTCACAGATTCTTTATTCTGCTTGATCAATTCTGCTGCTGATGCTGTTGCATTTTTCACTTTCTTCAGTTTATATTCAGCTCCAGAATTTCTGCCTAGTTATCTATCTTTTTTTTTAATAATTTCAATCATTCTGTTAAACTTCTCATTTTATTTCTGTATTGTTTTCCTGATTTTGTTGAATTGCCCCTCTGTGTTCTCTCGTATTTTACTTAAAAGAATCATTTTGAATTATCTGCCAAGATATTCATAGATCTTCTATTTCTTTAGGGTTAGTTCCTGCAAAATTATCATGTTCTTTGGTGGTGGTATGCTTCTTTGGCTTTTCATGTTGCTTGTTACTTTGAATTAATGTCTGCATAGTTGATGAAGCAGTCACCTCCTTCTGACTTCATATACTGGTTTCAGTGAGGAAAAAAACTTCTCCTTCAGGTGGGTGTGAGGACAACAGCTGGGTGCAGTGTGACACGTCTGACTCCAGTAAATGCATAGCAGCAAAATCTCTGTATAGCTCTATCAACTGATGTTAGCACTGCCAAAGATCACAAGGATCCTCAGCAGCCACTGTCTACAGCAGTAGCAAGGGCTATTGGGTGTTCCAGTCATGAAGACTGGTGGGGTCAGTCCTCCTGATCTCTTTTTCTCCTACCAGGAAAGCTGTGGCCAGTGGAATCCCTCTTGGCACTGGGTCTAACTTGCAGGTGCATTTGCAGTGGTGACAGCAATGGTATCCCATATGAGTCATCCATGAAACAGCTAACAATTTGGATTCTGGAGCATGGGCATGTGTAGGAACCATGGCTCCAGGGTCTAGTGCTGAGGTGGCACCCATATCCAGAGTGCAGGTTCCCCCATTCCCATGTTAGTAACAATGTGCAAGATGTGACTGCTTTTGGAGCTGCCAGGGGGCTGAGATCCAAAGCAGCAGCACACACAGAGCTACAATGTTTCCAGGGTCTGGGGCATGGACTCACTGTGGTAGAAGTAGTTTCATAGACAGAGAAACCACAGCTCCAGGGCCCAGGGTACAGATTATTCCATAAAGGCAGTGGTTCTTGTTTCTGAGGCATGGGCACACAGGGAATTACAAAGGTTCTGGGGTCCAAGGAGTGGGCTAGTACATTGTGATGATGGCTCAGATGTCAGAGGCACAGATGTTGAAAGAGTGGCAATGGAGCCAATGTTCATAGCAAAGCAACCTGGGCTCCAAGGCTTGGATTGAGGCTAGTCCTCAGCCACGATGGCTCTTGTGTTTGAGGTGAGAATGTGCATAGTGGGACAGAATCTGGAATGTGGATATGTGGTCATGGAGCCAAGGTCTGGTGTGTGGGCATGCACGGGGCAGTTGAAGCTCTAGAGTCTGGGGCTCATGTTAGGATTGGGAGGGTGGTGGTCCCAATCTTGGACACGCAGCTCCTTCTTGGTGGCGGTGGTAGGGGTAGGGGATGCAACCACATCTTCCTCTCTAGGGATCCACAGTGGTGATGGCTGTTGATCACCTCAATGGCAAAAGATACTGATGTTGTGGCCAGTGGTGACTATGGTAGCACCCACCATGTACCTGATACTGACAGCCCCCACCTTTCTTTGTTTCTAGCCATCTCCAGATGTCTCAGGTATGCCAGTCTCCCCAGCTATCCTTTCTGTGCAGTTATCCTCTGGATTTTTGTTTGTTTGTTCACTCCACTATGTTGTTGCAGATTTGTACTTAAACATTTGAGCCCTCCCAAGGTTACTTTCATTCACGGAAAGATACCTAGTTCTTGTTTTTTGTTCGGGAATGAAGACTGGTATCTCCTACCCGACTATCTTGCTTATATCACTCAGCTGAGCTGTGCTTTCTTGTCAAAATTAGGAAAACAAAGGTGATCATTTCCGATGACAAATACAATTAACACCTGCATAACTTCTGCAAACAGCTTTACTATTCTGCTTTCTCCATACAGGACATAAATGCCATTTTGTTTCATCTATGAAGGTGGTTTATTTTTAAGTAAAGGTATATAGAACATTTAAGTGATACATATTATATAGAAGTCTCAAAGAAAATTATGTTATGATCACCTGTAGACTTTTCTAAGCAATATGGTCCAAGAGGATGAGTTTCTCCACTTCTCCCCAGCCTGTGAGAATCAAGGCAATCAAAAGAGTTATTTACTTGGTCATCCTCAGATGTGTTGGGGTGAAGAAGAGAGGATTGTGATTCACTAATTTATAGCAAGATTTAAAGAAATTAATACATATACAAGCAATCTGATGCTTTTTTTCATCAAAAACTTCAACTTTATAGTAATATCTTAATTTTCCTTTGAAAACAAAGCACCTTTTTTTCTTTTTGTTATGTGGATGTTGAAAATGACTCAGTCAATTTAACTTTGGCCTAAGCCAGCTAAAGTCTGTAGATATAGAAGTACAGCCTTAAATGGGAGTTAAAGGATCCAGGCTAAAATCCCAGCTTTGCCATTAACTAACTAACAACACTGAGAGAAAATCTAGTACACATGTAGTCTTTTAAACATCACGTTGCAAAAAAAAAAAAAAAAAAGCCTTTTTAAAATCAAATGAGCTTATTTTGATTGAAGTACTACTTCCCTCAAAGATGTCCACATGCCACAGTAGACAATATTTCTTGCTTGGGCATGGTAGCTCATGCTCTGATACCAGCAATTTGGGAGGCCAAGGCAGGAAGACAGCTTAAAGCCAGGAATTCAAGACCATCCTGGGCAACATAGCTAAACCTTGTCTCTATAAAAAAATGTTAATATTTAGCCAATCATGATGGCACACATCTGTAGTCCTAGCTACTCAGGCAGGAGGATCCCTTGAGCTGAAGAGTTCAGATTGCAGTGAGCTATGACTATGCCACTGTACTCCAACCTGGGCAACAGAGTTGAGACCTTGTCTCTAAAAATAAAAATAAAAATAAATAAAATATTTCTTTCCCATTTTTAGCTACTAGTTCATTCACAATTACACTTTTGAATTTTTGC
The DNA here is from genome assembly GCF_043159975.1 of Macaca nemestrina. NCBI lineage: Eukaryota > Metazoa > Chordata > Mammalia > Primates > Cercopithecidae > Macaca > Macaca nemestrina. The sequence continues at coordinate 108,115,894 of NC_092135.1, forward strand.
CCTTTACTTCCCTTCCACTTCTCCCACAGAAAGGAAAAGGTTCTTCATTTAAGTATCATTTGCAAATTCCCTAGAATTCACTCAACTTTTTGTTTTCCTTATAAACAAAATAAAACAAAATTCAACTTGTCCCATCTGTCAGACATGCAGGGAATAAAAAAAGATAACAAATACAAAAAAACCTATAAACTCCACATTATACAAATACAAAGTTACTCTTGTTTACAATGAATAATGAAATGTTATCAGTCTCTTTGCCCTCTGAATCTTGGCACTGAGTTTCTACTCCTATTTATCCAATTCCTCAAAGGGAAATACTGGATCACCTTGCTTTTCAGTTCTTTTCCTTTCCATTAGCAAAGCAGGAAAGCAAGAACAAAACCATGAGTATCCATTTCTATGGGTCTGCAAAAAATTAATTATTTTCTATTTTTTAATCTGGAGTCTCCCAAAAGCTCTTACTAAACATCAACAATTCCCCTTTCTTCTTTGGTGAATGCCTAAATCTATTGAAAAGAATTCCCTTAATCAAGTCTGCTTATTTACATATCTAAGTAAAAACTTTAAGAAAATTTGAATATATGGTGACCAATTTAGGGATAGAGTGGGATTTTTTTTCCCCAACATTTGAAACAATTGTGTGATTTGGAAGATATTGGTAGGTTTCCTGGAATAAGACAAGCAGCATTATTTCTTCCTTTTCCACAACCCTTGGAAAATTAAAACATGCCTGTGTCAAAATCTGTGCTTCCCCAAAATGCAGTCTGGAAAAATGTAACTGATACTCATTCCCCCGAAAAAAAAAAGAAAAGAAATGCTAGAATTCTATGGCTCTACCATCAGATGAGAAATAACATAATCGTAGCCAACTTTTGTCAGTGACTCACCCACATCCTCTCACATTTAACCAGTTCAGTGCTCATGGACCTTACTGGACAAATAAAAAGAACACTGGAGGCAAAAATCTATTCATATTACAATGGAAGGACTACATCTTAAACCTACAAAAAACAAAGTCTCCCTACTATGCTTTCCAAAGGAAAGTGACTTTCTTTTACTTTGAATGCATACTAGCCTCTCAACCAAAAGTTATTATTAATGTCAATTAGTAACATCATTATGAATTAAAGTCTATTAGTAATATCATTATGAACTAATTTATTGCCTACTACATTTTTGGAGGAAAAGTAAAAAAGTCAAGCCAAATATATATTTTTTTTAAAAAAAGGTAATTGTAATGACTAATGTGAATAGTATCCAATTTTCTAAAACAATTATATTCCTTCACAGCTAACTTCCTGATCAATTTTTCCTATTAGGGCTACTGACTCAAAGAAAAATAGAAGGCATATAATATTAATACCATCTAAAATTTTTAAGGTAAATATAATGCATTTTACTTATCAACTTTAAAAATTGCAAACATTGAATATTATAATAAAATCATTACTTTTAAATGTCCATATTTTGGTATATTTCATTTATTCAGTCATTGAACATTTATGGGAAGGTCTATGCTGTACAAGAAACATCCTGTGGCCAGTTTAATATTAGAAACAAAGGAAGGAATGGAAAAAACATTAAGTAAACACAATGCAACTCCACAATGAAATTTTTAAAAACCATATATAGAAGAGAGAAATTTCAGATTGCCAGCCTCAATGTTTATGTCTTTACAACTACATATACAAATACAGAAATAGTCATTCATTCACTCAACAAATACCAAGCAATCATTAAACAGAAGACAATACTAGGCTATACGATGAAAGAGTAGTACTAACACTCAAGCTGCTTAAAATTAAGTTGAAGTCAACTTTAGTATTTACCACTCTAGATCTTATACTTTAAGAAATCAACATATTCAATAAAGACAATGAAAATTTGTGTTAGCACTCACCAAAAAATTTAGAACCACAAAATGCATCTGTTTACTTAGTATTTTATGTTTAAAGTTTCACTCTGAACTTTATACATTAAAAATACTCATGTAGATTTGAAAACTCTTTTCACAAACGTAGAGAAGAAAATAACAAAAATAAACTTATAAGGATATTTTATATTTAAATATGAATTTAATGACCTGAGATAGAACTGATTAATTCCAACTTTAAAAAACAGAAACTGCTTTTATATTCACACCAAGAGATACAAATAAAGTTATGTCATTTGTTCTTAATATTTAGTCAACTTCAAAATTAATATAATGTTGAATACAGTCTTTCCCACAAGAAATCTACTAGTGTTAGCAAAAATATTCAAAACAAAATTTTGTATTTAATGTATGGGAAGATATATGAAACCAAGAAATGTTGAATAGATTTCAAGTATTAAAGAAAACCCAAAAAAACAAAAACAAAACAAGTATCGAATAATTCAGTGATATAAAAAATATAAAGAGCTGTTACATAAATTTAGTATTATTGATTTGTATAGATCAGATGAGTTTAACCTTAAAGCAAAGTTTATTTGACCTTCAAAAAATTCAGGTGGGTCTTTAACAACCAAGGTATTAATCATAATATTAAGAGGCCAATAATGCAAGAGGCCAGAATCCTACCTTAATGAACTGATAGTAAATTTCTTAGATTCATTATTTTCTTAAAATTTATGTCTAGAGTCTCTGAATCCCCTCTAGCTGATTATGGGAAAAAGAAAGAGAGTAGGAGAAATAAACTTCTCAAACCAGAACCCAATTTTTTCCAGGTTACTTTCCTTCAGTTTACCTAACAAACTTGCAGAGTTGGTTAAAAATAGGAGGTACATTATTTTGTAAAAAAAAGTGTTTCTATCATTTGAATTTCACCATTTCTGTGTTATGTTTCACACAAATGTCTAAACTTAGTGTTGCCTCACCAAATTCAAGAAATAAATGTAAATCTCAAAATGTTTTGAAAAATCAAAATTTATATGCCTTTGATAAGAAATTATCAGAAAGTTGGCCGGGCACAGTGGCTCACGCCTGTAATCCCAGCACTTTGGGAGGCCAAGGTCGGCAGATGACCTAAGGTCAGGAGCTTGAGACCAGCCTGACCAACATGGAGAAACCCTATGTCTACTAAAAATACAAAATTACCTGGGCATGGCGGTGCATGCCTGTAATCCCAGCTACTTGGGAGGCTGAAGCAGGAGAATCGCTTGAACCCAGGAGGCAGAGGTTGCGGTGAGCCAAGATCGCGCCATTGCACTCCAGCCTGGGCAACAAGAGCGAAACTCCATCTCAAAAAAAAAAGAGAAAAAGAAAAAGAAAAAAAGAAATTATCAGAAAGTAAAAAGTGTGGTATCTACCCTTAATAGGGGTTGGTTAAGACTAGCAGATATGGCCGGGCACGGTGGCTCAAGCCTGTAATCCCAGCACTTTGGGAGGCCGAGACGGGCGGATCACGAGGTCAGGAGATCGAGACCATCCTGGCTAACACGGTGAAACCCCGTCTCTACTAAAAAATACAAAAAACTAGCCGGGCGAGGTGGAGGGCGCCTGTAGTCCCAGCTACTCGGGAGGCTGAGGCAGGAGAATGGCGTAAACCCAGGAGGCGGAGCTTGCAGTGAGCTGAGATCCGGCCACTGCGCTCCAGCCTGGGTGACACAGCGAGACTCCGTCTCAAAAAAAAAAAAAAAAAAAAAAGACTAGCAGATATATTAGCAAACTGTATAGGACAAAACACAATTTAATGACAAATTGTATGGCAGACTAGGCACTATAGGAAATCAATGAAGGGACTACTAATGAAAATAACATTATAGTTCAAAACGGTCTGAGAAAACAAAATTTTCTTTCTTTTTTTGATATGAGTTTTACTCTCGTCACACAGACTGGAGTGCAAGGGGGTGATATGGAATCACTGCAACCTCCAACTCCTGGGTTCAAGCAATTCTCCTGCCTTAGCCTCCCAGGTAGCTGGGACTACAGGTGCACACCACCATGCTGGGCTAATTTTTATATTGTATTTTTTGTATAGATGAGGTTTTGCTATGTTGCCCAGGCTGGTCTCGAACTTCTGGGTTCAAGCAATCTGGCCACCTGGGCCTCCCAAAGTGCTGGGATTATAGGCGTGAGCCACCACACCCTGACCAAAAGTTTCTTATTCTTGTTTCTAGCTTAAAAAAGACAAATCGCTCCATTAGCTCTTCTCAACAACAAAAAATACTTAATTTACTGAATGTGCCCACTAAATTATATTTAAATACTTCAAAAGTATTGTATACACAAAAACTGGTAAACTTTCAGACTTCTTTCAGAACACATGTACCTAATAATTCTTGTAGCTATAAGTATCAATGATGCAATGTTGAGAAAACAGCATGTTACAAGAGAATAAGCATATGTTTAGAGTCATGTATGTGAGCAAAATCCTGTTTCTGCCACTTACTTGGCTTTTTAATCATGGGTAAGTTACTTAACCCATGCTGAGTCTGTTTCTTCTTAAGTGAAATAAGGATAACAACTACCTGCTAGGGTTGTTGAAAGAATTAAATGAGATATCATATGTTAAATAACTAGCACAATGCCAGCCAGAAAAATAATCTGTGCTTATTAACTACTATAAATTCCACATGCAAACAAATTTCAACTACAGTGATATCAGAACACTAGAAGACTAGAATGCCCACTTTGCTTTATATTTTATTTCTCACCATAAAAACTAATACACTGACCTTCTATTTCTTAGTAAACATCAATGTGTTTGGTTTCCAATACTGTAATTCTCATTTATTTTTGAGAATTTGAAAAAGTTTTTTTTTAACTTTTAAGTTCAGGGGTACAAGTGCAGGTTTGTTACATAGATAAACTTGTGTCATGTGGGTTTGTTATACAGATTATTTCATCGCCCAGGTTTTAACCCTAATGCCCATTAGTTAATTATTCCTGATCCTCTCCCTCCTCCCACCCTGTACCCTTTAAAAAGCCCCAGTAAGTGTTGTTCCCCTGTACGTATCCATGTGTGACAGACTTCTTTCCCCCAAAATGCCATATATATAAACAATAATTTACATTAATTTGGGAACAGTAATAGATTCCCTGAAAACTAGATTAAAAATTATGCTTTTTAGACCAATTAAAATTTAGTCAATTAAATAAAATTAAAAACTCATTTCCTTAGTATCACTGGCCAAATCTTAAGTGTTTAATATCCACATAAGGCTAGTGCCTATTGGATAGCACACATATAAAAGATCCATTATCTCAGAAGTTTCTATTGGACAGAGCTGGTCTGTAGTGTTATCATGGTGTGATAATTGAAACTACTTTTCTCTGCTTTTTATTTTTTAATATCGTGATACCTGTCTCTCAAGTACATGCCCCAAAAGGCAGAGGTTGTGAACACGTTGCTCACAACTGAATCTTAGTGTCTAGCACATTATAAGCATTCAATAGATATCTTACAGCTGACATTATAGTTTTGTTTTAGTTATACTAAGCTAGCAAAAACTGAGTTGGTAAAGGCCAGTTCTGAAAGTTGTAAGTACAACGAGTAGACAGTTAAGGAAAAAAAGTAGTACGTCAACACACATGTGCTCTCAACTGATACGCTCCCAAAGACAATGAGGGCTCCGTATGTACAGACTAAGATTTTTTAGTTAGATACACATATTAACTAGATCACTTAAACAAAGATTAGGCCTTGTCTACAGACTATTCTATTCAAGAATAGAAAAAATGCCTATTTATAGTTCAATAATTTCATTATTCCCGTATGGGTTTTTCCTAGTTTGGTAAATTTATTTTTAAATAGTATTTATATACTCACACACAGTAATTTAACAAATAAAACATTTTAAAAATTCACTGAAAGTTTTATAACATAAAAGATTATGGTGGCTGGGTGTGGTGGCTCACACCTGTAATCCCAGCACTTTGGGAGGCCGAGGCGGGTGGATCACAAGGTCAGGAGTTCGAGACCAGTCTGACCAACATGGTGAAACCCTGTCTCTACTAAAACTACAAAAATTAGCTGGGTGTGGTGGCACACACCTGTAACCCCAGCTACTCAGGAGGCTAAAGCAGAATTGTTTGCACTTGGGAGGCGGAGGTTGCAGTGAGCAGGATTGCACCAGTACACTCCAGCCTGGGTGACGGAGTGAGACTCCATCTCAAAAATAAAAATTAAAAAAAAAAAAAGAGTATAGCATCAAGATTTTAGAAAATCCATTTCTTGTCAATGTACCTGGAAACTAAGATAATTGCTGCTATATATGGAATAGAAAATAGTCTAATAATAATTTTGCACTTACACTGCCATATTTTTTCTAAGGGTATATTCATCCAAATCGTCATCAGAGCTGCTATCAGTTGCATCGGAATCCAAACCCTCTTCAACATGAGACAACAGCCCTGTAGCAGACAATGCAAATCTTTGGATTTCCGCAGCTGTACACCGTGCAAAGCCATTTTTTGCATCATCCCACAATTTATTCTCTGCAGTCAATGTGTTAACTTCTGGCTTAATTTCAGTGCATTTAGGTAAACTGTTACTCAAAATTGTGGTAGGTTCATGAAACATCTTCATTTTGGGGAGTTGGTGTTTCATAGACAATTTCATCTGCTGACCATAGTGCTTAACAACATGCTTTGCCAGGAGCATCTGCAAATGTTTCTGAGTTCTTCTAGCCTGGCTAAGTAAAATTTTCTGTTTGCTTACACAATGAAGTAAACGAGCATTTACTTCCTCCTCTTTTTCAGCAGCTGAAGAACTAATAGACACATTTGAGTGGCCAGCTACAATTTTCTTTTGAGCACAGTGCAATAAACCCTTTTTAATCTCAGCATCAGTAACTTTATCCAAAAGTGCATTCTCTTGATACCATTTACAGTTTTGTAGTTGTACTTTATCTACATTAGTGTCTTTGGTTATATTTGAATCCAAAATAATTTGTACATCTTTCATGCACTGGCTCGTGGTATCTGATAAAGGTTCCTTTTTGATGAACTCTTCAGAATGAGAAAGACAGATTTTACCGAGCTGAATGTTGCTGCCATTATACAGTATGTTTTTCAGCTTATTGCAACTGGGCTCCCCTAATTTCTTTTGTTTATAATTCTCATTGTATTTATTTAATGTAGAATTAGATCTCATTAAAAAAACAGTCTGGTAATGTTTTGAAGACTGAGGGGAGCCAAAATGTTTTAAATTCACAAAATTAGTATTAAGAGTAGATTCGGGAGTTGGAAATCCAAGCATCTGAGAAAAGGTGTCTCCCTTTAGCTTTTCATCTCCAGTTCTTGGACTTTCCACGTAGAGCATCTTGTCAGACTCCATGGTACTTGGCAAAGATGAAAAGCCGATACCCTTTGCTGTTGCCTCCCTCAGAGCTGGGGTCATGGCGATTCCTGTAGATAAGTAATGGAAACCTACAATAATGTAAAAATAAATGGTCAAATATCTAGAAAAAAATTTTATGCTTATACTTTTTTCTAAGGGCAACATGTTCGATATTTCTGATTAAAACATGAAGGAACAAAACTCCCCCTTCATCTCCCAACTCCCAACATTATTTCAACAAAGATAAAGCTATTCTTCCCTCTGACTGGGGGCCTAATAGCTAAAGCTCCAATTAAAGCTACACATTGCTAGTACACAATAGGTGTTCAACAAATATTTGTGGATGTAATTATATCTCAGAATTCCATTTTTTTACATTTAGTTACAGTCCAAAGAAAAAATATTCCAGCCTAGAATCTGATAATAACAATTGAAAATGTGACTCAATTGCGCACTTTCAGTCAAAAATACGAATTACTTATCTTTATAAAATATAATAAATTGCTCTAAAGTTCTATTCCTGAATTTAATCATCACAGCCTGAACGGTATTAATAACAAGAATTAAAATATAATAAATAATGTGTAAGAAGACCTAAGTGAGGCCGGATGTGGTAGCTCACACCTGTAAGCCCAGCACTTTGGGAGGCCGAGGTGGGCGGATCACCTGAGATCAGGAGTTGGAGTTTACCACAGCCAACATGGCAAAACTCTGTCTCTACTAAAAATATAAAAATTAGCCAGGCATGGTGGTGGGCAACTGTAATCCCAGCTACTTGGGAGGCTGAGGCAGGAGAATCGCTTGAACCCGAGAGGCAGAGGTTGAAGTGAGCAGAGATCACGCCAATGCACTCCAGCCTGTGCAACAGAGTGAGACGCAAAAAAAAAAAAAAAGAAAAAAAAAAAAAGAAGACAACCTAAGTGAACAGAACTAAAAACATATAACTTCACAGCTGTTAAAAATATGTAATAGTAAAAACTTGCCTAATGCAATGTTTCCTCTAAAAATATCTGCAATTTTACCCTTTTCACAAATGAATATGCACCAGAAGGCATTACTCCTGCCTAGAAAATAGTGGAGACAGTGTCAGATAACCACTAAAGATTTATCCCATAATTAAACAAATTTCATTGCATATTATCAAAAGTATAAATCCATATATTGATTCACAGAAAAAGGCAACCCAGTACCATTAAACATTACGAAGCCTGGTTAGTAAAATAATTGTACATCATCAACAATTATAACTTTTTAAAGATACCTAGTATTTTGTAACCTTGATATGCCATAATTTTTGTTTCAGCACATAACAGTTGATAGTCATTTAAATGGATACACTCTCACAGTTTCTGTCCCCAAGAGCTAGTTATAACTCTACTTCCTTTATTCCTACTTAAAAACACAAAACCAAAAGCTGATTCTTTACAAAGTCCAACAAAAATGATCAAGAAGAAAATAAAAGCACAACAATGTCTATGTAATAAAAAAAAAAGGGTTATTAGCAAAATGACAGAGTAGGAGAAAATATTTGCAACATATATATCAGACAAGTATTAGTATCTAGATTATAGGAGGAATTCCTACAAATGAGCAAAAGATAGAGCAGTCAGGCACTTCACAGATGATGATATTCAAATGGTCACTAAACACAGACTTAATCATACTAGTAATCAGGGGAATATAGATTAACAAAACAAGAGCCCAGTTTTCCAATCACCAAACTGATACAGATGTTTTTTCTGAAAACATCACATACATATCATGAGATGTAAGACTTCTCATATCTATTGGGATCATAAATTGGTTCAGTAATTTGACCACAATGTAGAAAATGTGTTTGTCACAGGTACCAAAGAGTAATGTTCGTAATGGCAAAACATCCTTTCAAAACAATCTAGATGCCTAACAATAACAAAATAGATTTTAAAAAATGTAACGGAATACTATATTGCAGTTAAAAAGGAATGACTTAAAGCATCAATACGGAAAGACCTTAAAAACAATATCAAGTTAAAAAGAAAAAAGAACACTGTAAAATATATATAGTATAGTACCATATAAATATAATACAAACACAAAACCTTACCATATATATGTATACATTCGTGTCTGTCTGCAAGAATAAAAAGTGAACCAGAAAAATATCTACCAAACTTGTAACAGTAGTTGCATCAAGTTAGGTTCCATAAAACAGAATTAAAAGTAATAGTTTAAGGGGATTTGCATTTTAACTACAAAATCTTACTACTTGAAGGGAAAAGACTAAATGCAAAATGAATAAATGTTAATAGTTGTTAATACTGAGTGAAAAAAATTATAGACTTTTTTTATGTATACACTTTATTGTATGTCTCAATGAGTTTTCCCCAAATTCAGTATGTCTCAAAATTTATACACTTTTATATAATGCCTCAAAAATAAGCAAATAAATTCCCATTTATCCTAAATGGGAAAAAAAAAAAAAGATTTTTTTTTTCAGTTTATACTCTTCTTTTATGGAAATAGAAAAACAATTCTAAAACAAGCTAGCATTAGGAAATTTCTTTCAAGATTCAAGTTGTTCCGTGACCAACTCAAAGACCTATATCTTCTAATCAATAAACACCCATAATAGTATTTAGTGTCTACATTGTTCTCTGAGGCAAACTGCTTTAATCACAGTTCTTGCTGATGTTACAGCAATATTCAAAAGATACTAAACTTTATCTCCCACACCACACACCTGTCCCTCTCAAAAATCTGAACAGGGTACTATGAATATAATCAAACTAGCTAGCAGCAGGGACAGAGGTGAAATATCACAAGGCAGGAGAATTCATCTTAGTCCCTGGATAAAGATAGTGAAAAGCTAAATATAACAAGTAGAGAAATGAGGCTGGGTGCAATTGCTCATGCCTGTAATTTGAGCACTTTGGGAAGTCAAGGTGAAGGATTGCTTGAGTCCAGGAGTTCGAGACCAGCCTGGATGACATAGGGAGACCTCTTCTCTACAAATACTAAAAAATGTCCTAGGTGTGGTGACATGTGCCAGTGGTACCAGCTACTTGAGAGGCTAAGGCAGGAAGATCACTTGAGCCTGGACGTTGAAGCTGCAGTGAGCTGTGATTATACCACTGCCCTTCAGCCTGAGCAACAGAGCAAGACACTGTCTCAGAAAAAAAAAAAAAAGATACACATGGCTGGGCACAGTGGCTCATGCCTATAATCCCGGCACTTTGGGAGGCCAAAGAGGTGGATCATTTGAGCCCAGGACTTCAAGACCAACCTAGGCAATATGGTGAAATCCAGGCTCTACAAAAAAAAAAAAATAATGCCACTGCACTCCAGCTTGAGTGACAGAGCAAGACCCTGTCCAAAAAAAAAAAAAAAAAAAGCAGATTAGTATTTAAGAAATACAATTCGTAGCAAAAAGAGAAAGGGAAAAAATGCAAAGATTAAAAGTGGCTAAGGCCCATTTATGGTAGAGAACTAGAAAAAACATATACACAAAATCTCTGGTGAGATTTCTAGGCCTTACTGGTAGGATAAGTAGCTTCCAAAATGACCTTAATAATCCCCACCCTCTTAGTATTCATGCCCTTGTTTAATCCTCTCCTAGAATAAGGACTGGATTTAGTGACTCACTTTTAATGAAAATGTAGCAGAGGTGATGAGATGACTTCTGAGATTAGGTTACAAAGAGACTGTGGCTTCCATCTGGCCACCCTCTCTTATTCAGGAAAGCCAGCTGCCATGTTATGAAGTGGAAAGACCAACGTGGTAAAGAAACAATGTCTTCAACGAACATATAGCAAACAATCTGAAGCCTGCTAACAGCAATGTGAGTGATCTGAGAAACAGATCCTTCCCAGTAATGCCTTGAGATGACTGTTGCTCTAGCCAATACCTTGATTAACAACAGCCTTATGGAGACCTTGAGCCAGAGGCACCCAGCTAAGCTTACATGCCTAGATTCTCAACCCACAGAAATGATGAAATAGTATGTAATTTAAGCCACTAAATTTGGGGGTAACATATTACACAGTAATAAATAATGAATACACTTGGATATGAAGACTTTTAAGCTCTGGTCTATGAAAGACCTGGATATATCATAGCTCTTATTCTGCGATTTCCAAACCTAGCCTAAATAAGTCTCTCTACTTTGCAACCAAAAGAAACTAATGAAAATAGCTATGTCTCCTATAAATAAAAAAGATTAAATTATGTTCAGTATAGCTTTAGCATAAAATACAAGTAGATTTCTTCCAATTATTTAAATTATCTAGATATATAATCATTTTATATAACAATGTTTCCCAACTGAATATTCCAAACTACCACTTCTGATGACCTTCATATTATATAAACAACTACACTTACCACTAACACTTCTAAGCTCTTCAAAGGCTTAGATTTTTGAACAGTTTTATTAACTACTGTATCCTCAACATGCAAATCTATCTGACACACAGAAGATGCCCAACAAATACCTGGTGAGAAAATGAGTGGTTGCCAGTATATTTAAAATCCAAAGTTGTCCTTACTATAGCCTACAAAATTGGTATTATCAGGTTCCTGACTACTTTGCCTTCTACAACTCTTTCCATGAATTACTACACTCCAGAAACACTGGCCTCTATACTATATTTGAAACACACCAAGCAAGTCTCTGACACAGGGACTTTGTGTTTGCTATTCTCTCAGCCTGAAAAATTTTTTTACAAATAAGATGGCTGGCTCCCTCACTTCATTTGTTTCTCTTCTAAGGTCACCTCATTAGAGTCCTTCACTGACCAATATATTTAAAATAGCTTCAGCCTCTTGGTTCATGATTCTCCATTCCCTTACACTGCTTTATTGCTCTTCATAGCTACCTGACATTATATTACATTCTAGGAAAGAATGTAGTTTAAGTGCAAGAACTCAATGTTCTAATCTCCAGCACTAGAATAATGTCTGGCACACAGTAATTATCATGTATTTCTTGACTAAATTCATAAATGAATTGATCATGATATTTAAAGGCATTTCAATGGATTCTGGTACTCACAAGTAGTAACAACACCTATTTCAATTACTATTTTTTAAATGTACAAAACAAAAATATATAGAAAGGATACTATGTTCAAGTATGGCTTATTTCATGAATACAAGACTGGTTCAACATTAAAGAAAACAATAGGCTGGGCACGGTGGCTCACGCCTGTAATCCCAGCACTTTGGAAGGCCGAGGCAGGCGGATCACAAGGTCAGGAGATCGAGACCATCCTGGCTAACACAGTGAAACCCCATCTCTACTAAAAGTACAAAAAATTAGCCAGGTGTGGTGGCAGGCACCAGTAGTCCCAGCTACTCAGGAGGCTGAGGCAGGAGAATGGCGTGAACCCGGGAGGCAGAGCTTGCAGTGAGCGGAGATCTCACCACTGCACTCCAGCCTGGGCGACAGAGCAAGACTCTGTCTCAAAAAAAAAATAAAAAAAAGAAAACAAAACAAAACAAAACAATAACTAAAACTCATCATATCAAAAGACTAAAGAGAAACCATATGATATGATGTCAATAAATGGAGAAAAAGCATTTGACAAAATTCAATATTCATTCATGAGAAAAACTCAGCAAATTAGCAAGGAGAGGGAATTTCTTTAATCTGATAAAAAGCATCTACACAAATGCCTATAGCTCATCTCATAATTAATGGTGAAAGACTGAATGTTTCTGCCGTTAAGACTGGGAATGAGGCAAGGTAGACATTTCTCACCACTCATATTCAATGTTGTAGTGGAAGACCTAGTTAGTACCGTAGGGCAAGAAAAAAAAGAAATAAAAAGCATACAGATTATAAAGTAAGTAAAATCATCTCTATTCACAGATGACATGATTTTCTACATAGAAAATCCCAAGGAATCAAACTCCTCGACTAATGAATTTAATAAGGCAGCAAACGCAAGGTCGACATACAAAACTCATTTATATTTCTATATGCTAGAAATGAAAAACTAGAAATAGAAATTTTTAAACAGTCATAATTCTAACACCTGCAAAAATGCTTTGGTATAAATCTAAATAAAAGATGATGCACATGATCTTTATACTGAAAAATACAAAACACCCATAAAAATATCAAGACCTAAATAGTGCATTACACTATGTTCACAGATAAAACTATTCAATATTGTTATGATGCGAATTCTCCTCAAACTGATTTACAAGTTTAGGCACAAAATCTTGGCAAGACATTTTGCTGATATCTACAAGCTAATTCAAAGATTTATATGAAAGTTAAAGGAACCAGAATAGCCAAAACAAATTGGAAAAGAACAAAGTTGAGGGATTCACACTACTTCCCAATTTATAGTAGCCAAGACAGTGTGGCATTAGCAAAAGGATAAACACACAAATGGAAAGAACAGAGCTCAGGAACAGACCCACGCACATATGGCCTTTTTTTTTTTTTTTTTTTTTTTTTTCTTTTTTTCTTTTGAGACTGTCGCCCAGGCTGGAGTGCAATGGAGTGATCTCGGCTTGCTGCAACCTCTGCCTCACAGGTTCAAGTGATTCTCCCGCCTTAGCCTCCCGAGTAGCTGGGATTACAGGTAGCCGCCATCATGCCCGGCTAATTTTTGTATTTTTGTAGAGATGGGGTTGCACTATATTGGCCAGGCTGGTCTTAAACTCCTGACCTCAGGTGATCTGCCCACCTCAGCCTCCCAAAGTGCTGGGATTACAGGCATGAGCCACTGCGCCTGGCCTGATTATTTTGACAAAGATACCAAGGCAATTAAATGTAGAAAGCCTTGTTTCTTAAATCGTATCACTCTAGACTAACTGGACATCCATAGGCAAAAAAAAAAGGGAACCTGAATACATATTTCTACCTTATATAAAAATGGTCAGACCTATTGGCCAGGCGCGGTGGCTCACGCCTGTAAACCCAGCACTCTGGGAGGCCGAGCAGCCGGATCACGAGGTCAGGAGATCAAGACCATCCTGGTTAACACAGTGAAACCCCGCCTCTACTAAAAAAATACAAAAAATTAGCCGGGCGTAGTGGCGGGCGCCTGTAGTCCCAGCTACAGGAGGCTGAGGTGGGAGAATGGCGTGAACCCGGGAGGCGGAGCTTGCAGTGAGCGGAGATCTTGGTACTGGACTCCAGCATGGTCGACAGAGCCAGACTCCGTACAACTTCTAGGAAAAAAAATTAGAAAAAATGTTTGTGACACTGCTTTAGGCAAAGATTTTTTTAGATATGATACCAAAAGCATTATTCACAAAACGCTGCTAAATTGGACTTCCTAAAAATTAAATACTAAACTTTTAAAAATAATTATTTAAAATAGTACTGCTGGGAACCTCTGACATATATATTCAGAAGACAATGTGTTCAAGAGTTAGTAGAAATCAGATGTGCATATTACTGAAAGTCACTGAGTTTATCACTCAGATTAATGCTGAATGGTGGTTTTGACCATGATATAGTTTTAAATTTTATTTTTTTTAGGTATTATTTCATTTATACAGATAGACAATTTGTTAAAGGCAAAATGAGTAAGGAGGAATACTGATTTGAAAAGCATAAAAATTCTTTTAAAAAATTTGTTTTAATTTTTGTGGGTACAAAGAAGGTGTATATATTTATGGGGTAGACGATGAGTGTGCATGGTGGCTCACGCCTGTGATCCTAGTATGGTGGGAGGCCAAGGCGGGAGGATCACTTGAGCCCAGGAGTTTGAGACCAGCCTGCGTAATATGGTGAGACCCTGTCTCTATTTTTAAAAACATATATACACATATATTTTTATCTAAGACTAATTGGATATATCCAATAGATATGAAGAATTGGTGTTCATATCCAAGTGTATTCATTATTTATTACTGTGTAATATATTACCCCCAAATTCAGTGCCTCAGGTATATATATTTACATATATAAAAAAATAAAAATTTAAAAATTAAATTCAAGACAGAGTCAACAACGTTTGACAAACACTTAACAGGAATTAAGGGAAAGGAAGGAATCAAGGATGACTCCTAGGTTTTTGGCTTGAGCACTGGGTGGTCAGGTCAGTGGTGCTATTTTCTGAAAGGGGGCGGACTCAGGGAGAAAGAAAGTTGAAGAAGAAAAACATAAAAATTTCTGTTTTGGATATGTTACTTTTTAAGTGTCTATTAAACATTCAAGTGGAAACAGCTATAAAAACAAGTCTGGAGTTCAAGCAAGAATTCATAATTAGAGAGATTATTTTGCAGAGTCACTGGCATATAAATAGTATTTACCCTAGGGAGTGGGTATAAACAAAGAAGAGAAAGGAGCCCAGGGCAAAATGTGGGGGTTTACTAACATTTACTTGAGCAAAGGAAGAGGAGCTATAAAAGAGGAAGAGCCCTAAAAGAAAACTGAAAAGATCATCAGTGAGATAGGAAGAAATCCAGAAGTGTATGAAATCAATATACCAACGTGTTTAGAAGTGTATAACATGGTTGGTTCTGTCAAATGCTAAAGAGGTCAAGCAAGGTGAAGACGGCAAGGCCAATATTACTTTTTAAGGAATGTATTGAGAAGTCTTGCTTTTAAAAAGTTACATATTAACTAAATATCCAACTCCAGCAGCCTCTAGCCATTCTATCCTATCTAAGTGGAGGAAAAACTAAGAAGCAGGAGTGAAGTTCACAGCCCAGGGCACAAGCTCACTGAAAGACAGACTTTACCACTGGCATACAGAACATCTTTTCTACCCTTACATCTTATTAAAAGCCTATTTACTAGAGTTCTTTTTACTCAGCACATCATGTTCAGCTTTCAAGAGAAAACTACAAGGCATACTAAAAGGCAAACAACATAGTTTGAAGAAAAAGCAAGCATCAGAACCAGATTAGATATGGCAGGGATGTTGGAATTACCAGACCAAGAATTTAAGACAACTATGATTAATATGCTAAGGCCTCTAATGGAAAAAAAGGCCAACATGCAACAAATGACAGGTAATGTAAGAAGAGAGATGGAAATTCTAAAACAGAATAAAAATGAAATGCTAGAAATCAAAAACACTGCAACAGAAATAATGCCTTTGATGGACTTAGTAGTAGACTGAACGTGGTGGAAGAAAGAAGCACTAAGCTTGAAGAGATGAAACCTCCAAAACTAAAAAGGGAAGAGAACAAAGATGGCAGGGGGTTTGGAGAAGAAGAGAATATCCAACCAAGAACTGTGGGACAATTACAAATGGTGTAACATATGCATAATGGGAATACCAGAAGAAGAGAAAAAGAAAAGAAAAAAATACTTGAAACAATAATGACTAAGAATTTCTCCAAATTAATGTCAGACACCAAACCACATATCCAGAAAGCTCAGAGAACACCAAACTATCACTTAATAAATGAAGCACTATATAAAATTGTATTACCTGAAATTTATATACAAAAGTGTTCTTACAACAAATAGTCCATTAAAAAATTTTTACTAGAAATTACTTCATCACATATTTTCCCCAAATAGATCAAAAGCTACATGAAGGCAGGTGTTATGTGTTCACTCGTCATGGTATTCTAGAATAGTTTATGGCACATAGCAGGCTCATAATAAATATTTCTTGAATAAATACTACCCAAAATGGTAAAATTATTTTAAAGTTTCAGGGAAGAAGGTTCATGAGATATTTTATTGTGAAGGAGTCTCAAGGCAAAAAAATTAGGAAACATTAGTATAGAATGTAACTGTCCAACAGATATATGACGTGGTTACACATGTAATTTTAAACTTTCTACTACTAGACATATTTTTAAAAGAAACATGAAAAATTAAATTTAATTTCATCCTATATATAAAATATCATATATCAACATGTAATCAATATATAAACATCTTGATATTTTCTATTCCTCTGTATTTGTGCCAAGCCTTATAACCAGGGATCAATTATCGACTGTTGTATTTCAGTCCCCCAATTTTTTGGCCAAATATATTGCTTAATATTTTCAGGCACCTATAGTATTCTAGGCTATACGGAAAGTTTATGGAAAATAAATCCTCAAATAGCTTTCTAAAAATCACCTTGATCTTCCTATAAATACTCAGTTTCTAATTATTTAGGTTTCCAATTACACACATAACTGGGCAGGAGTATTTGGATCCTTGCTAAATCTAAGAAATGTCTTTATGACTACCAAAATACTTCATTATATTACTCTAGGCACCACCATCATCTTTGATGATTATTTCTTTCATATACACCCAGGATACTTAGGCACAATAGGTCCCTTTTCTAAAAGAATTTAGTCTAATGATGCAGAACTTCAAAGAACCTAGAAGGAAGAAAACTGGAAAGAAGAATTAAACTTTTTGTCACAACACACAGAAACTAAAATATCAAGTTTACGGAATTTAAGAAGCAAAACTTAAGTTATGAAAATATATCAGTACTCTTTCAAAGAGAGCAACTAGATACATAATCTCGATTCTGTCAATAGGCAACAGTTCTAGATAATCCAAAAACCAATTATGTTTCTTGGGTATAAATTTTACTTTTATTTATTTATTTATTTGAGACGGAGTCTCGCCACCTAGGCTGGAGTGCAATGGCACAATCTCAGCTCACTGCAACCTCCACCTCCTGGGTTCAAGTGATTCTCCTGCCCCAGCCTCCCAAGTAGCTGCGATTACAGATGCGTGCCACCATGCCCAGCTCATTTTTTTGTATCTTTAGTAGAGACGGGGTTTCACCATGTTGGCCAGGTTGGTCTCAAACTCCTGACCTCGTGATCCACCCGCCTTGGCTTCCCAAAGTGCTGGGATACTTTTATGTTTTTAGAACAGAATTTTCAACTTACATTCCAATTTCACTTAAAAAAAAAAAAAAAGAAAACTTCCTTAGCACATCAGCAGCCCAGAAGTGTTATGGACGGCAAAACAAAACAAATAAACAAAAACCAGTCTGTTATAAAACTGTTACAGATAGTCTATCAAGTAAATAATCCTCTAGTAAGCAATTCCAATCTCAGTGTACCTCTGTTTTTTTTTTTTTTAGTGTCTTATTAAAAAACACCAGAGAGAATTTCAGTAAGACAAGACAAAGCTTATGTCTTTAAATAATAAATATTTTTAAAAACTAGAATCAATTTTTTTGGTTTTTGGTTAAATTTGTTATAAATAAAATTAATCTGATAAAAAACAAGGGGGGATTGTAAAGTTAAATCTATACCATCAATTCTAATTTTTAGACTACAATTTAATCAAAAGAACAATCACTGTTAATTAAGGCATTAGTCGCTATTGGTTGCTCTGAAATTATTATAAATAAAATTAAATTAATCTGATAAAAACAATGGATAGACTATAAAGTTAAATCTATACCAAAAATTCTAATTTTGGGTCTACAGTTTAATCCAAAAAACGTTCATTGTGAATCAAGGAAAGCATGAGTTACTATTAATTGTTCTGAAATTGTATTACAGTAGTCTCCCCTTATCAGCAGTTTCACTTCCATAGCTCCAGTAACCTGTGGTCAACTGCAATCCAAAAACAGGTGAATACAGTATAGTAAGATATTTTGAGAGTGAGCAAGAGCAGCACATTCACACAACTTTTATGTATAGTTACAATTGTTCTACTACTGTTGTTGCTAATCTTTTACTATGCCTAACTTATAAATTAAACTGGATCATATGTATGTATGGTTAGAAAAAAATAAAGTATATATAGGGTTAAGTACTATCTGAGATTTCAGGTACCACTGGGGATCTGGAAACATATACCCCAAAAATAAAGATGGACTACTGTACTACAAATAAAAGATCTTGCCCTGTTGTCTCCAGACTTTCCATTAGAGCTTAATCTATATTTTTAAAGATTTATCAACCATACATATTTATAAATTTTGTATTAATTAAATGCAATCTGATCCCTTGGACATCATGAAATACATTAAAGCCATTATCCTCAAAAGGAGCATGTACACAGTGAGATAATTACCAAGTCAATAGTTACTGAGTTGGTGTAGACAGTTAATAATCAGAGCTTTACAAATTAATACATAGGTCACATATTTCAAATACTTTTTGACAAACTTCCTAAAGAAAAATTAAAAATTCGCTAATCTCAACGCTCAGAGTTGAAACTGATAATCTATATAAGAACCACTCTTCCTCCTGAGAATGTACATTAAAGATTAAAGGCCAAATCTGAATTCCTATCCCCTAAAATATTGCTCCAGATTCTGATTTATATTCTAGAATGCATACATATATTCCATATATGCCATGGAAAGTACCCTATCCAAATCTGCCCCTGAACATTAAATTTATTCTTTTAACTGGAATCTGGATAATCCCAGCTCTCTTAAATGCACAGCAAAGAAACAAACAAGGAAAAAATATCAGAAAGACAGTAGATTTACACTTAATGCTACAATAAAGTGAAAAGACTGCCAACAGTATTTTGAGAGGGGGGAGAACCCTGAAGTAGGGTCAAATAATAAATTATTTCCACACTTGTGACCTAAATGTTTCATATAGCTAACCTAGGCTAATCACAGAAAGAAAGAAAGAGCAGAAAAAAGACAAATTCTTTTAGCAAAATATGAGAAGTTTTTAAACATTATCACTAGACTATAAGGGGACTAGAGGAGTGCAGTCGTGCCACTGCATTCCAGCCTGGGTGACAGAGAGACACTATCTCTACAAAAATTTAAAAATAAATAAAAAATACATGAGGATTCAAAGTTTCTGAATTGTAGCAGGGAAAAGTCCAATTAAACAAACAAAAAAAGAATGACCTCACACTGGTACAATTTCATTCCTCAAAAATACAGGAATTAATGGAAGGTAGGAATACAAAATACAGTGTTGTTTTCAAGATTTCTTCATGCCACTTTATAGGAATTCTCAATTTACTGCAGAAAACATTGCAGTAATTGGCATGATTAGGATTCAGTCAGCTCAGTACTTTATATTCAATGATGTTTTATAAGCAAGAACTTCTTCCACTTCGAAAACTATGCCTAAAAAGGAATTCTCTTTGAAGACCAAAGGAATTTAATTAAAGATAAAGCCACTTGGGTGGCTACATAACACATCAAACAGATCATACTTCAAGCAGAATTATTACTTTTCACTTGTAAGTGCATGACTCATAGGAATATAAATGAAGTCATTTTTTTCTGTATCAATTTGGATCCAAAAATCTACATGTAGAAGTACACTATCACATTTACTCGGTCTATATACTTTGGCTTCAATTCAACTTCACATGAATAAACACTGATTAATGACCTACTGCCAAATAAAAAATTGTTTAAATAAAAATAACACACTTGAGAATTGTCTTGGACTGGAAACAAAGCCTCAATATTATATAAACAAAAGTTCACAAATATTTTTAAAATATTAACAAAGTCTCAATATTACTGAATTTTCACGTCCATATAGAAATGTTTCTAGGAACCTAAAAATAACATTAAGTATTTAAAATTTCCATTATGAATAGTCTTTGGATTTTTATTATAGACTATCTACTGGCACATTTAATAGTACCATTTTTATTAAATTTGCTGGGTGTTTATTTATCCCACATGATTAGGGAATAAGGAGTACAATTCAGTGAAAAGTCCCTATAAAACAACATTTAAAAGAAAAAGAAAGGTAGAAATCTCCTGGAAATTATGTATCTTCCTTGCCTTTCTAAATGGAACATACTAAAAGTAATGTAAGATTGTATTTATGATTCAGGGTCATCATGATGTAAATTATTCCATTGAAGTACTATAATGCAGTATCAGCTTTAAGGATAGAGATACAAGAGATATGCTTTAAAATTAGTAAATTAGTTGCTAATTGCCCAATAACTGTCACTCCTGTTGCAAGCAGCCCCAATCTTTTGTTTGTATCTTGATGAACCCAATCAGTAAACAACCCTAAGCACAATTCTATACCTGAAGAAAGCAGCTCTCTGCCTCCTCCAACTACCATCTAATACTACATAGACAAAATAAGGGTATGGAGAGATTATTCGAATGCATGAAAAACATCATGAAAACAAGGATTATGTAGTATTTATAAGATTTATGTGGTAGATTAAAGGGCATAATGGATGCTATCGGCAATAATAGGTGAGCTACCAAGAACAATCTCAATAATAAAGGAACTTTAGACAGTAGGCATCGTTTTTTGCCAAATACAGTAAAAGCTACAAGTGAAACTACATTGATCAGTGAAACTTTATGTTCATTCCATAGCAGACAGATGAATGAGTAAAGGAAATGAAATAATCTAAGGTATCATGATAAATGGCATCAAAATTGGATGAATCTCTCTGATAATGCAGCAGCTGGGCTATGAGAAGTTAATTGACCTTTTAGTAGACAACTGTGATCAGATCACTGAGGCCTCACCTGAATGAAAAAGTAGTAAAAGTTATGAATCCAACAATAATAGTATACTACTAACAATGTACTAGTAAACTGAGTAAAACAAAAAGCAAAAGACAATTTCCTGATCTTCCACAGACAAAAAAGATAAATATTAACCAACTGGCAAGTATTTATTGAGCACCCACTAAGTGATCTGCAGCATGTCAAACATGAAATATATTTCTTTCTCTCAAGCACTTTACAATAAGTTAAAAAATAAAATAGATACATCACAGATTAGAGTGAAAAATTTTAAATGCAAATTAAAGCAAGGTTTTTAGTTTTAAAGCCTAAGACTAGGTGATAAAGACATAATGGGAGGCACACGCAAACCACTAGATCAGTGTAAATCAATACAACATTCTGTAAAGTAATTTGGTGATGACACAAGAGCCTTAAAAAACACACATACAAACAAACAACAAAAACAGACTTTTGGGCCCAGTAATTCGTCTTCTACAAATCTAAGGGGGGGAAATTTCAAAGATTTATGTAAAAGGATATTGTCTGTAGTGAAATATACACTAGCAAAACCTGAAACATCTCACATATGTGCCAATAGAAAAAATTTAAAATACGATAGTTACCTGGTGAAATGTTAGGCAGCTATTAAAAATATTTTTTCAAAGAATATTTAATGATATGGGAACGTCTGAGTTAAATGCAAATACCATATGATCTCAGTTTTAGGAAAAATACATATATATGCATACAGAAATACTTAAAGTACAAAATATTTTTATTTTTCTTATTTGCACTCATCTATTTTCCAAGTTACTTTATAATAAATAATATTTAACAAAATAATCAATTGCTATTTGCAAATGCACATCACGAAACGAAATTAAAATGTAAATGTTAAAAGTCAATGTGAGAGAATTGGCCTGGATTAAGAAGTTTCACATAAAAAATTACTCCAGACAGGAGTAATAATCTATGTAGGGAGAGAATAATCTATGCGGGAGAGAATAATCTATGTAGATTAAAACCATGAGGAAATGGTTGCAGACGCAGACACTGATCTGAATAAGTAGGTGGAAACTGAGGGAGAACCAAAGATAATAGTTACAACAGATTTTAAAGATAATCAAATATATTCTATTTCATGACTAATTCATTGTTTAATTTCCCCAACATGCGGGCTTTTAAAAAAAAAATGGAGTTCTGTTATAAAAATAACACTACTTAGCAATTGGTAGAGATTAGGAATCACTTTTCCTAACCCAAGGGATTTCTTCTTTCTTACAATCTCTTAAGACAGAAACCATACTATGAAACTTTACAAAAAGGAAACAAATTTGACATCAGAGAGGTGACTAACCCAAAGAAATGGCTACTTATTAAGAACGGGAAAGGCAGAGACCACTCACTACTAAGCCTCTTTCTCAATACTGAATTATTTTTAGAGACACTTTTTCCTAGTCAGAAATTGGCAGTTTTGTCTGCAGTGCTCACAAACATTTCACTTGGGTTTTGTCGCTAACAAACCTGCCTCATCCAGCAATATTTAAAAATATTACTGACCCAAACTCAGATTAAGTTAAGCAAACTGGCTAAAGACGAAGGAAGTTTGTTTCTTAAACCTCGCCAGAACGTGACTGTCCTGATGTTTGGGGAATCAAAAACGCAATGTGCTTACCACAGTTCAAACAAACAAATAAACAAACAAAAACGGACTCTCCCAGAGTAAGAAAACATTACGAGAACGTCCATCCAGTGCCTGCCCTCCGGGCTGCAAAGCCAGGCTCTTTCTTTTCCTGCGGTTTCTGAAACGGCCAGGATACCGCCTGGTATTTCTTGCTACCAAACACCACGCAGTCTCACTTTTTCCAGCAAGACGGGTCCCTTCCTCAGCACACCGAAGTGACACAAACTTGGAAGGACCATCCCTCAATAATGCGCTAGATTCTGCTCGATCCCATCTAACTCTAAAGCCCAAATCTACGTTTTCCTGAAAGTGTGAAATAAATAAAACAGGGGTCTCATCAAATCCAGTCTGCTCCGCCTCACAGCTGCCTCAAAAGATCCGTCGCCACACCCGCAATGGGTGAGGCTCAGCCGAAGAGGCAAGAGGCGGGTCCAGGAAACCACGTGTTCTGCCTTCTGCGCACGCGCCAGCCAAAACAAAAGGGAGGTCTGCCAAGCCCCACCCCCCACGTGACCGCCGTCTAGGTCCGCCCCCACCCCTCCCTAGACCCCTTCCCTCCCCAGCTGCCAAGGCTGTTAAGTTTAGCCGTTTAAATTTGGCTGCGGTCGGACCCCTGCCCTAGAGCGCGATCCCGTGCCGAGACCAGAGTCCAGCAGCCCAGAGGATTCGGGGGGCGAAGGGGCTGCCGGTCGGTCGCCTGACCCGCAAGTCCACCCGGCAGTCTTCTCCCCTCCCCGCGCTGCCGCCTTCCCCAAGAGGGGAGACCCACCCCCGTCATCCCGCCGCTGAGACGCCGGCCACTCGCCTGCTGGGGCGCCCTGGCTCCCCTCCGCCGCCGCACCTTCGGTCCGGCCGTGGTGGGGGCTGCTGAGGTGATCTCTAGCTGCCCGCCCGCCTCCCCCACCCGGGGCGCCGCTGTCTCGTCTCCAGAGCGCGCCCCTCTCCCGCCCCGGCCGCCGCCGCCGCCGCCGCCGCGGTTTAACAGTCCGCCCGCTGCCCGCAGCTCCGTGCGGCTCGGGGGGACGGAACCCCGCCGCGATCTGGGAGCAGTGGGCGGGGCCCGGCGCCGGCCAATGGCAACGGGGGAGGGGCAGCGCCATGCAAATGAAGCGGGTGGCGGGGAAACCCCGGCAGGGGGCGGGGCCTGCGGAAGCGGCTCGGAGTGTTCTGGAAGTGGCAGGAGCACAACGCCCTTAACTCTGCTGCAGGGCTTACCTCGGCTCCCTTGGGGCGGGTTCCACGCAGCTCCCGCTTCCTCCTTTCTCTTTCCCAGTGCCAGCCCGGGGGAAGGGGAAAAAAAAAAAACACGGCCGGCAGACTTTCCACCCCTGCTTTGCTATTTTTGTACCTCCGTGACAGGAAAACAATGCTGAGGAAAAATCAGTCGATTTCACTCCCTGCCGCCCGCGCAGGGGCCTCGACTACACTTGGCGTCCGCGGCTTTCGCCCGCCGCTCCAAGCACGAGTTTTAAGAGATTTCTCACAATTGTGAAGTGCGCAAGCGTTTGCTTTTATTTGGGCCGTGCGCTCAAATTCACTCATAATTCTTTCTGACCTCACCTGAAGTAGGTGACAAATTTGCCTTGGATCCAATAGGGTGGTTTTATGATTTAAAAAAACACCAGAGAAAGCATTTTTAAGTCTCTACAAATCTGGTTTGAGTGGCGCTGGACTTCCCTCTGTAGTAACACTGTCAAATAAATAAACGGAGTTTATGTGGAGATAGTTGGCCAGCGACACCCAAAAACACTTCTGAGCGTCTTGCACCTGACCCCGCGCTCCACTCACCACAAAACAAACCTGCACCTGGGCACTTCCCCAGCCACGAACTAGATTTTTTTTTAAACAACTCTAAATGTAGCTTCTTAGATGTTGTATCACAGCCTTTCCTAAGCACCTAATTTACACATGAAATGATTTAAGGAACGAAGAGCAATAGGCTTTTTAAGTCAGAAGGATGATTGCCATTATTTTAACCTTATCAGTTGGATAAGATCCCAGGGGCGGGAGAGGGGAGAAATCCAAGGAACTGCAGTCATAACAAAGCGTAATCCGTAACATAGATAACTGGAATTGCAAAATTGCAAAATTACTTGTTCCTGGTTCTTCTAGTAGATTGTGATATTACTGAAATAATTTTTATGACCAGCTGCATTTATTGGAGATAATTTTTAAAAATTTACTGAATAATTGCACCTCAATATGGGGCAAGGGAAGAATTTTAGGAAATTGATTTACTTTCATTGTAATAAAAATTGTAAGCTAATGATGTGTTGTGAAAAATAATTAAATCAGCAAGTATTTATTGGATATTTACCATATTCAAAGGACTGTCCTAGTCCCTGGGGAGAGAAATGCAAAAATGAATAAAAAATTTTTTAAAGTTTTGTTTTTTTAATTAGCAGTTCGAGACGTCTAATAAGCATGTGTTAAGATAGATCAAAGGAAAATTCTGGATTTGAGTTGGATATTTAAAATACTTTAGAGAGGGGAGGAAGGCATCAGTAGTTCAGGAGATAGTGTCCTTGGGTGATTTGAGGAGATGTTGTGTGAATATTTGCGGGGTAGAAAAGTACGTTGTCAACTAGATTGAGTAAATCTTGAATGACAGAAATTCAGATTTTAACTTGAGGGAACTGTAGAGACATCAAATCATTTGATGGTACAGTTTTCTGTGAAATAATTTTTTGTTACCAAACAAAATATTTATATATTTGCCAAATGTTTATTGAACACGTTTTGTGATGGCTAATGAAGATATATTAGTAAAGTCCCTGTCATGGAGTTTATAGGGTATGACAAAGGTATTAAGTTTTGTAATTACAGAAATAGTAATTCATACAGCATTTCTACATATATTTTCTAATTTGTTCATCACATAGCCATGGGAGGTAGGCTGTTTCCAATACTCTAGATTAATTCTTTTTTTTTTTTTTTTTTTTTTTTTTTTTTGAGACGGAGTTTCACACTGTCGCCCAGGCTGGAGTGCAGTGGTGCCATCTCGGCTGACTGCAAGCTCCGCCTTCCGGGTTCAGGCCTTTCTCCTGCCTCAGCCTCCTGACTAGCTGGGACTACAGGTGCCCACCACCACGCCTGGCTTTTTTTTTTTTTTTTTTTGTATTTGTAGTAGAGATGGGGTTTCACCATGTTAGCCAGGATGGTCTAGATCTCCTGACCTGGTGATCCGCCCACCTTGTCCTCCCAAAGTGCTGGGATTACAGATGTGAACCACTGCACCTGGCCACTCCAGATTAATTCTTTTATCTTCTAGTCAGCCCTGCTGCTTGCCAGATGTTACAGACCTTAAATAAATATTTCAATCTATCAAGTTGTCATACATGTACATTTTCCCTATTCCTTTTATATTCAGTTTAATAGGAATGTGGGGAGATGATTAACAAAATAATACGGGTTTGATATAAAATATATAGGAAAGCACAAAGAAGAAAACCACAATCATATGCAAAGCCTGCTGTATTTTATATGTATGACACTGTGCATACTGTTTTTAAAATCCCATTTAGCTACATATTAAGCACACTATCCCTTGACACTGAATATTGTTCTAAAGCATGATTTTATTATATGTAGCATATACATGCCAGTTTTCCAGACACTATAGAATATCAGTTCTCCTTATTACAAAAATTGACATACTGAATCATTTGCCAAATTATTTTCTATATTACTCAGCAACAGCCTGAAAAGTGCATGTAGCTAATTTTTTTTTAAATCAAGGACATATTATTTAGAAGGTACATTAAAAGCATTCTGATTTCCAAGAAAAAAATGTAACAGTGGTAAGAATAGAACACTTTAAAATCCAGCAAGAACAAGGAGAAGTAAAGGGCACCATTCCTGCTGACATAATAATTACCTATCTGGAAGCTTGTAAAAATGTCCAGGTAAGCAGTATTACAACGATTTCATGAGATAAACTTCTCTCTTCAACACTGGTTTTTATTCAGTCATTCCTTTCACTCAAGAAACACATTCATGCAACACTTAGTATAGCTGACACTGTGATAAATGCTAGAGATAAAGGAGAAAGATCAATCTTTAATTTCAAGCAACTCACAGCCAAAAAGGGGCTTTTCTATCCCCCTTCGTGACTTTTTCTCCATAGCACTTATCACCATCTAATGTAACATAGATTTTGATTTTTTAACTTTTGTTGTCTATCGCCCTAAATTAGACCATAAGCTCCATGAAGTCAGGCACTTTTGCTGGTTTGCTCATTGCTGTATCCCCAGAGCCTAGGACAGGGCTCTGTCACATGTGGATTCTCAACGCATATTTATTGACTGGATAAATTAATTTTCACATCCCGCAAAGTGAATGTTATATTCATTTTCCAGGTGAAAAAAAATATGAAGCTCAGTGAGATTAGTATTCCTAGATTCTTATGCTAATAAATGGCCCATTTTGAAGACAGACCTGACTGGCTCCAAAGCCAGAGTTCTTTCCTCACTACCTCTCACAGAATAGAAAGCTATCCTATCCCATCCCATCCCGTCCCGTCCCGTCCCGTCCCATCCCATCCTATCCTAGCTTGTACTATTTATTTCTCTATATTTCTATGCCCTGAGAAACCGTCCCCCACTGTTATATTCCAGTATATTTAATTCTTTTTGTATGATCAGGTTTAGAAAGGGAAACAGAAGAAGCAGAAGGGTTAAACATGATAATCCCTACTCAGGACAGACTTAGCTTTAACCAGTATCTATAGACAAGCAAAGGGTAGAGGTAGGTAGCAAGACCTATAAAAATCTTCAAACCAGGGCTAAGTACAACAGAGAACAGAACTGGCCCATGACTAAAGGGGAACAAAATGACTTCCTGTGTATACGAATATCCATGGCACTTTTATTCACAACAGCCTCAAACTGGAAATAGCCCTAAGATCCATCACCTTTGAAAGGATAAAGAGCTGGGCACAGTGACTCACGCCTGTAATCCCAACACTTCGGGAGGCCAAAGTGGGCAGATCACCTGAAGTCAGGATTTCCAGATCATCCTGACCAACATGGTGAAATCCTATCTCTACTAAAAATACAAAATTACCCGGGCATGGTGGTACATGCCTATAATCCCAGCTACTTGGGAGGCTGAGGCAGGATAATCACTTGAACCCAAGGGGACAGAGGGTGCAGTGAGCGGAGATCATGCCATTGCACTCTAGCCTGGGCAACAAGAGCGAAACTCCATCTCAAAAAATAAAAAATAAAAATAAATAAATTACAGCACATTTATATAATGGAATACCACTCAGAAATAAAAAGAAGAAACTACTGATATATAAAACAACAAGGATGAGTCTCAATCAGTATGCTGAAAGAAGCCAGACAAAATCATAAATATTGTATGATTCCATGTATATAAAGCTCTAGAGAAAGACAAATCTAATAAATAATGACAGAAAACAAATCGGTGGTTTTTTAGGGCTGGGGTGGGGAGAATTGACCTGGATGGGATTAAAGGGTGACAAAAAAGTTCTATATCCTGACCATGGTGGAAGTCAAATGGGTACACTCATTTGTCAAAACTCATCAAAATATACTTAAAATGGGAACTCTCTAATGAAAGTGGACTAAGAAACCACAAGAAGTTCTCAGTCTAAAATGTAGACAGGCAGAAAAATTAAAAACTAGGAAGATAGACTGTGTATAATGTATGAGAAAACTCAAAATAATGATAGCTTTAAAACAGAAGGGTTAATCCTTTAACATATTTTATTGATTCTAAGACACATTTTTTCCATACTTTAACATTTCAGAGATCAGAATAACTTCACAGTTCATGCAGTAAGAAAGTATTGTATGAGTTTGATTGGCAGTGGTTTTTTAATGATACATAAATAGTGCATCTTAAGAATCAATGAAATGCAGTAAAATTAGCCTACAGGTTAATTGTCCCAGAATTGTTATAACAGCTCCACAAAGTCACCAGAGACCCAGGCTCCTTTCTATTATTTTATCTCTTCCATTCTCAGCCCTGGCTTCCATTTTCAAAGCAATCTCATGGTCCTAAATGGCTGCTGGAACCCCAATCATAACTATCCATTTCCCAGGCAGCAGGCAGAAAGAAGAGCAGGAAAGCAAACAGGGCCTTTAAAGTGACTCTCCTGAGTCCCTCTCAACAATTCTACAACTTCATCAAGTGGATAAGTTAATATTTTATTTTACTTGTAGCTATGGTAAATGGGTTTACTTTCTTGATTTCTTCTCTAGATTGTATGCTGTTGGCATACAGAAATGCTACTGATTTTTGTATGTTGATTTTGTATCCT
This sequence comes from Macaca nemestrina, assembly GCF_043159975.1. NCBI lineage: Eukaryota > Metazoa > Chordata > Mammalia > Primates > Cercopithecidae > Macaca > Macaca nemestrina. The sequence goes on from NC_092135.1 coordinate 108,145,477, forward strand.
GCAACTTACTGCATTTATTTATCAGTGTTAATAGTTTTTTTGGTGGAGACTCTAGGTTTTTCCAAACATAAGATCATATCATGTACAAACAAGGATAATTCTTCCTTTCCAATGTGGATGCCATTTATTTCTTTTGCCATTTTTACAAATTTGCCCCAAAAAAGTTTTATTTCTTCTTCTTTTTAAACATTTTAAGTTCAGGGGTACAAGTGCAGGTGTGTTACATAGGTAAACTTGTGTCACGGGGCTTTGCGTTCAGATTATTTCATCAGCCAGGTATTAAGCCTAGTACCCATTAGTTGTTTTCCCTGATCCTCTCCCTCCTCCCACCCTCCATCCTCCAAAAGGCCCCAGTGTGTGATGCTCCCCTCTATGTGTTCATGTTTTCTCATCATTTAGCTACCACTTATAAGTGAGAACATGCGGTATTTGGTTTTCTGTTCCCGAGTTAGTCTGCTAAGGATAATGGCCTCCAGATCCATCCATGTCCCTCCCATGGACATGCAATGGACATTTCATTTTTTTATGGTTGCATAGTATTCCATGGTGTATATGTACCACATTTTCTTTATCCAGTCTAAAAAGATACTCTTTTCAATAAGTAATGTTGGAACAGTTAGACATTTATGTGCAAAAAAAAGTGAGCCTTAACATGAAACTTCATGCTTTATTAAAAAATTACTAAAGGGAATACAGATCTAAGTGAACAATACACAATATAACCTTCTTAGAAGAAAACATAGAAAGAAAACCTTATGATTTGGGTTTGGGTAAAGAGTTCTTAGACATGACACCAAATGCATGACCCACAAAATAAAAAAAATGGTAAACTGAAATTCATCAAAATTAAAAACTTTTGTTCTGAGAAATGAACTGTTAAGAGAATGAACCAGCTACAGTGAGAAAATATTTGCAAACCACGTATCTAACAACGGACTTGTATCTATAAAAGAACAGCTCCACAGCGGCTGACAACCTTGCATAGGCCACATAGGCACAGCTTGAATGGCAGCTGAATCTTGGCAGAATGCTTTGTGATCCTCCTGGAATGGGAAAGCATGGGGGCTTGTGAGGTACTGCTACATGCCATTGCTTACTGGCTTCCCTCTATACCAAGAAGGCTGCCAAAGACCCTTTGTCATTATCTCATGGTTTCTGATGAGGTACAAGGGTTTCTGTTTCACTACACTTAAGGCACAAATGCAGCTATAAAAAAACTGCTTAGCAGTATCATGGAATGGGCTCCTCAGCAACAGGGTATCCTATCATCCTTGCTGTGGTCATCTGACTTCTGTTTCACTGTCTCCCTATACAAAGGTAATGAAGAGCTAGCTCCTTTAGCTACTCTTCTTTTTACTCTCTATGTAAGCAATAAACTGGGTCTAAAAAGGTCTTGTTTTTTTGTAGCTGAATCTGTTAGCCTAGCTTTGCCTTGTACTTGACAGTATCCAGAATATATAAAGAATTTTCAAAACTCAACATAAAGAAAACAAACAATACAATCAAAAAATGGGCAAAAGAAAGGTAATATGTGAAAGGCAAGTAAGCACATGATATATTATTCTGCATGATTAGATATAAATTCAAATTAAAACCACGGTGACATACTTCTACACACCTATTATAATGGCAAAAATTAAGAAAACGAAGTGCTGGAGAAGATTCAAAGTAACTGGAACTCTTACATTGCTGGTTGGTCAGTAAAGTGGTACAGGCACTTTGGAAAAACAGTTTCTTATAAGTTTAAACACACACTTACCATGTGACACAGTAAGTCCTCTCCTGGATATTTAACCTTAACAAGATGGTAAGATTTAATCTTAACCACTGTGTCTGTAAACAGATGAATGAATAAACTGTGGTACATGCCTACAGTTAGCACCAAAAAAGGAACAAGTTATTGACTCATGCAACATGGATGGATCATAAATATATTTTGCTAAGAGAAATAAATTATTCTCGAAAGATAACATACTATATGATTCCATTTATATGACCATCTCAAAATGACAGAACTGTAAAGACAGAGATTAGATCAGTGAGTGCCAACAGTAATAGGTGTGGAGAGGGTATGAATATAAAGGGCAGAATTTTTTGAGGTGAAAAGACTGTTAAGGGAGTTTTTTGGGGATGATAAGACTGTTCTGTATATCCTAATTATGGTGGTGATCACATCAATCTATAAAAGCTAAAATTCAGAGAACCAAAAAAGGCAATTTTACTGTTATGTATGAATACCAAAACAGGGAAAATATGCTATATGTTAACTTTCAAAATAAAATGTATAAAGAGAAAGGAAAAAGAGAAAAGGGAGGACTGCTATTTTAAAAAGGAGAGAGACAGAGAGAGAGAGAGACCAAATACAATTTGAGGACCTTGTTCAGATCCTGATTTGAATAAACTAACTACAAAAGACATTTTTGATGCAGTCAAGGAAAATTTAATGTGAACTTGGAATTATGTGTTAAGTTTTTAAAAGTATGATAATAACCTTGTGGCTATATAAAAATATCTTCACCTGTTAGAAACATATTCTGAAATACATTTGTGTTTGTGAAGTAACATTAAGTCTGGAATTTGTCCTATAATACGTGAGGAAAAAACTGGGGGAGATTGGCAAATGTTGAAGCTGGAGGTTCATTCTATTGTACTCTATTTTTTAGTAAGTTTTACGTTTTCCATACGTTTTTTCTTAAAAATGACATTTTAAAAACTATAGTAGAGCTTCTTTTCCTCATTTATTGTAAAGCAACAGACTTAGACCTACAGTTGGTTTCAATCTCAATGTCAAATCTTTCCAGTGACTCCAAATAAATAAATGCTGTGTGTGCCAAAAATAATACTGACATGAGAAAAAGTTTGCTAGAAATCTTATACTTTGAGTAATAAACTACTAGAATTACTAGATTAGTAAAAATTTGAAGAGTTAGATTTTAAAATAGCAAATCAAAACAGTTTTCAATGACACCATCAAAGAAAGAAAGGTCAAGAGTAATTTTAAAGCAATCATGATCCTAAAACTCTTAGCCAACAAACAAAATTACTCAGGCTTTTAAACTCTCATTTATATTTACACAATGTTTCTTTCTTGCTGTGTTGGTCCAGCCTGTTCTTTTGAGCATTATTATTATTTATCGTTTCTTGAGCACTCAGCACTGCATGAGATACAGATGATAAGTTCCCTCCCTAGGGGACAACAATCAAAGCTACACAAGCAAAACATAAAGATAAGCTGTTTAAGAAATAAAAACCAAATGAAAGATTAAGAAGCACATTGTGAATTCCCTTTTATTGTTTGTTTCAGCTTTAAGCCCATGATACAAAACATGCTTCTTTTGGGGGTGTAAAACAAGACTGTAGTTGTTAAGATAAAGAAAGCCACTGGCTTAGAATAGAAAATATACCAGAGATCATTGCAAGAAAATATCCTACCTTAGAAATCTTTTCACTTTCTGCTATACAAAAATTACTAGAACCTATTCCTAGCTCTAGAGGAATGTAATCACTATGTATGTGTGCACGTGTGTGTGTGAGAAAGAGGAAGAGAAGGAGAGAGATTTAGGTCTGCCCAGTAGCCTTTTTTGTTCCTTTTCTTTTGATAATACCACACTGCTTCAGAGACTGCTTTTCCCAGTCCACATATTCCTGATGGAACTGTCAATCATAGTCCATTTCTCCCCTACCTTATAATGACGGATGCAGGCCTGAAGCAGCACAAGGTCATTTTTACAGGGCTCATAATGAAGGTCTTCTACAGGGTTCATTAGGCCAATTTGAAAGAAAAGTAGAAATAAATGGATATAGCATAAAGGCTGGGAGTTCTCAGCTCCAGAATCAGGCCCTTGAAACTCCATTTCCTGCAGGCCTTTATATGAGCTGCTCTGCAATACTTTTAAGCAACTAAACTTAAGTTTTTGCCTAGGGTGGTTTCAACTGGGTTTCTTTTGTCATTTGCACCTGACAAAATCCTGGGAAGGTAAACAACATACCGGAGGTTGAGTGGCTCCTAAATGGTAGTCATTCAAACCTAACTCTATCCATCTCTACACAATAGACTTTTCCCACTGTGCTAATTTACTTTTTTAACCTACAGATATTTCATTCCTAAAATCTAATTTTCTTCAAGATTGGGAATGGAAGGAAAAGAGGCTGCAGTGAAGTGGGGCAGTGTGGAAGGGGTCCGTCTAGTCCTGTATCACTTTCTGGCAGTAGGAGAAAAGTGAAAGCCACAAATACAGTAAAATCTAATAAAAAATTATTTTAATCCACTTTGCATATGATAAAGATCCTAAGCTGGCAACTATACAAACTTCTGCCTAAGAGCAAATCAAAGCTGTATAGTTCTAGAAAAGAATGGTGTAGGTATAGGGTGATTTCTGCATTTCCAACTGAGGTACCCAACTCATCTCACTGGGACTCATTAGACAGTGGGTGCAGTCCACGAAGGATGAGCTGAAACAGGTTGGGGTGTTGCCTCACCCAGGAAGTGCAAGGGGTCAGGGAACTCCCTTCCCTAGCCAAGGGAAGCCATGAGGACTGTACTGTGAGGAACTGTGCATTCCAGCCCAGATACTACATTTTTCCCACGGTCTTTGCAACCCGCAGACCAGGAGATTCCCTTGGGTGCCTACACCACCAGGGCCCTGGGTTTCAAGCACAAAACTGAGCAGCCATTTGGACAGACACTGAGCTATCTGCAGGAGTTTTTTTTTTTTTTTTCATACACCAGTGGTGCCTGAAACACCAGTAAGACAGAACCATTCACTCCCCTGGAAAAGAGGCTGAAGCCAGGAAGCCAAGTGGTCTAGCTCAGCGGATCCCACCCCCACAGAGCCCAGCAAGCTAAGATCCCCTGGCTTGAAATTCTCACTCCAGGCACAGCAGTCTGAAGTCAACCTGGGATGCTTGAGCTTGGTGGGGGAAGAGGCATCTGCCATTACTGAGGCTTGAGTAGGTGGTTTTCCTCTCACAGTGTAAACAAAGCCACCTGGAAGTTTGAACTGGGCAGAGCCAACCGCAGCTCTGCAAAGCTGCTGTAGCTGGACTGCCTCCCTAGATTCCTCCTCTCTGGGCAGGGCATCTCTGAAAGAAACGCAGCAGCCCCAGTAGTCAGGGCTTATAGATAAAACTCCCGTCTATAGATCACCCGGAGGAAGGGGTGGCTGTGGGCACAGCTTCAGTATACTTAAACATGCCTGCCTGCTGGCTCTTAAGAGAACAGCAAATCGCCTAGCACAGCACTCAAGCTCTGCTAAGGGCAGACTGCCTCCTCAAGTAGGTACCTGACTCCCCTGCCTCCTGACTGGGAGAAATCCCCTAGCAGGGGTCGACAAACACCTCATACAGGAGAGCTCCAGCTGGTATCTGGTGGGTGCCCCTCTGGGACAAAGCTTCCAGAGGAAGGAACAGGCAGCAATCTTTGCTGTGCTGCAGCCTCCGCTGGTGATACGCAGGCAAAAGTGTCTGGAGTGGACCTCCAGCAAACTCCAGAAGACCTGCAGCAGAGGAGTCTGTTAGAAGGAAAACTAACAAACAGAAAGGAATAGCATCAACATCAACACAAAGGACGTCCACACAGAAACTCCATCCTAAGGACAACAACATCAAAGACCAAAGGCAGATAAATCCACGAAGATGAGGAAAAACCAGCACAAAAAGGCTGAAAATTCCAAACACCAGAATGCCAATTCTCCTCCAAAGGATCACAACTCCTTGCCAGCAAGGGAACAAAACTGGACAGAGAATGGGTTTTACGAATTGACAGAAGTAGGCTTCAGAAGGTGGGTAATAACAAACTCCTCCGAGCTAAAGGAACATGTTCTAACCCAATGCAAGGAAGCTAAGAATCTTGAAAAAAAGGTTAGAGGCATTGCTAACTAGAATAACCAGTTTAGAGAAGAACATAAATAGCCTGATGGAGCTGAAAAACGCAGCAGGAGACCTTCGTGAAGCATACACAAGTATCAATAGCCAAATCAATCAAGCAGAAGAAAGGATATCAGAGATTAAAGATGAACTTAATGAAATAAAGCATGAAGAAAAGATTAGAGAAAAAAGAATGAAAAGGAATGAACAAAGCCTCCAAGAAATATGGGACTATGTGAAAGGACCAAATCTACATTTGACTGGTATACCTGAAAATGATGGGGAGAACGGAACCAAGCTGGAAAATATTCTTCAGGATATTATCCAGGAGAACTTCCCCAACCTAGCAAGATAGGCCAACATTCAAATTCAGAAAATACAGAGAACACCACAAAGATACTTCTGAAGAAGAGCAACCCCAAGACACATAATCATCAGAATCATCAAGGTTGAAATGAATGAAAAAATGTTAAGGGCAGCCAGAGAGAAAGGTCGGTTTACCCACAAAGGGAAGCCTATCAGATTAACAGCAGATCTCTCTGCAGAAATGCTACAAGCCAGAAGAGAATGGGGGCCAATATTCAAAATCCAATATTCAACATTTTTAAAGAAAAGAATTTTCCACCCAGAATTTCATATCCAGTCAAACTAAGCTTCATAAACAAAGGAGAAATAAAATCCTTTACCGACAAGCAAATGCTGAGAGATTTTGTCACCACCAGGCCTGCATTACAAGAGCTCCTGAAGGAAGCACTAAATATGGAAAGGAAAAACCAGTACCAGCCACTACAAAAATGTACCAAATTATAAAGACCATCGACACTATGAAGAAAATGCATCAACTAACAGGCAAAATAAACAGCTAGCCTCATAATGACAGGATCAAATTCAGACATAACAATATTAACCTTAAATGTAAATGGCCTAAATGCCCCAGTTAAAAGATACAGATTGGCAAATTGGATAAACAGTCAAGACCCATTGGTGTACTGTATTCAGGAGACCTATCTCATGTGCAAAACACACATAGGCTCAAAATAAAGGGATGGAAGAATATCTACCAAGCAAATGGAGAGCCAAAAAAAGCAGGGGTTGTAATCCTAGTCTCTCTAAAACAGATTTTAAACCAACAAAGATCAAAAAGACAAAGAAGGGCATTACAGGGATCAATGCAGCAAGAAACACTAACTATCCTAAATATATATGCACCCAATACAGAAGCACCCAGATTCATAAAGAAAGTTTCTAGAGGCCTACAAAGAGACTTAGACTCCCACACAATAATAGTGGGAGACTTTAACACCCCACTGTCAATATTAGATCAATAAGACAGAAAATTAAGAAGATATTCAGGATTTGAACTCAGCTGTGGACCAAGTGAGCCTAATAGACATCTACAGAACTCTCCACCCCAAATCAACAGAATATACATTCTTCTCAGCACCACATTGTACTTATTCTGAAATTGACCACATAATTGGACATAAAACGCTCCTCAGCAAATGCAAAACAACAGAAACCACAACAAACAGTCTCTCAGACCACAGTACAATCAAATTAGAACTCAGGATTAAGAAACTCACTCAAAACTGCACAACTACATCGATACTGAACACCACCTACTCCTGAATGACTACTGGGTAAATAACGAAATTAAGGCAGAAATCAAGAAGTTCTTTGAAATGAATGAGAGCAAAGAGAAAACATACCAGAATCTCTGGGACTCAGCTAAAGCAGTATTTACAGGGAAACTAATAGCACTAAATGCCCACAGAAGAAAGCAGGCAAGATCTAAAATCACCACCCTAACATCACAATTAAAGGAACTAGAACAGCAAGAGCAAACAAATTCAAAAGCTACCAGAAGACAAGAAATATCTAAGATCAGAGCAGAACTGAAGGAGTTAGAAACATGAAAAAGCCTTCAAAAAATCAATGAATCCAGAGACTGGTTTTCTGAAAATATTAACAAAATAGATAGACCTATAGTCAGACTAATAAAGAAGAAATGAGAGAAGAATAAAAAAGACACAATAAAAAACTGATAAAGCAGATATCACCACTGATTCCACAAAAATACAAACTACTACCAGAGAATACCATAAACACCTCTACACAAATAAATTAGAAAATCTAGAATAGATAAATTCCTGGACACATACACCCTCCCAAGACTAAACAAGGAAGAAGTCCAATCCCTGAATAGACCAATAACAGGCTCTGAAATTGAGGCAGGAATTAATAGCTTACCAACCAAAAAAAGCCCAGGACCAGATGAATCCATAGCCATCTTCTGTCGGAGGTACAAAGAGGAGCTGGTACCATTCCTTCTGAAACTATCTCAAACAATAAAAAAAGAGGGACTCCTCTCTAACTCATTTCATGAGGCCAGCATCACCCTGATGCCAAAACCTGGCAGAGACACAACAACAAAAGAAAAAAGAAAGAAAATTTCAGGCCGGCTGGGCGCGGTGGCTCACGCCTGTAATCCCAGCACTTTGGGAGGCTGAGGCGGGCGGATCACAAGGTCAGGAGATCGAGACCACGGTGAAACCCCGTCTCTACTAAAAATACCAAAAATTAGCCGGGCGCGGTTGTGGGCGCCTGTAGTCCCAGCTACTCGGGAGGCTGAGGCAGGAGAATGGCGTGAACCCGGGAGGCGGAGCTTGCAGTGAGTCGAGATCGCGCCACTGCACTCCAGCCTGGGCGACAGAGCGAGACTCTGTCTCAAAAAAAAAAAAAAAAAAAAAAAGAAAATTTCAGGCCAATATCCCTGATGAACATCGATGCAAAAATCCTCAATAAAATACCGGCAAACCATATCCAGCAGCACAGTGAAAAGTTTATCCACCATGATCAAGTTGACTTCATCCCTGGAATGCAAGGCTGGTTCAACATACACAAATGAATAAACTTAACCCATCACATAAACAGAACCAATGACAAAAACCACATGATTATCTCAATAGATGCAGAAAAGGCCTCCAATAAAAATCAGCACCCCTTCACAATAAACTAGGTATTGATGGAATGTATCTCAAAATAATAGGAGCTATTTATGACAAACCCATAGCCAATATCATACTGAATGGGCAAAAACTGGAAGCACTCCCTTTGAAAACCAGCACAAGACAAGGATGCCCTCTCTCACCACTCCTATTCAACATAGTATTGGAAGTTCTGGCCTGGGCAGTCAGGCAAGAGAAAGAAATACAGGTATTCAAACAGTAAGAGAGGAAGTCAGATTGTCTCTGTTTGCAGATGACATGGTTGTATATTTGGAAAACCCCATCATCTCAGCCAAAAATCTCCTTAAGCTGATAAGTAACTTCAGCAAAGTCTCAGGATACAAAATCAATGTGCAAAAACCACAAGCATTCTTATAGACCAGTAACAGACAAACAGCCAAATCATGAGTGAACTCCCATTCACAGTTGCTACAAAGAGAATAAAATACCTAGGAATCCAGCTTACAAGGGATGTGAAGGACCTCTTCAAGGAGAACTACAAACTGCTGCTCAAGGAAATCAGAGAGGACACAAACAAATGGAAAAACATTACATGCTCATGGATAGGAAGAATCAATATAGTGAAAATGGCTATAGTGCCCAAAGTAATTTATAGATTCAATGCTATTCCCATCAAGCTACCATTGACTTTCTTCACAGAATTAGAAAAAACTACTTTAAATTTCATATGGAACCAAAAAAGAGACCACATAGCCAAGAAAATCTTAAGCAAAAAGAACAAAGCTAGAGGCATCATGCTACCTGACTTCAAACTATACTACAAGGCTACAGGAACCAAAATGGTACTGGTACCAAAATGGATATACAGATATATAGACCAATGGAACAGAACAGAGGCCTCAGAAATAATACCACACATCTACAACCATCTGATCTTTGACAAACCTGACAAAAACAAGCAATGGGGAAATGATTCCCTATTTAATAAATAGTGTTGGGAAAACTGGCTAGCCATATGCAGAAAATTGAAACTGGACCCCCTCCTTATACCTTATACAAAAATTAACTCAAGATGGATTAAAGACTTAAATGTAAGACCTAAAAACCATAAAAACCCTAGAAGAAAACCTAGGCAATACCATTCAGGATATAGGCATGGGCCAAGATTTCATGACTAAAACACCAAAACCAATTGCAACAAAGCCAAAGTTGACAAATGGGATATAATTAAACTAAAGAGCTTCTGCACAGCAAAAGAAACTATCATCAGTGTGAACAGGCAACCAACAGAATGGGAGAACATTTTTGCAATCTATCCATCTGACAAAGGGCTAATATCCAGAGTATACAAGGAACTTAAACAAATTTAGAAGAAAAAAACAACTCCAACAAAAAGTGGGTGAAGGAGATGAAGAGACACTTCTCAGAAGAAGACATTTATGTGGCCAACGAACATATGAAAAAAAGCTCATCATTACTGGTCATTAGAGAAATGCAACTCTAAACCACAATAAGATACCATCTCATGCCAGTTAGAATGCCAATCATTAAAAAGTCAGAAAACAATAGATGCTGGAGAGGATGTCAAGAAATAGGAACACTTTTACACTGTTGGTGGGGGTGGAAATTAGTTCAACCATTGTGGAAGATAGTGTGGCGATTCCTCAAGGATCTAGAACCAGAAATACCATTTGACCCAGCAATCTCATTACTGGGTATATACCCAAAGGATTATAAATCACTCTACTATAAAGACACATGCACACATATGTTTATTGCAGCACTGTTCACAATAGCAAAGACTTGGAACCAACCCAAATGCCCATCAATGATAGACTGGATAAAGAAAATGTGGCACATATACACCATGGAATACTATGCAGCCATAAAAAAGGATGCGTTCATGTCCTTTGCAGGGATATGGATGAAGCTGGAAACCATCATTCTCAGCAAACTAACACAGGAACAGAAAACCAAACACTGCATGTTCTCATTCATAAGTGGCAGCTGAAAAATGAGAACACATGGACACAGGGAGGGGAACATCACCCACCAGGACCTGTGGAAGACAGGCAGGTAGGGGAGGGACAGCATTAGGAGAAATACCTAATGTAGATGACAGGTTGATGGGTGCAGGAAACCACCATGGCGTGTGTATACCTATGTAACAAACCTGCATGTTCTGCACATATATCCCAGAGCTTAAAGTATAATAAAAAGGCCAGGTGTGGTAGCTCACACCTGTAATCACAGCACTTTGGAAGGCTGAGGCAGGCAGAACATGAGGCCAGGAGTTCAAGACCAGCCTGACCAACGTGGTGAAACCCCGTCTCTAGTAAAAATACAGAAATTAGCCAGGTGTGGTGGTATGTGCCTGCAATCCCAGCTACTCAGGAGGCTGAGGCAGGAGAATCGCTTGAACCTAGGAGGCGGAGGTTGCTGTGAGCAGAGATCACACCATTGCACTCCAGCCTGGATGATAAAGCGAGACTCCATCTTTAAAAAAAAAAAAAGCATAAAAAAAAATTTAAAAAAAAGAATGGTATCAAAATATTTTTTCTTCCCTCTCCTCTTTCCAGCTGTAATGGTTGTATTAAAAAACAATGTTTAATATCAACAATACCAAACAAAATGTTTGTGTTCTAAGTTGAGTAAGAATACATCTATTTCCATTTTAAAACTACTTTAAATTAATGGTTTATTTTTTGTAATTACTTTTAAGTCTCAAATCAAATGTCATTTCCTCACTTTTGAATTTTAAATGCTTAATTATTTACATTTCACTTATGCTTGAAATTATTTCCTTTACATATTTACTTCTTATCTTATTTTACTACTTATTTGTTTATTCACTTATTTTTTAGTGATCTTGCCAGTTTTGTTTGTCATCACTGTATTAACAGCCTGGTTTATAGAAGACATAAAGTAATCATTAAGTTACTAAACACATTAACTGTTGCAAAAAAGCCATTGCTTTGATACCTATAAAATGTACCAATATCTTAAAATTAAAGAATGATGGATTATTCTGTGTTATCAGGTGTCAGCAATTGACAGAGCCAAGGCATTCCCTGGTCAGAGTTAGGCAAATACTTAGCTGAGTCCTGGGGGTTTCAAGGCAGTAAGGTATTACGGCTTCCGGCTTCAATCAAAGCAGTTCTCACTGCTTTTCACAGAGATGTTCTGCATAAGCTTTTGTTTGAAGAAAGAGTTCCATTGCTTAAAAACAGGGGGTTGGAGTACAGTGGTAAAAACCACTGTTCTAGGGAATTTGCAGCAAATGGTAGCCAAAATGAGTTTACATTCTAAGTATATTTACTTTTCCCTTTAAAAGTCAATGTGCTATCTTATTAATGTTTTCATATTATAACGACATAAAATTATTTCTGCCTCAGTTTGAAGATTTGAACAATTTATGCTTTTTAGAATTTTAGAGATAAATGAAACACCTAGGCATCTAGATTCAGAAAATCTTTTACCTTTGGCTACATAAAAAACTGTAAGTTAAACCTTATATTGGAAAACTAGAATTTTGGCTTCAAAGATTTGTCCTTCCACTGTGTTAATTTTATATTTATATTTTATTTCCTTCTCTACAGAGAGAGCAGGTAAAAACATGTTTAGTGTTCCTCGCTTCCAAGTTACATTTTATCTTGAGCAGATTTAAAACCATATTAGCTGTAATAGGATTCCAGAATGTGGGCAGATGTCTACTTGTCAAAGACGATCTCTCTTGCAATCAGCTCCTTCATTATTTCATTTGTACCACCATAGATTGGCTGAACTCTGGCATCTACATAAGCTCTGGATAAATCAGAAGATGATTAAATGAATAAATAAAACATTTTAGAAACTGTAAATTTTGTCTTACCAGGTAACTCTTAAACTATTAATTTAATGAAGTACAAACAATAAAAGTCCTTCACAAATTACTAATTTTTTCAATATGGCATTCATCCTACATTGGAGTAATAGTAAAAAAAACTATTAAGACGTTAATAGTATGTATAGTTTGTATTAATTTGATTAAAGAGATTACAAATTCAAAATAAAAATAGTAAGTATATATCAGCTGATTTAATTTTGTAAAATTCAGCACATATGATAACACTCTTAAAAAGTCTGTTTTAGATTAGGAAAAGGACAGAATGTCTTAGTTTCTTTTTATCTTTAACATTTCCTTAAAAAGTTGAAATCCACTGGTTTTATAGAAAACGAAAGAAAAATGATTCATATTTTCTAGCATTCTCACAACCACTATCACTATTAGAAATATAAACTGATGCTTTAGCAAATATTATTTCCCAGAAAGTTAACAAGTAACTTGTTTTTTGGAAATGGTTAATAGTCACTTCAGTGATGTGTGGAGTTAAAATACAAAGTGGCTGAGTCCATTGCCATACCCACCCACTCCCCGAAAAAAAAAAAAAAAAAACCAAATATCATCAGAAGTTCACTTTTGATAGTCATGATAATGACCATGCCACTGTGCAGTTGTTTTTGTCTTTTCTCATCTCATTTTATCCTCTCAGCTCTGGGATTGGGGAGGGATAAATGTTAGTACTGTTTTCCTGGTAAAGGAACTAAGGTAGAGAGAAGTTAATACATTTCCTAATTAATGGTTGCTGTTTAATGGTCACTAACAACACATCATTGGCAGACTGGAATGAGGATGTAGCTATTCTGCCTCTTTTTCAAATATTTTTTTTGTATATCGCAACACTTTCATTGGCCAAAGCACTTACAGCTAGTTATTGAACTTTGGACTTTCCTGGTAGACCCACTCAAAGGCTTTTTTTCTTTTTTCTTTTTTTTCTCAAGTATAATCTTGGTGTTTTGTTTTGTTTAAATTTGATTTTTAAGACAAATTAAATGTGCCAGCTCTCTAGGAACATACCATTTTTGGACTTACTCTTCTCCATATTCATCAGGGTTCCTTACAAAGAAATGGGCACTCAGTAAATATTTACTGATATGATTTACTGTATTACAAAGGAAATTTAGAATCTCAGAACTTTTGGCTGAAAACGTTAAAAGCTTGAGATATTTATATTTTCAAATTTTTTTTCTGAACAGATTTTGCTATTCTCTACAAAATCTAGCACCTGCATTTTGAGCACTTACCTACTGTAAACCTACTTCAGCAATCGCACTGCATTTAGATATATATATATATATTTTTAAATGGGCTAGGCTTCTTTTTACATTAAAGAAGTTCCAATGGAGTAGATAAAGCAGAGATTAGTAGACCTTTGATATGTTACTAATTAAATTTAGTCATCAACTAAAATTAACAGTGAAAGGCAGCAGCAGAAATGTTTAACCACACTGCAATGAAGTTCTACATCTAAGGTTGCTCTTCCTAGCATGGCAGAGAAATCTTTAAGTGGCAAAGCTTAAATCTCACTCCTCACAGCCTCGAGTCTAGTGAGTAAGACTTAAATAAACCCACATGCTGAAGACCAGTTATTTAAAAAGACAAAAACAAAAAAACAAAATAAAAAAGCAGAGAAAGCACCTCTTATCTATGAAACCAACACTCAGCAACATATATATAAACTAATGCAGTTTAGTCTGGGGGATATAAGAAACACAATTAGAATAACTTTAATCAAGTCAAAGTCTCTACATTACATCCACATATTGCCTACTGTGTCTATGTGGCTTTTTTTGTTTTGTTGATTTGTTTTTTTGAGACAGAGTCTCACTCTGTCGCCCAGGCTGGAGTGCAGTGGTACAATCTCGACTCACTGCAACCTCCGCCTCCCAGGTTCAAGCAATTCTTGTGCCTCCGGAGTAGCTGGGACTACAGGCGCCCGCAACCACGCCTAGCTATTTTTTTTGTATTTTTAGTAGAAATGGTGTTTTGCCATGTTGCCCAGGCTGGTATTGAACTCCTGACCTCAGGTGATCCACCCGCCTTGGCCTCCCAAAGTGCTAGGATAGCAGGAGTGAGCCACCGCGCCTGGCCTAAGTGGCTTTTTTGATATTAGGCGATACATGGGATGAGAAATAGAAGTCTAGTTTAAAAATTCATACAATCTTTGAACAAACTGGCCAAGAAAGGTGATTATTGTTTCTTAAAGGGAATATAAGTCTCTCAAACTAAAACCAGAGATTTCAAATAAGCCATCAAGCTACAATGTTTGCTTGGTACCAACTTGAAGGAGTTGATTCGGAGAAAACAGAGACCAAGGCTTATGCCACACTCTAATCTTAAGCCATTTAGATGATTGCCTTCTCCCCACCTAATAGGCCTTTCTTAAATGTGAACTAAACCACACAAACATTGAGCCACTACATAGCTTCTGCTCTTAATGTAATTTTAGTAAAATATTTTTTCTCACTAAGGACTATAAGCATATTAAATGTTTCCAATTATACTTGCCAAAAAGATAAATTTGAAATCATTAGGCTGCCAGTTTGAATGTGGGTTTCATATTTTTTTCCTTTAGATACTTTATATTAAGATAAAAATCTTAAAACGTTTTTAGAAGTCTATAGCATTCTTACTCTCAGATTCAGAACAAATTGTACTTTTCTGTATAAACCAAAAATTTCCTTGGGAAAATTTTTCTAAACCAAAATCATTGCTAAATAATAAGAAAAATATATTTTCTAGGGTGATAAGGAGAAAAGCTATGGGGAGACTTCTGAGGTGAAATACTATGTTAAGAGAAAAGGAAATTCTGGAGATTGAGGAAAAAATATGGATGAGGACACTGCCTATTTATAAATTAGTACTGCTTCAAACTGGTAAGAATATTCATATATGATAAAAAGATATATTTGATTTTTTTCAATTTGAAGGAAATAAAAAATCTATTTAGAAAAAACAAAGATTTTAAATTTATTTTTTAGAACAAAACAAATAATCAGATATTTAAGATATGTGACAACTTACATTTTCATATGCCAGTTAAATTTTCTATATTGCTTTTTTTTTTTTTTTTCAGTTAAAAAAAAAAAAAAGTAGTATTTGGCCAGACGCAGTGGCTCACGCCTGTAATCCCAGCACTTTGGGAGGCCAAGGCAGGTGGATTACTTGAGGCCAGGGATTTGAGACCAGCCTGGCCAACATGGCAAAACCACACCTCTACCAAAAATACAAAAAAATTAGCCAGGTGTCATGGCACGCACCTGTTAATTCCAGCTACTCTGGAGACTGAGGCACAAGAATTATTTGAACTTGGAAGGCAGATGTTGCAGTGAGTCCAGATCATGCCACTGTACTTCAACCTGGTGACAGAGTGAGACTGTCACAAAATAAAATAAAATAAAATATTAAAAATTAAAAAAATTTTTGAAAATACTATTTGTCCTTCTATATAATGATTCAAATAAAGCCAAGGATCAAGCTTTTGTATATTGGTCTCTTTACTTTAAGAAAGATAAAATCCTAGTACGGAGTTGATAAAAAATTTTTAAAAAGCTGTTTCCATTTGCTTGAATACATTTTGTCTGTATTGAGCTGAAAAATTCAAAAGATTGCACACCTCCTTTCCCTCTACATTTGATGTACAAAGTAAAGAAATTTTCCTTTTTCTTCACATCATAAAGAGGAGTATATCAAAAATCTATACTTACTTGGCAATTGGGTAATCCCACATGTATCCCCAACCTCCATGGAGCTGTACACAGTCATAAGCTACACTATTTTGTAACTCAGATGCCCTAAATGACCAAAATAAAAGGCAGAAAAGAAATGTTTGAAATGGATTTTCATGAGGTGCTTCAAAACCAGAAAATTAATTATTTACAATTGTTGAAATGTGCACATGTATTAAGCGATTAGAACGGTGTATTAGCCAAGCAAAGAAGATGATAAAAATTACATATGAAATAAATTTCAAGAGACTTTTCATATAAGAATATATTTTTCATCAAGTATATTTCTTGCTAGGTTTTTGCTAGCCTAGAAACAAAAGGTAGAAAGCTCAGATGATTAGGTTTTCGCTATTTCAGGCTAGAAAAAGATACAGTAAAAACTTGAATATGTTCTAATTTATTTGGATTCTCTATATGATCTAAATTACTCAGCCACCTAGTTCTTTTTGCCCTTGTAATATGCATTTTTTCTCCAATGATGTCACTTTCTACTTGAAGATCATGATTCTGAATTTCAGTATAAAACAGCAATTTTTTAGGGTTCTGACTTTTCAGAAATAAATTGAAGATAACAGTGAAAACCTGAGAGGGCACACTAACAAAGTGTATGCGATCATATAGGAAACATTAGAAAATTATATAGAGATTATTATTCCTTAAGTGTGTATATTAGTATTATATATAATGTTTGTATATATAAACATGCAGTGCTTGAGAAACATTCTTTTCTGATAATATCACAATTCAATCATTAAAATTCATAATAGAGATTTTATTCACCTTAACATAAAAATATGTTAGTTCAAAATTTTTTTCTACTTGTCTTTTCTTTCTTTTGTTTGTTTGTGTGTTTGTTTTAGTGATGGAGTCTCACTCACTCTATGGCCCAGGTTGGGGTACAGTGGCACAATCATAGCTCACTACAGTCTTGAACTCCTGGGCTCAAAGGATCCTCTCACCTCAGCTTCTCCAGTAGGAGTTACTACAGTGGCAAGGTACAGCACCCCACTACTTATTTTTCAATAGTGGGAAGCATAAAGCAAAAATAAAGATATATACTTTTTTAAATTTACAATAATTTTAAACTCAAACCATACGACAGGTGAGGATATTTCTAAGCAATATATTAACAATATAATTATTAATAGAAAAGACTTTGGGGACAATAATGGTTGGAATTTGATAGTTTTTTTATGTTTGGCAAGTATTTTAGTGAAATATTTACTGGGCTATAACTAGCTGCCTCCTGTGCTTCAATGTGAAATACCAGCATGTGTATAAACCTGAGGTTTTCAAATAACAAGGTCAATGGCTATCTGAACTTCTTTTTCCAAAAATATGTAAATTTTTTTTACACTTTTTGCCACTAGTCAAAGAACTTGTTGTAAATGTAAATACAAAAAGTCTCCTCAAAAGTGCAAGTTTCTGAAAAGTAATTCCACACTACTTTTCAATCTGGCAATTTTATTATTATGGGATCATTACATAAAGCACAAAATATTTCCCCTGTTCTACTTGTGACTGAACTGAACACAAGTTAATGAATAATGACAGGAATTTATTCTAGGTTACTCTTGGGCTAATGATATGTGAGAATGTTTGTTTTTAAAAAGAGGAAACCAAATCTACTTCCAGAATCTGATTTAGACCGTATATTCCAAAATCTTAAAATATACAAAAGTCTGACATACAGGGATGTTTTTTCAATCAACTCATCTTTAACACCATCGCTAATAATCTTTAATTGAAATTGAAGTCTTTCTAAGCTTAACAGGATTTTTATTTTCCTTTCACTTAATACAGCCTGTGAAACTTTGATTGGACAGCCAGTTCTTCATGAATTTTTTCTTACATTTGGAAAGCACCTTAAATAGAAAAATCGTGTCCAACTTAGCCATTTCACAGATGATAAAAACATTTTCCTGGATGGAATTAAGTTTATTATAGTTATTTAATAAAAGAATTGGGACTCTATCTCAAGACTCCTAAGTTTTACTGTTCCCTTTCAGCCTCACTATACTGTCGCTCTTCATATAATTTGAAATTAAACTATTACTTGAATGAACGAATTCATCATCCTATCAATATCACTCTTCATTATCCCACTCTTAATACTTTATTTTCAATAGCAAGTTAATAATTAAATACTAACTTTGCTTGCCTATTAGGATAAAAAAATTAAATACCAACTTGAATAATTTTTAGCACATTATACATATGCTTAATGGAACTTTTTAGCATTTTTTTTTTAAGTTGAGTCTTACTTTTATTTTTCATTTCACAGATTTCCTCCTTTAAGACCCTCAAGGTTGAGCTTAAAATTGGCATTATTCCATAACAGTCTGAGCACACACCACACTCTAATTACTGTAGCATACATACCAGTATTTCGCCATGCAAGCAGTGGCAGAGTCCAAACGTTTCGCTTCATGCAGCTGGAGACAGTTGTCCACAAATGCTCTGGTTACACATATATGTGTTTTTAATTCTGCTAATTTATGTTGCACTGTCTTGAATTTAAAGTAAATAAAAGAAAAAAGTGAGCCTGGTAGAAATATAAACTTTTTTTTTTTTTTTTGAGACGGAGTCTGGCTCTGTCGCCCAGGCTGGAGTGCAGTGGCACGATCTCGGCTCACTGCAAGCTCCGCCTTCTGGGTTGACGTCATTCCCCTGCCTCAGCCTCCCATTTAGCTGGGACTACAGGTGCCCACCACCACGCTCAGCTAAATTTTTTTTTGTATTTTTAGTAGAGACGGAGTTTCACCATGTTAGCCAGGATGGTCTCAATCTCCTGACCTTGTGATCCACCTGCCTCGGCCTCCCAAAGTAAGAAATATAAACTTTAACCCACTTAACATATCAGAAATTATACAATAAAAGATCTTTAGGGCAAACAAAAGTGGAATTGTTGTTTTTTTTCTCCATAAAGAGGGCATTTGTTAGCAAATCAGCTAAATTTAAAACCCACTGTATTTCAGTGCTAAGGAAATTTGTACTAAAAGATGCAAAAATAGTTTAAAACATAAATGTCTTGTTTCAGATTCTAAAATTTAGATGAGGCAAACTTCTTGAAAAACAGCATTACTTTAATGTGTGAGCACCGTCTTGTGGTACAGTTATTTAGGTACAGCTGTCAAAAACACCTATTGTATTTTCCTCCAGAGACTAAATCCTTGAAGATTTTTCTTTATTAATGAAATTAAGTATACAGATTTTCCTGCTCTGCTTCTAACATCTAGAGGGATAAAGGGGTTCTATATATGTTCATAAACACATCAAAATATTTATAAGGTATTATTTAATATTGCATGGTATTTAATCTAGATCTGTAGAAAGCAATATAATAAAATCAGAGCACTAAAGAGATCAAAGTCCAGTACCCTCATCCTCTTTCATCCCTTCACATGATCCCTCTTGATATGGTTTGGCTGTGTCCCCACCCAAATCTCATCTTGAATTTTAGCTCCCATAATCCCCACATGTTGTAGGAGGGACCTGGTGGGAGATAATTGAATCATGGGGGCGGGTTTGTCCCATGCTGTTTTTGTGATAGTAAGTCTCATGAGATCTGATGGTTTTATAAAGAGCAGTTCCCCTGTACACACTCTTTTGCCTGCCATCATGTAAGATGTGCTGTTGTTCTTCCTTCACCTTCCACCATGATTATGAGGCCTCCCCAACTATGTGGATCTGTGAGTCTTTTAAACACCCTCCTTTTTAAAAAAAAATAAATTACCCAGTCTCAGGTATTTCTTCATAGCAGTATGAAAATGGATAAATATACCTCCCATACCTCCCAATAGCTTGTTTACCAGTCTCTAGCTTGGACTGAATGGTCTGGGAGTATCAATGTTAATACAGCTATGTACCTACCTCCTCCTGCTGGCCATGGACAACCCATTAGCATTTTTGGAAAGCATTCTATTTAGACCATTGTCAATTGTTCCTGACTGTCCTTGCTTCAATCAAGTTTTATTTCATTCCTGACTCTAGGATCTCACACTGAACTTGGAGTTTATATCTGTTCTCTCTGGCACTGACTCTTGAGCTTTCCTCAGGAAATTGGCTTGAACTTGAAATACTGGGTTCCCACTTTGGGTAGCCTCCAAAAGTATACCCCATTCTAGTTGATTTCTTAGGTCCCAGGCCCCGATATGGTCAGCTGGCCCTATCTTCTTTGTGAAAATACAGATAGAAACAGAGTTCTGATCATTCTGCTGTGAAATGAGTAAGAACTTCACTGTGGCTTATAGAAAGCATACACATGGAAAGTTACCGGCAAAGGTGGTGCAGTGAAACTCAAACTAGAAGTTAAACACACACTGTCAAGTCCAAAGCCACAGCTGTGTTCTCAAAGGAGGGTGGTGGGCCAGATTCTCAGAAGATGCAGGGTCTGCTTTTAATGCTGGCTACAGCAGTTCTAAAATTATAAAACTGATTTTTTCAGTGTCATTGTTGGTTGGGACAGTTTTGATACTTAACCATTTCTGGAAAAGAGTAGAATGGGAGTGTAAAAAGACCCAGGACCAACCAAGACCAGGGTGTATCAGGTGGAGTAGAAGCTGTGAGGGGCAGATTCCTTACAGGTATATCAACATAACTACTGTGCTGATGAAAACTCCAACTGACTGTCTTTCCCTTGGTTTTATTTTACCCTGTTCTAGAAACAGAGAATGTAACTGGCATTGAATGATTCCAAAACTAAGCAGTGAGAAGACTGGCACCCCACTCCTTCCATCTCTGTATTCTGGCCTCTAATTCTGAACATGCTGGGCCACATGAAAACTTTCTTCCCCTCTTGTTGTTTCCCTTACTTTTTCTATCTCCACTTCTATTCATTATATATTTAATTAGGTCAAATATCTACCCTTTAATCAGCACAAAGTTTCCCACTGCCAGCCCATACACTCCAGTTTACTCATAGACAATCTAAAGATGGAACAAAAAAAAAAAAAAAGAAAGAAAAAAAAATAGGGAAATAAACTATATATCAAAAACAGATGAGTATTCCATGAAAATCCCTGAAGATGGTTTCTAAGTCTACTCCTAGTTTAGTTCAATGACACTATGTATGACACTCTATTTGGAAAATAAGGGTGGATCCAACAAATCTTAAGATTTTTTTTTTTGCCTACGTGATGCCACATTTGGGAATTTATGCACTGTCTTTACAATATGAAAGAGTAAAGATATCTAAGCCTGATTCTCTCATACAAGAGTTGTTCCTTTGTAAATGTAAATGCTGGAAACTTCTAGAAGCTGAAGTAAAACTTCAAACCAGAATAGAATGATTTAGAATTCTTGCATCAGTGCATTCAGTGAAGTTCAGAGGTCTGAGAATAATGTCTCCAAGAGTATATAATTTACTCTGTGGGGATAAAAACTTGAAATACGTATTCTTGCCATTGGGTTGAGCATTACTAAACAGATTTGGTCTTTGTTTTTCACTGCAGACACTGCATTATGCTTTCTGAAATCATCCTCTAATCAAAGGTACTAAAAATTGGACCACACATTATTAGCTAAGTACTCTTTGTGAATGATCGACAAGCTCATAGCAGTATTTTTAAGTCATTTATATTTGTTAATAAATAATACTGCAGTTAGCATTAAAAAATTATTATGAAGTTAGTGAGTGGGCTGGATAGAGTCTTTTTCAGAGTTCTGAATGACAGAATTCTTAGAATCATAGAATTACAGAACTGGAAAACACCTTGGAATGGTTATCTAGCCCAGTACTCCCTTAAACAGCAGCAGCAGTTGCTCTAATATATTATGGTTAAAATAGAAAATAAAACACACTAGGTTTGCTATTTGATAGTTAATTAATCCCATGCTCAAGGTCTTAAGAACTGGATATTCCCATTTTAGAGACATGTGAAGGAGAAGTATTATTATTTTTTTCCTTTCTATTCCTTTGCCTAATTCTTTATGCCCTTAGAATTAAGAACACATACCACATAGGAAATGACTAACCAAGAACTCTCATTAGATTAGAAAAAACATTCCATTTTCACTTCATTGTCCACTGAGTGAAGGAAATAGGAATAGAAAAAAGGCTCATCTGCTTTGCACTTCTGGGCAGTAATAACAGTATATAAGTGAAGCGTGTAGGTTCTGGAATTAGAATATATGTGTAATTTGGGGCAAGTTACTTAACCTCTCTATACCTCAATTTCCTTAAATGTAAAATAAAAATAATTAAAGTACTTATGATATAGATTTGTGAAGAAAAAGAATGAGGCAATTCACTTAGCAGTGTCTGGCAGATAGGGAGCAGTCAAGCCATAATATCCATTATTACTATTTAACATCTGGATTTTACTATTTTATTGTCTATTCCATGAAAAATCATAAGATTGACATAAACTATGGAGAGTATAGATTTTAAAAAGCCCAATAATTATTGCTACATCCATATGGTAGGTTTCTGTTCTAAAAAGAAAATAAGTTTTGTGACATGCATTTCAACTGGTCAGAAAGCCCCAAAACGTTCAAAATTCAAGGATAACAAAGAGAATGGAAACTGAATAGTTATATAGTTATAAAATGACATGTCGCCAAGTATATTGTAACATTTAAAGCTCTTCTATTTCAATTGAATAACTAGAACCATAGTGTAACCAGCTCTCGAATACAAGGTATAGCTATGTACAGTATTGGTTATTCATCGTCTCTGAATATATTCCTAGCTTGAAATATGAAAATATTATTCAAATATATTTATTTAGATAAAATAGGAAGATCAGAAGACATATCTCAGAAATCTCAGAATTCTCTTTGGAATTTCTCTTACTTGGAAAACAATACTACTAGCTATCAATGTGACCTGTGGAAGTAGAATGCTACTGCCACCTACTGAAAGTTTAGGGAACTAACTTTGAAAGAAGGCAACAATAAAATGACACTTCTTTAAAAAGGAATGATTAAAATTATTTATTTTTTGCTATTAAAATACAATAAATGTATATTTTAAAAGAATCTTTTTCCTCTATAACAAACAATATGGACAACTTTTCTATTTTCTTCATGGTTAAATGTCAAATTACATGCTTTCTGAGTCATTCAGGCAATCTGGGTAATATTATAGTCATCCTTGTCATGTAGTATGAAGCCAAAATAAGGTTAAAGTTATATTTTTGTTTTTGTATTTGTTTTCGTGGGTAGCAGGGAGACAGGGTCTTGCTATGTTACTCAGGCTAGAGTACAATGGTGCAATCTCAGCTCACTGCAACCTCTGACTCCAGGGCTCAAGCGATCCTCCCACCTTAGCCTCCTGAGTAGCTGGGACTACAGGCACACGCCACCACACCTGGTTAATTTTTGTATCTTTTGTAGAGATGAGGTTTTGCCATGTTGCCTAGGCTGGTCTCAAAATCCTGGGTTCAAACAATCTGCCTGCCTAGGCCTCCCAACATGCTGGCCTTGGTATAAGTGTTTTAGTAAACATTTGATGTTTAAGTGGTGGTGGTTGGATATCAGAAGCAAATGATACTCATTCCACTTTGGGGACAGTTGAGAAAATCAGAGTGATATCAAGTGGTAACACTTCCTTCATATTGCCAGGAGTGTAGTATGTGTTTTGAGAGTCACATCCATCAAATTACAGTTGAACACATTACCTTAGGAGGCAATCAATATATATTTGTTCAGTGAGGCAAAAAGGAATAAATGATATATGTCAGTGTTTCCCAATGGGAAATTATTGATATTTTGAGTGACGCAATTAGTTGTAATCCAAATGTGCATTATAGGACATTGAACAACACTGTCCTCCAGGGCACTATACAAGTTATACCTCCAGCCAACTGTGCACACCCACCCCTACCCCATTCCTGACACTTCTAAACACCTGGAGGAAAGGGCATGCACTGAGAACCACTGATACGTGTAAATCAGTGATCCATAAAGGAAAGGGAATATAAAGTATAACATCCTTGCTCTTAAGGAAATCACAATTTAGGCAAGTTAAGTCATATTGTTTTGTTAAATGTTTTCTTGATTGAGTGTGTACCTCATTTTTATAGATTCAGAACAACTGTTTTAGGTTTGTTATGTCAATAAGAAAAGTTAGGATGTAAATACTTTTTTTCAGGATGAAAAAAGTTAATTTGATGACAATACAGGTAGCAAATAGTTCCCAAAATGACACAGAGAGGGTCTAGATCAAGAACAAGAGGAAGTAGATGATAAAAAGTTCTCCCATATTGAAACAAAACGGAGCAAGGCATTATGTAAGAAATAAAATAAGGGTAACAGCTAATTTTTAATGAGGGCTTACTTTGCCAAGCAATATTCCAAACGCTTTATGTATATTACCCTATCTAACTGATAGAGACAGGTGACAGCCCAGGGTCTCTGGCAAAACCCTGCCTTCAAGCCTAAACAGCCTAAAGGCTGAAAACCCCGACTGCTGGTCCCAGATGAAGGCTGCCCTTTCCCAACTGATCCTTTCTGAATAATGCCTGTGCACCGGGAGGATGGGGTGGAGCCTCGGGAAGTTCACACCGCTTGCAGAGGAGAGGAGCCTAGCCTCTCTTGTTCCTGTGTGCTGACCTAGGATTCAATCTGTGAGGTGGGAGACCTGCTAGCAAGACTTTGTCTCGCTTTGCTGAGAGTTCCTTTTTCATTTTCATTTAATAAATCCTGCCCTAGTCAACCTACAATGTGTCTGCGTGCCTAAATTATCCCGGTCATGTGACAAGAACTCAGTTTTTTCTACAACATAATCCTCACAACAACGCTATGAGGCAATCTCTGATATTCACAAATAGGGAAATATTTTATAAATATTTACAAACATTATAAATTTTAAAGATTTATAGTCATAAGGTTTCACAATTTTGCAAATCAAACACATTTTATAAATTTACAAATAGGAAACTATTTTTGAGAGAGAGAACATGCCTAGACTACAGAGATTCAAGTAGCTGGGTTAGGACATAAACCACACTTGAACATAATTTCTAGAATGCTGGTCCTGAAAAGCCACCAAGTTGTTTCATTTCTACCTTTCCCTTCATAAAGCCTTTCAGCCAGTCATTCTACTGAAAAATTTTTAAGTCAAATCCTAACTCCAGGTTTTTTGCTGGTGAAATGTTTCACCAATTTGATGACCGCATGAAGGCATTATAAACTATTCCTTCATTTAAAAAGAAACTATAGGGTCTAAAATTTAATTAGCATATTTAGTGACTGTGGCCACCATATACTGAGTTCTTTTGCAAAAACCCTCAAGTTCCTGGGGAAACTTAACCCTAGGTAAACACAATCATCTGTCTTTTCTCTATGTTTGTACCTGGGAAGCTAAACTCTTATCATAAAGCTGATTGATACACAAAAAGCAGAAAGTTCAATTTCTCATTCTGAAGAAGGTATTTCGTACCTCCCTCACCCTTCTCCAACACCTCCATGCCTCCTTCACTCACCTGTCTTTCAAGGACTAACTTTCCCTATTGTTATTTATTTATTTATTTGTTTGTTTGTTTATTTTTGAGATGGGGTCTTGCTCTGTAGCCCAGGCTGGATGGAGTGCAGTGGTGCGATCTCGGCTCACTGCAACCTCCACCTCCCGGGTTCAAGTGATTCTCCTGCCTCAGCCTCCCAAGTAGCTGGGATTAGAGGCGTGCACCACCATGTCTGGCTAATTTTTGTAGTTTTAGCAGAGACAGGGTTTCACCATGTTGGCCAGGCTGGTCTCAAACTCCTGACCTCAAGTGATCCTGCCTGCCTCAGCTTCCCAAAGTGCTGAGATTACAGGTGTGAGTCACTGTGCCTGGCCACGTTATTTAAAGAAAGAGAAGTCTTCTATAAATAACTTTTGCAGTTTTCTACCAACAGAGTGATGTATCTGTCTGAACTCATAGATGTCCTTTGCTCCTTTCTTCCTGTGCAAATGAAGGAATCCCTCTCCTGTTGATGGGAAGGCCTATCTTTCCATGTGTCTGCATCCACAAACTCACCCTTTCTCCAAGACCTTATGCAGTTGATTATTTCCTTCCTATCTACAACCTTTCCCCGTTTATTAAATCCTTTCTTTATATGTAGGTATTAAACTATGCACCCACATCCCCATCCTAAAAATAACGACAAAAAATTAATAACTCCCAAATATCTCCCTTGACTCTCAAATCTCCTTCCCCTCCCCTCTTCCCGCACCACCCTTTCACTCAACTACCATTCACAGCCAAACTCAGGAAAGAGCTGCTCACCATCAGTATTGTTTCACTTCCTCATTTCTGTCTACTCACTTGGGTCTGTCACCCTCCACGTCCATTAATGGCTCCTACTAAATAATCTCCATATCATTGTATTCAATGAGCACTCTTTGCTCTTCATCTTATTTTTCCCCTAAGCAGCATTTGATCCCACTCCCTACTCCATGAAATGCTCTTTCCTTCCAGCTTCTGTGACAAAGTTCTCCTAATTTGCTTTCTCCTTTCTAACTGTTCATTCATTATCAGTCATCTTACAGGCTGCTCCTAATCAGACAATATGAATTCCACATATGAATTCTACCTTTAAATCTTGTAGTCTTCCTCAAGGACTGTGTCCTAAGACCACTTCCTGTCTTACTCTCTACTATCTCTCCCTTAGTGATCTCATCCACTTCCATGGTTTCTAATATCACCTTACATGAAAATAACCCCAAACTTCTGTTTACCCCAGGCCATTTCAGATGAGTAAGTTGATATCATCTAATACTAAACCACAGTGACAAGCTTACCTGTAGGTGGGCAACTGTTTTGCCAAAAGCTTTTCTTTGTTTAACATAGTTCCTGGTTTCTTCAAACATGAACTCACTAGCTGAAACTGCCATATCAGCAATTAACAGCCTTTCCTATAACACAAAAATTAGGTCTTAAACATTACTCTAATTATGCAAGTGATTTTCACACAATTTCAATTACGATAAATCCTATAAATTAACTTTATAATAAACTCATAAAGATTAATTTATGTCTTAACTCTTTATAAGAAAAAAGATTTATGAGATTCTTTTGACATACCTCTTGTCACTTTCTAAAGCAAATCCTTTATTTTTATGAATGACTACTTTTATTTTTTTTAAATCTTTTTAAATTTTTAAGGGACGAAGTCTCACTCTGTTACTAAAAATGGAGTACAGTTGCACAATCACAGTTCACTACATCCTGTAATTCCTGGGCTCAAGTGATCCTCCCATCTCAGCCTCCCAAGTAGCTGGGATAACAAGCGCATAACACCATGCCCACGAATGACTGTCTTCATTATATATATGCAATTTATTTAATTTTTTCTTCTCTTTACTCACATATGAGTTAAAAACAATCCCTAGTTGCTTATTTCAAGTTATTAATCTCTGCACACTGTATGACTCAATATATCTGTGGAAATAAACATCTTACAGCACATAAGTTAAATTCTACCTATTAATGTAAAAGTAGTCTTAGTTTAAATCCATCATGCTGGTGATTTTCATGGTAGTCACTAGGCAGGAGTACCCCCTTACACTGGCATCTGAGGCTCAATAATCACTTGTCAACCATACTTTAAAACCATAGCTGTTTAGGGACTGACCCTATGTGGCTAAAACTTTTCAGTCTGAATTTTACACTTTTCCCTTTGATTCACAGTTGTTATTTAAAAACTGGCAAACTATCAAATGTTTTACATGACATTTCCTTACAAAGAGCTAAGTTTTTGAATTGTAGTTAAGAAGCTAAAATCATTCTAAGAAGGAATCACAGAACTGAAATATCTGTTTTTCCTACTCACTTTTTTTTTTTTGAGATGGAGTCTCGCTCTGTCGTCCAGGCTGGAGTGCAGTGGCGGGATCTCAGCTCATTGCAAGCTCCGCCTCCTGGGTTCACGCCATTCTCCTGCCTCAGCCTCCCGAGTAGCTGGGACTACAGGCGCCCGCCACCACGCCCAGCCAATTTTTTTGTGTTTTTAGTAGAGACGGGGTTTCACTGTGTTAGCCAGGATGGTCTCGATCTCCTGACCTTGTGATCTGCCTACCTTGGCCTCCCAAAGTGCTGGGATTACAAGCATGAGTCACCGCACCCAGCTTTTCCTACTCACTTTATAACCTTTGATTGGATATTACTGAGTTCAGTTATTTACTTTACTTACCCACCCTATAAAACTCATACTTTTATTACAACTTTAATACTCAAATGATTAGCTATTTCACAAGTTTTGCATGTATAAATCTGCATGCATAATATAGAAATAGCATGTTTCTATATTATTCTATTCCAATTCATTATTTAGTCAAAAGATGGAATCTTTAAACACTTCTGACCTGTGGAAGCTCTTTCATGATGTAATAGAAGCCTTTATTCTCTTCTCCAAGTAGGGCACTAGCTGGCAACCGTACATCTTCAAAGAATAGTTCTGCAGTATCCTAAAAGACCATACAAAAAATGTAGAGCGTGATCTCATTTAAATCTTCCAATAACCCAGTGAATATTGGAGTGAATATTATTTTTTCCAAAAAAACAAAAAACAAATTGGAAGCCAAGTTGGAGTGGTTAATGAACATAACTAGTAAGTGATAAACCAGGGATTTGAACTCACAGCCATCTGATTCCAAAACTTGTGGCTTTCCTACTGCAACACACTATCATTCCTGCTCTAATATTGTCCAGTTCTCAAGGTACTTGGAACTAAGGATTTCTAATACATATTAAGCAAAAAATATGTTTTTGGTAATGTATAGAAAGAACATTTTCTGTTTTTTTGTTTGTTTTATTTTTAATTTTTTTTTGAGAGGGAGCCTTACTCTGTCGCCCAGGCTGAAGTGCAGTGGCGTGATCTCGGCTCACTGCAACCTCCACCTCCTGGGTTCAAGTGATTCTCCTGCCTCAGCCTCCAGAGTAGCTGGGACTACAGGCGCCTGCCACCACACCCGGCTAATTTTTTTATTATTAGTAGAGACAGGGTTTCACCATGTTGTCCAGGCTGGTCTCGAACTCCTGACCTCAGGTGATCCACCGGCCTCAGCCTCCCAAAGTGCTCAGATTACAGGTGTGAGCCACCATGCCTGGCCACACTTTCTATTTTTACTTCATATTTTTCTTTAATACATTTTACAAATAGATGGCTTGTTACCATGCAGTTAATTCTGCCATTTCTAAAAGCAGATATTCAAAATACCTTGATTCATTTCTATTGCTGACCATCAGAAAGAGATAGAGAGGTATAAATGGGAATAAATCTCATTACCACATCAGAAAAGCGTATTTTAGGAATTCAGCATAGGAAATAAAATTGTGCCACATGTAATCCTCTTTATAAGTCTCCTATCTGATTAATAGTAAACTCAATTAGTATCTGAATATGATTTACATTATCACTCACCTGTGCTTTTAATCCCATTTTATGTAGCTTTCGTCCCTTGATAAATCCTTTCATTCCATTTTCCACCAGAAAAAGGCTAATACCACGGGCAGGGGAGGGAGCTTCATGATTTGTGACCGCAACTACAATCACAACATCACTTAACCACCCATTACTGATGAACACCTGTAAAACCCCAAGTACACTAGTAATGCACCATGATAATTCAAGTCTATGTGCAAGTTATTATTGGGAGAAAGCACATTCCAGAAAACTAAAACAGACAAGGCATGCTCGATATGTCTCTCAGTACCCTACCCAAATACCTGCAGAGTTGATTATTCACACATGATGTTATCAAGGATCGGGGAAAAATTACTTAATGCTTCAAAGAATGAAACCTATAGATTTTCTTTTCACTATTAATATTATACACAATAATAATAAGCAGAGATTATTATGTTCTTTAAAAATGAAACCAAATTGTCTATTATGATGATAAATTGTATTTTAGAAGGAAGACACTGGTAAGAAAAGAAAATCTGGCGGGACCTGCTGGCTCACACCTGGAAGCCCAGCACTTTGGGAGGCCGAGGCAAGAGGATCATTTGTGCTCAGGAGTTATGACCAGCCTTGCCAAAATAGCAGAGACAAAAAAATTAAAAATTAGCTGATATGGTAGTGTGCACCTATATATAGTTCAAGCTACTTAGGAAGCTGAGGCAGGAGGATCGCTTGAGCCTAGGAGTTTGAGGTTGCAGTGAGTTATGATTGTACCACTGCACGCCAAACTGGGTGACAGAGTGAGATCCTGTCTCTAGAAAAAAAAAAGAAAAGAAAAGAAAAAGAAAAAGAAAGAAAATCTGCTGTAAATGGCGCTATATTATTTATTCTCAGATGTATCAGTTTTTGAAAAGGACTATTTTTGATTTTTGTAATTGATATCCTGCTTCCTTTAAAAAGGCCTAAATAGGAAACTATGATTAAGGAGGGAAAAATGACAAGCAAATGAGAGGGATTATCAGATGATATTGATTCAGAAAACAAAATATACTCCAAGCAAATATTAATAATTATCTTCTCATTCTGCCTCTTTCCTGGTTCATCTCAATCATTTTCATGGCTTGAGTCACCCTCTACATGCTGATGACTCCAAATATTTATCTATGCCATGTTTCCTTTCTTTTTTTTTTAGAGACAGGGTCTCTCTCACCCAG
This sequence comes from Macaca nemestrina, assembly GCF_043159975.1. NCBI lineage: Eukaryota > Metazoa > Chordata > Mammalia > Primates > Cercopithecidae > Macaca > Macaca nemestrina. Next base: position 108,176,459 of record NC_092135.1, read on the forward strand.
GCTGGCGTGCAGTGGTGTGATCATAGCTCATTGCAGCCTCGAACTCCTGGTAAGCCACATTTCTTGATAGGACCTGGACCTGAATATGTACTTGCTTCTGAACAGTTCCACTTGATGACTCATGGGTGGGACATACTCCTTCCCACCCCTACTCCTATCTAATCCTGATTATCAACCTATTTCTCTATCTCAATGAATGCTTCAATAGATTACACTGTCATCCTGCTTCTTATTCAATTCAGCATCTAGTTTTTTCTAACCCATCTTAATACTTTTGGAATTTATTCACTTCCTTTCAATTCTATTGTAATTACCTTATTTCCAACCCTCATCATTTCTTAAGTTCCTACAACTGATCTCTCTACAGCTGTATCATTCATCATGATGTCAGAGAGAATTTTCTAAATGCAATCTGATCATATTGCCTTCACACTTAAACATTTTTGAATAGCTCCTAATAGGCTTCAGGGTAAATTCAAAACCCTTAGCAGGAAATAGAAAACTTATCACAAACTGGCACTAGCTTACCTCTCCTTACCTGCCTTATTGCTTGTCCCACTCTCCCCAATTTCCTGTTCTCCAGTCAGCTACTAAATTATTTGCTGTCCATCACATTGCGAGATCTTCCTGACCTTTGAGTCTTTGAAAATCTTGTTTCTGCTACTTGGGAAAGGCGCTTTCCCAACTCTGCTACAATGAATTGTACTCATCCTGGACGGTTTAGACATCAGACTGGCCAAAAGGTCTCAAATTCTCCAGGCTGGGTTAAGCATTCCTACAACACCTCAAATTTACCAAAATGATCTGTTTTTAATCTCTCTCCCTTTGAAATAGTAGGGGTATAAAATGATGTTGGTTACTCCCATCACCTAAAATGCACAGCACTGAAACATACAAATAATGAAAAATGGGCAAATAACGTTAGTGTTGTCTACACAACAGCAAATGAAGATAGTGGTGGCAGTATGGTTATAGGTGACACAATAATAAAAGATCATCAACATGCCTCCTTACTAGGAGCTCCTAGCCATTTCCTATTCATATATCTATCTTAAGTGCTTAGCATTCTTTTTGGCACAGATGAGGCCAAAGGATGTTTTAAAAATATATTTTGAAAAAGATGTTTCTCAAAAAAATTTCTATACATCTTGGCAAAAATATTTTTTCAACAGTATTGCTCGATTACACCACCCCCTTGCTCAAAAATCTTAAAAGTCTACCAAGTTCCTACCTTTCTGTGTAGTTCCTAGTATCTGTGTAGCTGCCACAGTTGAAATGCTATGAGTGCTTTTTGTTTGTTTTGCATCACACAGCATCCAGGAATTAGTATCTACAATATGCTCTAAAGTGGTCTCATACACGTTTTAACTACAGATAATAAATAAACAATGGAATGGAAAGGAAGGGAGGAGCAATTCATTGGGCAAAAACTATTCATTTTAATACGCTGAGCTCAATTTGGTAAATCAAGTGGAGTTCTCCAGAAGGTCTTATTGGAAGTAATTACAGCAAAGGATCAATAAAATCTGAACCATTTCTACAACAGTGTGACCTAATGTGAATTTTAACACCATGATGGATCCCCCTTTCTAACAGAGTTATATGAGAATTTTCCTTGCCAGTGGATTTTCTCAGTTTGTTTTCTAACTATGACACTCAAAAGTTTGAATAGGGCTGAAATTACCTCTAATGAGGGTCAACATTTTGGGGTGGTGGGAGGATATTAAATGCTTATAAAATAACAGAAACTCATTGCAGATATTATATAGAGAATGTAAAATTCTAAAGAAAAGGGAAAATATAATCCTCCATAAGTATATAATACAACTATCATTCATAATTTCCTTTCTCATCTTTTTAATTTTAATATAGTAAAAATGTTTCTGTACTTGCATTCTATCTCCTGTTTTTTCACTTAATGTATAATTATTTCCTGTACCGTTAAAAACTTTGTGGTGCTAATGTTAATGGCTGCACATTCGTTCAGATGCACTGTATTTGCTTACCCATTCCTTTACTTTTACTTGCTTTCAATTTTTTGTTATTTCTAATAGAGTTTTTGAAACAGAGTCAATGGTACTTTTCCTGTGTGGTTCCCACAAAACACTATGGCTGAGCAGATGAGGCCTGCTTAGAGAGCTAGAGGTATAAGAGAATGTGGTTCCCCTTTCACTTCGAACCAAATATCCTACTCTCTTTCAAAACAAGCCTTCTGTATGCGAGGAGTTAACTGATTATATATTGGAGCTATCATCTGTTTAATTATAATCCTTAGGATAAATTATTTAGACAAATATTTATTAAAGTATATTTGAAGAACACCAATGATTCAGTTTTGTAAATACAGAGCTATTAGCCCAAACAAACATATAAAAACTAATTCTTCAACAGACCTTGGCACATATTTTCAGAAAGACTGTTTTATAACCATAAATAAAATGATCATCTTTCCTTCACGTAACACTCAGTCAACAACAAATATTTACTGAGTATATACCAGATACTATTTTAGGTGGGTAATATCACTTGCCCTCGGTGATACCAAATGCATTTGCCCTCATTGATATCAGGGATCCTGAGCCCATCTGTAACCTTAATTGGAAGCACTCTCCAATTCTATCAGTGAGTTGTTTGATTTAGTAGAACTGAATGGTTCTCAAATTCTATCACTGTATCACTGATATCTTTTTCTCCTAGGATCTTTTTTTTTCTTTGAGGGGGGTCTTACTCTATGTCAACCTCCTTGGCTCAAGTGATTCTCCCTCTTCAGCCTCCTGAGTGAGTAACTGGGACCAAAGGGCACACCACCATGCCCAGCTAATTTTTTTAATGTTTACTTTTGTAGAGACAGGGTCTCACTTTGCTGCCTAGGCTGGTCTCAAACTTCTGGGCTCAAGCAATCTCTTGCTTCAGCCTCCCAAAGTGCTGGGATTACAGGTGTGAGCCACTGTGCCTGTCCTTCTCCTAGAATCTTTTGAAATTCTTCTTGATCTACATGAGAAAGCTTTTTCCCCAATCTTTTATCAACATAAAGTTTAAGTATTATTAATATTTGTCCCACATTTGAGCAATGTGAGTCTCACCTTGTCTTTTTCTGGTTTGATAAGGGCTGTTTGGAAGCTAAAACAACCTTTGCCATATTAGTGAGGGGGCATGCAAAATGAAACATAGAAGAAGCTATCACAGATCTTAAGTAATATTTATTGTAAATTTGCTGTCTCCAAAACAGCTTAGGTAAATTCAATTCCTGCATGAGTCCCTAGATTTAACAGAATTAATGAGTTGTCTCTGAGACATTGTTACCCACGGCATGACTCTGAAAAGAAAGGCTATAGAAGTCCCTCTCTACACACCTTGCTTCCATTGAGAATCCAGTCACTTCCATCCTTTTTAGCATTTGTTTTTATTCCTTGTAAGTCACTGTAATCGAAAGAAAGGATAAACAATTCATCAAATGATAAAAATTGAATTATGTAAATTATATAAGTATGTATGTAAATTAGATTATTCAAACTGGCTACACCATTATAAAATTGCTGAATATTAAGAATGTTCACACAATTGCACTGAAAAACCATGCTGACCTATTATATTCTAAAGCACTTACACAAATGAATATATGATTAAGATTTATTATATAAACTAGCCAGATTTTATACAGTAGTATAACGAAACCCAACTAACATTCAAGACCCCAATGAGACTCACATAATATTTCAAACCTCACTGTATCCCTGAGATTACGTGTCACCATGTACTTTGCTGCCTTTAAACACCTTGGTTCCTTCCCCTATCTCTATTGATCTAAAATTTAGCTATTAGGCAGGGCGTGGTAGCTCATGCTTATAATCCCAGCACCTTGGGAGACTGAGGGGGGAGGACTGCTTGAGCCCAGGAGTTTGAGACCAGCCTGGGAAACAAAGCTAGACTCTATCTCTATAAAAAAAAATTAGTTGGGTGTGGTGGCACATGCCTGTGGTCTCAGCTATTTGGGAGGCTGAAGTGAGAGGATCACTTGGGCCTGGGAAGTTGAAGCTGCAGTGAGGCATGATCATGCCACTGCACTCTAGTCTGGGTAACACAGTGAGAATTTATCTTAAAAAAAAAAAAAAAAGAGCATGTCTCAAATGCCATTTTTTTTCTAACAAACCTGCTCTAAGCGTAGAACAGATTATTTTTCTAAATATAAAAGAAGCAAATATTACTAAAGAAAATATTAAGAATATAGAGAGCATTCCAAAGGAGAAAAATAATTTTAAAAATAATTTTATCTCCTGGAATGAACATTTTAAAGGTATATCTTTCCAATATTTTCCTATGGATATAACTATACATATATATGCATTTTTATAAAACTGGAACCATATAATATGATTTTGATCTGTTAATAATATCTAATGACTTCTTATTAGCTGAACGGAACATCATCATGGATTTACCATAATTTTAAAAAATAATCCCCTATTGTTAAAACACTTAGGTCCCAAAATCTAAATATCCTACAATAAACAGCACAGTATATAAATAGTCCACATTACTTGTGTAATTTTTCCTATTCTTCTTTATGTGGGTGATATGGTTTGGCTTTGTGTCCCCACCCAAATCTCATGTTCAACTATGATCTTCAGTGTTGGAGGAGGGGGCCTGGTGGGGTGATTGGATCATAGGGATGGACTTTCCCCTTGCTGTTCTTGTGTTAGTGAGTTACTTATCATGAGATCTGGTTGTTTAAAAGTGTGTAGCACATCCCTCTTCTCTCTATTCCTCCTTCTCTGGCCATGTAGGACATGTCTGCTTCCCCTATGCCTTCGGCCATGATTGTAAGTTTCCTGAGGCCTCCCCAGCTATGCTTCCTATATAGCCAGTGGAACTGTGAGCCACTTAAACCTCTTTTCTTTATAAATTACCCAGTTTCAGGGTTTTTTTAATAGCAACACAAAAACAGAGTAACACAGTGGTGTTTATATTTTACGTCCCTCAGCATTTTTTTTTTTTTGAGACCGAGTTTCCCTCTTGTTGCCCAGGCTGGAGTGCAATGGCACAATCTCGGCTCACTGCAACCTCTGCCTCCCTGGTTCAAGTGATTCTCCTGCCTCAGCCACCTCAGTATCTGGGATTACAGGCGTAGGCCACCATGCCAGGCTAATTTTTTGTGTTATTAGTAGAGACGTGGTTTCACCATGTTGGCCAGGCTGGTCTTGAACTCCTGACCTCAGGTGATCAGCACACCTTGGCCTCCCAAAGTGTTGGGATTACAGTCGTGAGCCACCGCACCCAGTTGCATTTTTTTAAAATCACTCTCTGTATTAGGCTGAATAATGATACCAAAGATATCAGGTCCGATACCCTAGAGGCTGTGCTACCTTACATGGAAAAACAGTCTTGCAGATGTGTTTAATTTAAGGATGTTCTGATAGAGAGATTATCACGAATGATCTGGATGAGCGCTAAATGCAATCAGAAATGTCCTTATAAGAGAGCGGTAAAGAGAGATTTCATAGACAGAAGAGAAGACAATGTGACCACAAAGGCAAAGACTGCAGTGATGAGGCAACAAGGCAAGGAATGCCAAACAGACATTAAGAGATAGAAGAGGAAAGGAGTGGATCCTCCCCTATAACCTCTGGAGGAAGTGTGGCCCTGCTGATACCCTGATTTGGGTCCAGCGATACTGATTCTGGACTTCTAGCCTTCAGAACTGTAAGAGAATAAATTTCTATTGTCTGAAGCCACCAAGTCTGTGATAATTTGTCACAGATGCCATCAGGCAACAAATATACTCTCTTAGAGCACTTACTTTCAATTGCAATTATAATAAAAAGCAATTATCTTTCCCACATACTGCACTTATCTGACTCAAGTTTTTTGAAAACACGTGGTGTATCAAGATCATATTTATATGCTCTGTGCCTAGCATGCTGCTTTGTACATAACAGGCACTCAATAAACATTTATTAAATTATATTATTAAAATGCCAAGTATACAGAAAAGAATTAATAGAGCAGGCCTGAGAGTGCTATCCTTAGAAAGGCCTGTTGCAACACTGCCTGTGGCTAGCATCTGGGAATCCGGATTTCAGGAGAGTTCTCACCATTCCCAGTACCCATCAAAGTGGCTTACTGTATAAACTGTTTGTGCAAACAATGAGGCTTATGCTGAATACCTGCTTTCCTTCTGGGGATCTGAACTTTTGGTACATGCCAGGAAGAGGGTGCCTATATGACCGACCTCCAATAAAATCCTTGGGCACCAAGTCTCTAATGAGCTACACCTTGGCACACAACATTTCACACGTCACAACTTGCTGAAGCAATTATGTCCTGTATGACCTCATTGGGAGAGAACTCCTAGAAGCTGCTATTGGCTTTCTAGGGACTTTGCCCATGAGACTTTCTCTTGGCTGATTTTGCTTTGTATCCTTTACTATAATAAATTGTAGCCATGGGTACAATATATGCTGAGTCTTGTAAGTCCTCTTAGCAAATCATTTGAACCTGGGGGTAGTCTTGGGGACCCCCCAACACACGAATTCAAGGCTTATCCATTACACATCTAATCACTTCAAATATCACAGTAAGTTTCAGAAAGAGACTGTATAATACAGAGCCACCTATCTGAAACATAGGTTAAATGGCACAGGTATGTGAACCAATCTGTAGTCTGATTATCATCAAAAGGGTGGATGCAGATTGTGAACACAAAAGTTGAATGCTATTGTATTCTTTTTTGTTGTTGTTGTTTTCGAGATGGAGTTTCACTTTGTCACTGAGGTTGAAGTGCAGTGGCACGATCTCGGCTCACTGCAACCTCCACCTCCCAGGTTCAAGCAATTCTCCTGCCTCAGCCTCCCAAGTAGCTGGATTACAGGTGCACACTACCCACACCCAGCCAATTTTTGTATTTTTAGTAGAGACAGAGTTTTGCTATGTTGGCCAGGGTGGTCTTGAACTCCTGACCTCAGGTGATCCACCACCTTGGCCTCCCAAAGTGCTGGGATTACAGGCATGAGCCACTGTGCCTGGCCTGAATACTATTGTATTCTAACATCATATTTTTCATCATAAGTATGTATAAAGTATCACTAACTAATGTCTGCACATAGTTTATTAAAACAATTCTTCTAAGGCTGGGCGTGGTGGCTCACATCTGTATTCCCAGTGCGTTGGGAGGCTGAGGCGGACGGATCACCGGAGGTCAGGAGTTCAAGACCAGCCTGGCCAACCTGATGAATCCCTGTCTCTACTAAAAATACAAAAATTAGCTGGATGTGGTGGCAGGTGTTCGTAATCCCAGCTACTTCGGGGGTTGAGGCAGGAGAACAGCTTGAGCGTGGGAGGTGGAGGTTGCAGTGAGCTGAGATCACACCATGGCACTTTAGCCTGGGTGACAACAGCAAGACTCTATCTCAAAAAAAAAAAAAAAAAAATCTTCCTATACAGGGATACATCAAAGGAAATAAAGGTAATGGCATAGCTCAGTTTGTAAATTTTTCCTAAGTTTTTGAATGTTATATATGAAATATTAAAAATGAAAAAGTATACTACTTAGTAAAGCCAACAGTTTAGACCCTCACAATAATCTTCTTAAGTATCATTATCTCAATTTCACCGATAGAGACATTGAAGCTCAGAGATTTTTACCCAAGATCACACAGCTGGTATCAGAACACTCTGGCTCCAATGCTGTCAACAATTTGTTCTATGAACTTGGTCAAAATACTTCATTTATTATTTTCTGTTTTCTTCTTATATAGAAATCGTATCTTTATATTCCATATATCTCATAATAGCCATATAATAAAATTAACATGAGGTCAGGTGCAGTGGCTGACACCTATAATCTTAGCACTTGGAGCGGCTGAGGCAGAAGGATTGCTTGAGTCCAGGAGTTTGAGACCAGCCTGGGCAACATAGCGAGACCCCCATCTCCATTTCTTTAAAAAATAATAAAATAAAATCAATATGAAAGCATTTATAAAATGCTAAAGTAATACAACATACAAAGATACGTAATTATATATAATGAAGCGTTCCTCCATGGAAGGGGAAAGGGCCAGTGAAACTCTGGATGTTTTTCAGCAATTGCAACCTTTATTTTCTGTGGAGGCCAAATCAAACCAAAAATACAGACAGTGCTCAATTCATCTCCGAGGGCAGTCAAAATGAACCACATTCCATCTTCTATCTTCTTTTCTTCCCACGTGTTTTTCCCTATTTCATGCCAATTTTACACCATAATTCCATAATTCCTCAACACTCTAGTACTCTTCTTCAACTGTGGCTTTTCTCTGTTCTTATATTCTCTTACCCACATGGACTCTTTGCTCATCTCTCTAAATACCTGACTTATTTACTATCCTCTCATGACTTTCAATGACTTTCCAAAGAAAGAAAGAAAGAAAGAAAGAAATCTGCTTATTTTCTCCATCCTCATTCTTAGATTTCCTTCTTAATTATATACACTTAACCACAGATAAGGCCAAAGACTTTAAACCAAAATCACACACGAACCTTTGTTTGCATGTATAAATTAGAGATAAATCAAGATCTCATTTATTCTATAGCCTCTTTGTGAGCGCTAACATGCAATGAGCTGGAAGTGGAACATGCTAACCACAGAGCTAATACAACTCAATCTGAATATTGGCAGTCAGCCAGGTAGTTATTTTAGAGAATGAAATTAAAAGCAAATTTTAAGGAAGAAGGTTAAATTTTTACTTGTTTAGATCACACTTTTAGGCAACAGAAGTGAACAGAAGCGTTTAATCTTTGACAAAATTAAGTGTTAGTATTGACCTAAAATTAGGGATTTATATCTTAAAAAGATAAATATAATGTAAACATATTGCAAGTCATGCTATAGAATATTAAGAGATTTAAAAATAAATAACACTGTTAGAAAAGAAAATTTTACAATAAAAAAGGAGGGCCTGACCTCTGCAAAAACAATTCCTGGATTTTCACTTGCCACTTCTTTGGCATCTTTAAGTTCTTCCTTTGCACTGTTCGCTTTCTGTTGACCCACAAGTTGCTACTGTCTTTAACATACATCATTTCCCGTACCAGTTTGCCTCAAACCACTGCCCTCTCTTTCCATTTCTGTTTACCACTCAGCTCTGAGAAAGATGACTCTGAGTCCTCTGCCTCTGTTTTCTCAACCACCTCACTCCCATAAAAAGTAACTTCTGCCCCTCCACCCTACTGAAATCACAAAGGATCATCAGGCCTGCCAGAACCTCTTCTCCATTCTCAACATCATGGTGGCCTTCACATTACTAACTTCTTTCTCCTTTCCTACAGCCTTTCCAACTGACTTCTCTTCCTATTCGTGTCTGGATTTCTTTGAAACTCTCAATCCTTCTGTCTCTCTTGCTCCATCATTTTTTGTACAGTTCCAAATGAAACATAATGCCCAGATTTTCCTCCTTTGTTCCTTTTTTGTCTTTCATTTTTCCTCTTGAGGATCAGGTCCCCACTCTGTGGAAGCTCTTTCCCCCATTCTTATAAAACTGGTTCCTTCCCATTTGTCAAACCTCAGTTTAAATACAACTTTTTATAGGCCTTTGTTAGCATTCATATCTAAATTTGTTTTTCCATATCCCACCAAACACAAACATACCATTAGTCTATAGCACAGTACATTTCCTTCACAGTACTTATCATAATTTATAATTACAAACATATATACTTGCTTATTTCTTGCCTTTCTCTTCATTAAGCACAGAGGCCACATCTGTTTTGTTCACTACTGTATACCTGGCACACTGAAGACATTTACAAAATAACCAGCAAATAACTGAATAGGTGATCTTGTTCATTCCTATTGTATCAACTCTTATAAATGAAAGACTTTTAAAACCTATTGCTACTCCATCCTTGTCTCCAGAATTCCAAGTACAACTTTGTAACAAACTGCTTGACATTTACATGTGAATCTCACCCTACAAGTAAAATTCATTATGGTGAAAATTCGACTTACACACTACCATTTTCTTTGCATAAAACTATGTTAATATCTCAAACATAGCATACATTATAATCTGCTTTATTGTTATTTTCCTACTTGAGGTCATGAACTATCCTGTGTTCATCTTTGCATTCCTCCTAGCACATAGCTCAGTCTATGTATTAACCAAGTACTAAGAAAATGTCAAGGCACTGCTTCCAAGAATCCAAAGTCAACTAAATATTAACTTACCTTCCAGCTCCAAGCTCTGTCATTGCTATAGCACCAATACATTTGCCTGCAGTCATCTGGGGAATAAAGTGCTTAATCTGTTCTTCTGAGCCATAGTTTGTAATATAGGACATGACAATACCTGAATGAACACTAAAACCTGGGCCTGAACAATTTGAGTAAGCTCTTAGAATGAAAAAAGAAGAAAAATTAGAGCATAAACTAGCAATTAAAAAATGACTATTATAACAACAACGTATTAAAGATCCTGTCAAACTGTTTGGTAGTGGCCTGTCTCATCACAAACCTATGACATTTCTGACTGTGTTCTCTTTTTTTTTTTTTTACTAATTTTAAAATTTCTGGTTTCAACACAATAACAGTGCTAAACAGAGTTCAATGAACACTTATTTAATTGAGAGATAAAATATTTTAAAATATGAATCACCTGCAGTTATATTCCTCTAACACAGTGGAATAATAACTGTATTCCTCTAACGGCCTTTGCCATGAGGATATATTCTAATCAGATGGAGTCTTGGTAAAACAAAGAAACAAAAGAACAAAAATAAAAAAGCAAAAAATAGAAAAAAAGAAAAACAGAACAAAACAAAACATGGAGTCATGGAGTGAATTGTGTACTTTGCTATTTTCTTTTAAAATTATGACACACATACACACACAAATAAAAATTTAAAATTTAAAAATAAATTCTATGACACAACAAAATCCTATTTTTTCTTAGTAGATTTTAATCTGAAATAGCTGCAAAATATTACAAGTTGTTTATGTACCATAATTTACTTATCCATTCTCCCACTGCTGGACATTTAGATTGCTTCAACATTTGGAGGACTGTGACCTAACATGACAATGATTTCTGAACACAGCATCTGTATTTCCTAGTAAATTATTTCCGTAAAATGAATTCCCCAAAGTAGCATTCTATGTCAAAAAGCAGGAACATATTTTTTAAATATGTTTTCACCTTTTTAATCCCCCCCAAAATTTATTGTTCTAATTTATAAAGCCACCAACAGTGTGTCACTTTCACTGCAATCTTGTCAGCCCTGGGTATTAGGATTTTTCATTTTCACTAATTTTATAGATACTCAAAATGATACCTCCAGATAAGCTTAATTTGCATTTGTTAGTAAGGATGAAGTTTTCTCATTAAAAAAAACTTATTTGCATTTCTTTTTTGATGAATTATTGCTTCAAATTCTTTGCCCATTTTTCAACTGCAATCTTTATTTGCTCTTATATATTAAAATTCTAGTATATTTGATGGAAACATTTTTCTACTCTGCTGTTCTCTTTCAAATATCTTTTCTAAGGGCAAAAAGTAATCATAAGCATTGACAGGAAAAAAAAAAAGATCTCTTTAATTTTTAATAGCACCTATTTCAGCAACTTAAAAGGATTTTCTTATTATCCCACATTCAAAAAATGTATAAGAGTGCATGAGTGGTATAGTCCTTTACATTTTACACTGAATTTTCAATCTTCCAAGATTAGAAAACTTTTTTTTTTGGTCATTTCAGAAAGTTGAGTGGTGTGTTTACAAAACAAGACTCAGCCTTAAAGCTCTCCATACTTACTGCTCCTCCCAGACAACAGCTGCGTAGTACAAATCCCCTCCAATTCCACCAAGATGCTCTGCAATATTGACACCAAGCAGTCCTTGTTTTCCAGCTTTTTCCCAAACCTCCCTACTTACTTCTCCAGCTTTCTCCCATCTGCAAATACCAAATATTTTAAAATCAGAGATTTTTTCATATTATTTAAATGGCTACAACTTTGAACTTATGAATGATTTTGTGCAGAAATGCATTCTTAATTTAAGGTAATTATTTGCATTAGCCATATACTTCTATTTGACTCTGACTCTTTGATCACTTCTCTTCCTCCTTTTTTCTGCTTTTTTTTTTTTTTGGAGACAGGGCTGTCACCCAGGTTGGTGTGCAGTGGCACAATCATGGATCACTGAAGCCTCAAAATTCTGGGTTCAAGCAATCTTCCCACCTCAGCCTCTTGAGCAGCTGAGACTTCAGGCACATGCCACAAGGCCAAAAAAAATTTTTCTTTTGTAGAGATGGGGTCTTATTATGTTCCCCAGGCTGGTCGTGAACTCTTGGCCTCAAGCAGTCCTCAAACCTTAGCCTCCCAAAGTGCTAGGATTACAGGTATGAGCCACTGCACCCAGCCCTCTCCTCTTATTTGTATTTGCCATTGTCTTTCCCCATCTTGACTATTTATTGGACTTGAAAATTATACCCACTGATGTAGTTTTGCTCAGCTAGTACTCTTACATGCAAGCTTAGTTGTGGCATGTCGTCATGGGAATCTGCCTAACCTGTATTGTAAGAGGCAATTCTCCTTGGCATATTTCCTTAAAGTGCTGAACTTATGGGACAAGCATATAGAAGCTGACAAAATAGGGAACCTCATTATAGTTTAGGAAGAACAGGAGAGCAGAAGCACCTCGCACTATAGCTCTATATCAAATGAACTTCTGAAAACATTAGACATTTGTGTAAGATAGGCAACCTCAGCTTTTCTTCTTTAAAAATGAGAATGGCAGAATGAGGAAACAGATGGCTAGCTGGAGATAGTGAAAAAATATCAGAGAATTTTTGTATTTTTAAGTGGATTATAGTGAGACATGGGGTATTTGAAGATACTGATTGAAGGTAATTAGAGACACTACAAAAATTTTTAAGAGTTGGATTACCATGTGTGTTTTGAATGCAGTTGTTGCCTAAAGTAGCTTTGGAAATATTTTTATTATTGACTTAAAATTTGTCAGCTCCTGTTATTTTATTTCAAAGCCTTCTCAATATTTTTTCTGGAACAAAATTTAAAAGCAGTAAAGAAATAAACAAAAGAGATTGTACCAGAGCAAAGTGTACCATGTCTCTCTTGTCTATAAGAAGCTAGTTGAAGCCTGATGCAGTGATTCACACCTGTAATCCCAGCACTTTGGGAGGCTGAGGCAGGATTGCTTGAGCCCAGAAGTTCAAGGCTGCAGTGAGCTATGATCACGTCCCTGCACCCCAGCCTCGGCAAGAGAGTGAGACCATGTCTTAAAAAACAAACACACAAACAAACAAAACCCCCCAAAACAGAAGCTAGTCGCTTTTCACCAAAGACTAGTTATGGCTTCCGGCTTCTGAGTGTAGCTTATTTTGGTCATTCTTACCAAGAAGGTATTAGTAAAAACCTAATGGAAGTTACTTTTAATGCTATTTAAAAACCATTCTAAATGTTGTAAAATACAGATGTCTCTGATTTATGACAGTTCAACTTACAATTTTTTTACTTATGACGGTGAAAAAGCAATACACATTCAGTTGAAAACATGCTTACTTCAAGTATCCATATAACCGTTTTGTTTTTCACTTTCATTAGAATATTTAATACACTACATGAGTTATTTAATACTTTATTACAACGTGGACATTGTGTTAGATGATTTTGCCTAACTGTAGGCTTATGTAATTGTTCTGAGCATGTTTAATGTAGGCTGGCCTAAACTATCGCGTGTAGTAGGCTAGGTGTGTAAAACCTCACAAACCTATGATGTTCCTGAACCATTTCTCTCTTCATTTTTACTAATCTTCTAATTTCTGCTTCTAATATAACTGTGCTGAGATTTTTTTGTTTTTATAACATAAGAACAGTGTTAACATAATAACAATGCATTTTTGACTTATGATATTTTCAACTTGTAACCCCTACTAAATTCAGGAGCATCTGTACTGGCATTGAGTGAATTTTGGAAATGAAGCAAAATCTTATTGTAATAGAAATGATAAGTTTCTGATCAATAAAATAATAGTAATTAGTTAATCAAGAAATATCCAGAGGTAACCAATTCTTACCAAGGTTTGCATTATGCTGACTTTTTGTGTTTTTACAGTTTAATTAATTCATGAAGCAGAAAAAGAAAGACTAAGAAATTGACTAGTATTTTGTTGCCAGTTACCCATGGTTTTCAAAAATACTACTCTTAGACTAAGTTGCAAATTTTTAAATTTTCTTTTTTGTGTATAGTACATTTTACAATTCATTTTAAAAACTGCAAGAATCCTGGGATCTTATAGTGTTACAGTGAAGAGCAGTAAAAATGTTAATAAAGCCCTGAACATATTATGTTTTCTGTATAGTAATATATGGCATTCTAGGAAATGGTCCTATCACACCCCTAGCATACATTTCATTAGAGGAAAATGTGCCACTTACTCTGAGTGATGAGGAATCACTTCTTCTTGGAAAAACTTCCTTATACTTTTCCGGAAAATGTCATGCTCTGAAGAAAAGATTCTTCGAATTCCTATATCTGTTAAGTTTTTAGCAGAAGGAGTTTCTAGACGTTCTTCCCCTCCAGAATGAGAACATCTTAAAAAATATATATGCAGTAGGAAAAGTAAGTGAATTGTTACTCTTCATATCCGAATTAATACCACTGAACAACATGGATTTCTTTCACAGAGAAACTTGAGAGGCGAGTAGAGAGTTTGAATTATGACAAACCTGGGTTCAAATTTGAGTGCCACCACTTTTGATGGGATCTACCTCATATAGCTGGAATTAAGAAGTACCTTATCAGTATTCAACTCAGTCTCCATCTCCAAATCCTTAAAGAAGACGATGCCTAGAACTAACCACAGGTCTGACTTGAGGTGAAATGCAGTATTGTCATGTGACATATGGATTACATTATGTAAAGTTCAAATAGTACAATAGAGTAATACTGATAAATTTTCATATCATGTACAATGTTTAAAATAATGCAAAGCTTCCAAAATTAGTATTTTAACCAGAATCACACAATTTCAAATTGCAGGTGTATAAGATGCAAACTGTGTTGATGTAATTGCCACATTACAAAGACAATCTGGGTGGAGATAAAAATACTCATCAATCTCTGATAAAGATTCTGTAAAATGGAATTATTTAGGACCTACTCCCATCCCTCCCACACTGAGCTTAAAATGAGACTGCTCTGTAGTTCCTTTAGTTCAGTGGTCTTCAGCTTTTTTTTCCTTGAAGTACCCCTGAAAGAAATTTTGAAAATCTATGCATCATTTTGTACATTTTCAAGTTCACATCTAAAAAACTTATCATATATTCAAATCTTGCCAAAGGATGCTTTTTCTATTTTGCATTAAATTCTGATTTAGTGTATTTCTTCCTTAGTTGGACCCTGCCTTTTCCTTTCTAGTCCTTATCCAGAAAAGATCTATTTCATGTAATTAATCAAAGTAGACTTAAAGCGTTCTTAAAAAAAATAACTCTACTATTACATGTTTCTTTCCTTTTTTTTTTTTTTTTATGAGACGGAGTCTGGCTCTGTCGCCCAGGCTGGAATGCAGTGGCACAATCTTGGCTCACTGCAACCTTCGCCTTTCTGGTTCAAGCCATTCTTCTACCTCAGCCTCTGGAGTAGCTGGGATTGCAGGTGCTGCCACCACACCCAGCCAATTTTTGTATTTTTAGTAGAGTTTCACCATGTTTAATAGAGTTTCACCATGTTGACCAGGTTGCTTTTGAATTCCTGATCTCAAGTGATACACCCATGTTGGCCTCCAAAGGGCTGGGACTACAGGCATGAGCTACTGCACCCAGTCGCTATTACAACCTATTTCTAAGGTTTCCCTAATTATCATGTTTTTAGTGGCTTATTCATTCATTTAGTTAGCAAATATTTACTGAGTGCCAATTCTGTGCCAGGCACTGTTCTAGTAACTCGGGATACAATAATGAACAAAGGACTAAGATGAGGACAAAGATCTTGGCTTTTAAGCTTACATTCTAACAAAGGGAGACTGAATAAACAATAAACAATAAATAAGCAAATTATATAATACCATAGAAGGTGATAAGTATTATGGAAAAAGAAAAGTAGAGAAGGTATCAGGAGTATCTGGCTGGGGGGAGGCAGAGACAGAGGTTGCTGTATGAAATAATGTAGTAGGCTTGGCTTGGTGGCTCACACCTGTAATCCCAGCACTTTGGGAGGCTGAGGCATGAAGATTGCTTGAGCTGAGGAGTTTGAAACCAGTCTGGGCAACATAGCGAGCCCCTGTCACTAAAAACAAAACAAAAAAAAAAAAAAAAGAAAGAAAAAAAAAATACTGCAGTCAGGGTAGGTCAAACCAGAAAGGTGAGATTTGAGCAAACCCTTGAAGGTGATAGAGTTAGCCAGGCATACCTCTAGAGTCAAATAATTTTAGGATAAAAGAACAACTAGAGCAAAGGCTGTATGTCTGAATCGTGTCGGATGTGTTCTAGAAAAGCAAGAAGGCAAGTGTAGCCAGAGTGGGCTGAGAAGAGTAGATGAGGTCAGAGATTCTAGGAAGAAGAGATAACAGGGGACCAAGACATGCAGGGGAGCTTGACCATTGTCCTGTTGCATTAAATAAACTAACATTTACTTTATCCCTATACTGGAAATGATCGACTCCTTTTTCTTGCTAGTAGAGATAAAACTATAAAGCACGTATTTGTCCATACAGATTTTCCATACTAGAGAGTTTTCCTCAGGAAAAAACTATGCTGAGATTAGGAAACTGGGGCCGTAAGACACCGAATCATTTGTCAACATAATAAGTAAATAATAGAGCCAGAATTTAAAACCGAGTCTTACTGGATCTTAAAATTGAATAGCCTATCCTGTGTTAAGGAAATATCTGCAATATTTTTAAGTAAAATACATTAAGACACAGGAAAGCAAAAGAAATGCCAAAACAATAAAGACTTTCAGGTCAGTCAAAGGTGGTCAGGAGAGAATATGCAGAGGGAAGAAAATCAAAACACGTGGCAGCAAGTTTATTGCAACATGTATTTCTTAATCTAAAGATGAAGAAATCTGTAATGGAAAAATTGGCATTTTTTTCTCTAAGGCAATAAACTGCAACTAATCTTATTTGCTAGGCTATAATTTTTTTTAAGCCTCCTTTACATTTTAAAAGGGAGACAATCTCCACCAGCACCTTCCACACACCTGGAAGCTGGTTTTAAAGACACAATCTCAGGCCCCATCCCAGACCCACCGAATCAGAAGCTGTATTTTAACAAGATTTCCAAGTGATTCCTTTGCACATTAAAGGTCAAAAAGCTGTTACAACAAAACTGAAGCCCCCCAGCCCATTCAGAGGGTCTCTCAGGTCTCCCTTTTTCCAGTGTTCTCTATTTGAGGGTAGATTTTCTTGCCATGCTTCAATCAAACTTACGCCAATGGATAATACAGAAGCAGATATAATTATCTGGTTATCTTTTACTAAGCCAGACATTAAGGGAGTTGTAAAAATGTAAAACAATGTCACTCTTTTCACTTTTTTTCTGTTTAGGAAAAGTTATTTTTCATAAAAACTGTTATTTATGTTAATATGTAATGAGATTATTGTAACTTTTTGGGGGGGTTTATTATTATACTTTAAGTTCTAGGGTACATGTGCACAACGTGCAGGTTTGTTACATCTGTATACTTGTGCCATGTTGGTGTGCTGCACCCATCAACTCGTCAGATATTGTAACTTTTAAACAAACTAAATATTTGTAAAGTTTCTCAGTTTTGTAGACACCCTTTGATAACGACATAAGATAGATATAACCTACATAAACAAAAGTCCTTTGAGGTCCTCTAAGTTTAAGAGCATAAGGAGTCCTGTTACTAAAAAGTTTGAGGCAGCACTTTGGGAGGCCGAGGCGGGCAGATCACGAGCTCAGGAGTTCGAGACCAGCCTAGTCAATATAGTGAAATCCCCGTCTCTACTAAAAAAAATACAAAAATTAGCAGGGCTTGGTGGCACGCGCCTATAGCCCCAGCTACCCAGGAAAGCTAAGGCAGGAGACTCGCTTGAACCCGGGAGGCAAAGGTTGCAGCACTGAGCGGAGATCGTGCCACTGCATTCCGGCCTGGGCGACAGAGTGAGATTCCGTCTCAAAAATAAATAAAATAAAATAAAATAAAACAAACAAAAGTTTGAGGATCACTGTCTTATAATGTTCCAGGTAAGAGTTAAGTATGTATCCTAAAGAAAAATCACCTTCTCAGTGAAGTCTTCCCAAACCTCCCCAGGAAGAGTAGGCATTTTGTTTCATAGCTCTCAAAGAAAATTAGAGTACCTTACACCAATGCTGTCATTTGCAAATTTGCCAGTTCCTTCACCCTTATTAAATAATGAATTCTCCATGCTTTCAATTTGTTTACCCAGTGAATAGATTTTATGTTTCAGACGGTATCTGAAACTTTTGATCATATTATAAACACCACCTTAAGAATCACTGAGCCACTCAGACCTTAGACTCTCTCTTCATTAATCCTCTGTATTTAAAGGATTTGTTGATAAATCTAAACCTAATTTCCTTGTTTGATGGAACCCTCGCCAAGTCATTTCTATCCCAGCTTGCCCTGGACACTTCTGGTCCGCGCCGCAGGCCGGGCACTGTGTCCGGGTCCCAAGTTCACTACCGCGTGGCGAGTCTAAGCCGTGGGGAACGACGGATTCATAGCTCGAACTGGGACATAGATCGCAGCCCGCGCTCCTGCAGCCAGGCCCAGTGGGTGACCACCTCCTCCCAAAACGCAGGCTCTCGGGTCCCACTGCAGGCCGCTGAACTAGACGGGCTGGAATGGGGCTCCGGAATGAGCTTCTGGAGAAATCTTTCGGCTTTCCCCGACGTGGCCTCGCACGGCTGACACCCCTTTTTCCTCCGCCCCGCAGCTGGTTGCACCCAGTCCGCAGGATCCGGGAAACCAGGCCAGCTCTAGCCCCGCGCCGGAGTTGGGGAGCACTCGCAGCCGCGCGTGCCCCGCCCCGCCTGAAGCCAGCGACAGGAGTGACTCGCTGCCTCGCCCCACAGCCTCCCGGCCGGCAGCCGCGGAAGTCCCGGCTGCCACTCACCGCAGGGCGGGCAGCGGACGCGCCGCACAGTGGCCGCCCAGGAAGCGTAGGGACCCTCGGAGGAGGCGCGCGGCCATGGCCGGAACACTAGGGGCGGCGGGGCGACGGAGGCGACTCTGCGGCTACTCGGCGACTCGGGGCAGGGCCCCGGGAAGGAGAACGGTCGGCTGAGGCGTCCACGTGTGGTGTCCTCCCAAATAAACGCTCGCACACGCCCTGATAAAGGCGCCGCGCGCGCCCTTCCGGAGCCCCAACAACGCCACAGGCTGGTAGCGAGGCAACACGGCCCTCTTATATGTCAACAATAGGATTTTACAGCGAAACTGCTGCCTTTGCTTGCGGCATTCTTTCTTGTTTATCGAAGCAGTTCTGAGCCTTTTTAGGGTCCCGAAGCGCTTTGAGTAACGGATGAAAGCTATGGAGCCCCCACATACGCCAAATACCTAACCATAAAAATGTACATGAAGTTGGCCGGGTGCAGTGGCTCAGGCCTGTAATCCTAGCACTTTGGGAGGCCAAGCTGGGTGGATCATGAGGTCAGGAGTTCGAGACCACCTTGGCTAACACAGTGAAACTCCTCTAAAATACAAAAAATTAGCCAGGCGTGGTGGCGGGCGCCTGTAGTCCCAGCTACTCGGGAGGTTGAGGCAAGAGAATGGCGTGAACCCGGTAGGCGGAGCTTGCAGTGAGCCGAGATCCTGCCACTGCACTCCAGCCTGGGTGACAGAGCGAGACTCCGTCTCAGGGGGGGGAAAAAAAAAAGTACCTGAAGTTTATTTTGTAACGTTGGAAATTGATTTACTTAAAGTAGGCAACTATTTAAATACTGGTTTCAAAGAATTGTGCCCTTTTCATTTTTTTCTTAAAAAAATTAGTGGCTACCTGCTGAAAAAAATTAAAATATATGTAATATGCAAATAAAAACCGCCACGTTCAGTTTTCCAATAATACTTGACTTGAATTCAGATCTTGCCATTACTTTTTCACTTAAGTCACCAATGGTGTTTAATAATCTACATTTCATTTCAGTGAAGTCTGAGCTCTTGAAATTTTTTTTTTTTTTTTTTTTTTTTGGTAATAGAAAATACCTGAAGATTTTTGAACTCGAAAGAATGTGCACAGTGGATTTCAAAGGAAGTAAAGCAGGAGGTTAAGGCCATTTTACTAATCAAGGACAGTTACTATGGACTTGAAATGGTAGAAGTGAAAAAGAGGCATTTTGCATTGGAAATCAGCAACTAACTAACTGAATGTAGAACATAAAGAGGAAGTTTTAAAAAGAAAGTTTGACCAGGCAGGCAGCTCATGCCTGTAATCCCAGCACTTTGGGAGGCCAAGGCAGGAGAATAGTTTGAGGTTCTAAGTTCAAAACCAGCTTGGACAACACAGGGAGACCCTATCTTTATAAAATAAATAAAAAGAAATATTTAATTATATTATAAACAATTAGAAGAATGTGAATATTTTTAGTTGGCAGAGGCTCGAGCACAAACCTCCATCAGTCTCGCTAGAATTCTGGACTTATGACCTACCATCCCTACTCTACCATCTGTAGTGTGTGACAGGGGATGCTGGCTCATGGGACCAAACAAAGGCAGGATAGGTAGGAAAGGAAGTAGCCATGTCCTCTAAAAGCAGTGGCTGTGACAACCGAACCTTCAACACAAGAAGCCCCAGCATTTGCACTGTAGTAAGCTCATTCAAGCAAAAGTATCTCCAGTGGAGAATGTCCCCTGTAGAGAGCATGAGCCTTTTGATTGACCTGTCCTCAGACTGACCCTTTTACTCATTATAATAGTAAAAAACACACCCCGGGATGGAGATTTAAGATGCTAATAAGACATGAGATGTATGAACAAGCATGTAAAGCTACTGCACATGTGCACCCAGAAGACCATCCAGAACATGCTTACTAATGACACTTCTTCTCACCCCTTTATGAAAAATCATGTAAGACTCCCATAAAGGGAGTTTCCCCAGTAACAGTCAACCTTGTCCCATCCTCACCAGAAGCCTTCTCTGAATCATCTTTCAGGGTATACTGTCTATTCTGCACCTAACCCTCAGAATATTCTTTCTCCATTGCAATAAATCCTTCCATACTGAATCTCCTTTGCTGCCTGTCTCTTGTTTAAATTCTCTTAAACTACAAAGACCAGAATGGAGGTTTCACAACAGTTGTTAACAAAACTCTTGGTCTTTCAAGGTGATAATTAGCTGATCAAGTAACCTACCAGTGTAGGGGCAATAAGGGACCTGTAAAGGAGGATACAAAACTATTTTTCTCTCTCTTCATACTCAATACACTCCACTTCAGCAACCAAAATATGTGGGATTTTTTTCCTCCACATAACAAGAAATTTTCCAGAGGACACCAACTTGATGCCCTATAATTCAATTAAATTCAATCCTGATGCACTTACCTGGAGTAGTGTCAGATTCCACAAGCTAAAGGCTCCATTACACAAGACTACCCCCACTTAAGCCAATGGCAAGTCCCAGGTTGTGCCCCCTACTTCTGACCAACCAGCTATGAATTAGGGTTCCCACAACGCTTTCTCTGTGTGTTCCATAATTTTCCAAGATGGCTCACAGAACTCAGGGAAACACTTTACTATGTTTGCCAGTTTATTATAAAGGATCTAACTGAGGAATAGCCATATGGAAGAGATGCATAAAGGAGGGTACCGGGTGGGGGTGGGAGGAGTGGGGACTGCGAAGCCTCCAAGTTCATAAAATCTCGTTTTTAGAGAGCTTCATGTCCACCTCCTCTGCTTTTCTGGAGATTGGTGGGTGAGGCTGTAAATTCCAACCCTCTAATCTTCTAACCTCTTAATATTCTGATGACCAGCCTTAGTCTGGGCTAGCTAGGGGCCCACCCTAAGTCACCTCATTAGCATAAACTCAAGTGTTAGGACCTGGGCTCATTATAAGTAACTAAAGACATTTCTATCATTCAGGAAATTTCGAGAGTTTTACGAACTCTGTAACAGGAACCAGGAACAAAGACCAAATATATTTCATATTATACCACAGAACCCTTCTCCTGCATGGTCTTGCTGAGCCTCTAAAAAATGAGGATGATAATAAAAACTACTTTAGTGCGCCTAAGTATGTTCTGACAGTCACTATCAGCAACAGCACCTGTTGAATCAGAATTCCCGATGATGAGGTAGAGGATTCTGTGTTATTAACAAGTCTCACAGATGACTCATGTACACTAAAGTGTGAGAAGTGTGGACCACTTCTAAAGTTGCTTTCAGTGACTAACAAGATATTTCATGTAAATGCACAGCACTGGGCTTGGCACATAACACTCAGAAAATGTTAGCTGTTTCTGTTCTTCTCCACTTACATACTCACAAGCCTTCCTTGTCTTTTCAGGTGATGGTCACTTTTAACAATGGCCTTTTATAATCAATTAGGGAAAAATCAGGTTTTCTGTTTGTGTTTTTGTTTTTTCTAATTCAAATACTGGCTTTAGGCTAGGCACCATGACTCACACCTGTAATTCCAGCACTTTGGGAGGCCAAGGGTGGTTGGGGTGGGGGGGGCGGATCACTTGAGGTCAGGAATTCGAGACCAGCCTGGCCAACATGGTGAAACCCTGTCTTTACTAAAATCACAAAAATTAGCCAGGTGTGGTGGCATGCACCTGTAATCCCAGGTACTCCAGAGGCTGAGGAACAAGAATCATTTGACACCTGAAGGCAGAGGTTGCAGTGAGCCGAGATGGTGCCACTGCATTCCATCCTGGGTGACAGAGAAGACTGTCTGAAAACAAAAAACATACAAACAAAAACAAACGAAACAAATAACTGACTTTAATCGTGATTTTTCAGATCAAGAGTGCTAAAGCAGAACTGTAGGGGAAATAAATTGGACACCCCAGACTTTGTGATGCTCCTCAAATCAAATTATGTTGGTAGCCATGTTTCTAGCCTGTGAGTAGGGTCAGGGGTGCCCATGTAGATGACAGAGGCAAGATTCTTCTACAGGCTTTAAGAATTGCTGCCAATGTCCTTAGGAAATACATGAAAGATTCCCCAAGTCTCCTCATTTTAGAGGAAGTACAGTCCATCCTCAGAATCCACAGGTTCCACATCCAAGGATTCAACCAATCTTGGATCAAAAATTCTCCGACGTCAGCCTCCCAAAGTCCTGGGATTATAGGCGTGAGCCACCACACCCAGCCTGCTTTTAGGTTTTTCAATGGCAGAATTGGTATATTGTTGGGGTGGCCAGACCCAATACCAGCTCGTGGGGGTGATGAAGTCTGGCAGAGTCAAAGGATTGAGAAAAGACAGTTTGAGAGAGAGAAGTGGGACCAGGGGCCATTGTAATCATGGAGGCTGCGAAGGCTGAGCTCTGGAAGCCCATGCTATTTATTGGTAATCCAACAGAGAAACAAGTGGTGAGAACATGAGGGTCAAAAGGGCAAGCACATGATCTACAGCTGTGACGGTATAGCTTTATATGGAACATGTTCTGCTACTTGAGATAATGGGAATAGAAGCCTAGGAGGGCTAGAAGCAAGGAGCCAGCAAGTCTAGACACATTCCAGAAGACATGTCAGTCATGCAAGCCCTGCCTCAGCTTTCTTCCCAACCCTCAGCTTTTTTCCCAACATGCCCCACTTCTCTTTTTTGTAAAAGAGAAGGTATCATTATTAGTATATTCATTACTAGCTATCATTCTTACTAGAGTCGCTCTGGTTTGAATGCTTCCCATATATCTCCCCTTTTCCTTTTACAAGACCCTTAGTCCTAGGGGTTGCAGAAGGATGAAGGTCCGTCTTCTATAACTTCCTCATGCTGAATAGGGGTGATGATATTCCTGCCTAGCTATTAGGGTCTCTTGTATTCGTGGTAGAGAGGAGCTGAGTCAGAAAGCATTGGTCCATTAAGCATTGTGACTCCGGTCTGTGTTTGTTCCATCTTCGCATTCAGATTTAACTGGCTCATGGCTTGTACTGGGGGAACCCAGTCCATGGTTGGGATCCATGGGTCCCTCTAGTCTCCTGTTCTGTGGTCGTACACATCTTGAGGGCATCCACATGGTTCATTCATCTCCTGCAAAAACACAAGCATACCCCTCACCCCCACAGTAGTAAATCTACTGGAACAGAACAAAAATTTTTGTGACTGTAGCCAGGAGGCCACTGATAATGAGAAACAGGCCCCTTCTAACAGAAGGCACGGGGAAAGCAAATAGAGTCTTTTCAAACCTTCAATTCGCACTGTACAGGTGGGTCTACTAGATGCTATGGCTCATGATAGATCCTCAGATGTTTGGTAGGCACCCCCACAGGCACCTGATTGTCTTCTGGAGAGACACAAGCAAATCCTCTTCCCCATGTAATTATTTTTCCTTTTTCCTAGCTCTTTGTGTGTTCATCCCTCCACCATATATCTTGTCCAGTCTTTTTATTTTCCTTTTGCCCTGTCAGGTGTTGTTCCACTGCAGTTATGGGTTGATCTTTTTGCCAATTAAAAAAATTTAATGTTAATAAAGCTAGATGCAGTTGCATATGTGGTGTTTTATATTCCTGGTCTCCTGCCTTCTGCTTTTGTATTTGAGTTTTTAAAGTATGATTAGCTCTTTCCACTATTGCCTGTCCTTTCCTTGGGAGTTGTATGGAATACCCATAGTATGGGCAATATTCCATTGCTGCAAAAATGTAGCAATGGCTTTACTACAGTATCCTGGGCCATTACTAGTCTTGATTTTTTCTGGAATTCCCATAACAGAAAAGCAAGATAAAAGATGTCTTTTAACATGAACTGTATCTTCCCCTGCTTGACATGTGGCCCAGATAAAATTTGAATAGGTATCTACTGAAGCATGGACAAAAGACAATTTTACAAAAGCAGGAATATGCGTTACATCCATCGGCCAGATGGAATTCGGAGATAAACCTCTAGGGTTAACTCCTATTCCTTGATGTGGCTAATGCAGAACTTGACAGGCAGAACAGTGTTGCACAATTTAGCTTGTTTCCATGATATACCATGTCTTCTTCTAAGGCCTACAGCATTAAGATGGGTTAAAGAATGAAATGTTTGTGCATCAGCAAAAGTTGCAGACACCAATGCATCTGCCCTTTGATTAAGTTTAAAGGGCCAGGGAGGTCAGTATGTGCTCTCATATGAGTGATATAGAAAGGTGAGTGCCTTTGTTTTACTGCTTGTGGTAAAGAATGAAATTAAAAAAAATAAGTTGTTCATCAGTCACATTTCGAATTAAGGCAGATTCAATACTTTGTGTGGCTTCCACTACATAGGCTGAATCGGAAACAATGTTTACTGACTGTTTACACGTTTTTAACACTGTTATCATAGCCATAAGTTCAGCCTTTTGAGCAGAAGCAAAGTCAGTTTGCAAAACTTGTTAAGGTCCTACAAATAGGCTTTTCCATTACTAGATCCATCACTAAAAACAGTAATGGCCCCTTTAATAGGGGTTTTTTGAGTAATAGAAGAAAATATCCAGGATGCTAATTTTAGAAACTGAAATATCTTAGATTTAGGATAATGATTATCAAGAATGCCAATAAAACCTGCCAAATTAACTTGCCATTCTTGAGAATTAACATAGGCTTGTTGAATTTGTTGATTAGTTAATAGAACTATGTGGCTTAACAAACTTAACTGCATTTAAGCAAAACAGAAGAGTCTTGTTCCAACAGAAACTCCAGAGCTCTGTGGGTCTCTCTTCTCTTGTAAGAAGTTCCTTTTGTTATTGCCATCTTCACTTTGCTTGAAATTTCAAGCAAATTATGAATACATGACCAAATGTTTTGTATCGGAGAAGCTTTGAGCACCATTTAAATCTCATTCCTTCCCTTTTTTTTTTTTTTTTCAAATGGCATCAGCTTTTTCAGCTCTCTTACTTTTTTCCTTAAGTTGCATTTATTCCTAAAGTAGGTGGGGCATTTCCTAGTAAGCATACTTTAAGATGGAGGCCATTTGGTTCCTGGAAGAATAGGCAGCCCCACGTTGGGCGCCAGATATTGGAGGAACCAGCCCCTAATTTTAATAATTAAAATAAAGAAATATTTAAATTTCTTTTCCATTTTCCCTAAGTGTCAGACCGAAAAATAAAGAAACATTTTAATTTCTTTTCCATTTTCCCTAAGTGTCAGCCAGTCTGAGAAATAAAGAGAAAGAGTACAAAAGAAATAAATTTTACAGCTGGGTCTCCGGGGGTGATATCATATGTCAGCAGATTCCGTGATGCCCCCTGAGCCACAAAACCAGCAAGTTTTTATTATGGATTTCAAAAGGAGAGGGGTGTACGAATAGGGTGCGGGTCACAGAGATCACACGCTTCAAGGGCAATAAAATATAACAAGGTGAATGGGCAGGGCAAGGTCTCAAGGCCAGGGCGAAATTACTGATGAGGTTCCCTGTCCTGCTGTGCACGTATTGTCATTGATAAACATCATAACAGGAGACAGGATACAAGAGCAGAGAACCAGTCTGACTAGAATTTCGCCAGGCTGGAATTTCCCAATCTTAACAAGCCTGGGGGCACTGTAGGAGACCAGGGCGTATTTCATCCCTTATCTACAACTGCATGGGACAGACACTCCGAGAGTGGCCATTTTAGAGGCCTCCCCCCTGGGAGTGCATTCTTTTCCCAGGGCTGTTCCTTGCTAAGAAAAAGAATTCAGTGATATTTCTCTTATTTGCTTTTGCAAGAAGAGAAATACGACTCTGTTCCACCAGGCCCTGCAGGCAGTCAGACTTTATAGTTATCTCCCTTGTTCCCTGAAAATTGCTGTTATCCTGGTCCTTTCCTAGGTGCCCCAATTTCATATTGTTCAAACACACATGCTCTACAAACTATTTTTGCAGATACCACAATCATCACAGGATCCTGAGGTGACATACATCCTCAGCATAGGAAGATGACAGGATTGAGAGATTAAAGAATGGCATAGGAAATTATGAGTATTGATTGGGGAAGTGATAAATGTCCATGAAATCTTCACAATTTATGTTCAGAGATTACAGTAAAGACAGGCGTAAGAAATTATAGAGATATTAATTTGGGGAACAAATAAATGTCCATGAAATCTTCACAATTTATATTCTTCTGCTGTGGCTTCAGCCAGTCCCTCTGTTCGGGGTCCCTGACTTCCCGCAACAGAACTATAATCTGATTTGGATCATATCCCATTAGCTTTGTTGTGCGCAGCCTCACTTGTCCTACTAGCACAGCAATTTGACCTAACTACATAGTGAATGTTTTGGGTGTATTGTGAAGTAGAAAGAGCCACTCAACCAGTTCATCCGGTTGAACTATAACTCCTGTAGTTGAATGCTTAGTAGGAAAAACTAAAAACTGTAAGGGCTGTATCAGATGAATTCATTCTACTTGTGCTTGCTGAATTTTTTCCTCAATTAAAGTTCATCCAATGCTTCTTTGGACAGTGGGGCATTTACTGTTAAGGGTAGAATCACCTTGTAAAGTAGAAAAGAGATGAGACATAGCATAGGTAGGAATGCCTAAAGTTGGATGAATCTAATTGTTGTCTCCTAATAATTTTTGAAAGCCATTTAAGGTTTTTAAATTATCTCTTTGAATTTGAACCTTTTGAGGCTTAATAGCACTTTGCTCTACCTTCATTCCTAGATATTAAAAGGGAGTGGAAGTTTGGACTTTATTGGGGGCTATAATCAACACTGCCACATTTACAGCTTGTTCTGTTGGTAGCACATCATCGATTCTTCCCTAGTTTTAGCTGCACACAAAATATCATTCGTGTAATGGATAATATAACATTTTAAAAACTGTTCTCTAACTGGCTTAATAGCTTTCCCAACATAAGTTTGGCAAATAGTTGGGCTATTCAGCATGCCTTGTGGTACTACTTTCCAATGGTATCTGTATGCTGGTTCTTTATTATTTATGGAGGGAACAGTAAAAGCAAATTTTTCATAATCTTGGTCAGCTAAGGGAATGGTAAAAAAGCAATCCTTTAGATCTATCACTAGGAGAGGCCAGTATTTTGGGATCATTTTTGGGTAAGGTAACCCTGGTTGTAGCACTCCCATGGGTTGAATTACAGCATTAACAGCCCTTAAATCTGTTAACATTCTCCATTTCCCTGATTTTTTCTTAATAACAAATACAGGAGAATTCCAAGGAGGAGAAAGTAGGCTCTATATGACCCTTTTGCAACAGTTTCTGTACCAGTTCTTTTAAAGCCCCCAGTTTTTCCTATTTCAGTGGCCATTGCTCCACCCAAACCATTTTGGCAGTTAGCCAAACAAGAGGAATGGGAGCTGGAGGCTCAACAATGGCTGCTTCTAAAAATGACACCCCAATCGGGTCTGATCTATTTGTCCTTTTAATTCTAAAGGTTCCGATTGGCCATTTTTATCTTTTCCTAGTCCTTTTCCCAGGCAATATCCCATATTTCTTATCATTTGTCTACTATTACTACTACATTGATCCATAGGAATATATAGGAATACATAGGAATTGATCCATAGGAATAGATATTTCAGCATCTCATTGTTGCAATAAGTCTCTACTCCATAAATTAACAGCCTAAATTGTCCCTTCCTGGCCATCCAGCCCTTCACATGGTAAAATCAAGAAACTTTGAAAAACTTCCAAGGTAGCTCCTACTCCAACAATACCAATGGATGCTTTTTGCTTAGGCCAATGCTGGGGCCATAATGGCTCCAATGGGGCCAATTCTGGGGCAATAAGAGACATCAGCTCCAGTGTCAAGTAGTCCTTCAAAATCTTTTCCCTGAATAGTTACTGTGCAAATAGGTCTTTTGTCAGACACTTAATTAACCCAATATACAGACTTTCCTGCTGGATTAGTACTACCAAAGCCTCTTGTTCTTTTCACTGTGCTGCTTCCTAGTTTTATGTAAGGTAACAGCAACAACTGAGCAATTCTCTCTGCTGGGGAGGCAGACCAGAGTTGAGGAACTAATGACTTATTGAATTTCCCCAGTATAATCACAATCAATTATTCCCATATGCAGAGTGACACCTTTCAAATTTAGACTAGACTTTCCAAGTTATAAACCAACTGTTCCTGAGGGTAAGGGTCCCCTAACCCCCGTAGGGATCTTTTTTGGTGGCTCTCTGGGAAGCAAGGAGATGGGAATTGTGCTGCAGAGGTCTACAACAGTACTGCCTGCTGTGGCAGGGGACAATTGTACATTTGTAAGGACACTGGCTGTGCCAGATATGCCTCAGTTTGTTGAGCGGTTCAAGGCAGGCCCCTCTTCCCATTTCCCGAGAGAGTCTGTCCATCTTTGCTAATTTTAGAATGACACTGACTTGCCCAGTGATTGCTGTTTTCACAATGGGGGCATACACCAGGGTTTTTCTGTTGTTTGAAGGTAGTAGCTTTCACCTTTGGCTTCCTTTTATGCATTCCTTTTTTTGTGTGTCCAAATTGCCCACAATTGAAGCAAGAGCCTGAGAAATGGGGCATATTCTTTCTAACTTTTAATCCAGCCCTAGCCTGAGCTTAAAGAGCAGCCTTATGTAAGTTACCTCCAATGCCATCACAAGCCTTAATATATTCAGCTAAATGAGTCTTCCCTCTCAGGGGTCTAATAGCAGTTTGACACTCTGCATTAGCATTATCATATGCAAGAAGCTGTATTACAACATCCTGAGCTGTGTGTTATAGCTTTACACACAGCCTCTTGGAGCCAAGCAATAAAATCAATATATGATTCTTTAGGTCACTGTCGGACAGAACTGAAGGAAGGATATTTTTTCCCTGTAACATTTATCCTTTTCCATGCCTGTAAGCATCCAGAGCACAGCTGAGCAATGGCAACATCCTCCATTACTGCTTGATTTACTAGTCGACCCCAATCAGGTCTGACTCCCATTAACTGTTCAAAGGAAACAGGTACAGGTGGTTGTGCTCGTGTATGTTCCCTTGCCTGAATTTGAGCTTCGTCAGCCCACCAGGTTTTAAACTGCAAGTACTGAGATAGAGTGAGAACAGATTTTGTTAAAGTATCCCAATCATATGGTATTAATCTATTATCAAGAGAAACATTTTTTAATAGTTTGCACAAAAGGAGCATTTGGCCCATATTGACCAATGGCTTGCTTGAATTCCTTTAACAGCTTAAAAGGAAAGGTAGTCCAGTTAGCTATATTCTGTCCTCCCTGTTGGATTATAGTTATGGGAAATTGCCATGCTTCAAGGTCTCCCTCAGTTCTAGCCTTTTGAACAGAATTTTGTATAGTACCACCAATTGCTCCAGGTTTTAATGTTGCAACTACAGGAGCAACGTTTTGTAGCTAACCCATCTTCTCACCCATTAAGGGGAGAGAGAAGAGTTGACCTTTCACTTAGTTCAGCAAGTGGAGCCGACATACTTTTTTCGGTATCCCTTTCTTTAATTTCCCCCGTTTCCTGTTCCTCACATTCAGAATCTGAATTTAGTTCTTTACACTCATCCTCCTCTTCCTCATCTGAATCTGCCTCATCATCTGTTTGAAATGCCTCAAGAGCTACTTTTATTAGTGCCCACATTGACCAAACCGAGACTGGAATTTTTGCTCCATCTTTACATGCTTTTTAAAAAAAATCTGCCAATTCTCTCCCATTCATCCAATTCCATAGTCCTTTGTTCCGGGAACCATGGGCAACATTGCTTTACTGCATTAGAGAGTGAAAACAAATTCTGAGTACTAACTTTCACTCCCCCTTTTCGTAATAAATGCCTTAAGAAATTTAAGTAAGCAGAATGTCTGCTTTCACTTTGTCCCATTGTTACTCTGGTTCTTCTGAGCACTCAGCTTTCCCACCGAGCTTCTTTTAGACCTCCTCTGGTGTCCTTTGACAATGCGTCCTCCACTTTCGCATGCTCTGGTGTTCCTTCACTGGGGTCTTTGCCACACCATGTTGAGCAACCAGGAATGTTGGGGTGGCCAGACCCCACACCAGGTTGTGGGGGACGAAGTCTGGCGGAGTCAAAGGATTGAGAAAAGACAGTTTGAGAGACAGAAGTGGGACCGGGGGGCCATCACAATCATGGAGACTGTGAAGGCCCCAAGCTCTGGGAGCCCATGCTATTTATTGGTAATCCAACAGAGAAACAGGTGGTGAGAATGTGGGGCTCAAAAGGGCAGTTGCATGATCTACAGCTGTGATGGTTTAGCATTTATATGAAATGTGTTGTGCTACTTGAGAAAATGGGAATAGGAGACTAGGAGGGCTAGAAGCAAGGAGCCAGCAAGTCTAGACACATTCCAGAGGACATTATGTCAGTCATGCAAGCCCTGCCTCAGTTTTCTTCCCAACCCTCAGCTATTTTCCCAACAGTATATAAATAATGTGATGTCTCTTTCAATACAGGTGACTCTGATGCTAGTTTGTTCCATTAATGGCAAAGTTAATTTGAATCACATTTGGTTAACACAATGTTTATCAGTTTTTGTCTACTATGTTTCCTTTTGTGAAATAAGAACAAGTATGTTTATGAATATAGAATTAGCTGTGTTAAATGAAACGAAAAGTCAAGCAAAGTACCCAGATAGTTTAGGCGAATCACCCAGGATTTCATGAACCCTTTGAGCCATTTATGTTTCCCTTGAGGGATATTTCACATCTTTTACCTGAGAGTTCTACAGGGCATGCTTTTATTAGTTGAAATGTCAGTGAGGGTGAGAGTAAGTGTTCAACAGATGTAGTTGAACTTGGACCTTTAAGACTGAACAGAACGGAGAGAAAAAGCAAGACACTAGAAGAGGGCAGAAAAAAATTAAGAAAGGCTTATAGGGAGGAAGAAAAGAGGAAGGATGATAAGGAAATGAGTCTAATTGGAAGGTGTTTATTGAAAAGAAGTAGGAAATCAGGTTCAGTAGGTAGGTAAGGCAGTGTGCTATAGGGTTTAGTGTACAGATTTAGGTATGAGATTACCTGGATTTGACTTCTGGTTCTGCCTTTTGCCAGTTGTCTACAGTCATTGTGGGGATTATGTATATTGATTGCTTGTGAAAGGTACAGCACAGGTGTTGGCTTCATTGTAATTATTCAATTATTTTTGGCTAGTCTTTTTATTACTATTGACTATCAAACCGAAAAATTTAGATTTGATGTGGGAGGAGATTAAAAAGTCCCCAAGGCTAAGGACAGCAAAATGTATTTATTAATTAATTTATTCATTCTCTTTTTCAATAAATACTAAGTTCCTCCTAATGTTGAGGGTATGACATTGTACATGATAAAATTCCTGCTTTCAAAGAGTTTGAAATAAAGTTAGGAAGATAAGACTAGTGTAAGATGATTTAAAATGCAAGACAGCGTGTGTCTTGTGTTGTGGCCAAATCCCAGGGTTGGATAAGGGTTACCAATGTTAGCTTTAAGTCTCTACTTTGTTCATGTCTTTCAATAGCTTGTTCTTTCCATTTTAGAGAAAGCAAGAGAGAAAATGTCAAAGTCCCCTTTACTAATACCATTTAAGAAAATACTGCCCTTGGTATCCTTTGACCCAGAGTTCATAATCAATACTGGGGACTTTAAAAACTAATACCAAATAGGTTAATGTGCAAAAGAGTTTTGTCTAGCTTCTAAAACTGAGTAATAATTTTGGCTAACTGTACTGGTCTAGGATAAGCAATTGTTAGAAATGTCAGACTTTTATCTTTTCTACCTTTTGGAGATTAGAGCATTCATTCTTCAAGGGAGAGCATAAAATTTCAGATAATTAAGATATAGAAAGGTTGTCCAAATACTTGGAGGCTTTAATAGTCATTTAGCTATAAAGATGACTATGTACTGTGATGGAGTCACATGTCAGACAGCAGGAAAGTTCATGAATGTGGAGCCAAGAAGTCCATCAAAGTTAAGAGATTATCTCAAAAATTAAAGCAGAAGCAAAGGAAGGCTGGGCAAGGTCAAGGCTCAGCTGGAATTTACCAAATGTCTGGAGACTACTCTGGCTGGCCTGAATTTTCTGAAGGCTCCTTTATACACAGGTTGATTTGAACAGGCCAGCTACTAAGAGGCATGGATTTGGTAGGTACAGCATAAATTCTCTCAACCTCCATTTACTCACCTGTAAATGAAGAATAACAATATCTATGTCATAGGGTTGTTGGGAAGATTTTTCAGATAATGGAGGTCAGGTGGTTGGCACAAAGACAGGAATACAATAAACATTCAATAAATGGTGGTTATTGTTGTCATCATTGAGAAATACTCATGTTTTGTAGTACACAAAAGAAAGAGCAAATCCTTAAAAAAAACCCTCTCGTTTGTGTATTCCAATGCCTATTCAATTAGAAGGCAAATGTTCAAGGAAAGGAACTGCTTATGCTTTTCCTCTGACATCGGGTAGTAAATGTCATGGGCTACATGGTCCTTTCTAAAACCCATGAAAATGCCAGCTTCTTTAATCCAAATAACTACCTGTATCTGCATCTGTATCTGCTGGTATCTGTACCTGCCTGTTTATAAATGTATAAAAAGTGAGTGATTTGTATGTCTTAAAATCCTTAGGAATCATCTGTCATTTTTGTAATGGCTCACTTACCCATTTGTACCCACTCATCAAATATTTCTGAGTATTTAGCACACATAAGACTCCCCTTGCACATCCTTTGTACTTGTGGGGATACACAGACACATAAGAGATAGTCCCCACCATCAAGAAACTATTTCATCTGTGCTTCATTAGCAGTTTGTAAATATCTCTATAACTGTGCCTTTTGCATCAGCTTATAATGTCTATGCCCATTTCTCTCCCAAGACGGCAAGCTCTTAAGGGCAAAAACCAGGTCATATTCATCTTTGTATCCATAGAACTCAATAAATGTGTGCTTCTGTGTGTGCCTGATTGACGGAATCAATCTGGATGGGGAATAAAGTAAACACACAAAAAATTCACTCTGCAAATCAAATTTTTAAGATGATCATATGAAAAAAGTTACATTATGTTCAGAGGATTTTACCAGATGCAAATGACATATATGGCAGGGTCAAGGCCACGTGGTCACCAAGCATTTCTTTCTCCTCCTGAGCATAAAGGAAGACTATATTCTTTAGACCCCTCACATCTAGATGGAGCCAAGGGAGTCCAGGTGTGATCACATGATGAGTTATAGCCTATGGCACATAGGTCAAAAGAACATAGGCCACTTCCAGGCCTGGCCACTAAAGTCTCCCTTTAGATTTCAGATCTGCTCACTCTTGCTTTCTTGGCATCAAGTCCAGGGGAAGAGATTCTCTTTCCAGGCTCAGAATTGAGTTTATTTTCAGAGGACATGATTAACATGTACGGCTCTAAAATCATCACAGTCACAAACTTTCAGCTGTAAGAATATAGCAACCCCATTATATCCGTTACCTTTTGCTGCAGTAATGCTGCATAACCCCAAATCACAGAAGTTCAATGGACTACAGTGATAAGCATGTATTGCTCACATGCCTAAGTCTGCTGGGATTTTGCTAGGAAGGCTCTGGTTCTTCTCATTGCCTTCTCATGGGGTGGCAGGAACACAAAATAATAATCAGTAACATGTAAAGCTTCTTGAGGCCTTGGTTCACTTTCACCTAACTCTATTGGCCAAAGAGAATCAAATATGTTGGAGACATAAATTCCAACTTTATGGGAGGAACTTTGTACCCAACCTATTTAGTTACAATGTTCGAGTTAGTAGGGGGATTTAATAACTTGAGAAAATTTAATAACTTGAGAAAATTATAAATAATTGCCAGGATGTAAAGAAATGTAGTTTTTGCTTAGAAGGCCTATTTCTTGCATGAAATTTTGAATTCTGATCTCTCATTTACCTACTGAAAGCTTTCATTCAACTGTGAGTGAATATTGCAGTCTCCTGAGGAACATTTTTTAAATACCTGCTCCCACATCTGATTTTGTGAATTAGTGACTGGAAGGCAGAGTCCTGGTTGAGAACCGCTAGTTTACTGCATTCACCTCTTAAGAATTCTGTCTTCCTGTATTGACTTCCTATTGCTGCTGTAACAAATTGCCACAATTTTGATGTCTTATAAGAACACTAATTTATTTTCTTACAGTTCTGGAGATCAGGAGTCTGAAAAAGGAACCTATTCCATTAGGGCATCAGCTAAAAACATGAAGAAAAATGATCATCTGGTACTTTCTAGAGGATTATTGTAGCCAAAAAATAATGATTTAATCTGTACTCAAAAAGTAAAGACTGAAATCTAGTATTAAGTGTTACACTTTACCCTTGAAACAATTTTTTTAGCCACTCCTTTTTATTAAAGAGAAAATTATAGCAGGGCCAACTTGTGTGCAAGGGAAGTTTTAGGCTTATTATGCTTGCCTTACTGTCTGCATAAAATGCAGCAAGAATTGATTGCTATATAGACTCCTTTTGAGTTGGTTTTGCTGCAACTTTACCTAAAAAGAGGCTATTTTAGTTTCAGCCTTGGTAAAATAAATAATGTCTCCAATTGTTTTTAAAAAAACTATCATTGAACTTATGCAGACAACTCTATTGTCTGAAATCAGTTCCATTGGGCTAAAATCAAAGTGTTCCTTTTGGATCCTCTAGGGAAGCATCCATTTCCTTGTCTTTTTCTTTTCTAGAAGTCGCTCGCATATCTTGGCTCCTGGCTCCTTTCTTGACTCTTATTTGGAAAGAGTGCTGTCCAGATGCAATCAGTTAAGAAGAGAGTAGACTCATAATCCACTATGTCTGGTGTCCTTATAAGAAGGGAAAATTTGGAGACAGACATATATAGAAGGAAGATGATGTGAAGTGACAGGGAAAAAAATGGCCAACTACAAGCCATGGAGGAAGGCTTGGAACAGACTCTGCCCTCATATTCCTCAGAAGGAACCAACCCTGTTGACACTATTTCAGACTTCTGGGCTCCAGAACTGTGAGACAATAAATTTCTCTTATTTAGCTACTCAATTTGTGATACTTTGTTACAGCATCCCTAGAAAACTCACATACCCACTATAACAGTTCTTATATCGTAGGCCAAGATACAAATGTGAGAGTTCTGAAAAATTTCCATGTATGTCTGTTTCCATTGTACACTTAGGGAATGACCAGTGGTGTGTCCATGGACATAGTGGATCCACCGTGAAGCAAATCTGGGCTAGGACTCCACTTATTTTCTGGATTCTATATATTACCACACTGTCATGGGTGCCACGATAATACTTTGGGTCTCTAGTATGTATGTTAACAGTTCTCAGTCATCTGAGTAAATGGCCATAGATCCTTTTGGGAAGATGAGGGAACTATCATTGTGTACTTCTGCTGTGGTGTTTCAGGATTGTTTCTCCAGTTTCTTTTCAGTCTGAAGAGAATTCTGGGTCTGAAAACTAGTTCATGTCTGAAAATTGAGCAAGAGGTCACTGTGACTTTACTTGTAGCAACTGCCCTCAAGCTCCTGATCACCCAGTCTTGCTTTGTTTAGATTTTATAGATTGAGCAATACCTTGCTTCTGTTTTGCTCCTGGTTATGCTATGATCTATTAATTATCTCCATAGATCTCTCTCTTTGCAGGTCAAGTCTCTCTGGTTAATCCTTCTAACTTACTGGTTATTACAATATCTGTGCTCATCTTGCTTATTGGTAAGTGTGCCCATCTGGCCTCTATTAATCTAGGAGCCTATGATCTCAATTCCTATGAAAGAGCTCAGCTCTGTAATAGCTGTCAACCCTGGCCTCTGGGAGATAGAAACCAATGAATTTAATGATGCTGATGCCTCTCTCAGAACTACTTATGTATTACTTTTGCAGACAGAGTGTCCTTCAATATACTCCTCTATTGGGTTTTTCAGACTTACATAATATGTCCATTTTAGCATGCCAACTTCTGAGGGTCTTTTGATTCCTTTTCCCACTGTCATGTCAGTTCTAGCATTTCTATTTCACTTCTGTGGACAAATGCTTTCTCCATGCTGTCTGAAAATATCCTTATAGCAGAATATTACCATTTACAGAAGTCCTTTATTGGGTGTTAAATCTTGTACCACTGGAGAGTGCTCCCATATTGACAACCTCTCCTTATTTATTTATTTATTTAGACAGAGCCTCTTTCTGTGCCCAGGCTGAAATGCATGCTCTTGGCTCACTGTAACCTCCGCCTTCTGGGTTCAAGCAATTCTCTTGCCTCATCCTGTCAAGGAGCTGGGATTATAGGTGTGTATTGCCACGCCCGGCTAATTTTTGTATTTTTAGTAGACACGGTGTTTTGCCATGTTGGCCAGGCTGGTCTTGAACTTCTGGCCTCAAGTAATCTGCCCACCTTGGCCTCCCAAAATGCTGGGATTATAGGCATGAGCCACTGCGCCTGGCCCACCTCTGCTTATTTAACTTTATTTTCAATTCTTCTTGGTCCATCACCGTAAAGATCCAATCTCATACATACTCTCATCCCTCCTGCCAGTACATGTTGGCTAGTTCCTGCAGCTCACTTGGGATAGAATTCTATTCCTATATTAGTAGGCTCAGCACTTCCTCTACCAGATTATACTGTGACAACCTGAGTTATTGTTCTTGTGGTCAGAAGAGAGGGAATGAGAATAATCTTGAAGGAGGTACATATTGCTTTTCAAGACAGAGCCTCTTCACCTGGAGTCATTAGAGAGTACTAGTCTTTAATAGGGAGGAGTGGGCCACCTCTGTAGACCCTGAGGATTTAGGAGGACCTGAGATTCGAGATTCTTGATTGTCTCAAACCAAAGTCCTCATCCTATGTTGTAGGGTCTCAGTACTTTCCAATTAGTGAACCCTCAAACTTGCCAAGATTGAGAATTCAATTTCCCCTGGAGCCCTGATATCTTTGAAATCAAATCCCAGGCATGATCCTCAGCCATTCCTCTGCCTGAAATGAGAGAGATGAGAATCTCTTTACATGTTTTCAAGAATGTCCCTAGTTTATACATCTATGCTTCAATTGAGAATTAAATTAAATTTAATATGCCTCTGTCCTCTCATTTTTTCCCTAACACATCTCTCCCTCACCTTTGTTATGAGTTGAATTGTGTTCCCCAAAATTCATATCTTTTTTCTCTCCCTTCCTTCCTTTCTGTCTGTCTCTCTTTTCTTTTCTTTCTTTTTCTCTCTCTCTCTTTTCTTTCTTTCTTTCTCTCTCTCTGTCTCTCTCTCACTTTTTGTTCCTTCCTTCCTTCTTCCTTTTTTTTTTTTTTGGGTGGAGTCTCACTCTATTGCCCAGGCTGGAGTGCAATGGCATGATCTTGGCTCACTGCAACCTCTGCCTCCCAGGTTCAAGTAGCCTCAGCCTCCCGAGTAGCTGGGATTACAGGCGTGCACCACCATGCCCAGCTAATTTTTGTACTTTTATTAGAGACAGGTTTCACCATGTTGTCTAGGCTGATCTCAAACTCCTGACCTCATGATCCGCCTGCCTCAGCCTCCCAAAGTGCTGGGATTACAGGTGTGAACCACCATGCCCAACCCATAGGTTTATGTGCTAAACCCCACTACCTCAGGTTGTGACTGTGTTTAGAGATAAGGTAATTGCATATGTAATCACCTAAGTTAAGATAAGGTTATTGGTGTTTGACCTAATTCAACATGATTTGTATTTGTATAAAAAAAGGAGAAATTTGGACATGAAGGGAGCATGCCAAGTGAAGGCAGAGATGAAGGTGGTGCTTCTGCAAGCCCAGAAACACCAAACATTGCTGGAAAACCACCAGAAAATAGGTGAGAGGCATAGAACAGGTTCTCTCATAGTTTTTAGATGGAAACAACCCTGCTGACATTTTGGTCTTAGACTTCTAGTCTTCAGAGCTGAGACAGTAAATTATTGTGGTTTGTGCTAGTTTGAGAAAGTGATTCTAGCAAACTAATATATCCCCCAAGGTCATCTAATACCATAGGCCTAATATTTACTTCTTCCTCTGAATTTCTCAAATGCCTCAGATTTGGTTCCTTTCAGTGCACTGCCTTTGATCTACATTTCACCTGAGCTTACTACTCATGAAAGTCTTAACAATTGCATTGGTACAGCTTGCTGGGGGATATTCATGTTTTTTCTACCTCCAGTGATGGAATCCTCATTGCCAGTGATGACATGTGATCCAGCTCCAAAAGTCTTATTTTAGAATTTGCCTCTTCAGTACGCACATCGAACCAGTGGTCTTAGACTGGGTCCCTAGAGAAGACTTTAAGATGGAAATGTGCCTGTAGAAAGTTTATTGAGGAGTAGTCTTAGGATCAATATCTGTAAGGATAAAAGAAAATAGCATTAGTCAGAAGTAGGAATTAAACTGTAATGTTGTAGCAACAAGGGACGCAGCCAATCCCACAGGGAGCTCTAAAGATAGGATAACCCTTCAGATTTGTGAATTGAGACAAGAGTGCTAGGCCTTTACAGACCAGCATTAACCTGGTGTTGAATGTGGGCTGCCACTGGAGGTTGGGCTGAAGCTGTCATTCTACCACACTCCCAGAGCTGGGGATGAGGGCCACCTTTCTGAAGTGGGGAATCTGGCCAGTGCATAGCATCTATTGCTGTTTCCATTATGAGACATGTAGACATATTAGATAAAGTATAATATACAACCTCTGCATTCATAGGAGGCTTTTGATGTGTACCTGACTACCTGAGTCAACATCTTTCTCTTTCTACTCATAAACATTATTTAAAAAGCAACTCTAACAACTTACAACTTATAAACTCCATTTGTAACAACTTACAAACTCAATATTCTCCTGAATTAGGAGATGGGAATATTTTACAGAGTTTAACATAAATACAGTCTTCACAAAGCACCCATGAACTGATAAAAACCTCATAAGAAGTAGAAACAAAGTACATAGAACAATGAGATGGCCCAGTATTGATGGATGTAAGAAATTGCTTGTGGAAAAGCCTCTCCTAAAATGCAAAAGACATAACCCTCCTTTGCAACCACCAAGTGCAGGATGCTACTGGGCAGAAGTCACAAAAATATGCTTCATGAAAGTAAGGAACTCACCCTTAAATATAGAAAGTTTCTCCTGCGTTTGCAAAAATATGTGGGAAATGATGTGAGTAGGGCTGAAACTGAGCAGACGCCTACAGGAAAAAGTGAAAAACATACAGGATGATTAGAGCACCAGTGGCAGCAGTTTTCAGAAAGTTCAGGAAAAAATATACTTTCTAAAGGTGAGGGGCTCACTCTGAATTGCAAAGGCAATATTTATTTACAAAAAATGGGTTGGCAGGCCAGACATGGTGGCTCACGCCTGTAATCCCAGCATTTTGGGAGGCCAAGGTGGGCAGATCACGTGAGGTCAGGAGTTTGAGACTAGCCTGGCCAACATGGTGAAACCCCATCTCTACTAACAATGCAAAGATTAGCTGGGTGTGGTAGCAGGTGCCTGTAATCCCAGCTACTGGGGAGGCTGAGGCAGAAGAATCACTTGAACCTGGGAGGTGGAGGTTGCAGTGAGCTGAGATCACGCCATTGCACTCTAGCTTGGGCAACAGAGCAAAACTCCATCTCAAAATAAATAAATAAAAATAAAACATGGGTTGGCAATCGAACTGGTGGTAGAAGGCCTGCATATAGTGTGTTTTGTTTTTGTATCTTTAAAATAGACTTATTTTTTTCGATCTGCTTTAGGTTCAAAGCAAAATTGAGCAGAAAGTACAGGGAATTCCCACATGTTCCCTGTCCTGCTTGGGTATACCTCCCCACTATCAACATCAATGCACCGGAGTGGTACATTTGTTAAGATAATGAACCTGTATTGACACATCATTACCACCCAAAGTCCATAGTTTACATTAGAGCCAACTCTTGGTGTTTGTACATTCTGTTGGTTTTGAAAAATGTATAATAATATGTGTCTAGTGTTATAGTATTATACCTAATAAAAATAATTAAATAATGGAATAAAAATCCTCTGTGCTCTGCCTATTCATTCCCTCCTCCTTGCTCATCACTAAGCAACCACTGATCTTTTCACTATTGCTATGGTTTTGCCTTTTCCAGAATGTCATGTAGTTGGACTTATACAGCATGTAGCTTTCATGTTTGGTTGTACCACTGTTTATTTATCTGTTCGCCTACTAAAGAATATCTTGGTTGCTTCCAAGTTTCAGCAATTATGAATAAAGCCTCTATAAACATGCAGGTATAGGTTTTTGTAGGATATAAGTTTTCAATTCATTGGGGATAACTACTGAGGAATGTGAATGCTGATCATATGGTAAGAGCATATTTAGTTTTGTAAGAACCCAGCGAGCTGTTTTCCAAGGTAACCGTATCTTTTTACTTTCCCATCAGAAATGAGAGTTCCTGTTGCTCTGCATTCTTGTCAGCATTTGATGTTTTCAGAGTTTTGGATTTCGTTCATTCAAAAACATTCCCAGTGGGTAGTAGTATCTCATTGTTGTTTTAATTTACATCTCTCTGATAACATATGTGGAACGTCTTTTCATTGCTTATTTCCATCTGCTTATCTTCTTTTGTGAGGGGTCTGTTAAAGTCTTTGGCCCATTTTTAAAACAGGTTTTAAACCTGCTTTCTCCTTACTGAGTTTTAAGAATTGTTTGTATATTTTAGATAACAGTTCCTCATCAATTACACTTTTTGCAAGCGTTTTTCTCAGTCTGTGCCTTTTGCAGAGCAGAAGTTTTAAATTTTAATGAAGTCCAGCTTATTAGTTGTTTCTTTCATGGATTGTGCCTTTGGCATTATATCTGAAAAGTCATTGTGATAACCAAGGTTATCTGGGTTTTCTCTGATGTCATCTTCTAGCAGTTTAGTTCCTTTCCATTTTCTATTTCTGTCTATGATCTATTTTGAATTTTTGTAAAGGGTGTAAAGTCTGTTTCTAGATTCATTTTTTAAAATGTGGATGTGTAGTTGTTGTAACGCCACTGGTTGAGAATCTTCGCTTCATTGCATTGCCTTTGCTCCTTTGCCAAATATTAGTTGACTCTGTTTTTGCTGAATTCTCTGTTCTATTTCATTGATCTGTTTGTCTATTCTTTCACTGTCTTGATTACTGTAGTTTAATAGTAAGTCCTAAAGTCAGGTAGTATCAAACTTCTGACTTTGTTCTTCTCCTTCAATACTGTGTCGGCTATTCTGGATCTTTTGCTTCTCCATGTAGATTTTAGAGTCCAATTAGTTAATATCTCAAAATAACTTACTGAGCTTTGATTGGGATTGCACTGAATCTATTGATCAAATTGTGAAAACCTGACATTTTGACAATGTCATAGTCTTTCTATCAATGAACATGGAATATCTGTCCATTTATTTAGTTCTTTGATAAAAAGAAATCAGAGTTTTGTACTTTTCCTCATACAGATCTTGCACATTTTTTTAGATTTGTACACATGTGCTTCATTTCTTGGGTGCTAATGTAAATGGTATTATGTTTTAAATTCCAAATTCCACTTATGCATTGTTCATATATAGGGAAATAATTTACTATATGGGAAAATAATTTACTTTTGTACATTAACCTTGTATCCTATAATCTTGCTATAATCACTTATTAGTTTCAGGACATTTTGTCGATTCTTTTGGATTTTATACATTAACCATATCATCTGTGAACAAAGGCAGCTTTATTTCTTCCTTCTGATTTACATACTTTTAATTTTTTTCTTCTCTTATTGTATTAACTAGGACTTCCAATAAATGTTGACAAGGACTGGTGAGAAGGGACGTCCTTACTTTCTTCCTGATCTTAGCAAGAAAGCTTTCAGATTATCACAGTAAATGTAATGTTAGTTGTAGGGTTTTTTTTTTTTTTTTTGTAGGTGTTCTTTATCAAGTGGAGAAAATTCTCTTCTACTCCTAAGTTTGCTGGGAATTCTTATCATGAATGAGTGTTGGACTGCATGCAGTTTTGATTAGGGAATCATGTTTAATAGTACAAAGGAAAACAACTAGAAGAATAATATTATTCACTAAAAATGAATGGTGAAAGAGAAAGATTAGTGGGCAGGTAATGAAAGCAGACTAATTTTATCATTGCTCATAGGAGAGAGTTAATAGAGGATCAATGGGTTTTACATTAAGACATCATTCTAAAATTGTCACTAGAACAAAAGTGTAAAATGTCTTAGGTAACAAAAGAATGATATAGGAAAATTGCTTCTACATAGTGAAAAGGTTTAGAAAAAAATAAGAAAAATATCAAAATATGACAAAAGACCAAATATATACAAAATATTTTTAGATTAAAGAGCAAAATTAACTCTTTGTGTTGTAATGAATATATTATTTGAATGTTTGTGATCTACTGAGTTAGAAAAGCTGGGGGTGGGACCCCCAATCTTTGTTTTAACCAGCCCTTCATGTGATTCTGAAACACACTGTTTGAAACCATCAGTCTAGGAAAAAAACACATCTGCCCACAAAAGGACATCTATAAGTGTATTGCAGAATTATTTGTAATCATATACAAATTAGAAATATCCTAAGTCTTTATTAGTAGGCAGAATATATAAATAAATTCTGTCATAGTCTATAATAGAATACTATACTGGAGTTAAAATGGTGATATGGATAAATCTGAAAAATATAATACTAAGTTGGCTGGGTGTGGTGGCTCATGCCTGTAATCCCAGCACTTTGGGAGGCCAAGGTGGGTGGATCACTTGACGTCAGGAGTTCAACAGCAACCTGGCCAACATGGTGAAACCCTGTCTCTACTAAAAATACAAAAATTAGCCAGGTGTGGTGGTGGGTGTCTATAATCCCAGCTATGGGGGAGGCTGAGGCAGGAGAATTGTTTGAACCTGGGAGGCAGAGTTTTCAGTGAGCCAAGATCGTGCCACTGTACTCCAGCTTGGGTGACAGAGCAAGACCCAGTTTCAAAACAAGAAGCAAAAACATAAAACCAAAATAGGACACTAAGTTAAAAAATCAGGGCACAGACTTTCTATAATAAGATACTCTTTA
Organism: Macaca nemestrina; assembly: GCF_043159975.1. Taxonomy (NCBI): domain Eukaryota; kingdom Metazoa; phylum Chordata; class Mammalia; order Primates; family Cercopithecidae; genus Macaca; species Macaca nemestrina. The sequence continues at coordinate 108,220,445 of NC_092135.1, forward strand.
TATGTATTAATCTGTTCTCATGCTGCTAATAAAGATATACCTGCGACTGGGTAATTTGTAAAGGAAAGAAGTTTAATTGACTCACGGTTCCTCATGACTGGGGAGGCCTCACAATCACGGTGGAAGGCAAAGGAGGAGCAAAGTCACATCTTACATGGTGGCAGGCAAGAGGGTGTGTGCAGGGAAACTGCCCGTTATAAAACCATTAGATTTTGTGAAACTTATTCACTATCAGGACAATAGCACAGGGAAGACCCACCTCCATGATTCAGTTACCTCCCACCGGGTCCCTCCCATGACACGTGGGAATTATGGGAGCTACAATTCAAGATGAGATGGGTGGGGACACAGCCAAAGCATATCATTATAAAAAGTTTAAAAAATAGTATACTGTATTTATGAATATTTACATTTGTCATCAAAGTATAAAATATGCATATGAATAATAATATCAGGGGAATCAGCCCCCCATATTTCAATGTAGGTTCTTTTCTATTTTCCCTAAGTGTCGGCCAGTCTGAGAAATAAAGAGAAAGAGTACAAAGAGAGAAATTTTACTGCTGGGCCTCCGGGGGTGACATCACATATTAGCAGGTTCCATGATGCCCACCTCAGCTGCAAAACCAGCAAGTTTTTATTAGGGATTTTAAAAGGGGAGGGGTGTACGAATAGGGAGTAGTAGGTCACAGAGATCACATGCTTCAAAGGGCAATAAAAGATCACAAGGGCAGAGCAAGATCACAAGGCCAGGGTGAAATTAGAATTACTGATGAGGGTCCGTGTCCCACTGGGCACGCATTGTCTTGATAAACATCTTAACAGAAAACAGGGTTCAAGAGCAGATAATTGGTCTGACTAGAATTCACCAGGTTGGAATTTCCCAATCCTAGCAAGCCTGAGGGCACTGCAGGAGACCAGGGTGTATTTTATCCCTTCTCTCAACTGCGTAAGACAGACACTCCCAGAGTGGTCATCTATAGGCCTACCCCTGGGAATGCATTCCTTCCCCAGGGTTATTCCTTACTGGGAAAAGAATTCAGTGATATTTCTCCTATTCAGGTGCACTGATTTCATATCGTTCAAACACCCATGTTTTACAATCAGATTTCATATTGTTCAAACACACATGCTTTACAAACAATTTGTACAATTAACACAATCATTACAGGGTGACATACATCCTCAGCTTATGAAGACAACAGGATTAAGAGATTAAAGACAGGCATAAGAAATTGTAAGAGTATTGATTTGGGGAACTAATAAATGTCCATGAAATCTTCACAATTTATATTCTTCTGCCGCAGCTTCAGCCAGTCTCTCCATTCAGGGTCCCTGACTTCCTGCAACATAATAAGAACTAAATCAGAATAGTAGTTACTTCATGATGGGGAGGGCAGGGATGGGATCAGGGGAGAGTTTTACAAAATACTTCATTTCTGTTTGTAAACTTATATTTGATAAGCTTTGTGGTGAGTACTCAGGTGGCTGTTACATTATTGTATAATTTTTTATGCTTGAAATATTCTATTAAAGAGAGAATAATTTTAAATAAAAAAATGGATTATATAGGGATATCCAGTGGGGACTAAGGCAAACTGAGTATCCAGGCCCCATCCACAGAGGACAAAGTCTACTCAGCGCCAGCCCATTTGTTACCATTGAGCAGGGCTCATCTAGTTGTAGATCTTTCAATTTTTCAAGCATAATAAAAAACTAGGATTGTTATATAAATACCCTAATATTTGAATGTTTGTAAGTAATTGAAAAGAAATCCACAATGCAGATTGAACGAAGTGGGATTTAGCTAGCTTCAGTTAGTGGGTTACCAGTTTGCTGCTTCCTCTTCTATTGATATGTCAACTCTAAGTCATTAAAAGTTTAGGATAATTTCATCTGATTTTGTATTTGTCCTGTTCTACAGATACATTTGGGTTTATGAAACTGTATCAGTGCTATAGTGTTTTAATGAACAACATTCTCCAATTTGTGTGCAGCTGACTACAAACCTTCAATAATGCTGAACATTAAGTTCAAAGGGAACAATGGCAGGGCATAAGAGTGGAAGGGTGTAGACAAGGGATGGATATTGTATTCTTGTATTACTTTACATGACTGTTTAAAGAGTCATATATTCTGAAGGAATTAAGTGCTTCATATAGCTTTAAGGAACATATACACACACACACACACATATATATATTTGTGTAATGATAAACTCTGGCTGCCGTATGTCTGTGGAACATCTGGATGACTTTGAATAAACATTTTACTTTCCTTAAGGCTCTAGATTTTCCCTATGGAATGAGCCACATCTTGGCTGTCCTCCCACAGGCAGTCAGCTCAATCCTAGATTCATTAATATTTGTTTAATACATAAATTAACAAATGAGTAAATTATATATAAAGCAAAGAGCTTAGTCCAAAGGTATGCAAAGTTCACATTCTGTGATACATAATGCTATGAAAATATTTCTTCCCTACCTGTACAAACCAGATCAACATTTATAAAATGCATTTTATAATAAAACCAGAAGATGGCAATAGAGTAACATAAATCTAAACAGTACAGGCACTTGATGTAGTTTTATACAGCCTTTATCCTTCGATATACTTGCATTGACCACTCCAACCCTTTGTCTCCAATTCCTATAAATACCTTATTATGCAAGTGGGCTGAAACATACACTTTCCTTAAAAAGAATCAGTAACAAAAACCCATGTAGTATAAGCATCCTCTTGCTGTGTGCAAAAGAATAGCAGGAGCCCTTCTCACACAGGTAAGTTCTCAATTTAAGAAGTTTGTGAGAACACAAAAAGACTGTCCAGAGAAATTGCCACACCCCAGATTTAATTAGGAGACATGTAATTGCTTTCAGCTCTAATTTCTGATATATAATATAACACAGTGGTTTTGTACTTGAGCTTATGCTGAAATATTTGTTTATTTATTTATTCAAGACAGAGTTTCACACTTGTTGCCCAGGCTGGAGTGCAATAGCATGACCTCAGCTCACTGCAACCTCCACCTCCCCAGTTCAAGTGATTCTCCTGCCTCCGCCTCCCAAGTAGCTGGGATTACATACATATGCCACCATATGTATGTATTTTTTTTTCTTTTTCTTTCTTTTTTCTTTTTTTCATTTTATCTTTTTTTGAGATGGATCTCGCTCTGTTGCCCAGGCTGGAGTGCAGTGGCCAGTCTCGGCTCACTGCAAGCTCCGCCTCCTGTGTTCAGACCATTCTCCCAACTCAGCCTCCCAAGTAGCTGGGACTACAGGTGCCCACCACCATGCCTGGCTAATTTTTTGTATTTTTAGTAGAGACGGGGTTTCACCATGTTAGCCAGGATGGTCTCGATCTCCTGACCTCATGATCTGCCCACCTCGGGCTCGCAAAGTGCTGGGATTGTAGGCATGAGCCACTGTGCCTGACCTAATTTTGTATTTTTAGTAGAGACAGCGTTTCACCATGTTAGTCAGGCTGGTCTCGAACTCCTGACCTCAGGTGTTCCACGTGCTTCCGAAGTGCTGGGATTACAGGCATGAGCCACCGTGCCCGGTGCTTGCTGAAAGATTTGGGTTTAATTCTGGTTTTTCCATTTACAGAATCTGTGACTGTGGGCAAGTTTTTCTGACACTTAATTTCCTCTTCTGTAAGCTAGGATAATAATAATAGCTGTTATCTTGTGGTGACATTTTAAGGATTAAATGAAATAACACATTTAGCTCAGTGTCTGACAAGTAATAGAAAGCTAAAAAATGTTAGCTATTATTCTTGACACTAAATTTGGATGAAAGAAACTTATTTTGTATTAATTTTGAAAGAAGGCTAACCACTGAGTGGCTTCAGAAGAATTTTTGTTGTTTGTTAAGTAAATAATTGAAGCAAAGTAAAAGATAAAAATTTCCAGGAGCAGGTTGCAAGTTTCTATTTACTGTGGATATTAACCAACTACTACTTTTATATAAGAGCTAAACAGACTAGTGTTTCATTTAGTTTCCCTTTCTTTGCCAAAGATTATTATTATCCTTAACACTCTGCATTCAATCTCCCCTAATCAGTTTATTAAGTAAATATAGGCCCACTTACATTTATTGATGATGTGGTTAGAGACTTAGAGAGCAGGATTATGTGAAGTGATCTTATTTGTGACTGCGATGGTGTTGAAAATATCAATAAACTGAGATCTTTCTATTGCTCGACGAGATATCTGATATTCAACAGGAACATGACTGTTATGTTTATGAAGTTTTGCATTTTTAACTTGCATAAAATAAAAACTGCATTCAGATGAGTAAAGGGGTTCCAGTCGCTAACTTGAGAGAGAGAAATATCATTAAGGGTAACTTACCTTCTCAGAAGTCTGTGAGCTTGTAGAGAAAAACCAGCACCATAATTGACAACTTCTTTTATACCAGCTGAAGCAGAGATGAGAGTCAGTGAAGTATAAGTACACAGAATGATCACGTTCACTGTCTTAGTAGATGTGACATTTCCTGGTCTACTGTTGTTTTTTCTCTTTGGAATCTAGACAGTATGAGTAATTGACGCTAAGTACTTGCATTTGAATACTAAAGTTCTACCAAGCCAGCAATTCTTATCTCTGGCTGCATGTTAGTAACACCCAAGAGTTTTACAAATGTCAAAGCCAAGGGTCTCATTCCAGAGCTCTTAAATCAGAATTTCTGGAGGAAGGAACATAAATTATTTTTAAAAAATGTTTCCTAGGTATAGGCTGGGCACAGTGGCTCATGACTGTAATACCAGAACTTTGGGAAACTGAGATGGGCAGATCATTTGAGGTCAGGAGTTCGAGACCAGCCAGCCTGGCCAATGTGGCAAAACCCTGTCTCTACTTAAAAAAAAAAAAAGAAAAAGTAAAAAGAAAATTAGCTGGGGCATGGTGTCCCATGCCTATAATCCCAGCTACTTGGGAGAATGAGGCAAGAGAATCACTTGAACTGGGAGGCAGAGATTGCAGTGAGCTGAGATCTTGCTACTGCACTCTAGCCTGGACCACGGAGAGAGACTCCATTTCAAAAAAAAAAAAAAGTTTCCTAGGTGAATTTAATATTCTCCTCAGCTTCCCTTCCACACCTTTCAGAAGACAACCCCCTACTTTAGCAAATCAACTTCATCTGATGGGATTGTCTTAGTTTTCTACCGCTGTATTTCCTAATGAGCCTCTACTTTACAGATCCAATTCTCTCTCCTTGTGTCAAAGGTTGAAGCGTCTTCACCACCACACTCCCCTACCCAAGGCTTTCTCCTCCACGTTAAACATACCTACCTCTTTCAGGATCATGTTCCTTCAATTATCCTCTCTCATTTTGAGTTTTCAGTTCAGGCTTAACAAACTATTGAACGCCTCGTAAGTGCCAGATGCGAAGACTACAAAGGAGAATGAGAGAAGGAGGAGTCAAGAAAGGGAAACAGAAATACAGACCTAGTTATACTTGGTATGATTTGGGCAATAAAGGAAATATGTAAAGAACATAGAAGTAGCAAAAAGGAAGGTGATTACCAAATCTTTCTGGACCTAATTCCTTTTATGCTGGAAAAAAATATTAATTTTGTATATCTCAAATGGCAATAACCTTCCTTTGATTCTTATTGTCCTTTTTCCCATTTTTATGTTCATTTCCAAATTTATTCAAAGGGTAACTTATATTTCATGCCTTCAGTTTCCCACACATTTCTTAACCTTCTCCATTCTGACATCTGTTTGTTCGGCTAATATTTTCCAGCTCACCTTTTTTGAAAATCTCATCAAATTATCACTTTCATCTAGAAAAGCAATCTAAATATGGATTTAGTATCTTGAAAGTGAAAACAGCATCTTTTTTTTTTAATCCCCAGTGCTAAGTATATTTTTAAAACCTCCAGTGTTAGATTGACGCTTCTAATACGCGTAGAGGTTAGATCAGTTCAGTTTAACAATCTCCCAACTTTCAGTCTGTATTTCTAGTGGTCTGCTGATTATCTCTTCATGCTCTCAAAAATTTATTTTGTCCTAAACTATTTTTTCATTTATTCTCCTGAATTAATCCATTCACATTTTCAACAAATATTGGCCGAAGGACCACCAGCCACCAGGCACCATGCTAGTCACAAGGAATTCATTGGCAAATAAAGATGACATGGTCCCCTTTTTCATAAAGATTACCCTCTAAGGAGGTTCTTGATTTATTATAATATCACTACATTTTAGATATTTAGGCCTAAAATTTTAAAATGATAACTGACTTCTCATTCATTCAACAAATCCTTTATATTTTGTTTTCCCAATGGCTCAATACAGCTGAATCATTGTGATAGTCTTCCAGAGTTCTTAAATCAGAATTTTTGGAGGAAAGAACATAAATTATTTTTAAAAAATGTTTCCTAGGTTTAGACTGGGCACAGTGGCTCAATTGAGTTCCTCTTCAATTTCTTATTTTTCTAAAAATATTCTTAGAGCCTCACTTTGAGATCTTTACTTTTCCATTCAAATAATTTTAGTGGTTTCATTTCACTTCTCTGCTTAAACACTTTCACTGGGTTCAAAATCCATAGGCTAAAACGCAGGGTCCTTTACAATCAGGCCCTGCCACTTTTGCCTAAAGTCTCTGTGCTATTCTCTTACATGTACGTTTCCACTCTGACCATACTAGTATCCTTGCGGCTCCCAGAGCACACATTTCACATTCTTGTCTCTGGGTCTTTCTCTTGGCCTGGTTCTTAAGATAGCCCCCTCCTCTCCTTTTCTTATTCATTGGAACCCAAGTCACCCTTATCAGTTCAGCTCAAATTCTTCCTCCAGTTTTCACCCCCCTTTCTCTCCACTCTACATACTCTCCTTTACCTGGGAATTGCTATAAGGATTAGTTGTTGCATTGGCTTGTTTGTTTTATTCCTAGAGTTTTGTGATAATCTATTGCCTCTATCGCTGTGTGGTAGACTTACGTGACAGCAATCACTTAATTAAGCACACCCTGAGAATGAGCCTTATAATAGACACACTTGAAAGCAATAACTTAACTGAAGAAATGTGTTGCCACGTGGAAGTTGCTGGCTGGTGGGGGCGGTTGCTAACCGAAAGTGCTGTATAAATTGCGTGCTTTTTTTTTTTTTTGTAAGCAGGGACTGGTTCTCCTGTTCAGCCTGCTACCGTTGGACTGCCCTGGTATGTGAGTTCTCTCAAATGAAACCCCATGTCTTATTTGCTGGATCTGGGTCTCTTCTTCGGCCTTTTAAACCTGGTGCCATCCCTGCTGAGGTTAATAGGGGTTCAGAATGACAATCATATACAATCTGCATTCATTTTTCTGGTGGAAATATTACTAATACACAAGACCGATAGTTCCAATTCAAGCTACTTTTTCTATAGGACATGTCATTTTTTTGCCCAAGCTCACCAAGTTATACTACTAGGTGTTTCTATGCTCTTTTATGAGAGGAACAAAGTAAATAATATACTCATTAAGCAACTAAGAACTTAGTATATGCATTATTTTAATCTTAACGCAATCAGAAAGAATTGTATTGTGGGCTTATATTTCACTAATGGTATTTTAGATTACTTATTTCTATTTGAAATTAGTAGATATTAAGAAATCAGTATTACATTGAAATATTCAGGAATAAAAGGGCCTGATGTCTGCAGCTTACTCCCTTGTATATGCATGTGTTTGGGGCTGGTAGAGATTCCAAAGAAAGAAGCACTAAATGCCAGGGTGATCAGGCCAAAGCATTTATTAGGGGAAGTTACTTACGGAGTGCTGCAGCAATCCTCATGACAGAGAAAAGAGGTGTTCTAGCTAAGTATGTCTCCAGTGAGGGGGTCAGGGTGTGAAATTTAAGATTTTAAGAAATCTGGCTCAGGGCAGGGACAGTTTGCTTCAGTGTTTTGGGCAATGTCTTAGATACCTGGGAATGTTTAAGGCCCCAGTTTTGGTTCAAGTCTGCTGGGAAAGGCCTGCAGATGGCTGGGTCACAGAGTGGCCCAGGCACTTCATGATTTTTGGTCAGAATATAGAAAGACAGCTGGGGACCCTACAACATGAGAGAGGACAATAGAGCAAATGTGGAAACATTGTACTTGTATTATATAAAAATGGTTGTGAATTTAGTGGAAGACACATGGAAGTTCTTTGTACTACCTAGCAATTTTTCTGTGAGCCAGAAATTGTTTCATAAAAAATTGTTTTAAAAATATGAGACGTAAATATATTTTCTTCTACTGTTTGATTTGAGGGTAATGCCAAAATAAGTTTCCTTGAATATCAATAAACATAATTTTAAAGCTTTCAGGTGCTCAAAATTAAGAAACCATTTAAAACTCTTTCCATTAAAAACCTAATTCAAAAGAACAACATGTTTTCATTTTTAAAGATAATTAGTATAACTATATTTTGTATCATAAATATTTCCCAAGAATTCTTATTGACTACCTACTTTGTGCGAGGCACTGTTCAAGGTGCTGTATACAAAGACTGCTCTTATGTAGCTTATATTCTGCTGGTGGTGGTAGTAGTGGTGAAGATATTAGATAAACAAATAATGGCATATCTGAAAGTGATAAAGTCTAAAAAGATAAATGAATCAGAATGAGATGAGTTGCTGGTTAGGGTCAATGATAAGTTACATCTGAGCCGAGATTCAGGAAGTGAGGGAGGGAGCCAAGAGGGTAACTTGGAGAAGCTGTCTAGGCAGGAAAATAACAGGGTTAAAGGCCTTGTGTACTCACCATGTTCGAGAAGCGGCAAGACTAGAGTAGCAAGAAGAGAATATAAAAGAGGGGGAATAATGGATGAAATGAGAGATGTAGTGAGAGCTAGACAATGTAAGACCTTGTAGAACATTGTAAGGTCTTTGGCTTTTACCCTGAGTGAGCAGAAAATGCACTGAGGGTTTTGATCAGAGGAGTGAGATAATCTGATTTAATTTTAAAAGGATAATTGTGGCTGTGTTGTGGAGGATGGACTGTAAGACAGATGATGATAGAAGTAGGAAGATGAATCTAAAAGCTGTTGCTATAATGCAATTGAGTTCTGGGAGCTTGAGAACCAGAGTGCTGGTAGTAGAGGAAGATGCAGAATGGTCAAAACTTGCACCTATTCTGCAGCTAGAGTTGAAGGATTTGTTAATAGATTGAATGTGAGGAATGAGAGAAATTGCTGAATCAGGAATTATTTCAAGGTTTTTCACTAAGGAGAAAAACTGAGGAGGAGGCTTTGGAAGAGCAAATTAGGATTTCATTTTTGGATATCTCATGCTTGAGATAACTATGAAACATCCAAAAGAAGAGGTTGACCAGACACTATGTTATGTGAGTCTGGAGTTCAGGGAGATAGCTAGGCTACAGAATTAATTTGAGAGTTGTCAGCATATAAATGGTACCTGAAGTTATGAGACTGAATGGGATCCCCTAGGAAGTGAGTAAAGAGAAAACCAGATAGTTGAAGTCAGGAAAACAAAAGAACTTTCAGGAGACAGGAGGACAACCAGGAGAGCATAGGGATCTGAAGACAGTATTTCAAGGAGGAGGGAGTGATCAGTTTTGTCAAATGCAACTGACAGGTCAATTAAGTTTAGGTCTGAGAATTCAATTAAAAAACGGGAGTACAATATTGCTTTGATCAGAGCAGTTTTGGTGGAGTGGTGGGCATGAAACCCTAGTAGATTCAAAAAGAGGAAGACAATAAGTAGAGATGTTTTCAAGGAGTGTTACTGTAAGGGAGAGCAGAGAGTAGGGGTAAGAGATAGAGGGGAAAGTGGAATTAAGGTTTCTTAAAACATGGGCAATATTACAAGTACGTATATTGACAGAAACGATCAAATAGAGGGACAATTAACAATTCCTTGGAGGGATGAGGGGGACAGAATTGCAGAAGTTATGTTCTTGAGAAAGCAGAAGATGGACAAGTTAACCAGGTGGTCGCAGTCGGCTATTCCATAGTAACTGGAGGAAAGGCAGACTGTATGGGTAGAAATGCAAGTAGGTGGGTAGAGAGGTGGAGAGAGTTTATGGCGGCTATTCTAGTTTCTTCTGTCAGTAAAATAGGAAGCAAGACATTTTCACTAGCAGAGAAAACAGTTCTCAGGGAAAGGCCATATTTTAGTTAAAGTAACAAGATGATGTGAACTTAAGATATTCAGAGTGCACTTTTATTTCTTCTCTCTGCCCTTTTTAACTGTTCGAGGCATTTTCCTTTAAGAGATTAACAATGGTCTATTCTGCCATAAACTAATTTAAGAATATTGCTGCCCATCATGGCTACATCAACTGGAGATGAAATACTTATAATCTCTATTTTCCTTATGAAGCATATTTTTGGTAATAATTTCATTAGAACGCTCTAATGAAGTATAATCTAAGATATATTGGACCAGTTAATCTAGAACGATGGAAGAACAATATCTTTTTCTTTGTGGTTAGTCATATGTTCTGAACATAATTATCTGATCAAAGAAACAGTATTAAGACAGGAATAGTAGGAGCTCCTACTGAAAATACTTGCCTCACTTAAAAGTAAATCCGTTTTTCTTTCACACCAAATGAGGATGAATATTTAGAGTTTCATGGATTGACTTTCAAATGAGACATGTGAAGAATGATGACTTCTTTTAGATTTTAACAACCCAGTTTGATAAACACAACTTGAATGGACCTTGAGCAAATTATTCTGAATGCAAAAAAAGCCAATCATGAATGATGGTTTTTATGAAATTCTTTTTTTAACATTTAAATTTTTATTGATGTATAACATGCATACAAGAAATGCATGTGCAAGGTATTCATGTAAATTCTTGAAATAAGATGACGTTCTTGAAATAACACAATTATAGAGATAGAGAACAAATTAGGGGTTAGGGATCTGAGAGGAAGTGTGTGGCTATAAAAAGGTAACAAGAGGGAGTCTTGGGGTTATGCAATATTTCTATATTTTCATTGTGGCAACTGCATAAAGCTACATATGTGATATAATTTCATAGGACTACAAACATATACACACATGTACAAATGAGTGTATGTGTAACTAGTGACATCTGAATAGGCTCCGTGGATTAATACTGATGTCAAATTCCTGCTTTTGTTACTGTACAATAGTTATGCAAGATGTCCATATTGGGGGAGGTAGGATGAAAGATTCATGGGACTTCCTGTATGTTTTCTTTTAACTTGTGAATTTACAAAAATAAAGTTTCAAAAAGTCCTACTAGATACCCTAAGAAATAAAACAAAAATCACAGCAATCAATCTGTGCATCATTTTAAAACGCCATGGTCAGTTGTGGAAGAAAAATAGTATGAAATTTAAAAGTGACTCAAAGAAACCTCTCCTGTCTTTAATGCTTTGACACCATGGACTGGTACTTCAATTGACCTTCCGACAGTTAACAGACTAGGAAATTACTTTTAATACTGTTCACATATTTGTCTTAACCCGTTAGCTTTTTTTAAAGCTGCATTCTTGACGTAATTTCCCTTAGAAATGGGTTCCATAAACTAAATATATCTATGTAGTCAAATTGCTAATACTTCCTTTTAGAAAACAGTGATGGTGATGTAGTCCCTTGTTTTCATTTTTGCTTTGACTCTTTGAAAGTTCAGAGCTAATAATCAGAAAAATACAAAAAGATTTACACACAAGCAAAAGCAATTACTTTCACACATGAGTAGGTAAATGGGACAAAGATTTTTAAAATGTAGATGTAAAAGAAGAGTATTCTGTCACTTAGCCTGTCTGTAGTTCTTCTGTGGCCCTCTCTGTTTCAGTTTTTCAGTAACGAACCTGACTTGATTACCACATCTAATGCACATTTAACCTCAGTCAACTTATTTGTTTCTCGGAGCAGCCTGCTTATGCTCCGCCTTCTTCCAACTACCAAAGCGTCTCTGTTCCAGAACAATTTCTATCTCTTTAGTTTCACTAACCACCTATAGCAGATACTAGGAAATAACCTAGGTTTTCTTAAGGGAATGTAGTGTTCTATCTGCAGGCAAGACTGTGCTCCAATAGTTAAATTGCTTCTGTTTATTGAAATTCTTAAAATCATAGGATCCAGAAGGAAATACTAGAAGAGACACAGCCTACTCAAATTCAACAGCCAGTAAGAAATGTGTGCAGGGCTCCATATTCCCTGTCCAGTGCTCCTTCCACATGTATCATGAGGTTGGGGGAAGAGGTATGCATATAAATGATTGATGACATTAGCAAGTTAAATAATTTTTAATAAAAGGAGTAATTATACTTTAAAATTTAATTGACAGTAAAAGTACTTGAAAATGTGATAAAATAAAGGGGAGAAATATATTTTCTATTTATGTGTTTTTAAAATATCACATTTAAATAGGCACCACTATATATAGAGTTTTTAATGATAAAAAATATTTCTAGGTCTTTGTGGCTAGCAGATGATAATGATGACTTACATTTGTCCAGTGCTTTTCTAATTCCTCAATTCTTTCCATTTGATACTCATAAGAATCATGTAAAATAAGTGGAATTGGTTTTGTCATCATTTTGTGGCCTAGAAAATTGGACTGTGGCCAGAGCCAGGGGAAATAATAGAATTAGAACTCACATCTTCTGATGTTAAATTTAGTGCTTGTTTGACTAAATAAAAGTCCTTGTCAAGTCTGCAAATGTTGCTTAAAGACCTGTGCAGGAACATGCTGAATCTCCACGCTTGCTATGATCATTCCATCGAAAACTTGCACATCTTAAGGGCAGGACAGTGCAGCCCAAGGTGAATGTAAACCCCGGAAGTACAGTTAATTTACTTCAGATTATGGAACAAGGTGTTCCTCCAAATATAAAATATTACTACAGAAACGATTTCATGAAAAATCACATCAAGCATTTAGACACTGCACAGAACTATTTAATGATAGTAGCCTAGCTTCAGTCTAAAGGATACAATCTATGTCTGATCATATTTAGTGTATTAGGTGAGAGAGCTTTTCAGAAGCTCCTTCGCAAGGAGGACCAGGAGACTTCTGCGAAAATTTATTAAGGAAAGATGAGGATGTGCACGATATATTTGATGAAGTAAGAAAGCCTTAGTTCTTGGTTCTTGGGGGTGGGTGAATAGAGAGAAGCATGATTCTAAATACCACATCGTGGCTGTCACTTGGTTTGGGTCCCCACCCCAGCCCCGCTAAATGAATGTGTGTGCCCCAACCTGCTGCCACGCCTTGTAGCACCGTTGCGCAAACCAGAATAAGATGCCCCCTTTGGGCAGATGCAGCCCTGGGAGCACAAGACTCTGGCTCAGCAAGATGATGCATCCTTTGTGGAAAGAAAGTCTTCTCATCTTTCAAGGAGGTATAGCCTCTCGCCAATAGCTTACCCAGCAGTACATTGGCTAACAGGCCCTGTTCAACTCTTCATCTGGGCAAAAATTGTGTATCCTTACACAGTGTCCTGTGCATGGTACAAAATCATACTTTAACTGAAACAAATTTCTTTAAACTGTAAATATTGATCATAGCAGCAGCATTGTGTAGGGACCCTTTAATAGAATTTAACATAAGGATAAAGTGGCGTTATCTTTTATTCTAAACAGAAAACTGTTGTTTTGACATCTTAAGAGGTGTCAGTGGCTCAGTAGGGGTAGGAGATAGTTGTGCCTGAGGAACATGGCCAAATGCAGCAGATGCACATTGGCAAATTGTGGGTGTCCAATAAATATTCTGGTGACCAATGGATGCCTGTGGAAAATGGCAAGTCCTCAGCAGATTTGGTAGTACACAGCAGGTGCCACCAAGCAAAGGCACATGGTGGCTCATATTGGGTGCTGAGTATGATTGGTAGGAAGGATGTGCATGAGTGTCTGGGGATTCTTGGAAACGCTGGGAGCAGAGTGAGGGGAGTGAGTGTCCTATGTAAGAGCCTGAATGTCTTGTCTCAATAAATTTGGGGATGGGAAATGGAACATTAGTGAAATTTGGCTTTTTGCTGTTATTGTCAGCCCATCTGTTTCCACAATCTGGGGAAGCCTAGAATAACTCAGGTTACACAACTGCTTAATGTAGCCCATCCTTCATATTTTGTTTAAGGTCAAATATTAAAAGGATTTTGAGAAAAAAGTGAAATAAAATGTGATTGGCTTTTGCTACTTTTTTTCAGAGTAGCAAATCATCCTACATCCAAATTGTTCTATGATAAATTCTTAATATAAAAAGGATGTTTTTTAATATAAAAAGAGATAATCCTCCATAAATAACTTTAATAAAAGCTGAGGTAACAGCTTTTATTAATAAAAAAATTAAAAAATAACTTTAATAAAAACAAGGAGGTAATTAGGGTGAGGGTCATTGCATAGGTATTATACAAATAATGGATTTTAGAATTTAACTAGTCAAAAGAAGAAAATGACATTTGGGGAGTTAAGCAAATCATTTATAAAAGGTTTTTTTTTTTTTTTTTTTTGGAGACAGTCTCACTCTGTCTCACTCTGTCACCCAGGCTGGAGTGCAGTGGTGCAATCTCTGCTCACTGCAGCCTCCGCCTCCTGGGTTTAAGCGATTCTCATGCCTCAGCCTCCTGAGTAGTTGGGATTACAGGCGTGTGCCACCATACCTGGCTAATTTTTGTATTTTTAGTAGAGATGGGGTTTCACCATGTTGGCCAGGCTAGTCTCAAATTCCTGACCTCAAGTGATCTTCCTTCCTCGGCCTCCCAAAGTGCTGGGATTTCAGACGTGAGCCAGAAAAGTTCTTTTGACATTTGATTTAATAATTCTGCAGAGGATGGTATGATGCAGCACAAAGACAGTGATATAGCTGCACAGCCATCATTGCCTTTTTTTTTTTTTTTTAAAGAGGCAAGATAAAAAGGACTTGTATTTCAAAATAACTGTGTTTGAGTGGGCTGAACTTGAGGGAGTAGAAGCCAAGAAACAGCTTTATTCAGCCTCACTAATCCCCTTAAGCTGCTCTCTGTTGACATCTTCCCTCTTGGTTAAAATCCTCCAACATTTACAGTGAATTTTCTACTCTTACATCATAAAAAAAACACTCCTGGGCCCACTGCAGTGGCTCACACCTATAATCCCAACACTTTGGGAGGCCGAGGTGGGAGGATTGCTTGAGCCCAGGAATTCAAGACTAGCCTGGGCAATATGGGAAGAAATTGTCTCTATAAAAAATTTTAAAAATTAGCTGGGTTTGGTGGCATGACCCTGTGGTCCGAGCTACTTGGGGGACTGAGGCAAGATGGTCACTTGAGTTCAGGAGTTTGAGGTTGCAGTCAACTATGATCGTGCTGCTGCTTTCCAGCCTGAGCGAGAGACCCTGTCTCTAAAAAACAAAACAAAAAACCAAAACCCATTCCTGTTACTTTCAGTCAAAAGAAAAATTTTATCTTAGTAATTAAAATGTCCAATTTATTTTAACTCCAAATCCAGTGCAAAATGTCTCCTTAGCCCCAACTCACTCCTGGACAGCTGTAGTGAGAAATGGGCTCAGCCTCTCCTGTCTTCCTCACTCCCCGCGGACCTCCTCCCTAGCTGCTTTTTCTTAGCCTTGATGGACAGATCTGGGGAGTGGGTTGGGGAGAGAATTCAGATAAAAGGAAAACAACTTTCAGTGGCTGGTGTGGTGTGGTAGAGCAGTGGTTTCCCTCTGGCTGTGGGGAATGCACATTTGATGCCTGTGGATGGCCATCGCCTCTCTGGCTCATCCTACTGAGCTCTCAACCTTGAACTTCCAAGTCTACCAGACACAGGCACTTTTTGAGTCTCAGAGGCCCTCCAGGCAGTGCTCTGGAGTAGGATTCAGAGTGGTTCCAGATGATTCCCTCCACAGGTCCACCTGGCCCAAGGCAAAACTCTGCCCTCTTGCCCTGCAGAGGAGGCAGTACAATTTCCTCCTATGCACCCTTTTTCTCTTCCTATTGCTGCCTTACATGCATCTCTAGGCAGAACCTTTTAAGTCCCTTCAGACATTTTCAGGAGTGAAGATGGAAGACCTTAAGATTTCCTAACTTCAGGGGCCTGTGCCGAGTTCTTTGAGTGGCTGTCTTGCCAGTCCTATCACTTGGTTTGATATCAGTGGGTTGAAGGGTACACGCACCCTGACAACTCTCTTCCGTTTTCCAACACAGACTCACTTATGTTGGGAGACTGGGGATTATTGCTGCTGGCTGAACTGTTTCATAATGGCATAGCAAGTCCTGCAGAGGTGTTCCGATGCTATGCAGCAGGATGTGGGATACTCACCATGCTGTGCAGGAGAAGGGAAGTTTCTGTGGTCTCTATATGTGTTAACAATGGGAGATCATAATGAAGGTTGATTTGATGAGGATCATGATGGTAAGTTCTCAAGAAAACACTGTTTAGCATTCTATTAAGAAAGTACCCCAGTTAGTTTCTGTGGGCCTCTCTGAATCCATTTTCTAACATTTCCTACTTTGCTCTGTGGCCAGGAGATCTAATATTTCCAGACTCTAATATATACCTACACTCCCTTGCCCCTTTCTTCTGGTTGGATTTTGTCACCAGAAGGCACTTGCAGCCAACTGAAATATGGGAAGCAAGAGAAGATGGAGCATTCTCTTTTGGGATCTGAGGTAGTAATGGCTTCCTATTGTTGCCAGTCCCTGGATACTTTATTCTCTCTTGGTGGTTTTTTTTTTTTTTTCTATTTTCTCCTCAATTATTCCTTTTGAGTATCCATATGAGAACCTATATATAATATATATTTATGAGAAATATATAAATGATATTTTATGTATCTTATAAAAATATTTTTCCATACAAAAGAGCTACAATGTAAAAAACTGAAAACATTTGAGGTGGTTTAGAGAATGAATGTGGGAGTCATCCTGGACCTTCTGCGTATTGCAGCTCTATTTCCCAGTTGTGTAATGCTGAATAAGTTAGTTCATCTCCCTGAGCTCTGACTTTCTTATATTTAAAATGGAAATAATAATACTATGTATTAGTAGCTCATAGGGTGATTTTCATGAGTAAACAACCAAATGTATGTAAACTGCTTAGTTAATTAACATTATAGCTTTTTCTGTTATTATTTAGAACTATTTTTATTTATTTACTTTTCTGAGACAGAGTCTTGCCCTATCACCCAGGCTGGAGTACAATGGTGTGATCTTGGGTCACTGCAACCTCTGCTGCCTGGGTTCAAATGATTCTCCTGCCTCAGCCTCCTGAGTAGCTGGGATTATAGGCACCTAGTACCATGTCCAGCTAATTTTTGTATTTTTAGTAGAGATGGGGTTTCACCATGTTGGCCAGACTCGTCTCAAACTCCCGACCTCGTGATCTGCCTTCCTTGGTCTCCCAAAGTGTTGGGATTATAGGCGTGAGCCACTGCGCCCAGCCTAGAACTATTTCTTTTTAAAACAGTAGAGGTCAGGCATGATGGCTCACACCTGTAATCCTAGCACTTTGGGAGGCTAAGGCAGGAGGATTGCTTGGGGCCAAAAGTTTGAGATCACCCTGGTAGACACGGTGAGACCCCATCTCTTTAAAAAAAAAAAAAAAAAAAAAAAAGCTGGGTATGTTGGTGAAACCAAGGCCTCATCCAAAATCAAATACTCAAAAAGTTTCTAGGCTGGTCCGAAGGTAGAGAGTTACCTCAGTTGATTGGTCACAGTCAGTTACAGATAAAATTCCTTGTTCTGCTCTTTCCCCCCATTTTACTATTGCACTTGACTAGTCTAAAAAAGCAGAAAAAAAGTTGCTATTGGAGGTTTCTTGACCTGCAAGTCATACAATCTGATTGGCTTCTTTTAGGATAAATGAAAATTAATGGAGGAATATGGAGATGCTTCCAGGTCACAGGAAAGTCTGGAGGATCAGGCTTGAAATAGAATTGTGGTGATTCCCAAAGGAAGATGATCCCTGGAACATTTATCCCTGATACATTTTTACCTGACTGCTGCTCTAGGACGAATGTCCTCTAATAATTTATTCTGTCACGGAGTCACTTTGCTGAAGAATTCAGACACTAGAAGAAACTTTCCTGTTAGTATTGAGGTCACGTGCTTACCTGTGATAGTTAACTTTATGTGTCAACTTGGCTAGACTGTGGTAACAGTTGTTTGGTCAAACACTAGTCTAGATGTGGCTGAAGAGGTGTTTTCTAGATGTGATTTACATTTATAATTGGTTGCCTTTAAGTAAAGCAGATTAACCCCTGTAATGTGGGTGAGAATTGTCCAGTCAGTTGAAGGTCTTAAGAGCAAAAATGAGGACACTTGTGGAAGAGGTAATTCTTCCTTCAGACTGCAACATAGAAATTCTGCCTAAGCTTCCAGCCTTTGGACTCAAAACTGTAGCATCAACTTTTACTCAAATCTCCAGGCTCCTGGCTTGCCCTATGCATTTCAGACTTGCTAGTCTCCACAATTGCAGGAACCAACTCCTTAACTTCTCTCTCTCTCTCTTTCTCTATCTATCTACATACCTATCTACCTACCTACCTCTATATAGAGATAGATACATAAATGGATGTGTGTATATCTATCTACCTAGGTATCTAGGTATCTATCTCCCATTGGCTCTATTTCTCTGGGGAGAACTCTCACTGCTACATCATGCTTCACATCTTATCTGGACCACAGGAGAAAAGCTGTAGAGAAGGACCAAAGTCCCCTTTGGTGGGAGAGGAGAAGGCAACTCTGTGTACTGTCCCACCAAGAGTGAATGCAGTGGGGGTGGAGGTATTTCCTCAAAGAAAATTAGGATATGGTTAAGAAGAAGGAACAGATATTGGAAGGTCAAAATCCCCCATATCCTCTAAAGACATTATCTCTGCCTTACAAGAATCTGTATCTTAGCTAAAATAGCATGTTACTAATTTAGTCATGAGACAGAATCTCAACAACTATTGCCATATAACAGAGGCAGAAGGATGTGCTAAAGAGAACCCTAAGCAAAGTAAGAATGTACGAGTACTGATCCTTATCTTGCTTTGCAAACTTGAACAAGTCCCTGCCTTTAATTTCCTGTTCATATAAAATTGCAGGTTCTAGAGAACTTATATACTCTCTAGCATATTATAAAAATTGCTTTATCTGGCATTTTTCTATAAATAAACATCCATGAGAATCTCCTTTCTAAAATTTATCAGCAAATCTTTCAGGAAAACTTTTCTGAATTTCTTAAACCACTCAAAACCACAAAACATCCCACAACATCCTGAAACTCAGTTTACCTTGTAATTATTTATGTCTGAGTCTATCCAGACTGTGAGCTCCTTAAGAATAAGACCATATTTTACTGACCTTGGGATTCAAGACCCAATACTTGACATAAAAGAGATATCTCATAAATATCTGATGGTAGAAGAGGGAAAAGGAGATAGAGTAAAAAACAATTCTCACTAATATTTTGACAAAATTTTTCCCACATGCTGATTATCTATCAGAAAAGTAAATAAGTTTATTTTAGTACATCGGTTCATTCCTGTTGACCAAGATTTATTAATCATTACCTTTGGGTTACATTGTCAACTGTTGTTAACTATGTAATACGTGTTCTATAAAGAGCCACAAACTATTGGGGAAGAACAGAAACTAACACACTGCCAACATAAATGCTGTAAAAGCACAGAGATGTTTTGGGTGTGGGGAAGGAATAGGTTACAGACATCTTCAACTAAAAGGGCATGAATAACTTGAGTATTGAAAGATAAATGGATTTCTCCCTATAGAGAAGAGGGAAAAGGGCATACCTGATGGATGAAACAAAATGAACAAAAGTATGGAAGTAAAAGTTTGGATCTTCTGTAGTCCTTATAATGATAACAATGGCCAATATCTAGTGACAGCTAAGAACTATGCTAACTGCCTAATGTGAATCATCTCAAATATCATAATTCTGTTAGGTAGAAATTGTTGTGCTCATTATTATTATTCCTATATTACAGCTGAGGAATCTCGACTTGAGTTTAAATTAAGTAACTTGCCCAAGTTCATAGAACTAGTAAGAAGTAGAATTTGGATTTAAACCCAGGCAGATACAATAATCCACTCTTAACCACTACACTTTAATATGGATGTGTTAAAATTGAGACTTGTGTGTGTTATCATTAGGAATAGCGTAGGTCTGTTGTCAGCTCATCTGCCTCTTTCACTGTCCTGAAAGAACCCACTTGTAATATGAGGAAGTCATTTAGAAATTTCTAGAGACTTCATAGAGAAAGCAAGAAGAGTCTCTATATTATATATCCTATAGCAAATAGCTTCATAATCCCCTTTAGACTGACTCTCTTTGAAAGCCCCTCTTGCCTATCAACACCCTCCATCAATCTCTGTCACACTCTCTGATGATATAAGTTATAATAGAACTACTGCAGTTCTATTACGTGGGCCAAATTTCCGTGTCGTGCTTATCTTTGTGCTCAACAAAACAAACACCAAAAATAAAAACCTGAAATTAGTTGGATCTACCTTCCTTAGAAGGCAGTTCAGTAACTTTGGGATTGGACTCCATATTACGTGGAGCACACTAAAGTATTTCTTGAAACCATATACAATACGATTCCCAAGAACAGTTCTATTCTAATATGTTTCTTTATCTTATTAGTCAAGCATGCTTGGTGGAATTAAATGAAAAGGGAGATTGGAAATGGTGGAAAATACTTTCATTCGTTGGCATTGTTTTCTGTCTGATGGGATATGCGTTGGATTAGAGGAGTCTTGCTGACAGAGACCATCTCCAGTTATAAATTATTAGAAAACCACCAAAGCATTTGCTTTACATAATTAGAGCTTGCAAGGTGAGATAAGTGTCAGTAAT
Source organism: Macaca nemestrina (assembly GCF_043159975.1). Classification (NCBI taxonomy): domain Eukaryota; kingdom Metazoa; phylum Chordata; class Mammalia; order Primates; family Cercopithecidae; genus Macaca; species Macaca nemestrina. The sequence goes on from NC_092135.1 coordinate 108,241,198, forward strand.
TAAAGTAAATGGAGACTTTTTCTTTGGAGGAGGAGCACTTTTTCCTGCTTTTTGAAACCTGTTAATCCCATTCCACTTCCCCAGCTTCAAAGGCTTGGTTCCTTATAATGACGTTCTCAGCACTGCCTGCTGCTCCTCCAGCAAGCTCAGCGCTCCTTTATTGGCTCTGCCACAGGGAGTCACTAGAGACTAACTGGCATGCCTCCTATCTTTAGGTAGACGGTTTTTTAGGGCTTTCTAGGTATTTGTGAAGAGACCAATTCTTGTATTTTCCTTCCCAAAATTATTTTATCCATGCCTACATAGTATTATGTATTTTTAGAATGATAGACAACCAGGTGACTCCCTAACTGTGGGTAAATCATTTCCATGAGTCCAAGTATTAATAGTTTACTCCCAATTCTTTTATATTAAATCCCAAAGGGGTCTTTGTGAGAGAATTAACCACAAATATGTAAGTTCCTTTATTAAAGTTAACCAGAGAAATCAGATGTTTTACATTATTATATATCTATATATACAGTATGTAGATACACACACACACGAACACACAGTAGCCGAAGCAAAACTTATAACACAGAGCAGTAAGTTACACATGGTCATCAGAATAGTAGCTAACACAGAATAACTACTATATATGACAAATTCAGGCTATTTCACCTAATGCACATACCTGGGAAAGTAGTAGTATCCCCGTATTTTACAAAAAAGGAAACATTCAGTGGGACTAAGTGGCCTGCCTATAATTTCTTATCTAAATCTTTCTGGCTTTCTAGTCCGTAACCTTCTATCACAACACTGTACTCAAAGAGCAGAAAAAATGCAAGTAACTTTCCTCAGTCCTTTAAGAAACAGTAAATGAGCTGTCATTTGTTCAATAAACATTTAATTGAAAATTGTATCTTTCTCTTCATTCCTAAAAGGGTGAGGAACCTTATCAAAGCATTAGTAAGCTCAGTAGTACACAAAAGAGAAAAGCAAACTAGATGAATTAAGGGGGATAAAGTTACTATAAAGTGTTTATAAAAACTGTATTGCAAAGTGACCCAAAGACTTATACTAAAGAGAATCTTCCTTGACTTTTAATCTCAAGTATTAGATAATACATTTCCAGTATTTCACATTTTGAAATTCTATTCTTTTATTTCATAATTGAATATCCAGTCAACCAACACATTGAGTATGGTATTAGGGCTGATTTAATGCTTTATTGTACTTAATTTTTATCTTTCTCATTTTATTTTTCATTGTTTATGGACTATCTACTTCTTATCCATACCATAAACACCTTTAATTTTCAATTTTGAACTTTTTTATAGGATATATACAAAATTCAGTATCACATTAATATAATTCTGGAAAGACAACCGTAGGGTAAATTCACTGCACAAACCCAGATAATTTTGCTGGCCAAAGATGAACTGTTACTTTGTAGGAAATGACACCAAGAGAGGTGAAAACAGCCATTTGACTGGAGGTTTAAAAAGATTAATTTAGCATATCAGACATGGCTAAAGGATGTTATTGAATAGTGTTCAAAAGAGCAAATTGTACAAAAGTTAAACCTCAAAGACTCATACACAGGAATTCATGTTATAGAGTCTTGCATAGATGCTAGAGATGAGTTGCAACCATCATGGCAAAGAGAAATAACTATTACAAGGTTTACAATGTCATGAAATTGGAAAGAAACCCATGGTTTAGGACAACTTTTTCTGGTTCTGCGAGAGTTTCTTGAAGGGAAAACATGTAATGTAAATACTTAATTTCTGTTTCTTTAAAAATCAAGAAGTGGCCATTGGGGAAAAATGTCTTTAGTGTATGCTTTTGTTTCCTGTTTTCCACAATCTCTCTAATAAAGCTGGGACAGAAATTCATCAAATGACAAGATTGACTTCTAAGCCTGTCGAGGATTCTGGTGGTAGGCTTGTGTTATGTACAGATTCTCTTTGGTTTGCATTTAAGCTTAGCATAGTATAACAGAAAACACACAGAAGGCTGTGATGGCACAGTAATCAAGAATGGAATGGGATTTTAATTTCAATTATGGTTACATACAGGTATTATGAAGGAGTTTTCATATGCAAGTTGGGTCACTGAAGTAAGGAAATCCACAATAAAGGAGTTCATTTTATTATTAGTTCCTTGCAGGTCTTTATATTTTCTATTATGTTATTATAACAGTTCTCAATTTTGACCTTTTTCAGTTAGAACAGAAAAACTATAATTTTGTTGGTTTAGAAAACTTCAGTTAATTCCCTTTTTATCTGGGTTTAGCAAAGTCAGCAAATAAGGTGCTAGGCTCAATCTAAAGCCATGTAAATTTCAAGGGAAATTCAATGTATTTCTGATTTAGTTATACATTACTCGTTGAAATATTATTTGGTGGAAAATGCTTGATGTCCAGAAACCTTATGATCCATTTTATTATCTTTTTTATTTGATCCAGGAAGTTGATTTTCATGGGTAGTAAATAAAGTTTATATCCAGAAAGATGAAGCCATGTAGTCTAACAATATGCTTATTATAATTTACACCACCAGTATTTCCAAACAGATTTCATATGACTTACAGTAAAAGAATTTTCAATAGGACAATTCAAAATAAAGGTAAAAATTGAGATGAAAAGGTGTAGAGGAAATAAAAAATAACTATATGAGGAGAATTATAAAATATATTAAAATGGTTCTGAGCGTCCTGACTGCCAAGGCAAAAGGCAAACCAAGTGATTTTACTTGGAAGCCAATTCTGCTACTTTGGTTTACCATCATCATGGATAGTACACACATCACATTACAAATGCAGAGGCTTAGCAAATCAGTAAACAGGAACACTGTCCAGCTACATGTATTAGTCTGTTCTCACACTGCCATAAAGATACTACCTGAGACTGGGTAATTTATAGAGGAAAGAGGTTTAATCGACTTACAGTTCTGCATGGCTGGGGAAGCCTCAGGAAACTTATAATCATGGCAGAAGGTGAAAAGGAAGCAAGGCACATCTTACATGGTGGCAGGAGAGAGAGAGTGCAGAGGAAAATGCCAATGCCACTTTTGAACCATCAGATCTCCTGAGAACTCCGTCACTATCACTAGAACAGCATAGAGGAAACTGCTCCCATGATCCAATCACCTCTCACCTGGTCCCTCCCTTGATACATGGGGATTCCTTTTTTTTTTTTTTTTTTTTCCTTCAGACGGAGTCTTGCTCTGTCACCAAGCTGGAGTGCAGTGGCGTGATCTCGGCTCACTGCAACCTCTGCCTCCCAGGTTCAAGCGATTCTCTTGCCTCAGCCTCCCGAGTAGGTGGGACTACAGGCATGTGTCACCATGCCCAGCTAATTTTTGTATTTTTTTTAGTAGAGACAGGGTTTCACCATGTTGGCCAGGATAGTCTCAAACTCCTGACCTCGTGATCTACCCGCCTCGGCCTCCCAAAGTGCTGGGATTACAGGGGTGAGCCACTGTACCCAGCTGGGGATTACAATTTGAGATGAGATTTGGGTGGGGACAGAGTCAAACCATATCACCGTATTTCCCAAAGTAAATGAAAACTCAAGGGTTCTTGCAAAGTAATTCCTAACAGAAATACCTTCATTCCTGTGTTTTGAAATCATGTGAGAAAATTGCTGTTGTTTTTTTTTTTTTTTCCTCTGTGAACAACTAAATAAAAACTAGGTAACTTTGGTAATTGTGTAGAATTTTTCATTAAATATCTATTTAATTTTTATTTTTCATTAAATATCTGTTTAATTTTTATTTAATTTGAGGTTTTTTAAGAACCTAAAATTCCTTGCATTCTTTTGTTGTCATCGTTGCAAGTACTAAAAAACAATTTTAGAAAACCCAAAACAACGACAAAAAAGAAAACAGCCATCACTGAAATCTTCCTTTGACCCAATTCCTTTTCCATTGAGTTTTAAAGATTAAACGCAGCTTTTATTTTGTTTTTGTTAACAGCAAAAGTAATACACCGCAAATTTAAAAAAAGCCAAAAATGCCTACATAAAGAAAACATGCAAACAAACAAAAACCTTATAATTTTACTTATCTATAGATAATCATTAATAATAGCAAGGTACATCTCTCCACTTTTGGAGTGTGTGGTTATGTTTTGTAGCATAAAGTTTTATTGTACTTTATTTACCAAAAGTAATGAAACCTGAATTTGGATTGTTGAGACAAAAATCAATGGCAGAAATGCACTAGTTTTACTAGATTAAATATCGGTAAGTTTTTTTTTCTATATGATGTTCAACTTAATGAATTTGACAGAGATTCTGAACTTATATATTGGTAAGGAAATATACCAATGATTTTGAATTACTTATCTATGCAGAAGAAACCGTTTTTGGAATTAAGACCATGTGAAATAAACTGGGTTAACGTATTTCAATTTTTTTCTCAACTTCTCAACTTTCTCAACTTGCTCTTCACTGGTCTTTTTTTTCCCCCTAGCTGTCCCTTTCCTTTTGCACTCCATATTCTCTCTCCCCTACTTTATATTTTCCTATAGCACTATTATTTTATAATTTCCTATATAACTTATTTAATTATCTATTTCCCAGCAACAGAGTATAAATTGATGAGGGCTGCTGTTTTTTAATGTTTTATTCATTGACCTGTGTAAATTGAGCAGAACCAGATGAATAATTTCAAAATGTGGATAAGCTTAATGTTGTCCTTATAATATTTGACATTAATAGACTGAAGAAGAGAATCGCCTAGATTCTCAGGAGCAGCAATTTAATGACATGCATGCCCTTAGTTTCGCCCCCATCTTATGTCAGATATCAAAATATTCACAATTCTTTCAATTCTAATCAACATGCTTTTCTATTGAACTTGGGCACAGTCACATAATCCTGGTTAAAATAGTGTTCCACCTATTTTAAGTGGTTTCTCCACTTAAGTGAGGAAAGATCAACTGACGAGATGATACCTACAAGATGTCAAATCATTCTCTGAATAGAAATTTTTATAACAATTTATTTGTATGTAAAGAATGCTGCTTTTTTTTTTTTTTACATTAAGTTCTGGGATACATGTGCAGTACATGCAGTTTAATTACATAGGTATACATTTGTCATGGTGGTTTGTTGCACTTATCAACCTGTCATCTAGGTTTTAAGCCCCACATGCATTAGATATTTGTCCTAATATTTTCCCTCCCCTTGTCTGCCACCCCCCGACAAGCCCCAGTGTGTGATGTTCCCCTCCCTGTGCCCATGTGTTCTCGTTGTTCAACTCCCACTTATGAGTGAGAACATGAGGTGTTTGCTTTTCTGTTCCTATGTTAGTTTGCTGAGGATAATGGATTCCAGCTTGATTCAAGTCCTGCAAAAGACATAAACTCATTCTTTTTTATGGCTGCATAGTATTCCATGGTGTTATGTGCCACATTTTCTTTATCCAGTCTATCATTAATGGGCATTTGGGTTGGTTCCAAGTCTTTGCTATTGTAAATAGTGCTGCAATAAACACACATAGGCATGTGTCTTTACAGTAGAATTATTTATAATCCTTTGGGTATATACCCAGTAATGGGATTGCTGAGTCAAATGGTATTTCTGGTTCCAGATCCTTGAGGAATCACCACTGTCTTCCACAATGATTGAACTAATTTACACTCCCACCAACAGTGTAAAGGTATTCCTGTTTCTCCACATCCTCTCCAGCATCTGTTGTTTCCTGACTTTTTAATAATTGCCATTCTAACTAGTGTGAGATGGTATCTCATTGTGGTTTTGATTTGCATATCTCTAATGACCAGTAATGAGCTTGTTTTTCTTATGTTTATTGGCCACATAAATGTCGTCTTTTGAGAAGTGTCTGTTCGTATCCTTTGCCCACTTTCTGATGGGGTTGTTTTCTTCTTGTACATTGAAGTTCCTTGTAGGTTCTGGATATTACACCTTTGTCAGATGAGTAGATTGCAAAAATGTTCTCCCATTCTGTAGGTTGCCTGTCCTCTGATGATAGTTTCTTTTGCTGTGCAGAAGCTCTTTAGTTTAATTAGATCCCGTTTGTCAATTTTGGCTTTTGTTGCCATTGCTTTTGGTGTTTTAGTCATGAAATCTTTGCCCAAGCCTATGTCTGGAATGGTATTGCCTAGGTTTTCTTCTAGTTTTTTATGGTTTTGGGTTTTACATTTAAGTCTTTAATCCATCTTGAGTTAATTTTTGTATAAGATGTAAAGGAGGGGTGCAGTTTCTGTTTTCTGCATATGGCTAGCCAGTTTTCCCAGCCCATTTATTAAATAGGGATACTTTTCCCATTTCTTCTTTTTGTCAGGTTTGTTGAAGATCAGATGGTTGTACATGTGTGGTGTTATTTCTGAGGCCTCTGTTCTGTTGCATTGGTCTATACATCTGTTTTGGTACCAGTACCAAGCTGTTTTGGTTACTGTAGACTTGTAGTATAGTTTGAAGTCAGGTAGCGTGATGCCTTCAGCTTTGTTCTTTTTGCTTAGGATTGTCTTGGCTATATGGGCTTTTTTATGGTTCCATATGAAATTTAAAATAGTTTTTTCTGATTCTGCAAAGAAAGTCGATGGTAGCCTGGGGGAATACTTTGGGCAGTATGGCCATTTTCATGATATTGATTCTTCCTATCTATGAGCATGGAATATTTTTTTCCTTGTTTTTGTTCTCTCTTATTTCCTTGAGCAGTGGTTTGTAGTTCTCCTTGAAGAGGTCCTTCACATTCCTTGTAAGTTGGATTCCTAGGTATTTTATTCTCTTTGTAGCAATTGTGAATGGGAGTTCACTCATGATGTGGCACTCTGCTTGCCTATTATTGGTGTATAGGAATGCTTGTGATTTTTGCACATTGATTTTCTATCCTGGGACTTTGCCAAAGTTGCTTATCAGCCTAAGAAGTTTTTGGGTTGAGGAAATGGGGTTTTCTAAATACACAATTATGTCATCTATGAAGAGACAATTTGACTTCCTCTCTTCCTGTTTGAATACCCTTTATTTCTCTCTCTTGCCTGATTGTTCTGGCCAGAACTTCCAATACTATGTTGACTAGGAGTGGTAAGAGAGGGAATCCTTGTCTTGTGCCAGTTTTCAAAGGAAATGCTTCCAGCTTTTGTCTATGTACCATGATATTGGCTATGGGTTTGCCATAAATAGCTCTTATTATTTTGAGATACATTTCATCAGTACCTAGTTTATTGAGAGTTTTTAGCATGAAGCAATGTTGAAATTTATTGAAGGCCTTTTCTGCATCTATTGAGATAATCTTATGGTTTTTGTTATTGGTTCAAAAAGTTATGATTGCAATAATAGCAACCTTTTCATTTATTTAGCTACTACAATATTTCAGGAACTTTACCTATGTTATCTCATTTAATCTTCACAGCAGAACTTTGTAAATATTCTATTTAATATATGAAATGATGAAGTTTGCGTATCTAGGATGTGCTAGAACATATTAAACTCAAGTCTATCCTCTTATCTACCACCACACCATTAAGCATGATTGGGAAGAATAATTAAGAAATACCAGAAGATAAAACTGAGAAAGTTCCCAAAGGGCCTTGTACATATTGAAGTCCTTTGGACATTAACTTCTAGGCAGTAGGGTGTTATTAAATATTTAAACCAGAAGAATAACATAAATAGTTTTAATATTTAGAAAGATCGGATGTAAAAGTGAAAATAAGGAGACCAGTTTATAGGTTATTTTGGTAGTCTGATGGCAAGATGATGGAGGTTTAACTATGTAAGTGTGAAAATGAAGAAAACCTTCAGGGTAGAATCATCAGGTTTTTGATGATTGGATTGATGTGGAGAGAGGGAGAAGTACATATTGAATGTAATTCCCAAATTCCTGATTCGGGCTAGTAGGTGGATGTAGGATACAAAATGTAAGAGAAGAAGAGAAAACATATATTTGGAGACGATAATTCCTTTGATTTTGGATGTGTGCAAACTGAGATGCCTCTTGATGTCCAACAAACCTGTTTGGTCAGTGGTCAGTTAGCTGAATTTAGTGCTCTGGAGATGGGTCTGGGTAAAGACACAGATATGAGTGTTGCCAGCGTTGAATTACATTTGTAATGCAAGAGAATAAGAAAGTGGAAAATGAGAATAGAGGACAGAGGACAGAACACGTGGAACATCTGAGGAAAAATACATGTGGAAAGCAGAGAAAGAGAAATCAGAGCAATGGAGTCAGAAAACAGTCTTTTCCTCAGATACCAAAGAAGAGAATTTCAAGAGGTCATACTGAATATTTCTGAGAGGTTGAGAACTGAAAAAATAGCTTTAGACCTGATCACTAATAATTTCTAAAAGAGTGATTTCACTGTCTGTGGAAATAAAACATTTGTAAAAATTTTGTTTTCTCATTGCTGAGTTACTGGGACATGAAAAATTGAATATCCACTATAATATTCTCTTGAAAGGTGTAATAGTGAAGAAAAGTAGTAGAAACCAGAAAAGCAGTGAACAAGACTCAATGCCTGTCTTCAAGCATCTCATTTAATTCAATCATATCTGTATTAATATTGTGTGTTTATATTCAATATCTAATAAGGGATATAGATAATAGAAAGTCCTGGCAGTAAAAATCTAGCCTAATACATGCTATAGTGGGTTAGAACACAATGTTACAGAAAAATAGAGGGGAGATATCCAATTTATCCTAGGCTACAGGACTTCAGAACTTTAGCTGAGCTGTGAAGGCTAAGCAGGAGTTAGTCAGATGAAGTTGTGGAAGGAGGAAGTATAATACCTTTGAAGATAAGGTACAGCATTTGAAAATTTCCAGAAATGAACAAGTGTTGGGAGTATGGGCAGCTGTCAAGAATTCAGCATGGCTAACATGTATAGTGTGAGAATAGGTGAGGAGTAGTGAAAGATGAGGATTGGAGAATATAAAGAGATCAATCATGGCCAGGTGTGGTGGCTCACACTTATAATCCTAACACTTTGGGAGGCTGAGGCAGGTAGATCAGGAGGTTAGGAGATTGGGACCATCATGGCCAACATAGTGAAACCCCATCTCTACGAAAATACAAAAAAAAATTAGCCGGGCGTGGTAGTACACACCTGTAATCCCAGCTACTAGGGAGGCTGAGGCAGGGGAATTGCTCAAACCCAGAGGTAGAGATTGCAGTGAGCCGAGATCATGTCACTGCACTCCATCCAGCCTGGTGACAGAACAAGACTTTAAAAAAAAAAAAAGATCAATCATTAGAAGTTTTGCAAGCTGGGTGGAGAGTATCTGGAACTTATCCTGGGACCAATAGCGCTCTTAAAGTGATTAAAGCAGGAGAGTGACATAATCAGATTTACATTTTAGAAAGATGACTCTGATTGAATGATGAGACTAGGTTATAATGGAGTTGGAGATGAAGGTAGTAAGATGGGAGTCAAAGTAGGCTGCAAAACAGTAGGCTGCAGTGATCATCCAGGAAGAGGTTGATGATTGTGTGAACAAAGGCAATGACAATCAAAAAATAGAGAGTTAGACTGGTTAAAAAGATATTAAGGAGATAGATTATTGATTGAGTGTGAGGAACAGGGATGAGGTAGAGGGTAAAGTCAAATATGACATTGTGAATTAGTTGGAAGAAATTATAAGAGTTCTCTTTTGGATATTTGATTTTAAGATGATTTTGAGACATCAGTGGCTTATGTCCAGGAAGTTGTTGAACACAGTCTTGAAGCTCATGGGAGAAACTTTACCTCGTATAAGATAAAGATTTGGAGTCAGGAGTGTATAGATGAGAATGTAAGACATGGAGAGATTGAGATTGCCCAGAAAGAGTGTATAGTGTGAGAAGAAAAGAGGGCTGAGGACAGAACCCTGAGCAGCAAAAAGATTTAAGAGATGAACAGAGAAAGCAGCAGCAAGAAAGTTAGGGAAAAAAGCAAAAGTGTAGCATCCCAGGAGCTCATAAACCAAGGAACAGAGTGTTTTAAGGAGAGTGGATAAATAATACTACATGTCTCAGAGAGATAAAACAAGAGAAAAACTAAATGGAACTTGCTAATTCTATAATAAATTGTTTTGGGGTAGGGCATTGTTAATTTCCATCCGTATTTCTGGCTTAGTTTGAATGAATAGATTTCTCTGTAGTTTGAACTTGATCTTTGCATGATTAATATACGAATAAAGTATATCCAGTAGTGTGACACATTCATAAACCCAGAGGACTGTACCAGAAGAAAAGAAGAAAAATATGAGTGCTTCCCACATGCCAAATAATTCACATTTTAAAATTTTTATTTTAACTGAAACATAATTATATTTATGGGATAAAATGTTGATAGTTGGATACTTGTATGTAATGAGTAATGATCATATCAGTAATTAGCATATCCATCATGTCAAACATTTATCATTTCTTTGTGTTGGGAACACTCAAAATCCACTCTTCTAGCTGCTTGAACATATATGATAAATTGTTACGGTCACCCTACAGTACTATAGAAGACAAGAATTTATTCCTTCTATCTAGCTGTATTTTTGTAGTATGTGTTAACCAACCTATGATTATTCCTCCACCCCTGCCCTACCCTACCTCTAGTAACCACTATTCTATTTTCTGCTTCTATGAGATCAACTTTTAAAGCTTTCACATATGAGTGAGAAGATGCAGTGTTTCTCTTTCTGTGCCTGGCTTATTTCACTGAACATGATGTCCTCCAAGCTCATCCATGTTGCTGTGAATGACAGAATTTTTTTTGAATGGCTAAAATCCCATTCTGTGTGTATACCACATTTTTTCTATCCATTTGTTGATGGACACTTACGTTTATTCCATATCTTGGCTGTTGTAAATAGTGCTGAGATAAATATGCAAGTGCAGATATCCCTTTGATATACTGATTTCCTTTCCTTTGGCAATTGTATTAGTCTGTTCTTATGCTGCTAATAAAGACATACCTGAGGCTGGGTAATTCATAAAGAGAAAGGTTTAATGAACTCACAGTTCCACATGGCTAGGGAGGCCTCACAATCATGGCAGAAGGAAAAGGAGGAGCAACGTAACATCTTACATGGTGGCAGGCAAGAGAGCATGTGCAGGGGAATTGCCCTTTATGAAACCATCAGATCTCATGAGACTTATTCACTATCATGGGAACAGCACAGGAAAAACCCACCCCCATGATCCAGTTATCTCCTACCAGGTTCCTCCCATGACACATGGGAATTATGGGAGCTACAAATCAAGATAAAATTTGGATGGGGCACAGCCAAACCATATCAGTTATATACCCAGTAGTGGTATTGCTGGATCATGTAGTAGTTCTATTTTTAGTTTTTTTGAAAAACCTTCATACTGTTTTCCATAGTAGCTGGCCTAATTTACATTTCTACCAACAGTGTACAAGAATTCCACTTTCCCCACGTCCTCTCTAGCACCCATCATTCCCTGTCTGTTTTAAAAGACAAAAATAAAATAAAATAAAAGCTGTTTTAACTGGAGTAAAATAAATCTCATTGTGGTTTTGATTTTCGTTTCTCTGTTAATTAGTGATGTCAAACATTTTCTTCATATACCTTTTGGCCATCTGTATGTCTTTTTTTGAGAGATGTCGATTCAGCTCATTTGCCCTATTTAAAATTGGATTGTAATTAATCTTGCTGTTGAGTTCTTTGTATATTTTGGATATTAATCTCTTGACAGATGAATACACTGCAAATATTTTCTCCCATTCTGCAGATTCTCTTTGTTGAATTTTTTTTTTTTTTTTTTTTTTTTTGAGACTGAGTCTTTCTCTTGTCACCTAGGCTAGAGTGCAATGGCATGATCTTGGCTCACTGTAACTTCTGCTTCATGGGCTCAAGTGATTCTCCTGCCTCAGCCTCCTGAGTAGCTGGGATTACAGGTGCCTGCCACCACATCTGGCTAATTTTTGTATTTTTAGTAGAGATGGTGTTTTGCCATGTTGGCCAGGCTGGTCTTGAACTCCGGACCTTGTGATCTGCCTACCTTGGCCTCCCAAAGTGCTGGAATTACAGGCGTGAGCCACTGTGCTGGCCTTATTTATTTATTTATTTATTTATTTATTTATTATTGCTGTGCAGAAACTTTTTAGTTTGATATTATCCCATTTGTCTATTTTTGTTTTGGTTGCCTGTGCTTTTGAGGTCTTCTCTGTTAAATCTTTGCAGTGTCCTAAAGGATTTTCCCTGTTTCTTCTAGTTTTTCATAGACATTTAAGTCTTCTTTAATCCATTTTAGGTTGATTTTTATATATGGTGAGAGAGAGGGGTCTAGTTTCATTCCTCTGCATGTGAATATTCAGTTTTCCCAGCACCATTTATTGAACAGACTGTTCCTTCCTCAATGAATCTTCTTAGTGCCTTTGTGAAAAATCGATTGGTTTTAAATATGTGGATTTACTTCTGGGTTTCCTATTCTGTTCCAGTGGTCTATCTGTTTTTATTCCAATAGCATGCTATTTTGGCTAATATAGCTTTGTGTGTATGTGTGTGTATATATATATATATATATGTGTGTGTGTGTGTGTGTGTATATGTAATATAACTTTGAAGACTAAGATTGTGATGCCTCCAGCTTTGTTATTTTTGCTTAGGATTGCCTTGGCTGTTTGATGTCTCTGTGAATCCACATAAATGTAGAATTTTTTTCCTGTTTCTGTGAAGAATGTCATTGATATTTTGATAAGGATTTCATTGAATCTGTAGATCACTTTTGGTTGTATGGTCATTTCCACAATATTCTTCTAATTCATGAACTGGAATATCTTTCAATTTTTTTTTGTATCCTCTTAAAACTTTTCTCATCAGTGTTTTATACTTGTCCTTGTAGAAATCTTTCATTTCACCTCCGCAGTTAAATTTATTTCTAGGTATTGTTTTCTGTAGCTATTGTAAATGGGATTGCTTTCTTGATTTCTTTTTTCTATTTTGTTGTTGATATATAGAAATACTACTAATTTTTGCATGTTGATTTTGTATCCTGCAACTTTACTAAATTCATAATCAGTTCTATAGTGGAGCGTTTAGGGCTTTATATATTTAAGATTATATTGTTTGCAAACAGGTACAACTTGACTTCTTCTTTTCTAATTTGGATGTCATTTCTTTCTCTTGCTTAATTTCTCCGTCTGGGGTTTCTAGTACTGTGTTGAATAAAAGTGGTGAATGTGGGCATCCTTGTCTTGTTTCAAGTCTTAGAGGAAAATCTTTAAAAATTTCCCTTTTCAGTGTGTTATTGGCTGTAGGTTTGGACATATAAAACTTACTAAAGGCCGTATATGGCCTTTACTTTGTTGAGGTATGTTTCTTCTATACCTAACTTGTTGAGAATTTTTGTCATGAAGGGATGTTGAATTAGATCAAATGCTTTTTTCTGCATCTATTGAAATGGTATGTATTTTCAAGTGGATCTGTCCCACTTGATCATGGTGAATAATCTTTTTATTGTGTTGGTGAAATTGGTTTGGTAGTATTTTGAGAATTTTTGGATCCATGTTCATCAGGGATATTGATCTATAGTTTTCTTGTGTCCTTGTCTGGTTTTGGTATCAGGGTAATGCTGACATCATAGAATGAGTTTGGAAGAATTCCCTCCTCTTCAATTTTTTGGTAGAATTTGAGAAGAATTGGTCTTAGTCCCTCTTTAAATTTTTGATAGAATTCAGCATGGAAATGATTAGATCCTGGACTTTTCTTTGATGGAAGACTTTTTATTATAGATTCCATCTTGTTACTAATAATTGATCTGTTCAGGTTTTCTATTTTTTCTTGGTTCAACATTAGTAGGTTGCATATGTCCAGGAATTTATCCGTTTTCTCTAGGTTTTCTAATTTGTGGGCATACAGTTGTTTGTAATAGTCTCTAATGATCTTCCATATTTCTGTGGTATCAGCTGTAATGTCTCCCTTCTCATTTCTTTTTTTTTTTTTTTGTATTGCCTTTTTTAAAATTATTATACTTTAAGTTCTGAGATACATGTGCAGAATGTGCAGGTTTGTTACATAGGTATACGTGTGCCATGGTGGTTTGCTGCACCCATCAACCTGTTACCTACATTGGGTATTGCTCCTAATGCTATCTGTCCCCTACCCCTAGACCCCCCAACAGGCTCTGATGTGTGATGTTCCCCTCCCTGTGCCCATGTGTTGTCATTGTTCAACTCCCACTTATGAGTGAGAACATGCAGTGTTTGGTTTTCTGTTCCTGTGTTAGTTTGTTGAGAATGGTGGTTTCCAACTTCATCCGTGTCCCTGCAAAGGTGATGAACTCATCCTTTTTTATGGCTGCATAGTACTCCATGCAGTGTATGTGCCACATTTTCTTTATCCAGTCTATTATTGATGGGCATTTGGGTTGGTTCCAAGTCTTTGCTATTGTGAACAAGCTGCAATAAATATGTATTTATAGTAGAATGATTTATAAACCTTTGGGTATATACACAGTAATGGGATTGCTGGGTCAAAAGGTATTTCTAGTTCTAGATCGTTGAGGAATCGGACACTGTCCTCCACAATGGTTGAATTAATTTACACTCCCACCAACAGTGTAAAAGCATTCCTATTTCTCCACGTCCTCTCCAGTATCTGTTGATTCCTAACTTTTTTTTTTTATTATTATACTTTAAGTTCTAGGGTACATGTGCACAATGTGCAGGTTTGTTACATATGTATAAATGTGCCATGTTGGTTTGCTGCACCCATTAATTCATCATTTATGTTAGGTATTTCTCCTAAGGCTATCTCTCCCCCATCTCCCCACCGACAACAGGCCCCAGTGTGTGATGTTCCCTGCCCTGTGTCCAAGTGTTCTTATTGTTCAGTTCCCACCTATGAGTGAGAACATGTGGTGTTTGGTTTTCCGTCCTTGTGACAGTTTGCTCAGAATTATGGTTTCAGGCTTCATCCATGTCCCTATGAAGGACATGAACTCATCCTTTTTATGGCTGCATAGTATTCCATGGTGTATATGTGCCACATTTTCCTTATACAGTCTATCTTTGATGGACATTTGGGTTGGTTCCAAGTTTTTGCTATTGTGAATAGTGCCGCAATAAACATATGTGTGCATGTGTCCTTATAGTAGCATGATTTATAATCCTTTGGGTATATACCCAGTAATGGGATTGCTGGGTCAAATGGTATTTCTAGTTCTAGATCCTTGAGTAATTGCCACACTGTCTTCCACAGTGGTGGAACTAGTTTATACTCCCACTAACAGTGTAAAAGCCTTCCTATTTCTCCACATCCTCTTCAGCACCTGTTGTTTCCTTACTTTTTAATGATCACCATTCTAACTGGTATGAGACGTTATCTCATTGTGATTTTGATTTGCATTTCTCTGATGACCAGTGATGATGAGCATTTTTTTGTGTGTCTGTTGGCTGCATAAATGTTGTCTTTTGAAAAGCGTCTGTTCATATCCTTCACACACTTTTTGATGGGGTTGTTTAATTTTTTTCTTGTAAATTTAAGTTCTTTGTAGATTCTGGATATTAGCCCTTTGTCAGATGGGTAGATAGCAAAAGTTTTCTCCCATTCTGTAGGTTGCCTGTTCACTCTGATGGCAGTTTCTTTGGCTGTGCAGAAGCTCTTTAGTTTAATTAGATCCCATTCGTCTATTTTGGCCTCTGTTGCCATTGCTTTTGGTGTTTTAGTCACGAAGTCCTTGCCCATGCCTACATCCTGAATGGTATTGCCTAGGTTTTCTTCTAGGGTTTTTATGGTTTTAGGTCTAACATTTAAGTCTTTAACCCATCTTGAATTAATTTTTGCATAAGGTGTAAGGAAGGGATCCAGTTTCAGCTTTCTATATATGGCTAGCCAGTTTTTCCAGCACCGTTTATTAAATAGGGAATCCTTTTTCCATTGCTTGTTTTTGTCAGGTTTGTGCAAGATCAGATGGTTGTAGACGTGTAGTGTTTTTTCTGAGGCCTCTGTTCTGTTGCATTGGTCTATATATCTGTTTTGGTACCAGTACCAAGCTGTTTTGGTTACTGTAGACTTGTAGTATAGTTTGAAGTCAGGTAGCGTGATGCCTCCAGCTTTGTTCTTTTTGCTTAGGATTGTCTTGGCAATGTGGGCTCTTTTTGGGTTACATATGAACTTTAAAGTAGTTTTTTCCTACTCTGTGAAGAAAGTCATTAGTAGCTTGATGGGGATGGCATTGAATCTATAAATTACCTTGGGCAGTATGGCCATTTTCATGATATTTCTTCTTCCTATCCATGAGCATGCAATGTTCTTCCATTTGTTTGTGTCCTCTTTTGTTTTGTTGAGCAGTAGTTTGTAGTTCTCCTTGAAGGGTCCTTCACATGCCTTGTAAGTTGGATTCCTAGGTATTTTATTCTCTTTGTAGCAACTGTGAGTGGGAGTTTACTCATGATTTGGCTGTTTGTCTGTTATTGGTATATAGGAAGGCTTGTGGTTTTTGCATATTGATTTTGTATGCTGAGACTTGCTGAAGTTGCTTATCAGCTTAAGGAGATTTTGGGCTGAGACGATGGGGTTTTCTAAATACACATTCATGTCATCTGCAAACAGGGACAATTTGACTTTCTCTTTTCCTAATTGAATACGCTTTTTTTCTTTCTCCTGCCTGATTGCCCTGGCCAGAACTTCCAACACTATGTTGAATAGCAGTGGTGAGAGAGGACATCCCTGTCTTGTACTAGTTTTCAAAGGGAATGCTTCCAGATTTTGCCCATTCAGTATGATATTGGCTGTGGGCTTGTCATAAATAGCTCTTATTATTTTGAGATACGTCCCATCAATACCTAGTTTATTGAGTTTTTTGCATGAAGGGCTGTTGAATTTTGTTGAAGGCCTTTTCTGCATCTATTGAGATAATCATGTGATTTTTGTCTTTGGTTCTGTTTATGTGATGGATTATGTTTATTGATTTGCATATGTTGAACCAGCCTTGCATTCCAGGGATGAAGTCGACTTGATCTTGGTGGACAAGATTTTGATGTGCTGCTGGATTTGGTTTGCCAGTATTTTATTGAGAATTTTTGCATCGATGTTCATCAGGGATATTGGTCTAAAATTCTCTTTTTTTGTTGTGTCTCTGCCACATCTTGGTATCAGGATGATGCTGGCCTCATAAAATGAGTTATGGAGGATTCCTTCTATTGATTGGAATAGTTTCAGAAGGAATGGTACCAGCTCCTCTTTGTACCTCTGGTAGAATTCGGCTGTGCATCTGTCTGGTCCTGGACTTTTTTTGGTTGGTAAGCTCTTAATTACTGCCTCAATTTCAGAGCCTGTTATTGTTCTATTCAGGAATTCAGTGTCTTCCTGGTTTAGTCCTGGAGGGTATACATGTCCAGGAATTTATCCATTTCTTCTAGATTTTCTAGTTTATTTGTGCAGAGGTGTTTGTAGTATTCTGTGATGGGAGTTTGTATTTCTGTGGGATCAGTGGTGATATCCTCTTTATCATTTTTTTTTTTTGCATCTATTTGATTCTTCTCTTTTTTCTTCTTTATTAGTCTTGCTAGAGGTCTCTTTTGTTGATCTTCTAAGAAAATGAGCTCCTGGATTCATTGTTTTTTTTTTTTTTTTTTTTTTTTGAAGGTTTTCTTTTCTTTTTTTTATCTCCATCTCTTTGAGTTCTGCTCTAATCTTAGTTATTTCTTGTCTTCTAACTTTTGAATTTGTTTGCTCTTGCTGTTCTAGTTCTTTTAATTGTGATGTTATAGAGTGTTGATTTTAGATATTTCCTGCTTTCTCTTGTGGGCATTTAATGCTGTAAATTTCTCTCTACACCCTGCTTTAAATGTGTCCCAGAGATTCTGACACATTGTGTCTTTGTGCTCATTGGTTTCAAAGAACATCTTTATTTCTGCCTTCATTTCGTTATTTACCCAGTAGTCATTCAGGAGCAGGTTGTTTAGTTTCCATGTAGTTGTACGGTTTTGAGTGAGTTTCTTAATCCTGAGTTCTAATTTGATTGCACTGTGGTCTGAGAGACAGTTTGTTGTGATTTCTGTTCTTTTACATTAGTTGAGGAGTGCTTTACTTCCAACTATGTGGTCAATTTTGGAGTAAGTGTGATGTGGTGCTGAGAAGAATGTATACTCTGTTGATTTGGGGTGGAGAGGTCTGCAGATGTCTATTAGATCTGCTTGGTGCTGCACTGATTCAAGTCCTGGATATCCTTGTTAACATTCTGTCTCATTGATCTGTCTAATATTGGCAGTGGGGTGTTAAAAAATCTCCCATTATTATTGTGTGGGAGTCTATGTCTCTTTGTAGGTCTCTAAGAACTTGCTTTATGAATCTGGGTGCTCCTGTATTGGGTGCATATATATTTAGGATAGGTTAGCTATTCTTGTTGAATTGATCCCTTTATCATACGTAATGGCCTTCTTTGTCTCTTTTGATCTTTGTTGGTTTAAAGTCTGTTTTGTCAGAGACTAGAATTACAACCCATTTTTCTTTGCTTTCCATTTGCTTGGTAGATCTTCCTCCATCTTTTTTTTTACTCACACATTTTGAGCCTATGTGTGTCTCTGTATGTGAGATGGGTCTCCTGGAACAGCACACTGATGGGTCTTGACTCTTTATCCAATTTGCCAGTCTGTGTCTTTTAATTGGGGCATTTAGCCCATTTACATTTAAGGTTAATATTCTTATGTGTGAATCTGATCCTGTCATTATGATGTAGCTGGTTATTTTGCCCATTAGTTGATGCAGTTACTTCCTAGCATTGATGGTTTTTACAATTTGGCATGTTTTTGCAGTGGCTGGTACCAGTTGTTCCTTTCCATGTTTAGTGCTTCCTTCAGAAGCTCTTGTAAGGCAGGCCTGGTGGAGACAAAAATCTCTCAGCATTTGCTTGTTTGTAAAGGATTTTTTTTCTCTCCTTAGCGTATGAAGCTTAGTTTGGCTGGATATGAAATTCTGAGTTGAAAATTCTTTTCTTTAAGAATGTTGAATATTGGCCCCCACTCTCTTCTGACTTGTAGAGTTTCTGCTGAGAGATGTGGTTAGTCTGATGGGCTTCCCTTTTTGGGTAACCTGACCTTTCTCTCTGGCTGCCCCTTAACATTTTTTCCTTCATTTCAACCTTGGTGAATCTGACAATTATGTGTCTTGGGGTTGCTCTTCTTGGGGAGTATCTTTGTGGTGGTCTCTGTTTTTCCTGACTCTGAATGTTGGCCTCCCTTGCTAGGTTGTGGAAGTTCTCCTGGATAATACACTGAAGAGAGTTTTCCAGTTTGGTTCCATTCTCCCCATCACTTTAAGGTACACCAATTGAACATAGATTTGGTCTTTTCACATAGTCCCATATTTCTTGGAGGCTTTGTTCATTTCTTTTTACTCTTTTTCTCTAAACCTCTCTTCTCACTTCATTTCATTAATTTGATCTTCAATCACTGATACCCTTTCTTATACTTGATCAAATCAGCTACTGAAGCTTCTGCATGCGTCACATAGTTCTCATGCCATGGTTTTCAGCTCCATCAGGTCATTTAAAGTCTTCTTTACACTGTTTATTCTAGTTAGCCATTCGTCTAATCTTTTTTCAAGGTTTTTAGCTTCCTTGCGATGGGTTTGAACATCTTCCTTTAGCTCGGAGAAGTTTGTTATTACTGACCTTCTGAAGCCTACTTCTGTCAACTCGTCAAAGTCATTCTCTGTCCAGCTTTGTTGTCTTGCTGGCGAGGAGCTGTGATCCTTTGGAGTAGAAGAGGTGCTCTGGTTTTTAGAATTTTCAGATTTTCTCCTCTGGTTTCTCCCCATCTTTGTGGTTTTATCTACCTTTGGTCTTTGATGATGGTGACCTACAGATGGAGTTTTGGTGTGGATGTCCTTTTTGTTGATGTTAATGTTACTCCTTTCTGTTTGTTAGTTTTCCTTCTAACAGTCAGGTCCCTCAGCTGCAGGTCTGTTGGAATTTGTTGGAAGTCCACTCCAGACCCTGTTTGCCTGGGTATCACCAGCAGAGGCTGCAGAACAGCAAATATTGTAGAACAGTAAATATTGCTGCCTGATCCTTCCTCTGGAAACTTCCTCTCAGAGGGGCACCCAGCTGTATGAGGTGTCAGTTGGCCCCTACTGGGAAATGTCTCCCAATTAGGCTACATGGGGTCAGGGACCCACTTGAGGAGGCAGTCTGTCTATTCTCAGATCTCAAACACAGTGCTGGGAGAACCACTTCTCTCTTCAGAGCTGTCAGACAGGGACATTTAAGTCTGCAGAAGTTTCTGCTGCCTTTTGTTCAGCTATGCCCTGCCTCCAGAGGTGGGGTCTACAAAGGGAGGCAGGCAGGCCTCGTTGAACTGTGGTGGGCTCCACCCAGTTTGAGCTTCCTGGCTGCTTTGTTTACCTACTCAAGACTCAGCAATGGCGGATGCCCCTCCCCTAGCCAGTCTGCTGCCTCACAGTTCAATCTTGGACTGCCGCTCTAGCAGTGAGCAAGGCTCTGTGGGTGTGGGACCCACTGAGCCAGGCACGGGATATACTCTCCTGGTGTGCTGTTTGATAAGACCATTGGAAAAACACAATATTAAGGCAGGAATGTCCTGATTTTCCCAGTACAGTCTGTCACAGCTTCCCTTGGCTAGTAAAGGGAAATCCCCTGACCCCTTGTGCTTCCTGGGTGAGGTGATGTCCCACTCTGCTTCAGCTTGCCCTTTGTGAGCTGCACCCACTGCCCGACCAGTCCCAGTGAGATGAACCAGGTCCCTCAGTTGGAAATGGAGAAATCACCCGTCTTCTGCATCGATCACACTGGGAGTTGCAGATCAGAGCTGTTCCTATTTGGCCATCTTGGAACCCAGCCTCTCCCTTCATTTCTAATTATATTTTTACCTTACTCCAGCTAATGTGTTGTTGATTTCGTTTATCTTTTCAAAAAATAAACTCTTCACCTTATTGATAATTTGTATTTTTTTTAGTTTCAATTTCATTTATTTCTGCTCTGATCTTTGCTATTTTTTTCCTTCTGTTAATTTGGGATTTGGTTTATTCTTTTCTAGTTATTTGAGACACATTGTTAGATTTTTTTTTAATTTGAAACCTTTCTATTTTTTTTTTTCCTTATGAGACAGGACCTTTTCTGTAACCCAGGCTGGAGTGCAGCAGCATGATCATAGCTCACTGCAGCCTTGATCTCCCAGGCTGAAGAGATCCTCCCACCTCAGCCTTCCAAGTAGCTGGCACTAAAGGTGCACACCACCACTCCCAGCTAGCATTTTTAAAATTTTGAGTAGAGACAAGGTCTCCCTGGGTTGCTCAGGCTGATCTTAAACTCCTGAGCTCAAGTGATCCTCCTGCCTTTGCCTCTCAAAGTGTTGGGATTACAAACATGAGCCATCATGCTTGTCTTCTTTGTACTTTTTTGATTTGGTTCTTATTGCTATAAACATCCCTCTTAATACTGCTTTTGCTGCATCCCATAAGTTTTTGTATGTTGTATTTCTATTTTCATTTGCCTCAAGAAATTTTTAAATTTTCTTCTTAAATTCTTCATTGACCCATGGGTTATTTAGAAGCATGTTGTTTAATTTCCATGTATTTGTACAATTTTGAAAGTTTCACTTGTTATTGATTTCTAGTTTTATTCCATTGAGGTCAGAAAAGATAATTGACATGATTTTAATTCTTAAATTTGTTGAGACTTGTTCTCTGTCATATAATGTGGTCTATCCTTGAAAATATTCTGTGTGCTGATGGAAAGAAGAATGTATATTTTGAACAATTGGGTGAAATGTTCTTTAAGTGTCTGGTAGGTCCATTTAGTCTAAACTGCAGTTTAAATGCAATGTTTATTTGTTGATTTCTGTATATACAATTTGTCCAATGATGAGAGAGGGAAGTTGAAGTTTCTAAGTATTGTATTGGGGTCTATCTCTCCCTTTAACTCTAATAATTGCTTTTTATATCTGGATGTTCCAGGGTTGGGTCCATATATATTTATAATTGTTATTAATTTTTTTGCTGAACATTTACTATATAATGATCTTTCTTGTCTTTTTCTTCCCCAAAGTTTTTGATGTAAACTGTATTTTCTAATATAAATATAGCTACTCATGCTTGCTTTTGGTTTCTGTGTGCATAGAATACCTTTTTTCTTTTTTTTTTTTTTTTTTGAGACGGAGTCTCACTTTGTCGCCCAGACTGGAGTACAGTGGCCGGATCTCAGCTCACTGCAAGCTCCGCCTCCCGGGTTTACGTCATTCTCCTGCCTCAGCCTCCCGAGTAGCTGGGAGTACAGGCACCTGCCACCTCGCCTGGCTAGTTTTTTTTTTTTTTTTTTGTATTTTTTTAGTAGAGACGGGGTTTCACTGTGTTAGCCAGGATGGTCTCGATCTCCTGGCCTCGTGATCCACCCGTCTCGGCCTCCCAAAGTGCTGGGATTACAGGCTTGAGCCACCGCGCCCAGCCAGAATACCTTTTTTCATCCCTTCACTTTCAATTCAGTCTTTACAGGTAAAGTGAGTTTCTTGTAGGTAGCATGTAGTTGGGTTATGTTTGTAATCCAGTCAACCAGTCTGTTTTTCAAGTGGGAAATTTAATCTGTTTACATTCAAGGTTATTATGGATAAGTGAGGACTTAGTCTTGTCATTTTGTTTTGCAGTTGTTTTGTATATCCGTTGTTTCTGCCTCTTTTATTGTTTATCATTGTCGTTGGGTGGTTTTCTGTAGTGACAAACTTTGATTCTTTTCTCTTTATTCTTTGTGTATCTGCTCTACCAGTGAGTTTCATACTTTTGCATGTTTTCATGATAATAATTATCATTTTTTTGCTTCCAGATGTAGGACATTCTTGAGCACTTCTTGTAAGGACAGTCTAGTGTTGATGAATTCCTTCATTAGTTGCTTAAGAAAGACTATTTCTTCCTCATTTCTGAAAGATAGTTTTACTAGATATAATATATCATCCCATTCTGTCCTGGCCTATAAAATTTCTGTGGAGAAATCTGCTGTTAGTGTAATGGGTATTCCCTTATATGTGACTTGATGCTTTTCTCTTGATGTTTTTGGAATTTTCGCTTTGTCTTTTGACAATTTGGAACAAGCACAATATAGTCAAACTTTCTAGAGTAACTTTTATAAAGAAAAGCTTTCATCTGTAGGTGGGTTTTACTGTACCAGTTGAGAAGGGTATTGTGATTGTTTCTGGATAGGTGCAGTGGTACAGTCTCCGTGCAGCTGCTTCAGTGGCATTCAATATCAGGAATAACCGTGAGTGCCTCAGTGGCCTAGGCTGTAGAGGTTTGTGGCAGTGGCAGTGATGGCATAAATTGTTAATGTCATAGGTGTCAAGGGTTTTTGGAGACCTCCTATTCTCATTTTCTCCACAGTGGGGAGACATAACTGAGGAGATCCATCTTGGTATCAGGTCTGAGACAGCCTATAGGCAGGTGTAGTGGCATTAGGTTCCAGGTGCAGGTTTTCAGAGTGGCTGTGGGGATGGGGTCCTAGGTTCAAGGTCTTACAAGTCTATTGTAGTAGCTGAGTCTTGGGGTACATGTTTGTACTCTGTGACAGAGTTGAATGGAGGTTGTCCACAGAGCCAGGATCTGTGGCTCAGGAACCCCCTAGCAGCTTGGGCCCGGAGGGCCAGGTTGTAGCTATGACTCTACCCCTGGAGGGCAAGGCATAGTGCTGGCCCAACTCTGGGGAAGAAACGGTAGTCTGGAGGTTTGTACCCATGGAGCAAGGTGTGATTGAAATTTAGGTACCTGAGCCAATAGGTTGGTTCAGAGATGACCCTGGGATGGATGGTTGGGCTTGGCAGTATCTCAGGCCCTGTGAAGCCAGATGCAGCATCAGCAGCAAGTACCCCAGAATGGCAGAGCTAAGTTGTCTTTTGGGCCCCCAGGGGACAAGGACCCAGCACAGCAATGATTCCACTTCACAGGGAAAGAGGTGTCTCAGCATCTCAGACTCTAGGTGACCAGCTCCAGAGAAACAAGGTATTAGAGTTGTTTGGCCTATAGTGCAGTATGCCTCAGCCTAGCCACTGCTCTGTTTCCCTGTGATGTGAGGTACTATGTCATCTCAGCCCTAGGATGCACAGATGCTCAACATGGCCAGGGCAATTATTCCCCAGGGGTGATGTGCTGCTTCAGCCCAGGCCTGGAGGCCATGACTGTTCTGGGTGGTTTGAACACTATTTCCCTGGGATGTGGAGTGCCACTTCCGCTTAGGTACTAGTGAATGTCCTCTCTGGGTGGCCAAGGCACTGTTTTGTGGGATGCAAGGCACTGCTTCACCCTTAGCACTGGGAAGACATGGCCATTCTGAATGGTCAAAATACTGTTTTACCAGGAGACAGGGTACTGCTTCAACTCTGGCCTAGGGGTTGGGGGTAGGGGTAGGTGGAGCAGGTCCACCTTGAATGGCCCCAGTGGGAAAGATTGTAAGAGCTGTGCACAGCTCAGCTCAGGGATGTTGGGCCACTGGGCTGTGGTGCCTTGGTAGTGGCTTTGCCTCAGGGATAAAGCGGAGCCATAGCTACTCACCCCTCGGACGAGACACACTCCAGTCATAGTCCCAGTTCCAAAATGGTGTAGCACAGTAGCTACTTGAGCCATAGGGAATATAGCACAGTGTCAGCTTCTTCTCTGAGGGAGCACACAACTATGTGGACTCCAGTTGGCTCTCTCAGTGGAGCTTAGTGCCTGTGAGGGCTGCAGGGGGCCCCAGTTGTGAGGTCTGTAGGTGTCCAAGGTGTTGATTGGGGTTGTTGGGGTCCTGAGACTTTACCTTCTTTCTGTAGGAAGTTGTTCCTGGTTCCAAGCTGATTGCAGTTGGGGATGGGGTGGTGGAAACCTGGTGTTTCCTTCTGTTTTCCATGTGACTGTCCTGAGTTTTTGTGCTCACCAGGATTTCTGTTGCTCCTCTGATGCACTTGGGTCCTCTCCCTCAGTTATTTCCACTAAATGCAGTTTATTTGTTGTTCTGGCTGTCTTTATGAGGGGGATGAGTGTTAGGGTCTTCTAGTAAGCCATCTTGCTTTACATTCTTAATTTATTTTAATTCACAAAACAACTCTTTTAAATTCCATTTTGTAAAAGATGACCTTGAAATTGACTACAAGTAATTTCCTGTGGTCAAACAGCTGAGAAGTGATAGCAGTAGAATTCAAACCTAAGCCTGACCCTGAATCATCCACTCTTTAGGGCATGCATTGATTCCTCTCAAGAAGTCTAACAGATGAAGGTGGAAAAGCAAACAGAAGAAAGCATGTTTGACATTTGGACATTTTTGCTGAATTATAGTTCAAACTGAACTTCACCAGTTGTCATCAAATGATTACCATGAAGTATACTTTCATAAATATTATGTGTTGAACCTCTAACATAGTTTTTAAAAAGTATAAAAAATATTTTTCCCCAAATACACTTTTGCTTATTACTTTAAAGTTACACTTTTTTATTGTACCACCAAGCATTATTGATTACTTACTACTATGCTAATAGCATTGTACTTATTCTCATTTTATACAGACTATTATGAGATAAGTTGATGTTTTCTCTTTCACATGTTGAAAGAAGACAATAGGAAAGGACAATCTTTTTTGTCTTTTCACGGATAGAAAGAAAAATCTAACCTTCATGCTACTAAAATTCCTCTTGCTAACTACATGATTACTGACTAAGGAATTTGCTATCATTTTTTAAAAGTTGAAAGAAACTGAGTATTTCTGGGCAATTTCAATATCTGTCCCTGAAAAGTCTGAACTTTATTCCTTCCCAGAAGGTTCACCCCTACATTTATTAGGCCTTTGTCAAAAGTACAAACAGAGATACACACCATAAATTTAAATATTTGTTATCAAACTGTTAAATAATACTCTTATGTCTTCCCTTGACAAATATAGCTTTATAATAACTTAGATGACCAGGTTAGAACTTCTGACCTCCTTGGTCATCTTCCCCAGAATACAGTGGCCTGACCTCTTTCAATTCCCATCTTTAGCTCCATCCTGCACTGTAGGGATCTTGTAGGCAACTCATCCTTACTTTAAACAAAACAAAACAAAAACAGCTGGCTTTGGCACATCTTGATCTTAGGATTGAAAACACTAGTGGCAATCTTCCCTTAGGGGGATGGACCTAAGAAGAATCCCACCCATGTCCTAGAAGAAAGCTTAAAGCCAGCCATTCAAGCAAGGTAGTCTGGAATCCTGGGAATTCAAATTGTGGTCTAGAAATGGGGCCACCAGCTCTGGAGCAGCATGCTCTATTTCTGCATAGATTCCTTGGCTTTGTGGGTATGTGGCTGGAGGAGGGCTGGAGTGGCTCCCTCTAAAATATAAGATCCAGGGCATCAGCCACATTTGCCCTTGTCTGAGAATGGTACTGCCTTTTGGTTTTGCATGGCCATGGTGGAGGCAGAGTAGCTCTGGATAATCACATTGCTGGCAGATGAAGGCTAGCGCAAGGTATAGCTAGTATTCTTTCTTACCAATTATTAATAATCAACTAAAAAATCGATCTTGGTGTGAAATTTCTGACAAGATTCCCAGCAGGTCTTTGGAACCTCATCACCCTTCCCTTTTGCACTGACTTCTCATAGCTTGAAACTGTAAAGTTAAGATCATTTCTGAATTTATTTCTTCATTTTGTTCTTCATTAGCTTCAGTTATCTTGATAATTCAAGCGAGCATAATTCTTTGGACTCCAAATAATTGTTGTTTAATCTCCTCTTTCTTTTTGGAATATAGAGGTGGTTTACCGAATATATCTATAGATTCAGGACTTCCTCTAGACTTAGAACTTAAATGAAGATACTTTTTCTCTGTTCTCTTAAATTTCAAGTTATATTTGCCACCACGGGAAAAGAAGTGTAGATAGAATTCAAGAAAGACACATTATGAATTCTTTCCTATATAATGTTTCTCAGGTCTCTGAGCCCAAGCGAAGTCATCATATCCCCAGTGACCTGCACATATACATCCAGATGGTCTGAAGCAACTGAAGATCCACAAAAGAAGTGAAAATAGCCTTAACTGATGACATTCCACCATTGTGATTTATTTCTGCCCCAACCTAACTGATCAATGTACTTTGTAATCTCCGCCACCCTTAAGAAGGTTCTTTGTAATTCTCCCCACCCTTGAGAATGTACTTTGTGAGATCCACCCGCTGCTTGCAAAACATTGCTCGAAACTCCACCGCCTATCCCAACACGTATAAGAACTAATGATAATCCACCACCCTTTGCTGACTCATTTTTCGGACTTGGCCTGCCTGCACCCAGGTGAAATAAACAGCCATGTTGCTCACACAAAGCCTGTTTGGGGGTCTCTTCACATGGACATGTGAGACAATGTTTCTTGAATTTTTCTTGTGAAATCTAAAAATTAAATTTTTCCCCAATATAATAATAGTTTGTTTTGTCCATAGAGAATAAATTAAGTTCCTGTGCACTCTTTAAGTTTCAAATTTTCAGCAAAAATTTGTGTATAGTATTACATTTTGTCAGAAAGGTAACTTGAAGATAACTAAAAAATAAGCTTGAAAATATTTGCTTATGCTGCATAGGCTTCTCAAAAGTTATTTTTAAAGACTGAGGAATTAGGCACCTGTCATTTTTGCCAGCTGGTGTAGATGTTAAAAATTACTGTCACTCTTCCTCCTGCTACTTTATTTTGCACCTGCTGTTACTTGAGTTACAGGCATTTCACACATGGTAATTTAATAAGGTTAGTTCCCATGACAATGTACTAGATATTATCCCATTGAGGGTTAAACTGGTTTTATAAGGTCTTGAGGGAGAATCACTAAATATAAAACTTGAGATTAAAAATGTAATACCTTGCAGACATCACATTTTTCTAATTAAAAATTTTTAAAGGAGTATAGAAGAAATGACATTTAGCCACATATCCCAAAACAAAAATGAGCCTTTTATGATTGAATTATTTGTACCAGTCAACTTCTCTACATAGTGTCATTTGTAATTAAAACAAACAATTTTAATTGCCTGGTATAACACCTGCAGATAAATACATATTGAGGGCTGTGAACAGTAGTTCAATATAGTAGTCAAGAGCCACATGTTACTATTTAAATTCAAATTTAAATTAATTAAAAGAAAGCAATTAAAAATTCAATTCCTCCGTCACATGGGCCACGTTTCAAATTTTAATTGCTGCATGTGGCTAGTGGTTACCATATAAGACCGAGCAGATATAGATCTTCATTTTCACAGAAAGTTCTACTGGATGATGCTGTGTGATATTTCCAGTTCCTGGTCTTAGGGAAACTTGGCCTTAAAGATCATGAGACTATAGTGCACTTTCCTTAAGAGTGATTGCAGTGTCACAACATCATCATATCAACTACAAAACAGAGGCTGAAATCAAAGTTCTGCCACTGAAATCTGAGTGACCTTTGCTAGACAGAAGGAACACGTTGATCTGAAGCTCCCAAAATCAGGAGAAAGTTGTTTCAGCTTCCAAAGATCTATAGGCAGGCAGGTACTTTTCAAATATTTTATAATCCTGTATATTACAATTATCTTTTGAGGGTGGTACGGAGAACTATTGACCACTCATCTCTTCTAAATAGTCAATTTTTTACCCTCAGATTGTGTCCTAAAGAAAAAATGATAGGTGATAGCATTCTTAAATAAAGTTTATACTATGAACTTTTCTGCTAATTTGTCTTACCACTTTTGACATCTATTAAAAGATTGAACTGATATTTTGGGACATGGGCATGCAAAGGGGAGGGAATTATAGTTGGAGAGAGAATATTAATAAACAGGATCTTGAGTCCTTAAGCAACAGTCCCATCCCAGAGGGTTTTTTTAAAAGTTACAGCTGAAAGGTCACTCTAAATCTTATCCTTGAAGACATTAAGTGAGAAGGATCAAGGTCTTGCTAGACTTTTCTAATAGGCCAGATTGTCACTAGAAGTGAAATAGTTCAAGCCATGAACAAAATGATTTACACAAATCTGAAGAAAACTGTTTTCGCTTTAAATTACCTGCATAGTTTTTAGAAAAATGTCTCTTATCCAGTTTGAATTTCCTCAGATTTCTATTTCACTTTTTCAATAACATACGATTATCTTTATTATTCAATTTGTTATTGCTATGTAGACTGCAGTGATTTCTTCTTTTAAAAGTTTATAAATTGTCAATATTCTCTACATTTAACAAAATAATTGAAGTTTTAAAAATTATTTTCATTAAGAAAATAAAAAATGCAATGTGACTTTAACATTTCAGACTGACCAAAATTGTTTATTGATTTATTGTTTTAAGAATGTTTGTTGATTCATAGTAGATAATAAAGAATGGTGCTTGGATTTGAGATTGTCAATATTTTATTCTTCTCGTCTAGAGCAGCAGATACTTTGTGTGGTATGAATACAATTCAGAGAAAAACTGAAGATGTATAAAAATTCA
Organism: Macaca nemestrina; assembly: GCF_043159975.1. NCBI lineage: Eukaryota > Metazoa > Chordata > Mammalia > Primates > Cercopithecidae > Macaca > Macaca nemestrina. The sequence continues at coordinate 108,270,541 of NC_092135.1, forward strand.
GGGAGTTGCTCAGTCATGAACAGTCCAGATTGCTTTGTTTTTCTGAATGATGGTAAACAGATCTGGAGAGTTTGTCATGGGTGTGATTAAAATAAGTTTCCAGCCAGTCTTCCTAAACAATGCTTGTTCTGTAAAGAAAACTGGAAAACGAATTAGATATTGATTGCATCTTTTCAGGAATAAAACCCCCGAGGAAATAATGTGAAGTGTAAGAGAATAAAAAGCACAAAGCGAACCAGCACTTAAAAGATGAGCCATTTCCTAGTTGTAAGAACCTGGTTGCAAGTGCTTGAATTTGGACTGTTATAACATGGTTTTCTAGAGCAGAAACTGTTAAAAACTACTTTAGCTATCCAAAAAACATTTGCCTGTGCTTTTATTAGTGTTCTGTTCCAATTAAATTAATCAACTAGTCTCTGGTAGTCCACTGCATAATTGTATTACAGTCACAAAGATAGAATTTATGAATGGAAACAAAAACCTCATAAGTTTTGCTTATACACTCATGCAAAAATGCTTTATTTCTAAATAACCCATCTCAAGGTGTTAGTATTTTCTAATTAAATAAACATCTCTTAATTAAGAACTAATATTAATCTACAGCATATAAACTGAAGCTGTCAAGTTTTAAAAAACACAGTATCAAGAAAGCCTTAAATATTAAAGAGGGAACAGGTATATACCTTGAGAGCTCCATTCAGATAGACATGATGTGCTTGACAAAAGCTGTAGGGGCAAAATAGACAAAATAGACAACTTAGAGTTAGGAAACAGTCAAATGTAATAAAAGAAAGGTTTAATGAGTTAGCTCAATCCTATTTTTAGCTGTAACAGTAGTTTCTTTTCTTTTGTATTTAAGGTGTATAGCTCATAATTCTTAGTAGTGGATTTATGACCTTTGCCCAGATTTTGCAAGTTAATTTTTTGAATAAGTGGTACATTCACATACATTTTTATTTTTTAACATGGGGTCTCGTGTTGTCAAGGCTTGACTCAAACTCCTGGGCTCAAGCGATCCTGCTTTACCTCCCAAGCAGCTGGGACTACAGGCACATGTCACTGTGCCCAGCTAGGGTTAAAATTTTTTTTTAACATATGAAAGGATATATAACAACAAAGTGTTTCCCATCACTGTCTGCCAGGCAACTGGTTCCCCTTTTTATAGCTAAATTGACAGAGCTGTTTATGCACATACAAGAACACATAAATATGTTTCTAAAAATCTTTTAACACAAAATGGCATACTCTATATACTGTTTTGTATTTCTTTTTTCAATTAATAATTTATCTTATAGATATTATAACTGTACACAAGAGTGTCCCTGTTTTTTAGGGCTGCAGAGAATTTCACGTTGATACATGGATGGACATTCGATTGTTTTCACATTGATATGTTGGTGAAATTATACATTGATGGACATTAAATTGTTAAAAAAAATTGGCCATTATGAACAGCACAGTAATGAATAACCATCTATATATGGTCATCTCACTTGAGTGAAAGAATATCTAGAGACTAAGTCTCTCCAGAAGTAGATTTGCTGCTATTAGTAGTAACACATCATCACCTAGGGGTTTTAACAATATGCATTCCCATCGGTAATACACGAAATTGCCTGTTTCCATACCCTCTACTCAGCCCAAAGTGTGCCCAAACATTTAATCTTTGGCAATCAGCTTATTGAAAAATGATGTCGCAGTGTAGTTTTATATTATTATTATTTGAGATGCAGTCTTGCTCTGTTGCCCAGGCTGGAGTGCAGTAATGTGATCTCTGCCTCCCGGTTTCAAGCGATTCTCGTGCCTCAGCCTCCTGAGTAGCTGGGACTACAGGCGTGCGCCATCACGCCCAGCTAATTTTTGAATATTTAGTAGTGTCAGGGTTTCACCATGCTGGCCAGGCTGGTCTGGAACTCCTGACTTCAAGTGATCTGCCTGCCTGGGCCTCCCAAAGTGCTGGGATTACAGGCATGAGCCACTGCGACCAGCCGTCAGTGTAGTTTTAATTTGCATTTTTAAAAATTATTAATGTAGTTTTTCATTTTTTCATTTTGTTTCCTATGAATTGTCTGTTCATGTACTTGCTAATTTTCTATTGGATATGATATTTTATTTGTAGTAGTTCTTTTTTATTAGGAAAATTAGCTCTTTCTGATATTAATTGCAATTTTTTTTTTCTGGTTTGCTATCCGTCTTTTGACTGCTTTAGTGGCTTTTGCCATATAGACTTTTAAAAGTATGTGTTTAAATTTGTCAACATTTTCAATGCCTTCTGGTTTTTGTGTCACTGTTAGAAAGAAAAAACTTAATCATTCCAAAGTTATAAAATGAATTCTTCCGTGATTTTTGTGCTCTTTGTTTTTAGCTTTTACATCTCACATGTAAATTATTTGAAATTTGTCCTGGCATAAAATTCAGATTTGACTTTATTTTCTAGATGACTGTCCACTTGTTCAAACAATATTTATTGAATGATTCTCTATGGAGTGTATTTATGGTAATAGCCAAATGTGAAGAATTGTCACATTAAGAATTAAGAATTAAAAGTGAAGTTTAATCAAGATTGTCAGTGAAGATAAGCTTGGCTAAACCCTTTCTTTTTGTCCTCTTCTCCCTCCTTTCCTTTCTTCTCTTTTCTTCCCCTCTTGTTCTCTTCTATTCTATGTTTTTCTCTTTTTGTCTTTATTTATATGTAACTGGGTTCATTCTCTTTGGGGACAGAAAAATTTTTACATTTTCTTAAAAAAATGTAAAAAAATTAAATTTGTAAATTATATTATGCATCTTTGTTTTGTGTAGTGCATTGCTTTCACACCCTCTGGGTGAAGCTGCTATAACTTGGTGGTAGGATTTAAACAATTGGCAACTGTGGGATGACTTTCATTAAAGCAAGAACACTAGACAAGGAGAAGAAATTTTAGTACCAGCCTGGCCATCAGTTGTTTGACCTTCACCAAGTAACTAAACCTCTTTGGCCCGAAGTTTCATTTTCATAATTGCTTCATACTAGTAAAAGACATTGAGATTTCTTCAAGTTTAATATTCTATTAAATTTGATTCTGACATCAGCCCTGTCTATCTCATAGGGATGTTTTGAAGAACTAACAAAAAATATATGTGAAAACACATTTTAAGCTTAAAAACAATGCACAGTATTGCTAAAACACACTGGAATAAATGTTATTTATATGTTCAGATCCTCACATATCTTTTTAGAGTTATGCAATTTGTTGTCATATGTATGTCAATTAGGAAGGAAGAGGAAAAGAAGTTCAAAAGGAGCCCATCATCAATCTGATCAGTTAAGAGTTGCTGTAACCACCAGTGAGCATTGATTCTACCTTCATAGTTGATGCAGCCATTGGAGTCTTCTTGACCTGCCATCAGAGCTTCCACTTCTTCCTCTTTCATCTTTTCACCTGATGAAACAAAACTCTCCTTTTAGAAAGAAGTCCACGTGGTATTTTCAAAATCCACCATAGGTAATCAGCCAAGGGCTTCTGGAGACTAAACTCTTGGCATATAGGAATTGTGACTTTCCCATTCTTTTGGTACTTAATACATTGTCAACTAATTGGTTTTTGAATGAGTTAATTAAATACAAATTATCCCTTGTCATACAAACTGTATCCTATAAGAACTACTATGCTTTCCTTTACTTATTCATTACCAATATTTTAAGTTAACATTTTCACCAAACTCACTGCCACTGAGGCCAATTGAAATGGTCATTAACTTTTGACTATTTTTTTTCCCCCATTTTCCCTTTGTAGTATTTCCTCCTATTTTGGTGATGACATGATTCTCCTGTCATGTTCTTTTCTATATATTCTGTCTCACTAAGTCCACTGAAATAAATTCCCTTACCCAGGGTGGCTAGAACATGGCGGAGTTCAGCACCCATGACTGTGCCATTGCCTTCCTTGTCAAAGACACGTAGACCCTCAACAAAGTCTTCGTAGGTGCCCTGGTCCTTGTTGTTGGAAATGGCTTGCATCATAGGCAGAAATTGTTCAAACTCAATTTTCTTGGCATTCAGCTCTGTAAGAAATTGCAATTTTGAGGGTTATTAGCTACCATAATACTAACTCTGAGTCACAATTTAAACTTCAAAAGTTATTCTAGGTTATCTGAAAAACCTTGACACAGCTTAAATTTCAGCTGGTAAATTGCTAAAATATCAAGAATATGGTAATAGTTAATAGCATGAGGGTTGGAATTCCAGTGCCTGAACTTTTATTCCTAGTCTACCATTTGCAACTCTGACAGTGCACAAGTTAACCTTTTTGTGCCTCAAGTTATCTGTAAAATAGAGATAACTAATAGGGTTATTGTGAGAACTAAATGAGGTAATGAATGCAAAGTTTAATATAATATCTAGGATAAACTGATTGCTTAATAAGTGGTAGCTTATTTTTAGTATTGTCCATTTAATATTTCCCATAAATACTTGCAAGCCATAGAAAAATGCACTGAGATACAACAAACTCACTAGTGGATTAAGACAGTAAAACTTAACTTCAGTACATATTCCACCTTTGTCCCCAGCTTTTGGAGGGCCTTCCCTTTCTTTAAATTTTAAGTAATTTAAGAAGTTTACAAGGAGAGAGTGTGTGTCAAATATTCTGTGATCTCCCGACTTCTTTGTACCTTAGAAGCCTGGAGATGATAGGCCTTTATTGTCTTCTGACAAGGTAAATCTTATTCATGGAAAATCTAGACAGTCTATTTTATACTATCCAGATGTATGCAAATGGGTAAAGTTATGTATTCACCAAATCAAATCTTTTTACTACTCTTCTATATTTCTATTATACGTTATTTATACTTTTACATTGAAATTATATTGAGTAATATTTAAAAAATTAAATTTGAATGCTGAATAAATGAGTATTTTACCAAATAATTTTATGAAAGATGGATGTTTGCTAAGTTGGAAAGTGACATTTAAGGGTTTCAGCCAGGTTGCAGTGGCTCACACCTGTAACATCACCACTTTGGGAAGCCAAGGCAGGTGGACTCCTTGAGCTCAGGAGTTTGAGACCAGCCTGGGCAACATGGCAAGACCCCATATCTACAAAAAAAAAAAAAAAAAAAAAAAAAAAAAAAAAAGGCCAGCATGCTGATACATGCCTGTAGTCTCCAGCTACTTGGGAGGCTGAGGTGGGAGGATTGCTTAAACCTGGGAGGTGGAGGTTGCTGTGAGCCAAGATCACGCCACTGCACTCTAGCCTGGATGACAGTGTGAGACCCCATCTCAAATAAATAAATTAAAATTAAAATTAGATTTGACTGGGTGTGGTGGCTCACACCTGTAATCCTGGCACTTTGGAAGGCTGAGGCAGGATTTCTTGAGCCCGGGAGGTTGAGGCTGCAATGAACTATGATCATGCCACTTATTCCCACCTGGGTGACAGAGTGAGACTCTGCCTCAGGGAAAGAAGGAAAGAAAGAAAAAATAAAAATAGGGTTTGTCCTATTGCTTGCTCACTTGATCTCATGCTCTTGGCTTTTCTGCACGGTATAATTGGATATTTCCTTCCAAAGAAAATGAAGTCAGCAGGCTGATTTTGAGTTTTGTTGAAATCAAGTTTTCTTTTTCTAACAAAGGAAGGTCTCCAAAGAATTTTCAGTTGTCAAGGGAAAGAAAAAGATTATTTGTTATCTCACGCCCCTCTCTGTTTCCTAATGGCAAAGATAGACAGCCTGAATATCTATTTGAAAAACTTCAGTTTTGTATCTCTTTCAAAAATTATTTTTTATTGACACATACTTATTGTACGTGTTTATGGGGTAAAGTGTGATATTTGGATACATGTACAATGTGTAATGACCAAATCAGGATAATTAGCATACCGATCACCTCAAACACTTATCATTTCTTTGTATTGGGAACATTCAAGATCAACTCTTTTAGCTATCTGAAAATGAATTGCTGCTAGCATAGTCATCCTATAGTGCTTTAGAACACTAGAGCTATTCCTCCAATCTAGTTCTAATTTTGTATTCACTAACTGACCTCTGGCTGTCTCTTATTCCCTCCTCTCTTCATTAAAGATAGATGTTTAGTAAGTTGGGAAGTGGCATTTAAAAATAAGGTTTCTGTTGGGTGCAGTGACTCATGCTTATAAACCCAGCACTTTGGGAGGCCAAGGAGGGCAGATACCTGAGCTCAGGAGCTTGAGACCAGCCTGGGCAACATGGCGAGACCCTGTCTCTACAAAACAAATTAAAACAAAACAAAAAGTAGCTGGGTATGGTGGTGCACATCTGTAGTCTTAGCTACTCGGGAGGGACTAGAGCACGAGAATTTATTCAGAACACTAGAATTTATTCCTCCAATCTAGCTATACTTTGGTATCTATTAACCAACCTCTGGCTGTCTCTTATTCCTTCCACCCTTCCCTGTCTCTAGAAAGCACTACTTTCTACTTCTCTAAAATAAAATTTTTTAGATTCTACATATGAGTGAGAACATGTAGACTTATCTTTCTGTCCCTGGCTCATTTTACTTAACATGATGTCTTCCAAGCTCATCCATATTGCAGCAAATGATAAAATTTCATTTTTTATGGTTAAATAGTATTCCATTGTATATATATATCTCTCTCATATTTTCTTTATCCATTCATCTGTTGATGGACATTTAAGTTGATTCCATATCTTGGGCATCGTGAATAGTGTTGCAATAAGCATGGGAATACAGATTTTTTTTTGACATACTGATTTCCTTTTCTCTAGAAATATACCCAGTAGTGGGATTGCTGGATCATATAACAGTTCTATTTTTAGTTTTGTGATAAACCATACTATTTTCCACAATGGTTGCACTTACATTCTCAGCAACAGTGTATAAAAGCTCCCCTTTCTCTGCATCTTCCCCAGCATTTATTTTTTGTCTTTTTAGCAATGACCATTCTAAGCGGGTGAGGTGGTGTTTCATTATGGTTTTTAATTCATGTTTCCCTGGTGATTAGTGATGTTGAGCATTTTAAAATATACCTGTTGGCCATTTGTATATCTTCTTTTGAAGGATGTCTATTCAGTTCATTTGCCCATTTTTTGATTGGATTATTTGTGGGTTTTTTTTTTTTTTTTTTTTTGGCTGTTGAGTTTCTTATACATTTGGGATATTAATCCCTTGTCAAACAATTTGCAAATGTGTCTTGTCTGTTTTGTTTGAGTGTCATTTTCTGTTAGACTATTATACTTTTCAGTAAAACCATTGGGATTAAAAGTAATTTCCTTATTCTAGAATAATGACTGGATTTCTGGATGGAGTAAATGACTTCTGCAATTTTGCCACTTATATTTCTCACTTATTTTTTTCCTAGAATTATCCCTGTGCTCTGTCTTTTGACACCCTGCTTCTGTCCACTCATAGAAGCAGTGTGTCAAAGGACAGAGCACATGGTAGGCAGCATGTATTTTTCAGTTGCTTGACAAAGTTGCAATTTCATTTCCACAGCTTTTATCAGAGAAGTTCTCTAGAACTGTGCCACTGGAATTTACTCAGAATTGTTTATAAAGTGTTTTAAGTCATATTTAACATCTTTGCCAAAATGTGTTTTTGCCTTTGAAGATTTGAAGTCTGAAAAAATGTGCAGATTTGGATATTATTTCATTAGCCTTTAATTATGAACATTTGAAATGATGATAGCATTAGGTATTATTTCTAATATCTAAAGTTAAACATTGACATTTGACATTAGATATTATTTCTAATATCTAAAGTTAAACATTGACATTTGACATTAGATATTATTTCTAATATCTAATCTTAAACATTGACATTTTATCATGCTTGCAAATTCTCAAATGAAGTTTAACTTATTTTGTAAAGAAAAAGGCTGAGACTATATGGCTAAGAGGCGCACTTACCACAATCAGGAATAAACTGAGCCCTATTACGTGAAACATTTTTAAATCAATCTCTCTCTCTCTCTCTCACACACACACACACACCCCACACATACCACACACACACACTGCTGCACACTTCCCTATACTTCAACACTTCTTGGAAAAATTGATGGGTTACCTTCATTGCTGGGGTTTCCCAGAACTTTCCTGACCTCTGCATTGGTGGGATTTGTGCCCAGAGCTCGAAGGACATCACCAACCTGGCTTAAGGTGATCTTGGAATCACCTGTTCTGTCAAACAGGAGAAATGCCTCCTTGAATTCTGCAAAAAGCAAGAAGCATTAGAGTGCTTTTTTTCTTCCTCTAACCTATTAAATCTAACTCAATCAAAAATTCAGTTCAAACTCTTCTGTTTTACAACTTTTGCCAACTGTGCAAGTTGTTTTCCTGGATTCTCTTTTTGTATCTCCAACTATCATTGGCAAAAACTTAGCATTTCTTTTTGGGATTATTTTAAAGCAGCATTTCCAACTTTAAGTTGCCTGTTGTTGTTAATCAGATATGGAAATTGGGGCTCCTAGTCATATTCATATTTTCTTTACCTGCCTGGAAAGCAGGATTGGGTTAAAAAACATTCTAAGGCCCTGAGAAATTTTAATAATCTCTCATATAATTAACAAGATTAACAAAATTTCAAAAAGAACAAATTTTCAATCAGGCTCATGGTATGTGAGGTTAACTCAGACTTTTCAAATTATATAGAAAAACCTCCTCTTGAGGTACAAATTTCCTAGGTTATCCCTTTAACCAGTTTTCTCCAGGAATACCTTTATTTTTCAGGAAAAATTTAGAAAGGTGAGACAAATCCATACATTCTATAGTTTGTTAACTAATGTGTGACTCTATTAGTCTCCAGGTGTAATCAATTCAGAAGGAGAAATATTTGTTTTGGTATGATAATACCATTGTTGCTGTGAGAATCTCTTTATACTTTACTGTTTTTTCAAATAATACATATGACATATGTTGCTATATCTACTTCAGAATTTCGGTATGCCTTGTAATTACAATTTTATGGAGAAAATTGTAGATTCACATGCAGCTGTAAGAAATGATACAGAAAGATCTCCTGTATGCTCTGCCCAGTATCTTCCAGTAGTAACATTTTGCAAAATTGTATTATCACAACCAAGATATTCACATTGGTAGGCTCCATCAATTTTAGTCACATTTTCCCAGTTTGCTTGATTCATTTTGTGTGCATGTGTGTATATTAAGTATACACAGCCATTCCCATTCTTTTCTGAATCATATTTTAAAGTGTTCTCTATTCTAATTATAATAATTGCATTGCTTACTTTCTCTAAATTTCATCATTCTCTTTTGATAGAACTGGTTTGACTTTCAAAATTATAGTGACAAAGAGTTTAGAAATGTATATCAAAGACAGAAAGGGGTGCTACTATGAATTTGGGGGCCAGGAAAACCGTTTTAATTAGGACTTATAAACTAGATTACATTTTCTGGGAAACCCAAAAGTACTGACAGTGACTTGGAGTTAATATCAACAATACTCAAAAAATCGTTTTTGAATAAATTGGTAAAAGTGAAAGCATTTTTTAGGCTATCAGTGGTTTCAGATCAAAAGGTGCTGTCTAGATAGATTACTCAGCAAAATATTCCATCTTACTATTCCTCCATATCCTAATCTAACATCACACTGACATTATATTCACAATTCACTGCAGATCATGTTACCATTATTTGTTAAAAACTTCCCCCTCAGATTCTATGCAGTTTGGCTACAGATCAATTCCCTACGCTAGAAAACTTGCTGCAGGCACTAAGAAGTCATTAGTCAAATATTATTTTTCATCTTTCTAAGGGACATGTGAAACTGAACTATTCTTGTTACTGGCTTCAGGCTTTCATGAACAGACTGCTCAGCAGGTTCACTATTACCCTGGTCAGATGCCGAAGGGGAAAGAGGATTTTATGGGCTGTAATAGAATCACTCTGACATTAACACTTTTGGTGATTTAAAGGCAGAGACCAGAAAGACACTATTTTTCTTACTCCAGATTTTTAACCCAAACTTTAGTTATTCTCTTGAAGAATTAATACCAGGGCTGGTTATACTATTTTCCAGGGGCTGGTTGCCTGTTTCTTTTGAATAAAATTTGATTCGGATACAGCCATTCCCATTTTATGAATAGTCTATGGCTTTCTTCACATCTCAGTGACAGAGTGGAGTTGCTTTTACAGAGACTATACTGGCCGCAAAGCCTAACTTATTTACTATTTGGCCCTTTTAAGAAAAAGTTTGCTAACTTCTGGTGTATAACAGTATTGTTCTAGAACTTTTTGGTAATAATGGAATTGTTGTCATTCTGGGCTGCCCAAAAAGGTGACTATTAACTGTTGCTCTTGAACACTAAAATGTGACTAGTGCAAGTGAGGAAAATGGATTTAAAATTTTATTTTTAATTAATTAAAGTTTAAATAGCCACATGTGCCTAGTGTCTACTGGACAGCACAAGACTTAGACCTTTAGAATGCTGTAATTTTCCAGTTTTTGCCCCTTTTCCTTCAATCCTGTGATAGATTCCAATAGAGCAGCCATGAACACAATTCTTTAACTGCTAAACAATGAAACAAACTAAAGAATACTTTCATTTAAGAAACTATAGGTTTTCCACATCATTTAAAATGCTGGCATTTGTTTTCCTGCCACAAAGAAAACAGTACGCTACACCCATGTTTACTGAACTTCTGTGTCTGAAATCTATTTCACAGACGGAATAAAAGGTTTAATGTTCAACATTAAATCCTCGCATCCTTGCAAGGGTTTTTAAGTCTTCCCTTGCTTGATCCTACAATAGTTTGGTCACAACAACTGTAAATGAGCTATTTGAGAGGACTGGGATGCAGCGGGTGACAATGTAGCAGCATCACTAGTAAAATGCATTAAAAATCAAACAAATTATAGTAGAATCACCAACTGTTTTCAATGAGAAAAAAGTCCTTCATGCTATAATTTCAAATAATCTTGCGTTATGAGTCACTAAATCATCTAATCTGTCTACATGAGGCCATCAACCATGATGCAGATGCATGTGAGTCTGAACTACAGTAAATATCCCTTTTTTCTCAATTTGTGTTCAAATATGAACTATTTCAGACACAGAAACAGACTTTAAGAATAGGAATCCTTTAGGTAGAGAACTGAGTATTTGAATAGATTCTTATTAATCACCTATAATTATAATTATTTATATTTTGCATATCATAATATATGTAATATAGACATACTACTTATGACTGATATTCTAATTTATACAATATTTTGAAGCTAATTTTTTCTCGTCCTTCCATCTATAAGTTTATTTATGTCTCAGTTCATTTAGATATGTGACTCTTTCACTCCGTAAAACATTCCTCACTGTACTTCCTAGAAAACATCAAGCTCCTGTGGACTAATGGGATCTGTCGGATCCAAAGACCCAAAGGTGAAAAAGTTGACTTGTTAGGGAAACTATTCAGATTCTCTTGAATCTTAAGAGTTTCGAGTCTCCTAGCTAGTAATTGTTTTTATAAAATAAATTTTTAATCAACTTAAACTAATGTCAGATTTTGATCCTAGCACTAATTCTTCGAGTCATTGACAAAGTCTTGTCACATCTCTGGACTCTGTCTTGCATGTCTCAGGGAGGGGTTAAACCAGGATACATTTAATGTTCCTTCTATAGTTCTAGGATAAATTAATCCTTCTTCTTTGTTTCTGAATTCATTTTTATTCTACAACTCACTATGTTATCCATTGAAATGATATAGTTTTAGTAATTGGGCAGTTTTATAATCAATTTTATTTTTCAAATTGACAATTCAGACTTGTCAAATCCCTCTTTAGGGATTATATTAGCAATTTAGCCATCTAAAATCTACTATATATATATATAAAATCTCTCTCTCTATATGGTATTATCTATTGTATCAAATTGGTTTTATTTAGGTATCAGTAAATATAAGGGCCTATTCTGTGGTGCTTATCTTGTTAAACCTTTGATTACTGAGTATCAGCGAGGGTTTCAGGTTGAGCTAATTTATATTTAGAGTGATCGAGAGCAATTTATATTTAGAATGGCAACACCAGTGGGGATAATTAGGAAGAGCTAATCTCATCCCAAGGGAGTTGGTTTTCACACATGCCATCTTTATGAGTGTGCACATTTAACAACCATAGCTTTTAAACTTACCATCCTGCTGTTCCTTAGAGAACTCGATCTGTTAGAAAGAAATTGACCACAAAGAATGTTTTAACCAAACAAAAATGTTCTGATTTTTAGTTGTATCCAGCTCATTCCCTGAGTAATCTTCAAAGTAAGCTCCAAAAGTCAGCCTACTTTTCAGAGTTCAGGCATAGCTTGGACACTAATAGGTTGAGCTGCAATGAAACATGCCTTGAAGATAAGTAATATTGCAGAAACTAGGCAGTGCTGTGCCTACATCTGTAGCAGAGAAACTCAATTCACTTACCAGCAATCTGGTCAGCACTGAAGGACTGCAGTGGCGAGGAAGAGAAAGAAAAAACAAGTACTCTTTCAAATGCATTGACAGAAGAATGAGTGCTGGTTGCTCTGAGATTTTTAGGAAGCTATGTAGGTGTATTGGCATAAGAAGGTTGCCTTAGGACACTTTTGAATCTAGGAACATAAAAAGCTATTGCAAAAGATAATTAGGGAATATCTTTCTGTATCTTAATGATTTAACAAATGCTACATTTAATACTTCTAGGAAAATCTACAGTATATTTAAGATATGTCTAATAAGATACACATTGTTTGAGTACAGATATACCCATTAAAAAGACTACCTTAAGTCTGTCTTCTATTTAGCCAGTACTTAAAGAAAAGTATACAAAACCCAATGCATCAAAAGCTGTTTACTTAGTTTTAGCTATCAGCATCACTGGATTGTATTTTAAGGTATAATATTTTGCTGTAGCTACAGGTTTTTTTCTTCTAAATTTAGGTATAATGAATCTTATGTGATACAGCAAGAGTTGGTGAAGCATAAAGCACAGCTCTTGTAAGTAACATGTATTTTTCCAGTTGATAAACAGCTCTAATTATTTTCTTCTATCTTTAATGGATCTCAACAAAACCCAAAAGTAGATACTAAAGACTCATATTGAATATGTTCTCTCCTCAGTTCCATTCTTTGCCTATCTTTCTTCTCAGTAAGATCATATCCTCTATCTATTTTCTCCTATAAATGACAAATCATTGTCTCATACGACCCACCATGATGGAGTGGCTGGGCTGCAACACAGCAGGAAAGCCGAAGAGTGAGTTGAGGGTTGCTCCGGTCCCTGAGTGGGGTCCTCCCTGGCTGAGGCTTCCTTTTATTTCTGAGCAAGCTTTGACCTCACAGCTAGCATCAGGTTTCAGAGATAAGTTGCCACACCCCTTGGAGAGTTCTTTAGCTTTCTTAGGGCAAAGGGAAAGATGGATCTGTACCCTGAGAGCTATTTTTGGGTGACTAGAACCTGGGAGTGGACAGCCATAGTGAGATGGAAGCCTGTCAGTACTTTTATGGTCTTTATTTCCAAGAAGTTCTCTTGGAGCATCTTCTTTTAAGAAGCTTCCTATTTGTTCGATGGCAGAAGAGCTTAGAAGTTCTTTAAGGTCTTGGGCCAGACCCTTCTCTTGATGACCATGGATTTTGAAAACTTCTAGTCAGCAAGTTTTGGTATTAATGCAAGTTTTTGAATGGGACTGGTTTGGGGTTTCAAATGGCAACTGCTATAATAGAAGGAACATCCTCTGAAGTGCTATCCTTTATGGTAAAATTCAGAGGACTTGAAAAGGCCGTGCACATTCTGCATGTTTCTTAGGGTGCACCCAAGTGACAATCTGGTTGGGTCTTGCAATCTCCAATTAAAGATCACTCTTTTGCAAGCATAATCTAAACCAGGAATAGTTTTCATCTCTGCTTTTTACCATTCTCCTTTAGTCTCCTGACGTTAGGTCTGGTTATTTTCCTCCCTCCTTGTTATCTTTATAATGGCTGAGTAGTCATATTTTTTTATTTTCAGAAGTTTTTCTGAGCAGAAAAGCTGATAGATCATTTTTACATTCTTTTTCTCTCATCCTATACATTTTTTTTTTTTAAACTACGCATAAGTTCTTACTAGAACATGCTGTTTCTGTTTCTGCTTCTGCCTTGGCAAATACTCTGTGGCTCAGCCCCTAGACCAAGAAGGCAAAAGAATGCAAGGCAGAGCTTGTGGAATGCAAAATTGTACTTTATTTTATTATTTTTGAGACAGAGTCTTGCTCTGTCACTCTGGCTGGAGTGCAATGGCACAATCACAGCTCACTGCGGCCTTGAACTCCTGGGCTCAAGTGATCTTCCCACCCCAGACTCCTTAGTAGCTAGGACTACAGGCATGTGCCACTGCACCCGATTAATTTTTATTTTGATTTTTTGTAGAGACAGGGTCTCGTTAGGTTGCCCAGGCTAGTTTGAACTCCTGGCCTCCAGCCATCATCCTGCCCAAAGTGTAGAGATTACAGGCATGAGTCACCTTGCCTAGCTAAAACTGTATTTTAGAATTTTAAAGGTATCTAGGGGATTGGCCAGCAATGGGTTTTCATGGTAGCTTACCTGAAAATAGCGGGCAACTCCCTTCTGGAAATGGTATTGGGAAAAGTGGTACAGGGAAAGATTCTCCTAGGATGTCCGCTAAAGTTCAGACAAAATATTTATCAGTTTTCTACATGTTTAAAGCAGCTCACAGGCATAATGTATATTGGAGATTAATTGTAACTTGAGTACTGCTTCAGCAACTGTTTTTAAGGGGATGGTCACTTCTAGAAAGACATATACTTTGTAGCTTCTCCTCAAACCATTTCAGAAGAAATCAGCATTTAATATACACATCTCTTCTGGCTCTAAGTTTATAAGTAGTGAAAAAAATCTCATAGAATCTTGAGTCCCAAAATGAAGATTGAAAATATAATTTTAAAATTATTAGTACCCAGGTAAACATTTTCATAAATAGCTTGACCTTTTGAAAGGTTATTGGGAACTGAAATTTAATAGAAAAATTAAAAATGCTTTGAATCATTAGGGGCAAATGGAAGGGAAAGACAAAGGTGGAAATGTGTAAGCTTTGAATATTACAAGATTTGGAATCTTACAATTTTTGACATAAATGAAAGCATCAGAGCCTACCATGTTATCTTTGTGTTCTTTTTTAGCTTTCTAATTATATTTATGTAATTACATTATTAAATTTGAATTGTCTTATTGAGAACTAGCATATATCATTAGTTGAGCTAATAACTATAATACAAAATTAACCATCAAAATTGCCCTACTAAACATAATTATTTTCATATTTAATAATTTTTTTCAGGTAAAAAAGTGTCCCTGCCTAGATATAAAATATGGTTAATCTGTGTAAAATCTATTGAGTAAACTGGAAAGTAAGTTTAAAATTTGTATTTAGGGCTGGGTGTGGTGGCTCACACCTGTAATCCTAGTACTTTTGGAGGCCGAGGCAAGCGGATCATCTGAGGTTGGGAGTTCAAGACCAGCCTGACTAACATGGAGTAAACCGTGTTTCTACTAAAAATACAAAATTAACCGGGAGTGGTGGCGCATGACTGTAATCTCAGCTACTTGGGAGGCTGAGGAAGGAGAATTGCTTGAACTCCGGAGGCAGAGGTTGCGGTGAGCTGAGATCGTGCCATTGCACTCCAGCCTGGGCAGCAAGAGTGAAACTCCATCTCAAAATAAATAAAATAAAATAAAATAAAATAAAATAAAATAAAACGTTTTATTTATGCCAGGTGTGGTGGCTCATGCATGTAATCTCTGCATTTTGGGAGGCCTAGGTGGGCAGATTACTTGAGACCAGTAGTTTGAGACCAGCCTGGCCAACATGGTGAAACCCCGCCTCTACTAACAATACGAGAATTATCCGAGCCTGGTGGCATACGCCCGTAGTCGCAGCTACACAGGAGGCTGAGGCAGGAGAAACACTTGAATCCGGGAGGAGGAGGTTGCAGTGAGCTGAGATCGCGACACTGTACCCCAGCCTGGGCTACAGAGTGAGACTTCATCTCAAAAAAAAAAAAAAAAAAAAAAAAAGTTGTATTTATGTTATGAATAAGCTATTCCTAATGACTTGGATACTATAAAGTTTGTTATTAAAATAGAAGCAGTTAAGTGATATGCAGTTGTTAACTGTTTCACCCTAGTCTTTCTTCATACCTTTGTCACATAGAGAATGCATTTGGATTTTTTTGGGTACTTACTGAGAATCAACATAAATATTTGAGCATTTTATTTGACAACAGTAGGGAAGGCTACAGTATGGTCTAGAGAAAAAAAAAACTGTAGTTTAAAAACTAGAAGACTAGATTCTGTGCTCATAGAATAAACGGGAAATCCAATTTTTTTCTCTGGCACACTTTTTTTGTTGTTGTTGTTGAGACGGAGTTTCACTCTTGTTGCCCAGGCTGGAGTGCTATGGCGCGATCTCGGCTCACTGCAACCTCCGCCTCCCAGGCTCAAGCGATTCTTCTGTCTGGTTTACTTTCATAAATGGCACAACTTATCTTCTCTCTCTTCCTTGGGGTTATAACGATGGGGTAATCAGTCCTTTGAACAAAGGCAAATTAATTGTGTAATATGAATACACAATGTCGGCTGGTTTTCGCTTGAGTTCTCTGTCATCAAATAGTTTTAAAAATCAGATTTACCTTTCTTCTCTCTGGAATGTTCTCTCATTGCTTCTTTTTAGAAATTGAATATGCGACAAGCCCTGATAACATTTGTTTCCCTTGAGAGAAACGTTTCCTCTCTGTTTTCCCCAGTATTCAACATCACCCAGGTCTTCATCCCACTGAAAATTTTTTACCTTCTTGATTGTAAGCTTCTGGGAAGCTTAGGCCATTCCCGAAGTCATTTGTTCTTGATGTAGACCTGGATGTGAACCTACCCCAACCTGTCTCCAATAGAGCACTTTGCTTGCCTTATTTTTTATTTTATTTTATTTTTACATGTACCAGTCATCTTTTATTTGGAGGTTAATTCCCATTAGGATATGAAAAATTTCAGCAAGATCGAGATTATGTTCCTCACGGAGGGGCTGGGGCCAAGGTCATGGGGTCAGGGGGTGGTGCAGAGTGTGTCCCCTTCAGTGGTATTTGCGGAGCCGCTCGTGCTTGAGATGCTTGTAGGAAAGGCAGTAGTTGAAGAGCACGTAGCATGCCAGCACCATGGTAATCCCCGAGATGCTCCCCTTCCTCACGTTAATGTACTTGTTGTAGTACCGGTAGTAACCTCTTCGAAATGCTCCGAGAATGCCACTAGGGCTGAAGTCTCGCATCAAGATCCAGCTTGGCAGCTCCCCCAGTTTGACCTCCAGAAGTTTCTTGTCCTTCAATGGTAGGACTGACGCCATCTTGGAGTCCTGGTGTCCGCTGTATGCTTGCCTTATTCTTAGGATTTATCCCTCCATAACTCTCTGTAGAATACCTTGCCTATATTTGAAGCTCAATAGATTTTCATTAAGTTAAAATCATTAGAATATGTATATCCTAAGCTCCCCCTTCAGATATAAACTTCTTCTCTAGAAGGTTGTGTACCATGAGGGAAAAGACTTCACCTGCTCAAAGTTAGCATGCTCATTTTGAATTATTGATATATGTACCTTTATATTTCTAGCACCTTCCTTTGGACTTTATATAAATGTTTTTGACCTGGACTTCTAATTTTCCAATCCCCAATTTTTTTTTAAGGCTCTTTTAAATTCTAGCCTACATATTTATCTTAGACTCTTAGTAAACTAGTTACATTCCACATTTTTATGATTCGTGCTATCATATGATGTTGGATTTAGGTAATAGTAGTCTACAACATACTGCTACTAAAAAGAATTTTTATTACAATGTTTACAAATTCATTTTTACTTGGAGAAGCATCTAATAGTAATAATGAGATTAAGTTAACTGATTAAACATCATACAATGTATCTATTTGGTTGGTGCAAAAATAATTGCGGTTTTGCCATTACTTTTGTACCAACCTAACAGAAAGAATTGAATTATAGAAAAAAATATTAAAATGCTGTTAATCAAACAGGCTCTGGAATTGATGTAGGGTAAGCCTTAGTAAAAGAAGAAGAGCTGTAATTAAAGATAATTGAGGAGACATGTAATATTGAATACTGGGAGAAAATGCCCTGGGAAGGAACATGGACTACATTCTTCAAAGAACTCGATGGTCCTTGCAACATACAATGGGGACTAATGACTGGAAAGGCTAAAGAAGCTAATATAATCAGGGCCAGTTTTCAATCAAAGAAAACACTGCTGTATGCTCTCTGATTTAACGCCTGGCAGAGAGACCAAAGACCTGGATGTATATAAATCCTTAAACTTACTTTACCTAATTTTCACTCCAATCTCACAGAGTTTCTAGGAACCACCATAAAAGGCCAGGAAAAGCACTATTTGGGAACTCTTGGGAGTTTTGTGCTTCAGAATAACTCACTTAAGTCAAAGGAAATAAATATTTTTGCATTTTTGACTTCAACATAGGACATACTTAGGCTAGTATATATCTAGGCTAGTTACTATAATATGGTATAAACAGGGGAAATTAAGAGTATTGAGAATATGGCACCAGCCCAGTTTCTCTAATATAAGAGAGATTAGATGGTTATATTGCATAAATTGATCTGGTCTGAGATAAAATATTTAATTTTGTGCTATGAAGTCCTAGATTAGTCAACTGAATTCAGTCACATAAGAGCAAAAACTCAATTATTAAAATAAAACAATTCAGACCTACAGGAACTAAGCTAAGTCTAGGTGAATTTTAATAAAAAATCTAGAAACACAACCTGTTACACTTCTTCTGTTTTCTCATTAGCTTTCTCATGATTAATAATTGATAAAGAAATTTAAAGTTTCTTGAGAGCTGCCCATACTTTTGTCTCCTTTGTGCATTTGTTTGCATGTAATTTCTTAAAAACCTACATTGTGTTTTTGTTCATTCTTTTATTTTAAAAAATTCTTTGTGTGTTTTAAGACATAAGTATCTGCTTCTTCCTATTTGGAATAAAAGTTCCTTTTGTGACAGCAGGGATAAGAATATTGGCATTGCCATTCTGGAGACTTCGAGAACTTATGGAAAGAGAACTAGATTGGGAATTTTGTTTTAGCTTTCTTATAAATCATGTGTCTTTTGATTAACTTCTCTCATCTAGGCTATAGTTTCGTCAGCATAAAATATTCTACTGCACGATTTCTAGGATTTCTTATGTTTCTTCAAGGTTGTGAGTTTTCCATCCTTTTGTCAGTAGAATCTACTTCAATTCACTCATTTTAATGGAAAAGGAAAGATGCCTAAAAATTCAACAGGTAATATTAGTCTGAAGTGATTTAGATAAACAGGAATTAAGCAAAACATAACTTCATAACACCATATTCAAGCCAGTTGGATTTTTTTCATAAACAGGAGACATACTCCACTGGGCATTTAATAGGTACTTTATCACAGTGAAAGGAAGAGCATAAAGTTGAGAAGATGTAGTTACATTTTTAGGGATGCTTTTCTTCTCTGGCTTCACTGTTATTAATTTGTGACCAGAATAGCCAGAATTTATCATCCATATAATATACCTTTTAACTAGTATAATTGAAGCCATTTCTACTTTTATATTGTAATTTTTGCCCTTCACATTCTGATTTAAGGTAAGAAACAAACTGTAGAAGTTGATATAGAAATAAACCACAGAAAATCTTATTTTTATATGAAAAGTATTTCAGTCTGAAGAGCAGCAGAAGAAAGTGTAGTATCAGCAGACTAAATATAATCCTTTCCACCATGAGTCAGATGGTGCTTAATACTAGGTAATTATGGATTGAGTTCTAAAAACAACTTGCCAGGGGTTCATTTGCAGCACTAAAATGCCGAGAGCTAAATTTGGCACGGTCACTTTATGGTCTCCTTATCCCGCAAATATTTAGTTTTACTTAAAAGTGTTATTCACTATTAATTGTTGAACAGATCTCTTATTTTCAAAGCTACATTTTCCTTTCAAAGACATTATCCTTCAAAATATAATTCTAGAGAAAATTACAAAATGCCCTTTAATATTTTCCCACTTCTCCCCACCTGTTCTCTTCTGTTACAGCATAGATATTTGAAAGAGGAAATGTGATACTGATACCTAGTAATAGTGTCAAATAATTTCTGATTTGCTCCTGAGGTTATATTCACATTGCAAATGGATTAATATTGCAATTGGCTAACATTATAGTTGTATTAAAAATTAATTTGAACTATTAAAAGGCCAGAGTAAAAGAAAACAAACTTTTAAGATTATGTAAGGAAAAGTTAGAAACAATCTATACATATTTTTACCTATGTTTTTCTAATTAGAAATTGACTACATGTGTTCTTTTACTCAGAGTAGTTAGGGTTAAGATTTTATCATATTATACATGTGGCATTGTATTTCTGCATACCATCCCAAAGAATATAGGTTGGGATTTCCAGTTTAAATAATGCTGTTTATTTGTAAATAGAGATCTCATACCCTCCTTAGAATATTAGCCTGATGGCAAAAATTGAGGGTCATATTTGATGTATGTGTATTTAATTGAACAAAAGTACTAAAAAATCTTAATCAGTTTCATTATATCTAATAGCATTTAAAAATATCCATTTTCCATTTACAATATCCTATAGGAAGATGGAACAAAAGGAGTAGGAATATTTCTAGGTTCCTGATATTGCACCCTCCTTCTGTAAAACAGAACACCCAAGTTGTCAGGTGCTAAGACAGGGAAATGTAGAACAGAATAGTAGTGAACGGTCAAGGTCAAAGTCTTGGTGAACTTGCTCTGATGTGTCTGTCATCCCCTCTTCTGGTTACACAGGACTGTGAAGGGCAATATAAAAACCACTCTACCTCATACCCTTAAGAGTAAAAAGGGCTCCTTTACACATTCTTAGAAACAGTAACTTACTTTTT
This sequence comes from Macaca nemestrina, assembly GCF_043159975.1. Taxonomy (NCBI): domain Eukaryota; kingdom Metazoa; phylum Chordata; class Mammalia; order Primates; family Cercopithecidae; genus Macaca; species Macaca nemestrina. The sequence continues at coordinate 108,291,464 of NC_092135.1, forward strand.
ATAAATGAGGGTGATAGTTTTGGATATGGATAACACAGTTGACTCTGGATTTTGCTTGCTAAGTTAAACCCTAGGTCCATCACTTAACTACTTATTTGATCATATGTATAGCACTTACCCTCTTTTAAGCTCAGTTTCTTTACTTGCAAATTGTGGATACCACAACTTCAGTGTAATATTGTGAGGATTAAATAAGATAACATGGCAAAGAGTAAATTCACAATGAATATTGGTTATTGTTACAAAAAGCTTTATAAACTTCAGAGCCTTTCGTGGAGCATGACTTCATTTGATTTTTCTCAGAAATTCTTCTAAAGGAAACTGGATTTATATTAGTCTTGTTAAAAATAAGAAAAAAGAACTTACAGGTGAACAAAAGTAATCCTATACCTGGGCCAAAACAAATTGGGTGCCACAATGCATATACAACTATCTGCCTCCATTGAATCCCCATCAGTAAGTAGATGCATTTGGGAACATTAGATTTCTACCTTATACATTAAATTGAAAGTTTAAATCTTCCCAAGCATGTGGTCAATTTTTGAAGCAAGATTTCTTATTTGATAGTTTCTGTCAATGCATTCTGTACGTTTACCATGTTTTATAATACCGCTCACAATATCTAGTCAGGGCTGACCTGATTAAGTGGTGAATGCAATGAGAATTAAAACTCAAACAGCACAGTGAGAGACATAATTCACAATACCATCACCTCACAGCAATACTGCCATACAATGCATGCATCATGCAGAAAATTTACTTACACATTGAAGATCTAGAATCTAGGCATATGGTTATGTTATTACTTTCATTATTTTACTTGGTTGCAGTTTTGAACAATGTGTATTCTTGTTTTTGAACCTACAACCATACTTATGCTGGGTTTTAATTCCTGTAACGGATTCTGTTAGGCTGTGTTCTTTTGGTCTGGCATTGTTACTGGAAGTATTAGCTCTCTGAAGGCAAAGAGTGCTTAGAACCACCAAAGACAATAACTTTAGTGTTCAAATATCAATAGTACTTTGTTGTTGAAAAGGGTACTCATAGAAAATCCATTAGGATTGGACATCAAGTAAGCATTCCTTCAGAGAGTATCATAAAATTTGTGTCAGAACAATTGAAGAAATGTTGTAAACTAATAACTAACCAGGAAATCAGGTTGGAAAGCACATTTAAGAAGGTGATAAAACTAATTAATTATATTCAAGATTATTCAAGATTTATCGAGGAATCAAATATATGGCTATTAAATATAGTATGTTACAATATGAAACACAGATATTAGCTGGGAATACTATGGAGAAATTAAATTTTACCATGGCTGTGACTATAGTACTACACAAAGGCAGTTATGATTAAACTACAGCATTACTCAAAGTCTAAGGGACAGCTAAGTTTCTAATCTTATATGATTTATGAAAGAAAGTTTATAATCCAATTAAGTTTTGTTCTTTGTTGAACTTTTGGGAAGTTAATGAATGCATATAACAGCTCTATTAATTTCTTTTTTTTAAACATTTATTTATTATTATTATACTTTAAGTTGTAGGGTACATGTGCATAACGTGCAGGTTTGTTACATATGTATACTTGTGCCATGTTGGTGTGCTGCACCCATCAACTTGTCATTTACATCAGGTATAACTCCCAATGCAATCCCTCCCCCCTCCCCCCTCCCCATGACAGGCCCCTGTGTGTGATGTTCCCCTTCCTGAGTCCAAGTGATCTCATTGTTCAGTTCCCACCTATGAGTGAGAACATGCAGTGTTTGGTTTTCTGTTCTTGTGATAGATTGCTAAGAATGATGGTTTCCAGCTGCATCCATGTCCCTACAAAGGACACAAACTCATCCTTTTTGATGGCTGCATAGTATTCCATGGTGTATATGTGCCACATTTTCTTAATCCAATCTGTCACTGATGGACATTTGGGTTGATTCCAAGTCTTTGCTATTGTGAATAGTGCTGCCAGCCATCCCATTACTGGGTATATACCCAAAGGATTATAAATTATGCTGCTATAAAGACACATGCACTCGTATGTTTATTAATTTCTTTAAAGTTCATTTTCTCCGCTTGAAAAAATTGTATAGCTTTTATGAGGTAATATATCTAGAAACATTATTAAGTGATTAAAAGCATCATAATGTAAAATGTTTTAATGTATGTTTTAATTAGGCCTGTTACCTCCTGGGATAAAACTAAAGTTTATAAAATTCTCAAGTTGTATCAGTTTCTTGGCTGTGCTAGAATACATCTAAATATGCACTGATTTATTTCATATTAATGAACGCAAAGCATTGAAGACATTTACATTTCTTTACAAAAGTGTGTTAGTTTCCGTTTGTTTCTCTTTTTTTTTTGTCTGTTACAAATGGGCCTTCTGAATGGAAGATAAAGGTTATTTTTTTGTTTGTTTGTTTCTTCAAGAGTCATTTAACTTCTTTTTGATTTGTGTCCCTTACTGGAATCCATCACATCTCTTGTTCTGCAATGAAATAATAAAGATGGAGCATGCCCCATTCTCACAGAGACACTCCAGGGGTATTTCCTTCTTTTGCTTAGTTGTACAAACTCATATTGTATCCTCACAATATTACACAGTATTGAGCTTGTACAACTCAATTTAACATATTGACAGAAGAATAAACAATTTTTCAAGATTCTGAAAAGTGTTGTTTCTCTGCTGACTATGAATAAGTAATTGGCTTAATTTCTGGATTAGAAAAGAGATGTTTTGTCTTTTCTTGGAGATCTCTCACCTGCCAAACTACATTTTTATTTATGTACTCATTCTTACACAGTCCTCAGGGAAGAAAATTAATGCCTGTTTTTATTAGACACTTTGTTTGCTTCTTAGGTAAAGAGGTACATCTTCTTTTCTTTCCAGAAGTTTGTAATACCAGATACAAAAAGATGACATTGTTTTATAAATCACAATAAGTATAAAAAGGAATAGCTTTGACACTGATTCATATTTCTAATGTTACTATAGAGTGAAGAGTTAAAGATGAGGGACAGTCAGAATTACTATCATGGCTATGATCTCACTGTGTAATGTAGTCAGTATGCATATGTAAAGGATACATTAACTAGGATTGCTGGAGATGAAAAATTTGGTTTCCTCTTAAAGAACTGTATACATGCAGTCCTCAAGGTAGAAAAACATTTATCAGAAGAGCTGACATGCATTTTATGTCCTCCTAAATCGATATACATTAAGAACAGTTCTTAACCAATATTATATCCTATGACCAATTTTTTTAAATACTTCAAATACCTACAAGCTAAAGATTAAATATTTGTGATAATTTACTTATATTTTAAACAAAATTTCATGTTTAACTGGAATGTTATACAAATTATGAATATATTTAACTTCATTACATAATGTCTAAGGATGATCTAACTAAATATTTTTGGGTCTTAAAAAATTCTTCAGTTATATTAAATAATGAAATGTTTGTTTATGGGTCAGCATCATAGTCACAAGTAAACAATGGTAAATTGGCAAAATTGAGATTTATTATGTATACAACTTTTGGTTTAAGTGGAAAGATCACCTCATGGGTACTTTTGCTCATTGGTTTTCCATATAAGGCAGGTTTCCTTAGATTAAAATTTTCAAATTGTGATATGAGCCAATCAGAGCTCAGTGAATGAAGAGAAGGTGCACATGTAATGAGTCACATCATTGGAAGTTAACAGACGTATCCATTTTCCAAAAGCAGATAATCTTTTGGCAATTGAGAACTTTGATCACAGCAAAGTGTTGACACAATAATTAATCACATTTTTCTTAGTTCAAGATCAGTATGCAAATACTCTAAGACATAAGCTAAAAGCCATGCAATAACAAGTTTTATAATTATTTTTGTTAGTTTCATTTAGAAGAAACTCACAAATTCTGAATTAAATATTGTGAACAAATAAACAAGATGACAGTTACAGTCACTGAAACACTTGAGTGCATAATTTTCTGCACTGATATCTCATTTAGTGTTATATCAAATTTTATTAGGCAAAGCTGAAGGGAGAATTAACTTGAATTGCAAAAAATAGAGCAGCTGTCAAATACATACAGGACAACTGGGCCATCAGCTGTTTTTAAACTTCTGGAAATAAGTAGGGGCTAAAACTTTCCTTTTGATGTAGTTGTAAGGTAAGGGATCTGGTTTCCAGAGAGATTTTATTTAAAACCCAAACACTGGTTTAAGTATTCTTAAATGCAACACCGTTAAATATATATACTTTTCTCCTAAATAGTAAAAGTGCAATTTAGGGAAAAATGGAAACTTGAGAATAAAAAGTAGAGCAAGCACAGGCTTCACATATGATACCATACTCTAATAATCTTTGAAATTATATGCTGGGATTCATTTTTTAAAGCAGAATTCTCTTCTTCAAAATCTACCAGTTCATTAAATAATGCTATTCCTCTCAATGAAAAATACACGCCTTTGCAAGTTCCTAGAGTTCTTTACTATTGAAAGATGTTTCAGTGACCACACAATTCATCCGTTTAGTTACCTTAATGGCAGAGAGGTCAATTTTTTCTTCTTTGGGTTTGGCTGGGGCAGGGGCAGGTGCAGGTGCCGGTGCCGGTGCCGGGGCAGCCGCGGCCGCAGGTTTCTTCACGTCTTTCTTTGGTGCCATTTTTTTTTTTTTTTTAAAGGGTGGGTTAAAAAGAGAAGGAGTTCCTCCAAAAGAACCTGTCAAAATGATTCTTGGAAGAGGAGTGGTGGTTCGGTTGATCCACAGCCCAGTGTCTTGAAGGTGGACCCAGAGTGTTAAACGGTATAAGGGCATGCATATATATTTCACTTAGTGCCTAATAGAATCTTGACACATGCGGCTGGATTGGATAGTTCTCTAGTCAAGGGGGATGGCATTCCGGCTCAGACTATAAATGGAATCTAAAGGGTCAGGGCTTCATCAATTTTTTTTTTTAACTCTCTCTCCTTTCCCCCCCCCGCCCCCACACCCCCATATATAAAGGAGAAAGAAATATGACAGAGCCAGCTTCAGATCCTTTGATGACAGTGAGGTAGATTGACTGTACTTTTTCTTGGTAGAATTACAGTTCTGCTGAAGTTGTAAATCTTTTTTTTCCCTCCTTGCCTAAGAGACTTTACTGAAGGATTCCATTTCAACTTGGAATTTTGTCAGGGAGTATCACCAACTTTCACACAGGTTCTTTGCTCATGCTCCTCCCTCATTGCCATAATTTGCAAGGAAGTGTTGGTCAGCAAAGAGGTGGTGGTGGTTAAAAATAAAAAAGCAGACATATAAGGAAAGCCCATCATGTCTTAAAGTGGCTTCCCTTCTAGGGAGCACAGATTCTGGCAGTCTTTCTCTCCTTTAATTGTAGTGAATTCTATGCTAAAATAACTTCAACATGACTTCCTATAATTTAACTTTCTTTGTATAATTTAATGGAGCATATCAAATGGATGGAAATGACAGCAAGATTTACCTTCTTGCAAAACAAATTTTCTAATAGTAAAGTAGCTTTCAATAAAAGTAGATATTTATTTTCTAAATGGTGCAAAGTCTCATTATCACATAAATCTTTTGTCCATATGAGAGAGACAAAATACATTTTTAGAGACATAAAGAGAGAAAAGAGCTTTAATTATCAACACTGTGCAAGTTGTGGTAACTTGAAAGTTTTTCCTTTTCTGTCCTTGGTTTCCTCCGTTTGCAAGGCTAGACTCATATTAAGAAATATAAAACAACCAATGGGCACTTTATAACTTTGCATGTGGTAAATTCTGCCCAGAGAGGGGATTACAATTAGTAATCAGTTATTGCTCAATCCCACTCTCATTTCTGTTGTTTTAACTTGTGAAATATTTAATTAATGAGTAGTTATTAACTAGTTTAAAAAATAGTTTGGGTTTTAAAAGCACATTTATACATTTTAGATATATAAAGGGTATATATACATCACATATACATTTACTTTATGTGTGTATATATACATCCATACAAGTATACAAATGTATTATAAATACACACATATTCTAATTGTTAAATGTAGTTGTGTTTAAAGATATAGATTCATTAGCCACTTTCTTGGGTCTGATATAAAAGCATTCACCAACTTGGAGAAGGTCACTATTTCTGCCATATATTACAACTAAGCAAGATTAAGACTCTCAGAGCAGAAATAATTCACCTTAGTTACAATTGACCCACAATTAATCAGTCTCCTATTTCACATGGTGGCATGAACTACTGGATTATTTTATCCATGTATGTTACAGGAAAAACATTTTGATAGCTCCTTCCCTTGTTTCCCCATACCAAGGACTCAATCATTACCTAAATTTAGCTGCTGGTGCTCATTTTTTACATACAAGACAGAAGAATCTGAACATATTTTACCTAGAATATTCTCATATTTAAATAATCAGAATAGATTTTAAAAATAATGCTATGTTTATAACAGAAATATCTTCATAAATAGCAGAAATTTGTTCACCAGTTTTCCTTTGGATCATTCAAAGATAGACTGGGATTTTCTGCAATTACTGATAGATAGATATATTTTGCTTTAACTCATAGTTTGCATCAATACTTTGTTTCATGTGCACAAACCCCTTAAAATCTATGACAAAGTTAAACAGATAAAGGAGATTTATGTGTTCTGGGCAAAAATATTTTGATCTTCCTTGCATTCAAAAAAGAAATTAAAACAATATAAAATATATTAATCCATATGTTTTATCCACTCACTCCAAATATGCTTTACATTAGTAATGTCACCAATGATCTTGGACTTAAAAACTCAAATACCCCAAATTTGAAATAGGAGCACTTTATTTCATAATATGAAGGGAAATTGCTTGATTCTACTATATATCTAAATCCCTTTGTGTTATTAACTACATATATTACTGATTTGTGAATGCACAGAGGAATATATGTTGGTGTAGAATTTTTCCCTCAAAGTAGAAATCACAAAGTACCATTCTTATATCAAGGGTATCTGCTCTTAGCATGGCATGACATTACTTTGATGTTAACCTTGACCATGTGGTTGAGGTAGTCTTTGACCACCAAAAACCCATAGCCCAGTCTAATCATGAGGAAAAGCACCCATCAAACCCAAATTATGGGAATATTCTACAAAATTTCTGACAATAACTTCTTAAAATTGTCAATGTTACCAAAATAAGGACTGTTTGAGAAGCTTTTACTGCCTTGAAAAGCTTAAGGAAACATCGTGAGTAAGCGTAATGTAGTATCCTAGATGGAATCCCGAAAAGAAAGGGGCATTAGTGGCCGGGCACTGTGGCTCACTCCTGTAATCCCAGGACTTTGGGAGGCCGAGGAGGGCGGATCACAAGGTCAGGAGATGGAGAACATCTTGGCCAACATTGCCAAACTCTGTCTCTACTAAAAATACAAAAATTAGCTGAGTATGGTGGCATGCCTGTAGTCCCAGCTACTCGGGAGGCTGAGTCAGGAGAGTCGCTTGAACCCGGGAGGCGGAGGTTGCCGTAAGCTGAAATCATGCCACTGCACGCCAGCCTGGGTGACCAGAGTGAAACTCCATCTCAAAAAAGACATAGGTGAAAACTAAGCATATCTGAATAAAACATAGACTTTTGCTAATAATGATGCATCAATATTGGCTCATTAGTTATGACAAATGTACCATATACTGTAAGATGTTAACAATAGAGAAAACTTGGTGTGGGATACTTGAGAACTCTCTGAACTCTCCTCTCAACTATTTTGCTAATCTAAAAGTATTCTAAAATAAAAAGTTTATTTTAGAAAAAACAACCAAGAACTAAAACAAACCAATGACAACAACAACAAAACGTAGAAAATCTGAAACTTCAAAGAAAAGAGGTGTAAGATCTCATTCTTAGTCAACATTCTTTGTGTTTGGGGTCTGGTATATTATAGAAGGAAAGTCTAAAAATATTCACAATTTATAGCACTGAGGTCTTTTTGAAATGGTTGATCCTATTGGACACAATGTATATGTATGTCACATAGGCATTATTAGTTTCATAGAAATTACACGTGGAGAACAAATTTAGAGGTGTTCTGAAACAATGATCATGAGTAACTTAATATGATAATCAGAACAAAATGAAATTTCTCTTGACATGCCCCCTCCTTTTTATAGTGCTGTGTGACAGGACTTACTTCTAAGGAGAAAAAAAGGGCAACAGCTGAGGATTCATGTTCTTGGTGACAGCTGACATGCTGTGTGTCCAGATCTTCCAAGTATTCCTCATACTTAACTGTACCATTTGCTTAAGTTTTTTTAGATACCAAAATGCAGGGAATGGCAAAAGGAAAAAAAAAATCATTACTAAAGTTGGTCTATTGTAGTCTATCTCTAATCCATTGTGTTTCTTTTGCCACATAGCCAAGCTTTGCCACGTTATTAATCTATTTCTTGTATGATAGTATAAGTTTTTTGGTTCTTTTGGCTAAGATAAAATAATTATTTTCTATTTGGAAATGTTGGGCCTGGGAAATGAGAGCGACCAGTATTTCTCCTTCATTTCACTGACCAGGCAACCACAGGCATTCACTCATTCCACATATATTTCTCACCTATTATATGATAGGCATTAGTATTACTGGTTGAACAAGATGAATTTGGTTCTTGTTCCCTTGGAAAACTGAGATATTTGAAAGAGGATATAAACTGGGAATATGCAAACATGGGAGCTGGGAAAACTGACTTGTAGGCATTGGCAAAGGCCTCCTTAAGGAAGGGATAATTGGATTGGGAACCACAGGAAGAGGGGAGTTTATAGGTGAAGGGAAGGGGAAGAGAACTCCAAGCAAAAGAAGCAGCAGTGTATAAGGCACCTGGTAGTATTAAGGAGATACTAAACCAAGTTAGAAAAAAATGTAAAAGAGCCCAAACTTACAAAGTAGGTTAAAAGTGGCTTCATCAATTGTCCTTCCTGCTACCCCACAAAAAGATTGATTTCTCTCTAGATATATAAAATTTAAAAATTCATCTTCTGTGTCTGCAAACTATAGTAGAAATTCCATCTATCCAGAGGACTGGAATAGCAAGTAGGTGACAGCAAACTTTAAAAAATATTGAGAGAGCAAAGTGCATAATGAAATTTATCTGCTTTTATAATACTGTTATGAAGGAGGAGTTAGGAAGTGTTGTTGCCACTTTGTAATGGAAACACTGAAGAGGGACATTGATCAGAAATTCAATGTGTATTTCTTGCTTCCTATCAATCATTTTGCCCAAGTTGAAATTTTTGTGTGCTCCTTGCAGGAATAATTCCTTAAAAATATAGTCCTTATTTTATATTTTCTTAAATATTGGAACAATTAAAAGTGTTTAATAAAGCTTGTTGAATTATAGTTGAATTTGTTGTCATAACGCCTTTATACATTCCTGAAGAAAAGGGATTGTTGGGTAATTAAGTACTTAGCACAATAATTGTGAAATTTTGAAGTGTATAGTATGAAATATCTTTTTCATTTTTATGAATTTTTTTGATATAATGAAGTACTATATTAGGTTTAAAAGCTTATGTTAATTCCCTTTGTCATAGAGCAAAGTAAGAATTTAAGTGTGTGAATTAACATGTGTGTGTCTGTGTGTGCATACTTGTGTTAATAGTTATTTCTGAGTGGTAGAATTATGAGTTAATTTTATTTGCTAATCTATATTTTTATTTTTCTTCTCTGACTACACTTTGCTTATACAATAAATAAACAATAAAATAAAAAATTAAAAAGTCAACAATAAAGATTAAATATAAGCAAAACCATATGTAAAAGCCAACTTGTTAAACTTGCAATTAAGACTCAGGATTGTTTCCCCTTACATTTACATAAATCAGTTCATATGTGTGATAACTACTTGAAAACTTTTCAATAGTAAGCACTTGAAGTAAGTGGCTTTCACATTATTTAATGACACCACAGTTCCTCCTCAAGATTTTGGCCCTAAGTTGACACATCCACTATCTCCAATAATTTGCTTACCAAGGTTCTTCGGTCAACTAAGGTTTATTTCCTCTCCTGAGCTGTCTATAAGTCACAATCCACATTTGGTGGATGAAATCTATACAGAAACCACATCATCTTATTGACTTTTTCCCCCTTAACAAATTGAGTAAAAAGTAGAGTTCATGGTTCTGAATCTCCCAAGCCCTAATAAGTAGCATTTATTGGACCACAGTTTTTTCCAATTTCAACTTGCCTCATTAAGAATCAGACTGCATTTGTGATTGATTCAGAGAATAATTATGGAGTTCATAAAGCCCAACCTCAAAGCTAAAGCAAATAGTAGGTGGTTGAATTATTTTTCTATTAGAATATTGATTTAGTGAGATCTGGTTTATTCCTAACTAGCTACTAGCTGTGTGACTACTGACAATTATTTTAGCTTCAGAGATGCTTAAATACAAAATTAGAAGAATGGATAGGGTAAAATCCAGTGTCTCATTTTTACTGCAAAGTTCTATGGTTTTTGCTTTTTGAAAAGTGTATTATTAGTGGCCATCTGTTGAGGGTTAACATTTCCATTTCCTTTAATCCCCACAATTCTGAGGTAGGTATTATCATTTTCACTTTATGGATAAAAAGACTCAGAGGTAAAGTTACATGCTAGTTGCCCACAGTAAAAGTGTTAAAAACAAGCCAGCCATGGTGTGCACACCTGTACTCCCTCCTTGAAGGGAGGCTGAGGCAAGAGGATCGCTTGAGCTCCGTAGTTGGAGGCTGCAGTAAGTCATGATTATGCCACTGCACTCTAGCCTGGGCAACAGAATAAAAACACCCATAAAACAAAAAACAAAGTGTCAAAAACAGAAGTACAACCCAGTTTTAATGAAATCTAAACCCTACCACTTCGTAATGACTAAGGGAAGGATAACGACATGTGAAAAACAACGAGGATCACACCTCAGCTATTCAGTTGTAGTAGAATTACATTTTGCCTTGTTAAAAAAAAATGATACGGCCGGGCACAGTGGCTCATGCCTGTAATCCCAGCACTTTAGGAGGCCAAGGTGGGCGGATCACGAGGTCAGGAGTTTGAGACCAGCCTGGCCAACATGGTGAAACCCTGTCTCTACTAAAATATGAAAAATTAGTTGGGCGTGGTGGTGGGTGACTTTGGAGGTTGAGGCAGGGAAATCATTTGAACCCAGGAAGCAGAGGTTGCAGTGAGCCAAGACTGCGCCATTGCACTCCATCTTGGGTGACAGGGCGAGACTCTGTCTCAAAAAAAAAAAAAAAAAAAAAAAAGGATCCAATTGAAGTTTATGTTTTAGAAGAAGAGGGCCTCAAAGAAGCAAAAGAATTACTGGAATGTTAGCAATGCCAATGGCAGGGAGATCTTGGGTGTACACAAATTGGAAGAATGCACAATAACTAAATAATCATAAGCCTAGCACTTATCTGAGAAAATTTTATGTATGTCATTATTCATTAATGGTATCATCACATTTGGAACTTACAAGATGAACTCCTAACAATGGCCAACAAGGCTGGATTTGCTCTAGTCCCCACTTGTCTCCCTGAACTTCTCTGAGTTCTTGCCTGCTTGTTGGTTATATTCTGGCCATTCTGACTTTCTCTCCTCAGTGCCTGACATTGCTGTACCATTTTCTCAGAACACTTTTTCTATATACTCTTTCACGGCTACTACCCAAGATCGTTTCGATTTTAATCCAAATGTTACTTTCTCTGAAAGACCTAATGGAATCATGCTACTCCTACTCCAGTTATTACTTAGCCCAGCAACTGTTTTTATTATTCTCATGGACTTTATAATTTTTAAATTTTTATTTGTTTTCTAATATATTTAGGAAGTGAGCTTTATCAGATCAGGGACTCATCTTTCTGGTTCTCCAATGAATCTCCAGCTCCCAACTCATAGTAAGCTCAAAACATTTTTTAAAGGAATGGATGAATAAATGAATGAAAGAATGTTATGGGTTTTGCTGTTGCCAGATATACTTAAATGATTCAAGACAGTTTGGAGCCCCAAAATCTGAGCCAGAGAAATAATTTTGAATATTTGAATAATTAGAAGAGAAGAATGAAGATGAACAAAATTGACTATTAGAACCCATTCAGAGAAGTTAATGGCTTTGGAGGTATTTAGTTGAAGGAAGAAAATGGTGGCTTAAAAGCAATTTTAATTGATAAAATGTTGCTATTAAGAGAATAGTCATCAGCTGTTCTTTATGTGTGACTATCAGGGATGAGTAAAATAATTTTCAGTTACAAATAAATAACTTTCTAACTGGGGACTATGAGGTACTCCAAAAATGTTCTAAAATGTAAACTGTTTCCTTTTAAGAATAGATGGGTGTTTAAGTGCAAGCTTGATAAAGGACTGGGACTGAATAATAAAGATGATTTTTTTTTAATGTTTACACTCCTTTCATCGCTAAGTTTTAAATTAGTATTGTTTCTTTAACACTTCATAAATCCAATCCTTGTGTAAGTGAAGACTGGTATTTTTCTTCTTTTGCTCTCAGAGTTACCTTGTTAGAGGTCATGATGTGTCCAGGGCCAGCCTGGAACCAGTGCTCAGGAATCTTGTTTTATGAAGCAGATAGTAAGTCATGTAGAAATTGAGTCAGCGTGATTCTTTACATGGTTAACATGCTGCTTCCCCTGGAGGTGGGGGTGTAGGATTTCTCAAGGAAGGACATTTATAGTGATTAAAATTGCTCAGAGATTGCTTCACTGGGTAATTCTGATGCTGTAGTATGTGATTCTGGCAAGAGGCAGGGAGTATGAAAGGGACAGAAAATCCCAGACCATGGCAAGGAAGGGCACACGATGCAGGGACTACCTCAAGAAAAGGGGCTGTGGCAGTAAGAGAACAGTAACCAAATGGTCAGACTAGTGATCAGAAATCCTTCTTGGTTGCCTCCTGAGAAGGAGTTGAGAGCAGAAATGTACAAGGGCAATGACTGCTCATTAACTCATCATCATCCTACAGTATTTAGCATAATTCCAAGAAGAAACTGGCAAAAGACATTTTGGCCGCTGATATTTTTCTGGGAAATAAAGTGAAAAGCACCATCCAGGACAAAAAGGCCAAGAATAAATACTAAACATGTGCATATCTTAAAAGTCAACAATTTCGCTCATAGTCATATGTCCCACACAGATGTGTATGTATATGCATAAAGATGTACATAGACTGGGCATGATGGCTCATGCCTGTAATCCCAGCATTTTGGGATGCCAAGGTCGGTGGATCACCTGAGGTCAGGAATTTGAGGTCAGCCTGACCAACATGGCAAAACCCTGTCTCTATTAAAAAAACAAAAATTTAGCCAGGCGTGGTGGTGGGCACCTGTAATCCCAGTTATTTGGGAGGCTGAGGCAGGAGAATTGCTTGAACCTGGGAGGCAGAGGTTGCAGTGACCTGAGATCACACCATTGCACTCCAACCTGGGTGATAAGAGCAAGACTCTATCTCAAAAAAAAAAAGTACATAAACATCTTTAGCAATAATATTCATAAATGCACAAAACTGGAAACAACCCAAATGCCCATTAGCAGTAAAATGGATAGAATATCATATATCCTTGTAATGGAACACTACCCAGCAATAAGAATGAACAAACTACAGGTACATGTAGTAAGATGAATCAGTCTCACATAGTGTTATGGCTCCATTTATATAAAGTTCAAGACTAAGAGAAACTACCTGATGGTATTCAAAGACAGGATAGTAGTGGAGAGGAGTGTTGGGTAGTGGAGAGGAGGATCGGGTAGTGAAGGAGCTGTTGGTTACACAAATTTGTTCACTTTGCGATAATTCATCAAGTTGTACACTTAAGATTTCTGCATTTTTCCAAATGTATGTTATGCTTTAATACAAAGTTTGATAGGGAGAAGAAATAATACTGCCTTCCAAGGTAAAAATGAATGACATTGGGTGGGATAAAAAACAGAGGGACCCTGTGTCAAGCCTGTCTTAGGGTCTTCAGACAGCATGAGTCTGGCTGTCTCCATTTTGAAGATGGGCAACAACTGCAGGGACAAGAATAGCCCATGGCTGACAGTGCATTTGCTTCTACTTGTCCTGGTCAAGGTTTTCTAATTCGGGCCCAAGAGAGTATTCATGTCTCCAGGAGGCCACCCTATGGCACGTTAGGCATTCTTGAGGGACTGGCAGCCCCGGTCCTTGTGTTTGGAGCAGTTCTGCTAGAGGAGGAAACAGCACAAAGGGCACCCTTATGCTGCTGTAAACCAGGGCCAGGATTTTAAAAATGTGAGACACCTGTTTCCCTGTAATTATTAATTTCCACTTCAGGTCTCTAGCTTTTTAATTTGCTGGATGCATTCTTTTATATGAAATGTGATGGGCATTTCTGACATGGAAGAAACTGGGACCAGTAAAGCCGGGAAGAAAGCAAAATGGGGTAGCAGGGGCCCTTTTCTCAGCTTCTAATGAAATATTTGTAGTCAAGATCAAGCACACATATTGATTCTCATCAAGTGTGAAAACATCAGCAGCCCTGGAGGTGAGCCCCACGGGACCATTTGTGTCGCACTCTTTCAAATGAAGATTAAATCTCTCGTAAGATGCTGCTTTTGACACACTGGTACTGCATATATTAAAATCCTCCCTGGTGCCCTTTTGGCAGTTAGGATTCAGGTAGTTTCAGTGCATCACAGCCTGTGTACCGACTGGAAAGGAGATTTTTTTTTTCTTCCCTGGAATGTGTAAAGGAAGAATTATATTGCTGTTTGTTGAAAGAGACTATATATCTCACAAGTCCCATTTCAATAATCTTCTAGAAGCAAGACTGAATTTGGGATTGGAAAGGGCATTACAACATGGCCAAATAAATAGCAAGGGGTCCCTCAACACCTGGCTAGCCTGCAACGTTACAATATGACTTCTAGGCCTTACATTTCACAGTCTCTTTCTTCAACAAACAGTCTGAAAGGTCTTACACAAAGACAGAATTTTAAGTCTGAACACTCAAGAAATGTGGTCTTCAAACTCTAAAGCTGTCACATAATTCCTTGAGATGCACCAGAAACTTTCTGACTAAACCTGTTTATGTCTCCAATAATGGTTAAATCCAATATACCTTAGGGTTTCCCTCAGATTTAGTCTTCATATTCTTTAACTTTTGCTAAATAATTGTAGCAAAATTTCTTATTTTGCATTTCTCTGGCTTCATGACTGGGCTCTCTTATCTTAGGTATATAAGACCATGTACAGGGCTGTGCATTAATATTGCAAGTCTGGAAATTCCAGATATCTTGGCAAAGGGAGAAACACCTAGTTGGAGCATGGAGGATGAGGAACCAACAGGTTCTGAGTCTTCATGTCTTATGCTTAGTCTGATTCCATTTCTTCCCTCAAATTGTAAATACTTCTTTAGGTGTAAAGGAGGGGGCCTATCTAAAGCAGACCAGTGTTTGAGTAGAGTTATTTTTATAGTATGTCCCCTCCCAGTGATTTATGTTTCCTAGAATATTCATGAGGAATGGATGAGCTCCCACAACATCTCGTGTCACTGTCCCCCTCACATACTGGAATACAGTCATTCTGGCCTTCTTCAGTTCATTCTTTGGTATGATATGATGTTCTTTCTTCCTGAATTGTTCTTCTAATCTTTCTTTCGATGAAGGCTTTTATTCCCTGTCTTTCAGGTCTTACCTTAGAAGTGAGTCCTCTCTTCAAAGGGGTTTCACACTCCTCTCATCCCATATTGCAATACTTCATTTGGTGGACTCATAGCTTATAATACTTGCATCATTTATTGATTATTGTCCATCTCACTTAGACCATAAATTCCATGAGACAGTGCTCATGGTTATATTGTTTACTGAATTGATTCTAACCTAAGTGTCTATCAACAGACAAATGGATGTTTGGATAGTGCTATTGTGCTATTGCCATTGTGACTAGGACTGAGACAAACATGCAAGTACAGATATTCATGTACTGATTTCTTTTTCCTTTGGATAAATACTCAGAAGTAGAATTGCTGGATTGTATGGTAGTTCTATTTTTAGTTTTTAATGAAATCATCATACTATTTTTCATAGTGGTTGTACTAATTTACCTTCCCATCGACAGGTAAGAGTTTCCTTTTGTCTGCATTCTCACCAGCATCTGGTATTTTTCGTCTTTTTAATGACAGCCATTCTAACTGGAGTAAGATGATATCTCATTGTGGTTTCCATTTGCATTTCTCTGATGCATAGTGGATGTTGGGTATTTTTTCATATACCATTTGTATATGGCCATTTGTATGCCTTATTTTCAGAAATATCTGTGTCCTTTGCCCACTTTAATATGATTATTTGTGGGGGTTTTTTGGTTGTTGAGTTGTTTGAGTTCCTTATCTATTCTGGATATTAATGCCTTGATGGATGAATAGCTTACAAATATTTTCTCCCATTTAACAGGTTGTCTCTTCACTCTCTTGGTTGTTTCTTTTGATATGCAGAAGCTTTTTAATTTAATATGCTACCATTTGTCTATTTTAATTTTTGTTGCCTGTGATTTTGAGATCTTAGCTGTAAAATCTTTGCCCAGACCAATGTACTGAAGAGTTTTCCCTCCGTTTTCTTCTAGTAGTTTTATAGTTCTAAATGTTATGTTTAAGTCTATAATCTACCTTGAATTATTATTTGATGTAGTGAAGATAGGGGCTTAGATAGAAGATATCTATATTCTTCTGCATGTAGATATCTAAATTTCCCATCGCCATTAATTGAAGATACTGTCATTTCCCTAATGTGTGTTCTTGGCACCTTTGTCAAAAATCAGTTGGCTGTAAATACATAGATTTATTTCTGGATTCTCTCTATTTTTTTTTTTCTCCTGAGACAGAGTCTTGCTCTGTTGCCCAGGCTGGAGAGCAGAGGCAAATCTCAGCTCACTGCAACCTTTACCTCCTAGGTTTAAGTGATTCTCCTGCCTTACCCTCCGAGTAGCTGGGATTACAGGTACATACTACCATGCCTGGCTAATTTTTTGTATTTTTAGTAGAGATGGGTTTTTGCCATGTTGGCCAGACTGAGCTCAAACTCTTGGTCTTAAGTGATCTGCCTGCCTCGAGCTCCCAAAATGCTGGGATTACAGGCATTAGCCACTGCACCTGGCCTGGATTCTCCATTCTATTCCATTAGTCTATGTAACTGTTTTTTTGTTTTTGTTTTTGTTTTTTTTTTTTACTAATACTATGCTGTTTTAGTTATAGCCTTGTAATATATGCTGAAATCAGGTAATGTGATGCCTCTAGCTTTGTTCCTTTTGCTCATGTTGCTTTGGCTTTTTGGGCTCTTATTTGGTTCCATGAAAATTTTAGGATTGTTTTTTCTAATCCTGTGAAAAATGACATCGGTATTTTGATAGGGATTCCACTGAAACTGTTGATTGCTTTGGGCAGCATGGCCATTTTAACAATATTAATTCTTCTGATCCATGAGCATGAAATGTATTTCCATTTTTTGTGTCTTCAATTTCTTTCACCAGTACTTTTTAGTTTTCCTTGTACAGGTCTTTTATCTCAGTTAAATTTATTCCTAGGTATTTCATTATCTTCTTGTAGCTATTATAAGTGGTATTGCATTTTTAATTTCTTTCTCAGCTACTTCATTATTGTGTATACAAATGCTACTGATTTTTGTAATTGATTTTTGTATCCTGAAACTTTATTGAATTTATCATGTCTAAAACGTTTTTGGTGAAGTCTTTAAGTTTTCCTAGACAAAAAATTATATTATTGGCAAAGAGAGACAATTTGACTTCCTCTTTTCCAATTTGGCTGCCTTTTATTTCTTTCTCTTGCCTGATTGTTCTGGCTAGGATTTCTAGCACTATGTTGAATAGGAGTGGTGAAAGTGGGCATTCTTGTTTTATTCTAGTTCTTGGAGGGAAGGATTTCAGCTTTTCTTCATTCAGTATTATCTTAGCTATGGGTTTGTCATATGTGCCTTCCATTATGTTGAGGTACATCCCTTCTATGCCTACTTTGTTGAGGTTTTTATCATGAAGGGATGTTGAAATTTATCAAATACTTTCTCTGCATTCATTGAAATAATTGTATGGTTTTTATTCTTCATTCTGTTGATGTGAGGTGTCACATTCAATGATTTGCATATGTTGAACTATCCATGAATCACTGGGATAAATACCAGGGATCATGGTGTATTATTTTTTTGATGTGCTATTGGATTTACCTTGCTAGTATTTTGTTGAGGATTTTTGCATTTTGCATCTATGTTCATCAGGGCTATTAGTCTACAGTATTTTTAGTGGTGGTTTTGCTTTCTTATCTGATTTTAGGCTGAGGGTAATTCTGGCCTGGTAGAATGAATTAGAAAGAATTCTTTCCTCTCCAATGTCTGAAATAGTTTGAGGAGAATTGGTGTTAGTTTTTCTTTGAATTTGGTAGAATTCAGCAGTGAAGCCATCTGGTCCTGGACTTTTCTTTGTTAGAAGACTTTTTGTTACTGCTTTGATCTCATTACTTGTTATTGGTCTGTTTGGGTTTTCTAATTTTTTTTTATTCAGTCTTGGTAGGTTGTATGTGTCTAGGAATTTATCCATTTCTTTTAGGTTTTCCAGTTTGTTTATATATATTTGTTCAAATAGTCTTTGATCTATTGTATTTCTGTGGTACCAGGTGTAATATGTTTTTTATTTCCATTTTGTTTATTTGTCTTTTCACCTTTTTTCTTGGTTAGTATAGAAAGTAGTTAATTTTTTATTTGTTTGAAAAAAACAACTTTTTGTTCCATTAATTCTTTGGGGTTTTTTCTGTATTTTATTTATTTCTTCTCTGATCTTTATTTTTCTTCTAATTTTGGTTTGGTTTGGTCTTGTTTTTCTAGTTACCTGAGGTGCATCATTAGATTGTTTATTTTAAATCTTTCTATTTTTTGATGTAGGTATTTATGGCTATAAGCTTTCCTCATAGCACTGGTTTTCCTGTATCTCATAGGTTTTGGCATTTTGTATTTTGATTTCATCCATTTTATTTTTGATTTCCTCCATTTATTTTTTGACCCAATAATGGTCATTCAGGAGCATATTGTTATTGTTTGATTTCCATTTATTTGCACAGTTTCCGAAGTTTCTCTTATCGTTTTTAAAAATTTTAGATTCATGGGGTAAATGTGCAGGTTTATTACATGGCATAATGATGAGGTTTGGGCTTCTATTGATCCTGTTACCCAAATAGTAAATATAATACCCAACAGAGAGTTTTTCAACCTTCCATCCCCCCAACTTCCCTTTGCAGTCCTCATTGTATTATTTCTATCTTTATATCTGTGTGGATCCAGTGTTTAGTTCCCACTTATAAGTGAGAACGTGGTATTTGCTTTTTTGTTTCTGCATTAATTTGCTAAGGATAATGGCTGCCAGCTGCCTTCATGTTGCTGCAAAGGAAATTTCATTCTTTTTTATAACTATGTAGTATTCCATTGTGTATGTGTACCACATTTTCTTTATCCAATTCACCATTGATGGGCCCCTACATTGATTTCATGTCTTTGTTATTGTGAATATTACTGTGATAAATATGAGTGCAGGTTTTTTTTTTTTTTTTTTTTTTTTTTCAGAATGATTTTAAATCTCCAAACTCCTTTCCACAGGGGCTATTGGTGATAGAAGTGCTACTGATTTTTATACATTGATTTTGTATCCTGAAACTTTACTGAAGTTGTTTATTAGGCCTAGGCGTCTTTTGGCAGGATCTTTTGTTTTTTTTGGATATAGGATTATATCATCAGTGAAGAGGTAATCTGACTTCTTCTCTTTCTATTTGGGTGCCATTTATTTCTTTATCTTGCCTGATTGCTCTGGCTAGGACTTCCAGTACTATGTTGAATAGGAGAGGTGAGAGTAGACATCTTTGTCTTGTTTCAGTTCTTACAGGGAATGCCTCCAACTTTGTCCATTCAGTACGATATTGGCTGTGGGTCTGTCATAGATGGCTCTTATTATTTTGAGGCACGTTCCTATAATGCCTAGTTTTTTGAGAGTTTTTATCATGAAGAGATGTTAGATCTTATCAAAAGTTGTTTCTGCATTTATTGAGATGGTTTTTAGTTCTGTTTATATGGTGAATCACATTAAAATTTTTTTATAATTTCAACTTTTTTAGTTTCAGGGGTATGTGTGCAAGTTGCTACATGGGTATATTGCATGATGATGAGATTTGGGTTACAAATGATCCCATCACCCAGATAGTGAGCACAGTACCCAACAGTTAAGTTTTTCAACCCTTACCCTCTTCCTCACTCCCCACAGTAGTCCCCAGTGTCTATTGTTCCCATATCTATGTCCAGAGTACCCAGTGTTTGGCTCTCACTTATAAATGAGAATATGCAGTATTGGTTTTCTTTTCCTGCATTAATTTGCTTAGGATAATGGCTTTCATGTTGCTGCAAAGGACATGATTTTGTTCTTTTTTATGACAACCTAGTATTCTACGGTGTATCATTTTCATTTTATAATTGACCAGTTATGGGAAACTAGGTTGATTCCATGTCTTTGCTACGGTGAGTAGGAATCATATTTATTGATTTGCATATGTTGAACCATTCTTGCATCTCCAAAATAAAGCTCATTTGATCACAGTAAATTAACTTTTTAATGTACAGCTGAATGCAGTTTACTAGTATTTTGTTTAGAATTTTTGAATCTATGTTCTTCAGGAGTATAGGCCTATGGGTTTCTTTTGTGTTGTGTCTTTGCCAGATTTTTTATCAGGATAATACTGGTTTCATAGAATGAGTATGAGAAGAATCCTTCCTCAAGTTTTGGGAATAGTTTCAGTAGAATTGGTGCCATTTCCTCTTTGTCTGTCCTGTGGAATTTAGCTGTGAATCCATCTGATCAGGGGCTTTTCTTGATTGGTAGGTTTTTGAAATTACTGGTTCAACTTTGGAACAAATTATTGGTCTGTTCATGGTTTCCATTTCTTACTAATTAAATCTTGGGAGATTATGTGTTTCCCAGGATTGATGTATTTCTTCTAGGTTTCCTAATTTGTTTATATATGTAGGGGTTCATAATAGTCTCTGAAAATCTCTTGTATTTCTGTGGGATTGGTTGTAATATCACCTTTGTCATTCCTGATTGTGCTTATTTAGATCTCTTCTTTCTTTTCTTCTTTATTAATCTAGCTAGAGGTCCATCAATTTGTTTATCTTTTCACCAACTTTTCATTTCATTGACCCTTTGTGATTTTTTTTTTTTGGTCTCCAATTTAATTAAGTTCTGCAATGATTGTAATTATTTCTTTTCTTCTGCTAGCTTTGAGTTTTGATTGTCTTTGATTTTCTAGTTCCTCTGGGTGTGATATTTGATTTTTAACTTGAGATTTTTCTATATTATTGATGTAGGTGGTTAGTGCTATAAATATTCCTCTTAACACTACTTTTGCTGCATCCAGAGGTTTTGGTATGTTGTGTCTTATTTTCATTTGTTGAAATGAATTTTTAAATTTCTGCCTTACTTTTATCATTTACCAAAGAGTTATTCAGAAGCAAGTTTTTTAGTTTCCATATATTTGTGTGGTTTTGAGAGTTCCACTTGGTACTGATTTCTGGTTTATTCCACTGTGGTCCAAGAAGATGCTTGATATGATTTCAATTTTGTTGAATTTATTGAGATTTACTTTAAGACTCAGGATGTGGTCAATCTTAGTTTATGTTCCATGTGCAGATTAGAAGAATGTATATTCTGTGGTTGTTGGAGTATTTTGTAGATGTCGATTAACTCTCATACGTCAAGGGTTAAATTTAAGTTTAGGATTTCACTGTTTTCTGCATCAATGATCTGTCTAATGCTATCAGTGAAGTATTAAAGTCTTCCACGATTATCATGTGGCAATTTAAGCCTTTTCTTGGATCTAGAAGTAATTGTTTTACAGATCTGGTGCTCCAGTTGGGTACATATATATTTAGGATAGTTAAATCTGCTTGTTGAGTTGAATGCTTTATCATTACACAATGCCCTTCATTGTCCTTTTTTACTGTTGTTGGTTTAAAGTCTGTTTTATCTGACATAGGAATAGTGACTCCTGTCATTAGTTCTGTTTATGTGATGGATTGCATTTATTGATTTGTGTATGTTGTACCAGCCTTGCATCCCAGGGATGAAGCTGACTTTCTCATGGTGGATAAGCTTTTTGATTTGCTGCTGGATTCAGTTTGCCAGTATTTTATTGAGGATTTTTGCATCAATATTCATTAGGGATATTGGCCTGAAATTTTTTTTGTCGTGTTATCTGCCAGATTTTGGTATCAGGATGATGTTGGTCTCCATAAAATGAGTTAGAGAGAAGCTCCTCTTTTTCTATTGTTTGGAATAGTTTCAGAAGGAATGGTACCAGCTCCTCTTTGTAGCTCTGGTAGAATTTGGCTGTGAATCCATCTGGTCCTGGGTTTTTTTTGGTGGTAGGCTAACAATTACTGCCTCAATTTCAGAACTTGTTATTGGTCTATTCAGGAATTCAACTTCTTTCTGGTTTAGTCTTGGGAGGGTATATGTGTCCAGGAATGTATCCATTTCTTCTAGATTTTTAAATTTATTTGCATAGAGGTGTTTTTAGTATTCTCTGATGGTAGTTTGTATTTCTTTGGGATCAGTTATGATTATCTCAGTACAGGCAGAAAAGGCCTTTAATAAAATTCAACACCGCTTCATGCTAAAAACTCTCAATAAACTTGATATTGATGGAACCTATCTCAAAATAATAAGAACGATTTATGACAAACTCACAGTATATCATACTAAATGGGAGAAAGCTGGAAGCATGCCCTTTGAAAACCAGCACAAGACAAGGATGCCCTCTCTCACCACTCCCAGTCAACATAATATTGGAAGTTCTGGCCAGGGGAATCATGCAAGAAAAATAAATAAAGTGTATTCAAATAGGAAGAGAGGAAGTCAAATTGACTCTGTTTACAGATGACATGATTGTATATTTAGAAAACTCCATTGTTTCAGCCCCAAATCTGCTTAAGCTGATAAGCAACTTCAGCAAAGTCTCAGGAGACAAAATTAAGTGCAAAAATCACAAGGATTTCTATATACCCATAATAGACAGACAGCCAAATCATGAGTGAACTCTCATTCACAATTGCTACAAAGAGGATAAAATACCTAGGAATAAAAATTACAAGGGATGTGAAGGACCTCTTCAAGGAGGACTACAAACCACTGCTCAAGGAAATCAGAGAGGACCCAAACCATGGAAAACCAATCCATGGTCATGGATAGGAAGAATCAATATAGTGAAAATGGCCATACTGCCCAAAGTAATTTATAGATTCAATGCTATCCCCATCAAACTACCATTGACTTTCTTCACAGAATTAGAAAAAACTACTTTAAATTTCATATGGAACCAAAAAAGAGCCTGTATAGCTAGGATAATGCTAAGCAAAGAAACAAAGCTGGAGGCATCACGCTGCCTGACTTCAAACTATACTGCAAGGCTACAGTAACCAAAACAGCATGGTACTGGTACCAAAACAGATATATAGACCAATGTAACAGAACAGAGGCCTTAGAAATAAAGTCACACATCTACAAAAATCTGATCTTTGAAAACCCAACAAAAACAGGCAATGGAGAAAGGATTGCCTATTTAATAATAGTGTTGGGAAAACTGGGTAGCCATATGTAGAAAACTGAAACTGGACCCCCTCCTTACACCTTATACAAAAATTAACTCAAGATAGATTAAAGACTTAAAGGTAAGACCTAAAACCATAAAAACCCTAGAAGAATATCTAGGTAATACCATTTAGGACATAGGCATGGGCAAAGACTTCATGACTAAAACACCGAAAGCAATGGCAACAAAAGCCAAAATTGACAAATGGGATCTAATTAATCTAAAGAGCTTCTGCACAGTAAAAGAAATTATCATCAGATTGAACAGGCAACTATAGAATGGGAGAAAATTTTTGCTATCTATCCATCTGACAAAGGGCTAACATCCAGAATCTACAAAGAACTTAAACAAATTTACAAGAAGAAACCCCATCAAAAAGTAGGCAAAGGATATGAACAGACACTTCTCAAAAGACATTTATGCAGCCAACAAACATATGACAAAAAGCTCGTCATCACTGGTCATTAGAGCAATGCAAATCAAAACCACAATGAGATACTATCTTATGCCAGTCAGAATGGCGATCATTAAAATATCAGGAAACAACAAATGCCGGAGAGGATGTGGAAAAATAGGAACACTTTTACAGTGTTGGTGAGAGTGTAAATTAGTCATTGTGGAAGACAGTGTAGCGATTCCTCAAAGATCTAGAACCAGAAATACCATTTGACCCAGCAATTCCATTACTGTGTGTGTACCCAAAGGATTAGAAATCATTCTGCTATAAAGACACATACACACATATGTTTACTGCAAGACTGTTCACAATAGCAAAGTCTTGGAATCAATGCAAATGCCCATCAATGATAGACTGGATAAAGAAAATGTGGCACATATATACCATGGAGTACCATGCAGTTATTAAAAAGGACAAGTTCATGTCCTTTGCAGGGACATGGATGAAGCTAAAAATCATTCTCTGCAAACTAACACAGGAAAAGAAAACCAAACACCATGTCTTCTCACTCATAAGTGGGAGTGGAACAATGAGAACACATGGACACAGTGAGGGGAACATCACAGACCAAGGTCGTTCAGCAGGTGGGGGGTTAGGGGAGGGATAGCATTAGGAGAAATACCTAATGTATATGATGGGTCGATGGGTGCAGTAAACCACCATGGCACGTGTATACCTATGTAACAAACCTGCACATTCTGCACATGTATCCCAGAACTTAAAGTATAATAATAAAAAAGATTTCTATTATTTTTGTTTTTCATTTACATGATAGAACTTTCTTCATCCCTTACTTTGAGCCTGTAAGTGTCACTACATGTGAGATGGGTCTCTTGAAGACAGCAGAAGGATGGGTGGTTTTTAAATCCAATTTGCCACTCTGTCTTTTAAGTGGAGTGTTTAGGCCATTCACATTTAAGCTTAGTATTGATATGTGAGGTTTTGTTCTTATCATAGTGTTGTTAGTTAGTTGCTTTGTAGTCTTGATTTTATAGTTGCTTTATAGTATCTGTGGGCTATGTTTTTACATCTGCTTTTCTGGTAGTGAATATCATTCTTTCACTTCCATGGTTAAAACTCCCTTAAGTATCTATTATAGGACTCATCTGGTGGTAAAAATTTCTGGTACCAATTGCTTGTGTGGAAAGACTCTAGTTCTTCTTCATTTATGAAGCTTAGATTGCCAGGATATAAAATGGTTGGCTGATATTTCTTTTCATTAAGAATGTTAAAAATTAGAAACCTGCCTCTTAGTCTGATGGGTTTTCTTTTTTAGGTAATATGGTCCTTTTCTCTCACTGCTTTTAAGATTTTTTCTCTTGTGTTGACTTTGGATAGTCTGATGATTAAGTGCCTTCAGGATGGTCATTATCTATAGTGTTTCACTGGAGTTCCTTGGTGATATGGTTTGGCTGTGACCCCACCCAAATCACAACTTGAATTGTATTTCCCAGAATTCCCACATGTTGTGAAAGGGACCCAAGGGGAGGTAATTGAATATCGTGGGCCAGTCTTTCCCATGCTATTCTCATGAGAGTGAATAAGTCTCGTGAGATCTGATGGATATCATGGGGGTTTATGCTTTTGCTTCTTCCTCATTTTTCTCTTGCAGCCGCCATGTAAGAAGTGCCTTTTGCCTCCCACCATGATTCTGAGTCCTCCCCAGCCATGTGAAACTGTAGGTCCAATTAAACCTTTTTTGTTCCAGTTTTGGGTATGTCTTTATCAACAGCATGAAAGTTAACTAATACACTTGGATTTCTTGTATCTGCATGTTGACCTCTCTAGCAAGACTGGGGAAATTTTTTTGAATTATATCCTCAAATATATTTTCCAAGTTTCTTACTTTCTCTTATTCTCTCTCAGAAATGCCAACAAGTTATAGATTTGGTCACTTGACATAATTCTGTATTTCTCAAAGACTTTGCTCATGTTGAAAAAATTTTTTTTTCTTTATTTTTGTCTGACTTAACTGATTTGAAGGACTGGTCTTTGAGCTCTGAAATTCTTTCTTCTGCTTGGTCTGGTCTATTGTTAAGGCTTTCAGTTGTATTTTGAAGTTCCTTAAGTGAATTTTGCCATTTGAGAAGTTCTGTTTGGTTCTTTCTTATATAGCTATGTTGTCTTTCAGATCCTGGATCATTTTCCTGTTTTCTTTGTGTTGGATTCTGAATTCAGCACCTCTCATTTCAGACATTTCATTCTGGTTAAGATTCACTGCTAGGGGGCCCCGCGCGTTGGCTCACTCCTATAATCCCAGCACTTTGGGAGGCCGAGGTGGGCGGATCACAAGGTCAGGAGATCAAGACCATCCTGGCTAACATGGTGAAACCCCGTCTCTACTAAAAAATACAAAAGACTAGCCGGGCGAGGTGGCGGGCGCCTGTAGTCCCAGCTACTCGGGAGGCTGAGGCAGGAGAATGGCACGAACCCGGGAGGCGGAGCTTGCCGTGAGCCGAGATCGCGCCACTGCACCCCAGCCTGGGTGACAGAGCGAGACTCTGTCTCAAAAAAAAAAAAAAAAAAAAAAAAAAAAAGATTCATTGCTAGGGAGCTAGTACAGTCTTTTGGAGGTGACAAACTCTCTGGGTTTTTGTACTGCCAGAGTTCATGTGCTGATTCCCTCTGAACACAGGGAGCTGACACTTCTTTTTGGAAGCTGCTATCATTTGGATTGGGATTTTTGACTTTTTATTCTTTTTCCCTTGAGGGTGTGACTCTGGTGTATGTGTGTATAATCACTTGGTTTTGTTTCTGGGTGCTTTTACAGGACCAAATATCTGTATGGGTCTTTTGGCTGCAGTTAGGTTGGTGCAGTGACTTTCTTGTGGTGAGAGAGAGAGAGAGAGATATAAAATATATATCATATACTATATATTATATATACTATATATCATATATGACATGTATTCTATATACTATATATAATATATACTATATAATATACACTATATAATATGTATATACTATATATGTATACACTATTTAATGTATACTATATATTAGGTGTACTATATATTCTATATATACTATTACATATAGTATATATAGTGGTGTAATTCAGGCTGCAGTACAGTAGATGGCACTTGAGAAAGACTACGAGCCAACAGGTTGACTCTTACTCTGCACGTGCTTGCCATTGGCCTGGGCAATGGTGACAGAGAAGTGAGGAAAAACACCCTCCCTCAGTGTATACTTCCGTTTGGCAGAGGTGAAGCTGCTGGAGAAGCTGGAAAAGTGGCCTCTTTCAGCCTATCACCTCTAGGACCCAATAGGAGGAGCCCTGCCACATTCACAGCAGTGAATGGGGAGAGGAGCGAGGGTTGAGTGATGGATGACCCTCTTCCCAGATTTGTTCACAGGCATTAATGGTGCCCCATGCAGTGACTGGCATCACACTTGTGCTTCCTTTGACCCAAGGCATGCCTTGTTGGATGGTTCTCCTCTCTTAGGGGTTGTCTGCACTGAGGTTTAGATGATATCTGGGGAAGTGGGGACTGCCCCCATATTACTCTTCAGAGCTGGTGAGGCACTCTCCCCTATCTGGTCAATGAAGCAGGCTGGGGCACACAGTAATGATACAGGCAGACAGGTTCCAGTAATGACACAGGCAGACAGGTCGCAAAAGCTGTTTGTGGCTGCAAGTCTACCACCAAGGAGAAACTTCAACTTGGGCAACCCTCCCCCTGCGGTGGGCCTGTAATGGGAGAGTCTAATTCCAGCACCTACTGGTAGAGTGTATGTGACATGTGCCACTCAATTCTGGCTCCCACTCCAAAGCAGACACTCCAGTCTCTGGGCTGAGACCACAGTGCCTGCAATGGCTACTGCTGCCAGGTAGCCAAACAATGACTATCTTTGTATAAGCCTGGATTATAAATGGAGTCCTCCTCTCATTCTCAGATCTAGGAAAATGTCTGCAGCTTTTCCTGGTCTCTCTCTCTTTGTCTCTCAGACTGTACCCAAGTTAGTTCCAGGGGTTGAGAGAAAAATTGTGCTCTCTCATGGCCTTGATTACACAGGTCGCCAGTGGAAGGTGAGTCACAGAGGGAGACTGACTGCCCCTCTCCTGTACTGGGGCTTCACTCACTTTTATAAACTGATTGCTATCACTGGGTCTGATTGCCCACCTTCTCCCCGGGCTTGGAGTGTCCTCTAGTATTCTGGTGAGTTCCCATTTTCCTTCTTGAATTAAATATCAAAAAACTGATTTTTATGCACTATTTTGCTACTTCCAGGTGACTGAGGTATGCTAAGAGCCTCTAATCCACAATCTTGGAAACAGCAACAACAGAAACCCCTCTTGTTAATGGAGTCTACGTTTATTTCATTGTGGTCTGAGAATATACGTAATATAATTTTGATTTTTGAAAAATTTGTTGAGGGTTGTTTTCTGTCCTGGAGAATGATGTATCCTGGAGAGTGTTCCATGGGCTGATGAGCAGAATGTGTGTTCTGTAGCTATTAGATGAAATGCTCTGCAAATGTCTATTAGGTCCATTTGGTCTAATGCAGAATTCAAAGTTTCTTTGTTAATTTGTTAATTTTCTGTCTAGATAATCTGTCTAATGCTGAGAGTGCAGTATTGAAATCCTCAATGTATTGGAAACTATCTCTCCCTCTAAATCTAATATGTGATTTATATATCTGGATGCTCTGGTGTTGGGTGCACCTATGTTTAGAAGTGTTATATGCCCTTGCTGAATTGATCCCTTTATCATTGTATAATGAACTTGTCTGTCTCTTTTTACAGTTTTTGACTTAAAATATGTTTTTTTTTTCTCTGATATAAGTACAGCTACTCCTGCTCGCTTTTGGTTTTCCTTTTCATGCACTATCTCTTTTCATCCCTTTACTTTCAATTTATATGTGTCTTTAAAGGTAGCTAGCATAGAGTTGGGCCACATTTTTAAAATCCATTCAGCCAGTGTATATCTTTTATGTGAGAAGTTTTAATCCATTTACATTGAGGATTATTGATATGTGAGGCTTTATTCCCGTCATTTTATTCAGTGTTTTCTGGTTGTTTTGTATATCCTTTGTTTCTTTCTCTTTTTCTGCTTATCATCGTGGCTTGCTGGTTTTCTGTAATGGTAATATTTGAGTCTTTTCTCTTTTTTTGTTTGTGTTTGCTCTACCAGTGGTTTTTATATTTTCATGTTTTTATGGATAGTAGATAATTTTCTTTCACTTTCAGGTGTATCACTCCCTTAAGCATTTCTGTTTTCTGGATATTTTTGTTTGTTTCTGACTTTTATTTTAGATGCAGGGGTTTTATGTGCAGGTTTATTACCTGGGTATGTTATGTGATGCTGAAGCTTGGGGTGCAAACATTCCTGTCAACCAGGTACTAAGCATAGTACCCAATAGGTAGTTTTTCAACCCTTTCCCCCGTCCTCCCTCCCCTGTCTACGAGTCACCAGTGTCTATTGCTTGTATTTATGTCAATGAGTACCCAATGGTTAGCTCTAACTTATAAGTGAGAATTTACAGTACTTGATTTTTCTGATCCTGTGTTAATTAACTTAGGATAATAGCATCCAGTTGCAAAGGACAGCTTTATTCTTTGTTATGGCTGCATAGTATTCCATGGTGTATTAGTCCATTCTCACACTGCTAATAAAGACATACCCAAGTCTGGGTAATTTATAAAGGAAAGAGGTTTAATGTACTTAGAGTTCAGCATGGCTGGAGAGGCCTCAGGAAACTTACAATGATGGTGGAAGGGGAAGCAAATACGGCAGCAGGAAGAAGAAGAATGAGTGCCCAGCGCAGGGGGAAGTCCCTTATAAAACAGCAGATCTTGTGAGAACTAACTCACAATCATGAGAACAGGATGGGGGAACCACCCACATGATTCAATTATCTACCATCAGATCCCTCTCATGACACGTGGGGAATATAGGAACAACAATTCAAGATGAGATTTGGGTGGGGACACAGCCAAGTTATATTACATGGTGTATATGTACCACATTTTCTTTACTCAACCCACTGTTGATGGGAACTTAGCTTAATTCCATGTCTTTGTTGTTGTGCATTGTCCTGCAATGAACATGTGAGTGCATATGTCTTTTTATTAGAATAATTTGTTTTTTTTTCACTATATACCAGGTATTGAGGTTGCTGTATCAAATGGTAGTTCCATTTTAAGTTCTGTGAGTAATCTCCAAACTGCTCTCTATAGTGGCTGAATTAATTTACATTCCCACCAACAGTGTTTAAGCATTCCCTTTTCTCCATAGCCTCTCCAATATGTGTGTGTTTGTGTGTGTGTGTTTTACTTTTAAATAATAGTCAGTCTGACAGATGTAAGATGGTATCTCACTGTGATTTCAATTTGCATTTTTCTATGATTAGTAATTTAGAGCATTTTTTCCAATGTTTGTTGGTTGCTTGTATGCTTCCTTTTGAGAAATGTCTGTTCATGTCTTTTGACCATTTTTTGAGTGAGGGGGGTTATTTGATTTTTGCTTGTTGAATTGTTTAAGTTCCTTACAGACTCTGGATATTGATTCTTCCAGTCCATAAGCATGGATTGTTTTTCTACTTGTTTCTGTCCTCTATGATGTTTTAACAGTGTTTTATAATTCTCATTGGTAAAGAACTTCCACCTCTTTGGTTAAATGTATTCCTAGGAATGTTTTTGTGTTGATATTGTAAATGGAATTACATTCTTGATTTGAATCTCAGCTTGAATGATATTGGTGTGTAGAAATGCAACTGAATTTTCTACACTGATATTGTATTGTGAGACTTTACTGAAGTTCTTTATCAGTTCCAGGAGACTTTTAGGGTTTTCTAGGTATAAAACTGTATGGTCCATGAGGAGACATACTTTGAGTTCTTTACTTGTTTGGATGCCTTTTATCTTTGTCTTGCCTGATTGCTCTAGCTAAGATTTCCAGTATACTATGTGGAATAGGAATGGTGAAAGTAGGCATCCTTGTGTTCTTCCAGTTCTCAAAGGAAAGGCTTTCAGTTTTTGCTGGTTCAGCAGGATGTTGGCTCTGGGTTTGTCATAGATGACTCTTACTATTTTGAGATATGTTTCTTCAACGCCTAATTTCTGAAGGGTTTTTTATCATGAAGGGATGTTGAATTTTATCGGAAGCTTTTTCTGTATCTATTGAGAAGATTATATGGTTTTTGTTTTTAATTTTATGTGATAAATCACATAATTAATTGGCCTGTGTTGAACCAACCTTGCATCCCAGGAATGAAGCCTACTCGATCATAGTGAATTAACTTTTTGATGTCCTGTTGAATTTTGTTTACTCATTTTGTTAAAGAGTTTTGTGTCTATGTTCATTAGAGATATTGACCTGTAGTTTTCTTTTGTGTGTGTGTCTTTGCCAAGTTTTGGTATCAGAGTAATGCTGGCTTCATAAAATGCGTTAGAGAAGAGTTCTTGCTCCTTGATATTTGGGAACAGTTTCAGTAGAATTGGTACCAGCTCTTTTCCATATGGTTGGTAGAATTCTGCTGTGAATCCATCTGGTCAGGGGCTTTTTAAGGTTTTTTATTACTGATTCCATTTATGAACTCCTTATGGATCTTTTCGGGGTTTCAATTTCTTTCTGATTCAATTTTTTTAAATTTTATTTTTCTGTAGGTTGAGATACAGGCAGTGTTTGGTTACATGAGTAAATTCTTTAGTGGTAATTTTGTGAGGTTTTGGTGCACCCATCACCTGAGCAGTCAGTATACACTGCACCCTATTTGTAGTCTTTTATGCCTCACCCTCCTCCCACCCTTCCCCCTTAGTTTCCAAAGTCCATTGTATCATTCTTATGCTTTTGCATCCTCATAAATTAGCTCCTACATATCAGTGAGATCATGCAATGTTTGGTTTTCCATTCTTCAGGTACCTCACTTAGGATAATAGTTTCCAATCTCATCCAGATGGCTGTGAATGCTCTTTGTTTATTCCTTTTTATGACAGAGTAGTATTCCATTGCGTATATATACCACAGTTTCTTTATCCACTCATTGATTGATAGGCATTTGGGTTGGTTCCATGATTTTGTAATTGCGAATTGTCCTTCTGTAAACATGCATGTGCAAGTATCTTTTTCGTATAATGACTTCTTTTCCTCTGGGTAGATACCCAGTAGTAGGATTGCTGGATCAAATGGTAGTTCTATTTTAGTTCTCT
This sequence comes from Macaca nemestrina, assembly GCF_043159975.1. Classification (NCBI taxonomy): domain Eukaryota; kingdom Metazoa; phylum Chordata; class Mammalia; order Primates; family Cercopithecidae; genus Macaca; species Macaca nemestrina. The sequence goes on from NC_092135.1 coordinate 108,323,729, forward strand.
AAGGAATCTCCACACTGTTTTCCGTAGTGGTTGTATTAGTTTACATTCTCACCAGCAGTGTAGAAGTGCTCCCTGATGCCCCCCATCCATGCCAGTATCTACTGTTTTTTGATTTTTAAATTATGGCCATTCTTGCAGGAGTAAGGTGGTATCACATTGTGGTTTTGATTTGCATTTCCTTAACAGCGATGTTGAGAAGTTTTTATATGTTTGTTGGCCATTCCATTCGTATGTCTTCTTTTGAGAATTGTCTATTCATGTCCTTAGCCTACTTTTTGATGGGGTTGCTGGGTTTTTTTTGTTTTTCTGTTTTTTGATGATTTGTTTGAGTTTGTAATAGATTCTGGATATTAGTGCTTTGTCAGACGTATAGATTGTGAAGATTTTCTTCCACTCTGTGGGTTGTCTGTTTATTTTGCTGCCTTCTTTTTGCCATATAAAAGCTCTTTAGTTGAAGTCCCAGCTATTTATCTTTGTTTTTATTGGATTTGCCTTTGGGTTCTTGGTCATAAAATCCTTGCTTAAGCCAATGTCTAGAAGGGTTTTTCCAATGTTATCTTCTAGAATGTTTATAGTTTCAAGTTTTAGATTTAAGTCCTTAATCCATCTTTAGTTGATTTTTGTATAAGGTGAGAGATGAGGATTCGGTTTCATTATCCTACATGTGGCTAGCCAATTATCCCAGCATCGTTTGTTGAAAAGAGTGTTCTTTCCCCACTTTATATTTTTGTTTGCTTTGTCAAAGATCAGTTGGGTGTAAGTATTTGGGTTTATTTCTGTGTTCTCTATTCTGTTCCGTTGGTATATGTGCCTATTTTTATACCAGTACTACGCTGTTTTGGTGACTATGGCCTTATAGTACAGTTTAAAATCAAAATCAGGCAGTGTGATGCTTCCAGATTTGTTTTTTGCTTAGTCTTGCATTGGCTATGTGGGCTCTTTTTTGGTTCCATATAAATTCTATAATTGCTTTTTTCTAATGCTCTGAAGAATGATGATGGTATTTTGATGAGGATTGTATTAAATTTGTAGATTGCTTTTGACATTATGGTAATTTTCACAATATTGATTCTACCCATCCATGAACATGGGATGTGTTTCCATTTGTTGGTGTTGTCTATGATTTTTTCCAGCAGCATTTTATAGTTTTCCTTGTACAAGTCTTTTGACTCCTTGGTTATGGATATTCCTAAGTACTTTATTTATTTATTTTTTGCAGTTATTGGAAAAGGGGTTGAGTTCTTGATTTGATTGTCAACTTGATCACTGTTGGTGTATAGAAGAGCTACTGATTTGTGTACATTAATATTGTATATAGAATCTTTCCTGAATGCTTTTATCAGTACTAGGAGCTTTCTGGAGGAGTCTTTAGGGTTTTCAAGGTAAACAATCATCAGCAACAAACAGTGACAGTTTGATTCCTCTTTACTGATTTGGATGCCCTTTATTGTTTTCTCTTATCTGATTGTTCTGGCTAGGACTTCCAGTACTATGTTGAAAAGGAGTGGTGAGAGTGGGCATCCTTGTCTTGTTCCCATTCCCAGAGGGAATGCTTTTAATTTTTCCCCATTCAGTATTATGTTGGGTGTGAGTTTGTCATAGATGGCTTTTATTACATTGACGCATGTCCCTTGTATGCCAATTTTGCTGAGTTTTAATAAAAGGAATGCTGGATTTTGTCAAATGTTTTTTCTGTATCTATTGAGATGATCAGGTGATTTTTGCTTTTAATTCTGTTTATGTGTTATATCACATTTATTGACTTGCATATGTTAAACCATCCCTAATCGCTGGTATGAAACCCATTTGGTTATAGTGGATTATCCTTTTGATATGTTGTTGGATTCAGTTAGCTAGTATTTTGTTAAGGATTTTAGCATCTACGTTCATCAGGGATATTGGTCTATAGTTTTCCATTTTGATTATGTCCTTTCCTGGTTTTGGTATTAGGGTGATGCTGGCTTCATAGAATGAATTAAGGAGGGTTCCCTATTTCTCTATCTTATGGAATAGTGTCAATAAGATTGGTACCAATTTTACTTGAATGTCTGGTAGAATTTTGCTGTGAATCTATCTGGTCTTGGACTTTTATTTGTTGGTAATTTTTTAATTGCCATTTCAATCTTGCTGCTTGTTATTGGTCTGTTCAGGGTATCTAATTTTTACATATTTCAGTTAGGGGGGTTGTATTTTTCAGGAATTTATCCATCTCTTCTAGGTTTTCTAGTTTATGCATATAAAGGTGTTCACAGTAGCCTTGAATTATCTTTTGTATTTGAGTGGTGTCGGTTTTAATATCTCCTGTTTATTTCTTACTGAGGTTATTTGGATATTGTGTCTTCTTTTCTTGGTTAGTTTTGTTAATGATCTATCAATTTTATTTATCTTTTCAAAGAACAAGACTTTTGTTTTATTTATCTTTTGTATGTTTTTTGCTTCAATTTCGTTTAGTTTTTCCCTGATCTTGGCTATTTCCTTTCTTCTGCTGGGTTTGGGTTTGGTTTGGTCTTGTTTCTCTGGTTCCTTGAGGTGTAACCTTAGAATGTCAGTTTGTGCTTTTTTAGTCTCTTTGATGTAGGCATTTAGGGGTATGAACTTTCCGCTTAGCACCACCTTTGCTGTATCCCAGAGGTTTTGATAGGTTTTGTCACTATTGTTGTTGAGTTTGAAGAATTTTTTAATTTCCATGTTGATTTTGCTTTTGACCCAATGATCATTCAGGAGCAGTTTATTTAATTTCTATGTATTCACATGGTTTTGAAGGTTCCCTTGGGAGTTGATTTGCAGTTTTAATTTTTTTTTACATTTTACTTTGTTTTGGGTACATGTGCAGAATATGCAGGTTTGTTACATAGGTATACCTGTGCCATGGTGGTTTGCTGCACCTATCGACCTGTCATCTAGGTTTTAAGCCCCACATACATTGGGCATTTGTCCTAATGCTCTCCCTCCTTTTGCCCCCCACCCCCCAACAGGCCCTGGTGTATGATGTTCCCCTCCCTGTGTCCGTGTGCTCTCATTATTCAGCTCCCACTTATGAGTGAGAACATGCTGTTTGGTTTTCTATCCCTGTGTTTGTTTGCTGAGAATGATGGTTTCTAGCTTCATCCATGTCCCTGCAAAGGACATGAACTCATCCTTTTTTATGGCTACATAGTGTTCCATGGTGTATATGTGCCACATTTTCCATATACAGTCTATCATTGATGGGCATTTGGGTTAGTTCCATGTCTTTGCTATTGTAAATAGTGCTGCAGTAGACATATGTGTGCATGTGTTTTTATAGTAAAATGATTTATAATCCTTTGGATATATACCCAGTAATGAGATTGCTGGGTCAAATGGTATTTCTGGTTTGAGGTCCTTGAGGAATTGCCACACTGTCTTCCACAATGTTTGTACTAATTTACACTCCTATCAACAGTGTAAACCATTCCTATTTCCCCGCAGCCTCGCCAGCATCCATTGTTTCCTGACTTTTTAATGATCGTCATTCTAACTGGCATTATCTCATTGTGTATCTCATTGTGGTTTTGATTTGCACTTCTCTAATGACCAGTGATGAACTTTTTTTCATATGTTTGTTGGTCACATAAATGTCTTCTTTTGAAAAGTGTCTGTTCATATCCTTTGCCCACTTTTTGATGGAGTTATGTTTTCTTTGTTAATTTTCTGCATCAATGATTTGTCTAATGCTACTTAAACAAATACATAAATAAAAAATCAAGTGAGATAACATTGAGCTTCATTAGGTTCTCAATAAATTATGGATATTTTCATTTAAAAGAAGAAGTTCTAATTGATTTCTTTTCAAGATCTTATATCTTCCTTCTTCATTTCCTTTTTTTTTTTTTTTTTGAGATGGAGTCTTGCTGTGTCACCAGACTGCAGTGCAGTGGCATGATTGTAACTCATTGCAACCTCCACTTCCCCATCCTGGGTTCAAGCAATTCTCCTGCCTCAACCTCCCAAGTAGCTGGGACTATAGGCATGTGCTACCACGCCTAGCTAATTTTTGTATTTTTAGTAGAGATGGGGTTTTCATCCTGTTGGCCAGGATGATCTTGATCTCTTGACCTCGTGATCTGCCTGCCTCAGTCTTCCAAAGTGCTGGGATTACAGGTGTGAGCCACCGTGCCAGGCCATCTCCTCCTTCATTTCCTAGATTGCTTTAGAAGTTTCTTCATGTTGACTTTCAATCTTGTCTTAGATCTCATTGAGCTTCCTTGCCATTCACGCTTTTGAATTCTTTGTCATTTCTAGGTTTCCATTTTTGGTTATGGACCATTGCTGGGTTGCTAGTGTGATCCTTTGGGGGGTGTTACTACATTCAGATTTTTCATGGTGTCAGAATTCTTGCACTGGTTTCTTCTCATCTGGAGACCGGCACTTCTAATTTTCATAATTATTTTCGTGTGGGTAGGAATTTTCTTTTTCCTTCTTTCCCTATAGTATTATTCTTGTTGTATTCTTTTTCTTTCCCTTTTTGCTCCTCTCTTGAGAGTATGATTGTAGAGAATTATAGGTAAGGTCCTTTTGCTTTGCTTCTATAGCCCCATGAACTTCTCCTGGCAGATTTTACATTGGGCTGTGCAGTTCAATCTACAAGCCAGTAGATGGTGTTTATAAGTAAGAGCTGGCTGCAGCCAACATGGTAGGTATATACTTGATGCTTTATTTACTGGCTGAAGCTATCTATTGCCTCAGGCAATGGGCTGATTCACGATGCTTTATTTACTGGCTGAGGCTATCTATTGCCTCAGGCAATGGGCTGATTCAAGACATGCACATTGTTCTGAACTTTCTGTTCTGCCCTGGGGGATCAGGGGCCATGACAGGTGGAGCTGGACCAGAGCTAAAGAAGAATCCAGTTGGCAACTACCAAGTGCCCATAGGTGTGCCTAGGTGTGGAGCTAGGAAACCTCTTCAGCCCCATGTTTTCTGCATGGAATCAGGGTGGCCTAAACTCCTAATCCAGGACAGTGGGTGCTCCAGATGCCTGGAGATCTGCCTGGGCTGGCTTCTACACCATGATCTCTGCATAGCAGGAATGGGGTGACTCAAGCTGCTGAACTAGGCAAGCAGATGCTCTGAAGGCCTTGTTATTTGTCTGGGTGTGTAGCAGACAGGGCCTCTCTGCAGCAAGACCTCAGTCCAGGAAGCTTGGGGCAGCTCAGGCTACTGATCTAGGTAGGTAAGCTGGTGTTCCAAATGCCTGGAGATCTGCTTGGGTGTGAAACAGAAAGGGCCTCTATGCACCAGGATCTCTATTCAGGAAGGATAGGGTAGTTCAGGCTGCCAATCTAGGTGAGCTGGTTGGTGCTTCAAATGCCTGGAGATCTGCTTGGCTGTGGAACAGTGAGGGCCTTGTTGCACTATGACCTATGCCCAGGAAGAATGGGATTGCTCAGGCTGCTGAAGCAAATGAATGAGTGCTCCATATGACTGGAGGTCTGCCTGGGCATAGAGTGGAGAGAGCCCTTCTGTATATGACCTCAGGGGATCAGGCTAGGGTACCCAGCAGTGGCACACACAGATTAGTTCTAGTTCACCAAGCTGGCCCTAGCTGTCTCACTGCCCAGGAGAAACTGCAGCTGTAGCAGCTCTCCTCTTGTCCTAGGCTTGCAATGGGAGAAAGCACATATTCAGAACCTACTGCTGAGGTGCTTTCTACAATTCTGGCTATAGAACTGTAGAAAGGCTACTCCACTTCAGAGCAAGCTCTAATCTCTGGCCCGAGATGAAAATGCCCACAGAATCACGCTTCTGGATTACCAAAGAATGGCTGACTTTTTATGCACCTAGATTAAAAATGGCATCCTGCTCCTGGTCCCAGGTCTGAGAAAACGTCTGCAGCTTTTCGCGGTGTCTTTCCCTCACAGTGTCTCCAAGCCTCTCCCCAAGTTAGCTCCAGGGGTTGGGAGAAACCATTGCTCTTCCTCAACCTGGGTTAGTGGGAACCCCAGTGGAAAGGTGAATCACAGAGGAAGGCTGACTGCCCCTCTAATATACTAGGGCTTCACTCACTTTTATCATCTGGATGCCATAATGTGGACAATTTGCTGCCATTCTCTCTGGGATCTGGGTGTCTTCATGATTCCAGTGGTTCCCATTTTCCTTCTTGAATTAAATCTCACAGAGTTTATCTTTATGTACTGTCTTGCTATTTCCAAGTGGCTGAGGCATGCTGAAAGCCTCTAATCCACCATCTTGGAAAAAAGAAATAAAACTCTAAGCATTTCTTGTAGGGTCCAGTCAAGTGGTGATGGATTCCCTCAGCTTTTACTCATTCGAGAAATACTATATTTCTACTTCATTCATGAAGGGTAATTTTGATGGTGTGAAAGGAAAATATTTTGCGTCCCCCACATCACTGGGCAAAAGGGAAAATTCAAGCTGGGAACTGCGCAGGGCAAATCTGCCTCCCATTCTATTAAAAATCATCCTTTTGCTCACTGAGATAGATGCATATTCTGATTGCCTCCTTTGGAAAGGCTTATCAGAAACTCAAAAGAATGCAATCATTTCTCTCTCACCTACATTGACCTGGAAGCCCCTGCCCTGTGTTAGAAACAAATGCGTGTTCCTTGGTGCTGCAAAGAAATAGCACTCAAACATAAATTTAATTTTCTCAGCAAGGCAATTTTTACTTCTATAGAAGAGTGCAACTCATGGATGGAGTAATGGTGAGAACACACTTGGACAAGGGAGGGGAAGGGTTTCTTATTCCTGACACAGGTTGCCCCTACTGCTGTGTTATTCCCCTATTGGCTAGGGTTGGCCCACACAGTCTAAGTTAATTTTGATTGGCTATTTTAAAGAGAGCAAGGGTACAAGCCAGAGTAGTTTGATGGGAAGGGTGGTTACAGAACAGGTGACCCAGGATAATTCAGGTAAGAGCAGGTGACCAGGGGTGACTCAAGACAGAGCAGGTAGCCAGGGTTAACTCGGGTCAAAGCAGGTGACCAGGGGAACTAGTGATTAGAACTGGCAGGAAAGTTGTTTACTGAAACTAGAGGCAAGGGGGTGAAGAGAACTGGAGAATCAAAGAATAGGAGAGCTGAACATAATGACATACTGATTCTTTGAAGAGAAACTTGGAGTACACTATATCTAACAATCCCCCATCTTGAATATTTACAGTTTTTCTCTTCAACCTTCCTTAACATGTCTTGGCTTAGTTCTGCTTGATTCTCTAAAAGAAAAAGCTTCTCTGAATAAAGTGGAGGAGAATTAAGGAAGGTTTTAGTAAGTGCTGTTTTTATCAGTCTTTACACTAGCCCACGGATGCATGGTATGACACAACATCTAACAAGAATGAGTACACCTATTACAGCTAAAAGGTAAGTAAGAACTGAGGCTATGATTTCTTTCCATTTACTGAACCACCTTTCTAGCCACCCTGAGAAAGGGTTATTGACTCCACAATTGTAGCTAATTCATTGGATAAAGAGGTAAGTCTTTGTAAGGCCCTTGTTATGCTCCTAGTATGGGCAGTGTTGTTTGGGATAAAGGTACAACATTGAGTTTTAATCATAACACAAACACTGCCTTTTGCAGCTAATATTATATCTAGGGCCATTCTGTTTTTCCAGGCCATCTGGCTAGTGGCCCCCAATTGTTCTGCTATCCCTTTGACAGCATCCCTGGTGTAATTAATAAACTACTGCTGATCATAATAGATAAAATTTATCTAATCTACATTTTTATTAATTGTCACCCACGAAATTATTGACTTAAATCCTGCAGCTATTTGATCTCGGGCTTTAAATTCATTTGGTACTCCTCATGGAACTCCAACAGCATTTATGTAAACATGGGGGTCAAAGGACCCATGTGAGGTTCTCTTTGCTTTTTAGTATTTTATAGAGCATTGGACCAACTTTGGCAGAGAAGCTCTGCTCTAGGAGGACAAGATTTCCAGTTTATACTGGAATATTTGTCAAACTCTTCTCAAACTAACTTATCCCAGTTAACAGATTTTTAGTCTGAGGAGAACTAGGAAGGATAAAGATACTTTTCTGAAGTGGAGAGTTGCCTCTGACTTGTCAAGTCTCCACAGGGTATAACCAGGCGAGCATCAAATGTAATAGTTTGAGGCAAAATTGGCGTGGTTACATTAATAACTAGGTGGTCAGCAATAGAGTAAGAAAAGAAGGAGTAATAGTATAGGTGAAAGAGAGTTAAATTTTTCTTAGCTTTAGTTTGGTAGGGTTTTCCCCTGGGACTATGACCTAAGACTCTGGAGGGGGTGGCACTTTCTTGACTCAGGTGTGATGGGTCCATCCTTTTTCTGCTGTCTGGACTGCGATTTTAGTAGATAGGAGCACTAGGCAAGGTCCTTCCCAGGCCGGTTCAAGTTTTTCCTTCTCTCTAACTTTTGACAAGGACATGGTCCCCAGGCTGATGTTGGTGTGCTGGAAACTCTAGGGGTGGCACCTGTGCTAAAAGAACTTTAGTTCTAAGGGAGGGGAAAGTGGGAGATAAACCAAGTATATAATTTCTTAGAAACTGACCTTTTGTTTCAAATGTAGGAGATCAGCAGTAGAATGTAGATAAGGCAATCCATAAAGCATCCCAAAAAGGGACAGGTGTATGTCTTTTCAGGGAGCAGTTTGGACTTTCAACAGAGTAATAGGCCTTCCTACTTTCCCTGATGAAGGGAAGTGCCAGGGAGTATGATATTCCCATGCTGTCTCCAGTATCTGGGCTAATTTCTTAATGACATGTGCAATGAAATGAGTCCTATTATCTGAATCAATGTTTCCTATGAATCTAAACTTGGGTATAATATTTTCAACTAATGCCTTGACTACATTATTAGCAGTTGTACTTGAAAAGGAAATAGCTTCTACCCAATGAGTAAGGTGATCTACTATCACTAATAAATACTTTAGATAACCAATTGGAGGCATCTGTGTATAATCAATCTGGATACTTTGAAATGGCCTTAAGCCTAGACTCCTTCCTCTAAGGGGTAATCTTTTAGTAAGCAACTGTCTGTAACCTATTTGGCTAGGGTATAAATTTCTATGCACCCATCAACTCTGAGGACTGCATCACACATGGCTTGGGGCCCCCAATGGGTCCCTTGATGCAGTTGGAACAAGATTTCCCTCATAAGGGGTTTGGATAACATTTCTCCATTTTCCTTCTGAATTTTCTTTAGCATCTATTTTTATTAGTTTTTAGACCAAATAAAGCCAAATGCCATTTTATATTTGACAATGCTTCCTGTGTGATTTTATACCAGATAAGCTAAATTTTACCTTTATATTAGTGTGCTATTAATGCTCAACTCAATTTTAATAAAACCTTGTAGACATTATCCAGTTTTAATGTCTGACCATAAGGTAAGATTTTTATAGACTCTGTTTAACCCTTTATAATTTTTCTTAAAGAGCAGGTTAGTGCTTTAAAAAAACCTGTCATGCTTTTATTTTAATGTCCAGTTCACAGAAAAACTGGATGATACCTTTTTAACTTTAGTCAGTATGCTTACACACAACATTTCCTTTACAATTAATGTTTCAAAACTTGCTTACACCTTCAAAACAATATATATATTAACCTTTTAATGTAGATAAAAATCCATATTCTTATGGCTCATAATTCTTTTACCAAAAGTGTATTTTACTTTCCTTACATAGCTTACACATAAACTGTTTCTTCAGTCATTTTACATTCAGGAGGCCCAATTACGTTTAAATTATACAACATTTCTTGCATACATTCCCTTTTATAACATTTTTCACAACTTTCACAATCTTCAACTTGCCTCAACTTTCTGACTTGTAAACATCCCTTTCTTTAAACAATCAGTTAATTTATTTTAAGACAAGAATTTACCAGTGGTAACAGCAGTGGGTTAATTGGACCCTTCATTGGTCCCCAGGGTGGGGTATGCTGGCACCAGTGTCGGTGGGTCCAGGTAGGCCAACTTTTGGGCCTCCAGATGGCTTACTTGGATGACAATAGTAACTGCAGTGGTCTGGGGAGGTGGGTGTGTTCTCTGTCCACTGGCTAGCTGGCATGGCATGCATGATGGCAGTAGCTGGCATGGTGTGCATGATGGTACCACTCTGGATCCCAAGTGCTATGTGCTGTTGTTAATGGGGGCTGAAATGGGCTGGGCAGACCAGTCTCCGTGCCCGTAGATGGCATGTGCAGGCAGGTGCCAGCTGTGGTGGTAGTGACAGGGTGGGTAGGTTCAACCTCAAGGCTATGGGAGAAATACTCAGGTGCCAATGTTGGTGGACTGAGCTTGTTAATCTCCAGGCCTCCAGACTGCATGCTTTGGCATGCTGGGGGTTCAAGCTTAGCTCAGCGGGCTTGACTTAGGGCCCCACAGTGGTGCGTGCGGGTACTTGCTATGGTAAGTAGGGGTGAGGAGATTCCCAGGCCTCCAGGAGAATGCTCAAGCAGGGGGTGGCAGCAGCTTACTACATTCCTGTCACTGAGGAGGATAGGGCCACCTTCAGTGATGCAACCAAGGCTGGTGGCTAGGGAACACATGCCCTGCTCTTGCCTCAGCCCCATTGGCAGCAGCCGTTGCCTGCACTGCATTTTAATCACAGCAGTAGCAGCAGCCTGCACTTTGCTCATGACTTAGCCCTACTACTGCTGGGCCCAGGATAGTTCACAGCCTGTTGTGTGCTGTGCTCTTAAAATGGCACCTTGCTGTCGATGCTTAGGAGTTGGGGGAAGTAGGGGACCTAGTAAAAACTCATTCCCTGGAGCAGTTTCATCGTGTAATCTCCAGGCAGCTCCATGTATTAGTTTCAGGGCTTGCATAGGGATTGGGGATCTCCCGTGCCTGGGACTGCAGGAGTCCACAGTTGGAATGTGGCCCACTGCAGGTCTATTACTTACTCTTTCCCCACACTGGGGAGTCATTCCCATTTCCCAGCTGATCTTGGCTGAGCAGACTGCTTCGCTTCCCTCTCCTTTCTTGCTTTAGGCATTTTCTGTCACTCCTCTGTTGAATTCCAGTGTCTTCTTTTTAATGATCTATTCAAAGTGCAATTATCTACTCATTATTTTGGTGGTTCTTAGTGCTCAACGCATATTTCTGAATGAGGTAAAGAATCAGTGATCCATTTGCTTTTTACTGTATGTTATGGGTTGGATGTTCCCTCCAAAACTCATGTTGAAACTTAATCCGCAATGTGGCAGTATTGAGAGTTGGGGTATTTAAGAGATGATTGGATCATGAGGGCTCTGCCTGCATGAATGGATTAACCCATTCATGGAGTAATGGACAAGTGGTTTAATGGATTAATGGGTTATCATGGGAGGGGAACTGATGGATTAATAAGAAAAGGAAGAGAGATCTGAACTAACATATTAGCACACTCAGGTTTGTTGCCACGTGATGCCTTGCTCCTCCTTGATATACTGCAAAAAGCCCACCAACAAGAAGGCCCTCACTAGATATACCCCCTTGACCTTAAACTTCTCAGTTTCTGTAACTATATAAGAAAGAGTTTTCTTTTCTTTATAAATGACTCAGTTTCAGGTATTCTATTATAAGGAACATTAAACAAACTAATGAACTAAGATGCTATATTAAGTTTATTTTTAGGCAAGTGACATAGATACTTACATGCTTTCCCTTCTGGGAGACCATTACAATTCTTTTTTATTCTTTTTATTCTAGAGACAGAGTTGCTTTGTCTTTGTTGCTCAGACTGGAGTGCAGTGCTGCAATCATAGCTCATGGCAGCCTCAAGCTTCTATTCCATTTCAACTTGGGATGTACACACAATATAATGCTAGATATTTTCAGTCAAAAGCATTTTCAGATCTTGTCACCAGAGAAGTATTCTCTTCTATGTGTCAAGTTTTCTGTAGTAAACTATAGTAAATTTAAACTGCTGTTTGTTTTCAACTTTATAGGCTTTAAACATTTTCTTAAAACTATGATACTATAATATCTTGGTATTATCACTTTATAATTATCCCATTGATAGAAAGGTTAATTTTGAAGGCAATTTAGTGACCTGTATAAAGGCATGAGGTGATTTAGCTAAAATTTGGGCAAAATGATCAAATACCTGTACAAAATGAGTTATTATATCATTAAGTGTAATATAATTTTTTAGAGATAGGATCTTGCTCTGTCATTTAGGCTATGGTGTGATCATAGCTTACTGCAACTGCAAATTCCTGGGCACAAGCAATCCTCCGGCCTCAGCCTCTCAAGTAGCTGAAAACATAATTGCATGCCACCACACCCAGCAAATTTCAAATTTTTTATTTTATTAGAGATGGGGTCTTGCCACGTAGCCCAGGCTGGTCTCAAACTCCTTGCCTAAAGTGATCCTCCCACCTTAGCTTCCTAAGTAACTGGAATTATAGCACCAGACACCACACCAAGCTGTTATAATTCCTTATATAGAAAAAGTAAAGAGAAACATTCATTATAGCTTTAGAGAAAGGGAGAAAGAGAGTTGTTCTTATTTTGACTTTCCAATCCTATTTTAGTTATCTATTGCTGCATAGTGAATTACCTCACATCTTAGCAGCCTAAAACAATAATAAACATTTTTTATCTTAGTTTCTATGTATCAGGAATTCAGGACCAGCTTACATGAGTCGTTCTGACTCAGAGACTCTTATGAAATTGTAATCAAGATGTCAGGCCTTCACTCATCTGCAGACTTGATTGGGGCTGGAGGACCCACTTTCAAGGTGGTCCACTCAGTAGACTAGAAAGTTGGGGTTGGATATTGACAGGAGGGCTCAGTTCCTTGCCATATGGGTCTCTTCATATGGCTGCTTACCCGTCTTCACAAAATGGCAGTTGGCTTCCTCCAGAGCAGGTTATCTAAGAAAGCATGCTGAAGCTACAAAGTTGTTTTTTGACCTTGCTTCAGGAGTCAACCCACATTTGCTTCTTGATATATGATTTGTTATGCATGTCCGTCCTAGTCAATGTGGGAGGAAACTACAAAAGGGTATGAATGCCAGGAGGCATTTTGGTGGATGCCTTCCACAAATCCCTAAATGGTTGTGTCCGTTGATTTCTGGAGCTTTTCATCCTGTTTCTGTCAGTCAGTCAGTCAATAGCAATATCAAAGCTCAAATAAAGAGACACCTGACAACACAGAGACAATGTAGTAGAGATCTACATGCAAGAAAACAATATAATTTGTACTTGTCAATATCAGTTTCTGCAAGCATGGAGATCTTGGGCTTATCACTGTGCCTAGCATAAATACCAAATACATAGAAGTTTCTCTGCAAATGTAATTTTTTTGAATGAGAGAATGAAGGAATAAATAAAGGGATTGGTCTTTTTGCCTCATGAAACTGAGTGTTGGCTTTTTGCTGTGACTTACATAAACAATTTTCAGCCTTCAGAAATGCACATTAATTTTAATAGCAAAGAATTAAACATGCTATTAACTTTTACCTTTCATAGTCTGGGTAGATGCTTATTGGATTTGAAATTCACTCAACATAAATCAGACAATTCTTTCCTTTTCACTCATGGATAGCTTTATCCCTTTATTCTCCTCTGGTTAAAAAATATGTATTTGCATTTGGTGTGATTTATTCCAATCATTAGCTGTAATGCCTAAGATGCAGAATGAGTATTTTTGATCTGATCTTCTACCTGCTCGCCTTAGTCATAATCCATCACCAAACTATTCTATAAGGGGATTCCTATGGATACCATTACTGTTATTAAATTTATATTCCACCTATTTGTAAAGTACTTTTGAAATTTTCAAATTATCCACAATCCAATAATGCCTATCTAAGTTGTCATTCCTTAGAAGGCTCAAAAACTCTGAGATCCAACTTTAGCAATAAAGCACAAAAAAACATTTTATATCATAAGGATGTTATTCAATATGATTCTTATTTAAGTGATTTATGGCTATGTTTTGCTAAAAAGAATTTCTAGAGCACTGCCAGAAAATTAAAATTAGGAACGCTCTCATCTAGTGTTTGTGGAAGTATATATTTTTGGGATGATAAGTACTTTGTAGATCAATTTGACAATATCGAGTGGAGTTGAAATTATATATATCCTATGGCCCATTAATTCCAGTCCTGAGTATATACATTAGGGATACTCAAACACAAAAACTATGCATTGCAGCATTGTTATCGTGAAAAAATTTCAAAAGTATATATGGTAAAAACACAAATGGATAAAAACAAAAACTATTACAAATTATGAAATTTGATACAATTCGTGCATTTAAATACTCTATAGGAACAAAAATGAATAGCATAGTACAGATATCAATGCAGATGCATCTCACACACATTATGAAAGATAAGCAAGTTATAGAAGGATACGTAGCAAGTAACTCTTTGTATAGCTTAAAATATGCAAAACAATATTGTTTAGGGTCTAAATGGACAGAATAAAAGTACAAAAAAATGAAAATGATAAACCTAAAGTTCAAGATAGAAATTTTCTTTATAAGTGGGAATGAGAGTAAATAGGATCTGGGATGGGTAGATAGAGGGATTTAAATGTATTTGTAATGTTTTAGTTCTTGTGTTAAATGGTAGGTATACTTATACTTTATAGCATATTTAAAAATTTAAAAATCCAAATAAAGTGCTGACAATTGGCATAGAGGTATAACAACACTCAGTGTATGTGCAAATAGCATTTTATGCAGTATTATTTTACTGGAGTTTCTATAATTTTTTATATGGAATTCCACTGCTTCCAACATTGTATTCACTCTATTCATGTGATCACTTTGTGAAAAGTTGCATGTATTCCTCTCTCGCTTTCTTCTGTAAAAAGGAGTTAGTTACATTAAGTAATCTTTGGCATACAATACCGTTTGGCTATAATGCTTGATTTAGATATAACAATTGAGGTATTAAAAATAAAGCCCCTTAGAAATAAATATAGGTTCACAAAAGATAGAATTAACCTTTTAAAATTTCTAAACTGCTTCCTCCACATATTCTCAATAATCTTTATTTATTTATTTGTTTACTTACTTATTTTTGGAGATAGAGTCTTGCTCTGTTGCCCAGGCTGAAGTGCAGTGGCACAATCTTGGCTCACTACAACCTCTGCCCCCTGGATTCGAGCGATTCTTATGCCTCAGCTTTCCAAGTAGCTGGGATTACAGGTACCTACCACCATATCCAGCTAATTTTTGTATTTTTTATGGAGATAGGGTTTTGCCATGTTGGCCAGGCTGGTCTCGAACTTCTGGCCTCAAGTGATCTGCCCACCTCCGGCCTCCCAAAGTGTTGGGATGACAGGCGTGAGCCACCGTGCCTGGCCTTAACTTTAAAATATAAATATTCAACAATAATTTGAAACACTTCTGCTCTATGTGCCTTTTAGTGTTGCAAAGTGAAGGGAGGAAGAGCTGGGGGAAGGGACATTCTGAGGGAGGCTAGCTTTTCTCCTGTATATGATGTAGTTAGTTGTTGTACTTGCTGTACTTTTACCACAACACAAGTGCTTAGATATTTGCAGATTAAATTTCTTTTTTTTTTTTTTTTTGGAGACGGAGTTTCACTCTTGTTGCCCACCGCTGGAGTGCGGTGGCGTGATCTTGGCTCACTGCAACCTCCACCTCCCGGGTGCAAGCGATTCTCCTACCTCAGCCTCCCGAGTAGCTGGAATTACAGGCATATGCCTCCACGCCCAGCTAATTTTTGTATTTTTAGTAGAGACAGGTTTCCCCATATTGACCATGCTGGTCTCGAACTCCTGATCTTAGGTGATCCACCCGCCTTTGCTTCCCAAAGTGCTGGGATTACAGGCATGAGGCACCACACCTGGCCCAGATTAAATTTCTATAGGTACTTTAGAATTTTCTTCATAATAAATTAATCATATTTTTTTCCTGTATGAGAGAGACTCAAAATATGATTCAAAACTTACTCCTACTTCACGTATAGTGCCAACTACTTTTGAATCACTTCATGCAGATTAAAGAGAACTAATTAAAGAGCCATACTGTTGACAGCAAGGCCCAATGCAGAGAGAAACAAGAGCTAGCAGCCAAAATGCAAGGGAGGAGCAGTAATGTCCATTCCTGCCTTGTGTGTGAATGAAAGCAGAAACCTGCTAACAGCATCCCTGAATGTTAAGCGTCTGTGAAACTGTACCGTGATGAGCACTTAGCAGTGCTCTGGCAATAGTGAATGTTTACTATACATTCATTGAATAAATAAATACGTAAATAAAAGAAAAAGTACTGAATAAGAAAAATACTTGAAAGAATCATGCTTGTGGGAAATAAAATCACTTAGCAATTCTATAAAACTTCTGAAGTAAAAATGTTGAGCGCTCCATAGCTCTATTCTATTTATTTCCCTGACATTTGTAGAAAGAAACATATATCTTTATAGTGTTGACTCTCCCTAATCCTAAATAGAAACAAAGATTGCTCCTCATCTCACTTCTGGTTTGAATATGGCTATCATTTAGTACTCTTCCAGGAAGTTAGGAGAGGGAGGCTCTTTCTTCACAGCTGTCCCAAGATCAAGAGGTTCCCAAAATAAAATTAAACACTGAACATTCAAGGACATTAGCAAATGACATATGCTTCCATTTTTACTTTCTCAGCAATACCTTAAGAATTGAAAAAAAAATTGAATGATAGTTCTGGGCAATTTTTAATTTCCTTACCAGCTCAGAAAGCATGTTCTATTCCCAACTCCCTCATTCTTATGTCTCTGCCTTCTGCCCTGAACAGCTGTAAACTTGTTCATGGAAGATGTACTTTCACTTTGAGACAGTGGTTACCTTCCTTACATCAATTCTGTTCAGTAGTACACATGTTAAAAGGGGCTTCATTTCAGGATATTTACACCATTTCAGGATGAATTAAGTTCTTCTTAATCTTCCCAAGGGAGGTAGGAAAATATTGAAGTGCCTGCTTCTCTTACCCTTCTGCTAAATCAATACTGAACTTGACTGATTTCTACCTGACTCATTATGTGCAGTATCTCAGCATTTTTAAAAACTAACATAGAAAAGGATCAGACCCCCTAAAAATGAAGTTTCTAAGTATGTCAGAATAATAGGAACAGAAAAAAAAAATACAAACTTAGGGAATATTTCTGGTTAACTTATCTTGGGCTTTTATATGAGACCAAATATTATGATATGAGGTTACTGTTTCTTTAGGACTCAAAAACAGAAAAGAAGAAAGACATGGGAAGGACATACTTTTTTAACCCTAAAAGTAGAATTATAAGGGTCAAAACAAGATGGTAGGAATGGACTCTCCAGCAATCATTCCCTCACAGAAGCATCAATGTGAAAAACTATTTACTCACAAAAATATCTGCATGAGAACTAAGGAAACCAGCTGAGAGATAACGGTACCTAGCTGTAACACAATAACAAAAAAAAAAAAAAAGAAAAAGATGCATTGAGGAGGGTAGGAAGAACAGTTTTACATTACCCACACCAGCCCTTCCCCAATCCCAGGCAGCACAGCACAGAGAGAGATATTGTCCACTTGGGATAAAGAGAGGAAGTGATTACAGAACTTTGCCTTAGATCCCAACATGAGATCTATCACAGTAAAACAAAGAACTGGGTGGATATTTAGGCCTCATACTTGAGCTGGTAACTTATGACTGAGCCCCTGAGCCTGCCTTGACAACGAGTGGGACTGTACAGCTTCAGGCATAAGGCTTGCATGGTGAACTCAATATCTGGACCACACCATTGCCAGGCTGACATCAGGGGCTCTGGGCTCTGGATACCTCTCAATGACAGGCAACCCTCATCAGCCCGGGCTTCTGGCATACCCCAGTGCCACTCTGGTCACATCTACCTGGGGCTTCTGGTAGCACCATGCCAGTCACAGCAGGCCCCAGGCTCCTGACCTGTCTCATTGCTTCTCCTGCCGCAGTGAGCCCTGAGTTTGAGCAGTACTATGCTTGTCACAGCTTCCCTGGGCTTCTGGTACATTTGAACACTGTGCATGTCACAGGGATTTCCCAGGCAGAGCCAGTCTGTGAAGACTGAAATAAGTATCTATTTCTTTAAATGCATAGACATTGACATACAACCAGAAGGATCAAAAACAACCAGGGAAAAACAGTACCACCAAATGGACAAAATATAGTGCCAAGTACCAACCCTAAAGAAATAAAGATGTATTAAATGACTGACAAAGGATTCAAAATAATTGTTTTAAGGAAGCTCAGCAAATTTCAGTAAAGGAAACAATTCAACAAAATGAGGAAAACAAGATGTAAGGATGATAAAATTAATAGACTGAATAATAAAAAGTTAAAGCAGAAATCTTGGAGTTGAAAATAAAATAAAAATGCAATAGAGACCATTGACAGCAGAATTAAGTAGGAGAAAAAGTCTGTGAATTTGATGACAGGTTGTCTGAAAATATACAGTCAGAGGAGAAAAAAGAAATGGAAGAAAATATAAAGGATTTATATCAAAAGAATGAATGTTCAAGTTATAGGAATTTAAGCAGAAGAGAAAGATAGAGGGGGGTGGGGAGAAGCTTATTTAAAGAAACAGTAACAGAAAACTCCAAAGCTAGAGAAGAAAATATCCAGGTACAAGAAAGTCAAAGTTCTCCAAACAGATTTAATCCAAATAAGACTATTCCAATACATGTAATGATCAAACCATCAAAAATCAAAAGAAAGAAAGGATTCTGATTGCAGCAAATACAAAGGAATCACATACAAGAGAGGTCCAATACATCTTAGCAGCAGACATATCAGCAGAAACCTTCTGGACTAGGAGGGAGTAGGATGATATATTTAAAATGCTAAAGAATGAAAACTGGCAACCAAGAATGTTATTCCCAGCAAATCTGTCCATCAGAAATGAAGAAGAGATAAAAGGCTTTCCTTAACAAACAAAAACTGAGAGAGTTTACCAACACCAGACCCTTCTTATAAGAAATGCTAGGCTAGGCAGGGTGAGTCATACCTGTAATTACACTTTAGGAGAGCAAGACAGACAGATCACTTGAGCCCAGGAGTTAAAGACCAGCCTGAGAAGCATGACAAAACGCCACTGCTACACACACACACACACAATTAGCCAGGCATGGTGGTGTGTGCCTGTAGTCCCAGCTACTAGGGAGGCTAAGGTGAGAGGATCACTTGAGCCCAGTGATCATGCCACTGCTATTACAACCTGGGCAATAGATTGAGGCCCTGTCTTGGGGGTAGGGGTGCGGGGGGCAAAGAAATGGTAAAGGGATTCTTCAATCTGAAAAAAGAAAGGTAATTAGTAGTATGAAAACATCTAAAAGTAAAAAAACTCATAAGAACACAGTCATTCCTTCTAATATTTTAATGGTGTTGTGTAAATTACTTATATCTGTAACATAAAGATTAAAAAATAAAACTCTTAAAAATAGCTATGATACTATGTTAAGGGATATGAGCTATAAAAAGGTGTAAATTGTGACATCAAGAATTCAAAATGTGAGGCAGAGAGTGGAGTAAAAATATAAAGGTCTTTCTTTTTTTTTTTTTTTTTTGAGACGGAGTCTCGCTCTGTCGCCCGGGCTGGAGTGCAGTGGCCGGATCTCAGCTCACTGCAAGCTCCGCCTCCCGGGTTCACGCCATTCTCCTGCCTCCGCCTCCCGAGTAGCTGGGACTACAGGCGCCCGCCACCTCGCCCAGCTAGTTTTTTTTTTTTTGTATTTTTTTAGTAGAGATGGGGTTTCACCGTGTTAGCCAGGATAGTCTTGATCTCCTGACCTCGTGATCTGCCCGTCTCGGCCTCCCAAAGTGCTGAGATTACAGGCTTGAGCCACCACGCCCGGCCTAAAATATAAAGGTCTTTCTATTTTCAAAGTTAAGTTGTCATCAGCTTAAAACAACGTTTAAAACCAGAAGATTTTTTTCTTTGTAAGTGTCATGGTAACTAAAAAGCAAAACTCTATAGTTGAGACTCAAAAAATAAAAAACAAGCAACCAGTACATACTGGTAGAGAAAATCACTTAGCTACAAAGGAAGACAACAAGAGAGTAAGAAAAAAACAAAAGATCTGCAAACAACTAGAAAACAATTAACAAAATGAAAATAGTAAGTTCTTACCTACCAAAAATTACACTGACTGCAATGGGTTAAAGTCTTTAATCAAAAGATGTGAGGTTGCTGAATAAGTCAATGAATAAAGACTCAATTATATGCTGCCTAAAAGAGACTCACTTCACTTGTAAGCACACACATAGATTGAAAGTGAAGGGATAGGAAAATATATTCCATTTAAATGGAGACCAAAAGAGAGGAGGAGTAGGTATACTTAGTTAAAATAGACTTTAAGTCAAAAACAGTAAAAAGAGACAAAGAAGGTCATTATATAATGATAGAGAATTATTGAGCAATAGGATATAATAATTATAAAAATATATAGATCCAACATCAGAGCATCTAAATATATGACACAAATATTAATAGATCTGAATGGAGAGATAGATTGCATTACAATAATAGTAGGGGGCATCAATACTCCACTTTCAGCAAAGGACAGATCATTTAGACAGAAAATCAGTAAAAGAATATTGGACGTAAACTACACTCTAGATCAAATGGACCTAACAGACATGTGCAAAACATTTTATTAAGCAGTTGCAGAATAGATATTCTCCTTAACTGTACATAGAACCTTCTCCAGGATAGATCATATGTTAGGACAAAAACCAAGTCTTAAAAAATTTAAGATTAAAATAATATAAAGTTTATTTTCTGACCACAGTGGTATAAAACTAGAAATCAATTACAAGAGGAACTTTCAAAAATTTAGACATATATTGAAAATAAACTACATGTTCCTGAACAACCAATGGATCAATCAATAAATTAAAAGGGACATTAAAATAATTTTTGAGACAAATGAAAGTGGCCTTTGGGAGCTCAAAACAGAAGGATTACTTGAAGACAGGTGTTCAAGACCAGTCTATACAATTGATATGATTTGGCTGTGTCTCCACCCAAATCTCATTTGAATTCCCATGTGGGAGCGACCTGGTGGGAGGTAACTGAATCAGGGGGGCAAGTCTTTCTCATGCTGTTCTCATGATAGTGAATAAGTCTCACAGATCTGATGGTTTTATAAGTGGGAGTTTCCCTGCTCAAGCTCTCTTCTCTTGTCTGCTGACATATGAGACGTGTCTTTCACCTTCCACCATGTTTGTGAGGCCTTCCCAGCCACATGGAACTGTGAGTCTGTTAAATCTCTTTATTTTGCATATTGGCCAGTCTTTATCTGCAGCATGAAAATGGACTAATGCAGTGATTGGGTACCAGTAGAGTAGGGCACTGCTGTAGATACCAGAAAATGTGGAAGCAACTTTGGAACTGGGTAACAGGCAGGAGTTGGAAGAGTTTGGAGGGCTCAGAAGGAGACAGGAAAATGTGGAAAAGTTTGGAAGTTCCTAGAGACTTGTTGAATGACTTTGCTCAAAATACAGATAGCAATACGGACAATAAGGTCCAGGCTTAGGTAGTCTCAGGTAGAAATGAGGAATTTGTTGGGAACTGGAGCAAAGGTAACTCTTATTATGTTTTAGCAAAGAGACTGGTGGCATTTTGCCCCTGTCCTAGAGATTTGTGGAACTTTGAACTTGAGAGAGATGATTTAGGATATCTGGTGGAAGAAATTTCTAAGCAACAAAACATTCAAGTGGTGATTTGGTCCTGTTAAAGGCATTCAGTTGTTTAAGGAAAGCAGAGCATAAAAGTTGGGAAAATTTGCAGCCTGACAATGCAATAGAAAATAAAACCCATTTTCTGAGGAGAAATTCAAGCCAGTTGCAAAAATTTGCGTAAGTAATGAGGAGCCGAATGTTGATCCCCAAGACAACGGGGAAAATGTCTCCAGATCATGTCAGAGGTCTTCATGGTAGCCCCTCCCATTACAGGCCTAGGAGGGAAAAATGGTTTCATGGGCCAGGCCCAGGGGCCCTGTGCTGTGTGCAGTCTAGAGACTTTTTGGTGCTCTGTGTCCCAGCTGCTTCAGCAGTGGCTAAAAGGGACCAAGGTACAGCTTGGGCCATAACTTCAGAGGGTGCAAGCCCCAAGCCTTGGCATCTTTCATGTGGTGTTGAGCCTGCAGATTCACAGAAGTCAAGAATTGAGGTTTGGGAACCTCTGCCTCGATTTCAGAGGATGCATGGAAACACCTGGATGTCCAGGCAGAAGTTTGCTGCAGGGGCAGGGTTCTCATGGAGAATCTCTGCTAGGGCAGTACAGAAGGGAAATGTAGGGTCAAAACCCCCACACAGAGTCCCTACTGGGGCACTGCCTAGTGCAGCTGTAAGAAGAGGGCCACTGTCCTCCAGACCCCAGAATGGTAGATCCACCTACAGCTTGTACAGTGCATTTGGAAAAGCCACAGACACTCAACACCAGTCCATGAAAGCAACCAGGAGGAAGGCTATACCCTGGCTGCAAAGCCACAGGGGTGGAGCTACCCAAGACCATGGGAACTGACCTTTTGCATCAGTGTGACCTGGATGTGAGACATGGAGTCAAAAGAGATCATTTTGGAGCTTTAAGATTTGACTGCCCAATTGGATTTTGGACTTGCGTGGGGCCTGTGGCCACTTTGTTTGCCAATTTCTCCCATTTGGAATGACTGTATTTACCCACTCTACCCCCACTGTATCTAAGAAGTAACTAACTTGCTTTTGAATTTACAGGCTCATAGGCAAAAGGGACTTACCTTGTCATGGATGAGACTTTGGTCTGTGGACTTCTGAGTTAACACTGAAATGAGTTAAGACTTTGGGGGACTGTTGGGAAGGCATGATTGTTTTCGAAATGTGAGGACAGGAGACTTGGGAGGGCCCAGGGGTGGAATGATATGGTTTGGCTGTGTCCCCACCCAAATCTCATCATGAATTTCCACGTTGTGAGAGATGCCTGGTGGGAGATAATTGAATCATGGGGGCAAGTCTTTCCCTTGCTGTTCTCATGATAGTGAGTAAGTCTCTTGAGATCTGATGACCTTATAAACGGGAGTGTCCCTGCACAAGTTGTCTCTTCTCTTGTCTGCTGCCACGTGAGACATGCCTTTCACCTTGCACCATGATTGTGAGGCCTCTCCAGCCACATGGAACTGTAAATCCATTAAATCTCTTTCTTTTTTAAATTACACAGTCTTGGGTATGTCTTTATCAGCAGCATGAAAACTGACAAATACGGCAATGTAAAGAGGCCGTATCTCTACCAAAAATAAATAAATAAATAAATAAATAAATAGGCAAAATGATAATACCTGTAGTACTAGCTACTTGTGAAGCTGAGTTGGGAAGATTTCTTGAGTCAGGGGAGAGATTACAGTGAGCTATGATAGTACCACTACACTCTAGCCTGGGCAACAGAGTCAGACCTGTCTCTAAAAAAAAAAAAAAGAAAAAAAGAAAAAGAAAGTGAAAGTACAACATATAGCAAAATCAGTTGTAAAAGAGAAGTTTACAACCATAAATAATCAAAATAAAGAGATCTCAAACAACCTAACACTGCACCTCAAGGAGTTAGGAAAACAAAACAAGTTAGCAGAAGGAAGCAAATGATAAAGATCAGAGCAGAAATAAATGAGAGTTGGGAAAATCAATAGACAATATAAACAAAATTAAGAGTTGGTTTTTTTGAAGATGAAATTGACAAACTTTTAGCTAGGCTAAGAGAGAAAAATAAAATGAAATAAAGGAGACACTACAACTGATACAACAGAAATACAAAGGATTATGATATTATGATAAATTATATGCCAACAAATTGGATAATCTAGAATAAATACATTTATTGATGCATTCAGCCTACCAATACTAAATAATGAAGAAATAGAAAATTTTAACAGACTAAAAATGAGTAAGGAGATTGAATCAGCAGCAAGTCTTCCATTAAAGAAAAGTCTGGGACCTGACTGGTTTTACTACTGAATTCTACCAAACAGTTAAGGAAGAACTAATACTAAGTCTTCTTAAATGCTTAAAAAATTGAAGAGAAGGGAATGCTTCAGAACTTACTATATGAGGTCAGCATTATACTGATACCAAAGGCAGAAAAGAAACTACAAAAAAGGAAAACTCTAGGTCAATACCCCGATGAATAAAAATGCTAAAATCCTCAACAAAATACAGGCAAACTGAATTCAACAGCACATTAGAAAGATCATTCACTATGGTCAAAGTGGAATTTATCACAGGAGTGCAAGAATACTTCAACACACATAAATCAATAAATGTGAGGCATCACATCAACAGAATGAAGGACAAAAACCATATGACTGTTTTAATAAATGCAGAAAAGGCATTTGACAAAAGTAACCATTTTTTCATGATAAAAACTCTCAACCAATTAGATATAAAAGGAACACACCTAAACCAAGTAA
This sequence comes from Macaca nemestrina, assembly GCF_043159975.1. Taxonomy (NCBI): domain Eukaryota; kingdom Metazoa; phylum Chordata; class Mammalia; order Primates; family Cercopithecidae; genus Macaca; species Macaca nemestrina. The sequence goes on from NC_092135.1 coordinate 108,348,076, forward strand.
TGGCTATATATATTAAACCCACAAGCAACATCATACTTAATGGGGAAAGGTTGAAAGTTTTCCTCCAAGATTCGGAACAAGACAAGAGCGCCCACTCTTGCCACTTCAATATATTACTGGAGGTCCTAGCCAGAGCAGTTAGTGAAGACAACACAATAAAACACATTCAAATTGGAAAGGAAAAAGTTAAATTGTTCCTGTTTGCAGACTATTTACTCTTATATATAGAAAACCCTAAGGACTCCACCAAAAACTATTAGAACTAATAAATATAGTAAAGTTGCAGGATACAAAATCAACATACAAGAATCAATAGCATTTCTATACACTAACAGCAAACTGTATGAAAAAGCAGCAATTAATATCTACAAAAAAACTTAAAAATGAATGTAACCAAGGAGATGAAAGATCTCTACACTGAAAACTATAAAACATAGAATAATGATTTTCCCAATTATTCCATTTTGAGGAAATATTATATTTAAGTATTTTGATAACTATGGTTAAATTAACAATACACTTAGTATTAAATGAATGATCCATAGAAGAGACCAAGCACCTCTTCATTCCCTCAGTTCCCTCATTTTTCTATCATAAAGAAGAAATTAGACTCTTGGCTGTTAGATCTCTTTCTCTAAATTCAAGCTTGTGGAGAATACTTAGCATGCTTGAAGGTCACTGCTGCGAACAACCTGATATCAGGCTATATTAATATTCACACAACATGTCTATGCTAAGTGACATGATGGTAAAATATTCCAGAAGCCAACCTTCTGTTGCTTCCTGGTAGTATTGTTTCCAGTAAAATCCCATTAAAGAAGGGAGATTACTGTCACTACTAACAGCTTTGTGTATTTCATCTCACTATAATTTAATGAAAGAATGAATCAAATGTATATAAACCAATCTTTGAGAGTCGATTATATTTTCTTCATTTTTTTTGAGTTACTTAGATGTTTTACACTCATTGTTGGATAACTTTAAATATATGTATAATATATTTTAGTATCAACTTCAACAATTAAGTAGCTTCTAGTGGCTTCCCCCAGAGAAAACTGGATACTTATGTACACATTTACCTTCTCCCTCCCATTTTCCAGAATTCATTGACATAATCTAAAATTGTATATCAAGATTATTTTTATGCATCTTCAAAAAACATTTCGAAACATCAATAATCATTAGCATAATTCTAAAATTTATTTTATATTTCATATCTTCATCTTCCCAAAGTTTTTCTGATTTGTATAACCCACATTGTTGAATGAAAATTTCAAGACAAGATTTCTGCCAATGCTTCATAATCATAAAACCTTTGTGAGTTGTGGGAAGTTCATGGGCACCCCTTCCTCTTCTATATGAATTCCTGCATCCATCTGAAGGCTCAGGTAAGATGGGGGGGTCTTCTCACAGTTATTGCTCCATCCCCTCTCATCCCCATCTCATCTTCTGATTGAAGGGATTTTAGTGTGAATGGTGGGAAAGTCAATTTTTTTGTTTGGTTGGGTTCCTCTCTGCTAATAAGGAACGATAGGTTTTGACATTTCTCTGATTTTTTCTTGTCATATTTCCTGTAGAATTCACTCAAAATGTCATGTTTTTCATGGGACTTGCAATTCCCTCAGAGATATAGGAATTTTCCTATTACATTGGTTATATAATTTTGGTGAAAAATTGGGAGCAGGAGAGGTTAAAAATGTGGCTCTGGGATGAACATTTTATTGTGGAGTTTCTCAGTCCATATATAGTTGACTATAATCCTGCCTTTTCAGATATCCAAATAGTAAGGATCACTCATATATTTTGAAAATGCCTCAAGTGCTCCCAGGGTATGGGAAAAACTGCTGTCAAACTTGGTTGAGAGTGTCAGAACCAGAATAGACCTGATTAATAAATAACAATGCATGAGTTCCCATTAGAATAGGGCTAAACTGTCGTTGGGTTTCCTACAGTAAGAAAATGCGACTCAGCAAAAATGCCTCAGTTCATCTTTGTTACTTCCCTGTTTACAGTTTTCTGATTAGAATTCTTAGTGTTTTCTTATTTTCATAATGATTCTGTATCCAACAGTTGCGGTGTGTTTTCTGTAATTGAAATACAAATATCCATTTATATTTATTCAGTAAAATATTGCTAAATATAGGTAACTTGTAGTAAGAATTAATATTCATCTCCAATCATTTAAACATTTTCAAAATGCCTAAAAATACTTTTAATAACTACATTTAATAACTACATTTTAATAGCTACATTTAATAACTACATTTTTAAAGTTCTGAAGGTCTCTTTGAGAGCATTAATATTTAATACATAGCATGAAATTCTCTAGACATGCACATTCTCTTTCCAACTGGAGCTTTTGAGGCAGTACAAAGCTCTCTTCCAAATACAGTACCATAATTGAAGGCTGTTGTAGAATACAATGAGGTTTAAGCTGGTATTTGTGTAATTAGTTCTAAAGTACATCTTGTTGTTTGTGGGAGAGATTCAAAGAGAAAAGAGGGGCAAAGCTCCAGCTATAGTATTAAAATAATAACCAGCTGAATATTTCTGAGCTCTCTTTCCTGAGTCTATTTGTTCTCTGTTCTCAGAGATTATGTGAACAATGATTTTTTTCTCCTAAGCAGATCAGATTGAAATGAATAAAGGGAGCAGTCCAGGAAAACACGGTTGAGGAATGCTCATAACAATATGACATCTGGAGTTGAGAAGACTTTTCTGCTAGAAATCTAGATGGCTCAATAATAATGTGTTTTATCTTTTAAATACACTTTAGTTTGGAGGCTACTAGCTGCCTGATCTCACTCAGTGACATATATTCTGGGAGCTGGCATTTTAACAAATGCAGTGGTGATATGATTACAGAATGTTTAACATTTTATACTTGCCATGACAAGTTTGAGTTTCACTGGTGTATCCATTGGTTCATTTTTTTTTTTCTCTCTTGTTTGTCATAACTCTTGCTCGGATAGACTTTAAATGGCAAGAACTATTCATCATTGACAGGGATGAGTGCCTAAGGTGTATGTAGCATGATGCCATAGGTGCAAAGTGGGGTCTTGACAGCCACTGTAGGATTGCACTTGCTAGAATCCTGAGGATGCTCCAGGTATTTGCATACCTTATGACTATCTGGAGGTTGGGCCCTAAATCCCTCCTGGTTGTTCATCTTTGTGAGATCACTGTGAGTCTTGATAACTCTTTCTACTTTTTTATTTTAATGTCTAGATGTGAAGTAGTGAAAAGGGCCCATTTCTATTTCCTTTTTGCCAAGGTCCTTATGAGGCTTTGGAGCTCACTTAATTACTAGAGAAGGAGATAAGTGTGAGAAAGAGAGAGAGAGATCAAGATTCCTTAATTTTCCAAACAGAACTGGCCCTAACCCCAGTTTCCCTTTTTCTGGTTGTATCCAGGTCTTGTCTGTCATCTAAAAGATGAGAGATACTTCCAGGCCTCAGTTACCACACTGGCTAGCTGCAAGGGGGAAAGAGGAGGGCAATAGAAAAAACAGTATGTAAGGGAGATTGCAGAGGAACAGAGTTCTACAAGAAAGTGTTTGCTCTATGGCCTTTCCACTAAGTATTTATGACCTAGAAAAATATATAGGTTCATATATATGTCCCTGATGACTTTATTTTTCCCAAGGCTTATATCTTAGCTTCTGCTCCTGGGAATGGAGGTGGAGGAGGAGAGAGTTTGGAGACTCCCTCCTACCATTATCTCAATAGTCAAAGCCAAAAAATGCAAAACACACATCAAGTATTACATTGCTTGTAATTTAAAGTTCTTAACATTCTTTAAATACATAGAGAATATGATATATATGCATAAGTTATTTTAATATATATCCTAGGAGCAGAAATACTCATTACCTCAGTGGTTCTTTAGCATTTGAAAATCCCTATTCAGGAACTGATACCCCAGAGGCAGTAAGTACTTTAAATGTTGCTCTCTGAACATACACTAGAATTCATTAGCTTGCATGAGGGAAGTTAGAGATATTCTTTCAGTGATAACTTGAGTGATGTTAAAGACATGTAGATTGGCTAGAAATATAGAACAGGTACTTCTAGAAAGAAATTTAAAAATATTAAGAAACCAATAACCTAACACCCTTTGAAAGGTGCTCTATTTCTAAGACCCATTTGTTCCTGGTCTCCACAAATTAACAGGAAACTCCATTGCCTTTCCTGACCAGAAAGTTGATCCTACTGTGACAGCACCATTACTTCTGCCTCAGGACACTTTTGTTTTCCTAAGGTGGTTGTCCGAATGCCCAAAGGACAGTGAGATGGACTTCACAAAGCTCCCAGAATGGGCTGCATGCCTACTTCTGTGGTTGCTGGCCCCTTGATATTTGTATGAGTGACAGACTGAGTCTGAGATTTGCTTTCTTAGATAATGGGCAAACCTGATAGCCAGGTTACAAGGAGATATGGTTCTTGACTTCTCTCTTATTGGTAGAGGCTACTGATATTTACCAAAATGACCAGCCAGTTGTGAAGGTCAAATTGGTTTAAGTCACTTTGCAATACTAAGAAGAGTGTTGATAGAATAAGTCACAATTTAGGAAAGTCTTTCTGAAGGTAATGAGTCGCTCTTTCTGAAGGTAATGAGAGGAACCAAGTTGCTCTCTAGAGGAACTTGTTACTTTAAAAAGTGACAGAGAATTCACACCCCATTCTCCAGCTCTTTCCCTTCTCTACCCCATCTTAGCATACAAGATCTGCAAAAGCCCATCTGCCAAAAGAATCCTTGGAGAGTTCTCTGAGCTCCTCGGGTAGGTGCTCCATGGCAGATTTGTTTTGATCCCTTTATGAAGTTGAGAATTCTCCAGAGTGAATTCCAGAAATCTCATGAGATTTTGGAATCTCTTTGTCTTTAGGAAGGGGAAGTGATAAACCTGAATACTGGAAAAGGGCAAAAGTAGAAGCAATCTTTGACAAGAACAGGGATAACCCCTGTGAACCAACTGGCAGCAAAATCAATGACCAAATATCAGTTTATAATCACTCAGGAGATTTGACTTCCTAGGGAAAGAATGAGTCTGATTTAGAAAGGTTAAATAATATGTTGCTTTATACATTTAAACATTATTGTATTTTGTCTCCTTGTGAATTATATTCAAAAGAATGTGAAGGGAAACCATATTTAAGAAATTTCTTGTATAATTTACCCATGACTTAAAAATTATTCTCATGAAATCCTAGTTTTGAAGCTGGAAAGCGCCTCCAGAACAACTAAGTCCATCTCTTTCTCTGTAGATGATAAGTTTGCATTACAACAGCAAACGCATTTCTAGCAGAAAACTGGTATAATGGCATATAAGGTTTGAATCCAGGTTCCAGTACTTACAAATTGTATGATTTTGAGTAAATTGCTTGATATCTCTAGGTCCCCAGATTCCTCAAGTGTAAAACAAACAATGACACTGGTCTCCCCTTTATAGGGTGGTTGTGAGTGTTCAACAAGGTACAGGGAGTCTCTAGCACGTGCCTGGCTGCCTGCCTCCCTGCTAGTGCACAATTAAACTTTTTATTTACTAATTTTATTGAGAACAGGATGTTAAACATGCACATAGCTAGATGCTTATCTTTTCTGGGGAAAATGAGGAGAAAAGGAGCTGGGCAGTGCCTGTTCTCTTTGTTTATCCTCCTGTCTTGCAGTTTTGGCTCCTTTCCCATTCAATTTCTTACCTACCTTCTATGGAGTCATGGCAAGAAACTACCAGTCCCTGCTGCTATAGGCTTTGCAGGAGCCTTTGGATTCAAAGGGCCTGAGCCCAAATATAAAATATGACAATAAGTTTTGAATAGCAACTTGATCTGGAAATCATTCACAGTGGCTTCCCAAGCAGTCACAATGAGGCCTTCTTGAGGTATCAAGACTGTTCTGTGTCTGGCTCTAGGAGGCAGTAAAAATTCAATGTGCACATTGTATAAGTGATACCTTAATAAAAAGGTAAATTAGAAAAATGACTTGATTTTTGTCTTAGAATCTATATTTTTACTTTTTAAATTACTGAAGAAGTGGATTTGTTTTAGAAGTTTACTTTCTAATTCGTGTTTTCTTTTATTGACAGTTAATACCTTTGAATAGATTGGGACAAAGACTTCAAAGATTAATAAAGACTTCACCAGGTGGGAATTGAGCATGACCAGAAAGCATAGTGTTTTTCAGCCTTCCTATCTAGAATGAAAATACCTGGTAGAAGAAATGGGACTTTTGGAGGTGAATGAAGTCGGAATTTACTTTGTGCTGGTGCATTTCACCCATGACTCTACCATTCTGTCAACTATAAAGGCAGACATATTCGCTTTTTTTTCCCTCAAGACTTAGCATAATGGTAGGCACATAGTAGGGTATCAAGAAGTTGGGTAACCACCTATCCTGGGAATATCCTGATTTGCGCCCCTTGGTCATGCTTAGTTAGTCTGCCCTTTTCACTGTCAAGTTTTTTTGTTTGGAAGATAAATTATATGGTCATTCTATCGAGAAGTGTTAGTGTTTACAGAAGGTGGGTAGAGTCCTGAATGGGAACAAAGATAGCAGATCAGCTTTCGGTACATTGTGTGACCTAAAATAAACCCTCAATCACACAAATACAGTTTCCTCAGTTGTAAATTCTCGTAAAAAGACAAAAATGTTTCCAACCATTCTTTAATGAGTAAGCATAGGAGTTAATAAAAACAGGTCACTAATTTTGTAAGAAGCACTTTGTAAAAAAAATTGCTGTTTTTTAACATTAATTAATTCAATGAATATTTCCTGACTGTCTACTATGTGCAATGCCTGGCACATGAATGCAGTGCTAACAAGACAAAGCCAGCACCCCTTGCAAGCACTCCTTGTAAGAGCCTGGACTGGTACAGGATATTTGTGTGGAAACACAGCTTAAAAGGCTGTAGTCACATGAAGAATTACAAGTAGATGTGGAAAAGTGATTCTATTTAATAGGCTAACATAGAGACTACATGGAGATATTTCCAAAGTTAGCTCATTGGTGAGGGACAAACTGGTATTCATTAATTCTGTGCTAACTTGTATGACTACCTAGTTGTATTGAGCTTTTCTATGTTGCAAGTAACCAGGCATTGTGCATCACTTCCGAATTGTTTATTCATTTCTCCAGGTGAAAATTTTATCTTCCCTATGATCTAAAGAGTTTTTGACAGATAAATCATTGGCAAAATAATTTGATTGGCATAAATTTTCTCCAGGCAATAGCTCTAGTTCATGGTTTACAGCTAGTTAAGCAGATAGCAAAAGGTGGCAGACAAACCTTGTTACAATTGTGCTTGCCCTCTTTTTCTGTTTCTGTTTATTCATCTGCCTATATTTTCTTTACTATATTTTTGAGAACAATATATGAACTTGCAAAGAAAACTGTTTCATGTCAGCAGCAAATCAACTGTAAGAGAGGCTTCCTAGTAACCGCATGATGATGTCATTTGCAGTTACTGTGGTCATGGGATTTCACCTGCCACTAGGAATGTCAAGGGATAGATTCACAGGGAAGTTAAAAAGAAGAGAGCTGAATCGATTATCTGGAAATATAAATAAATATTTGATTGAACCATATAAAATTGAAGTTTTTATAGGTAAAAAACAGTAGAACACCAGCAAGATAATATGCCTTAACTGAAAAGAACTGCAATGGCAGAAAATTTGTGATTTGAGTAGTCACTCTCTTCAAAGATAAAATTAGGTCTCATTATTTAGCTCTATACCTTATTTTGTTTCTGTAAACAAAACCAAAGCCTATTTATCCAAGCTTTACATCCTGATCTTAAAAGAGATCTTTTCTACTCTAAAAAAATAACCTAGTATACTCTCTCTGGCAGACTTCTTTAATTTGTTTTTGAAGGGAGACAATTTTAAGCATGCTGAGACAAAGAGGTGGCCTCTGTAATGTTAGAGAACAGCTGCACTGTTGGTTTGCTGGACACTCTGTGTCCCTTAGGACGAATGTGGCATGTGATGCTTCTACTTGAGGAAGCTTCTCTCAGTGATAAGGCAGTGTAGCCTTCACCAGTGAGAAAGTGCCAGGTCTTAAAAAGGAGCAAAGGGACTTGGAGACTAAAATAAAACTAAACCAAACGGTGGAAACATGCTCAACTCCTTAATTTATCTGATTAGTGCCAACAGGCGCCACCACGTAGAACATTTGCTCCTATCCCAAATGCCATTAAGGCAGCAGTGGAACTATTTCTAGGCTTGCCTCCAGATTGATGGGGATGAACTAACAGTGGATTTGGTTTCAGCCTGGAGTCGCTGCAAAACGGTGAGACTGCAGTCCCTGCAAAGTCTTCAGGCATCAAGTGTTCTGAACACATACCTGCCTGGAGGAGGTTCCCCAGCCCTGAAGGAATGTTCCTCTAACCTCAGTCCCAACCCAACTCCAACTCCTATTCTATATTATTATGCTTTATTTTTTTAATGCAGAAGCATAGTTGCTTGGACTTAAGAATTCTGCCTAGAAATTGGTTAATGCATACTAGGCTAGTTTAATATGGAATCATTGTCTCTTAAAATTGCAGTTGCTGTGGAGGGTGCCAAGAGGGATAAAGTTATCTTATGCTGTTCTGGGGTCTGGGATAGCAATTACCAGTAGGAGAAAAAATTTGAAGACTTTGTGTTCAGGCAGTGTATAGAAATCCTGATAACCCTCCTCTAACCCTCTTCAAAATCAATATGCCTGTGCCCCAGTCCTCAATCAATCTCACCACTAGTTGTGCGTCCTTGAATTGCTCAACCTCTTTGGGACTGACTATTCATTCATTTGCACAAAGAAAATGTTTGGAAGATCTCTAAGGATCTTGAAAATACTAACATGCTATAAGTGTAAATGTAAAAATACCTTTAAAGGTCAAAAATGATGCACAGATAATTGTTATTAAAAAATTCCCAGAATTAGCATTTCCAATTCTGCTGTTAGCAGTGACTGGCCAATATTATCAATTCCATTTTACAGCTGTGTAGATGATTTTTCAAGTAACTTAATTGAAATGATTATGGAGCACCTCTGCTAGGTACAGAAGCTTAGAAGCTTATCCAGGTTTGTTGGGCCAGAATCTCTTGATTCAGGGGACCCTCTTTACTATACCTATACCTATCTATCTATATAAAAAAATTAGGCACAAAGTGAATACTTAAGAGTGAATATTTCTAGAATGAGAAAATAAATCACAGCAAGTTACCAGAGTCTTAGAGATTCAAGTCTTTTTCTGAGCTCCCTTTAAGTAATTTATCAGAATTGTTTACATAGAAATGCTTTTGATTGAAACCTGGCTTCCCCTCCTGACCTAGACAGCATATTCTATAGCTTCCAGCAATGCACCACACTTAGTGGGGACTGTGCAAGTGAATAGCATGGAAAGTTAAGGTTTATGAAGCTTCACATAAATCTGCCTCTGACTAAATTCTTCAGGTATTCAAGACACCTAAGACAAGGTTTCCATACCCAAGTAAATTGCAGTGACTTACAGCCATTAGACCTATGAGAAAATAGCTACTTGGTGTTGTTTACCCACCTGAAACAGTTCTACTAGCAAAAGGATTCAAATGGAAACACTTTTTTTTAAAATTTAAAATTTTATTGTGAATTAAATTTAGACCTACAGAAAAGTTGCAAAAATGTTATGTAGAGTGTCCATACTTCACTCACCTTCCCCTTATGTTAACACCTTACAGTGCACATTTGTTGATACCGTGAAATAAGCATTCTTAGAATACCATTAACTAAATTACAAACGTTATTCAAATCTTACCAGGTTTTTAACCAAATTTTCACCATGAATCTATTTCTGTTTCAGGATCCAAATCAGGATCCCACACTGCATTCAGTAGTCATGTCTCCTCAGTCTCTTCCTATTTGTAAGTCCCTCAATCTCCCTTTAACTTTCATGACCTTGACACTTTTATTTTCTTTGAGACAGAGTCTCGCTCTGTCGCCCAGGCTGGAGTGCAATGGCGCAGTCTCGGCTCACTGCAATCTCCACCTCCCAGGTTCAATTGATTCTCCTGTCTCAGCCTCCCAAGTAGCTGGGACTACAGGCATGTGTTACTATGCCCAGATAATTTTTTTGTATTTTTAGTAGAGACAGGGTTTCATCGTGTTAGCCAGGATGGTCTCCATCTCCTGACTTCGTGATCTGCCAGAGTGCTGGGATTACAGGCGTGTGCCGCCGCGCCCCGCCGACTTTGATGCTTTTAGAGTCCTGCAGGCAGAGCACAGTGACTCACACCTGTAATCCCAGCACTTTGGTAGGCCGAGGCAGGCAGTTCACCTGAGGTCAAGAGTTCGAGACCAGCCCGGCCAACATGGCAAAACCCCGTCTCTATTAAAAATACAAAAATTAGCTGGGTGTGGTGGTGGACACCTGTAATCCCAGCTACTTGCCTCCAGATTGATGGGGGATGAACTAATAGTGGATTTGGTTTCAGCCTGGAGTTGCTGTGAAACCGTGACAGACTGCAGTCACTGCAAAAGTCTTCAGGCATCAAGTGTTCTGAACACATACCTGCCTGGAGGAGGGTCCCCAGCCCTGCTGAAGGAATGTTCCTCTAACCTCAGTCCCAACCCAGCAATGAGCCGAGATGGCGCCATTGCACTCTGTCAAAAAAAAGTCTTGCTTAAGTATTTTGTAGAATATTTATCAATTTCTGTTGTCTGATGTTTTCTTATGAATAGATCGAGGCTATGCATTTTTGGCACAAATACTACAGAAAGGATGTTGTGCTCCTAGGCCATAATCCAATATCATTACTTATTTTCTTGCTAAATTGTTTCAACCTTGGTCTTTTGAAGCTACTTTAGGCTGGCTCCTGTTATCATTTCAACATGCCCTCATCCTTTTTTGGAGCATTTCTTTCCTTTGTGGCATCAAAAGTGTTCCAAGCTCATCTTATATTTTCCCTTCCCCAGCTCTGAAATCAGTTTCCCAGGAAGCCTGATATTAGGTTTTTGTGATTGGTGTGTTCTTCTCTTTGTTTCTAAAGTTCTGGGCCTTCAATGGTTTATTTCCTGAAACTAATAAACATATGCGTTATCATTCACTTGAAGCGGGCCTGTGTATACCTTTTTGAAACTGCAATTGTAAAGGAACCCTGAATATGAGTTCTGGCCACATTGTCAAAGGCCAGGCATAAACCTCCAGGACATTCAAGCAAGCCTTTCAAGGACGTTGCTCAAGAAAGAAGTCATTTCTGACGTTTCTTTTCCCTTATTTCCCATGTCTAACTGGCTGCATCTGTGGATCCTCTCACAAGTCTGTCTCCTCTCCTCATCTTCACTGCCACTTCACTGGTGTGGTCCTTCCCTGACCCATGGCACAGCCTCCTAATGGTCTTCCTGATTTCATTCTCTCTTTTCTTCAACTCATCTTCCACATGGATGCATAAATGATTGTTCCATTTGCAGATCCAACCTCGTTACTTACTCCTGAAGCTAGAAGAGGATGGTTTTTCTACATTTTGGTGGTTTTTCTGAACCTATCATTGGTGATTTAGTTCTCTCATATCAATAGTGGTGGTTCTCAAACTTTTTGTGTAAGAGAATCATCTGGAGGGCTATTAAAATATAGCTTGCTAGGGTCCACTGCCAGATTTCCATGCTAGCAGGTCTGGGGTGGAGTCTGAGAATGTGTACTTCCTACAAGTTTCCACGTGATGCTGATGATGCTGGTTCTGGTGACTACTGATCAACAAGATAATGTCCACACTGCTTAACGAGAAACTTAGGACCTTTTAACAATTAGGTCTTTGCACCTCCCATCTCTTCACTTTTTTCTCAAACATGCTGTTCTTTTTCATGTCTTGTATGACCTCTGCATATAGTAATTTCCCAACAGTTCTGCCTGTTCCTCTTTGTCTCCTATGTTTTTCTACGTTTTGCAGATTAGTATTCTGGCTCCCCTCTTTCCTCTTCTTCCAACTTGAGAAGGCTTGTTATTCCTTTGGAAGGCTTGTTATTCCTCTGGGGCCCAACAGTGCTTGATACATAACTTACTATGAAAATGACAACTTGGTGTTGGATTTAGTAATTTACTAATTTACCTAGTAGTTCTTGAGTTCTCTAGAAGCAGGACAGTTCCAAGTTCTTCTTTAGTCTTGGTTCTCCAGCACTCAGTCCTCTCAGCACTCAGCCTAGAATAGGCACTGAATAAATGTTGAGAGAAATACAACCTTTTCAAGGAAGATATTATGCTCTTTACACTAAAGGAGGTAATAAGGAGTTTCCAAGAGCACTTCAAGATTTATTCCTGTTACATTACAGGTGAATATTTATTTTAAGTAAGAGATTATCTTAAGACATGGAATTAGCTAAAAGATTTAGGGACTCTGATCACTTATTGAAACCAGGTGATTTGAATCACGATTCTCACACAAGTTTAGGATGGTCTAGTGGTTTGGCGACATGGCATCAAGTGAAACAGATTTGGTGGTTCTGCTATGATCCAGACTGGTAATTAAGTCTTCTTTTCTGTGTGGGCTCTTAATTGGTCTATCTGAAGAATTGACAATCCCCCTTTGTAGTCTATTATTTACTGTCAACAGATGTCAGCTATCATAGTGACCATCCTTAGTCTTCTTAATTACATCATTCCCATCTACTGAACTCTAGAACCAGGGTTCTTAACCAACCCTTGATGCTCATTGAAAAGATATGCTGGCTGATGAACATGGATGGAAAACAATCACATATTAATTTTCACTAAGTTATAACTGAAGTATTTCCCTCAATTACTGATATAGGCAACAAACACAATTGTATTGGGGGTACCTGATAACTTTTTGTCATTGATAGAAATCATCTACATTTTTATACTGTATTCTAGCAGTTATTTCTGCTTACGATTACTTCAAAATTACAATAGTTATTAGATGTGCTAATAAAGGAGCACACACACTATTACATCACACATTTGGAAATATTTTGATATCTGTATTTAAAAATCAGTTGCTTTCTCTATATTATAAGTGTTATTTACATATTTAACACAAAATCCTACGTGTGCTATTTTATATATTTAGAACATTATTCTGAGAGTGGATCCATAGCTTTTAAGGGGATCTTGAAGTGGTCAATGACACCAGAAAGGTGAAAACCTCCGCCGTAGAAGGTAAGGTTAGGATTGAATTCTGTTGCCGTTCACTGCGTAACATAGTTTCGTAGGAGAGTTTTTAAAAAAGCAATAGAAAAAAAAAATCAAGTTTACTTTGGATACTCAAGTGTCCATTTAAGGAGTTCATAAAATAAAACAGTGATTAACGAATTATAGCAGAACATTTTCTCCTATTGTTGTGAACAAACTGCAAGTGAAATAGTCTGATTTCCTGGGCTGCATGCTCGCAGTATGGTAATAGTTAAATTAATTTCTAATATGTCTCTTCTCGTTATGGATCTATGCAATAGTCTCTTTCAGTTTTAAATTGAGCTTCAGGGAAGATTAAATACTTAGGTATTCCAGTTTGTATAAAATTTCTAGATTCATATAAATTAAACTTCCTCTGTCTAAATGACCCTAATCATTCTAATTTAACTAGATGGAGCTTATTTCCTTTTGACAGGGCTTGTCATGTTGAATCTTATCCATGGAGATGAACAGCATGCCAAGTGGGTAATAAGTATTCCAGATGTTGCCTTGCTGCTTTCCAGCAAAGTTATTAATAAAAGTCAGTTGCTTCTTGTCTTTTTTTATCCTCTAATATTGCTGAGAATCTAAACTTCCTTTCTCCCTATTAAGATATGGTAATTTAAAAGTACAGTAAATGGGCTGCTGCAGAGGACAGTGATTTTTATATAAGTGGCTATCCATCGTGAATGGTACATCAGGGACTCTTAGGGCAATTTGAGGCTTGATGGGACTCTGGGTGGGAAAGAGTGAAGGAGAATATGGAAAAGATTTGACAGAGTTCTGAGTCTCAGATTGTTCATGTGTGCTGGGGAAGACTGAGCATCCAAAGAGCCATTTTATTTACTTTTGGCTGGAATAAGAATACAAGTGGGAATAGCTACCATTATAGCCACTTGATTAAAATTGATCTCCCCTAGTTAGACTGGTGGGAAGCCTGAAAGCCTCTTGGTCCACCTTCTATGCATACCTATGCCCCATCTCTGCAGCGGCCCTGAGAGGCCTCTATGCAACAACTACCAAGGCCCTTTGGTGGGAATTCATGTGTCTGTCATCAAGAAACTGAAATGAAAGTGTGCCTGGAGTGCAGAGAAGAGAACACTGGTGGTTGAAGGGAGATATGAGCCTTGAGAGAGATTCAGAGGCCAAAAGTTACAAGGCCTGATTTCAGGACAACTTCTGCATAAAAACATGCCTTTTAAAGCTTACTGGAAAGATCTAATTTTTATTAGGTATAAGAAAATTAGATATTATTCAGAGCTAGGAAAAGCCTAATAATAATAAATAATGTTAATTATAATAGTTTGCTAGTGTGATGGCTTGAGTCTCTTTCAAAACACTTTGGGCTTGGTGAATATTATGTGAATTTTCCTTCAGTTAAAAAAAACTGGGCTTCCTTTTACTTTGCTCTCCTTTTAAATTCAAAGCCATGGAAAAGCCTTTGTATTTTAAAAGGTATAGAAGGATGGTTAATATTACTTTAGAGAAAGAAGAGACATGTAAATAATTGGCAAAGTGAAATAAAGTTATTTTCATAAAACAGTCTTAATCAGCAACAGAACTCACATTTGCACATTCATACACACACACACACACACACACACACACACACACACACAGCCTTGCAATGTCTCTCATCCTTTGATTTTTGGCTATAGCTAACAATAACCTGACATCTAGTTTAAACCACTTTGAACTTCAAAGTGGGAGAAATTTTGCATTAACACCGTGTTTGCTATGAAGTCAATACTTCCAGCATTTCCAATATGCTTGAATGGTTATGTGGATTTTTTTATTCGGCACAATTTCCTCAAATGTCAACAAAGAAATGCCATTCTGGGTGCAAATATTTTTCTCTCCTATCATCTGCATTAATTTTTCAACTTTATGTTAACAATTGAAATTATTAAACTGAGCTATACTGACATCTGCTGGACAAAATCTGCCTTAATAATCAGACAGTTTTGATAACTAGATGGTTACCATTCAGTAGGAAGCAAAGCTATACTAAACAAAATAGAAAGTAAAACTAAGTTAAACATAGCATCATTAACTCACATGTAATATATCTAAGTAAACATTTCTAAGCCCATTTCTCTAGCTGGTGAAATTGTTATTTCAATTTGGTGGTTTAAAACACATTTTCTGTGCACCCATATGCGTTACATACTGCATGTCCTCAGAGGGTCCAGTGTAGATAACAAGGTCCTTTCTTGAAAGGAGTGGAGGGTCTGGTGGGGAAGACATACCGTATATATAAACAGATTTTTTCACAAGTGTTCTATCCAAGCTGCCTTCTGTCAGCATCACAATGGATGATCCAGTACCCATTGTTCCCAGAACATCTTTGTGGAGGGAACAAACCAGAGCAGGATCATTTTGTCTATTAAGCAATACAGGCATAGTTCTTTGGGCACAGGAATTTTTCATGGGCCTATAAATATGGGTGTGCATTCTAAAATACAACAAAACAACAGAAAATTAATTAATTAATTCCCAAATTTCAAATTAAATGTCTATAGAAAATATAATGTTAACCTCCCTATTTTTAAAACTTAGTATTCATGAATTTTAGGTTAGACACCTTCACCTCTTAGGAATTCCTGGTTATGTGTGATGAGTTCTGAAAAATCACAGCCAATTATTAAAACCATTAAACAATATTTGTAGCCAAATATTGTCAAAAGAAAAAGCATAAGCATTTTTAAAAAATTTATTAAAATTTTAATAGAAAAATTAAAGTGAAATGAAATGTACATGCACTTTTAATGTATTTGAGGTAATGTGGGGAGAGATTATGATGATCATTTAATTGCCTTTTAATTGAGTTAAGACAGAAGCTGAGTAGAAAAGGGGTTGGGATGTGCAAGCTCTCAAAGGGAGGGTGTATTAGAGTTAAGGAGAGGAGAAGGCATGAGCAAAAGCACAGAAGTACGACTGATTGACTGACTATAGTTGAAACTGGAATAGAGGGATTACTGATACTGAAACAGTGGTTTTCAAACTTGACCAAGATCACAATCACTTGGAGGGTTTGTTAAAGCATATTGCTATTCCCTGCCTCCAGAGTTTCTGACTTAGTAGGTCTTGATTGGACCCTAGAATGTGCATTTCCATCAAGTTCTTAGGTAATACAAATTTATGTTGCTGTTCCACATTGCATTTTGAAAACCAGTGGTCTGAGACAACATGTGACTTTTTGCCTTGAACACCCAGGTATTTGGTAATACTATTAATGGTCTTAGGGAGTTCAGATGAAGGGACAACATAAAGGAGTGGGAAATAGAAAAGATGATGAATTTGGCTTTTTTAAGGAAACAGAAGAAAATCTATCAAAGCCAAACCTACAGAAGGTCTTTTAATATATCTCAATAAAATGTGAAAGCAATTCCTATTATTCAAAGTAATACTATCTTCTTATTTGAAAATCTTATTTTAACTCAAGTTAAAGTGTCGAAGGTACCTAAGGTACTCGTATTTGATACATGATACATTGGAATCTGTGCTTTACATTGGTTTACAAAGAGCTTAAAATCCACTTTTATTTATTTTTTATTATACTTTAAGTTCTGGGGTACATGTGCAGAACGTACAGTTTTGTTACATAGGTATACACATGTCTTGGTGGTTTGCTGCACCCATCAACCCCTCACCTACCTTAGGTATTGCTCCTAACGCTGTCCCTCCCCTAGATCCCCACCCCTTGACAGGTCCCGGTGTGTGATGTTCGCCTCTCTGTGTCCATGTGTTTTCATTGTTCATCTCCCACTTATGAGTGAGAAGTGTTGTTTGGTTTTCTGTTCTTGTGTTAGTTTGCTGAGAATGATGGTTTCCAGCTTCATCCATGTCCCTGCAAAGGATATGAACTCATCCTTTTCACTGGCTGCATAGTATTCCATGGTTTGTATGTGCCATATTTTCTTTATCCAGTCTATCATTGATGGACATTTGGGTTAGTTCCAAGTCTTTGCTATTGTGAATAGTGCTGCAACAAACATATGTGTGCATGTGTCTATAGTAGAATGATTTATAATCCTTTGGGTATAAACCCAGTAATGGGATTGCTGGGTCAAATGGTATTTCTTGTTCTAGATCCTTGGGGAATCGCCACACTGTCTTCCACAATGGTTGAACTAATTTACAGTCCCACCAACAGTGTAAAAGTGTTTCTATTTCTCCACATTCTCTCCAGCATCTGTTGTTTCCTGACTTTTTAATGATTGCAATTTGATATGTGATACATTGGAATCTGTATTTTACACTGCTTTATAAATAGCTTCTAATTGGTGTGAGATGGTATCTCACTAAGGTTTTGATTTGCATTTTTCTAATGACCAGTGATGATGAGCTTTTTTTTCATACTTTTTTTTTTTTTTTGGCTGCATGAATGTCTTCTTCTGAGAAGTGTCTCTTCGTATCCTTCACCCACTTTTTGATGGGGTGGTTTTTCTCTTGTGAATTTGTTTAAGTTAGATTCTGGGTATTAGCCCTTTGTCAGATGGATAGATTGCAAAGATTTTCTCCCATCAGGTTGCTTGTTCACTCTGATGATAGTTTCTTCTGCTGTGCAGAAGCTCTTTAGTTTAATTAGATTCCATTTGTCAATTTTGGCTTTTGTTGCCATTGATTTTGGTGTTTTAGACATGAAGTCTTTGCCCATGCCTTTGTCCTGAATGGTATTGCCTAGGTTTTCTTCTAGGATTTGTATGATTTTAGGTCTTACATTTAAGTCTTTAATCCATCTTGAGTTAATTTTTGTATAAGGTGTAAGGAAGAGGTCCAGTTTCAGTTTTCTGCCTATTGCTGGCCAGTTGTCCCAACACCATTTATTAAATAGGGAGTCCTTTCCCCATTGCTTATTTTTGTCAGGTTTGTCAAAGATGAGATGGTTGTAGATGTGTGATGTTAGTTCTGAGGCCTCTGTTCTGTTCTATTGGTCTATATATCTGTTTTGGTACCAGTATCATGCTGTTTTGGTTACTGTAGCCTTGTAGTATAGTTTGAAGTCAGGTATCATGATGCCTCCAGCTTTGTTCTTTTTGCTTAGGATTGTCTTGGCTACGTGGGATCTTTTTCATTTCCACATGAAGTTTAAAGTAGTTTTTTTTCTATTTCTGTGAAGAAAGTCAATGGTAGTTTGATGGGGATAGCATTGAATCTGTAGATTACTTTGGGCCATGTGGCCATTTTCATGATATTGATTCTTCCTATCAATGAGCATGGAATGGTTTTCCATTTGTTTGTGTACTCTCTTATTTCCTTGAGTAACGGTTTGTAGTTCTCCTTGAAGAGGTTCTTCCTTTGTATTCCCAGGTCTTTTATTCTCTTTGTAACAGTTGTGAATGGAAGTTCACTCATGATTTGGGTCTCTGTCTGTTATTGGTGTAGAGGGGTGCTTGTGGTTTTTGCACATGGATTTTGTATGCTGAGACTTTGCTGAAATTGCTTATCAGCTTAAGGAGATTTTGGGCTGAGATGGTGGGGTTTTCTAAATATACAAGCATGTCATCTGCAAACAGAGACAATATGACTTCCTCTTTTCCTATTTGAATACTCTGTATTTCTTTCTCTTGCATGATTGCCCTGGCCAGAAATACCAATACTATGGTGAATAGGAGTGGTGAGAGAGGGCATCCCTGTCTTGTGCTAGTTTTCAAAGGGAATGCTTCCAGTTTTTACCCACTCAGTATGATATTGGCTATGGGTTTTTTATAAATAGCTCTTATTATTTTGAGATATGTTGCATCAATACGTTGTTTATTGAGAGTTTTTTGCATGAAGGGGTGTTTAATTTTGTCGAAGGCCTTTTCTGCATCTACTGAGATAATCTTGTGGTTTTTGTCATTGGTTCTGTGTATGCGGTGGATTACATTTATTGATTTGTGTCTATTGAACCAGCCTTGCATCCCAGGTATGAAGCCAATGTAATCATGGTGGATAAGCTTTTTGATGTGGCTCTGGATTCGGTTTGCCAGTATTTTATTGAAGATTTTTCCATTGATGTTCATCCGGGATATTGGGCTGACATTTTCTTTTTTTGTTGTGTCTCTGCCAGGTTTTGGTATCAGGATGATGCTGGCCTCATAAAATGAGTTAGGGAGGATTCCCTCTTTTTCTATTGTTTGAAATAGTTTCAGAAGGAATGGTACTAGCTCCTCTTTGTACCTCTGGTAGAATTTGGCTGTGAATCTGTCTGGTCCTGGACTTTTTTTTGGTTGGTAGGGTGTTAATTACTGCTTCCGTTTCAGAACTTGTTATTGGTCTATTCATGGATTCGACTTCTTCCTGGTTTAGAATTGGGAGGGTGTATGTGTTCAGGAATTTATCCCTTTCTTCTAGATTTTTTAGTTTATTTGCATAGAGGTGTTTATAGTATTCTCTGATGGTAGTTTGTATTTCTGTGTGATCAGTAGTGATATCCCCTTTTTCATTTTTTATTGTGTCTATTTGATTCTTCTCTCTTTTCTTCTTTATTAGTCTGGCTGGTGGTCTATTTTGTTGATCTTTCCAAAAAACCAGCTCCTGGATTCATTGATTTTTTGAAGGGTTTTTGTGTCTCTATCTCCTTCAGTTCTGCTCTGATCTTAGTTATTTCTTGTCTTTTGCTAGTTTTTGAATTTGTTTGTTCTTGCTTCTGTAGTTCTTTTCATTGTGATGTTAGGGTGTCAATTTTAGATATTTCCTGCTTTCTTTTGTGGGCATTTAGTGCTATAAATTTCCCTCTATACACTGCTTTAAATGTGTCCCAGAGATTCTGGTACATTGTGTCTTTGTTCTTATTGGCTTCAAAGAACATCTTTATTTCTGCCTTAATTTCATTATTTACCCAGTAGTCACTCAGGAGCAGGTTGTTCAGTTTCCTTGTAGTTGTGTGGTTTTGAGTGAGTTTCTTAATCCTGAGTTCTAATTTGATTGCACTGTGGTCTGAGAGACTGTTATGATATCCATTTGTTTGCATTTGCTGAAGAGTGTTTTACTTCAATCTATGTGGTCAAGTTTAGAATAAGTGCAATGAGGCGCTGAGAAGAATGTATATGCTGTTGATTTGGGGTGGAGAGTTCTATAGATATCTATTAGCTCTGCTTGGTCCAGAGCTCAGTTCAAGTCCTAAATATTCTTGTTAAATTTCTGTCTCATTGATCTGTCTAATATTGACAGTGGGGTGTTAAAGTCTCCCACTATTATTGTGTAGGAGTCCAAGTCTCTTTGTAGGTCTCTAAGTGTGTGTGTGTGTGTGTATATATATATATAGTCTCCAAGAATATATATATAAATATATATATAGTCTCTAAGAATATATATATATATACACACACACACACACACATATATGCTCTTCTTGTTGCATTGATCCCTTTACAACTATGTAATGCTCTTCTTTGTCTCTTGATCTTTGTTGGTTTAAAGTCTGTTTTTTCAGAGACTAGGATTGCAATTCCTGCTTTTTTTTTGGTTTCTATTTGCTTGGTAAATATTCCTCCATCCCTTTATTTTGAGCCTATGTGTGTCTTTGCATGTGAGATGTGTCTCCTAAATCCAGCACACCGATGGGTCTTGACTCTTTTTTCCCAATTTGACAGTCTGTGTCTTCTAACTGGGGCATTCAGCCTATTTACAATTAAGGTTAATATTGTTATGTGTGAATTTGATCCTGTCATTATGATGCTAGCTGGTTATTTTTTCCATTTCTGATGCAGTTTCTTCATAGTGTCTATGGTCTTTACAATTTGGTATGTTTTTTCAGTGACTGGTACTCGTTCCTTTCCATGTTGAGTGCTTCCTTCAGGAGCTCTCCTGAGGCAGGACTGGTGGTGACAAAATCTCTCAGCATTTGCCCATCTGTAAGGGATTTTATTTCTCCTTTGCTTATGAAGCTTAGTTTGGCTGGGTATGAAATTCTGGGTTGAAAATTCTTAACTTTTATAATGTTGAATATTGGCCCCCACTGTCTTCTGGCTTGTAGGGTTTCAGTCGAGAGACCTGATGTTAGTCTGATGGGCTTCTCTTTGTGGGTAACCTGACCTTTCTCTCTGGCTGCCCTTAACATTTTTTCCTTTATTTCAACCTTGGTGAATCTGACAATTATGTGTCTTAGGATTGCTCTTCTCGAGTAGTATCTTTGTGGTGTTCTCTGTATTTTTAAAATTTTAAAATTTGGATGTTGGCCCATCTTGCTAGGTTGGGGAAGTTCTCCTGGGTAATATCCTGAAGAGTGTCTTCCAACTTGGAAGCAGGCTTCAGAAGGTGGGTAATAACAAACCCCTCCAAGCTAAAGGAACATGTTCTAACCCAATTCAAGGAAGCTAAGAACCTCGAAAAAAGGTTAGATGAATTGCAAACTAGAATAACCAGTTTAAAGAAGAACATAAATTACCTGATGGAGCTGCAAAACACAGCATGAGAACTTTGTGAAGCATACACAAGTATCAATAGCCAAATCAATAGCCAAATCAATCAAGAGGAAGAAAGGATATCAGAGATTGAAGATGAACTTAATGATATGAAGTGAGAAGAATAGAAAAAAAAGAATGAAAAGGAACAAACAAACCCTCCAAGAAATATCAGACTATGTGAAAAGACAAAATCTACATTTGATTGGTGTACCTGACACTGACGGGGATAATGAAACCAAGGAGTTATGATCCTTTGGAGGAGAAGAGGCTTTCTGGTTTTTGGAATTTTTCAGGCTTTTTGCACTGGTTTTTCCCCATCTTCGTGGATTTATCTACCTTTGGTCTTTGATGTTGGTGACGTTCGTATGGGGCCTCTGGGTGGATGTGCTATTCCTTTCTGTTTGTTCGTTTTCCTTCTAACAGGCCTCTCTGCTTCAGGTCTGCTGGAGTTTGCTGGAGGTCCACTCCAGACCCTGTTTTCCTGGGTATCACCAGTGGAGGCTGCAGAACAGCAAAGATTGCTGCCTGTTCTTTCCTCTGGAAGCTTCATCCCAGAAGGGCATCCACCAGATGCCAGCCAGGGCTCTCCTGTATGAGGTGTCTGTCAGCCCCTACTGGGAGGTGTCTCCCAGTCAGGGACCCACCTGAGGAGGCAGTCTGACCCTTAGCAGAGCTCGAATGCTGTGCTGGGAGATCCATTGCTCTCTTCATAGCCTTCAGGCAGGGATGTTTAAGTCTGCCAAAGCTTCGCTGACAGCCTCCCCTTCCCCTAGGTGCTCTGTCCCAGGGAGATGGGGGTTTTTATAAGTCCCTGACTGGGGCTGCTGCCCTTTTTACGGAGACGCCCTGCCAAAAGAGGAGTAATCTAGAGAGGCAGTCTGGCCACAGTGGCCTTGCCGAGCTACAGTAGGCTCTGCCCAGTTTGAACTTCCCCATGGCTTTGTTTACACTGTGAGGGTAAAACCACCTACTCAAACCTCAGCCATGGCAGACGCCCCTCCTCCTACCAAGCTCGAGTGTCCCAGGTCAACCTGACTGTTGTGCTGGCAGCAAGAATTTCAAGCCTGTGGATCTTAGCTTGCTGGCCTCCTTGGGGTGGGACCCACCAAGCCATACCACTTGGCTCCCTGGCTTCAGCCCCCTTTCCAGGGGAGTGAACGGTTCTGTCTCACTGGCATTCCAGGCACCACTGGGGTATGGGAAAAAAAATAACTCCTGCAGCTAGCTCAGTGTCTGCCCGAATGGCTGCCCAATTTTGTACTTGAAACCCAGGGCCCTGGTGGCGTAGGCACTGGAGGGAATCTTGTGGTGTGTGGGTTGCGAAGACTGTGGGAAAAGTGCAGTGTCTGGGCTGAAGTGCACCATTCCTCAGGTGCAGGCCTTCATGGCTTCCCTTGGGTAGGGTAGAGAATTCCCCGACCCCTTGTGCTTCCCAGGTGAGGCGACACCCCGCACTGCTTTGGCTCATCCTCCATGGGCTACACCCACTGTCTAACCAGTCCCAATGAGACGAACCAGGTACCTCAGTTGGAAATGCAGAAATTACCTGCCTTCTGCATTGATCTTGCTGGGAGCTGCAGACCAGAGCTGTTCCTATTCAGCCATCTTGCCAGCAATCTCAAAAACCCACTTTTAATAATGAAATTTAATACAATGTTTTCAGAACTGCTTCAGACTTGAGCTTGAAAATGACCAATCTGGCACAAAATTCTCAATGTATGGCAAGTATTGTGAAACTCAAAGCAATGAAGTGATATTTACATGTATGGTACAATATTGTTAACTTTAAGTACAATATGGTATAGCAGATGTCTAGAATTTTTTCATCTTGCATGACTGAAACTCTATACTCATTGAACTTCCAATTTTTCCCCTCCCGTCAGCCCCTAGAAACCATCATTCTTCTTTCTGCTTTTATGCATTTGACTACTTTAGGTATCTCATATAAGTGGAATCATGCAGTATTTATCCTTTTGTGATTGGCTTATTTCACCTAGTGTAATGTCCTCAAGGTTCATATAGGTTGTAGCATATGTCAGAATTTCCTCCTTTTTTATGGCTGATAATATTCTATTGTATGTACATACCACATTTTCTTTATCCATTCATCCATGGATAGATTTATACTGCTTGGCTACTGTGAATATTGCTCCAATAAACATGAGAGGGCAGATATCTCTTTGAGATTCTGATTTCAGTTCTCTTGGAAAAATGTCTCATCAATGGAACTGGTGCCTTTATAGGACACAACTGAAGGAGCTTGTTTGCCTCTTCTGCCATGTGAGGATGCAGCAAGAAGGCACCATCTCTGAAGCAGAGAGAGAGCCCTCATCAGACTCAGAATCTGTTGGTATCTTGATCTAGGTCTTTCCAGCATCCAAAACTAAGAGCAATAAAATTGTTGTTTATAAATTACCCAGTCTAAGATATTTGTTATAATAGCCCAAACAGACTAAGACACCCCTTATTATATACAAACATACCTTGAAGGTATTGTAGGTTTGGTTACTGACCACTGCAATGAAGTATTGCAATAAAGTGAGTCGCACAAGTTTTATGGTTTCCCAGTGCATATAAGTTATGTTTATACTATACTGTAGTATATTAAGTGAGCAATAACATTATGTCTTTAAAAAGTACATATCTTAAAAATGCTTTATTGCTAAAAAAATGATAATAATTATCTGAGTTTTTTGCTGGTGGAGGGTTTTACCTCGATCTTGATGGCTGCTGACTGATCAGTGTGGTGGTTGCTGAAGATTGGGTGCCTGTGGTAATCTCTTAAGATAACAGTGAAATTTGCCACATCAATTGACTCTTCCTTTCATGACAGATTTCTTTGTATCATCTGATGCTGTTTGCATGTGATAGCATTTTACTCACAGTAGAACTTCTTTCATAATCAGAGTCAGTCCTCTCAAATCCTGCTACTGCTCCATCAACTAAATTTATGTAATATTCTAATTGCTTTGTTGTCATTTCAATGATGTTCATAGCATTTTCATCAGAAGAGCTTTCATCTCAAGAATCCTTGCTCATTCATAGAAAGCAACTGCTCATCCATTCAAGTTCTATCATGAGATAGCAGCAATTTAGTCATGTTTTCAGAGTCCACTTCTTTCTGATTCTCTTACTGTTTCTATAACATTTGCAGTAATCTCCTCCACTGAAGTCTTGAATGCCTCAGTCATCCATGAGGGTTACATTAAGTTCTAAACTCCTGTTAGTGTTGGTATTTTCACCCCTCCCATGAATCATAAATGTTCCTAAATGGCATCTAGATTGCTGGCTCCTTTTCTGAGGGTTTTCAGTTTACTTTGACCACATCCATCACACAAATCACAATCTATGGCAGCTATGGCCTTACAAAATGTATTTCTTAAATCATAAGTCTTGAAAGTCAAAATTACTCCTTGATTCACAGGCTGCAGGAAGAATGTTGTGTTAGTAGGCATGAAACCATTAATCTCCTGTACTTCTCCATCAGAGCACTTGGGTGACCAAGTACAATGTCAATGAGCAGCAATCTTATGAAAGAAATCTTTTTTTTTTTTTTTTGCTAATCAGCAGATCTCAGTAGTGGGCTTAAAATATTCAGTAAACTGTGCTGTAAACAGATGTGCTGTTGTCCAAGCTTTATTGTTCCATTCATAGAGCACAGGCAGGGTATAATGAGCATAATTTTCCAAGGCCCTAGAATTTTTGGAATTGTCAATGAGCACAGGCTTCAAGTCATCAGCTGCATTAGCCCCTAACAAGAGAGTCAGACTGACTTTTGGAGCTATGAAGTCAGACACTGGCTTCTCCTCTCTAGCTATAAAAGTCCTAGATAACACCTTCTTTTAATGTAAGGCTGCATTGTCTATACTGAAAATCTGTTGGTTAGTGTAGCCACATTTCTCAGTTATCTAAGCTAGATCTTCCGCTGCAGGTTCTACATCAGCACTTGCTGTTTCACTTTGTCATTTTATGTTACGGAGATGGCTTCTTTCCTTAAACCTCATAAAACAACCTATGCTAGCTTCAAACTTTTCTTCTGTAGCTTTCTCACCTCTCAGCCTTCAGAGAAGTAAAGAGAGGTAGGGTCTTGCTCTGGATTAGGCTTTGGCATAAAGGAATGTGGCAGAGCTGATCTCCTATCCAGATCACTCAATCTTTTTCCATGTCAGCAATAAAGCTGTTTCACTTTTTTATTATTTGTGTGTTCACCGGAGTTGCACATTTAATTTTCTTTAAAGCTTTTCATTTGCATTCACAAAAGTTTGGTGCAAAAGTCTTCACTTTAAGCCTGTCTCAGCTTTTGACATGCCTTCCTCACTAAGTTTAACTATTTCTAGCTTTTGATTTAAAGTGAGAGAAATGTGATTCTTCCTTTCAGTTGAACACTTACAAGCCATTGTAGGGTTATTAATTGGCCTAATTTCAGTATTGTGGTGTCTTAGGATATAGGGAAGCCTGATGAGAAGAAGAGAGATTAGGGAACAGATGGTGGTAGAGCATTCAGAACACACATAATGTTTACAGGTAAAATTTGACCTTTTATATGTGGTGTGGTTCACAATGCCCACAAACAATTGCAATAGTAACACCCAATTTCACTGAGAACAGATCACCATAACAGATATAATAATAAAGAAGTTGTTTTAAATATTGCAAAAAATACCAAACTGCGATACAGAGACGTGATGTGAGCACATGCTGTTGGCACCAACAGACTTGCTTGATGCAGGTTTGCCACAAACCTTCAATTTGTAAAAAATGAAATTATCTGTAAAGTGCCAACAGAATGAAGTATGCCTGTATATGATTTGCAAATAATTTCTCCCATTTCGAAGATCACCTTTTCACTTGTGTTGTTTCCTTCATTGCAGAGCTTTTTAGGTTGATGTAGTCTCACTTGTTTACTTTTGCTTTTATTGCCTGTGCCTTTTGTGTTAAATCCAAGAAGTCATTGCCAGACCAATGTTGTGAAGCTGTTTCTCTGTGTCTTCTAGGAGTTTCATGGTTGCAACTTTTATTTTAAGTATTTAATCCATTTAAAGCTGCTTTAAATATATGTTTTTATTTTTGTGGGTACGTACTAGGTGCACATATTTATGGGGCACATGAGATATTTCGATACAGGCATACAATGTATAATAATCACATCAGGGTAAACAGTATATCTATCACCTCAAGCATTTATCCTTTCTTTATGTTGTGAACAATTCAATTCTACTTTTAGTTGTTTAAAAATGTAAAATAAATTATTGTTAACTGTAATCACTCTGTTGTTCAACACTAGATATTATTCATTCTATCTAATTATATCTTCGTATAATAATTAATCCCCACTTTCCCCAACCCACTTCTACCCTTCCAAACCCGTAGAACCATCACTCTAGTCTCTATCTCCGGGAGTTCAATTGTTTTAATTTGTATCTCCCGTAACTAAGTGAAAATATGTGAAATTTGTCTTTCCGTGCCTAGCTTATTTCACTTAACATAATGAAGTCCATGTTGTTGCAAAAGAAAGGATCTCGTTCTTATTAATGGCTGAATAATACTCCATCATATATATGTACCACATTTTTTTTCCTTTCAACTTTTCTGTTAGATTCAAGGGGTACATGTGCAAGTTTACTGCATGGATAAATTGCATGTCATGGGGTTTTGGGGTACAGATTATTTCATCACCTAGGTAATGAGCATAGTACCCGATAGGGAGGTTTTTGATCCTTTCCTTCCTCCTAGCCTCCACCTTTAAGTAGTCCCAGTGTCTATTGTTTCTTAGTGTCAACATATACTCAATGTTTTGCTCCCACTTATAAGAACAGGTAGTATTTGTTTTCTGTTCCTGTGCTAATGTGCTCAGGGTAATGGCCTCTAGCTCCATCCATGTTGTTGCAAGGGACATGATTTCATTCTTTTTTGGTATTCCATGGTGTATATGTACCACATTTTCTTTATCCAGTCCTTCACTGATGGGCCTCTAGGTTGATATCATGTCTTTGCTATTGTGAATAGTGCTGCAATGAACATATGAATGTGTCTTTATGGCAGAATTATTTATATTCCTTTGGATATATATCCAGTAATAGAATTGCTGAGTCAAACGGTAGTTCTGTTTTAAGTTCTTTGAGAAATCTCCAAATTGTTTTCCATGGCGGCTGAACTAAATTACCTTTCCACCAGCAGTGTATAAGCATGGCCTTTTCTCTGCAACCTTGCCAGCATCTGTTATATTTTGACTTTGTAATATTAGCCATTCTGATTGGTATGAGATGCTGTCTCATTGTGGTTTTGATTTGCATTTCCCTAATAATTAGTGATGTCAAGCATTTTATTCATATGCTTGTTGGCTGCATGTACATATTCTTTGGAGAAGTGTCTCTTCGTGTCCTTTGCCCATTTTAAAAATGGGGTTATTTGTTTTTTACTGGTTAATTTGTTTCCATTCCTTATAGATTCTGGATATTAGACTTTTGTCAGATGCATTGTTTGCAAATACTTTCTCCTATTCTGCAGGTTGTCTGTCTTACTCTGTTGATAGTTTATTTTGCTGTACAGAAACTTTTAATTAGGTCCTCACTTGTCAATTTTTCTTTTTGCAATTGCTTTTGGAGTCTTTGTCATGAAATCTTTGCCAGGGCCAATGTCCAGAATGGTATTTTATAGGTTTTCTCCTAGGATTTTTATAGTTTTAGGTTTTACATTCAAGTCTTTAATCCATTTTGAGTTGATTTTTGCATGTGGTGAAAGGAAGGAGTCCAGTTTCAATCATCTTCTGCTTATGGCTAGCTAGTTATGTCAGTAGCATTTATTGAATAGAGAGTCCTTTCTCCATTGCTTGTAATTGTCAACTTTGTTAAAGATCAGATAGTTGTAGGTGTGCAGCTTTATTTCTGGGTTCTCTATTCTTTTCAGTTGGTCTATGTGACTGTTTTTGTATCAGTACTAAAGTGATACAAAACTGATACTTCGGCCTTGTAGCACAGTCTGAAGGTAGTATTATGCCTTCAGCTTTGTCCTTTGTGCCTAGGATTGCTTTGGTTATTTGGGCTCTCTTTTCATTTCATATGAATTTTAGAGTTGTTTTTTTTCTAATTCTGTGGAAAAAGGCCATTGACAATTTGATAGGAATAGCATTGAATTTATACATTGCTTTGGGCAGTATGGCCATTTGAATGATATTGATTCTTCCTATCCACGGGCATGGAATGTTTTTCCATTTGTTTGTGTCATCTCTGATTTCATTCAGCAATGTTTTGTAATTCTTGTTGTAGAGATCTTTTGCCATCCTGGTCAGCTGTATTCCTACGTATTTTATTCTTTCGGTGGCTATTGTGAATGGGATTGCATTCTTGATTTGTCTCTCAGCTTGGACGTTGTTGATGTATAGAAATGTTACTGATTTTGTGCATTGATTTTTTTGTGTGTGTGTATCCTGAAACTGTTGAAGTTGTTTATCAGATCTAGGAGCCTCTAGGCAGAAACTATGGGGTTTTCTAGGTATAGAATCACATCATATGTGAAGAGACATGGTTTGACTTCCTTTCTTCCTGTTTGAATGCTTTTTATATCTTTCTGTTGCCTGATTGCTCTGGCTAGAACTTCCAGTGCTATGTTGAATAGGAGTGGTAGAGTGGACTGTATTGTTTTAGTTCTCCAGGGGAATGCTTCTAGTTTTTTGCTCATTTATTATGGTATTGGCTGTGGGTTTGTCACAGATGGCTCTTACTATTTTGTGGTCTGTTCCTTCAGTGCCTAGTTTGTTAACGGTTTTTTTTTTTTTTTTTTTTTTAACATGAAGGGATGTTGAATTTTATTGGAAGCCTTTTCTTCCTTTATTGAGATAATCATGTAGTTTTTGTTTTTAGTTCAGTTTATATGATGAATTACACTTACTGATTTGTGTGTGTTGAACCAA
Organism: Macaca nemestrina; assembly: GCF_043159975.1. Classification (NCBI taxonomy): domain Eukaryota; kingdom Metazoa; phylum Chordata; class Mammalia; order Primates; family Cercopithecidae; genus Macaca; species Macaca nemestrina. Next base: position 108,377,514 of record NC_092135.1, read on the forward strand.
CCTTGCATCCCAGAAATAAAGCCTACTTGAACATGGTGGATTAGCTTTTGATGTGCTGCTAGATTTGGTTTGCTATTATTTTGTTGAGGATTTCTCATCATGTTCCTCAAAGAGACTGGCCTGAAGTTTTCTCTTTTTCATTGTATCTCTTCCACGTTTTGGTGTCAGAATAATACTGGCCTTATAGAATGAGTTAGGGAGGCATCCCTCTTAAGTTTTTGGCTTAGTTTCTGTGGGATTGGTAATTTCTTTATATGTTTGGTAGAATTGAGCTGTGAATCTGTCTCATCCAGGGATTTTTCTGGTTGGTAGGTTTTTCAATACTGTTTAATTTCAGAACTCACCATTTGTTCACCATTTGTTCAGAGTTTCAATTTCTTCCTGGTTCAATCTTGGGTTTCTTTCTAGGAATTTATCCATTTCTTCTAGGTTTTCTACTTTGTGTGTAGAGAAGTGTTTGTAATAGCCTCTGAGGGTTTTTTTTTTTTTTTTTTTTTTGTATTCGGGGTTGGTAGTAATGTCCCTTCCATCACTTCTGATTGTGTTTATTTGAATCTTCTCGCTCTTTTTTTTATTAGTCTAGCTAGCAGTCTGTAAATCTTATTCTTTCAAAAAACCAACTTTTGGTTTTGTTAATCTTTGTATGGTTTTTCAAGTCTCATTTTCATTCAGTATAGCTCTGATTTTAATTATTTCATCAGCTAGCTTTGATATTGGTTGGTTCTTATTTTTCTGGTTTCTTTAGGTGCGATGTTAGGTTGTTAATTTGAGATCTTTCTAACTTCTTGATGTGGGTGTTTAACACTGTAAGCCTTCCTCCTAACACTGCTTTAGTTGTTTCCCATAGATTCTGCTATGTTGTATCTTTGTTTTTATTAGTTTCAAAGAATTTATTGATATCTGCCTTAATTTCATTATTTGTCCAGATGTCATTCAGGAGCAGATTGTTTAATTTCCATATAATCACATGGTTTTGGGAGATCTTCCTGGTATTGATTTCTATTTTTATTTTGCTATGGTCCAAGTGTAGTTGTTATGATTTAGGTTTTCTTTTAATGTTAAGAATTGCTTTATTACCGAGCATGTGGTCGATTTTAGAGTATGTGCCATGTGCAGATAAGAATGTATATTCTGTTTTTGGTGGCAAGTTTTTTAGTAGATGTCTGTTAAATCTATTTAGTTAAGTGTCAAGTTAGGTCCTGAATATCTTTGTTAGTTTTCTGCCTCAGTGATCTGTCTCATATTGTCAGTGGGTGTTTAATTCTCCCACTAGTATTGAAAAGTCTGCTGTTATTCTGATGGGGTAACTTTTACAGGTGATCTGCCCCTTCTCTATAGCTTTCTTTAATATCTTTTTCTTTCACATTGATTTTGGAGAATTTGATGACTATGTGTCTTCGGGATGGTCACCTTGTTTAGTATGTCACAGATGTTCTCTGAATTTCCTGAATTTGAATGTTGACCTTTCTAGCAAGGTTGGGGAAAGTTTTGTGGACAATATGCTTAAATGTTTTCCAAGCTGCTTGCTCTCACTCCTTCTCTTTCAGGGATACCAATGAGTTGTACATTTGGTCTCTTCACATAATCCCATATTTCTTAGACATTCTATTTATTCTTTTTCTTTCTTTTTGTCTGATTTAATTTGAAGAACCAGACTTCTAGCTCTGAGATTATTCCCTCAGCTTCTGTTTCATTCTTCTGTTAATACTTCTGCTTGTATTATGAAAATCTTATAGTGGGGTTTTCAGCTCTATCAGCTTAGTTGGGTTCGTTCTTAAAATGGCTATTTCTTCTTTCAGCTCCTGTATTGCTTCATTTAATTCCTTTGATTCCATGGATTGGGTTTCAACTTTCTCTTGAATTTTAAAGATCTTTATTGCCATCCAGATTCTAAAGTCTATGTCTCACATTTCAGCCATTTTGATCTGGTTAAGAACCATTCCTGGAGAGCTAGTGCAGTCATTTGGAGGTATGAAGACACTGGCTTTTTGAGCTGCTGGAGTTTTTGCACTGGTTCTTTCTCATCTTTGTGGGCTGATGTCCCTTTAATGTTTAAAGGTGCTGTCAGATATTATACAATGAGATATCATCTCACCCCAGTTAAAATAACGTTTATTCAAAAGACTGGCAATAACAAATGCTGGTAGGGATGTAGACAACATTATTTTAACTGAGGTGAAATGATATTTCATTTGGATGGGGCTTTTTGCTTTTATGCTCTTTGAAGCCCTTGAGCATTTGATTATGGTATAAGTTGGACTCAGCTGACTGGCTTCATTTCTGGACAATTTCAGGGGGCCAAAGTTCAGCTCATTACTCCCAGGTTGCATGCTCTACCCCTTGGGGCTTGAACCAGGCCCATGTCTTTGTTCTCTGGCCCCTTGAGAGTAAGTACCTACAGCACTGAAAGGATCAAGGTACTCCCTGTCCATTGGTAACAACACTCTAATGTGGAGTGCTGGCAAAAGTGCTTCACTGGGGCAGTGACAGCAGGGTACATGCTTGTGTACATGAACCAGTGGCAACAGAGTGGCAGTGCAGTGAGGTTCTTGGGCGCATGTCCCAGCAGCAACAGACAGTGACAAGGTAGTTGGGTTTCCACATGCATGTGCACCAGTAAATCAGTGAGGAAGGCTGCAAGTGAGTGCAAGCCGGCAAAATGGTGGGGTGAGGCTGTGGGCAGATGCTTGCAGGCGGGGACCCTTCTGCAGAGGCTCTCTGATGACTAGGTGGAGTCAGCTTGCAAAGGATCTGTGGCAATGGCTGCTGAGATACACATAAATTGGACATCTGAGGCTGTGCTGCAAGCTCAAATAGGGGTTGTAGAGTCTTCTGCAGCTAGGATTCTAGAGGCCCAGGTTGAGAGTGGGCCACTCCACACCTATTTAACTAATCTCTTCTCCAGGAGCTACTCAGTGCCCAGAATGAGTCCTGGTGCTTGGTAACCCAGTGTGGGGTTCCTAACTTCCTCTTCCTTCAGCCTAGCATCTGTGTCCTCCCTCTATCTACTCTCAATGGCTTCCTTCTGAAAATCTGCTCAGTGTGTGCCTGTCTTCCTGATGGTCTGGTCTGTTAGTAGAAACAGCTCTTCCTGGCTGTGACTAGTTGGCAACTTTGGATCTTCCCACATTTTCTTTATTCATTCATCTGTTGATGACCACTTAGGTTGCTTCCATATCTTGTCTATTGTGAATAGTGCTGCAACAAATATTGGAGTGCAGATATTTGATATACTGGTTTCTATGTTTTGGTAATATACACCTAGCAGAGGGATTGCTGGATCATATGAAAATTCTATTTTTAAGTTTTTGAGGAACCCCTAAACTGTTCTCCATAGTGAATGTTCTAATTTACATTGCAATCAACAAGTGTACAAGCATTCCCTTTTTTCTACATCCTTACCAGCATTTCTTATTGCCTGTCTTTTGAATAAAAGTTATTTTAACTGGGTTGAGATGATATGTGATTGTATTTGCATTTCTCTAATGATCAGTGATGTTGAGCATCTTTTCATGTATCTTTGCCATGCGTATATCTTCTTCTTTTGAGAAATGTCTTTTCAGATGTTTTGACCATTTTTAATCAGATTAGATTTTTTTCTTATAAAGTTGTTTAAACTTCTTACAAATTCTGTTTATTAATCCTTTGTCAGATGGATAGTTTGCAAATATTTTTTCCCATTCTGTGAGGTATCTCTTCACTTTGTGGACTGTTTCCTTTGCTCTGCAAAAGTAGCTTTCTTTTTTTAAAATTAATTCAGTCAAAGTTTTGCCAATTTTGTTGATCTTTACAAAATCAATTCAATTTTGAGTTTTACTATTGTTTTTCTTTCTCCATTTTATTTCTGCTCTAATCTCTTTTTCTATCAACTTAAGACTTATTCTTAATTTGTGGTTTTTTGAAGTTAGGTTGTTTGATATCTTTCTTCTTTTTTAATGCAGATGTTTATCACTATAAAATTTCCTGGGTACCACTTTTGTTGCATCCCATAATTTTTGTTATGTTACATTTTCACTTAATTTGTCTCAAGATATTTTCTACTTTTCCTCCTGATTTCTTCAACTCATTAATTGTTCAAGAGTGTGTTGTTTAATTTCCATGTATTTGTGAATTTTTGCTTTTCTTCTACTATTAATTGCTAGTTTCATTCCATTTTGGCTCAAAATATAGTTGATACAACTTCAAGCTTCTTAAATTTGTTAGCACTTGTTTTGTTACATAATATGTGACCTAGTTTGGAGAATGTTCCATGTGCACTCAAGAAGAATGTATATTCTGATGATGTTTTGTGAAATGTCTTGTGTATGTTTGTTAGGTCAATTTGGTCTATAGTGTCGTTAAGTTCTCTGTTTCATTACTGATGGTAATTGCTGTCTGGATGGTCTAGCCACTATTGAAAATGGGGTATTAAAATCTCCTGCTATTATTGTTACTATTTCTCCCTTTAGTTCTGCTGATGTTTGCTTCATATATTTGGGTGCTCTGATGTTTGAGGTATATATATATATATTTTTTTTTCATACACACACAAAATTGTTATATATTCCTGCTGAATTGACCCTTTTATAATTATATTAGTCTTTTTTTTTTTTGTCTCTTTTGACAGCTTTTATGTAAAGTCTATTTTATCTAAGTTTGGCCAACCCTGCTCTCTTTTGGTTTTTGCTTTTAGTATCCTTTGCATAAAATATCTTCTCCTATTCTTTCACTTTATGTGTGTCCTTATATGGAAAATGAGTCTCTCATAGACAGCACATAGTTGATTCTTCTTTCTTCTATCGCTTCAGCCACCCTATTTTGATTATGCAGTTAATGTACATATAATTATTGGTAGGAAAAGAATTACTATTGCTATTTTGTTGTCTTCTGTCTTTGTTGTCCCTCTTTTTCTCTCTTGTGTTTCCATGATTTTTTGTGGTGACATACTTTGATTCCTTTCTCTTTTTGGTGTGTATCTTCTAGAGTTACTTTCTTTGTGCTTATCATGGGGCTTAAAGTATCTTATAGTTAAAATAACCTATTTTAAGCTGATAACAGCTTCATTTCAATCTCTTACCAACACTCAAGACTTTTATTTTTTACCTTGACACAGTTACTGTCACAAATTACATTTTATATTGTATATCAATTAATGTATTTTAATATTTATTGTATTCTTTTGTCTTTTAACTTCTTGTTTTACTCTGTTCTGGCTGCTATAATAGAATACCTGAAACTGGGTAATTGGGTAATTTAGAATAATTAGAAGTTTTTTTTGTTTTTTTGTTTGTTTGTTTGACTCACAGTTTTGAAGAATGGGAAGTCCAACATTGAAAGGTCAGCACTTGGCAAGGGCCTTGTTGTATGGTGGAAGGCAGAAAGGCAAGAGTGAGAAAAGGAGGGTCAAACTTACCATTTTATAATTGCACCAGTCCCACCTACGAGGGGCAACCAACATGGCCTAATCACCTCTTAAGTGTTCTACCTCTTAATACTGTTACAATGGCAATGAATTTTTTTTTTTTGTTTGTTTGTTTTTTGAGACAGAGTCTTGCTCTGTCGCCCGGGCAGGAGTGCAGTGGCCGGATCTCAGCTCACTGCAAGCTCCGCCTCCCAGGTTTACACCATTCTCCTGCCTCAGCCTCCCGAGTAGCTGGGACTACAGGCACCCACCACCTCGCCCGGCTAGTTTTTTTGTGTTTTTTTTTTTTTTTTGTATTTTTTTTAGTAGAGACGGGGTTTCACCGTGTTAGCCAGGATGGTCTCAATCTCCTGACCTCGTGATCCGCCCGTCTCCGCCTCCCAAAGTGCTTGGGATTACAGGCTTGAGCCACCGCGCCTGGCCGGCAATGAAATTTTAAGCAGTTTTGAAGGAGACAAACATTCATGTCAAGTCACTTCTATACCAGAATTAGAAGTGATTTATACATCACTGATACAGGATTACAGCATTCTGTATTTGTCTATATATTTACCTTTACCAGCAAGTTTTATACTTTTATATGCTTTCATATTGCTGTTTAGTGTCTTTTCCAAATTGAAGCATGTCTTTTAGGCTTTCTTGCAAGACAGGTCTAGTGATGAAATCCCTCAGCTTTTATCTATCTGGGAAAATCTTTATTTCTCTATTTTTAAAGCATAGTTTCATTGGATATAATATTGGTAGTTGGCAGTCTGGTTTTTCTTTCAGCACTTTGGTTATATCATCACTCTCTTCTGGCCTATAAGGTTTCTACTGAGAAATCTGCTGATAGTTTTATGAAGGCTCCCTTGCATATGACAAGCTACTTTTTTTTCCTGGCTATTTGCAAACTTCTTTGACTTCTGAAAATTTGATTACGATGGTTCCTGATTTAAGATGATTCAACTTGATATTTTTGACTTTATGATGGCACAAAAGTAATATACATTCAGCAAAAACTGTACTGAGTATACATAAAACCATTCTTTTTCACATTCAGTACAGCATTTAATAAATTACATGAAATATGCAACACTTTATTATAAAAGTCTTTGTTACATGATTTGGCCAAACTATAGGCTAACCATGTTCTAAGCATGTTTAAGATAGAGTAGCCCAAGCTATAATCTTCCATAGGTTAGGTGTATTAAATGCATTTTTGACTTACGGTATATTCAACTTATGATGGGTTTATTGGGATGTAATCCCATGGTAAGTTGAGGAGCATCTGCATAATGTGTCTCAATGTAGATTTCTTTGGGTTCATCCTAGTTGGAGCTTGTTGGTCTTCTTGAATCTGGATGTCTATTTTCTTCCCCAGATTTGGGAAATTTTCAACCATTATTTCTTTAAATAAGCCTTCTACACCATTTTCTCTCTTTTCTACTTATGAAACTCCCATAATTTGATTCACTTGATGATGTCTCATAATTTCCTTAGGCTTTCCTCACTCTTTTTGTTTCCCGGACTGTGTAACTTTAAGTGGCCTATATTTGAGTTCACCAATTCTTTCTTTTCTTTTTTTTTTTTTTCTTTTATTTTTTGAGACGGAGTCTCGTTCTGTCACCCAGGCTGGAGTGCAGTGGCACAATCTCAGCTCACTGCAACCCCCGCCTCCTGGGTGCAAGCAATTTTCCTGCCTCAGCCTCCTGAGTAGCTGGGATTACAGGCGCTCGCCACCATGCCCGGGTAATTTTTGTCTTTTTAGTAGAGACGGGGTTTCACCATGTTGGTCAGGCTGGTCTCAAACTCCTGACCTCATGATCCGCCTGTCTCAGCCTACCAAAGTGCTGGGATTACAGGCGTGAGCCACCACACCCGGTCTATTCTCATTTTTTCATGCATTGTTTTCTTGATGTTTTATCTCATCTTTACAACAATTATTTTGAATTATTTGCCAGGTAATTTGCATCACTTCATTCTATTAGATTTGTCTGGAGATTTATTTTGTTTCTTAGTTTGAACTGTATATCCCTTTTATTTTTATTTTATGTTTTGTATGTGACTCACAACTTTGTGATAGGATCCATGCATTTGAAGAGACAGCTACGTCTCCCTGTGTTTACACACTGGCTTCATACAAAGGAAGACCTTCACCAAGCTAGACATTCTGGGAACTTCCAAAACCTTTTTGCGAGAGATGCAACTTCTCTGGGTCTGTGCATGTAATTTCTCAATTAGAGAAGCTTGCCTTTTTTTTTTTTTTTTTTTTGAGCTTGTAATCTTTCTCTCTCCCTCTCTCTAGTCTCTATATGTAGGACTACACATTCTCTGGTCCTATAATAGCAATCTGCTCCACTCTCACTTGTTCTCAGTGGCCACCAGGAATCCAAAGTATGCTGTCTTCCTGTCAGCACCCTGCATCAGGAGAGGCAGATATCCCTCAGTCCTCTAGAATGTCCGACGCACAGTCCACTTCTTTCTCCCTCTTGAGAAAGACACCGTAAGTTGTGCAGCTCCTGATTGTGTTGAGTCATGCCAGCTGCAGCAAACTGACCCATGACTCTCCTTTGTTCTCAGAGACCCCCAGGTATACAAACTATGCTGGTTAAGTCAGTAGTCCGAGGAAAGGGAGAAACCATTCCCTTGGGGCAGCCCTCCAAAGAGTCAGAATATTGGATACATGCTTCACTATTTTCCCTCCCTCGCTAAAGAGAAGCCTCAACTTGCGTACCTTCTCTCCATCACACTAAGTCTTTCTGGCTGCAGCAAGCCTCCCTCCACTTGTTTTTGTTCTCAGTGATCCTACTCCTGTCCCACCCCAAGCATCCAAATGATACGTGGGGTAAGACAGAAATCAGTCGCCAGGTTAGTCTTCCAAAAACCCTGAATGCTGAACTCATGCATTCACCACTCTTTTTTCCCACCTTAGGGGAAGTCGCAAGCTGGGTTGTTCTCTCCTGGTTGGGCTGTTCTCTCCTGGTGCTGAGCTGTGCTGATGTGGGTAAAATGAAATTGCTTTTCTTACCTATCTCAGTGTGGATATTCTGGTTTTGTTCCTGCCAGGGTACTTCAACTTCTTACCTGGATTCTGGAATTCTCCTAAAGGTATTTCGGTTTGCATATTGTTATATCAGTGTTTCTGTGGAGAAACAAGGGCTGGAACTTCCTATTTTGCCATCTTGCTAATGTCACTTCCTAGCAACTCAATTTTTAACTGGGTAGGTAAGAACTTGTAAGAGATCAAATAAAACATGTTGGACATTCACTATTACAAGTGGTAGCAAATGCATCGATTATGTGAATCATCCAAACTTGGATCAATTCTAAAAATGAAACACCCAGGGAATATGCTTATGTGAACAGGAAGATAGGGTTATTAATAATGACACTCATTGTATCAGGCTTCAATTTAGGAGTTGAGGAATAATGGGTTTTTCCTATTTATAATTAAGTTTCCAAACTTCCTGGGTCAGCTTTTTCCTTAAGCAATGAAGTGTTCCTGGATAAGTGGCCTCTAAGGCACTATAGGCCCTCATCATTTTATGAAATTTTTATATATGAATAATGGTGAATGGCAGATGATGGCAAATAAAGAAAAATGACACCTCTAGTTACAACCACTACTCATAATATGCTAAGATTTTTTTTTTAAAGAATGTGATTGATCTACTTTTGTGTTTAATATCTTTAAAAAGTTGGTTGGCTAATCTTGACTCCTTATAAATTGTAAATGAGAAGCAGAGGGACCTAATTTTTCCCATATGAGCCTTGATGATTCTAGATGACTCAAATGAATTCTTTATTATAGATATCTTTCCTATCATTCTAATATTACCAGAAGCATGTGACTCTTTGGATTGAAAAATCATCCGATTCAAATTACAAACACATATTTATCCCAGTTAATTTTCTTTTACTTCCTGAAATCACCAGTACAGAATACTGGCCACCTCAAGACCACCCCCTTCGCCTTGACATTACAAGAATTTGTGTCATATCAGAAATCAGACCCCAATCATTCCAGCTCTTTCATGCTCCTGCTTCTACTGCATAGTCCTCTGATTTCACAAACATCAATTAATTTCTTCCAACTCATAAGCCAACTCCTGAGTTTACTTTTTTTCTATTTAGTTGAAATTTATGATGGATAATTTAATTCCATGGCACTCAAGGTAGGCTCTGGCCAGCATGGGCATTATCTGGTAATTTGTTAGAAATGCAGAATCTCACGCACTTCCTGACCTGCATTTTAGAAATTACTTAAAAAGATCCCCATGTAATTTGTATGCACATTGATGGTTGAGAAGTCCTGACGTCAAAATTTCTTCAACCAGTTTTATTAACCCACATATACTTTCTGGATCAGCTTTGTTCTTAAGCACTGAAGTATCCCTGGATAAATGACCTCTGAGGCACTATAGACCCCTCCCATCACTTTATGAAATTCTTCCATATGAATCATGGCGAATGCCAGATGATGGCAAATAAAAATGACATGTCTACTATATACATTTGCTACTCATAACACGGTAGTGCTGGTGTAGTTCCACAGCACATTGAAATTACTTGTTTATACTCATCATCACATCTAAACAGTCTTTTATGAGCAGATATCATATTATCTTTTTAATCTTAGCTAGATGCTGTTACTAGCATGTTCTAGCAACACAGTGTTGTTGAATTCAAGTTAATTTCTCTTTAGGTCATGAACCAATTAATTAGATGCTTATGACATAGCAGGATCAGTAACTATTCTAAAATATTTGCATCTTAATGGGGGATTCCTGAAGAAAAATGAATTTAGCCTAAATTATTAATAGTAATACTGTGAATTTTGAGAAGTTGGTCAACTGAATGAAAGTAATTTTGGGGGCAAAGGACTCTTTGTCTTCAAATTTCCCTCCACCTTGCCCATCATCAAGGTGGTCCAAATGAAAGAACTCTGAGTGCTTCTGGGCTGGCCGATTGGCTTTTAAATTGTCTTCTTCCTATTACAGTTCTAAACGCCAATATCTCCATAGATAGAAACTGCAGGCCATATGAGAGACCCAATATACATGAAGTTATGGAATAATGGGAAGAGTAGTTGGAGTGGTGATAGGATTATTATAATACATTTCCTTGCAATTGCTTATCCAGTCACCTGTCTTCACCAGACTGAGTTGCCAGAGTAGAGATGTCTACCTTAAGCAAACAGATCCCCTAGCCAGTACCTTGTACATAAAGATAGCATGTTTAATGAATTTTGGGGATAAATGATTTTAAGGCATTGGTCATGGTATGATTAACAAAATGGCATGTCTGCGTCATAAAAACTGAAAGTGCCAGCAGTTCAGATTGTATCAGCAGGAGGGGGCATGTTCATTTCTGAATGCTGAATCCTGAGAAAACAGTATCATCTTTCACAGTGAGCCACATCAGTATTTTCTGACTTATAAATGCCTTTCTTAACATCCCAGCTCCATCAAAGAGAAATTAGGCAATTGGGACACTATTTTATAAACTGACTTATAAAGTCTTGTGTTTCCCCACATGACGACTAAGTACCTCAGAAATGCTTTGTCTAACACTTACTTGTTGAGTATTAGAACATTAGTTGCAGATTTAATGTTACCATGTTGTAATTTTCATGTGGTTGAAAAGTTAACATAATGTAGAAATGTGAAATTAAACTGGTTGACTATGAGCAGCAGCTCTGCTAAGATCTATTTCTCAATCCTCATTATTTCATCTCTTGGCTTATTGTCTTTGCTGCCTTCTCCTAATACTCATAAAATTGCCAAGTAAGTCCCTGAGGATGCACTAGTATAGGGCTTCTGGAAAATAGTGTTTAGACAGTTTACATCATGGGACCAGTGAAGCCAATATATGTGCCATTGTTACAAAAAAGAAAAAAAAAAGCCTGAGTTCTCTTGTTCTGTTAATTGACCCACAGCTTTAGAAGGAAGAGGGCAAATTTGGATGAGAAACAATGAGAAAGCAAATTTTCAGGGGACTAACTTGTAGGTTTTCAGTTTAAATGATGCTTAATAGAATAGAGAAGATATGAGAATTTTAATAACAACTTTGAATCCACAGTGGGAACTATCTTGGAAAAAAAGAATGACATAAAAATTATTCTTTTCTATTCAGAGAGTGTGAAGAGGAGGAGAAAGGCTAAGATCTTTTCCAATGCAAAATTAGGAAAAAATATACTGTAGGTAAGTCACAAAAAAACAAATATCTTGAAGTTTTCTTTGTTCATGAGGTTACAACTGTGGTGCAACTTACTGTGCCTGTCATCATTTTCCTCCTAGTAGGAGAAGCCAGGGAGCAGTAAACTAGAGCTGGCCTTGCCAATGGAAACTAACCTCGTAGAGTTAGCAGGACCTTTCTAAGCATCATTTGGGAACCTCTGTGTGGCCTTTGCACGGTAGTGTCCTCCCCATGCCTCACTGCCTACATCCAGAGTCTTGATATTACCATACATACCTTTACTTCATTCAAATAAGAGAAATAAATGTAACTCTGCATTTATCCTCAGTATTATCATTCAATAAATAGACTTTGGGTATGAAGGACATTTTCATCATATGTACCAGCACACAAATTGTAATTTAGAGATGAAAACAAGTATTCTATAATTTGTCAAATCTCTGTTGTGCTAAGTCACACTAACTAGCTGTGTCATAAAAAGTAGTGGCACAAAGTCATCCCAAGTGACTCAGCAAAATTTTTCTAACCTCTGCATATATATTTTACGATTACGCCTCATTTAATCCCCCCTTTTCTATTCAAAGCAGAATTGGTCAGCAGGAAAATCAATTTCTAGAATTAGGCCTTTAGTTATTAACCCCACAGCAGATTCTTATATTATGAGATGGTTAATACACTGTTGTTCTTGAAGCCTTGTAGATTCCTCTTAATTCTATAATGATCAGATTTAAAAATATTTTCCACTTATAAATCTCTATTTTCAAACGGCAGAGAAAAATCTTGTTTTATCCAACAATGAGGAAAAAGGAACAAAGCCTAGGAAATGGATGTACAGAGAAAAAAACCTTCAGTTGCCATTGAGGGAAAATATTTCTCAAGTTTAAACCAAACCAAACAAACAGCACATGATGATATATAGTCCTAATAAAATTTTATTGAGAACCAGTAAGTCAAATCCTTTACAGAACATAAAAATACATACGATCCCAGCCTTTCCCATTAAATGACAATATAACATTTGGGCAGTTTCCCTGAATATCCCAAACAGTTTGCTTTATAATTAGAGAAACAGTTCATCTACAGCTCAACAGTACAGAAAACACAGGAATGAGGTGCTCTTATTTAGCGGAAGCAGAAATGAAATTGTAATTCAGTGTAAATAATAAAGGACTATAGATGAGTTCTAGTAGCCAAAGGAGTAGATGCGTAAATAGTCACTCTTTACATTTTCTATTTCTAAAGTAGCTAGTAAAAGGCAGGACCATCATAAGATCAGACAAAAATTAACCTGACGACATAGTAGCAGAGTATGTCTCTCAATTCAGTTATTTAGGAAATGTTAATAAAGAAAGTAACCCTAGATCCACTTTTACCTAAAACTCTACCTACCATGAAGGTTTTTGATATTCAAATAATTGGAACTGACATGAACGATAAAAAGAGAGCCACATGAATCAGGATTAAAGACTGACAACTCAGGCCACACTATAGTCCATAGTTATCTATGGAAATAGTCAGGATAGTAATAATAATAGTCCATGGCATCTATGGAAATAGCCAGGATAATGTTAACATTTTTTGCAAGATGAAAAGTTAACTATTTGCAATTTCTAAATTACTATAGAAACAGAAACATGTGACGGGATAAATGAACACTGCTTGGTTATTACCTAGTCCCTGTACAGAGATAAGAGATGGTATTGAGTTTTCTAGGAAGCAACTTCTGGGAAGGATTTTTACCAAGAAGAAAAATATCCAAGAGAAAAATATAACAGAACTAGAACTGAAACAATGATGCCACTACCTTTTAAAACTAAGAAGCCTAGTATAAAAGTTTTAGTTACTACCATGTTAGGGGATTGTCTCAGCGTTGTAGGCTTTGCCTGAGTTTAAAATCCCATCAAAACTTTTTTGCTCTTAAGCATAAATACAACAAATAGCATACATATAAAATTGTGCCAGTTTAATAAGTTTTCAAAAGCTTAAAACAAACTTGAATTGTGTTTGTGTGGATGAATTTGCTAGCAGATGACTGTACCTAACCCATTTATGCTGGGGGTTGCAATTTTTTGTGTGAAAAATCAGACCTTGGCAATGACTTTGAGCAGTAGGATGTAAATGACTCCCACAAGCTTAGTGTTCCAATAATGGAACACTAGGCATAAATGGGTTAACAAGAATCTTAATTGAAATGTTCTTCTCCCTGCCTTGAAATCTTCCTGGGGTTAAGTATTGCTATCACGATACTTGGAGAACTGTGATCAAGTCTCCTTTGGCTCAAAGAAAGTGTTCCTTTCCCTTGCTTAGTAACGTAGCTAAAAGCATAGGCACAGTAGAGTAAGACATTTAACTAAACCAAATGAGCTTTATTCTTTCAGGTTGAACACCACAGACAAAGGCAAATTAGCTTTGCTGTGCACTACTTTTACTTCTTACTGTAAGTGCTGATGTTGCTGACTGAAAGCTCGTGTCACAAGAAAGGCAGAGCATGCACACGCTTACCAGTAGCACTTCAGCAATCTGAGAGGCACAAGGTAGTGCCGACTTACACAAGTCAAGAAGGAGGAAGCTGATCTTGAAATTGAGCAGTGGGCTGCTTTTTAAATCCTACTGCCAGTGGCCTTTAAAGGGTCGATATCCAATAATACTAGCTCTTTTGGTGCTAAACAGGAGATAATAGGAGACTGCTACCTGCAGGAACCAGCACACACTCAGTAGGGATTTGGTTTGAAGTTCCAATAAAAATAGCATGTTTTTGTCACCAAGAGAGCTGTGAAATAGGCACATTTAAAATACTTAGACCCTGTTATTTTAAAGCTACAATTTTTTTTTGCAAAATCAGTTGCAAAATCTCCTTTTGCAAAATCAGTTGCAAAGAGACAAAACAAGCCAGGCAAAGGCAGTATTGGAAGGAGGAGGAGTAAAAGCTGCTGAGTCAAAACATTTGTACGGGATTTGAAGCACCAGGGAGTCTTTATCTACTACAGAAAACCTGATTCTGTGGTCTCAGAAACTGATGAATTATTAAGCCTAGGATACACAAAGATGCATTTGTTCTAAGCATGAACTCTGGATAATACCTCCTCAACAAAAAGCATTTGTATTAAAAGCTTAGTGTTTTTGTTCAAGTTATTGGTTACATAGTATTCCCTTTCTCATCCCCCCTTTTTAAACCGAAGTAGAATACTGTACTATTTAGTGAAAAGATCAAAGTTCAGATAAATTGATAAGAAGGAAAATATTTTATGGCTTATACCAAAGAGTCAGCACTAATGCATAGTCACTGTAAAAAACTCAAAGTTTAGAAAGTCAGTCAGAGTGGGCTGAAATCCTAGGTCAAAGCATACTCATACATAGAAAATTAGCTTCCTGATCTTAAATGAATACTGAAATAGTTCCAAAAAACCCAGATTATTTTAGAGAAAACACAAACTGTTATTGTTAGCTTGTCTTGAACTAACCTTCAACTCAGAATTTTCACAATGATCATCACATTTTATACATTTTTGATTAAAAATGTTGGCTTCTGAAGCCTGTATGCCTTGCTGACAAAAACAGGCAAATCTGAAAGTATGTTTACCTCTAGTCTAAACAGGCATCAAGAATTTTAAAAATGATATTTAGGTCCCAAGTCCAGATTGCAATTCTTGGAATTTTTCTCCTGGAAGCATTTAGTTATATTTTTGTCCCTTTCAAAATGAAACACCTAGAGAAAAGCAAGTCATAAAATTGTTTGCCCTCCAATTGGAGGAAAAATATTAAAGAAAAGTGAAGTGCAATACCCAATAATAGTCACATATTTATTTTTATCTATATTGAGTTTCTTTTAAACATTTTTAGAACAGTAACAGATGGTTATATTCATAAACTTAAATAAGATTTCCTCCAAGTTCTGGAACATATGTATACAATCTCAAAACACTGTACATATCACTCACTCTCCCTTTAGGAAGAAATGGAAATTAAAGTTAAAAGACTTCCTTGGATACTTTTAAGTAAAAGTAAATGATAATGGAAATGAACCGAATGAAAGACAAATTCTGAAAAAAGCTACCAAAATCAAGTCCACAGTTTGACTCTTTGTTTCCTTGGAAAGCAACGAAAGCACTTAGCTTGGGTTTGAATATACAGAAAGGGTCATGCAGTGAGTTACAGGTGGCATGCTTTCCTTTCAGAGTTCAAATGCAGGGAACCTGGCTTTTGTGGGGACTAGCAGGTCAGCCAGGAAATATATTGTTCCAGCCATTCCTGAAGAAACAGAAAGAGGCAAAAGTTATTATACCAAATGACTCCATTTCACAGGATGGCTTTTTTTTCCCTCCAAATCTTTATAGACAAAACAAGTCAACAGCATTTCAGCCTATTCAAACACACAAACATCAACAAAGGGTGCCCACCCGTGACAGCCTCGTCCCTAAGGTCTGGATCAAGGCCATACTGGAGGGGAGGGTGGGGATGTCCTCTTGGCCCTCCTCCTTCAGCATCCTATGGCTTTTTCCCCACCTCACTGACACCCCCCGAGAGCAGTTACAACTCTGCAAAAACGAAGGATGGCTCCATTTTTAACATTAACAACATCACAATATTAATGGCAATGATTTAAATGAAGTGTAAATCTATGTTTACAGACATTGTAGTTCAACATTAGATCACTAGTGAGGTGCTCAGCCTTATATACCAGTAGAGGACTGGAGAGAGAATGGAGTCAGGTAAGTTCAAGTCACAGCCCTGCCATTTACCAAACGTAAGCTCCTGAGCCTCAGTCTCCTCGGCTGTGACATGAAGGTAGTAGTGCCTGTATGTTTTTTGCTGAATGATTTATGATGGCATCTGCAAAATGCCCAACATGTGCCTGGCTCCATAAAAGGGAGTCACCTGATGACTACCAGTATTGGGACTGTGGTAGCACACGTGCTAATTGATTTTTTTTTTTTTTTTTGAGACGGAGTCTCGCGCTGTGTCACCCAGGCTGGAGTGCAGTGGCGCGATCTCGGCTCACTGCAAGCTCCGCCTCCCAGGTTCACGCCATTCTCCTGCCTCAGCCTCCGAGTAGCTGGGACTACAGGCGCCCGCCACCACGCCCGGCTAGTTTTTTGTATTTTTAGTAGAGACGGGGTTTCACCATGTTAGCCAGGATGGTCTCGATCTCCTGACCTCATGATCCACCCGCCTCGGCCTCCCAAAGTGCTGGGATTACAGGCTTGAGCCACCGCGCCCGGCTGCTAATTGATTTTTAATATCGATTTAGCATATTAGGAAATAAAGTAGTTTAAGAATAATTTAATTTTTTGATAAAACTTAAATTCAAATACATTAATTAGCAAGCAGAGAAGTAGATGCTGATATTATAAGGCAAATAAATAAAGTGTACAAAATACCTTCAAAGAGAGAGAAAGGGGTGTCTGGTGTTCTGCATCCATGTTCTCCATACTCTAAGCACCATTCAGCAAACTGAAAATGAGACCAAGTTAAATTAGTATAGTGATTTCTTCCAGACACCTCCCGAAAGTTAAGAGGTTGTCTCTACAAATTACTCTGAAAAGTCAAACACTACCTTCACATCAGAGAAAGGAGATTAATGCAGAGTAAAGGATGGTCTGAGAGAGTACACAGCATGGGAGGAATTTAATGAGCTGTCTGAGTCACGTATCTCCAAGGTTATTTAAGAAGAAAGGCACTAAATCACCCTACGTCTTTATTTTTTCTCCCATAAATGCTGCTGAGTAGAATTATGTCCCTTTAAAGGAATGCTAATTTAATTGAAAGGTTTTTGAAGGTTTTCCTTAAATAACTGTATTTGTTATCCAAGACCTATGATTTTAGGGATAAATGGATTAAATCAGATGAACTAGAACCCTTTCTACAACCTCCTGGGAGACCTGCTTTTTTTTTTCTTTTCTTTTTTTTTCAAGATGGAGTTTCACTCTTGTCACCCAGGCTAGAGTACAATGGCATGGTATCAGCTCACTGCAACCTCCGCCTCCCAGGTTCAAGTGAGTCTCATGCCTCAGCCTCCAAAGTAGCTGGGATTATAGACACCTGCCACCACACCTGGCTAAGTTTTTGTATTTTAAGTAGAGACCACGTTAGCCAGGCTGGTCTCGAACTCCTGACCTCAGGTGATCCACCTGCCTCAGCCTCCCAAAGTGCTGAGATCACAGGTATGAGCCACCGAGCTGCTTTCTATTTGGTGGTTCTGACTCTTACCTTACAGGCCCTATACAGGTACTTCATATCCTGCGTGAGGTTGTAGAGTGTCAGGAAGGCATAGGCATTCCCTGCAGCACCGTGGCACAGCCCATATCCCTTCTTCAGCAACCCATATTGCCAGATCACATCAGCACACTGATAGGCATCACAGAGATACTTTTCCTCTCTGAATACCTGCAGAGGCAAAGGACATGCATTCTATTATACGGGATATAAAAGAAAGTTCCATTGATACTCCTTCCTGACAGGTAAGGAGGAGAGAGGGAGATGGCTTGGCAAGAAAGGATAAAGGATTTAGTGACAGAGGGATGTGTTATATTGCTAGTGACAATTACTAAAATCTACTAGTTTGGCTCTTTGTTTTTTAAATTGTGCATGACTTTGGTATGTACAGTCTAAGTTTTCTGTGCATGTGTGTTTATGTGGATGTTACTGAGGAAGCAGCATTATTTAACTTGCAACTTGCTGTTAGCATGAGTGACTTTCCAAAGAACACATGCTCTCTTCTTTGGTAACTATGATGTCCTCTTCACTATTAGGAAGTTTCTTTAAACACTGGAGAACAACTGTTCTTTAGGAAATATGCAAATTGAGTATAAAACATTAGATTTTGTCAGAAAAATAGAGATAGACCTTTACATTTTTTACGGCCTCCTGTATCTTCATCAAAGACTGAGGAAATATTCTGAGTAGGTATTTTTAATAGCTCATTGCAACTTAAGTGTTCTTAAAAGTAGGATAAGGCAGTTTAAAAAGTTTTTCCAGTATTAATGTGTCTAATTCTCTGAAATGTAGAATTTGATACACTGGCAGCTTATTTATGAGATGCCAGTGCCCAGCAATAATCTGCAGAGTTGTAATTTGTTGATTTGGCACCAATGGTCATAGACATCTTTTTTTTTTTCTCAACTACAAATCTCTGATTGCAGTTCTGTGAGGGCATGCTTTTTATTAGTGTTATTTATGCACTACAATGGAATCGTACAATATTTGTCTTTTTATATCTGTTTATTTCACTTAGCATAATGTTTTCAAGGTTCATCCATGTTGTAATATGTATCAGAAAGTCATTCTTTTAATAGCGGAATAATATTCCATTGCATTGTGATATGTTCCATTGTATATATATTTTCTTTATCAATTCATCTCTTGATGAATACTTGGATTATTTTCACCTTATGGCAATTATAAATAATGCTGCTATGAATGCTGGTGTACAGTATCTGTTTGAATCCTTGGTTTTGGTTCATTTGGGTACACACCTAGGAGTGGAATTGCTAGACAATATGCTGGATCATAAACAATATCTCATTGCAACCTAAATGTTGTTGAAAGTAGGTTATGAAACCATGCCTGCTATGGTACAGAGAGATGGTGAGAATGAATTATAATTCATTTAGCAAAGTGATCTTAGGTCCCACAAGAGATTTATTTATTGTTCCTTTATGGATTAGGCTAAAACTAATTTTAAATTATAAATTTTTGGTTATTAAAAATTTTTTTTCAAAAATACACACAGTACCTTATAGGCCTGGATGAGCATGTAGATGACCCCAGGGGCGCCATGGCACCAATGGACAAGCAGATCTCGATTATCACCTATACACGGAGGGTAATTGCCAGAAGGGAACTTCAGCTGGCAGACGTAGTCTACACTGGGCTTGACCAAACTATGTAACTTCCCTTGGCTCACTTGAAGGCTGGGCTAAAAATGAGAAGGAAATTATTAGTTCTGCTGAAGCAAACAAACCTTCCTAGGTCTCAGTATATTTAAACCAGAAAAAAAGCATGGCTAAGAGGAAATGGAAGGTCATTAAGAGGTTTTGGATTTCATTCAATTTTTCCACCTATTGGATGCCTTTATTTTAATCTTTTGTGATTTCATTTAAAAACTTTAAACAGTGGGACAAAGTAAAATTGGGTTACTAGCTAACTCTTAGGGTCTTTTGAATATATTGTTTTTGTTTTTTATTTGAGATGGAGTTTCACTCTTGTCACCCAGGCTAGAGTGCAATGGTACGATCTTGGCTCCCTGCAACCTCCATCTCCTGGGTTCAAGTAATTCTCCTGTCTCAGCCTCCCAAGTACTTGGGATTACAGACACCTGTCACCACGCCCGGCTAATTTTTGTATTTTTAGTAGAGACAGGGTTTCACCATGTTGAACAGGCTGGTCTCCAACTCCTGACCTCAGATGATCCGCCCGCCTCAGCCTCCCAGACTACTGGGATAACAGGCGTGAGCCACTGTGCTCGACATTTTGTATATATTGTTTTTCAATATTGTTATCTACATACATATAAGTAATTTTCCAAAGTCAACACCTGAGAATGTGAGTGTAAGAGAAGTTTCCCATGGTTTCCATATATAAAGCAAGCTTTAAAAGTCACAAAGGGATGCACTAGACAAACCAAGCATGACTTTCGTTATTACATTTAGAGAGGAGATAGGTGGTATTTTCAATAGAAAAAGGATACTAACAAGTTAAGAGACCTGGAATCTAGATTCCAAACTATAGCATGCCTCTAGATCAGGTCTGTCTTTTTGCAGAGGATTTAGGACCGATCTAAATGCCACATTATTTTGATATAACAACGTACAGATCCAAAGGACATACTGACATAAAGCATATGAGCTACCATTTTTGATACATGTTTTAGTTTCTCCTTTTGGTCCTGTTCTTAATTCAATGACTGCTAATGTCTTTAACAGAGTCAAAGTGCTGTTATGCCAGGCAAGGTGTGGGGCATGTGGTAGTAAGGGGTGGCAGTGGTGTGAAGCACAGGCAGGAGGTGGTTGTGGTGGGGTCAAAGTAATGTTGACAATACGACTTCCACAAGATTCTGAAAGTGCACTGAGTTATTTAAAAGACAGATTTCATTTTATACGAGGAACAGCATTAAAGCTCAAAGTGTTACAGTAGAATGAGTGGACTCTCTTCAAACTTGCAGCAATTACCCAACATAACCTAAAAATAATGATGTTTAATTTTATGTTAATGAAGGGGTACCTACTAGAATAGACTTTCAGGATTAAAAATTAAATCATTTCGTATAGATGATAACCTGCAAATGAAAAAATCAATACTTGGGTTTTCAGATTTCTTACTACAGCTAACACAAGGAGACAGAGTATGTCTCATGATTATTTGTTTAAATGAAAGTTTGATGAGGCTGTCTAGTCACTAACTATGTCTCCTGATTATTTGTTTCAATGAAAGTTCAATAAGGCTGTCTAATCCTCTTTGGAGAGGGCCTCTAATATGTTTGATTCTAACTAACCTTGAAACTTCAGAAGACTCTTCTTTCCTGAAAACTTTAGGAATCTACATTTACTACTGGGAATAGAGAGGAAGACATGCACCAGAAAAATAAAGAAATTTAAGTCTAAATGTCAACATCCTAATTATATAACCTCTAATTGAAAAGTGTAGAATAAATACGCCAGTTAGTCTCTGATTGCCACTAACACTCAATGTGTGACTCTGCATTCAAAAGTAATAATAACCTTGAGTTTTTCAGTTTTGTTGTCCTTGTTTATTTATAGGTAGAGGGCAGGTCCAACACTGATCTTGCATTATAAGAGTCAGCTACTCAAAGAGCTGGTAGTATGTATATCCAAGCACTCCTGCTGAACACGTGAATGAAACACTTTTATATGACAGTGTGCCTTGGGAAGGTGACAGGGGTACCTCTGCTGCCATCAAAAATCAATTGCCATGAATTCTTATTCATAAGTGCCAATTTCTCTTTAAGGAGTGCTTCAGAAGTCTCCCAAAATGATGCCCTCATGAGAAGTCCTCTTCTGATCTCTCCCAAGTTATGTTTGCTGCAGTAAATGCTATTTGTCTTTAGTCTATTTGACTCTGGTTGATGTGCCCCAATAGTGTTAGATCCTAAGAACTGTTGGGCAGAGCATATTCAGCTGTTTTACAGGTAAGTAAAAGTCTCCTCAGCTTTGCTCTCTAAGTTAGCATTAGGCAACAAGCACTCATTTGTTTTCTATTGATTTTGTTCCTATGACTGGAATTTGTTGGAATTAGTTGTGCCTTTTAATGTGGAATAATATTTTTAATTCAAAGCACTGGCTGCAAGAGCAGAGCAGAGGTGCTTCATGCAGAACTATAGGTCAAAATACTTTAGTTTGCACAAGTGATGCTAAGTGGGCAAGTAGGGTAACCTGTAAATCAAACTTCATCTCAAAATGCAAGGCCTTTAATGTTTATACATTTTTAAAGGCACCTTCGTAAACATTACTTTTGTTTGTCTAGGTCAAGTTAATTACAAGGAGAGTACTGTAATGCAGAGGTTGACATAATGACAAACTAGAACTAGAACATCTGTCTTCTCACCCATGATAGTACATGGGTCAGGAAGGACATTTTAAAGTTCCACCACAATCACTCCTTACCTGCATCAGGTAGTAATAAATTCCAGCCAGGCCATGAGCAGCCCCTACATAATATTCCTGGTACCATTCATACATCAGTGGAGACTTTGCCGTGAAGTTTCTCTTCCTAGCTAGGTTTTCTCCAGAGGTTAAAATTGTTTCACAAATCTGCAGAGAGAGAACCAGTGAACTGAACAATAAACCTTCCTGGAGGAGGTAATGACTTTTTTGCTAAGGGGTACTGAGGAACACGACAAATTAGACACTAGCTTTCAGCCAGGGAAAGGCACAGTTTAATTCTTCATCAGAGAGTGGGACTATATTCAGCCTAGAACGGGGAGGGCATAGAGGAGCGTGAGCTCTTTGCATTACAGTTTACAAGAGTTCACCTGTCAAAAGCATAAACTCCTCTAGGCACCACCAAAGCAGACCCTCCATTTGGGAGGTGAAATTTGGCTCTAATCTTCTTTGGAGAGGACCTCTAAATTCTGAAATGGAGCAGACTGGCCTTCTGACTGAGTCAGAAATGTTTCCAACAGCACTCCGTAGGAAGCTATTGGTTCTTGGACTGTGCCCAACCTTTAGAGGTCCAGATACACCTTCCTTTATTTGGAATGTGCTAACTGGAGAGACACAAACAATAGTTTAGGCAGACAGTAAGTAAATGGGATCCTAAAGAGACTCCTAAAAACACAAAAACGTGGTACCTGCTGAATATGGCTTTGAGGAATCTTTTCCACTCCAAAGTTCTTATTGACAAAAAGAAGAGCATAGATGTAGCCTATTCGCCCATACAGCATTTCATTTGGAGCATGAGGATCAATCTTATTTAGATGAATTAGCCTAAAAATAAAAATACATGCCCAAAATAATTTGAAAGGAATCAGGTATTGATGTATACTTAAAAATGGTACATTGAAAAAATAGACATGCACATACAATATGTGTTTATACATACATAATATCTATCTATAGAACAGTTACGGTTCACAGATTAGCCCCCTCCATTAAATTTCTTCACTTAACAATGGAACTGACAAATACATTCATAAAACGAAAGAATACGAACGTATGGCTGAGGTTATCCGAAATCTCCCTAGTTCCTCATGGAGGCAGGCCCTAAGGTGAGTATTTTAGCAGTTGGGGTCAGAGAAGCCAAGAACTGCTGGCTCTGAGGCATTTAGCCCAGAGAAGGGACTAGGTTAACAAATGGCCCATCACCTCCTTCCTTGGTTTATTTCTTAATGTGTCACCAGGCCTACCTGAAGTAGGTCTCATCCACCACAGTCAATAATACATGTAATTTTTTTTTTTTTCTTTTGAGACAGTTTCACTCTTGTTGCCCAGGCTGGAGTGCAATGGCATGATCTCGGCTCATCGCAACCTCCACCTCCCAGGTTTAAGCACTTCTCCAGCCTCAGCCGCCTGAGGAGCTGGGATTATAGGTACGCACCACCACACCCGGCTAATTTTGTATTTTTAGTAGAGACTGGGTTTCTCCATGTTGGTCAGGCTGGTCTCCAATTCCCGACCTCAGGTGATCCGCCTGCCTCAGCCTTCCAAAGTGCTGGGATTATAGGCGTGAGCCACTGCAACCGGCCAATACATGCAAATATTAATAGCACAGAGATGTCAGTCAGGTCTCCATCTCCTCAGTCTCCCAGCCTTCTAGTTCTCCTCAGAAATCACCATGGTTACCATTTTTTTGTGTGTGTATTCCTAGATTTTATGTACACATAAGCATAGATATACATATTTATAAATATTCTACAGTTTGCTATTTAACAATACATCTTGACAATGATTCCGTAACAGCACACAGAGTAGTCACGTTCTTTGTAATACTTGCATAGAACCCCAATGAATGAATGTATTATGGTTCATTCAGTCCCTACGGATAGACTCAGTTCAGCTTCTCAGAAAAAGTTACTTTCAGTTCTGGTTTCAGGTAAGATGGAGTAAACACGCTCTGCACCTTGTTTCTCCCCCAAAATGTGGCTCTAAAACCTGGACAGGATAGAGCAGCTATTTGCGGTCTCTGAAAAGCAAATAGTAACACACAAAAAGAGGAAGAGGACAGGAATCTGAAGTACCACCAAACCAGAAGGTGAGTTTACCGTTTTTTCTCTCTGGTATTCCCCTGGTCTGAACTCGGTATAGCCCAAAACCCAAAAGTAGGCACAAGTAGGCTGACAGAGACCCAGAGGAAGCCCTCTAGTGCTATCTGAACAAAGAGAACTCCTAATATCAGAGAGAATGGGTTAACCCTCCATTTTTCTTTATTTTCCTTTTCTCAGTTCTCTTGTGCCCCAACCTACAAGCAATCTCATGTTGGGAGCAGGTATGAAGGCAAGGGGAGCCCTGGGAGCCTAAACTCTGAGGAAGGGAAACCTCCCCCCAGATTGGAGGACCTGCAGTCTCAGGAGGGGACTGTAAGCCCCCATTGCTTTACTTCTCTGTCTTCCACATCACCTGGCCCCAGATGCATGCAGTCATAGATGTGGCAGAGCAGGGTCATCAAAGCCCCAGCCTTTTCATCAGAGACCAAAAAGGGAAGCCTCAGGAACCAGCAAGTAGGGGAGATCACAGAGGGAAGTCAGTTTAGGAAAGTAACTGTATTTGGTAGTTTGACCTCTGAGAATGAACCTTTTTCCCTTTTTGTGGGGAGGGGAGTGGGCAGCAAATATGATAGGGAAGAAAAATGTCCTTGCTATTTTAGAGTTTTTGTCACATGAAATTTTGAAGTGCATCTCAATCATTCCTCAATTAGCCTATAAATTTGATATGATCCCATTTAAAACATTTTACTTTTTGGTGAAACTTAACAAAATATTGGCATAAAGATCCAATGACACTCTGGAAAACAGTAGTAATGAGACGACATTAGCCCTAACAAATGTTATCAGGTAGCTTAGGACACTAAATCTTTGTTCTTAAAATTTTTCATCTGTGAAATAAATAGTCCCTTCTGGTTTAGAAGTTATCTTGTTTATCTATATGGAAATTTACTTTTAAAGTAGTTAAGTATAAGCAGTGTGCCGTGCCTGTGCATGTCTGTCATCTAACTTCAGTCTATACACTAGGGATGGTTAATTAGCATTTGAAGTAACAAACATCAGGTCCCTCCAACCCCTGCCCCAAAGTGATGTATTTGAAGCACTCTAAGCAGGAGTCAACATTCAGAGGCACTCAGCACTGAAGTGCCTCTTTTTCATATAGGAACTTTATCAAAATCTACACCAGAGAATTTGTTGTTATTAAGGATTGACAGAAAATGGTTTTTCATTGGTGGAGTGAGTGGTAAAGATGGGCTGGAGGTTTGGGAGATGGCACGGGCTTTCCCACTCTTTCATGAATAAAGTCTAAGAAGGGCTTGAGAGCAATGTGACTTTCTCCAAGCTACAAAAACAGGGTAGGAGACTGTATGTATGTATGTATGTATGTATGTATGTATGTCTAAATAGTATCTTCTTCTAAAGAGTACCTTCTTCCTAAAGTGTTTGCACATTTGGCAGAATTGGGCACCCACATGTGCTTTCATTTGAACATAGTAGGTAGGGGTATAGCTGAGGGGGTCTACAGCCTCTACTGCCAAACAAAATCCCAAGCAAACAGAAACCTAACAATTGTTACCACCAGGCTATAGATACAGTGAAAACATCCTAGCTCAGCAGGGAGGGTAGGTGTGAAAGAGAACAGTCTTCCTTTCCCATTCCCTCTCCACTACTTCCACACGCTTGTGGTGAGGGGAGGAGAAAACATTTAAAATGAAGAGGATAGGTTTGAAATAAGCAGAATGAGATGATTTTAGTGAGTGAAAGTGGCCGACAGTTATGAAAGAAAGACTGAGAGAAACTAATGAAGGAGTCTTTAAGGGAACTTACTCCTCAGCAGGAAAGGGGTGAAAAAGCATGGCTAGTTGCAGTTAGTGAAAAGGTTTAAATTTTTTCATATTATACCCTCATCAAACTGAGGCAACTCAAATTAGTTAAATATGCAAATGCTGGCTCGTCCATTTTTTCTTCTACAAATATAGGCAATAATTCATAGTGAAACAGTGGTTATCTTAGGAATAGATACACTAAGAAATAGATAACCAAGAAACTTGGTTAGAGGTTTCTTTCCTTTTTCTTCTAATACATTTTCTTGTATACTTTGGCCTTTTTAAAATAACAGGGCTTAAGGATAGAATCATGGGCCATTTTGTTTTCTACTTCGATACCACATATATCTACACACACAGACTCCCTTAATTTTTAAAAGAAATTTTTAATTTAATAAAAATTTTAAATGTTTAAAAACATTTATTAAGAATTTTTTTTCTCATGTCAGAACTGGGAGCTCGGTAATGTTGGGGCCATAAGAAAACAAAATCTGTTTATTAGATACAAACTCAACTGTTACAGTAAACAATGAATGTCTCAAGTTTTGATATGAACCTATTTTTAATATAAATGTGTCAAAGTGTATAGAATTTCAATATAAAGTAATTTTGATTTACTTTTGCAAAGATTGAAAGAACTATGCAAAACAATTACTGTAATTTTTTTAAACACACGCTGCTCTATGGAAGTATTACACAGAATTACTGCATTGATTCCAATGATATTCCAACTGAAATAAAATATTTGAACCACTGCATTAACTCCATTCCTTTTTTGCCAATGTTATGACATTACCACTAGGTGGCAATATATAATTAGCATTCTATTTACTTTGCAGCCAAACACATTTGCATTTGGAACATTCAAAGTAGGTAGCAAATACCTTTCAAATATTTATTTAAAATGAAGTACTGCTCAGAGCATCTTATCAAAACAATACAGTTTAGGGTAATAAAGGAAGTATATCCCTTTTTTTCTGGATTTGAATTCAA
This sequence comes from Macaca nemestrina, assembly GCF_043159975.1. Taxonomy (NCBI): domain Eukaryota; kingdom Metazoa; phylum Chordata; class Mammalia; order Primates; family Cercopithecidae; genus Macaca; species Macaca nemestrina. The sequence goes on from NC_092135.1 coordinate 108,404,566, forward strand.
ATCGCTAAAATTCATTAGTTGGGTTCGATGATTAGTAGGATTTAACTGCAAGTTGTGCATGCTACATTCTCAAGATAAAATAAAGAAATGACATCACTGATAAGTCATAATGGTTATTTTATGTGTTTTCAGAAACTCTCAAACTAACAAGCACTTTGTTGCAGCTTCATTTATTTGTTTTGATATGTTGATATTAATGCAACCCAGAAGAGATAAGCAAGTCACTGAAATGTCACTGAAGGAAGAATAAAGACACACAAACAGGATAGTTCTGTTCCACTCCTCACAGTACTTCCTCAGGATGTTACTGGGGAAGAGTTTTTTGGCCTTGTATTTTCAAAAGGTTTGTAACTTTTAAAAACAGATGTCCAGTCTCTGGGTAGGGCATCTCTGAAAAAAAGGCAGCAGCCCCAGTCAGGGGCTTATAGATAAAACCCCCATCTCCCTGGGACAGAGCACCTGGGGGCAGGGGTGGCTGTGGGCACAACTTCAGCAGACTTAAACATTCCTGCCTGTTGGCTCTGAAGAGAGCAGTGGATCTCCCAGCACCGTGCTCGAGCTCTGCTAATGGACAGACTGCCTCCTCAAGTGAGTCCCTGCCCTCCTGCTTCCTGACTGGGAGATACCTCCCAGCAGGGGTCGACAGACACCTCAAACAAAAGAGCTCCGGCTGGCATTTGGCGGGTGCCCCTCTGGGACAAAGCTTCCAAAGGAAGAAACAGGCAGCAATCTTTGCTGTTCTGGAGTTTCCACTGGTGATACCCTGGCAAACAGGGTCTGGAGTGGACCTCCAGCAAACTCCAGCAGACCTGCAGCAGAGGGGCCTGTTAGAAGGAAAACTAAGGAAAACTAACAAACAGAAAGGAATAACACCAATATCAACAAAAAGGACATCCACTCAGAAACCCCATCCAAAGGTCACCAACGTCAAAGACCAAAGGTAGATAAATCCACGAAGATGGGGAGAAACCAGTGCAAAAAGGCTGAAAATTCCAAAAACCAGAATGCTGCTTCTCCTCCAAAAGATCACAACTCCTCACCAGCAAGGGAACAAAAGTGGGTGGAGAATGAATTTGACAAATTGATAGAAGTAGGCTTCAGAAGGTGGGTAATAACAAACTCCTCTGAGCTAAAGGAGCATGTTCTAACCCAATGCACGGAAGAGAAGACCCTTGAAAAAAGGTTAGAGGAATTACTAACTAGAATAACCAGTCTCGAGAAGAACGTAAATGACCTGATGGAACTGAAAAACACAGCATGAGAGCTTTGTGAAGCACACACAAGTATCAATGGCCAAATTGATCAAGCAGAAGATAGAGATAGAAGGTTAGAGAAAAAAGAATAAAAAGGAACGAAAGCCTCCAAGAAATAATGGACTATGTGAAAAGACCAAACCTACGTTTGGTGTACCTAGAAGCGACAGGGAGAATGGAACCAAGTCGGAAACCCTCCTCAGGATATTATCCAGGAGAACTTCCCCAACACAGCATGACAGGCCAACATTCACATTCAGGAAAGAGAGACCACCACAAAGATACTCCTTGAGAAGAGCAACCCCAAGACACATCATCATCAGATTCACCAAGGTTGAAATGAAGGAAAAAGTGTTAAGGGCAGCCAGAGAGAGGCTGGGTTACCCACAAAGGGAAGCCCATCAGCAGCAGCGGATCTCTATGCAGAAACCCCACAAGCCAGAAGAGAGTGGGGGCCAATATTCAACATTCTTAAAGAATTTTCAACCCAGAATTTTACATGCAGCCAAACTAAGCTTCATAAGCAAAGGAGAAATAAAATTCTTTACAGAGAAGCAAATGCTGAGAGATTTTGTCACCACCAGACCTGCCTAACAAGAGCTCCTGAAGGAAGCACTAAACATGGAAAGGAACAACCGGTACCAGCTACTGCAAAAACATACCAAACCGTAAAGTCCATTGAGACTATGAAGAAACTGCATCAACTAAGGGGCAAAATAACCAGCTAGCATCATAATAACAGGATCAAATTCACACATAATACTAACCTTAAATGTAAATGAGCTAAATGCCCCAATTAAAATACACAGACTGGCAAATTGGATAAACAGTCAAGACCCATAGGTATGCTGTATTCGGGAGACCCATCTCATGTGCAAAGACACACATAGGCTTAAAATAAAGGGATGGGCTAACGGAAAGCCAAAAAAAAGCAGGGGTTGCAATCCTAGTCTCTGATAAAAGACTTTAAACCAACAAAGATCAAAAGAGACAAAGAAGGCCATTACATAATGGTAAAGGGATCAATGCAACAAGAAGAGCTGAATATCCAAAATGTATATGCACCCAATACAGGAGCACCCAGATTCATAAAGCAAGTCCTTAGAGACTACAAAGAGACTTAGACTCCCACACAATAATAGTGGGGGACTGTAACACCCCAATGTCAATATTACATCAACGAGCAGAAAACTAACAAGGATATTCAGGACTTAAACTCAGCTCTGGACCAAGTAGACCTAATAGACATCTATAAAACTCTCCACCCCAAATCAACAGAATGTACATTCTTCTCAGCACCACATCACACTTATTCTAAACTTGACTACATAATTGGAAGTAAAACACTCCTCAGCGAATGGAAAAGAATGGAAATCATAACAGTCTCTCAGGCCATACTGCAATCAAATTAGAACTCAGAATCAAGAAACTCACTCAAAACTGCACTACACAGAAACTGAACAACCTGCTCCTGAATGACTACTGGGTAAATAATGAAATTAAGGCAGAAATAAGTTCTTTGAAACCAACGAGAACAAAGATATAACGTACCAGAATCTCTGGGATACTGCTAAAGCAGTGTTTAGAGAGAAATTTATAGCACTAAATGCCCACAAGAGAAAGCAGGAAAGATCTAAAATTGACACCCTAACATCACAATTAAAAGAACTAGAGAAGCAAGAGCAAACAAATTCAAAAGCTAGCAGAAGACAAGAAAAAAGTAAGATGAGGGCAGAACTGAAGGGGATAAAGACATGAAACAACCCTTCAAAAAAATCAATGAATCCCGGAGCTGGTTTTTTGAAAAGATCAATAAAATAGACCACTAGCTAGACTAATAAAGAAGAAAAGAGAGAAGAATCAAATAGACACAACAAAAAATGATAAAAGGGGATATCATCAGTGATCCCACGGGAATACAAACTACCATCAGAGAATACTATAAAAACCTCTACGCAAATAAACTAGAAAATCTAGAAGAAATGGATAAATTCCTGAACACATACACCCTCCCAAGACTAAATCAGGAAGAAGTTGAATCCCTGAATAGACTAATAACAAGTTCTGAAATTGAGGCAGGAATTAATAGCCTACCAACCAAAAAAATTCCAGGACCAGATGGATTCACAGTCGAATTCTACCAGAGGTACAATGAGGAGCTGGTACCATTCCTTCTAAAACTATTCCAAACAACAGAAAAAGAGGGACTCCTCCCCAACTCATTTTGAGGCCAGCATCATCCTGATCCCAAAACCTGGCAGAGATACAACAAAAAAATAAAATTTCAGGCCAATATCCCTGAAGAATATCAATGTGAAAATCCTCAGTAAAATACTGGCAAACCGAATCCAGCAGCACATCAAAAAGTTTATCCACCACGATCAAGTCAGCTTTATCTCATCCCTGGGATGCAAGGCTGGTTCAACATATGCAAATCAATAAATGTAATCCATCACATAAGCAGAACCAATGACAAAAAAATATGATTATCTCAATAGATGCAGAAAAGGCCTTCAATAAAATTAAACATCCCTTCATGCTAAAAACTCTCAATGAACTAGTTATTGATGGAACATATCTCTAAATAAGAGCTATTTATGACAAGCCCACAGCCAATATCATACTGAATGGGAAAAACTGGAAGCATTCCCTTTGAAAACCAGCACACGACAAGGATGCCCTCTCTCACCACTCCTATTCAACACAGTATTGGTATTTCTGGCCAGGGCAATCAGGAAAGAGAAAGAAATAAAGGGTATTCAAATAGGAAGAGAGGAAGTCAAATTGTCTGTTTGCAGATGACATGATTATATATTTAGGAAACCCCACCATCTCAGCCCAAGATCTCCTTAAGCTGATAAGCAACTTCAGCAAAGTCTCAGGATACAAAATCAATGTGCAAAAATCACAAGCATTCCTATACACCAATAATAGACAAAGAGCCAAATCATGAGTGAACTCCCATTCACAACTGCTACAAAGAGAATAAAATACCTAGGAATCCAGCTTACAAGGGATGTGAAGGACCTCTTCAAGGAGGACTACAAACCACGGCTCAAGGAAATAAGAGAGGACACAAACAAATGGAAAAACAGTACATGCTCATTGATAGGAAGAATCAATATTGTGAAAATGACCATACTGCCCAGAGTAATTCATAGATTAAATGCTATCCCCATTAAGCTACCACTGACTTTCTTCACAGAATTAGAAAAAAACTACTTTAAACTTCATATGGAAATGAAAAGGATCCCACGTAGCCAAGACAATCCTAAGCAAAAAGAACAAAGCTAGAGGCATCATGATACCTGACTTCAAACTATACTACAAGTCTACAGTAACCAAAACAGCTTGGTACTGGTACCAAAACAGAGATATAGACCAATGGAACAGAACAGAGGCCTCAGAAATAACACCACACATGTACAGCCATCTGATCTCTGACAAACCTGACAAAAATAAGCAATGGGGAAAGGATTCCCTACTTAATAAATGGTGGTGGGATATCTGGCCAGCCATATGCAGAAAACTGAAACTGGACCTCTTACTTATACCATATACAAAAATTAACTCAAATTGGATTAAAGACTTAAAAGTAAGGCCTAAAACCATAAAAACACTAGAAGAAAACCTAGGCAATACCATTCAGGACATAGGCATGTGCAAAGACTTCATGACTAAAACACCAAAAGCAATGGCAACAAAAGCCAAAATTGACAAATGGGATCTAATTAAACTAAAGAGCTTCTGCACAGCAGAAGAAACTATCATCAGAGTGAACACACAACCTACAGAATGGGAGAAAAATTTTTGCAATCTATCCATCTGACAAAGGGCTAATATCCAGAATCTACAAATTTACAAGGAAAAAAAAACATAACTCCATCAAAAAGTGGGCAAAGGATATGAACAGACACTTTTCAAAGGAAGACATTTATGTGGCCAACGAACATATGAAGAAAAGCTCATCACTGGTCATCAGAGAAATGCAAATCAAAACCACAATGCGATACCATCTCATGCCAGTTAGAATGGCGATCATTAAAAAGTCAGGAAACAACAGATGCTGGACAGGATGTGGAGAAATAGTAATGCTTTTACACTGTTGGTGGGAGTGTAAATTAGTTCAACCATTGTGGAAGACAGTGTGGCGATTCCTCAAGGATCCAGAACCAGAAATACCATTTGACCAGCAATTCTATTACTGGGTATATACCCAAAGGATTATAACTTATTCTACTATAAAGACAAATGCACATGTATGTTTACTGCAACACTGTTCACAATAGCAAAGACATGGAACCAGCCCAAATGTCCATCAAAGATAGATTCGATAAAGAAAACGTGGCACATGTACACCATGGAATACTATGCAGCCATAAAAAAGATGAGTTCATGTCCTTTGCAGGAACATGGATGAAGCTAAAAACCATCATTCTCAGCAAACTACACAAGAACTGAAAACCGAACACCGTGTCTTCTCACTCATAAGTGGGAGCTGAACAATGAGAACACATGGACAAAGGGAGAAGAACATCATAAACCGGGGCCTATCGGGGTGGGGGACTAGGGGAGGGATAGCATTAGGAGAAATACCTAATGTAGACGACAGGTTGATTGGTGCAGCAAACCAGCATGGCGCATGTATGCCTGTGAAACAAACCTGCACGTTCTACAGATGTACCCCGGAACTTAAAGTATAACAAAAAAAGAAAGTAGAAGCATAAGCAATGATTTTTACAAGCCAAATAATAGGTAACATTTATAAGCACATTTTTAGTTTAGGTGCTATAATTTATGCTAAGTGATTTCCATAAATTATCTCCTATTTTACAGATGAGAGACTGAGGTTTAGAGTAATTTACCCAAGATCATATAGCAGGGAGTGCAGCTGGAATTCCATAGCCCCCAAAGCACTCACAGCCCCACACTGGCTATATAGGCTCCAGGCTTCCTTCTCCAGAACCTACTAAATAGCCTTTTAAAAAAATAGAAATGTGGTATATACATACAATGAGTATTACTTAGTCACTGAAAGGAACTAATTTTTGATACATTCTATAACATAGATAAATCTTGAAAACATTATGCTAAGTGGAGTAAGCCAGACACAAAAGAACAAATGTATAATTCCACTTATATAAAATATCTAAAATAAGCAAATTCATAGAAAAAGTAGAATATAGGTTACCAGGGGATGAGGGTATGGGGGCATGGAGAATTACTTTTTAATGGGTACAGAGTTTCTGTTGGAGTAATAAAATATTTTTTGAAAATAAATAGTGCTGATGGTTGTACAACATTGTGAATATAATTAATGCCAATGAATTGTACATTTAAAAATGGTTAAACTGTAAATTTTATATTATGTATATTTTACCACAATAAATATTTTTAAATCCCTTTTCTGCTTATTTAAAAAAAAAAAAAAAAGATGTCCATTACTGACTTGTCACACTACAAGAAGGGAGGGTATACATTTCTGGACCAGGAAAGCCACCGTGCTTCATCATCCTAAGTACTGGCCCCAAAGCACTATATATGTCAGGTTAGCCATCTAATTGGGAACAGGCCACATACTCTATTCATGTTGTGGCACCGATACGTAGAAGTGGGTGGGATGAAAACAGACACACACCCTCCTTTTGGGGAGTTATAGATCCCTTTAAGAAAAGCACAAATGCTCTCTCCTTGCTGAATATAATTTGGAGGTTTTATACACTTCCAGAAACCCTAAGATTCTCAGAGGCCCAAGGTTAAGAATATGTACTACAGGGAAACACTGATTTCCTTGGATTTCAGTTTCTTTAAGGATTAGACTTTTGATGATCTCAAAGGACCGTTTGGTCTCTAAAACTTAAAAGTTATGATTTTGAAAGAACATTATATTAAGAAAATGTAGAAAAAGCAAGCTAGCTAGAACATGATGTTGGCAATGAAGCACAACAAAGGCAGTACACAGAGAATGTGAGTGTGGGATCTCAAAAGATCTGTAAAATGAGAAAAGTTTAGTAAAAAGTTAAAGGAGGTTTACTAAACTGATATGAAATAATTTTGGATTTCTTGAAATTAAGTCAAATTTCTAGATTTTTCCTTTGAAAAGATAAAGCAAAGTCCGTAACTTACAAATCATTCTAAGTCATTCTTTTTCTGTTTTATATAAAAGAAAAAATCTGAAAAAATCAAAGCTATAGCCACAAATAGTGTATTTTCCTATTATATTCACACACTATATTTTTAACCTTAACAAGCCTACTGGCTATAAATACTGTTGAAATGTCAAAATTTAAAAAGGTAAATGACAAAAACACCTTTAGTACCAATATACCAAAAACAAAAATCTCAGCATACTCTTACGAGCATTTTAATACACTAATACTGATATTGTGCCATTTCCCAAAGAGTGTGTTAGAAATAGGCCCTCAAGATTTCATGAAGAAGAGGGTTGTATAGGTGAGTTAAGATTGGCAAGTGCTGCTCCCTAGAGTTGCTGTGTTGTCCTCAGGTATATAAGCTGCAGAAGACTCTAAGCAGCCGGTAAAGACACATATTTAATTTTGTTTAATTAGTGCTTTGATACAAATTCCCATCTGTTTGAATCTATGAATCCTGGTCTCATTGAACACATTAACATTTCTCACACAGCAAACTATTAAAATTTGGCTGCACGTATTTTGGAAAGGCTGGCATTATATATAGAATATTGGGAGCACTACAATTTGATTTGATGGTACTTAACAGTGATTCACTGAATGAGAATATCTTGTGGACCTCTAAAGCAGTTGTTGGCTGATGGCTTTAAATATCAGCTATGTAAAAAAAATTAAAAGGTAGTCTCTGTGTTTCACATTTCGGTGAGTATAGAACAGTTTTTGCATTGGCAAGTCTTATGCAAGTCAGCTACTATGGAAGGAACACACTTTAATTAAACCTTGGGGGAAATCACTGTTTTGTTTCATCTTTCATTTTGGTCGAGCTTGGTGACAGGTTTTATATTAAAAGCTTCTCAGCTCTGGAATAATGGAATGTTCAGTTATTTTCCTCTAGACGCACTAAGTAATGTGTTTTAAAGTTATACTATGTAATGTCTAGCCCCTAAGAAATGTAGCATAGGCATGTATTTAAAAAAAGGTGTTTTGAAGTATATGTCAATTCAGACAATGATCCAATATGATGATTCCCAAATCATTATGTGTGGAACAAAAGACTCCCACCCCCTCTTTTTGTTACAATTTCCAGTGGAAAAAGTTAGTTACAATAAGAAAACATCACTGTGTGGGCAAAGATTGGGAAAGAAGGGATATATGCATATACACACACATGCCTAAACAATAGGGGTATAAATCATTTCTTTTTTGAATATAGCACTATCACATCTTGAAAAGTCCAAAAAGCCTGTTGTTGAAATATACACCAGCAAACAGGGTAAAGATTAGCCAAGGGATCCTAGACAAACTAAATCGGTGATGGTAATGCCATCCTAACAGTAATCTATAAGAAAGAATAGTGGGAGTCAAACACCATGGTCAACTCGGGGACGGTCAGTGGTTAAAACGTTGCTGGAGTGTTAGCACGCGCAGTGGGAGCCTAAGAGCAATGCATGCAGAGTCGCGTGGCAGCCAGGGTTCTTAGAACTCTGAAAGAGTGCTTAATAAACTCTGGTAAGGCAACAATTATAGCCTATTAGTAAAAACATTTAATAATTCTTCATAATTCACCAGCTTCTAGTGGACCACTATAATTTATACCAAAATGAAAATCAGGATGTGCATGTCACTGCCTCTAAGAAAGGCCGTTTTGAATCAGTTTGTGGTCCCTTAGAAGGACTCTCTCAGCCCACTTGTAGGAATTGAACTGCATTTCCTTGAATTACAGATCTTGGATAGTACTTTGGATTAGTAATCATATGTTCAGGCTTTTGACCTCACATTACTGAACTGATGTTTAATCTGGAACATGACAGTGTCTTATATCTTGCAATAAAATAGGGATTATATTTGTTGTTCCTTCACTACAACACAGGAATAATATGAGAATTGATTAAATGACAGCAGTGAGATTTATCTGCTAAGAGAAAAGTAAACTCACTAGAATGTTCTTTTGTTAACATATGCAGAATTAATGCATAATGATGTCTAGAAAATAACCCTCATGTAGAAACACGATTACCGTGTGATGCAATCTTCTGCCTGCTTCTCATTGTTCATCTTGTGATACAGCACAGCAGCCACTGCCAGGGGGCCTGCATCCCCGCAGAGGAAGGTGATGGAACGCTTGGTTAAGCAGTTCAGACTTTGCTTGACATAGCCATGTGCTAACTGTAGGTAGGCAGGGTCCCCAAATACATCATAAAGATGTAAGTAAAGCACAGCAATACCTGAAAAACAAAAAGAAAGCAATGTAAAGATGAGGAAAGGCAGTTATTTTATTATTTTGGCATGGTGTCTACTCAGCAGTGATTCTTGATAACCTGTAGCAAATATATTAATGATCTGGAAGTTTGGGTGACTTTAATTCTAGGCTCAGCTCTATTAGTAAGCAACTCTACGAACCAGCATAAGCCAACTACTTGACCTCAGTTTCCTCATTATGACAACTCTATTAAATAATAAGGTCTCTAAGGCTTTGGCCAATAAAGAGACACACAGCCTATTATTAATCTTTGTTGTACTCTGGTTATTGTGTTAATGTATTCTTCTTGATGGTGAAATGAAGTGTCATTAAACTAGGGTTCCAAATAAATGTAATCGATTCACTAATAATTAATAAGAAATGGTTTGTCGTGAACTAAAGAAATTCAAAGACTAGTGAGTGAAAACTTCAATTTCTCTTTACGTAAAAGTTTGGTTTGTGAGTGTGTGTGTGTTTTTTTTTTTAGTGAAAAGGTAGTTAATGTAACCAAATCCCCTGCCCCAGTATCCTTCCAAGCAGGGATTATAAGAAAGTTATTTGATAGCTGAGAAAAAATATTCAACCCCTTGATTTTTTTCTCTGTCAAGGACCCACCTACTTTGGTAACTGTAATGTAAAAGCCACCAATGACTTTTGCCTTGGGCTTTACTCGATCAGTTTCTTACCCTCTTCTTGAAGCCTGAAATATGTAATAGAGGCACTGTCTGCATGTCCTGATTTCAAATGCCTGTCACAGTGGAAAGAGCCTTCCCTCTGAAGCCAAATGGTCTCAGGGCAGACTCAAAGATGTGGAGTAGGAAGCCTGCCTGCCTGCAGCATTTCCAGAAACCCATTTTTTCCCTTAAAGTACATTTTCCATCTCATTTGCCATTTTTAGAAGACACAGAACCTCTGTTTAAATTTAAATTAATAGAGCCAATCTCTTCACAGATTTCAATGCAGTAAAAATGCTGTCTGCAAAATTACTTTCCACTGTACTGAGGACAATTTTAAATTTAGATAGTTTTCTCATTTTGCATGGGTAATCTCCAAAGCTTTGTGCTACAGACAATTCAATTTCACATGTATATTAAGGCCAAATTTTCATTTCCTGCCAAAGTTAATAACCTTGACTGCTCTTTCAAAGTGGCTTGGTGTTAGTAATCCCAGAAGTTGATGATCAGATGCACTAATGCTTAAGGTTTGTAGACAAGTGTACAGAACCTTGTGTGTAGGTAATAAAAAAAAAATCCCCTTTTCACAAATGGCTGATGTCAAGAGCTTCTTCTAAAATTAGGTCCTTAATAGGCTTCATCTCCATCCATATCACGCATCTGCAGGTGATCCATTTAAACTGTTACCCTTTCATTTTGCCCTGCTATTCCCATTGCTGCCTGAACTCTCCTAATTAAGTTATGTAAGCACCAAAGCCAGATAATGACATGATGGAGATCTGAGAAAATAAAAAGTGATTAAATACAAGCCCAATGATTGTTTTCCTTTCAGACCTTTGTCTCTCATTAGCAACAATTCCTCTTGGCTTAACTATTTAACAAACAAAACCTATTAAGGCTTGCAATTGTAAGATTTGGTGTATTTCTCATGAAAAACAGGTAATCATTTCTCAAGTCTCACAAGAATACATTTGGATTAAAACTTTCTTTTTGATCGGCAAAGAATTATCTTTCTAGTTTCTGGGATTCCACAACCTCAAGTTCCAGTTCTCCCCTACCTCTCGTGGGCCTCTGGATCTGTGAATTTTGATAAGCAATCTTCTGCAGATGATAGTTTACTGTGTCTACATTCCCTGTCACAGAACATCCATAGAGGAAAAGGACTTTAAGTGGTGAGTGCTGCTGCCAATTAGAAAAAGTTTCCTGCACATGCTTATTATAAATCAACCCAGGTCAGGAAAATAAGACAAAATGCATTAAGTCACAGACATTTAATGCCTCATCAGTATTTTATGTAATAGAAAACAACAGAATGTGTCCTAATAACAGAAAAAAGGGGGGACTGCTTGTGGCCAAATGTCTTAAACCTGATCTTTATGATCCTCAACCCTTGACAATAACCATGCATATACCACCACCTCTGAATAAATACCAAAGACTCGGGGATGGTTGGCAAGGTGGGAAATAAAAACACAACTTCAGGGGCTTTGCAGGGAAAAATCACCCAGTCCTAATACATACTCGTGGGCCTGGCTTCAGTCAATGCCTTAAGAAATGCCTTCAAATGCAATGTTTATCAAAATATATATGTTCTTCATGGAAAAAATTATACAGCACTGAAAGACTTAATATGCAAAACACCAGTCCTCTGGTTCACTGTGTTCCTGCCTTCCAGAGGCAACCATTTGCAACAGTTTCAGCCATTTTCTCTAGTATCTCTCTATTTCTAACAATATGCTTATGTGCTATCTATTAATTTTTCTATGTCAGACATTTCTGACTCATATTCTACTCTAGAAAATGAGGCGTTACCTCTTGTGATGGAGACTGCTAAGTGGTTTTCCAAATGTATCTCACCTTTCTCTCAACAATAATGCCCTGGATTTTAGCTGGGTATGTTCTTCTGGCTGCTAAGAACAATCTTCTTCATAGCTGGGTATGGCTATGTGGCGAAGTTCTGAACAACAGGATGCAGTGGGAGTAGTGGAGGCAACTTGGGAAAATGTTCTTAAAGGGAAGGCACTGGCCATTTATTTCCTTTTCTACTTTCTTCCTGGCTGGAATGCAGATGTGATGGGGCAGCTAGAGCAGCCATGGCCTAAGGACCGTGAGTTGGAAGCTCTGTGCTGAGGGTGGTAAAGTTTCAAAGATCAAAGCCACCTAGATCCTGGCAGACTGTGAAGCTGCCACACCAGTCTGTGGATTGCCTACTTACACAAGAGAAAAATAAACTTCAGTTTTGTTAAAGCCACTGTTATTTTAGATGTATTGTACTGCCATGTCCTGGTAACCCTAATCCTAGAAAAGACAGCTCTTCTCAAAGCTAGAGAGGCAGGCAGAAGCTAGATTACACAGGGTCTAGCAGGCCAGTTAGGATTTGGAGTTTCATTTGAAATGCACCCATTTTAAGCATGGGAAGAATATATTTAGATTTGTTAAAAGTTCACCATAACTGCACTGTGAGGTTTGCAAGGGAGTGTATGGAAGAGTGGATGCAGGAGGAGCAGTTAGGAGGATGCTTCAGGAGTAGGAGCGAGACATAGGGTGGGTGGTGTTAACACAGATGTTGTCAGAATGAACTGGAAAGATACCTGTCTAAAAAGTAAAATCAGCAGAACCTGGTGGGAGATGCGCAGAGGAGGAGACATCAAAATGCCTCCTGATGAGTAACTTGAACAGCTAGATGGGCAATGGTGCCATCCACTGAGGTGGCAAACCCCTCTGTTGGAGAATCAGGTTTGGGAGGAAAGAGTACAGCTGTATCCATTAATAAATTCATTCCCAAATGATTCTATTCTCTGAAGGACACTTAATATAATGAGAAAAAACACTTCTACTGACTTCTAACATAACAGCCAAAATTGTTTGAGTTTTGACAAAGAATGAGGTAGGGAGTTTCATCTTTTTAGCATTTTCTTTCATCTTTTTAGCATTTTCTTTCATCTTTTTATCGCAGAATGTGCATCTACTTTAAAATGTGACAAAAGCCAATTTTAGCCAAGTGTATTCTTAGGCTTAAATTTGAATATCACATTACATTTCCTTCTGTGCTGTCTGCTAAGCAAAAAGTAGAATGGCGACATGCTTCCTTCCCTTTATCTTCTCTTCTAGACCAGAAAAAACTGAATGAGATTTAAATTTTGATTGAATTTAATTGTAAAAATCTGCTCTAAACTGAGAGTTTAGAATTATTTTATATTTAATAAATGGTGTTACTGAATGTCATAAGTATGAATATTCTGTATATCCACATGCAGAAGAATGAAATTTGAACCTCATTTCACACTATGTAAAAAAGTGGACTAAAGACTTAGACTTAAGACCAGAAATTGTAAAACAACTAGAAAAAAACATAGAAGAAAATCTACACATCCAGATGTATAGTACTTTGAATTACTACTCCTGCAACCTGTCTGGTTTCTCTAGAAGTGCAGTGTCCAGTATGATACCCTCTAACCATAAATGTCTATAGAAATGTAAGTTAATTGAAAGTAAACACAATTTAAAGTTCAATCTTAGTCACACTAGCCACATTTTGAATGTTCAATAGCCACATGTGGCTAGTGGCTGTTGTGATGGAAATAACATTTCCATTACTGCAGAACATTCCAATGATAGTACTGCTCTGAAGACCAGGAATAGATGTCATTCTGTACAAGAAGTTCGGGAAGTCTGGCACTGTCAGTTTACCCTAAAAATTTCTTGGTCTTGAAATGTTGATAACTATTTAAAACAAAACAATAACAAAAACAAACAAAAAAAAACATGCTGTGAGGACCAAATAAAATTCTGTTGTAATAGGAATCAGTCCTGGCTTCAGTATGAAAGCTGTGAACTAGATTTTTCTTTTCTTTTTTTTTTTCCTGTAGCTACTACCCTGGGATGGGAGGGTACATTATTTAGGGATACTTCTAAATCTGCAATTTCCTTACTCAGCAATTTATGCCAAGTAGTACTATAAATACAGCCAGCTGTTGAGAAGTAATTAATAGTAAGCCTTTGAATTTCTGAGGGATCATTAGTCCTATTCATTTTGACCAATCAAGACCTTGCTGTGTCTCAAATGCATATGGAGATAAAAATCTCCACAGATATATCTCTCAAAATACTTTTCTGCGATTTTGCATTCTACAGATTATTCCTCAACATTTTTCATTTGTTTTATGGCCAGCTTACAGTGATGTAAAAAGCTTTGTGCCATGGTACTTCAGCCCTGCAATGCATTTTCGTGCAGTTCAAGAGCATTTAGAGACTCCTTTCATGTACTCTGGTAGGGAAAATCATGTTCAGATTTTGGATCTACAAGGCTCATCAGAGGTGCTTAACTAATACGCATTAGTTTAGAATGATAGGGAGACAGGAACTTCCTAAAGGAGGGGCACTTGGGTGTTCCAATCTAAGTTCAAATACATTTTTCCCTACTTGAAACTTTAACAGCTCATCAATTACTATGTTTTCTTCTCTTCAGATTTATGAAAAAATAAGAAGTGAAAGTATTCTCTGCAAGTATGACCACCTGTCTTTCTATATCAGGTTGATAATTTCTAGTATGTTCTTTTGTAATTGTTTCTCAATTTTGTGCTGAATGTTGACCATGCGCATTTCCATTCCTTAACAAAATCACATTTGTCTTTAGAGCATTGTTGTTACTGTGCACAGCACTCTCCCCATGCCTGAACCGTAAACAATCCAGAGTAGGACATCTGCCCAGCTGTCCGACTAAAGCAGAGCATCGTGGGCTGTGGCTTTCAAACACTCCAGTGCTTTAACAGGTCATCCGGGGAGGAAACTAGTCATGACTCCACACCTTTAATTTAATAATATTGCCCCAAACAAATGAGTAAAAAAGAGAATAAGGAGGGCAAATAAGTACTCTGAAAATGTGTTTCTTTTCTTCTTTATTTCAGAGCTGAGTGTCCAATAGAAAAAGAGATGAAAAAACAAAACAAACAGGGAAACATTGTTCGCTTTTCCTCCCCGCAGTGCCCTGCAGCCCACCAACTATGAATTGGGCACTGTGCTAAGTGCTGCTGTTATTGGAATGAAAATGACAAACACAGCCTTCTTGGTGTTGGCTGTAAAAGTCAGATTGTTAGATAGGTCTTCTTTCCTTCCTACCTTTTTTTTTTTTTTTTTTTTCTGATCTGTGTCACACTCTCATCCTACTCTGCTTCACTCAAGCCCACTGGTGGTGTCTAAACTCTACAACTGCATTCATTTATCTCGTGGCCATTGTGAAGTGCTCTAACCAGCGTAAATCCACACCCGTGGCTCTTTCTACTTGTCCTAACAGCGCTGGCTGGGTGGGACAGGTGAATCTAATGAAGGTGAAGGACACTTGGTCAGGGCTCAAATTAAACACCGAAATGCTGGCTCTGATGAAGAGCTACTTACAAAGAGATCAAACTGCAAAGAGAAGACACCTGGCCAGAGTGACTCCTTTCAAGTAAGTCTGGGGTCAGCAGTAACTAACACTCACATGCTAAATCTGCAGCTCAAAGGCCATACATTTGGTAGATCAGAGGAACAGCATCTTGAAACACTATAATGACTTGCATTTAGAGTGCAAGTTAATATTACTCTAGGGATTATGCTACATATCCTCTTGTTTAAAAGGTTATTTAATATTTGAAAAGAGGAAATACATGCCAATTTTAGCCTCATTAACTTTGTGAGTCGGTTACAGAAGACTGGGTCATGTCTTTCAGAACTAAAGTCCCTAGAGTCCTGTATGAATTTTTTTTTTTAAGTGTGAGCTGATCATCCTTTCCCCTAAGAATCATCATAGTTAAGAGTGGGAAAAAAATGAAGTAAGGGCTAGCATTTTCCCTCATTGTCTCTCAAAGACAGCAGTGATATCAGCCATCCCTTGGGTTTACTTAACTTTTCTACTATGTTATCTGCAAGGGAAGCAATACTTTTGATCAAATGTTTATTTCTAACACAAGAACACTTTATCTGCTCATTTAATCCTTTCTAATAACAATTCCTTACCAGTGTTTTGTGGTTTCCATTTTATAAAGCACTTTAGAATGTTCTCCCCCCTAGCACCTACAGTCTACCTGGATCAAAACTCAGACCATCTCCATGGCAGGTAGCATTATGTTCTCTGGTGAGTCCCCAGCGATCTCTGGACACCACTGGGAACCACTCAGTAGCTGACCAGTGGATTTGATCTTAAGGGGCCTCCAGTCATGCTATTTTTCTGTACTGTCTGCTGCTATGTGTAGAGTCATATATAACAACTCTTAATGGGGTTCCTAAATAACTAAAATGTGTCCCCTGCTACACAAGCCGTGAATACAGAGTTCCTGTAAGTCTACTGGGAAAAGATTAAGGCTAAAAATGAACAACTCAATGCTTATTGCAGACATATGTCATATATCAATATCACGATGCATTACACTCCCATGTACTAAATTTTACAAAAGAGAATTTTGGTGAAAAGAACTGAGGCTGTTCGTTCAAAATATCACTTATTAACAGCTGCAAGAGCTACCAATTGATTTCAGACTATGGATGATAATTCACTTGAGAAGATCTTTAAGCCTTTTCAAAAACAAGCAATTATGAGGAAAAGCTTCTGTCTTGGCCCAATTAATTTTCTATCCTGAAACCATGCTGAATATATTAATACAAGATTAGGAAGGGAAAAAACACCTTCTATAGAAAAACACTGGAGAGTTTTTCATTTTTCTAGCTGCAAATGCCCATAAGTCTTCTCAGGGTTTATTTTATGTTCAATTCTAAATAACTTTTTAAATAGTAATTACTCTTGCCTAATAAGCCTTGTTTCCTTCTTACTTACCAAATTTCCTTCATGCTTTATCAGGGCTTACTCTGACTCTTCTCTTACTAAAACACTTAAATCTGACTAGTCATTAGCCATTTCTATGAAGTTTGTATGGCATGAGTATCATGTTGTCATTGTTCAAACTACTCCATCTTATAGTTTGTGAGTAAACCTTCTTCACTTATAAAGTGTACAGAATAAACTCATATGTAGAGGCTGAGAGTAAACACACACATGCACACATGTTCACAGGCTAAAGAGCAGGACTCAAGAGCCAGGCTTGTTTGGGTTGAACCCTAGCATTGTCACTAGCTGTATAACCTTGAATGAAGTACTCAGCCTTGCTTTGCTTCATTTTTCTCATCTGTGAAATGAGGATATGAATGGTATTCTGGCCATAAAGGTTTTTTTTTTTTTTTTTTTTTTTTTTTTTTTTTTTTTTGAGACAGTCTCCCTTTGTTGCTCAGGCTGGAGTGCAGTGGCACCATCTCGGCTCACTGCAACCTCCGCCTCCCACATTCCAGCGATTCTCCTGCCTCAGCCTCTTGAGTAGCTGGGATTACAAGCACCCACCACCACGCCTGGCTATATAAAGTTTTTTTGAGGTTTGGATTAGTGAATTAATGCAACACACTTAAAATGGTGCCTGGCATACAACAGTAGTCATTGGTGTACATGCCTGCACCGTCTTGTCATTCAAATGCTAACTGCAGTAACATTTTATCAACAGGAAGAGTGTTTTAATCTTACTCCTGTCCTGCAACAGTCAAATGATCATAAAACTGCAAACTGATGATCTTTATTCCCTTGGGAACCAACATTCAGTCAACCTATTTTATTATTCTTTTTTTGAACATTATAGAAGTAATTTAAGTCTAAATCACTGTCTGAAAAATTGATTAATCATAATATCTCATTCCTGAATGAGCATGAGAGAGACCAGAGGGATTTATGGTAATAACTGCCTCTTTTGACAATATGAGACAGCTACAGGGTTTTAAAAATTCTTCCCTCCTTTCTTTCCCAGGGTCAGGGCACTTTTACCTCTGCTGTGAATAAAAAAGGTAAAAGTCAGGGATACAGCTTGTAAAACTGCACTATGACAACTCATGGGTGTAAATACATAGGCTTCAGTGGAAATGATGTTTGAGTTCTATTAAAAGTTCATGTTAACCAATCTCTTCACTATATTATACCCTCTGCTTCAATTTTAAAATAAAAGCCAAGATAATTTCAGTTGTAAAAGTTTGTAAAGTAAGTGTAAAGTACTTTCTTAAGCAATTATTTACTTCTTTTACATTTCTATTTAAACCTGTACATATCACCCTTATCAACAAAGCATTTTGTATATACGAATTATTTGGAATAATCCTATCCTAAATCCTAATCTTATCTGGACCAGCGTTAATTATCAGACCATCTACATGCTACTGGGGAATGAAACAACAAAATAAAATTGTAAAGTCCTAACTAATTATAATAATCATTTTACTAAGCACGTTTAACACTCAGAAGTACTTTAGCAGAATTCTAATTCTAATTCTAATTCTAATTCTACCTTCTATTAGTTTTAATTTTTGTTGAAAAGATAGATGGGAAAAAAAGGAGTCAGTTTTTCAGTTCCAAGTGCAGTGGGCTCTTAAACAACATGGGTTTAAACTGCATGGTCTACTTGTACACAGATTTAAAACATATATATAGCGGAAACTTTTTTGGGCATTTGTTGACAATTTGAAAAAACATGCAGATGAACCGTGTAGACCAGAAATATCGAAAAAATTAAGAAAAAGGTGTGTCATGAATACAAAAAATATATGTAGTTACTAGTCTATTTTATCACTAGGATAAAATATACACAAATCTATTATAAAAAGTTAAAATTTTTCAAAACTTATGCATACTGTACATGGCGCCACCTGCAGTCAAGAGAAATGTAAACAAATGTAAAGATGAAATATTAAATAACTTCATAAATTAACTCTAGCGCACACTGTATTACAGCAATAACTTCTTAGCCACCTCCTGTTGCTACTTATGTGAAATCAAGTGTTGCTCCACTTAAAATAACATGTGATGTGAATTATCTCTGCTTGAGATCATTATCTCTGTCTCTCCAGTAAATTACATATCACAGTAAGGAGTAATCTCTTGTGATTCTTGAGTATTTTTAATTGTGTTTAGTGCAATATTGTAAACCTTGAATAACACCATGGGACACATACAAAGTGCCACTAGTGATGGTGAAAGTGCTTCCAGGAAGCAGAGAAAAGTCATGACATTACATGAAACACCTGAACTGCTTGATATAATGTAACCATAGACTGAGGTCTGCAGCTGCAGTTGCCTGCCATTTTAAGATAAATGAATCCAGCATAAGGACCATTGTAAAGAATGAAAAGGAAATTCATGAAGCCATCACTGTAGTTACAGCAACAGGCACAAAAACCTTGCAGTTTTAGTGAAACTGCAGTACATATTGAAAATGTAGCCTTTATCTTGGTGCAATACTCTAAAATGATTCAAGAAAATGTGAAGTCAATATATGGCAACTAAAAGCAAAACGAATCTAAAGCTGGATAATTTAATGCCAGCAAGGGTTGGTTTGATAATTATAGAAAGAGATTTGGCTAAAAAAGGTCAAGATAACAGCAGCAGCAGCTTCTGCCAACCAAGAGGTGGCAGGTACAATGAAGAACAATTGAGGGGAAAGGACGTCTGCCTGAAAAGTTTTTGAACCCTATTCTAGGGGGAAGAATCCACAAAGGACATGCATTAGTAAGGAAAAGAAATGAGCACCAGGATTTAAGGCAGGAAGGGATAGGCGAACTCTACTGTTTTATGCAAATGCAGTAGGGTTTATGATCAGGACTACCCTTATTTATAAAGCTGCCAGCGCCCGGGTCTTGAAGAGAAAAGATGAGCACCAGCTGCCAATCTTTTGGTTGTATAGGAAAGCTTGGACAACAAGAACCTTTTTCAATGGTTTTGTTCCACTAATGCTTTCTCTTTGATGCAGAGAAATTATCTTGCCAGTAGGGACTGCCTTTTAAAGTTTTTTCATTAGTGCACAATGCCCCTAGCTACCCAGAACCCAAGAGTTCAACACTGAAGGCATCAAAGTGGTCTACTTGCCCCAAACAGGTCTCTAATTCAGGCTCTATATCAAGGGTTCATAAGTAACTCTCAGGCTCATTATAAACAGTACTTTATGGAATGGACTGTCAATGCTATGCAGTACCCTGTGGAGACAAAAGTGACTGCATCTTGTAGGCTAATTCTCTACGCTAACTTCTGATTAGCCCCGGCCCCGTGAATGCCTCCTGATTTTTACGTTACCGTCCGTAGTGTAAGAACAAAGGAAGCTTGGTGCTATTGCACAAATTATAGGCTGCGATACACATAGTAGTCTTGCCTGTTTTGGAGGGTTGCCTTTCCCTATGGTATGTAAGCCCTGGGTCTCTGGAGTAACAGTGTTGAGATCTTCCTGCCTTGTGGCTGACCAAGACCAGGCTGGTGTCTCTAAGTTCTCCAATAAAACAGCCTTTACTGACAAACTGGATTTTCTGCCTCCTTTGGTTTTTCAGCTCCTTCAGCATTTGGGGGCCACTTTGCATATGTGACCCATTTACGGAACAACCCAGATAGAACATCGTGACAGTCTAGAAGAATTACACCATTGAGACACCATTGTTAATACAGTAAAGCCACAAAAACCATCAAGGCTGAAATAATAAATTCTTGCTTGAGAAAACCGGGTCCAGATAGTGTGCATGACTTCACAGGCACCAATCAAGGAGATCATGAAAGGGATGTGGATATGGCCAAAAAAAAAAAAGGTGGGGGGATAGGGATGAAGGACTTCAAGACATGAATCTTGGAGAAATTTGAGAGCTAATAGACGCCACACCACAGGAATTAATAGAAAGCAACTTGATGAAGATGAGTTCTTATGAACCAGTGCTAGAGGATGAGGAAGATACAGCGTTAGACAGTCTGGCAAAAGGGTTTTGATTATTCAGTGCTGCTTTTGACTTCTTTTCTGACACGGATTCATACATGGTATGGGCACTGACACTAAAGCAAATGGTGGAAGAATTGGCAATGTACAGAGATACTTTTAGAGAAATGAAAAAGCAAAAATGTCAGACAGAAATTACGACGTATATCTGTAAAGTTACACTGAGTGTTCCTGCCTCTTCGGCCTTCCCTTCCACCTCCCTTCACTTCTTCTGCCACCCCTGAGAGCAAGACCAACCCTTTCTTTTCCTCCTCTTCCTCAGCCTACTCAATGTGAAGAAAACAATGAAGACCTTTATAATGATCCACTTCCACTCAATGAATAGTAAATATATTTTCCCTTCCTTATGATTCTCTTAGTAACATTTTTTCTACCTTACTTTATTGTAAAAATATAGTACATATTAAATGTAACACACAAAATATAAATATAAAGTATAAAAATATAATATAAAAGATAAATAGTTAATCAACTATTTATCAGTAAGGCTTCCTCAACAGCAAGCTATTAAGTTTTGGGGGAGACAAAAGTTATACACAAATTTTTGACTGTGTCAGGGGCCTGTGCCCTTAAACTGCACATTGTTCAAGGGTCAACTTTACACATCTAACACTAAACACACAAATGTGTCAGTTCTTCACTAGAACCCTTTCATTTTCAAGATCAACTGAGCAACTGCAACTGAGACAAATCTAGACACACCATGAATGAGGTATTAAGAAGTTGGGCGGCCCAGTTTTGTAGCTTTCTTTAGATTCATGAAGTAGAAACAAAGACATACAATTATGGGGTTTAGTATGAATTGATGCATGGTACAAATTAGGAACTTTATAATTCTGCAACCGAAAATAAGAGTTTAGGAGAAAGCAGAAAAGAACGGCAAATAACTGTTTAATAAAGCTATAAAAATAGTAATGTTTTACAGTATTAAGTTTAGAATCAATTGTAGTCCCTTCTAGATTTAAGTTATACTTAGCTCTAGGAAAATTATTTATGATTTGGCATTCCTGTAATACTTCCTTTCTGTGGCAGGCTTTATGCAAAGACTATTACTTATTGAATGGAAAAACAAAACAAAACAAAAAACCCCTTAAACGAGTAAAGGTGTTGTGAATCAAAACCCAAATCAATCTCCTTGGAAACAAAGAAGAGACAAAATATTGCCTGGAAAATTTCAAAATATTTTATAGACACTGGTAAATTTATTCCCCCCAAAAGTGAACAGAAGAGATCCTTTAACAGACATAAAAATTGAGGCTCACTGTCCAAAAGCCTTGTGCAAAATATAGGAGTCAAGAAAAAAATCATTTTTCTTGTTATATAGAAGTTATAGCCGAGATTACTAGGTCTTATCCTAAAGTTGACTCTCCTCTTCCTCTATTAACAGAACCCAAGATAAAAGCCTGCATTTCCCACCCTTTCTTCCTAACAAGAGTGACTACGTCCCAGCCCATGCAAAGTAAGCACAACTGAAATGATGAGTGGGACTTCCAGGAAGGCTTTTTAAAGGCAGAGCATGCATTAATGCATTCTTCTTTGCCTCTTCTTCCTTCCAGCAGCCTGAAAAGCTGATGTAATGACTGGATCTTCAGCAGCCATTTTGAACAAGAGGTAAAAGCTAGAGGCTGAGGAATGATGGAGCAGAAAGAAAGGAAGTGGGGTTCCTATTAACATCCTGAAGCTAACTATCAGACCTGGACTGACCAACGCTTTCTGGCCTTCTTTTATGAGAGAAAAATGCACTGTTATTTAAACCACTATACTTTTGTTTTCTTTTTTGGGGTACAGACAGCTGAATCTAATCCTGTCCCAAATCCTAATCCTATCTAACTAGTATTAGCTATCAGCCCATGCTTATACTGGAGAATGACATTTAACAAAATAAGATGTTAAAGTTCTAACTAATTGTAATAACCATGCAGTTTTCTCAGGCTGAACAAAGTTAAAGAAATATAATGTGTGTTTCCTAAAGAGTGTCATTTTTTTGAAAGATAACGGGACAAAGTAACATAAAAATCTACACATAATTATATAAACATTGCTTTGACATACAACACCAAATATTTTTATTGTGTCTGTGAATGCATTACTTGGTAATAAAATTGCAGTTATGAATAAATGATACTTGGTAAACTATAACATAATAGGAGGAGAAGGTATTAACACTGTGATTTTATGGGGTTGAATCAGTTTTAGTTTCTTATACAACTCAGAGCTTTATGTTATTTAAACTGTCTCAACACTGGCACAAGGTAGCATTTTACTTATCAAAACACTGGAGGAGGCAGTCTATTTTATGTGGGAATAATGGTTTTTTTAACAGTGTTTGATTAGGAGACATTAGGAACCTTGCCTTGAAAACCATTAGCAAATTTATCTAGAAGATTTTACGTTACATCCTAAAACAACCAGCCACTAAAGACATCCTAAACTGCTAACTATGCCAATTTGCCTCAGATGCTTGCCATATAAGCTGTTTTCAGGAACCAGCAATGAATATCATAGATACTTGAGGATTAAAGGTTGAAGGATATTGACATTCAAAGGAGATGAAGCCAGAAACCCAGCACAGCCCCCCCCCCACAAAAAAAAAATAAACAAACTTGCATTTTACTTTGGAGTGAAATTTCTTTGCTATCTCCAAAGATTTTAACTTTTGGTTTCTCAACTAGCCCTAGCAATATAAGGTTCTGACTAATGACTCTTCCCAACATTGTCAAACTTAATTCAAACTTGAAATCAATCCTCTTATTTTCCCCCTAAAGCAAAGCACCTCACAATAATAATATGAGTACATCTGAGTGGCCAATTTAAAAGTTTAAGTCATTCTTTTGTAATCAGTGCTAGAATTAACTAGTGATCTGTTTCAGTCTTTTTTTTTTTTTCTTTTTTTGGCCAGGAATAACAAAATAATAGAAACTCCATATATATTAGAAACAGATCTGTAAGTCTGAGCCTTATATATTATTACAACATGGCCATCAAGAGGAAATCTCAAGACAACTGTATATTGTGCTTGCCCTATTTTGTTCAAACCCCGATAATTTTAAATAAATAGTAATGTTCAACATTGACTGATGACATTATCTATCAACCACATCACACCTGGTACACAGTAGATAATAAATGACAGCTGTTATACCTTCCTTCTTGAAACAAAATCCTTTCATTTCATTCTCATTTTGTGTTAAGCTTCTACAATTCATAAAAATCATAAAATAATAAAAGGAATGGTCCAACATTATCTAGTCCAGTCTTATTTTTACAAAACATTGACTTTAAAAGTCCCTGAGATTGTAATTTTACTGGTTCAATCTGTCTTCCCTACCCTTGTTAAAAAAAATAGAATCATTTGTCATTATTGGTTGAGTATCTCTTATCTGAAATCCTTGGGACAAGTGTTTTGGATTTCAATTTTTGAAATATCTGCCTTATATTTACCAGGTGAGTATCCCAAATCTGAGTATTGATAATCCTAAATGCTCAACGAACATTTCCTTTGAGTGTCACATCAGAGCTCAGAAAGCTTCAAATTTTGGAGCATTTTGGATTTCAGATTTGGGATCCTCAACCTGTACTATAGACGAAGACTAAGAGATTGCTATTATAAATAAATTTCTCTCAAGAAGCTTTCAAACTGCAGTCCATAGATCACCATCTGCATCAGGACCACTGATGGTTATAAAAGGCAAATTCCTGGGTTCTGCTCAAGATCTACTGAATCAGAATCTCTGCTATTAGGCCATTTTTATGACAAATTCTACTCCCTTAAAATCAAATTCAAATTCCGTGGATTACAAGCTTATTCCTCCTTGCCCACTCTTTAAAGGGAATGGGAAACACTGAGTCTCTATGCTTTCTTCCAGATTACACAGCTGTCTTTTTGTTTCTCTACATTTGGTAAATTAATTGCAGTTCTTTGACTTTTCTCCTTTTTTTTTGAGATGGAGTCTTGCTCCATCACCAGGCTGGAGTGCAGTGGCGTAATCTCAGCTCACTGCAATCTCCACCTCCCGGATTCAAGTGATTCTCCTGCCTCAGCCTCCTGAGTAGCTGGGACTACAGGCATGAGCCACCATGCCCAGCTAATTTTGTATTTTTAGTAGAGATGGGGTTGCACAGTGTTGGCCAGGATGGTCTTGATCTCTTGACCTCATGATCCACCCACCTTGGCCTCCCAAAGTGCTGGGATTACAGGTGTGAGCCACCGCACCCAGTCTCTTCTTTGCTTTTTCTCTTTCTCACCTTTTTTGACATCAATGCACCGTTTCTTCCTAAACCTCCTCCAACCTCTCAATGATTGAGACTGGCAATGCAGCAATTGCAAACCAACCAGCAATGACCGCATGGGAGGATTAGTCCATGGAAGTAATACTTTACCCTGTGTTTCTGTATGGATTCCTGTCATGGGTTAACTTTTTAAAATGCTTCTGGACATGTTTTACTCCTGAGATCAATCCTCATTACCTCTGCTTCAGGCAATGTATTTTGGAACTCTTCCCAATTCTTCCCACTGAAATTACATCTCCAAATTAACCATGTAATATTGAAAATCAATTTTTCTCCTCACAAGTATAGCAGCCATCCAAATGTCAGGCATGAATTACATGAATATGCTTACCATGTCCTAAATTCAGGGCACTATTAAAAACCCAGAAGATACTGTGGTTGGGTTGAGGGCACAGCACTCTCCCAGAAGCAATTACTCATATGCAGATGCAGGAAGCATTTAAGGGTGTACCATTCAGAGAGACAGCTCTTGGAAAAATGCTCTGGCTCTTAAGCACAATGCTTATGCCAGCTCACAGTCAGCACTTCATACCTGCCCAGCCAGTGTAACCGGTGCCATCCCGAGGGTCTGCTGATTTCACGCCTCTCTCCATTTGCTGAAGAAGCTCCCGAATCTTATTGGTCAAGCGTTGTGAGAACTCAGGAGTCAGCTAGATATTAAAGAAAAACAAATATCAAAATAATGTGGGTCACCCAGCTTGCTGGACTATAAGCTATCAAAGACAGAGAGGTACTTCTTTTCCACTTACAACATATTTTTCTAC
The DNA here is from genome assembly GCF_043159975.1 of Macaca nemestrina. NCBI lineage: Eukaryota > Metazoa > Chordata > Mammalia > Primates > Cercopithecidae > Macaca > Macaca nemestrina. The sequence goes on from NC_092135.1 coordinate 108,430,749, forward strand.
CTGGGAGACTGAACAATTTATTACCTATTCTTTTTTTTTTTTTTTTTGAGGCGGAGTCTCGCTCTGTCGCCCAGGCTGGAGTGCAGTGGCGCGATCTCGGCTCACTGCAAGCTCCGCCTCCCGGGTTCCCGCCATTCTCCTGCCTCAGCCTCCGGAGTAGCTGGGACTACAGGCGCCGCCACCACGCCCGGCTAATTTTTTTGTATTTTTAGTGGAGACGGGGTTTCATTGTGTTAGCCAGGATGGTCTCGATCTCCTGACCTCGTGATCCGCCCATCTCGGCCTCCCAAAGTGCTGGGATTACAGGCTTGAGCCACCGCGCCCGGCCTTATTACCTATTCTTAACAACAACATCATATTAACAAAATTTATAAAATACTGTTGTAACTTACGTTTTACGTAAAATTTTTAGTTAAATACTAAAACAGACTGCCAATGATAAACTGGCTCACAGTAATTTTCCACTTAATAGTAATCGCCTATTATTTAAACCAATATTTATTATAATAATAGTCATTTTATTAAATTAAGCACAAATCATATGTCTGCTGCTTTCAAACTACTGGATTTTTAGTATTCAAGCTGCAGCAAGGTAGATTCCCTAAAGAAACATCTAATTGCTCTTATTTTTAAAAAATGATTTAAAAAAAAAAATAACGTAGCAAAAGAAAAGCAAAACAAATTCATGTGTATCAAGAGCCTCAAGCAGAACAGAATGAATATCAAACTCACCATCATAAACCCAGTGTCTGGCAGAGAATGGGGCTTCACAAATGTTTCTCAATGAGCGAGCCTGTCTGCATCCTTACCCGCTATTAGCTGAGTGATCTGGCTCAACTCAGAACTTATGTTTCAATTACCTCCATAAAGTCAGGATAATAATACCTGCCCCACCAATTTCAAAATGTACGTTGAGGATTAAATGAAATAGTGTATTATAAGTCTTTCTCATTCAGGGATGTAAATGTTGACATTTTTACTAATTTTTTAGCAGATCAAGGGTCTAAGGCAAGTAATAGTTTAGATATGGATTGAAAAATCCACTAAGGCTGGGGCTCTGGGGTCAGTACCACCCATATGAAGGTCCACAGATGCTGTGCAAATAGTGAGGCTCACACAATCATTACGTTATTCTTCTTAAAGGCAAATGAAAAATAATTTTAAACTTCTGCATACACTGAATCAGTTTCTTAAAAAGTCACTTTAGGCCGGGTGCAGTGGCTCATTCCTGTAATCCTAGCACTTTGGGAGGCCGAGGCGTGTGGATAACCTGAGGTTGGGAGTTTGAGACCAGCATGACCAACATGGAGAAACACCATCTCTACTAAAAATACAAAATTAGTCAGGCATAGTGGCGCACGCCTGTAATCCCAGCTACTAGGGAGGCTGAGGCAGGAGAATCCCTTGAACCCAGGAGGCGGAGGTTGCAGTGAGCCGAAATCGTGCCACTGCATTCCAGCCTGGGCAACAAGAGCAAAACTCCATCTCAAAAAAAAAAAAAAAAAAAAAAGGTCACTTTATTGTATCCCTCAATAATTTTAAGAACTTGCTGTGATTCTACGACTTGAATTTCACAAAGCCATTAAAATTTCAGAACAATGTTGATGTTACAAGGGTATAAACACTTTATATTACCATGTAAGGATTGCAGAAATAAATCTAACCACTCACATCAGAATCTCATTTTTAAAAATGGGATAAAATCTTAACACTGATAACAGCAAGAAGGCAGTATCAGAATTAACAACAATAGTTTAAAAATACATTAAGATTCACTTTGGAGGAGCATCCTTGATAAGGCAAATCAGACTTTCAACCACATCTGGATTATTTAATCTAGAGCACCACTATGATCCCTTATTTCACACTCTTTAGAAGAAACTACATTGTTTGACAGACACACTCCCATTATTTAACAATTTCTGCAAAGAAGATTTCAACCAGACTTGAAAATACACTTAGTAGGATAAAATATACTTCAGTGTTAATATAAAAGGTCTATAAATCTCAGCTAGATAGAAGAGTGCATCCACATTGAGAACACATCATCTACTGTATATAGATCATATATAATTTATCATCTTGCCTGGCCTTCAAGAGATCAAGAATAATGAGAATGTCTCAGCCTCATGAAGGGAAGTTACTTTCTGTTTGGCACATTCTGCATTTAATAAAGGTGACCTCTGTGAGAATATTGATTGCTTGTGGTAGACCACCAAATTATTCAAACTCTAGCAATAACCTGAAGTCTCTAAAAGTCCTTTTTTTTTTTTTTTCTGACCGATGCCAGAAAACAGACCAGTTCCTTATTGAAATCTTGTGCCAAGAAATTGAGGAGAACAGATCTCCAGGGTTTGATCCCCTGTGTTCAACATTACACAGTTTTAGAACTGGTATGCTACTTTCTTTCTAGGATCTGTCCAAAAACTACATTAGGAAATAAATTACATTCTTACTCTTGGGTCAGGGTTTAAATTTGTACATTTTTCCCCTTAGAAGTAAAGGGTTAAATTCGGCCAGGCACAGATGGCTCACGTCTGTAATCCCAGCATTTTGGGAGGCTGAGATGGGTGGATCACTTGAGGACAGGAGTTCGAGACCAGCTCGGCCAACATGGTGAAACCCTACCTCTACTCAGAATTAGCCAGGCGTGGTGTTGTGCACCTGTAATCCCAGCTACTTGGGAGGCTGGGGCATGAGAATCAGGGGTCTGGGAGGCAGAGGTTGCAGTGAGCCAAGATGGTGCCTCTGCGCTCCAGCCTGGGCTCAGGATGAGACTCCATCTCAGAAAAAAAAAAGAAAAAGAAAAAGAAAAAAGAAAAAAAAAGAAAGAAAAAGTTAAATTCATAAAAAGCATTTACTTTATAGGCAGCCTAAACAGCTACATTTTATTGAAGGTTTCTGTCACTAGGACAATCCTCAAGTGTTCTCTTTGCCAAGTCAGCATGAAGCAGCAAGTCCTCCTCCAGCAAGATAAGACATATACTTCACCTTGAGAATCTGCAGAGTTAGGAAGAATGCAGGCCCAAATGGCCAAAGGGAATCCATCTGACCTGAAGATAATTATAAAAAGCTTTGTTTGGGCAGCTTAATACTAGTCTTAAAATAATCAGATTGACTCCAACTCCATATACATTTTGGTAGCCTTCTACCCTACACCTCTTCTTCATCTCTTTGATTCCTCCTACCTGCATTACTGACCCAAGTTAATCTATAAAGTGACAAGTGCTTTAAGGAAAAAACACAGAACCATCAAACCCACAGATTAATTTGACAGGGATGAAATCTGTAAGGCCATTATATCACATAAAATGCCTTTTGCATGACTGACAAGTTTCAAAGAAATAAACTAGTAAAATTTTTAAAGTGTGTGCCCTGTTTCCAACTTAACTCATTTTCAAAACTTTTGTTTTTATTTTTTAGAGACAGGGTCTCTCTCTGTCACCCAGGCTGAAGTGCAGTGGTGCAATCATAGCTCACTACAGCCTCAAATCTCCTGCGCTCCAGCAATTCTCCCGCCTCGGCCTCCCAAGTAGCTGAGACTACAAGCTTTCCACCACACCTGGCTAATTTTTAAAAAAGTTTTCGTAGAGATAAGGTCCTGTTAGGTTGCACAGGCTGGTCTCAAACTCGTGGCCTCAAGCAATCCTCCTGCCTTGATTTCCCAAAGTGTCGGGATTAATGGCGTGAGCCACTGCACCCAGCCAAAACTAGGTATTCTTAAAAATACCTGTATTCCTTCTCAACCATTATGTTCACTCAAAAAGTCATGAGAAAACACAGGCCCCCAGTATTTCACATCCAGGTTCTCTTTTGCACAGTGATTTGTGACATACTAACCAGTTTAATTTACAAGTGTGTTTTTTTTTTTTCCCCAGCTGTGGGTATGTCCTGTGGAGCGACACTGGTACAAACAACTTCAGGTTTCCTATGTCCCCAAATTCTCTTAGCAGTAAGAGTTTAAAAATGTCCTTACCACACACCACCGTCTGCTCTCATAATTACCCTGACCACACTTGTGTGTAATCACAAAGGAATAACACGGCACATGTGAATACTGTTAGGATTCTTCACCTCTTTAAGCAGCAAACCAAAATACATAAAAAATGCCAATTACATAGCAAACTACATATTTGCCAATTTTTAAAATTTATACTGTCAATAATTGAGCTTATTTCAATAATGTTAACAATGACGTATTCAACATTATGTTGGAGCTCCAATTGTATATATTAACATGTATTTTAAAATAATTTACATATTTATCGTTGAATCATGTATTTTTTTAAAGGGGGATGCTCAACTCTTTCTTTCAGGCAAAAATGAGCTCCTTTCCGAACACCGTGGGGAGGGGCAGGGACGCAGGCAGCCATATCCCAAACTCACCCTCCCGGCAGCGTCAAAGTAGCCCTCGGCCAGGGATTTGTTATAATCAGCATAAGGATTCGGGAAGGCCCTTTGAGCCATGACGCCGGAAGCGAGCCTGCAGAACAGGGGAAAAAGAGAAACTAGGTTGAGATAGGGGCCTCGGCCGAGTTGCGAGGGCGGCGGCCGGCGCCCAGGTATCCCCTTTCCTCCAGCTCCGCGGCCAACGAGCGGTCTCGGCGGTCCGAGTGGACCTCGGGCCCACTGCGGCCCAACTGCTAGGGCGTGGCGCCTTCGCGAAAAGGCTGCCAGGGCCCTTAACCCACCCGGATGGAGGGGACCCGTTTTGCAACCCCGTTCCCACGCCCGCGACTTGAAGCAAGGGCGCTTCCCGCGTCCTGAAGCCCTCCTCGGCCCTGGCCTCTCACCCAGCAGCCCCGGTCAATAACAGAGGAGGCTCTTTTACCGCCCAGTTTCTGCCAGGAAGACCAATCAGCGCCTTCACCGCCTCCGAGACCCTCCCCCGCCTCGCTTACAGTTTGTTAAAGAGACAGGAGTGTAATTTCTAAAGGATAACACAGGGTATTTTAATTACGGGGTAGCAGAAGTGAGGACCTAGAATCACGCGGAGATGTGACCAATATTTCCTACCCTTCTTTAATTTTTCTTATTTTTAAGAAGTCAAATTTAAGTACAGAGTCATAAGGATTTTTTTTTTTTTTTTTTTTTTTTTAATCTGGAGAAGAAAAAGACTGCTTTTAGATCTGAACACTGGTATTTCTGCTGTTCGCAATAGATAAAATTGGCGGGGGGTCGGGGGTAATGTCTCTCCAGGGACGTGCCAAACTCTTTCTTTCATTTCTTTAAAAAAAAAAAAACAAAAACAAAACACCACCATTATTATCAACAACAACAAAAATATGTCCAAAGGACAGGATATCAAATAGCGATTGATAATACTTCGGGGACAGCACATGAAAACACAAATTACAGCTCTCAGGAAATTTATTCTGCTCCTTAGCCTCAACTGGACGATAATACTGGGTAACAAAGCTCTTTAAAAAATATTGAAGACCAACAAAGCAGGAGCTACACAACATTCAGTTTCACTGTTTAACAGTCCCTGCTATCTGAAACATTTTTCTTTCATTTAAAATTAAATCCTACCTGGTACATATTAGGCCCATTCTATTGCTGAGAACTTTGGAGTTCAGTTAAAAAGTCAGCCTCACTCTCTCCTTTTCCTTCTCACCAATTTTAACGAAGGGTCCTAGCTCCACACCTCCAACTGGAGAAGCTCGATTTCCACCCCAACTCCCTCCCACCTTGGCCTAAGTTTGTCCTTCTGAGGCTGCCATCCCAAATTCTACTCCTAATCCCTTTCCACACCCAGGTTTGCTGTTTTAAAATAGTTACCCTCTTAGGAAGCTTAGTTCCTTTCTTTCCCTCATCAAATTCACGAAGATTTAGCTGACGCCCATAGTGAATCATAAACTGGATATCCCTCATGTTGTAAAAGATGGGTGTTTGAAGGAGCAACTCACAAGAGAGAAAAGGAAAAGGAGAGACATTTTATCAATTTTTTTTTCTTTAATGAGTAAAGGCTTACTATCCATTTATCCCACTCACAGTCTTTAAGCAATTAAATATTACTGTTGTTAAGCAAGGCAGGATGGTAATTGTATATTTTCATAGTATGCCTCTATCTTGTTTTACTAATTCTTTCCCCTAATGATGGACATTGTTTCTAACTTCCATACACAATATTCTTGGAACATGTGCTTTTATGAATCTGTGTGAGTATCCCTGAGACATACACCCAGCAGTCAATTGCTGGATCATATGAGATTCTGTACTTAATTTCCCCAGTGTTGTTAGATTGCTTTCCAAAACCGCTGGACTAGTTTATATTCCCTCCAACAGTATCTATTTTTTACTCCAAGAGTATTCACTCCAGCATATCAATTGTTTATATCATTTCCATCTTCTCTCCAACACTTGGTATTATCTAGTGTTCTAATGTTTGCCATTCTAATGAATAATGTAGAATCTCAGTCATATTTAATCTTTTCATTTTTCTGTGGCTAATGGTGTTGAACTTTCCTTCACATATGTGTTAGAAAATTGGGCTTTACCTGTTCATATCCTTCATTTATTTTTCCATTAGTTATTGCATTGTTTTACTGTTGATTTGAAAGAGTTTTGTTTCTTTTTTTGTTTTTTGTTTTTGCATGTGTGTGGGGTATATTCTATATATTAATCTTTCACTTTAGTTATTGCAGATACTTTCTTTAGTCTGTTCACATTTTCTAGGATATCCTTTATTGAATCACAATCTTTCATTTTGATGAAGTTAAACCCATGTAATTGTGACACTGTGATTTGAGGATTTAGCTTCATATTCAAATGTCTTTGTCTACTCATAGACTGCAAAGATGACTTCCCACATTTTATTTTATTCACTTTTTATCTCTTATATTTAAGCTTTTATCTGTAGTTTACTTTTGAAGATGATGTGAGGCATGGGTCCAAACTTATTTTGGGAAGGGAAGTGGAATTATTTAGAATTTAAATATAGTCAAAGCATATGACTTGTAAACACCCAAAGATTTTAATTGCTGGAAATAATATCTTCCTTCCTTCCTCCCTCCCCCACTCCCCACCTTTCCTTCTCTTTCTTCCTTCCTTTTTGTCAGAGAACCAACCCAGAGAATCCCTCCTTGGTTCTGATACAAAAGAAAAGTGCTTAACGTTTATTATTTGTATTTGTCTACTCAGGCTGCCATACAAAGATCCATAGAAAGTGGCCTGAAACAACAGAAATGTATTTTCTCACAGTTCTGAAGGATAGAAGTCTGGGATTAAGATGTTGGCAGGTCTGATTCCATCTGAGGCCTGTCTCCTTGGCTTGTAGATGCCGTCTTCTCCTATCTTCACATGGTTGTCCCTCAGTCTGTGTTGTCTGTGTCCTAATTTCCTCTTCTTATGACACCATCATAGTGGATTATGACTTCATTGAACCCTATAATTTTTTTTTTCTTTTTGAGACAGAGTCTCGCTCTGTTGCCAGGCTGGACTGCAGTGGTGCGATCTTGGCTCACTGCAACCTCTGACTCCCTGGTTCAAGCGATTCTCCTGCCTCAGCCTCCAGAGTGATTGGGATTACAGGCACACGCCACCACACCCAGCTAATTTTTATATTTTTAGTAGAGACGGGGTTTCATCATGTTGGCCAGGCTGGTCTCGAACTCCTGACCTCAAGTGATCAGCCCACCTTGGCTAACCTTACTTTTCTTTAAAGACCCATCTCCAACTGCCACTTGCTGAGATACTGAGAGTTAGGGCTTCAACGTATGAATTTGGAGGGCAACAATTTAGCCCTAAACAGTACCTATGCTTTCACCTGTGGCTATGGTGGCTGAACACATTTGTGGCTAACACAAATTTGACAGTTATAATTTTTTAAGGATCATTTTACTTTTAAAAAATGTAGCGTTCCTTCTTTTAATCAATGTAGCTGTCTTGTGTGAACTTTCAGGAAATAATCATTGTATTATTGCCTTTAAAACTGAATACTTCTGGAAATCTGGGACAATTGATAACAGAGAAAAACAACTATAATCTGAGGGCATTTTAGTTCCATTATCAGACTTTAATTTCAAAATGTTATAATGTGTATTAGGGTGAAAACTATGTTAGTTACAAAGAGGCCTCAAAACATAATCTCCAAAATACATAGAGATGTATTTTTCTTCGTTCAGATTAGCTTTGCTCCATGTGGCCATTCAGGATCACAGATTCCTTCCATCTCTGTTCCTGCCTCCCTCAGTGTGTGATGCGCTCTGCAAGTCCATGCTGGTCTTAGACGTGTCGGGATTGCAGCTTGTGAGAACGTCAGGCACACCCAGAGGAGTGCACAGACTAGGAAGTGGGATTTGTCATTTCTCTCATATTCCGCTGGTGAGGATTTAGTCACTTGTTCACCCCTAGCTGCCCAGGAAGCTGTGAAATGAAGTTCTCTGCTGAACAGCTGTGTGTTCAGCTACAATGAAAGAAGAGGGGGACTGACTTTGGTGGACAGTTAATGTCCTCCAATACATAATGGCAGTTTTAGTAACTGATAGCCCCTATCTGCCAGCAAAGGTGCAGCATGCTTAAGTGTCTGTGGTGTTCCCTTTGCCTCTAACCTTCTAGCAACCATGCCTGCTCTGTTTCTTACCTATTCCCTTGATCCTTGTTAGCTGGTGGGTCTTTGGGGTAAAAGATAGATCTTGAGACTCCATATCCTTTTTTCTAGAAACTCACCACCTGCTTTCAAACATACATATACGCACTCAGACACACACACACACACACACACACACACACATACACACACACACAAATCAGGCAAATGGTTTTTACTTTTTTCACTTTTCTCCTAAGTACCACTTGTCTCTTTTTTTGTTGTTGAGATTACCTTATTTTCTTTTCAGCTCAAAGAAGTGTAAAGCAAGAGTATCTAAGCTTGCGTCTAATATCACGACACTGCTGGTTTAACACCCAGCTGGGACTGTGTACTACTGAAGCAATTTTCTGTTTCGTTCATAGTACAGAATTCAGGGATTGACAGGAGCAATTGCCAGTGGAGGAAACAAGAACATAAACAGATGTACACCACGCACGCTACGGAACACTTTTAATTTCCTGGAGACAGTATTTCTTACGGCGCTGGCAGCCTTTCCTCCCTGCCTTGTCAGGATGTTATTAGTGTGCTGACAGATTCCTTTCTCTCAATGTACCTGCTGGGTGAGAGCGGCTATTATGTGGAACACAGGTGTGCTGGGGTTTCCTTGGGAGGTTAAAAAATATTGTGAGTACAGAAAGTTGGTAAAAGATGTACAAACATTTAAGCTTTTTCCTTTCTCCACCTACCACTTGTGATGGGCTCTTTATCAAGCAGTGTTAGTATGCATCTTTGACGAGCAAAAAGAAAAGGAGACTTCCCCCTTTGTTGTTGAAACTATGTCTATATTGCATTGTTAAATGTATGCAGGTCCCCAGTTCCCTATATGATTGAATTTCATAATGATGGGAAGGATAGAAAGTATCCCCTACTGGAGGGGTCTTCTCAGGACAATGAATTGTTAATCAAGTGGATTATTTTTGCTTCCATCCCATCCAACCACACAAAACTCAGTCATGGAAAGAGATGATATATTACCAAAGCCCTGCGTTGTCCCATTCTGATGTGTTCTTTTGGCATATCTGATAGTTGTACACCCTGGCAGGGGAGAGTAGCCAACAGAGAGATACTCAGGCCTTTGCAGTCCTTCTTTTAAGATTTGGAATTGCCACACAGCAGGTGCTTTTCAATCATTTGAAAGTGAAACCTTAACATTTTCCAACTTGCCTAGTAGCCACGTTATTTGTGCTTCATTTTTCCTTTCTATTTGCCTTGAGTTCAGGTGTATAGGTGAGTAACTGTAAGTAGAATGTAGTTCATAAGAAGTGGGAGAAGCTGCTACTTCACGGCAATAGGAATTTAGCAGTGGAATTTACAGACCTAGAAGGACACTTCAAGAATCCAGCTGGTTCATCCTGTGATTGCCTTGTGGGATCATCTTGAACTGACCATGCTACTGGTCAGCCAGTGGCTATGGCAACAGACAGGGCTGCAGCTGCAGAGAGGAGCTGGCTTCTTTAACTGGCTTCTTATACATCATCATAACACCTGGGCTGAGCCTCGAAGCCTGGGCCCGGGACTGTTCTTGGAGCTGGCTGAGAAAGGGAGGATGAAATTCTCAGGACTAATTTCCTTCCTCCTGAGGGACAGGACTTGGCGTTCTAGGAGTTATATAAAACTTTTTTCCCTGGGTAATTCCAAGTTCGGAAGCAGTAATTCTCATACATTATATCAGGCTCTTGTTTGAAACACAGATTCCCAGACCTCAGGAGATTTGGGTTGAATTTGCATTGTAAAAACCTTCATATGAAACTCTTGGAGACTACGTTGAATCCTTTTTTTTTTTTCTTTTGAGATGGAGTCTCGCTCTGTCTCCCAGGCTGGAGTGCAGTGGTGCGATCTCAGCTCGCTCGGCTCACTCCCAGGTTCCAGCAATTCTCCCACCTCAGCCCCCTGAGTCGCTGGGATTACAGACGCGCGCCACCACGCCTGGCTAATTTTTTGTGTTTTTAGTAGAGACAGGGTTTCACCATGTTCCCCAGGCTGATCCGCCTGGACAAGTGATCCGCCCACCTTAGCTTCCCAAAGTACTGGAATTACAGATGTGAGCCACTGCTCCCAGCCTGAATCTTAATCTTAATGTGATTGTTTTGCAGACTGTAGACTAGAGTTTGACATATGCTGGTGAGAGAGAGAGAGAGAGAGAGAGAGAGAGAATACAATTCTGAATATAAAAGCCATGGTTCTAAAGGTTAACAGACTGAAATTCTGTGAGTTATCATGCCCATCAATGTATATTTGTTACATCATAGTCTCTAAAGTATTTCCTAGACTAATGTTTAAAAAGAAAAAAAGAAATATCTTTTCACTGTAGCCTAACCCAATGTGTACTTAGAGGTGGTTATTTCACCTAGATGCTTTCAGAGAAAGAGCTTTCATAACTTCTTTTGGCAGTCAATTAGGGTTTTTAATACCCTCATGTTTCCAGGAGGTTTTTTTCTTAGATCTAGACTAAATATTGATCAACCAGAAGCTTAAACATACTTTGGGCAGAATAAAGAGCAACTAGTCAAGATAAGTCTTTTTAAGTTATAAAAGTTTAATTTGATCTTCAGGTGGAATAATTCAATTTTATACCCTTTCATCTTGGGGCCTAAGCTCTTTAATAAACATCTGTACCTTTAAGCCAGGGGTAGGCAGAGTAACGCTGAGGGTACCAGGAGGCATGCCGTCGCTCTGTGTGTAAAGACTCATAAACCTTCCAGAGCAGTTGGTGGTGTTGGTGGGAACACATAAAGGCCAAGAAGGGGAGATTAATCCACATCCCCTTCCTAATAACAGCAGCTACTGTTTACAAGCCTTTACTGTAGGCTAGGTACTTTACTCGAACTATTTCCTTTCATCTTTGGAAAGTAGTCTCATGAGTAATACTACTACTCATCCCTCTTTTACAAGTGAGAAAACAGAGACTTGCATAGTTATCTCACTGTTCCAAGGTCACTATCATGTGAGTGGTGACCCCAGACCTTCTGACTTGAGAGCCAATATGCTTAACCATCTACTGTCCTCCTCCTTCTGCCCAGGTAGCTCCAGCCACCAGCATTTTCTCCTCCTTTTCTCCCTGCTGGACATCAGAGCTCTTATATGCTGCCGTGACCATATGGGTCCTCTCGTAACTCCTACTCTCCATTATAAATTCCTAATTTACTCTCTCTGCTCCAAGTCTGTATTTCCCTCACTCTGAATATTTAAGAATACAGTTCAAATAAACTGGTATAGTTATATATGTTTCCAGACAAACCTTTTACATCTGTCTGCAAAAATCACATTATACGTGATTTATCTTGTTTATTCACAAGTTTGGCCTTACCTGGGTGTGTGTCAGGATTGGGCCTCTAAAATGTCTCTGAATTATATTTTCTGATTTATTTGTTGGTTCTTTTGCTCGTTCATTGATTCATTTGCTTATTCTTCAGATAGGTGTTGCAAAGTGTCTATGGAGTGCATATTGTGTTCTAGGTTTGGGGAGTGGCTTCTGAACTAAAGTAACTCACAAATAAGAAACTGAATAAGCAAACAAATGACTACAATGTGCATAAGTGTTATGCTTTAAGATACTGAGGATACCATGAGAACTCATGGTGGGAGAGTCACCTTACCCGACCTGAGGCAGTCAGGGAGGTTTCATGGAAGGTGACATCTGAGTTGAGTTTGGAAGGAAGCATAGCAATAGGCCAAGTGAAGGTGATCCAGGGGAACATCTCAGATGGAAGGGTCAACCTGTGCGAAGATGAGTCAGGCAAAGTCATCACACTTTCACATAAATGCCAGTAGCCCAGCTGGAGCACAGAGAGGGGTCAAGGCCCAGAAAGAAAAGAAGTTGCAGAGAGACAGTGGTCTTGGAACTTCTTTTAAGACATAACAAGGAGCTTACACTTTATCCTAAAGACAATAGAGAACCATGGAATGATTTTGAAACTGGCCAATTGTCCCATAGAACTGATGTTTATGATTTCTTTTGAATAAACATAGAAATTGACCCTCCTGGTCTTAAAACTTGAGGAATTTACATTTGTCTTATCTGAGTTCCTTTCTCAGGAAACCAACCATCAGGCCTCTCAGATAGTATCAAGCAACTGTAGCTTACCAGATCACCACATCTGGACGATGAGATGCCAGAACGCTCACCTATCATGGCTACCTAACTGATACCTGCTTTCTGTTGACAAACTGCTCTTCCTTACCCCTCCCTAAATTCTGTATTCCCACATATGAATACATTTCTTTCCTGCTATAAATACCCCTAATTTTAGTAGGTGTAGGAGATAGACTTCAGACTGATTTTCCATCTGCTTGGCACCTGATTAAAGCATTTTTCCAGGCAATACTCATTGTCTCAGTGATTGGTTTTCTGTGTGGCATGCAGCAGGATCTAGACTGAACCCCTAGTGTTTCAGTAACAGTTGGTAAAAATAGATCTTGGCCGGGCATGGTGGCTCACGCCTGTAATCCCAGCACTTTGGGAGGCTGAGGTGGACGGATCATGAGGTCAGGAGATTGAGACCATCCTGGCTAACATGGTGAAACCCCGTCTCTACTAAAATTACAAAAAGAAAAATTAGCCTGGCATGGTGGTGGGTGCCTGTAGTCCCAACTTCTTGGGAGGCTGAGGCAGGAGAATGGCGTGAACCCAGGAGGCAGAACTTGCAGTGAGCCAAGATCATGCCACAGCACTCCAGCCTGGGCGACAGAGTGAGACTGCGTCGCAAAAAAAAAAAAAAAAAAAAAAAAATAGATCTTATGGGACATAATGGACATAAGTAAACAGTATCTAAAGTATACCATTTGATAAGTTTTGACTTAGGTATATACCCACAAAATCATCACCAAAATTAAGATAATGATCATTATTTATCACCCCCAAATTCCCTCATACCATTTGTAATCCCTTCTTCCCGTCTTTCACTAACAATCTCTGCTTCCTAGCTATGGACAATGACTGATCTGCTGTCTGTCAATATAGAATTTCTGCATTTTCTAGAATTTTGAATAAATAGAATTTTATAGTATGTAATTCTGACTTTTTTCACTTATTATAATTATTTTTAGATTTATCTATATTGCAGGTATTAATAGTCAATTTATTTCTATTTGTCAGTTTTATTCCATTGTATGAATTTGTTTATCAAGATGTATTTGTATCCAGCCATTGGCTATTACAAATAAAGCTACAAGTAACATGTTCATACTTTGTATGGATACAGTCTTTCATTTTGCTTGTGTAGACATCTAGGAGTGTAATGGCTGGATAGTATGTGTACTTTAAGAAACTAATAAACTGTTTCCGAAAATGATCTTACCATTTCACATTCCCACCAGCAGTTTATGAAATTTCTAGTTCCTCCATGTGCTTACTTGTCAATACTTGGTATATTCTGTCCTTTTAATTTTAGCATTCTGGTGGATTTGTAATAGTGTTGCATTGTCATTTTAGCTTTCATGTCCCTAATTACTAATGCTGTTACATTTTTTTTTTTTTTTTGAGACGGAGTCTTGCTCTGTCGCCCAGGCTGGAGTGCAGTGGCGCAATCTCGGCTCACTGCAAGCTCCGCCTCCCGGGTTCACGCCATTTCTCCTGCCTCAGCCTCCCGAGTAGCTGGGACTACAGGCACCCGCCACTGCGCCCGGCTAATTTTTTCTATTTTTAGTAGAGACGGGGTTTCACCATGGTCTCGATCTCCTGACCTTGTGATCCGCCCGCCTCGGCCTCCCAAAGTGCTGGGATTACAGGCGTGAGCCACCGCGCCCGGCCTGCTGTTACATTTTTTAATGCTTATTTGCCAACGAAATGTGTATGTATGTATGTGTATATATACACACACACACACACCCTGTATATATATATATGATAATGTGTTTGTTCAAATCCTTAGTCCCTCCCCCCATTCCCAACTTTTAAATTGGGATGTTTGTTTACTTAATATTATTCATAATAGGTTTGAGAGTCCTTTATATGTAAGTCACTTATGAGATACATGTAAAAACATTTGTCAATGTTTTCTCCTTGGCTTTAGCTTGTCTTTTCATTCTCTTAAGTGTCTTTGAAGAGCATCTAATGACTGGTCACTCACAGGAGTACACGTGCCCAACACCCTTGCTTCAATCTAGGACCATCTTATGTCCTTATATCATCTTATCATCTTATATTTTATATCCAGAGTGCCCATAGGATGGGCTGAAGCCTCTTTTCTTTTTCTGAGATGGAGTTTCACTCCTGTTGCCCAGGCTGGAGTGCAATGGCGTGATCTCGGCTCACCACAACCTCCACCTCCTGGGTTTAAGCAATTCGGCCTTAGCTTCCTGAGTAGCGTGTACCACCACTCCCAGCTAATTTTGTATTTCCAGTAGAGATGGGGTTTCTCCATGTTGGTCAGGCTGGTCTCGAACTCCTGACCTCAGGTGATCTGCCTGCCTCAGCCTCCCAAAGTTCTGGGATTACAGGCGTGAGCCACTGCGCCCAACTAGCTCTTTTCAGATTCATTGTAGGTCAACTTCTCCTTTGCTCAATCTGCCTTCTTCACACTCTGGCTTTCCACAGCTCTTATTCCAAAGGGCACTCCACCATAACCTCTTACATGCCCGTGTCTACCTTAAGTTTGTTTCCAGGACCCAAGCCTGAAAACAAGACCATGGCTTTTTTTTTTTTTTTTTTTTTTGCTTGCTTTGAATTCTTACTCTGTCAATGAATTGTGCTGTCTACACACATAAAAATATACACTGAAACATGTCTTTGTTTATTCCTAGTTACATATTTTGGAAATGAAGTATAACTCAAGAATATTCTTAACCTACATTCTCATTTCTTAAAAAAGCTATTCTTAACTTTCTCAGAAGGATCTACTGAACGACATGTCACTCTTTTGTCCTTTCATGTGGCATCAACTGGAGTGCCCACCCCACCCCGCTTCTTCCTTGCTGGCTGTCATTTCTGTCTGCCCTCTGACCTCAGCCATTTAGATATTCAGTTGGAGGACTTGCTCTCTGTTGTCTTACATCTAGCTAGTACAAATGATAGATGGACTTTGATATACAACAGATTCAATATAAGCCACCTGAGGTTTGTGGCAGCTCCATAATTTGTAAAAGAAGTGGCTTAGGCGACTGTTTTGTGGGTTGGAACACACAGTGGGCTTGTCTAAGCCTGCATTTGCAAAACACTTTACGTAAGATAGAAAAGCATCAGTTATGCATATTAAGGAATGAGGGGTGAGGACATTGGTGGAAATTACACAGATCTTCCTCCAAGCCACGACTTGACATTGGTATTCTTCCAATGACTTGATGTCCTTATGTTTAAGATTATTTTAGGAGTTGTTTAGTACATTGTGATGCTTTTTTTTTTTTAAGCTAAATCTGAATTCTTATTTTTTAGAATTCTTTTCCCCACAGTTTGGCTTTTCTCATTCAAGTGTTAGGATAGTAAATTTACCTTTGCACATGTTTGTGCTCCCAGCCGTACATATCAATTTGTAAAAAGCCAAATGGAGAACAGTTTAGCATCCGTGAAATGTCAGGAAAATGCCCAGAAGGCACCAACACAATACTAGAGTTTCAAATTTTGAGAATGGAATTAGGCCACTAAATCAGTTTTCTTGCCTGTGTCATGGACCATGGGGATGTGTCCTGGTTCTTTTTAAAAAAGGGCATCTAAACCTCTCTCAGTACAACTTACAGGTCTGTGCTGGGGACCTGTGGGAAACCTCTGGATCTGAGACTAATTGAATCTGCATTGAAATGGCCTTTTCCTTTCTTTATTAAAAATCTGATTTGCTCTACCACCTTATTCTTTGGCTTGCTTGCATTATCCTTTTTTTTTTTTTTTTTTCAATCGCAGAAATCATATGTTCTTCAAGGTTAGAAGAAAAAAAGAAGAGAAAAAATCAGAACTGAATCATACTTTTTGTTAGATCATGGGCATAATATTCCCTTTTGTGGTGGTGGAAAGAACTCACCTCCTCTGGCTTAGAGGGAAGAAGAGTCAGTTGTCAATGCAAAGTACTATTACAACATCTCCAAAGCCATAGTTTCTATTTGAAAAGTGAGGAAGTATGATAACATATGACTGGGCCATTGATTATCATTCAGACCCATACAGTGAAAACTCTGCCTGAACCTGCTCATGACCACATTGCTTTTCCAGGTTTGACAGATTGTAGTTTTCCAACTGTCGCCTTATTAACATGCTGCCTGTTCCCTCTATCTACTTTTGCTGCACCTGCTGTGATAGTGATTGTTTTGTGTATATAGGTACCATTGCCTTCAGAGATTAAGGGCGCACATTGTGAGCAGAAATAAACCAATGGATTTATCAGTGACTGTACAAATTCCACCTATCTTTTGGACAATAACTGAAAGATCTCTCTTGGGAAAGTAATGTTTTTCTTTCGGAATTGTGGGTTAAAAAACTATGTTTATAAATATGCCTATCTCCTCTTTCCCATTCCTTCATTCCTTCTACTTTTTGATTTATAATTGTATTTCATAGCCAGAAAAATGCTAAAGAAGTTAGTTATTTGTATTATACAGTAAAAAAAAAAAATCCTAAGTAGGTTTACTGAGATTTTTCTAGCAAAACTAGAAATCTTGCTGGGCTTCAGATTCATACTCATGAATATTCTTTTAATTCTTACTTTTATACAAACCTTGGAAATTAGAGGTACAATAGATTATTAAGAATTATGAAAATTTATTCATTGGAGAGCTTAGCAAGAAAATTGCTTATTTTAACATTTGAAAAATTATTTGGTCTACCTGCACTGCAAATTTCTAGATGATGGGAAAGCTTATCTTTAAGGCCTGGATCAGTTCAAACAGCCATGAAAAAGGAAATCTCAAGTTTAATTTACCTTTCAGTACTGAAGAATATATATTGCAGAATTTAAAGAGAAAAGGATCTTCTCTCCTATCTCCCAATGGATACTCTTTGCATCTAGGGTCAGTCTGACTTGGGGGGGTGAGGTATTTAACTGCTGCTGACCTTGCTTTGAATTTCTGGCTACAGAGCATTTCAGAGGACAGAGCAAATCTTCTGTTGGGTGTCATATAGGTGGATGCATGCTGGTGCTGGTTCATTCACTGGCACATCCCAGGAATGAATGTTTTCCTCCTTGCACATTGACTTTACACTAATAGAGTGACCCAGAAACAGAGCTGCTCTAGTTTTATGTGTGAGTAGGAAGGAACCTTTTCTTCCCTGGCACACACACCTGCTAGCACTCGGACACTTCTAATTTGGAGGTCACAGGAGTAAGTAAATAAATACTATTTAAGGAGCAGTCAAAGAAGAAAATTTGGTTTAAACCAAAAAAAAATCATAAAATGGGGAGACAGAGCTACAAACTAGCTGTGGGACTTCAATCATACTTGCTTTCTTCCACACTATTGTAAGAATAAAATAAAAAAGGAAGGAAGGGGGAGGCCAAGGTGGGCGGATCACAAGGTCAGGAGATTGAGACCATCCTTAACACGGTGAAACCCCGTCTCTACTAAAAATACAAAAAATTAGCCGGGCGTGGTGGCGGGCGCCTGTAGTCCCAGCTACTCGGGAGGCTGAGGCAGGAGAATGTTGTGAACCTGGGAGGCGGAGCTTGCAGTGAGCCGAGATGGCACCACTGCACTAGGCAGGCAAGGCAGGAAGAAAGAAAGGAAGAAAGGATGGAAGGAAGAAGGAAGGAAGGATGAAGAAAAAACTAAATATATTTCACTTTATACATAGCCTTGCTTCAGTTGCAGAGTGATTCAACTACTCTCAGCTTTCTCTGTGACCACTCAGGAATACCATTTAGAAAATTGTTCGTGTAGAGCTAGAGCCTATTGCTAGTAGTAATATTCTGGAAAATTATGGGGAGATATATATGCTTATAGACTTACCTCTGACCTACAAATTGTCTCTAATAGAGACTATAATTGTGCACAATCCCTTTTTTCCTCTTCTGCATAGCCACGGGAGGTTTCTCTATGTAGGCTTATGTGACCTTCCTAGATTGTCTGAAATAATTTTGCATCTAGTACATGAATATTACTGAATAAATCCATAAGTATGTACCAGGTGATCTGGCTGCAGAATCAAAACTTTTAAAATGATCCATATTAACAACATCTGAGTTTACCCTTGAGCTCCTCTTCTTGTAAAGAGAGGAGTCCAGAATACTTGTGGAAGTTTGTGGGGGGATAGTGAAGGACATTTATTGGTCTAGTTAATGGTAATAGGATATATCCAAAGTGGAAATAAAAGAGAGGCTGTCTTAATTCAATGGTGAACCATGGCTATAGGTAACAAAAGGTGGATTTCTTGGGAAATGAAAAATGAGACTGTTCAATTTTTGTACCATCGAACTGGGATCTAAAATATGAGCCCCATGATACACATGTACACAATGAAACTGTTGGTCTGTTAATGTAATTCATGAAAATCTCAGTTTATAGTTTTTGTGGTAAGATAATATTATCCACAGAATCCTAGGTTGGGAGTCTAGTTCTGCTTCTGCTTCAGAAGCCTCTTATCTCAGAGAAGTCCCTTAAAACTCTGTGGTCCCTAGGGTCCCTCATCTATAGGATATAAAATGTTCTAGGGGCAAAGTTGGAAAATCCCCTTGAGGACTACGATGTTCCAGACTAGGACACTTTATAATGCTTTCAGGATGCTAATTTCTGGAGGCAATTAGTAGGTTTGTACACAAATCCTTTTGAAGTGAAGGTTTGAATTGTGTATTGGCAGGAATTATTTGAATAATTGACTTGAATGAGTTTAATTGGTTATAAGAGTTTTGTTTTTGTTTTGTTTCTTAGGATGGTGAAATTACTGCCTGTGTTGAGTTCCTGCAGGAATGATTTAACTGTTGGATATTTTGAAATGTTCTGGTTGTAAAGCATGTATTTGCTCTCTGTGTTTTTTTTTTTTTTTTAGGCAGAGTCTCGCTCTGTCGCCAGGCTGGAGTGCAGTGGTGCAATCTTGGCTCACTGCAACCTCCACCTCCCAGTTCAAGCAATTCTCCTGTCTCAGCCTCCCAAGTAGCTGGGACGACAGGTGCGTGCCACCATGCCAGCTAATTTTTTGTATTTTTAGTAGAGATGGGGTTTCACCATGTTAGACAGGATGGTCTCTATCTCCTGACCTCATGATCTGCCCTCCTCAGACTCCCAATGTGCTGGGATTACAGGTGTGAGCCACCGCACCCGGACATGATTGGTTTTTCCTGGTGTTCTGAGTGTCCTGTGGCAATGGGAAGTTACCATCTCACCTCCAATATTAAGGCACCAAGTTTCCACCTCTTGCCCCCTAAGAAAGGTGGGACCACCTTGAGCAGATCTGTCAGCCCTGGTGAGTTTCAGATACATGTCTCCTAAGAGGAACCTTCTGCTAGGTTAGGGGAGGGGATCCTATAACAGCTGGAACACAGGCCTTCCCTTCATTCTGTTAACCTGAGGAATAGTCGTATCATTCTACTCTCTCAGATCTTGTTTCTTACCTTAGCAGGGAATTCAGTGGAGATTTAAGGGGGGTAGCAATAAAGCTTGTGAGAGTGCCTATGATCCACTTACAGCAATCAACACTATTGTAAGGGAGTTGCTAGATAACCAGGAACCTGGTGGCTGGGCAGAAGCCAACAAAGTTGACTGCTATGAATTTAGATTGAGGCCTGCCAAAATACAAGTAGACAAGAGTTAGATTTCACTATCCCTTCAGAATTCTTTTTCTGTGCAATACCATTTTATGATTATATAACATTCATCATTTGGAAATCTCAAGATAACTTATAAGATATAGGAGCACTTGATGGCTGGAAAACCTTTAGACATAGTTATATAGTTTAATGACCCAAAACTTTCTGCTTTATGTACATATGAAAGTAGAGGTTCCAAAAGGTTAAGTTAATTGCTGTAGTCCTCTAGCAAGTGTCTATAGAAGTCAGAAATAGGACCGCTACTGTGAATAGATACTGGCTATTTTTTCTTTTTTAAGAAATGCAAGTAAAAGCGTTTACTCTCATTGAAGTTTGATCATCTACAGAAAATAACTTTTAATGTGTTCTTTAGAATGAAGCATACATAGATAGTATCTGCCTTCTTTATTTCACCATGAAGCCTAGAGGGCGACCAGTAGCACAGAATTTAGTAGAAGATATTTTGGTTTTTGCCTGTCTTGCTTGTATGAATTTTAGAATCTGTAAGTTCTTTGAGAAAGGTTATATACTCAGGATATGTAGTAAGAGTGCACAAAATTGAATTATTAATAACTAAAATAAGAAAGTTTATATTGCAGGGGTTTTTAAAACTTTTTTTGTGTCTTGACTGCTTTGGCTGTCTAGTGAAGCCTATCAACCCCTCTCGGAGTACTGTTTGAACAAACAATATAAAATACAAAGGATTCAAAGAAAACATATCACATCGAAATACAGTTATACAAATAATTTAAAACATTGTGATAAACATAATGTGTATGCCTCTTATTTACACATTATAAACAGAATCTAGTGGCTGGGCTAATAAAAATAATAAATTTAAAGTACTGACAGATACAGATTTTCAAGATGTCTGCAACAACTGTAATAATAAATAAAAATATCTGTAAGTCCTGTCTGTGATAAAGTCACAGGTTCTGCTAATAATACTGTGTTTTGGTGCCTGCATTTATATTTGAACGGAAAACTAAATTTCAGTTATATGTTAGTGAAAATAAATGATGGAATTTTTCTTTTCAGTTCAAGTTTATGGATCCTTTGAATTCTCTCCCTGGACTCCTCTCTGTGGGTTCAAGGTTAAGAAGTCTTCTCTTGGGTTCTCAGCTTATCTTTCATCACCCTCTTCTCTGAGCTGATGTTCAAATACTGGTTACAAATAGGAGACTAAATGATGAATTCATTGGACGGGAATTGAGGGGAGTTAGCAGAAGATTTCTGTAAGAACACAGTGTGGGTGTCCCCAAGCAAGTTATAAAGTAATAAAATTTTCCTTTGGTCCCACTCACCATCCTTTCTGCATCATCTTCCTCCAACTCAGGTGCTCAGTGCTTCTGAATGAGAGGAACAATTCAATTAGATGTAATTGTTAGTCACAATGTTTTAGTCTTCCCATGGATGTATTAAGTATATATATATTTACATATATTCTACAGGAAGTGGCACTGTTTAATCAAGGAAATCCAATGCCAATAATGGATTTTGGGGATCTACCCAGGATAGATGGGTAAAGTGATATTTTTGGCCATTACTGATACCTTTCAGTCACCTAATGATTGGCTGTTTATCTTGCCTATTTATAAGTCAGTTGTAAGTTTCATTTGGCAAACAAAGGAGGTAGTTGTTTTTCAGTTTGCTGTTGGTTTTACCTTTCCTGGTAGTAACGTTTCCTTAGGGGCAAGCAAATACTCCTTCAAGTTGAACATCTCATTTACAGCACTGTCATTTGAGGTGATAGTTATTTGTAGTTTGTAGAGGAATTATTTCATTCATATGAGTGAACAGATAGATTAATAAAGCTGTCTGAAGTTGTAAACTGGTATACAGACTATTTCAGGGAAAACCATCATGGTGTCATGATGCTGGATGCTGAACTACCAATAGACTATTAGGTTACAAGCACCTTGAAAACCAGAATTAAACCTAATCTAAACCCAAGCCATAGCAACAGAGTAGCGAGGTAGGCTTTACTTCCAGTCTTCAAGAAGTAAAGGTAGCTTGGCATCTGCTGCTTTCATGCAGTCATTAGAACATTTAAAGAAAACATGTAAGCTGTGACAATGTTTATTTCATGAGGAAAAAATGGGTTTGTATAATTTTATTCTGAAATGTATTTCCTTTATTTTCTAGCTATAAGATGATTTTGACATCTTCAAAAACATCATCACATAAATGCAAACATTTTTTAAAGAACTAAAACTTTATAGAACTTTAGGTGAAGGGATTCTGCAAGGACTGTGACATCCAATGGGAGAGTGCTTATGTGTGGTGTGTACAGAGACCTGACAAGAGCTACTTCAAAGTTTTACAAAACTTGTCAGAAGTCTTATAACTCATACCAAAGGGAGGATAACAGCAATCAAAGTTGTAAACAAACTAGATGTTGCTGGCTAGTAAGACTTCTCTACATAGATCCTAAATGGCCCTATTGTCAAGATTTGTATGGGAGATGCAAAGGCAAACACCTATCCTGTGTGAGCACTTTCAGCTTCAAATAGCATTTCAATAAATGAATGCAAAAAATAGTAAAAAAATATGGCAGGATCATGGCTGGGGGCTAGGGCTAACAAAATTATTTTTTATTTTAATTGTGTGCCCAAGCCCTCTAGTTTTGTAGCGAGCCCTGTTTTGTCTTATACTTCACTGAAGTATGCACTGCATACTGAGATTTGTTTGAAGCCACATAAGAAGGAAAGATTGGGAAGGCAGTGAGAGAGTCTGCCACGGTTGCTGGTTCTCTATGAGGCTCAATCGTTGGGGTGCACCTGGCATGCAACACTGATAATTGAAAATATAAAGCAATGGCTTTCAGCTCTGGCTGCACATTATAATAACCTAGAAAGCTTCTAAAATATACCAATTAAGTTAGAACCTTTTGGGGTGGGATTCTGTCTTTGATATATACTAAAAACACTCCAGATGATTCTAATATGCAGCCAGGGTTGAAAATCATTGGTAAAATGGGTGCAAATATCAGTCCATAAACTCAAATGCACAAGAAGCAGAACTTAATTTTTTATTCCCAGCCTCAATTTTGCTACTAACCTCATTCTTTTTTATGGTTTACATAACCCTATAGTTCAGAGTTCTTATGCAGTGCAAAATTTTGAGGAGCAGAGGAACCTCTTATTTGTAAGTCATCTGTCCACTAAAGTTACCACTGGATGTCTATCATGCCATTAACATGACACTTTTGGTCCAGTGGTGTGGCATGCTTGGAGAACTGGCATCTTTCTGTGTTGTGCATCCATTCAAGGACTAGGTCTAAGGCTAAGGGATGCCATAAAACTCAGTAGTCACATACGTCATATTTTAATGTATAATTACTGATATCTAAATTAATGAAAAAAATCCACAATGTGGCTCACGCCTGTAATCCCAGCACTTTGGGAGGCCGAGACGGGTGGATCACGAGGTCAGGAGATCGAGACCATCCTGGCTAACACGGTGAAACCCCATCTCTACTAAAAAATACAAAAAACTAGCCGGGCGAGGTGGCGGGCGCCTGTAGTCCCAGCTACTCCGGAGGCTGAGGCAGGAGAATGGCGTGAACCCGGGAGGCGGAGCTTGCAGTGAGCCAAGATCCGGCCACTGCACTCCAGCCTGGGCGACAGAGCGAGACTCCGTCTCAAAAAAAAAAAAAAAAAAAAAAAATCCACAATGAACAAAATATCAAAAGTTTAAATAAAAACAGTGTCAGTACCCTCTCTGTCCCCAGCTTTTCTCCTTGTGGTAGGAAATACTGCCTCTGTAGCAATATGCAGACTGCAGTTTCTTCCCGCTTATCCCTTCCAGTTGAGGAAAATGTCATTTAATCCAGGAAAAATATTTTTCCTTTTGTGTTTCGGTCTTGCATATTTAATCTACTCTGGAGAATATTATTTTTCACACCTGTTTCCATATAAGGTGTAAAGTTTTGGAAAAAATACATGAAGAAAAGTATTCAGCAGGCAACTTCCAATGTCTGCTTTGCCATTTCTCTCTTGTCAGCATAGAATTCACTACCTGCTTGAGGTATATGTGACTGTGTATGTGTGTGTGTGGGTGAGCGTGTGTGTGTGCATGAAGGGATGGAGTGCCATAAAGGTCTTCTTCCCTCCCTCTTTTCTATTTTTTCCTCCCTCTCTCCCTCCCTCCTTCCTTACTATCCTCCCCTCTTTCGAAAACTCCCTGTGTCCTTCCTTCCTTTCTGCAAAATAAAGGCAAATTGGTAGGAAACTTAAGATTTTTTTTTTATTATTTCTCAAATACTCAGATACTATTATTGCCAACATGCCCGGTCCTCCATACAGGGAATTTCTTGGACTTGCACCTCACCAAAAACTTCCACCTAGCAGGGGCACTAGAAGCTTCTGTGGCATCTGTCCCTCTTCTGTTGCACAAGATAATGCTCAACTTTTCCACTCCGCATTTTAGTATCTGAGGAATTAAACCAAAACTCTGTATGTCTCTCTGTCTCCAGAGCCTTTGGTGGAAACAAGTCCTTCTGCCTTTGCTTCTCCTGTCTCTCAGATGGCTGTTGATAACCCCCATCTTGCTATCAACATTTCCCGCCTCTGTTCCTTGGGTGTCTTGAATAAATAATTTCCTTTTCTTCCAGACACAAATAAGAGCTAAGGAATTAATTTAAGCAGATTGGATCTTCTCGAGGAGCTCCTGTGCAAAGATGTCTGGATGTCAGCAGATCATGTATCTTGGCAAGAGAGAAGGACAATGAATTCATGGAGGCTAAATCATCTAGGGCCCTACTTGCAAAGAATTTGGCTGTTTCTCAGAATGAGATGAGAATATCAGAGGATATTGAACAGAGAAGTGACATAACCTACATAGAACGTAACCTTAGTTGCACTACTCTCTTGCTAGCTTCCTGCTATTCCTCAAACATGCAGGCACACTTCCTCCTCAGGGCTCTGGTACTTGCTCCTCTAACTGCTTGAGACGTTTGCCCCACAGATAGCTGCGTGGCTCAGTGCCTTACTTTCTCAGCAGCATCCTTCCTGGTCACCCTATTTAATACTTAAACTTCTTATACCTTTTTGTTCCCTACTTTATTTTCCTTCATTGCATTTATCTAATACTATGTGTTAACTATGTCATTTATTTTCTGCCAAAGAAAAATAACTATATTCTGGAAAGCTGGTCTTTTTTTAAATCAAACAGGGAATGGAAATCTTTTAACTGATTATATCTTTCCTTCTTTTTTTCGGAATTAGCTCTAATAAGCTCAGCAAACTTTGTGTAAGATCTAATTAAGGAGTATCTTCTTGTATGCTAACTCTTCCAGATTTCATCTTACTATTTGGTCATCATTGCCTTTGACCCTGATTTAAAATTTTTAAAAATGTATTACTGTTTTACATCTACTTTTGTTTCAAATAATCTTTAAGCAAGGCATGTCATAAAGAAGAATTTATCCTTGTATCTCCTACAACCAGTGAAGTTTGTGCACATAGAATATATTAAGTTGAATAGGATATGTAAAATGTAATAAAATATTAAAAATATTCATATCCTATTTACCTTGGGAGGTTTATACTTTTTTTTATAATTTCAAATTTTATGTTAGATTTGGGGGTACATGAGCAGGTTTGTTACATGGGTATATTGTGTGATGCTGAGGTTTGGGATACAAATGATCCCATCCCCCAGATACTGAGCATAGTACCCAACAGTTTTCCAACCCTTGTCCCCATGCCTCTCTCCCCACTCCAGCAGTCCTCAGTTTCTATTGTTGCCATTTTTGTGTCCATGAGTACTCAATGTTTAGGTCCCACTTATAGGCAAGAACATGCAGTATTTGGTGTTTTGTTCCTGCATTAATTCGCTTAGCATAATAGCCCCAGCTGCATCCACATTGCTGGAAAGAACATGATTTCATTCTTTTTTATGGCTGTTTAGTATCCCATGGTGAATATGTAGCACATTTTCTGTATCCAGTCTACCTTTAATGGGCACTTAGGTTGATTCCATGTCTTTGATATTCTGAAGAGTGCTGCAATAAACATGTGCGTGCATGTGTCTTTTTGGTAGAACAATTTATCTCATATATATATATATATATATATATATATATATATATATCTCTCCAGTAATGCAGTAATGGGAATGCTGGACTGAATGGTAGTTCTCTTTGAGTTCTTTGAGAAATCTCCAAACTGCTTTCCACAGTGGCTGAGCTAATTAACATTCCCATCAACAGTGTATAAGCATTCCTTTTTCTTCACAGCCTCACCAGCATCTGTTGTTTTTTGACTTTTTAATAATGGCCATTCTTACTGGTATGAGATTGTATCTTATTTTGGTTTCGACTTGTGTTTCTCTGATGATTAGTTATGTGGAGCATTTTTTTCATGTTTGCAACATATGAAGATGACATATGTTGTATGTCTTCTTGTTGGAAGTGTCTGTCCATATCTTTTGCCCATTTTTTAATGGGGTTTGAGCATCGAATATTTTTCCACTTGTTTGTGTCATCTATTATTTCTTTGAGCAGTGTTTTGTAGTTCTCCTTGTATAAATCTTACAACTCCTTGGTTAAATATAGTTCTAGGTATTTTATTTTACTTTTTTCTGTGGCTATCCTAAATGGGATTGCATTCTTGATTTGGTTCTCAGCTTGAGTGTTATTGGTGTATGGAAATGCCAGTGAGTTTTGACACTGATTTTGTATTGTGAAACTTTACAAAGTTATTTATCAGTTCCAGGAGTCTTTTGGTGGGTCTTTAGGATTTTCTAGGCATAGAATCATATCAGTGAAGACAGTTTGACATCTTCTTTACTTATTTGGATGCCTTTTATTTCTCTCTCTTTCCTTCAAGCCAGAGATTTATCTAGGCGTGGAGCTGGGAAACTTTCTTGGCCCCAGGTTCTCTGCATGGGGATGGAAGGTGGCCTAAATTCCTATTCCAGGAGAGTGGGTGCTCTAGGTGCCTGGAGATCTGCCTGGGTGTGGAGGGTAGAGGGCCTTTCTGGACAACAATCTCTGCACAGAAGGGGTGGGAGAGCTCAGGCTGGCAAGCCAGGATAACAGGTGCTCTTACTGCCTGGAGATATGCCTGTGCATGGAGTAAAGAGGGCTGTGCTTCACCATGGTGTCTGAACAGGATGGGTGGGCTGCCTCAGGCTGTTGATTCAGGTGAATGGGTGCTCTGAATGCCTGGAGATCTGCCAGAGTGTGGAGTGTTGAGGGCCTGGGCTTCACCACAGTCTCTACACAGTAATGGTTGGGTGGCTTGGTATGCTGATCTGGGTGAATGGTAGCTGCAACTGCTAGGAGATCTGCCTGGGCATGGAGCAGAGAGGGCCCTGCTGCACCATGATCTTTGCACAGGCAGGGTGGGGTATCTCAGGTTGCTAGTCAATGTCACCAGGTGTTTCAAATACCCGGATTTCTGCCTGGGAGTGGAGTGGAGAGGGACCCACTGCACCATGATCTCAGAGAAGGAGGTTGGGCCACGAAGAAATGATACACATAAACCTGTTCTATGTCTCCAACCTGGTCCTGGCTGCAAGTCTCCTCATCCAGGAGAAACCACAGCTGTAGCAGCTTTCCTCCAGCTCTAGGCCTGTGACAGGGGATAATACAATTCTAGTGCCTACTGATGAGGCACTTTCTATAATTCTGGCTGTGGAGACCTCTACATCACTCCAGAGCAAGTGCTCCAATCTCTGGCCCAAGACAAAAATGTCTGTGCAGCCATGGTGCCAGATTGTAAAAGAATGGTTGACTTTGTATGTGCTCAGGTTAAAAATAGCATCCTGCTTTCAGTCCTAGGTCTGAGAAAATGTCTGCAGCTTTTCTCTGTGTCTTTTCCTCTCAGCACCTCTAAGCCTCTCTCCAAGTTAGCTCCAGGACTTGGGAGAAAAAAAGTGCTCTCCCTCAGCCTGGGTTGCTGGGATCCCCAGTGGAAAGGTGAATAACAGAGGGAGGTTCTCCTCCCCTCTCACGTACTGGGGCTTCACACATTGACAGCCAGACGCTGTCACAGGAGCTGTTGGCCCATGTTCTTCTCCTTGGGAGCTGGGGTATCTTTCACAATTCCAGTGGATTTCTGTTGTATTAGTTTATTCTCACACTGCTATGAAAAACTTCCCAAGACTCGGTAATTTATAAAGAAAAAATGTTTAGGTCAGGCACAGTGGCTCATGCCTGTAATCCCAGCGCTTTGGGAGGCCGAGGTGGGTGGATCACGAGGTCAGGAGATGGAGACCATCCTGGCTAACACAGTGAAAACCCATCTCTACTAAAAATACAAAAAAATTAGCCAGGCGTGGTGGCAGGTGCCTGTAGTCCCAGCTACTCGGGAGGCTAAGTCAGGAGAATGGCGTGAACCTGGGAGGCAGAGCTTACAGTAAGCCGAGATCGTGCCACTGCACTCCAGCCTGGGCGATAGAGCAAGACTCTGTCTCAAAAAAAAAAAAAAAAAAAAAAGAAAAAAAGTTTAATGGACTCACAGTTCTCCATGGTTTTTAGGGGAGGTCTCAGGAAACTTACAATCATGGTGGAAGGCACCTCTTCACAGGGTGGCAGGTGAGAGAATGAGTGCCAAGCAAAGTGGGAAGCCCCTTATAAAACCATCAGATCTCATGAGAACTGATTCACTATCATGAGAACAGCATAGGTGAAACCACCTCCATGATTCAATTATCTCCACCTGATCCCACCCTTGACACCCGGGATATCACAATTCAGGATGAGATTTCTGTGGGGACACAGCCACGTGATATTATTCCACCCCAGTGCCTCCAAAATCTCATACCCTCACATTTCAAAATACCCTTTCAAAATCACATTTCAAAATCATGCCCTTCCAACAGTCCCTCAAAGTCTTAATTCACTCCAGCATTAACCCAAAAGTCCAAGTCCAAAGTTTCATCTGAGATAAGGCAAGTCTCTTCTGCCTATGAGGCTGTAAAATCCAAAGTAAGTTAGTTCCTTCCTAGACACAATGGAGGTAAAGGCCTTGGGTAAATACACCTATTCCAAATGGGAGAAATTGGTCAAAACAAATGGTCTACAGTCCCCATGCAAGTCTGACATCCAATAAGGCAGTCATTAAAACTTAATGTTCCAAAATGATCTCCTTTGACTCCATGTCTCATATCCAGGTCACATTGATGCAAGAGGTAGGCTTCCACAGCCTTGGCAGCTCTGACCCTGTAGCTTTGCAGGGTGCAGATCCCTCCCAGCTGCTTTTGCCACTGGCACTGAGTGTCTGCAATTTTCCAGGTGCACTGTGAAAGCTGGTGGTGGATCTACCATTCTGGGATCTGAAGGATGGTGGCCCTCTTCTCACAGCTCCACTAGGCAGTGCCCCAGTGCAGACTTTGTGTAGGAGCTCTGACCCCACCTTTCCCTTCCATACTGCCCTAGCAGAGGTTCTCCATGAGGGCTCCATCCCTGCAGCAAATTTATGTTTGGACATCTAGGTGTTTCCATATATCCTCTGAAATCTAGCTGGAGGTCCCCAAACCTGAATTCTTGACTTCTGTGCACCCACAGGCTCAACACCATGTGAAACCTGCCAGGCTTGGGGATTGTACCCTCTGAAGTCATGGCCAGAGCTGTACCTTGGCCTTTTTTAGCCATGGCTGGAGTGGCTGGGAAACAGGGCACCAAGTGTCTAGGCTGCACACAGGAGGGGGGCCCTGGGCCTGGTCCACAAAACCATTTTTTCCTTCCAGGCCTCTGGGCCTGTGATGGGAGGGGCTGCCATGAAGGTGACTGACATACCCTGGGGACATTTTCCCCATTGTCTTGGTGATTAACATTCTGCTCCTTGTTACTTATGCAAATTGCTGTGATGGGCTTGAATTTCTCCTCAGGAAATGGGTTTTTCTTTTCTATTGCATTGTCAGGCTGCAAATTTTCCAAACTTTTTGCTCTACTTCCCTTTTAAACATGAGTTCCAATTCCAAATCATATCTTTGTGAATATGTAAAACTGGATGCTTTTACAGCATCCAAGTTGTCACATCTTGAATGCTTTGCTGCTTAGAAATTTCTTCTACCAGATACCCTAAATCATCTCTCTCAAGTTCAAAGTTCCACAGATCTCTAGGGCAGAGGCAAAATGCCACCAGTCCCTTTGCTAAAGCATAGCAAGATTCATCTTTATTCCAGTTCCCAACAAGTTTCTTATCTCTATCTAAGACCACCTCAGCCTGGGCTTCATTGTCCATATCTCTGTCAGCATTTTGGTCAAAATC
This sequence comes from Macaca nemestrina, assembly GCF_043159975.1. Taxonomy (NCBI): domain Eukaryota; kingdom Metazoa; phylum Chordata; class Mammalia; order Primates; family Cercopithecidae; genus Macaca; species Macaca nemestrina. The sequence goes on from NC_092135.1 coordinate 108,461,225, forward strand.
ATTTGACAAGTCTCCAAACTTTCTCACATCTCCCTGTCTTCTTCTGAGCCCTCCAAATTGTTCCAACCTCTGCCTGTTTCCCAGTTCTGAAGTCACGTCCACATTTTCAGGTATCTTTACAGCAGCCCCCCACTACCCAGTACCAAATTACTGTATTAGTCTGCTTTCATGCTGTTATGAAAAAAATCCCTGAGACTGTATAATTTATAAAGGAAAAAGGTTTAATTGACTCACAGTTCCACATGGCTGGGGAGGCCTCAAGAAACTTATAATTATGGTGGGAGGCACCTCCTCACAGGGTGGCAGGAGAGAGAATGAGTGCCAAGGGATTGGAGAAAGCCCTTTATGTAGCCATCAGATGTTGTGAGAACCCACTCACTATCATGAGAACAGCATGGGGAAAACTGCCCCCATGATTCAATTATCTCCACCTGATCCCACCCTTGACACATGGAGGTTATCACAATTCAAGGTGAGATTTGAGTGGGGACACAGAGCCAAACCGTATTACCCATTTTCCTTCTTGAATTCATGCTCACAGAGTTGTTGATCTTTATGCACGATCTCGCTATTTCCAAGTGACCGAGGCACACTGAAAGCTTCTAATCCACCATTTTGGGAAAAAAGCACTCACTCACTCTCTCTCTCTCTCTATATATATATAACATTAAAAAGCATCTTTTCAAATAAATGCTGCTTGCATATGTTGATTTAGTTTTAGTTTGAACAATTTTGGAGTGGATTTCAGGACAGGAGAGACAAAAAAGCAAAGAGCAAAACAACTCCACTTTAAAGGGAAGTGATAGTTTCTGGGTCTGAGTGGTGCTTCTTGCTTCCCTCCTGCCCTGACCCTTCATAGTCTCATGACTTCACATTGCTCTAATAAGATATCTACATTTGAGTGAGGGTTTCAGTTTCTATCTCTGTTCTCCCAGCAACTAAATGAAAAAGGGTAACTTGTCCCTCATCTTTACATTTTAAAACAAGGACGTGTTGGATTAGCTCAGTGTTTCTCAAGTTTTGATTCACCTTAAGTGACTGAAGAGCTTTTAAAATATCCCAATTTCTTTGGCCCTTGTCATAGACATTCTGATTCCTTTTATTTGGCAGAAGACCCAGGCACTGATCTAATGTTTAAAAGTTCTCTATATGGTTCTCTTGTGCAGGCAGAATTGAGACCATTGGCTTTGCTAAGATCTCGCCAGCACTAACATCCTGTGACTAGGTGGATAATTTAACTCTTCCTAACTCTACAGAAAAAGAAACTAGAGATTCCATTGATAACCTCTTCAAGGTTATATTACGTGCTGCCACTAGATGGCGCAGGCAATTCTTGGGATGGAGGAGATTCTGGTTATTTGGGATTTTCATTTTCCCCGTGCAATATACATGAGACACCCAGTTTAAGAAGCTTCGTGGGGGGAATGACACTTTAGCTCCTTTCCCCAAGCTTGAGGCCCAGAAGGTACAGCTGTTCTGCTTGGCAACTTGTTGGAGAGAGACTCATTAAATAAACGTTCTATCGTCTGAAGGGAGAGAGTAAAACCCCTGGCATAAATATTATTTCACATTTTTCTTATTATTTCCAGCAGGTGTGTGTTCTTCCCTTCTCTGTGTCTTTCTCTCTCTTACTCTTTTTTGGTGACCTCTTTTTACCTTTATGTTTTCTCTTTTCTTGGTTTCCGTCTGTAACCACTGTTCATAAACTGGTTATGATGAATTTACAGGTGGATTAAATCTTAGTTTGCCACCTTTGTGGTAGATACAAATTTTAGGAATCCAAAAACGATACCTATACAATATTCTTAGAAGGCCAACACATTCAGGTTACAAAGGAAAAATTCTTATTCAGGTGACTTCCTCTACAATGTTGTTTGTTCGCAGCAGCTGTGGCAGCACCCGCCAAATCCAGGAAGAAAGAATGTTATGCCGTATCAGGGAAAAACAGTCAAAATCCTCTCCTCTTTACAGCACAATTCGGGTGACGGCCAAAGCTCTTAGTGTACATACAAGTAGGGGTTTTTGCACAATAATAGGGTGTGCTTCTCTGATGCTTTTCATTGGAAGACCTCATAGTACATTGCTGTTTTATTCCGTAAAGCTACCTCTTTCCCCTGGGCTGTCAGAATAGGAAGATGTGTTGTGATTTTTTTTTTTTTTTCAAAGAGATTGCATTCCTTCCCTGGCTTTGTTCCAGCCCAGCTGCTTGTCATTCAGAGAGATACTGCGCTCTTGGTGCCAGGATATACAACTGTGTTTGCTTCTTCCCTGAGTGACATATACTGATGGGTCACTGCCTGAAACAGTGGAACAAGGCATGGTGTGTGTCCACTCGAGAAGATCCATTGTTTATTCTTCCCTAATTTCCATCTAGCAGCATCAGGTTCCCATCTTCATTAAGAAACAAAACAACCAACCAAACAAATAAAACCTCACAAACAATGCAAAATAAACAGCCACAAATGCAAGAAAAAAGTCTTTTTTAACTTTTACATTAACAGCTAACATTGAGTGCATATATTCTGGATACTGTTTGAATCACTTGTCATATGTTGTGTCATTAATCCTCACATCGTCATGAGCTAGGTTCTATTATAATCCCCATTTTACAGATGAAGAAATTGAGTAAAAGTAGGGTTAAATAAGTTGCTCCATGTCGTGCAGCTGATAAGTTGCTGAGCCAAGCTCTGATTCCAGGCAATCTGACACAGTACACCTTAACTCTATATCTAGATTCCAAAGGGTTGTGTATTGGAGTCACAAGCAAATAAAGGATAGATTCTCCAACTGCATAGTTGTTAGAAAAGGGTGTATGTCCTGTTAAGGTAGCTATATTTCTTTTGGTATAAGATCGAACAGATGCTCCAAACCCAGTTCTACCCCATTCTGGAGGACCTAAGTACATTGTGGCATACCCATTTCTTACTGGCAGAAAAATTAAGAGGAGGGAAACTTCCTTCTCAATTGTGACTGGGATCATTTAGTGTGTCTGCACAATCCTAAATAAATTTAGAAAGTGAACAATTGGGAGGATGACTTTTTTTTTTCCTGACTCACTTCTACAATACTTAAAAGTAAACAGGAATAGGGGCCTATATATAAGGCATTTGGGAGCTTTTTCCCATTGGTCATATGTTAACTTCTTTAGGTCAACAGAAATCTGGAAGCAGGAGGCCACCACTCACTCTGCCTAAGAGTGTGTTTTTAGTGTAATTCATGTTGTATTGGGCCTGAAGAAAGCAGACAGCTTTCTGAAATGAGCTATTTCTGAGGGAGTACAATCATATTGCAAAGGAAGCATCTAGAAGGAAGAAATTCATCCCATAATTAGGGCTCTGAGATATTTTAAATCAACATATAGGTTGGTGCAAAAGTAACTGTGGTTTTTACCATTGATAGTGGCTAAAACCGCAATTACTTTTGCACCAACCTAATATCATGAAGAAAGAAAAGAAGCACAATCCTTGCTAGAAAACAATGACAATCTCAATAGAAGAATCTAAGAGCCAGAAGACTCAGTTGAAAACAGCAGAATCATAGGGCAAACGTCCATGGGAGCTGATGAAGAGAGACTCAATATTCAAAGACTTTTACAACTTCATAAGCAAAGCTTAAGACTCAGCAATAGGCTCACATCACACTCCTGGTCAAACCTAATGAGACAAGGGCGGTAATAGGGTATGCCTAGAACAACATAGAAAGGCGCTATTACCAGATCCACCTGGTTGAGGGTAAATACCAATTCCTTAATGAGGGAGGACTACAGACTAAACTCAAAACCGACTGAAATATTTTATAATTGCAAGCATATATACCTTGTATATTTTTCTCATTTACACACTGTGGTTTCAATAATCCTCAATAAATTTATTCACATCAATATCATTCTCTAAAGAATTTCTCTTAAGTCTTGTTCCACATGAGTCATTGAACCCAAAATTGAGCCAAATTTCAGATTCACCGATTAATTGCCTCCTGCTATTTCCTTGCCAACCACAGGCAGCTCAAGTTGGACATCATTAAAAGTGAACTCACCATTTTCCCCTAGCTCTCGTCATTTTCCTAGAGACCACATTTCAGAGAATGACAAAACCAGCTGCATTGTTTCTCAAGCCCAAAACATGGATGGTGACTTTTATGCGTGCAAATATTTATTCATGTTTTTCTTTTATTATTATTTTTTCAACTTTTATTTTGGATTCAGACTTTACGTGTGCAGATTCGTTACATGGGTATATTGTGTGATGCCGAGGTTTGGGATACAAATGATCCCATCACCCAGATAGTGAGCATAGTACCCAACAGTTTTCCAACCCTTGTCCCCATGCCTCCCAGTAGTCCCCAGTTTCTCTTGTTGTCATCTTTATGTTCATGAGTACCCAATGTTTAGCTGCCACTTAAAAGTAAGAACATGCAGTATTTGTTTTTTTTTTTGTTCCTGCATTAATTTATTTACGATAATGGCCTCCAGCTGCATCCACATTGCTGGAAAGAACATGATTTCATTCTTTTTTATGGCTGTTTAGTATCCCATGGTGTATATGTAGCACATTTTCTTTGTTCAATCTACCATTAATGGGCACCTAGGTTGATTCCATGTCTTTGCTATTCTGAAGACTGCTGTGTTGAACACGTGTACACATGTGTCTTTTTTAGTAGAACAATTTATTTTCTTTTGGATACATATATATCCTCCAGTAGTATATATCTCTCTCTATAATGGGATTGCTGGATCAAATGGTAGTTCTGCTTTGAGTTCTTTGAGAAATCTCTAAACTGCTTTCTACAGTAGCTGAGCTAATTTACATTCCCATCAATAGTGTATAAGCATTCCCTTTTCTCCACAGCCTCTCCAGCATCTGTTGGTTTTTGACTTTTTAATAACAGCCATTCCTACTGGTGTGAGATGGAATCTCACTGTGGTTTTGACTTGCATTTCTCTGAGTTATGTTGAGCATTTTTTCATGTTTGCTGACATAAGAGAAGACATATGGTGTATGTCTTCTTGTGAGAAATGTCTGTCCATGTCTTTTGCCTGTTTAATGGGGTTAAGTTGGTTTTTGCCTGTTGAATTGTTGAAGTTCCTCATAGATTCCTGATGGTAGACCTTTGTTGGATGCATAGTTTACAAATATTTTCTCCCATTCTGTAGGTTGTCTGTGTACTCTGTTGATAGTTTCTTTTTCTGTGCAGAAGCTCTTTCGTTTAATTAGGTCCCACTTGTGAATTTTTGTTTCTGTTGCAAGTGCTTTTGAGGACTTAGTCATACATTCTTTCCCAAGGCCAATGTCCAGAATGGTGTTTCTTAGGCTTTCTTCTAGGATTCTTATAGTTTGAGGTCTTACATTAAATCTTTAATCCATCTTAAGTTACTTTTTGTATATGGTGAAAGGTAGGAGTCCAGTGTCATTTTTTCTGCATATGTGTAGTCAGATATCCCAGGACCATTTATTGAATAGAAAGTTCTTTCCCCATTGCTTGTTTTTGTTGACTTTGTCAAAGATCAGATGGCTGTAGGTATGTGGCTCTGTTTCTGGGCTCTCTATTCTGTTTCATTGGTCTATATACCTGTTTTTGTAGCAGTAGCATGCTGTTTTTGTTGCTGTAGCCTTATAGTATAGTTTTAAGTTGGGTGATGTTATGTTTCCAGCTTTGTTCTTTTTGCTTAGTATTCCTTTGGCTTCTCAAGCTCTTTCTTAGTTCTGTATGAATTGTAGAATAGTTTTTTCTAGTTATGTAAAAAATGACATTGGTTGATTGATAGGAATATTGTTGAATCTGTAGATTGCTTTGGGAAGTGTGGCCATTTAAATAATATTGATTCTTCCAATCCGTTTCCATTTGTTTGTGTCACCTATGATTTCTTTGAGGAGTGTTTTGTAGTTCTCCTTGTAGAGCTGTTTCACCTTCGTGGGTAGATGTATTCCTAGGTATTTTATTTTTTTGTAGCTGTTGTCAATGAGACTGCATTCTTGATTAGGCTCTGAGCTTGAACATTATTGGTATATAGAAATGCTATGGATTTTTGTACATTGATTTTGTATTGTGAAACTTTGCTGAAGGTGTTTATCAGTTCCAGAAGCCTTTGGCAGGGTCTTTAGGGTTTTCTAGGCATAGAATCATATTGTCAGTGAAGAGAGATAATTTGACTTCTTCTTTACCTGTTTGGATGCCTTTTATGTCCTTATCTTGCTTGATTAGTCTGCCTGGTACTTCTAGGACGATGTTGAATTGGAATGGTAAGAATGGGCATCCTTGTCTTGTTCCACTTCTCAATGGAAATGCTTTTTTTTTTTTCTTTTTTCTTTTTTTGGTCTGTTTAGTATGATGTTGGTTGTACATTTGTCATAGATGACTTTTCTTATTTTCAGGTACATTGCTTCAGTGCCTAGTTTGTTGAATTTTTCTTTTTCTTTTTTTTAAATAATGAAGGGATGTTGGATTTTGTCTAAAGCTTTTTCTACCTCTTTTATGATGATCAAGTTTTTTGTTGTTAATTATCTTTATGTGGTAAATCAAATTTATTGATTTGTGTACATTGCATGAACTTTACACCCTAGGAATGAAGGCTACATCATCATGGTGAATTAACTTTTCAATATGCTGTTGAATTTGATTTGCTGGTATCATGTTGAGGATTTTTGTATTTACGTTGATCAGGAATATTGGCCTGTAGTTTTTTTTTCTTTGTGTCTTTGCCTGGTTTTGGTATCAGGTGAATCCTGGCTTCATAGAATGAGTTAGGAAGGAGTCCTTCCTCTTTCTGTTTTTGGAATAATTTCTAAAGAATTGAAACAAGCTCTTCTTTGTATGTCTAATAGAATTTTGCTGTGAATCTATTTGCTGTGGAGCTTTTCATGGTTTGTAGGTTTTTTTAAATTACTGATCAATTTTGGAACTTGATATTGGTCCGTTAAGGGTTTCAATATTTCTTTCTGATTAAATGTTAGTAGATTGTGTGTTTCTAGGAATTTATGTATTTCTTCTTTCATAGTTTGTGTATGTAGACGTGTTCATAGTTGTCTCTGAGAATCTTTTCTATTTCTGTGGGATCAGTGCTCTCACTTTTGTTTCTGATTGTGCTTATTTGGATCTCTCTCTTTTTGTTGTTAATCTAGCTAGTGGTCTGTTGATCTTGTTTATTCTTTCAAAGAACTCACTTTTAGTTTTGTTGATTTTTCTTTGTATAGATTTTTGTGTCTCAGTCTCATTCAGTTGCACTCTGACTTTTAGTTATTTCTTTGCTTTTGCTAGCTGTGGGGTTAGTTTCTTTATCTTTTTCTAGTTCCTGTAGGTGTGATGTTAGATCGTTAATTTGAGATCTTTCTAGCTTTATGAGGTGGGTATTTAGTGCTATAATCTTTTGTCATAACATTGCTTTTGCTGCATCACAGAGATTTTGGTATGTTGTATCTCTGTTTTCATTTATTTAAAGGAAATTGAAAAAAAATTTCTTCCTTAATTTCATTGTTTACCCAGAAAGTCATTTAGGAGCAGGTTGTTATTAATTTCATGTAATTTTGTGGTTTTGAGAGATTGCTTTCTGTTTCATTCCACTGTGGTGTGAGAGTATTTCTATGTTTTTGAATTTATTGAAATTCAATAAATTTGAATGGCTTAGCATGTGGTTGACCTTGGAGTATGTTCTGTGTGTAGATGTGAAGGATGTATATTCTATGGTTGCTGGGTGGAGTATTTTGTAGATATCTATTAGTTATCATTTGTCAAGTGTCATATTTAAGTCCAGAATTTTTTTGTTAGTTTTCTGCCTCAATGATCTGTCTAATGCTGTCAGTGGGGTTTAAGTTCGGTTGATGACTTCTTCTACTTTTCTCTTTCTTATTCTTTCTCTCGCACCACCTCATCCAATTGATTCACAATGCCTACATCTTCTATTTTCTAAACAACTCTTTAATTTAATTGCCTTTTCCTCTTTACCAGTGTCTTTAAGTTCACAACCTTTTCACTTCTAACCTATATTATTGTCTTTCTGTCTCCACTGACCACATTCCTATGTGCTCTTCTCTTTGCTTTGGAGATTTTTCTAACATGCATATCTGATCACATTACTTCTCTGTTTAAACTCCGGTAGTTCTGTAGAGCCTTCAGGACAAAACTAAACTCTGCCTTACTGAATTAAGCACCTGATGATTTGAACTCTGGTTATCTCAACCTCATACCCCTACCTCATCCTTCGCATGCAGTGCTCCAGATGGGCTACTGGATCAGGTCTTGCTATCTTTATATATGCTATTCTCTCTATCAGTCCTTACTTGTCCTTCACAACTCAGCTCATGCTATCTTCTGCAGAAAGCTTTTAAATGATAGACCCCAGTTACCCCAGTTATATAGTTAAGACTTCAATTTTTCTTTGTTTCTTCAATATTTTTCCAATTCTTCTCTTTACCACATCTATGATATCAGGCTTCTCTTATTCTATATCAGTTATTTATTAAAATATTAGCTTGATTTTTTTTCTAATGTCCTTTTCCTGTCTCTATTCTTTGTCTTTATGTATATATTAATATATGTCTATTGGTGCTGAGTTTTGGGTTAGTCTTTTCTATATCCCTATTTTATTTTTTTACATATTTTCCATGTGATGTTTTATAAAGGAGGAAATATTTCATAAAGGACCTCATAATTCCACTTTATTAATAACACTAACCTAAGGAAAGCCCAAGACAAACACATCGAACTTTTTCACTGAGTTCTTTTAAGTTAGTCTTGCTGTAATCATACTGTTCTCAGCAGTTAAACGTTTAGTTGTATCAAAGACTAATATACTTTATTGGTGCATAATCTTCAAAGAGAGTCTTAAGGTCTCCAAACCAGAGAGCTAGCACAGGCATAGGTCAGAAGTCCACGGCGTGCTCATGACTTATTGTAAAGTAAAGGTTTCTGTTTGTCAATGATAAGACAAATAGACTAAGATCAGCCCCATTCATAAATTTGGTCTGGGTCAGATGCAATTCGTAGATATCAACCAATAGATGTGTGAATTGCAATTGTTAGTGGCCTTGAACTGCCCCACCTTGAATCCAGGAAATCAATGTGGCTTTGTTCAGCAGTGACTGCCTGAAAGGACCATAAATCAGGAGCCTCCATAGAACCCTTTTATTGTCAAGGTAATGGCAAAGAAAAATGATAGCAGTTATTCCATTTACAGAGTTTAGCCTTTTTTCTTCTTTCTGATTGCTGTTTCTTCCAGTTTTCTTTTTGTATCTGAATAATCAGAGCATGTAGCTTTTGAATTTTTTTCCTAGAGAAATGTGTGATATAAAACAGCATAAAGTTCTCAGAAGGATGTCTTAAATAATTTGTCAAAACTCTTATGGCTATGTTGTAGTTTGAACTGACCAATGAAGTGGTCATCCAAAATTAGAGTTTTATACCTTTGTTAACTGTTAGCCACCATTTCTAATTTCATGTCATAATTATATATCAGACCCAGGCCATTATACATGCTGTCTATGTGACTGAAATTTGTTCATTTTCCCCTATAAAAAGTGACTAGTAGCTGTAGATTGCTGATGGCAATGCTATGATAGTTTAAATGCCATATAGTTTAAGAACCATACATGGTTCTATATAGTCATGATGCCCTGACATTTTCGTATGTTGTCTGTTGTGTCTTGCCAGAGATTTGTCACTAATATTTCTCAACGTACCAAATATTATGAGTTTCTAGTTTTGTAAATTAGACTAGATTTGCAGCGATCTCTATGATGATGCTGTTACTGCCATTTAATTTCTTTAGTGGGAGAGATAGTGTTGCTAGAGCCATTTGTCCTAGGTATGTTAGCTAAATGTTAATTATTGCTCAATATCTGCTCTCTTTCTTTTCCTTAGTAAAAGAAGACCAGCTTTTTCAAGTAGATAGATGGGTGGTTAGAATAAAGACTGTATTTCCCAACCATTCTTGTAGATAGATGTGGCCATTTACTATGTTCTGGCCAATGGAAGGAAGGTGAAAGTAATGTGCAGCTTATAGAAAGTGTCTCCAAAGGGAATGGCTTGCTATTTTTTCTTCTTTCTTTTTTCTTGATGACTGGAATACAGATATGATGGCTGAGGCACCAGCAACCATGTTGGACCTTGGGAAAGGAAGTCACATCAGAAAAGGAACAGGGTCTCTTATTCTGTGGAGCCTCATAGCTGCCCAACTGCTGTACTTAACAGATGTGTGAGAGAACTAAGTTTCTAACTTATTTAAGCTTCAGCAATTTTTTTTTTCTGAACTAAATCCTCATTATTACAAAATACAAACAAAATAAAGATTGAGAACTGACACTGACAATTCCATGTTTCCTAAATTCCCAACCAACATTTCTGAATGCTGAACCTTTCCAGGTGGGTGACCTGCAGGCCCTTTCAATCTAAATTTAACAAATTCAGCTTATTATCTTAACCTCAAAATTTTCTCCTCTTGTGTTTTTTAAAGTTTTTGTTAATTCCAAATGAAAGCTTTAAAAACATCTTTAGTTCCTACCCTTCTTTCACCAATTATGTGAGTGAAACCAGCAGAGTTAAGATTTTCTTCTGAAATGGTCTTACAAAATCAGAATACAATCTTAAGTTTCTCCATGAGTTTCTGTAGAAAATTAGACGTGTTTCTCAACTTGTGCCAAGTTGTTCCTTGCTCTTTGTATAACTGTCCCATCTTTTACATATTAATTATTAATTTTGCCTTACCAGAGTTGCTATTTAATACTTTAATTCAGCTTCTGGAGAACTGATTGCATTTTGCCCAAGGTGTAATCCCACTTTCTAAAACTACAGATAAGTTATATGAAAATTCTTTAAAAATGAATAGACTATGTGTATCTAAAGTATTCCTAATATATTTCATATTCTTTTGATGCCATTCTGAAAGTGAAACTATAATTCATCTCTTTAGTATCAATAATAAACATTAAAAAAGTGTTGCATCTAAAGTTTGAAATACTGAAGTGTACAAAATTTCTGTCCTAGAAAGTGATGCTTAAAGAAATATTAGTAATTTGGCATAGGTCTCATTCTGAATCATTATTGTAATTGGCAACTATCATTATTTGTAGTTACCCATTATCTTCTAAATGGCCTTCAGAAATGATGGAGAAACTGACATATTATGAGTATTTCCTGCCCTACATGGATTTTGAACTTGAATTCCCAGCCTTGCTTGCAGCTAGATACAGGCACATGACCCAAGCCCCACCAGTCAGATGAACCCAATTGAAACTTCAGTTCAAAAGCATCCAGTATGAGAGAGCAGTGAAGTTTGCATTTTCCTGATGCAAATGTTGGAAGAGGTATTTGACTTTGGCGGGGGCAGGGGCGGGGGGGCGGGGAATAATTTGTGCAAAAGTTCCTAATGGAAAAATGGCATTGCTCTGGGTTGTAGTGATATAATCAGAGTTGCGTTCCAGCATACGGTGCTCAGAGGCAGCTCTGGTAGCTGTGGTTTTCTCATCAGCCTGTCTCTGTCATGTTCCTGGAAACACATCTATACGCTTATTGTTATATTCCTCAGATAAGTTCTGAGAAATACAAACCACCACTGTTTATTTACTTATATTTTTAAATCAAATTTCTGATTTATTCATGTATTCCAGTTTATCCTAAGATGGTGATATATGCCTCGGTATTGATTTTGCTGAATTTATATAATTTTGATAAATATATAACACAGATATTTTAAAAGTTTATTAATGTATAATTGACATCCAATAAATTGTACTTATAAAGTATTTAATTTGATGCACGTTTACATATGTATACATCTGTGAAACTATTGCCAGAGTCAAGATAGTTAATCTATCCATCACACCCAATGTTTCTTTATTTTATTTTACTTTAAGTTCTGAGATATATGTGCAGAACATGCAGGTTTGTTACATAGGTATATATGTGCCATGGTGGTTTGCTGCACCTATCAACCTGTCATCTAGGTTTTAAGCCCCGCATGCTTTAGGTATCGGTCCTAATGCTCTCCCTCCCCTTGCCCGCACCTCCTGACTGGCCCCAGTGTGTGATGTTCCCCTCCCTGTGTCCATGTGTTCTCATTGTTCAACTCCCACTTATAAGTGAGAACATGCACACTCAACGTTTCTTAATGCTTTTTCATTATCTCTCCTTTTTGCCTACCCTCTCTGTCTCTAGTTGACTCTTGATCTATTTCTGTCACTATAGATTAGTTTGAATTCTAACACTTTATGTAAATGGAATCCTACAGTATGAATTATCTTTTTGTCTAGTTTCTTTCACCAAACATAATTATTTTGAGGTTCCTCCACGTTGTTGTGTTTGGCAATCAATGGCTCATTTATTTTCATTGCTGAGTATTCCATGGTGCGAATGTATTACAATAATTTTTACTCACTCATCTGTATGAATATCAGAATATTTGGGTTTGTTTCTAGCTACTACAAAATAAAGCTGCTAAGAGCATTAGTGTGCAAATGTTTTATGGGCATATGTTGTCATTTCTCTTGGGGGAAAACGGGTATCCAATGGGTGGATCATGTGGTGAGTGTATGTTAGGCTTTTTATGAAGCTTAAAAATTGTTTACCAAAGTGGTTGTAACATTTTATATTCCCACCAGCAGCGTATAGGAGTTCCAATTCTTTGAAGACCTCACCAACATTTGCCATGGCTAGTCTTTCGAATCGTAATCATTCTTATAGATAGGTAATAGCATCTCATGGTAGCTACAACTTGCGTTTCTCTAATGGCTAAGTTTTTGAAAGATTTCCTTGTTATAGAATCCTAGATTGAAAGACTTTTTTTTTCTAGTAGTTTAAATATGTTTATCCTTAATCCTTAATCATCCTTTCATCCTCATCTTTTTTCTTTCTACATGTTTCCTTTTTTCTCAATTTTCAAGATTTTTCTCTTTATTAATGGTTTTGGGCAATTTTATTATAATATTCCTTGGTGTAGTTTTCTTTACGTTTCTTGTGCTTGAGGAACATTGAGCTTGCTTCTACTATTGGTTTATAGTTTTTATTAAAGTTAGAAGATTTTAACCACTGATTTTCACGTAGTTTTCTGTTCCTTAATTTCTCCCTTTTGGGGAGTCATATATTGGACCACTTGAAGTTGCCTAACAGTTTATTATTCCTTTGTTTATTTTTAAAAAAATTTTTTTCCTTTTCATGTTTCCTTTTACAGTTTCCATTGCTATGTGTTTGAGTTCACTGCTCTTTTCTTCTGTAATATATACTTTGGAGTTAATCCCATCCAGCAGATTTTTAATATCAGACATTGTAGTTTTTATCTCCATAAGTTCAATGCTTGTTTTTAAAAATATCTCTCATGACTCTACTTAACTGTTTTTACCTATGAAATTCAGTCATAATAACTACTTTAATTTCCTTGTCAATTCTAAAATTTGGGTCAGTTCCGGGTTAGTTTTGATTGACTTATTTTTCTCCACATTATGAATATTTCCTGCTTCTTTGTATGCCTGGTAATTTTTTATTGGATGTCAGACACTGATTTATTTGACGCTAGAGATTTTTGTTTTATAATAAATATCCTTGAGTTTTGTTATGGGTCACAGCTAATTACTTGGTAACAGTTTGAGCCTTTTGGATCTTGCTCTTATAACTTCTTAGGTGGAATCAGACTCATATATAGACTATGGCTAATTATTTCTCACTATTGAAGCACAGCTCCTCTGACTCTAATACTCTGTGAATTAGGTCTTTTAGTCTTTCTGTTCCCTCTGATCTTTCCAGGTGGTTCTTTTTCTAGCCTTGGGTAACTTCTTCACATGCGAGTGTTGAATACTTCAGGGAGACCATCTGCAGATCACCAAAGTTCTTGATATATTCTGGATACATGTCTTTACCAGTAATATGATTTACAAATATTTTCTGCCAGTCGGTGTTTTATGTTTTCACGTTCTTAACAATGTCTTTGAAGTCAAATTTTTAAGTTTTGATAAAGTCCAATTTATCATTCTTGTATTTTAAGGATCAAGCTTTGGTGTAGTTAAGTGTTATTTTAAGAATTTTTTTTTTAAGTTTAGCCAGAGTAAATTTTGTTGTTTGCAAGTGAGAAATGTAACTGATATGATAATTAAAGAAAAAGGCCAAGAGAATTACATTTTCATTCCATAAATTTTGAATCTAAAATGTGAGTGAGATACTCTGGAATCATAACAATTTATTCTGGACTTATAGTTTCTAAATTTTGAATCTAAAATGTGAGTGAGATACTCCGGAATCGTAACAACTTATTCTGGACTCATAGTTTCTGTTGCTTGCCTTTGCTTCTGTCAACCAGATGGTGCTATTGGATTGGCTACCAAGGAACATCCTTATCTGAATGGTTGAGGTTGCATCGATCTAAAAAATCTCCAGACATAATAGTGGACAGTTGCTATCACTTCTTGGTTTCATGGACCTCATCACCATCTTATATAATTAGAAAGAGCATACTACCATCTTGGTGAGACCTCAAATACAAAAAGAGCACCTCCAAATTAAAATACCTCATGATAAATCTGTGATTTGGTCTTGGGTTCTTATGAGCAGGTAAAAGTGCTCTGTTGTATTGGAAATCATTTGATTGTGAAAAATGTTCTGACAGAGATCAATAATTAAATTAAGTGAAAAAATTATATTAATCCATAATTAAGACAGTTAATCCATTATTTATTGTAAACAACTTAAAGCTACCATGGAATTCCAACATCTGAGCAAACTCTGGTGAAATAAGAAAAGAACTGAACTAGAAAATGGGAGATCCAGGTTAAAGTCCTGGCCCTAACACTAACTAGCTGTGAGATATTGGGCAACTCTCTTTTCTTATCTAAGCTTCTGTTTTGTCATCTGTAAAATAAGCATGGGCGAGGTAATGTGAAGTTCTTTATGTTTTTTCTGGACCTCACTGTCAGTATAGAGAACCAACTGGAAATACCTTCTTCACTGGCTTAAACCAGCAGTCTTTATTTTAGGACAGAGTGAGTAGTTTGTTGCTAACAACTTTGGGGGATACTGGAGAAGGAAGAACCCGAAAAGGTAAGTTGGTTGTGGTGTTTGCACACTTTATTTAATTTTTTGTATAGATGTATGAGGTACAAGTGCAGTTTTGTTCCATGGATATATTGCATAATGGTGAAATATATCCATGGGTTTAGTGTAACCATTACCTACATAATGTACATTGTACCTGCTAAACAATTTCTCCTCTCTCACCTCCCTACTCTCCCACTTTTCCGAATCTCCAGTGTCTTTTATTCTATACTCTGTGCCCACGTGTACACATTATTTAATCCAAAGAATGAATGCTCATGCAAGCACATATAAAGTGCTTGGCATTATTTCCTGCAGTGGGTGTGCCTGAAGGTGAGGCAGAGATGAACCGGAAAGAGTGACGTTTCTTTGACCAGCAATGCTGACCCTTTGCTCTTTACTAGAAGCAATGGCTTAATTGTGCAAATCAAATATGTGCTTAGTGGAGGGTACCTGAGGTCAAGGGCTAGCCATATAGATGACTATGAGGGAAATACAATCTGCATTCTATGATGGTCATTACTTTTTGTATATTCCCCAAAGTTTTGGTATACCATATTAATAAAACAATATAGGGCAAAAGCGCCTACCAGAACAGTTGTTAGAATGCAGGCACTCAATGAACATAACTTCCCTTCTCCCAGCTTCCCCATGCCTTCCTTCTAACATGTACTATGCTCTTTATCTTTTATAAACCTCTGGAGCCCTCTTATGGGTCTCTGACCATTCAGGGTTCTCAGTTTGAATCTGCCCCAGGCTTTGATTTTTTTCTATAGTTTTAGTTTTATAAATATTTACTGACTGTACATATTTTTCTTTCTGGAACCTACATGGTAAATTGCCCTAGTGTAACCAATGGGCAATTTATTTAGAAACAAGGTATTAACTTAACTTAACTAATATTTATTGAATTCTTACTGTATGCTAGTTAATATTATAGTGAGGAGGATATAGTAGGAAACAAGACTAATCAAAGTTCCTGTCTCCATGGAGCTTACACTAGAAATAATGTGAAGTAGGACTAAAATTCAGTAGTGGATATATTATTTTTGTCATCCCAAATGTATTTATCTGTTTCCTCATTTCATGGTTTCTGTATCCCAGTATTTCTATGGGGAACTTGTCATCCTTATTTGATTGGAGTCTTAGTGGGACTGTACCTAAAAGTACTCCAATCTCCCTTAGCTAATTCATGGATATATTGGACCATGCTGGACCAATCAGATTCTCTGTTAGGTTGAGTAACAAGAAAATAATTGGAGTGAATTCAGCTCAAAGATGGCACTCTGAAAAGGTCATTGACTCCTGTTTCCTAGAACCTCAGAGCTTTACTAGTTCTTGTTGGTTCCAAGGCTTTATTTTTTGGCTGTTCTTTCATGCAAAACCTCGTTCAGTGTTTCTTATTTAAGTTGCTGAGTGTACTTTTGTGTTGCTTGGAATCCAGTAGTCCTAACTTATACCAAATCTGGTAAAGTAAGAAGTATCAGTTTTTAAAATCTCTATTTATTCAAATTCAATTCTCAGGTCTCATCCACTGAACAGACAGGAAATTAAATCTAATTTTTATTGGAAGGGGATAAAGGATCCTCCTTTCCTATAGTGATAAGAACGAAGGAGTCTCTCGTCATCATCAGTCATTTTTCTACTTGGGTCACTGAAATACCTATTATCCCAGCTTCTGTGCCACACCAAGGACAAGGAAATCTTTGGTATGGCTGAGTATCGCTGAGTTAGGCTTCAGCTTCTACAGGCACACCATGTAAAACTTAGTATATATAAGCACATATAATTTCTCTGAAATTTTGTACTTTCCAGCTAATCATTCTGATGCAAAACCTCCTCAGATAATTAACTTACTTGAGAGACTATGCTGTGTTTTAAGAACAGCTCAAACTATCATGTTCATTCTGTCTTGTTCACTCACCTGTCCTCTCTAAATTACTCTGGATTTGTGTACTAAACTCAAGGGAACAATTAATTTATTCATTCATTTAGCATGCATTTATTAAATTTTTCATGTCTTCCAGGTCCTGCATGAGGCTTTGAAATTATAAAGAACTTATAGCTTCTGCGTGATGATGACTGACAGTTAGAGTGGGGAAGGTAAAAGTTTAGTGAGCTGGTGGCTAAATAATCAAATAATTTTGGCAGTGATAAGGGACACAATAGAGGTCTAAGAGTAGGTATAATGGGAGCACAGAGGAAGCTCTTGAGTCTGTTTGGAGATGTCATACCAGTGATGGCTCGCAGGAGAGGATAGCTGGGCTGAGCCTTAGGAAACAAATAGAAATTTGCTTAATATACAGGTAGAGTAGGAGTAGTACATTCCAAGCAAAGTAAAATGGAGTGGGGGGGGAAGAGAGGAGGAAGGAGAAGAAGGAGCACCTGTGGGAGAAAGAGAAAGACATGGACAAGGGCAAGGTTGGGAAAAGGAGCCTGGGTGAGAGAAAAGAATGGCACGTACTAGAAAATGCAAACAGTCCCACATGACTGGTATGACCCCAGTGAAGAGTCCACTGGGGAACTAATGGGAGACAAGCATGGAAAGGGAGGCAGAGGACAAAGTGTGGTGGGTAAAGAATGAGGGATGAGTTCATGTCCTTTGCAGGGACATGGATGAAGCTGAAAATCATAATTCTCAGCAAACTAACACAGGAACAGAAAACCAAACACCACATGTTCTCACGCATAAGTGGGAGTTGAACTATGAGAACACATGGACACAGGGAGGGGAACATCTCACAATGGGGTTTGTCATGGGGTGGAGGGGTAGAGGAGGGATAGCATTAGGAGAAATACCTAATGTAGATGATGGGTTGATGGGTGCAGCAAACTACTGTGGCACATGTATACCTATGTAACTAACCTGCACATTCTGCACATGTATCCCAGGACTTAAAGTATAATAATAGTAAAAAAAAAAAAAAAAAAAAAAAAAAAAAAAAAAGAGTGAGTTTTATAAATAGGCTGTCATGGGTGAAAATTCCAGCTTTATTCCTTTGGTGCCATGGACTGAAGGAAGTTACTCAACTCAGTTTTCTTATCTGTAGAAGAGAGAAGGCGGTAACATGTCCATTTTAACATATTGAAAAAACTAAATGGATTTACGAATGAAAAGCACCTAGCATGGGGCCTGCTGCATAGCAGAATTCAAAGACATTTTTTTTTCCTTACTTCCCTGCCGCCCCTACCCCACACGCCCTGAAATCTATCACAAGAGCCATAAAACTAGAGGTTACGGATAAAAAGTGCTTGGTGGATACATTTGGGAAGCAGTAGGAAACTGAAGAGGGAGAATGAAGCTGAATTCAAGAGAGCCTTTGAATAGGTAGCACAGATTGTATTTAAAAATCACAAAGATTTAAACATTACTCAATTGCAAGCATAGTATTGAAATGAAAACAGGTAACAATGATACAAATTGCTATAATCTTGTCACTAATCAATCAATACTGTCATTTATCCATGTCATTTCTATTTGGTAAATGCCAAAATCTCTATTTTCAATTTTTACAGATTTGCGGAAATATTACGTTGGTGCAAAAGTAATTGTTTTTGGCATTAAAAGTAATGGCAAAAACCACAATTAGATGGCATATGTGTCTTTGAATTTTTATTAAAATTAAGCCTTGATATTTTTAAGTTACTCAACAGCCTTTTTTCCTCTTCTATATTTCCTTCTACCTTTTTTCTTTCCCTTAAGGAACCATTATTAATATCTCGGTGTATTTCTCCACATATTTCTCTATGTTCATAAGACACCATACAAACAAAACCCTATACTAAGTTGTTCATTCTCCTAGAAATGGAGGCCAGTCACATACATTTCTTTGCAATTTACTTTTCTTACATACAAAAATATAAGGGACCTCCAGCTAATTGCAGAACTCCCATAAGATGGAACATTATGCACATATTGAAAACTAATCATGAGATCTTTAGATCTACAAGGGATCTAAGAGATCACCTAGTCTAGTGGTCCCTAAAGATGTCACCTCAGTTTAATCATTGTCTTAGTGGGTAGAGATTTTGAACATGAGAGAAGTGTTGAAAGTTCTATTAAATATTAAACTGGTGACGACAGAAAAATAGATCTCGAAGGGGTAACCTGGGGCCATCTTTCAGGTCCATCTTTAATGCAGTTTCCTCAGGAAGTGTTTCCTGATACCTCTGACCAGGATAAGTCCCTTTTTGAGTGTCTTAATAGAACCTTCTATTTGTTCTTTGTTATGTTTACTAGCATAATATTAATAAATTATTTGTTACTGTCCATCTTTGTACCCATGATACTTCTTTACCTAATATATTCTTGACAGATTAAAAAAGACTGAAAAATAAATGAATAAACAAATTTTTGTGGGGGAGAGGCAGTCATACAGCTTTAAAATTTGATGTAGTGGAGTGGGAGAAGGTTGTATCAGGGGCTCAGAGACTGATATTTTCCTTGTAAATTAATGACACTTAATGTTATGTTCCCTAGCATTTGAGGACCATAAGCTTGCATTTATTGGTGTTCTTAGGAATGATAGGACTCTTGGTATGAGGTTCGCAGTAACCGAATACATAGGGATATTGTTAATTTAAAATAGAAGCTGTCTCTTTAAAGTGCTTACATCCTCAACACAAGTCACCCTGTCTGTGGAGACTTGAAGTAGTACTCACTTACTTATTTAGTGGGCATATAATTAGAACAAATGGAAGGTGATGATCTTGAGGCACATTTTATCTAGGTTGCCTCGTGATCAGATGAAACATATTTACCCCACCATAGGAAACAGAAACTTTTTTAGTGACCCAATTGCAGTCTCTCTGATGTACCCAGAACTACCTTAGATCCCCATAGAAAGTTGTTTTACACTTATACACGATTTCTGTGTGTCAACAGCACAATTAAGCTTTTTTGGTAATATTTTAAGTAAAATATTACACATTTGAGAGACTATCTCCTCTTATGTATTGATTTAATTCATTTAATGCTCAATCTTATTTCTTTTTGTATTGGTTAAGTTTCTTCTGATTGAAAGTAATGGAAATCAGTAAGTCAAAGAAAAGGTAATTTATCAGAAATACACCAAGATAGTTCAAAGAAGGGCTAGATTAACCAAACAATAGTGCCTTAGGAAAGGCAGAAACAGTGCCAAGTCTGAGGATCTCAGTTGTGAACCTTGTGAACCAGGAAGCCATTGCAATGGCATCTACTATACTGTTATTCATTTAGCTCCAAGTTCATGGGTGTGGGGGAGGCAGATATCTATTTTCCTATTTATTTCTGACTATAATAGAAAAAGGTCAAGAGGATTTGAAATAGGGTGCAGTTAGTAGTAGAAATCGAGACAACTTTTTTTTTTGGAGTAAATTCATGAGGAAAATTTGACAGGACATTGTAGCTAACTGAATATGAGACAAGAAACAAAAGGATGAATAAAAAAATGTTAACTTTTACAGCATGGGTTATTGAGAAAATAGTAGTGTCCTGAGTAAATCTGGAATGTGGAGTGCTTTTTTGGGGGGAGGAGATTGTTATATGTTTGGCTTTATGCATATTTGAATGCAGGCTGGTGAAATGTCCCCATTAAGATTTTTAAAGGGAGTTGTAGTGAAGATAGAACTGGGAATATAAAGCTAGTGTTAGGACAATCATGAGAAAGAAATAACTCTCTCTGGAGCTAATTTTATATGTCTTTGATTCTTCTCATTTCTTTAGACATAGGAACCAAGCCTTAATCATTTTTCAGTCTTCTAAGACTTAGCACTTAGTAGGTGGAAAAAAAAAAACGTCATTTAGACATTAAATTGAGTTGATTCAGAGAGAAAAGACCAGAAAACCAAGAATAATTTCCACTTTCTCTTGCAACTAGTTCAAAATATTGTCTTCCTTTTTAAGGCTCTGCCAGAATAAACCTATTTTAGAGTCTACCTCTTTAATAACCAGAGGGTCAACCTGCACCATTTGTTTTCTCCAGTCAGGTTTATGCAATTTGGGAAAGGTTTTTTCATTTGCCTTCTCTTGGTTGTTGGACTTAATGCATTAGAGTTGCTTAAGCCATAACATTAGCATCTTGAGAGAAAACAATGAGGGATTCATCTCAGTCTGCATTTCCCTTTGAACCTGACAAAAAGAAGAAAAAGTCTGCGAAGATAGCATCCCAGAATATTTTTGCTTACTCTTCACGACTTAATCAATACTTCCACCAGAAGTAAGACAGAATGTCTTACTTCACATTAGAAGTAGAAACCAGGTTAGACATCCTGATAATAAGTGACTGTATTGTGGAGATAGATGAGGATGGATAAAATACAGATTCCATTTGGTTTCATCTTAACTGCATTTATTCTATCCCCATTTTATTGCCCATTCATTGCTCCATGTCAGTTCAATTCTATTCCATTTCAGCTTGAGATATACACACAATATAATGCTAGACATTTTTAGTCAAAAGCATTTTCAAATCTTGTCACCAGATTAGTCTTCTCTTCTTATGCATTTCATGTTTCCTGTAGTAAATTGTAGTGAATTTAAGCTTGTAACTGTTTTCAACTTGTAGACTTTAAACATTTTATTAAAAGTGTAATATATCTTGGTAAGGGTTACCACTTTATAATTCTTTCCATTGATAGGAAAGTTGATTCTGAAGGCAACTTAATGATTTGTGTAAAGGCATGGAGTGATTTAGCTAAAAGTTGGGCAAAGTGATAAAATCCATGTACAAATGGCCTGTTCTATTGTTAAGTAATACAGTTTTTGATGAGTGTAGTTACTGAACTTTTCAAATAGATTAGACTCTTCTGATTTGGAAATGTATTTGTGGAAAACACCAATAATTTCTAAATGATTTTTTAAAAATTCCATTGATTTTTAATAATTTATACTTTTTCTTCTATCCTTAACTATAAAAATAAAATTATTCACTATTTTCTATCAAATTTCCTTTCTTATGTTGCAATAATAGCCAAACTACTGAGCATTGTGTAGAATTCTGCTAACCACTTTACAAGTGAGAGATTTACATGAGATTCTTTTGGTTCTGGCTTGACGTGAGGGAGTAAGTGTTTTCAACACTGTAAACTCATCCACAAAACAATGTGTTGGGGTGGGTATAATTATTTTCATTCCTTAGATGAAGAAGCTAAGGCTGAGGAAGGTTATTTAGTTTAACCTAAGGTGGTAGCTGTGAGTGACAGTGATAAAGGCAGCTGTTAAACTGAGTTTAAGAACCTTACTACAGCATCGTAAATATTGCCTCTCTACTTCTTTATGCCCCAACTTCCATTCACACTCTAGTTCTGTTATGTATGTAGCTGACAACCACCTACTTCAGGATCAACTGAAGAACTTGTTAAAAATAAAGATCCCTACCTCTAACTGTAGCAATTTAGATCCAGCAGATCTAGTGTGGCCCGAGAATATGCATTTCTAATAATCATTCCTTGCAGTTACTATGCACAGTAAGCTTGGACAACAGTTGCCTTAGTTAATATCAGAAAAACGTTCATGAGAAAGAAGACTTTAAAAAATCTTTATTCTTAAGTATTGTTTAAATACTTTGACAAATAACTGGTAATATTGCCCTAAAAACTCTTGCCATGTTATCAGTTGAATAAAACTACAAGGTTTGAAAACTCTCCAGGATGTGACTTAAAATTTCTGATCTCTAATATAGAAAAAATGATAACAGAAGGCACAACTTGTCAGCAGGTTGAGAGATCATGGCCTTGGGGCTGAAAACCCTGGGGAATCAATTTTAGCCACAGAGGGTAAAGACAGGGGAAAAAAAAGACGAGCTCTGCAGAACAGATAATTCTCTACTCAGTTTGTAATTTTGAACAGTACTCTTCTGCCAGCCTTGGCTCCTGTGGTTTCTATTTAGCATTGTGTAATGGTCTCCCAATTGTCAAGTGATTTACTAGTTATTTTAGGATTTCTGTTTCTTTGGTACTTATTATTCCATGCCTACTGAAAAACTGAACAATAAGAGTAATCAATTGGGAACATTTTAATGAGGCAATCCAACCCGAAGTTTTGTATTCAAGTGTTTGTTCAAATTTGAGGAGGTTATGCCTACCAGCTCTGTTTTACTTGGCCTACTCAATGAGAAAGGACAAAAAAGAGGAGAGAATTTCTGGTAACTTTGAGCTGCAGAAGTAAAGGTCGTTTATGGGGAGGAGTTAATAGTAGAATGCTCTTTGGACAGATGATGTGCTTAGATTATTTACAATCCACCACCAAAAAGGATTTGGAAAGAAGATTATAATTTGCTCTTGATATGAGGTGAAACTTTAGCTAGATGGTAGTATCTCCTGGGTGTTAAAGTTTAAGTACACATGGATAGTCAAAACCCTATTTTTTATGTTTCTTTGTGTGGTACATGGTTTTCCAGACTGCATTGTTCTTGTGAGGTGAACAACTGGAACATAGTTATTTTTTTCTATTATTTGCTGGGAAAACGTATACTTCCATATTAAGTTAGCAGCTCAAGTTTCCTAAGTCAGTGAGAGTAAGTTTCTGATTGGTTTATATGATACTTTCTTCCAAGCATGTGGAGTACTGTTAACTCTGAAAAATCACACAATTCTTTGGTATTCTTTTAAAGTCAGGTCTCTGATTAACACTACATTTCTGCATCATGGTTTTTTTATTTAGGGGCCCTGAGGTGAAAGCTTAAGCATTTCATTAGTCTTGACCAGATCACAAAGAACTATGAGGCATTTTAGAGAGTATTTAAATAATTTTGGAGGGTTATAAGGGAGCTCAAAACGTTGAAGTGAAGCAACAAGGTCTGTATCATTGCCAAATTTCAAGAGAAAAGGCTAATTAGTCTTTGACCTTGGAGCTATTTGGAAGGGAAATACATTGCTTGGAAGGTATTAGGTTAAAAATTAGTCTGAAGAATGGAGAGAGCACCTGATAAACTTACTAAATGAATGGCTTTATACTTAGCAGTTTGAAATTCCAAATTACTGTTGTTTTGAAATAGCCATATGTAAATCTGAGGTAACTGCAAATTTTTCTATTTCTATACTGTATCTTCTTAGGACTAGGGTGATGGCTAGAAAGGGAATAAGAATAGCAATAGCTAATAGCTGTGTCTTTTTTTTTTTTAATTAAAGTTTTTTGGTCAAGAAAGATATCCAAATTCTTTAAACTTTCCTGTAGTGGTATATGTCCTAATGCTCAAAGTTTTGAATTGCTCTATTGAATTGAATTGCTCACTTAGTTTGAAATTATTTTTAAAATCTTTGGTTTAGGAAATAACTATTTCTAAATAAACATATGTGCTTACCAGTGAGTTTAATGCCAATAAAACAGTTCCTATTCAGGGTGCCTTATATCTGGTAAGCAGATCTACCAACTGGACAGAGAGCCAACCCACAGTTCAAATGGGAAATATTTTTTAAAGTTTTGCTAGGACACAGTACTCAGTTTTAAAGATCATACTCTTTGATTATGACCGACCAGGCCTCCTAGATTAAACAGGTCTTCAAGAAGGTGATCCTGCAAGAACTAATCTCAGTTGTTTTCAAGCTAATGTGGGTAGTAGACAACACCGTGAGAATGAGGGGCCAATTAACTTGAGAAATGTGGGGAAGAGCAATGGTGAGGGGGGAGGAAAGTCACTTTACAGGTGTAAGATTTTCTTGGAGAGTAGCGTGACTGTGAAGGACAGGGAATTGCCACCTAGCGAGGCCTATCACTGTCTTTCCCATACTACTTCATATGGATGAGTCGTCTGGACTCGAAGAAGACCTTAATGCATGGAAATGGTTTCTGGTTTTCTGAAGGGTTAAATGTAGATACTGTAAGGGATTTGGAGAACTGAAACCCCATGAATAGGGTCTTGAGATTGCAAAAATAGCTACAATAACAGCAAGGAGTAGCTAATAGTTCTATGACACTCTATGCTAGACACCGTTGCATGCAGTCTGCCTAGAAATCACCCATTTAATCTTCACTACAATGCTACGACATAGATAATATCATTATTCTAATTATACAGATGGAAAACTGAGGTACAAAGAGGGTAATTAGGCAATTTTCCCAACTTCACTCATTTAGCAAGTGGTAGAGCCAGAATATGAACCAGGAAGTCAGGCTCTTGAGTCTGTGTTCTCAGGTACTACCTTCACAAGGGAGTGCATTTCCTAAGACATATTTGTACCAGTTGAAGCTGTGAATATCAAGATTCATTGGGTTGTAAACAGTGATAACATACTTTTTATCTGACTCTGTATAACTATACAAACTCATATTTTCTGGAAACTAGTCACTTTAAGTATTTCCTAGTTTTGTGATTTAGAGGCTTCTTGGATGATCCCTGCCGCTGTTTCTGGAAGGAACCTGAGGGATCATGCACCAGACAGTGGCCTACCGGGGGGATTAATCAAATGATCATTTATAAACACTGTGGGAGCAAGTTCATTTCAGAGTAATCAGAAATTATCTTTTGTTCCTCCATCTCTTCAAAGGATAGCCATTGGGAAACAGGGCAACCAAAGGCTAGAACTCTCTCCGCTTGGTTTAATCAGCCAGTGAATTGTTGAATTAAGCCAGTGTCCTTAGCTGCCCTTTGTTGGTTGCTCCTTGATTAGTCAAAGTGTAATTTGAGTGATACAGCCATGTTGGATGTTCCTGCCATATATTCTGATGAGTTAGCACTCTGTTGCTGCTGTCACACAGCTTCTTAAAAGAAGTGTCAGGATACCCTGTGGGGAAATAAGCAGTGTTTCAATGGCAAAGAGACTGCTTGCCAGGGACTGCTCATGGATGCACATGTTGCTTAGGTATGCAGCCAGCCCTGCAGTGATTGATGGATGTTCTGCTTCCTTCTGGTGTATCTTCACTTGTGCTGGGAGAGGGATGAAGGGCACCTTTGAAAGAGGAGGAACCGTAATAATCACTTCATCTCTCTTCTGCTTAATGCAAACTCACTCTGGAAAGATAAATGACCGTCCACTCCTGTAACAACTCCTCAAAATCATTACTATATATCGCTGTGGGCCAGATTTGTACATTTCTAGGATTGTCCCACTGTGGCAGTTATTGACTGCAGTATGTAGCATTGATTGCATGTTTTTGTTAACTTGAAAGTATCTTAGAAGGAATAGGCAGTAAATTTTGAAGAGGTCTCAGTGAATCTACTTGACATGGAAATATATAATTGACAAGACATTGTAATGGGTTTAAAATTTACAGTCATAACTCAGGTATACAGAAATGAAACATTTTATTTTTCTGTTACTGAACTTAACTTAGGTCAAGTCCCCATTTGTTCAGTTGGCTGAAAACAGTTACTTTTGCTGTTTCAATTTAATTTAGTCACATCTAGTTTATTCAATCAAATTCTACGTTCTCTTCCTGGCCCCTTCTTTGATTATCCTCATAGATGATCTAAGTTACTGGGTGGCTTATAGGTCATCCTGGCAGGAGGGGAGGAGTGTCCTGTTCCTTGAGTCTTCTCTGGTCCTTGTAGGCTTTTGCTGAGACATAGCAGTTCTCTTCTAGCTTGTGGACCTCATGTGTAGCATCTGGCGTACTGGGTTTGCATGGGCCTGCCTAGGCCTCTGGGCTAGATGTTCAGGCTCTACACCTCATGCCCTAACTCTGGCTCTCTTTAGGCCCGCTGAGCACTTCCCTGTCTTTCCTCAGGGGATGCTCAAGAACTCATGGCTACTTTCTATAATGCAGAAAGTAGACTCTGAAACTCTAGGAGGCTTCTTAAGTTCATCTTCCTAAAACATTCCCCAGCTTTTGTGGTGGTCCTTCCACCATGCCTGCCATGCTGCTTTGGTGCTATGCTGAGTGAGTGGTTTTCCCAAGAGTTTGTACTGTTTTCTGACTATGTTTTGAGAGCAGGTTAGGCATCTACCCCTGTCAGAATGATTCAATAGGCTCAATCTCTCTCACCTGGTTCCCCTCCCAAGCCCTCCACACATTAAAAGCTTTCTATCTACCTTTTCGCATTTAAAAAACCTTATGTTTCATCCCTTCTTTAAGTTTTATACTATAAATACTACATCGAGTCATTTGAGCTCTGGCTCATTGGAACCCACAAATCCCCTTTTTCACAATAATACCAGAAAGCCTAGCATTCCAGGTTGGTCTCAGCTACTGACTTTAAAAAAGCCAGATTTGAAGATCAAAGCTGATGAATGACAATGTGATTCTCTAATGTATTTACCCTCTCCTCTGGAAATAAGGAATGCTGGTGTTTGGTTCAATGGGTAAGGTAGGAAACACAAGGACTCCTGGGGAAGAAAATACATCTGTTAATATTTCAAAAACATTATCCCAGCTATAACACTTTCTCTTTCTGGCCGGGCGCGGTGGCTCAAGCCTGTAATCCCAGCACTTTGGGAGGCCGAGGCGGGCGGATCACAAGGTCAGGAGATCGAGACCACAGTGAAACCCCGTCTCTACTAAAAAAAAATACAAAAAAAAAAAAAATTAGCCGGGCGCGGTGGCGGGCGCCTGTAGTCCCAGCTACTCAGGAGGCTGAGGCAGGAGAATGGCGGGAACCCGGGAGGCGGAGCTTGCAGTGAGCCGAGATCGCTCCACTGCACTCCAGCCTGGGCAACAGCGTGAGACTCCGTCTCAAAAAAAAAAAAAACCAAAAAAAAAAAACACTTTCTCTTTCTTACTACATGTACTTAAAAAAGTTTAGTCCCTTCTCCCTTTTTCCTTCTTTAGTTTTTTTGATAATGACATTGAAACTTCCTCATTATTGGGTAAAGTTCTACGCAGCACAACTTCTGCTTTTCCAAGTCAGATTGGTGCCCACCTACAGACCATCTAAAGTGGGTGCCAACTATGAGGGAGGTGCTATTATGACCTTCATTTCTTGGATGAGAAAACATATTTGGAGAGATTACATCCAGATTCACTCAGCTCCTAAGTGACAAAGTTGGGATTCATGCTCAGGTCTGTTGACAATATCCTGCCATTTCCAATGCAAGTCTATTTCAGACTTATCATACATGCATTAAGTTAAATTTATCCTGAATAGACTACATGGAGATTAAGTTCCTGCAAAATGACTATGCATATACAATTTTTTAAAACTGCATACAATTTTCAAGTTGGAGAGAAAAATCAGTTCTCTAGTTACTAATAACCTCGATTTTTTTTTTCTGGATAGTTTTAAATATATGTATGTATTTTGATTTAAATCGTGTTTAGGTACTTCTTTGTTTTTTTTTTTTTTTTTTTTTTTTTTTTTTTTTTTTTTGGAGACGGAGTCTCGCTCTGTCGCCCAGGCTGGAGTGTAGTGCCTCCATCTCAGCTCACTGCAAGCTCCGCCTCCCGGGTTCATACCATTCTCCTGCCTCAGCCTCCCGAGTAGCTGGGACTACAGGCGCCTGCCACCATGCCCAGCTAATTTTTTGTATTTTTAGTAGAGATGGGGTTTCACCGTGTTAGCCAGCATGGCTACAATCTCCTGACCTCGTTTTCCACCCGCCGCGGCCTCCCAAAGTGCTGGGATTACAGACGTGAGCCACCGCGCCCGGCCGCGTTTAGGTACTTCTTTAGATATGAGCCCCATGGATTGGCAATCCAAATTGAGCTAGTAGATCTTCAAAGAACACTGGAACTACAAATACCAACTGTGGATATTTACTGTCATAAATAACACTTGTAAAGAACACTTTAATTTGCCTGATAGATCTTATATCCATTAAGAGAGAAGTGAGAGTAAGAGAGAGAGAACATAAGAATAAATTATTGTCTGGAAACCTTAAAAAAATTTAGATTACTTCTTAAAGTTAAATAGTACAAGATAAATAAACATGAAGAGAAAGAAGCCCATGTGGTGATTTCACTGTTTCACATGGTAGAGATATAATCAGTTGAAAGTCACTCATGAATTTATGCCATATTCATGAACACATCAGAAACCCAAAAAGATATAAAGTCCACCATTCACTTCCTTAATGATACCAGACACATTTTAATGGGAATTTCTTAAGCTTTTGTACTTTGACATGCTGATAAGCTGCAGAATGATATTATATATTAGCTAAGGATGAATTATGAATTTTGGATTTCTATTTCCTTAAATCAACAGCAGGTTCAGTTTACAGTACATTGCTAAGGGTTAATTTTCAAACCAATGAGTGTGAGAAGGGCTAGTGATAAGAAAAGGGAAAACACCCAGCTAAAATTGGTAAAACTCTTTCCATGTGAATAATATTTTTTCTTTTGCATTTGCTGTGTCTTCTGGAGGAATGAAGTTGTGTAATTCAGTCTGGTTGGAGACACAGGCATAGGGTTAGCAAAGGCTTTGTGTATGGGATTTTACACTCTAGCATGAACTGCCATCCTCCTCCAGTGGTGTGTCTGCCACACATAAATAGCATAAATAACATCTGCCAAAACAGCCCTCTGAAGTATTAAGCACTGACATACCCGAATGCTTTCTAGGTGTTACAGGTGTACTGTTCAAGTGCTGTTCAATTGCAGTCTTAATCAAATATGATAGCCTGATTCCAAGGTGAATGTAGTAATACCATTGATTTGTAGTAAGCCACCACATTTCTTTGAACAGTATGCCATTTTATATGAGAATTATAAAACAGCAATGATTATTTTAGGATCAGAGATGTTGTGATTCACCAGGTACTGTTGACAGATGATGCATTTGTGCTTAGTCTGGCCTTGCGCAGACACTCCAAGTAATTTGTTATCCTACAAGACATGTGCTGTTTCCTCTTCCATACTACTCCCCAGTACTATGAATTTTTTAAGGCTAAAGAACAACACTGTATTAGATAGAACTACAGGCTATATACAATGTTAAATATATGTATTTGTATATATGTATATATCCTCTACTATACAGATCAGGTATTATGCTAAAACCACGTAACTCTTAACTGTGTTTTTCTGGTAATTAGCAATGGATTATTTTCCTGTAAAATATGGGTTCTTCAATCCTCCTGGTCTTGGGGAGCACAGAATGATTCATTATCTCTTCTACATTAGCCACTTTTGTTTGTTTGTGGCAGGATTTGAAGTAGGAATACAGGTTGTATAATTACTTAATGAAATTCAAAATTAATAAGGTGCCGTTTTCAGATTTTTTGTGTTGTTCTAATATGTTCTTCAAGTTTTAAAAGTCATTATAAACTTTATAAGGGCCTATTTTCCTATTATAATAAAACCTGTATTCTTATTTCTTTCAATATTTATGCAGATACATACATAATTATAATGCCACATTTGAAATAACCTACTTTTGTATATTACAGATTGCATGAAATAACCCAGAATGGAGGTTCAAGTGATCTTTAAGAGAACTCAGGGGAACTGAATTTTGTATTAGCTAAACTTATTTAATATATTAAAATGATATACTTATGCATTTTAATTTTAATCATTTACTTCATTTTCTTTTTTAAATAGAAATTATCTTGTCTACAACAACAATTTCTGTATTGGTGTTTTTTCAGGTAATGACATTGATCCCTATTTAATTGCTATTGCATAATTAAAAATCAGCCCTTTGACATCAGTGGGGATGGTAGGGCTACAGTGTACAACTTATTAACTTTCAAATTATCCAAACATTTACTTGTGTTTTGTTATAATTTCTGCACGATAAGCATATTGGAGATAAAGCAGAAAATAAATAGTATGTATTATCATGCTTTTAGATGCCCAATTTTAGCTTCATGTATTTTATCAAGTTTCAGTAACATGAGTAGTGTATTGCTATGTTCTCCATGTGAAAAAATTAAAACATTACAAATAAGGTTAAGATCTTCCTATGGGAAAAATATAATTCCCTCTATCAGAGGAAAAATTTATTACTAATATACCCTTTCAGACCTTTTTCTAGTCACTTACAGATAAAAATTATAGTACTGGTTGGCACATTGTGTGTTTTATTAATGTTTTACTGTGTATATTGTTGTATAAATTGCTTTCCTCACTCACTGGCATGTCTTAGAATTCTTTTTATTTAGGCTTCATGACTAATTTGTAGGGGAACCTCAAGAAGACCACTTATGTGCTTCACTTTCCACATATGTAAAATGGGAGTAGTGACAGAATCTGCCTCATAGTACTGCTGAAGGGTGACATGGGGAACACCTGTGACGCTTTCAGAACAGAGCCTGTCATACAATAAATGCCGTGTCAGTATTTGCTCTTATTTTCAGTGTATAGATATCTGCTTTGATCTTTTCATCTGCTGCAAAATATTCCACAAATTGGCATATTGTGTTTTGTAATAATCTCTATTGATGATTTTCAAGCAAGATTTGAAATTAGCCATAGTAGGTTCAAATGTGCAAAAAAGTACCTTATTTTATTTATTTTTTAAATAACTGATCTGATTTATGAGTCTAATCTGGTAAATTTTGTCTTGAGTCCAATGCTGCTAGTCCAAATACTCCATTTAGGTAACCCTGTCCTTGCTTGGTCAATTTGTTCCATTTTTCCGAGTTTGACCTGCTTACCTATTCCTCTTCAAGCTGGCACCTGGTTGTTTAGTTTACATGATTTGGTGGTGCAGAAGGAAAGGGTAACCAGATTGATGTATCCTCTGAGTCCTCCTTGATATCTGCAGAGCAGCTGAGCTGGTCTGCTCTCTGTGCTGGTGTCATCTGCTCTTTGGGGTGTTAGGGGGTCCGGTCATTTATCCCTTGTCTGTTATGATCTACCTGCAGTGGTTTTCTACCTTGTCCCCAAGCCTCTTAATTTTTCCTGTACTCTCAGAACCTCTGTATTGTCACAGTGAGACTTAGGTTAGTTTGGGTCCCCAGTTCCCAGGCCCTGAATGCCATGGGCTCTGTCTCAGGAATACGTATCTGCTGGCCTGCTGCTGTCATTCCTGCGACATTACTCCTTTACTTCCTTAAAGAGTGGCCCTGGATCAGGGGTTGAAAGTGGAAGTGGAAATAATCTGATCTGACTTCTGTGTTTCCATTCTTCTTCCTACCACTTCACCAGATGTGAAAAATTCATATAATCTGAATCCTCTAGATTGAGTTATGATAAGTTAAAGCAGTTTAAGAATTTAAAGAACTCCCCTCTCCCTGATTAAATCTACTTGTTAGCACTATGTTCTTACTGCAAAATCCTGTTGCCTTACCAGAAGATAAATATTAACTTTTTCTTTCTCTTTGCCTTCCTGTTGTAATAATTCCAAACCACCCGAAAGAAATAGGTGAGTTTGTGGAGAAGGTCAGTAAAAATAATTTCCAAAGAGAAAAGAACATTCATGCATTTAAATATTATTCCCACTGGTTCATTTATGCTGCAATGAATATCTATATATCTATGTATGTATCTATCATTTTGTGCACATGTTTTAGTATTTCTCTAAGTTACATCCTGAAAAAATGTAATTGCCATAAGGTATGCACATTTTACATTTAACTGCATAATGACAAATTGTGCTACAAAGTGACTAGACCAATTTATACTTTTGCTCTGAGTCACTGAGAGAATTCTTTACTAACACCAGGTATTTTACATAATTTATTCTGTTTAAATTCTATCAACAAACCTTCGTAGTGGTGTATTCCCATTTTGTATATGAAGAAACTGAGGTTCAGAGTTAAAGCAACTTGTTCGAGGTCACAAAACAGTAAGTGGGTAATTTTGGAACCTTTTTAAATAAAACATAGAACCCTACCATTTATTATTCCATTCTAGAAATATGTCTCTGTTTATAATATTGACTACTTTGTATTCTTTTAAACTTTATAATATTGACTACTATTATTTTCTTCTCATCCTAGTTAATAACCTAGGATAAAACGGAAAATGATATCACAAAATGGAAAAATGATGCTATTCCTCAGTTAGCTTAGCTTAAACACCTATTTAATGGTCAAGGGCAAGTAGTTGACCTCCCATCTTTTTGACTCACAGTCATTAGTTACACAAGAAAAGCAGAACAAAACCCAGCTGGATGGAGGGGTGGATATGCAAGCAGCTTTCACACTAGGAATTCTGAAGCCTGAGGCATAGCCCCAAAACTCAGATCATCAGGGGTGCACTCTGTCCAGAGGGACACATGTTCAGAGTCTGCATCACCTAATATTACAAGCATCTTTATTGAGACTGATAGAAGTGAATTTCTCAGGTCAGAAAACAGAAGAGCTCTTTTAGCTGAGTTGTGATATTTAAAAGTCTCTCATTTTGAATTTCTTGCCTGGCCAATCAAAATGTCCTCCCGGAACAAATTGTTGGATAATGAAATGCATATACTGTAGCTTGAGAGCACTGTCCTATTTGCAGCACTGGCTTCAGCCCGAGGCACATCTCTGGCTGCTCCTTTCTATCTATAAGTTAAAGCAATGGCCTCGGCAAGCAGTACACTCTGTACAGCAGCTGCAACTCGTTATCGGCTTTGTCCAGAATAACAAACAGAACAAACACATTTTGCAAGGGCTTTTACCCCTCTTATGTAGAGAAGGAGGAATTAAGCAATCAGTGAAATGCTGATTGATCAGTTGTGCTGACTAAGAGAAGTCCAAGGCCACATTAGTACTATTAAGCCCTAAAAAACAAAGCAAAAAGAAAATGTTCTTAGAACTTTATTTAAACCAATATTTCTGTGATGTGAAGTACATTTCCCCCCAAGGGAAAAATGGGAAAATATTTGCGTTTCACTTAGCACACTTTACTCATCCAGATTTCTTTGTAATGTAATGATGGCTAAGTATTTTTGTAAAGATAATTCATGTTTTTTGGCAGATTTTGGTTGATCATGGAGTACCAGGGTTGTGTGAACCAAAGGTATGATGCAGAGCAGCTTTAGTAAACCATCCCATTCCTATGCCACCCCTTTGACTTCAGTGCCAACCGCTGGTCACATCTAGACCACTCTTTACCAGAAACTGTACCACCTTCAAAATTCCAACATCCTTTTTCCCTCCTCCCTTATTTTTTGATCTCATATACTCAAGTATTCCTAGTGTAACAATTCTTTGAGCATTCTTTCTTATCTAGCTTAAAATCTAGGGTCTATCATTATAATCATTCCTTTCTAGATAGCCTCAACTTCCACACCCCAATTTCTAACTGGCCTGGCAAAACTCAAACCTTTAGTGCCAAATCCTCCATCTCTATGCATGCGCCCTTGTATTTGAGAATGGCTGAAGAAAACCATGTGCATGCACATTCTGATGTCACTATAAATTCATGGTCACTGATCTCAAATGGGAACCCAAGACTATTGGCTTTCCTGCTGTGGTTCTCTAATGACAGCATGATCTTACTCTTCACAGAAATTAGTTTAAACTTTTCAACCTTCAATTGAAAAGTCTACATCTTACTTTATTTGAAAGTAGAAACCGTCAAGGGTCATGTTTCCATTTTCACACTACCCAATCAGCAAACCTTCAGTAAGAGAAGATATATTTTCTATATCTCCTCCTACCCTCCTGTTAAAAGGGTGCAAAGGTCCCCACTCCTTTCAAAAACCAATCCTTCTTCATGCTCTTTAGATGCCATCTTGTCTCTCTTTCTCAAAGTCTTCACTTTTTGGTTATACTCTTTCTCTCATGCAAATTTATCTCTTTTTCAGGTAGAGCAGGCTTATCAGCCTACAAATGTGTCCTGGTCACCTTTCATCAAAAAATAAAAAACATAAAAACAACAAACAAAACCCTTCTTGGCTCCACATTCTCATCCAGTTTCTATTCTTTTAGTTAGCTGCTTTTCTTCTCATGTTTTTTCTTTTTTTTTCTTTTTTCTTTTTTTTCTTTTGAGATGGACTCTCACTCTGTTGCTCAGGCTGGAGTGCAGTGGTCGGATCTCAGCTCACTGCAAGCTCCGCTTCCCGGGTGTACGCCGTTCTCCTGCCTCAGCCTCCCGAGTAGCTGGGACTACAGGTACCCGCCACCTCGCCTGGCTAGTTTTTCTTTTTTGGATTTATTTAGTAGGGACGGGGTTTCACCATGTTCGCCAGGATGGTCTCGATCTCCTGACCTCGTGATCCGCCCGTCTTGGCCTCCCAAAGTGCTGGGATTACAGGCTTGAGCCACCGCGCCCGGCTGTTTTGTCTATTTTTTAACATCCTAGTTACTCTCTGATCTACTTCAGTTTGACTTCTAACTCCATCACTTGAGTAAATTCGATACATAGTTTCAAGTATATTCTAGCCTTAGCCTGCTCCACAGGGAAGGTTCTGGAGCACAAGCAACATGGCAGAGTTGTTCACTCTTGAGGTAAAGGAGTTTGGCCTCTCATGCCTCTATAATGGATTAAAGAAACACTCCTCAATCGGGGTGAGTTCCTGGGAAAGGTTTTAGGTGTGAGCAATTAGCAACCATCACCCACAGTGGCTGGGAGAGGGGGGCACTAGCCCCGTAAATAGGATCTAGGTGGTAGACCTAGCCAACAGGTCTACCATAGTTGACTTCCTGTGTGGGCTTACCTTGCATGCACTGCATCTCTATACAGCAATTAATCTTTTTCATAACATTAATAAAATAATTTCACTTTCCATGTTAAAATCCTTCAGTGACTTCCTGTTGCACTATAAATGGCAAATCAATATCTTAACATGCCCTGCCAACACCTACAGGGTCTGGAGTCTGATTGCCTTTCAGATCTCTCCTGATAATCTTCCCTGCTTGGTTCAATATCCTTCTGTTTCACCAATCAGTTCCTGGAAGATACCATCAATTTCCAGCTCAAAGCCTTCACATATGATGTTCCTTCTGACTGGGGTGCTTTTCCTCCCACATGACCCATTTAATTAATATGAATCATTCACATCTCAGTTTCCTCGGACTGTTTCAAACACCCAATCTAAATTTTGTTCTCCACTATTATTTTCTAGCAAAACGGCCTACTTTATTCCTGCAGAGTTTGTAATCATACATTGTAATAAAATTTGTAATTTTATATTGTGAGATTGATTACTAAGCTGTCTTAATATACTGAAAGCTCCAATTCATTTATATTTCTTTAGCATCTCCCATGAGGTATCATGAGGCTTGGGACCATGTCATTTCATTTCACCATTGCCTAATGGGGTATCTGGTATGTAATAAAAGATACTCAACTCGTTGAATGAATAAATAAATGCATAAATGATGAGTTAATTAGATACACAAAATTAGGAGGTCAAGAAAGAATCACTTCCCCCCTCCCGCAAGTTATTCCTTAACAATTCTCCTAGGGCTATCAGCTTTGGGACATGAGAGGTTTAATCAAATTTGTTTTCCTTTGGTGCTCTCTTCTGGGATCATAGGGCTTGATGGATATTCTCTCATTAACTCATACACATCCCTGCCATTTTTGTGGCACTGACTTGTGCAGTTTTCAGAGAAACTGGGAAATAGGAAGATTAATAGACCTGGCTGAGGATAGAATGAGGTTATGACAGAGCCAGGGATAGAGTGTGCTTCTACATACTGACTAGCTTAGCGTGCTGCACACTTGTTAGCAGTTAAAGAAAACATATTGGGAATCAGTCCATGTCAGTAGGTTTGTAAACCTGGAAACTTCCTTCTGAAATGTATTACTGTAAATATTCTTCCTCTGCATGCAGCTCATTTGATGAGATACATCTTTAGGCCAAGAACTCTTCTTGATGATTAATCCTACTCAATTTTCTTATGAGAAAATGATGTACAGAAAGGTTAAATAACTCAGCCACTGTAATAGAATGAATTCATGTCAAACCTCAGCTCTGAGGCTTCTAGTTGACCTATACAAACATGTAGCTGTTTTCTATCTTCATTTCAAGAATGTTTTATATATTTAATATTAAAACTCCTATTACTGCTTGTTGCTGAGGTTAACTCTTCATATAATATTTAAATATGTAAATATTACTTGAAGTAGTTTTAAAGCCACAAATTATTTTCAACTGGATTTAATTTGAGTTCTCCTCATACTAGTTTGAGAGGGTAGCCATTCCTTGACAGTCTTTTTCTTCAGGCTTGAAATATAAATGCAGATAAAATTTGGAGAATTCTGCTGGTTAATTTAAACTGGGGTATGGCATTCTGAATTATAATATAACAGGTATGTAAAAATGGTTGTTATATTTAGTCTTAAAACTTAAGATATATAGGGAATGTATTTACTGAGGAAATACATTGATTTTGAGAATTTGTTTATGGAGTTGAAGTGTCTAATACATTTTTTTTTTTTCTCCTCATACTAATTCTAAGTCAGGTGGTCTGACAAGGCCTCTCATCCTATTAGTATTACAGTATGACCTGTCTCCTGAACTTTGAAGCCATTTCTTTTCTTAGAGGAGATAAGAAAATGTGTCTTATCTTAGGTCTGGAAGAAACACGGAGTCCAGTATCAAGGTAGTGGAGTAGTTATTTTCCCAGACGTAGCACAGGTTTTTTCAAGTCTGAAGAAAAAGATTAATCTCCTTAAAACAGGGCTTTGTTGACTTGGGTCTGGTCATGGCAATCCTGTTTCCAGCCATCCTGTGTATAAGCTCTAACAGTCAGAAGTTTGTTTGCTTTGATTTTGATGTGGCTCATCTTTTCTTAGCTGCTCATATTCAAGATTTGGAAAAGAAGGAACGGTGGTGAGCTGAGCAATTAATTGGATTCTGATAAGGAGTTCTTCAGAAATTTTATTATTCCTGAGTTTTAAACCTGTATAACTTTAATATAACTTTGGTACGAGCCTTTACATTTTTTCTCTGTGTTTTTGTAATTATATTGTGGCATTCTTATTGGGTGTGGTAGTAGCAATAACTTATAAATGTATGAATTTATACATTATAGATTTATAATTTCATAGGTTTTTGAGGTTTAATTTCATAGATTTTAAGACTTACTATTTTTTACATGATGCCTTATGTATTTATAGCATTTAATATTAATCTAAATTCATTTCGAGATATATTTTACCATGCTTTTGTCTTTTATATGTTATTAGAAAATATTTGGTTTTCTAAAATATGTTAATGTGAGATTTCATAATTTTTGCCTTGTCTTTGTAGTCACATGTGTAGAGGATATTTACAATTTTATTCAAGTTAATTTGTTCAGTTTTGATCATCAGACCTTTTAGACAATATTTACTGGGAAAAAAGTGTAATTCTTTTTGTTCTCTTGAGAAATTGGTGGATCTAAAGTGATTCCTAGGGTGTGGGTCAACTCCTATGAGATGAAAGATGGCATGGGGGTTTTTTATTTTGTGAAGTGCATTAATAGGTGATCACATTTCATCCTGGGAGAGCTGCTGGAGAGGAGTATCGATTTAGCCTGTTATGGTTGAGTCTTTGGGGTCTTGAGCTTCTTAGATTTTTAGTTCTTTTTGTTATTCTTTATTGTTCAATCTCGAGAGTAGAAAATACACGTTTTTGTCCACTTCTAAGAATAAAACTGAAAGGCTTCTCAAGAGGGAGCTTTTGAGGGACAAGTCTGTGTCCCAGTCTTATTTTTATTCTCAGGATCTAGCACCATGCTTGGCATGTAAAAGGGCTTTAATAAGTGTTTATAGAAGGAACTGAAGAATTAATTATTACTTATGGACTATGAGAGGTCATGGTTGTTTCTCTTTCTAATTTGTCGGTATTAAACAGACAGTGAAGATACGAATTTAGATCACACAATGTGAATGAAGCAAACAAAAGCCTAAAACGTTGGAAAAATGAAAATATTATATTTTTAACTTTGCACTGTAGCTGAGCAATGTAGAGCTATTTAATGATTTAAACCAGGAAGATATCAATGTGTGAAGTAAGAGTATGTGGATAATATATTAATTGTATGATACAAACAAGATATACATACATAAAGTTCATTAAAAGAGTATGATTTCATATGGCTTTGAAGGATTGATAGGATATAGACAAATTGATAAAATTGATCTAACAAATACTTAACTTTAGGTTTCTTCGTCAGATAAAATATTGCATCATTTTATATTGGCTAAGTGATTTGCAGTCTATTTCAATTAATTATTATTTATAGTTTTTCTCTGTCAATGCCATTTAATGAAGATAAAACTTCAGCAGACAGAAGTTATATGATCTTTGGCACTATTGGCTGTGTGTTAAGCCACAGTAAGGTTCAGTTACATATTTTATTGTTTTATAATCACGCATTTCTCCTTTGATTCATTTCTTATCTATACCCCTTCTTTCACATCCTAAATATTTTCTTTTAATAAATGTGCAGGGCAAGATGAGGAAAAGAAGAGAAAAATGTAGTCAGAGATTGGGAGTACTGAAACATTTTGGAATCCAGCCGGCTGCCATCACTGAGGTGGTGAAAGAATACCATAATATAACTGGATGGCCCTGGTCCCTGCCAGGAGTCAGGCTGGACTTTCAGTGTTGAAGAGCCATCTTGGCCTGTTACTAGCCCTGCCCCACACCATTGTGTTTGCCTAAGAGCTGAGCCAAAGAATTTACATATGTGTAAATCCCAAGGTCTGAAAATAGCAGTTAAAAAATGGTGCTAAATCAACATATGTGCTATTTTATTTTTTTGGTCAGTTAATATGATAAACTTTTATTTAAATGTAAACATTATTTTAAAAAGCACTTTCATTTTAAATAACTAATTTTCATTGAAATTAATTCTGGCTTCTAAGCAGAGTTAGCTGCAAAGACAATTTTTAAAAATGCAGAAAATTCAGAATTTAACCTGGGGTTAAAGTTTATTTTCATAATTGAGTCTGATATTTCAGTTCACTGTAATATTTCAATTTGTTTTAAATATTATCAAGACAAATATTGGGTTAGCTTCACAATATTTTTTTTCATTTTTCTTACCCAGTATATTAAAAGTGAACAAAAATAAAAGAGTTATATGGTCTAATGGATGGCAGTTCTCTTGGTGTAGGATTCACAGGATGGTCATCAGAAGTGCCTTGATTTCCATACAAATAAAAACTGCATTCCTAAAAGACCCTTAGTTGAAGGTATTAATAATTTTCATTAGGTTTTAAGTCTTTTAACCTTGTAGGAATAGAAAAGAAAAAATATGTTTAATAAAAAGTCTTTTACTTAAAGTATTTTTATTTGTCATTTATTTAAAGGTTTATCAGTGAATCTGTTTACCTGGAAAATGTGCAATTCTATTTGCAAATTTGGAGCACTACATATATTTAAGAGAATCCTTAGTTTCTGTTGGGAGTGGCAAAATTTTGTAACTGGGCCTTCATATTCCTATGTTACAGCCCTGGTCCCTGAAAGTCCTACAGCTATCTTTGTTTCAAGTGTATATGTGTTATAATAAGATAAATGTTGATTAGTTAATCAAGTACTAATTAACCTTTTTAATTTATAGAAAAACAGACATTTATGGACAAGTAAATTTTTTGGGTCAAAATCTTTAATAATTGGAAGAATGCAGTTATTTTTAGCATAAATATTATTCTAATGGGAAAAGAATTTCTTTTTCTGAGTTATATATTTTTATGCCATTCAGAGTAACTAATACAGTACTAATAATACTTTTTCTATTGTGTACCTTTGTTTCTTTCATTTGTCTTACATTTTATAATATGTCTAATCATCATTTCACAAAATTTCTATCATTACTGCTTGACCTCGACTTCTAATATGGCAATTAATTTTTATACACACATTTTTGAAATCGTGACATAGTTTTTAACTTCCTCATACCGAGTTCTTTGCTTTTTTAGTTTACAAGATGTTCAAGAATGCTCTTTTGAAATAACAATTCCCTAATGCAAGATAAATTAGCAGCAATATTATATATTTTTCTTACTATCAACTGAGAATGATATTGATGAAGGCAAGTATAGGTTAAAAATAAATGACATCAAAAAACAATACCAGAATAAGACATTTAATTCTTCAACACTCAAAGGCATGTCAGGTATTAAAATCCAAGTAGGCACTTTTGACTAATTGTTAGTAGTTTGTAGAATTCAAGGATTGGGGTTGGCTTCCTTTTGTCTTTCTTTCTCTTCTTCCTCCCCTTCTTCATCTCCTTCTTGTTCTTCTTTTTTCCCCCTCTCCAGCCAGATCACTAATCTTCTCCAGAAAATTTTTAGCCTATATAAAATAAAAAAAAGGCACGCCTGCCCTATGACTCGACTTAGAAATCTACAAATCTGGAGGAAGAAGTAGCTCTGTGATCCATTCCTGGGGAACTGCAATAAAATTTTAGGGAAGATGGAACTTAATGTTTGTGAAAGCACTGGTCCGATTTCCAGGAGGGTGGAATACATCTTCCTGAATCACATTCTGCTGAAAATAGGAGGCCATGGAAGAAATCAGGTTTAATATAACAAATTTTCTATAAAAGGGGGTGGAGTAGGAATGTGCGTAGGTGAGCTGTTCTCTACGTCATTCCAGTGTAAATTGCTGCCCCTTACTTCATGAAGTCGGTAACTTCAAGACATGTTACACCACATGTTTCTCTGTGATCCTCAAATATGTTTAATTTAAAGAGGGTCCAGTACTGTCCTGGCACATGATCTGGATTGCCATAGATAACCATCTACCTCACAGC
This sequence comes from Macaca nemestrina, assembly GCF_043159975.1. Classification (NCBI taxonomy): domain Eukaryota; kingdom Metazoa; phylum Chordata; class Mammalia; order Primates; family Cercopithecidae; genus Macaca; species Macaca nemestrina. Next base: position 108,502,655 of record NC_092135.1, read on the forward strand.
TAGGGTTGCTCTTTAGAATCTTGCAAAACCATGTTTACTCTTGACAAAAGTTAAGAAAACAAGCCCATCAGAGGTGTTTGTTCTGTTCAGCATGTTAGAAAATGGTTTTTTTGCAATGATAATCATTGTGCAAAGAAGGCTGATGTTGAATTTTTTTTTTACCTTTTCTTAACAGTATTTTGCTATTTAGAATGAACACTGTCTAATGATTTAGTCATTTTATTTTGTAAAATTTATATTGTAGGCATATTTAGACCAAGTTGTAAGAAAATGCTTCAGCCAAGATTAAGTGTTGAGTTTGATTTGTGTAATTGTTAGTTTCTTTACTAGTTGTTGCATCATTTACAAAATTATTTCTATTTGAAATGCAGTAATTGTTCAGAACTTGCATTTCTATACTGATGTCTACTAACAGCTTTAGATCAAATATTAAATAATTCAAGAATAATGAGATGATCTTGGCTTACTTAGATATTTGGTTTTTGTATCTATAAAACAAAGGAATTAGAAAATAATTTTGAAGATTTCATCCAGCTATATAAAACTATCTAGGGAGTACATTTACTAGGTTTTCAATTTTCCACAAAACAGCTTTCAGCAGAAAGTAATCCCATTTCCTGATATACAATGTCTGATACATAGAAACTACTCAATACATAATCCCTGAATTGATTATTCTTTTAGAAATCCTAGATTTTATTTTTGAACAATCACAAAAATTTAATGGCATGAAATTACCCAGATTCCATGGCTCTGGAATACATAAGTTCAAGCAAGAAGATGCAAGATAGAAACATATAAGACATTCTTTGCTATTTTTAGCTAAGTCCAGCTGAATCAGTTAACCAGCTAGAAACGTGGCTCCCAGGTGAATTAGTTTTATTATTAGGTGGATTACTGAAAAATTAATAGCTTTATTTCCATATTACCTTATCATTTATTTAATTTAAAACATAATAAACCAGAGAAGTTGTGGTTACTTTCTTCTGTCTCATTGTTCGACTTTTACTGAAGTTATGTTTTACCGATTTTCAGGAAATGCAAACATTTCTGAGCATCAGAAATCCAGCCTTTGATACCTCCATACTCATGTATTCTTCCCATCAAATTGAATCTTAACCAGGTCACTCTTTCCAGTTCATTCCATGCTGTTGCCCCTGTTTTTTCCAGATATAGTTGACACGCTCCAAGAGGATGGACATTGACTAAGACTTGATTTCTGGTCTTGGCTTTGCAACTTATTAGCTGTGTGACCTTGAACAATCTACTTAATTCTCTGAGACTCATCATTATTGTTTATAAAATAGGGATAGCATTAGCTTATTTCATGGATTGCTTTTAAAATTAGCAAGGAAGGCATACCATTGCCTAGCTCGGGGATCAACACGTGGCAAGTACCACAACTTTTAGGCAGGATCATACTTATCATCACTAGAGCCAATAAAACAGATTCATTTAAATACCTATTTTCACCTACTGGCATAGCAAGTGGTGTACATATTTATATATCTCTCTATATACATGCAGATAATATGCTAATATATTGTGGTTATAACTTCCAATGTTTTAGTTTCTATTGTGGAGTCTTTCTTATTTATTACCCAAGAATAATAATTATTATTATCTTTTACTTTCAGGAAGATTGAAAAAACTTTGCTTAGGACTCCTATGTGACATGATTTTAAATTTAATAGTCAGCTCATGGTCAAACTCCATTTTTAGAATTTTAATTTATTCAATATTTAGCTTTTTATGTGAACATTGAGTTTCTTTTCTTAAATCCCACTCTAAGTTCTGCTTTCTATATTTGGATTTTTAAATTACAGCTTAACATGACTAACTTTGGGCCTCTTGCTATATTTTACAATTGCTACATATGCTTTTTGACTCATTTCCATATAAATCAATCCTCTACAACTTTTATTTATTTACAGCTTGTTTTTCTTTCTCTTTTTGGACTAACTTACACGTGACCTCCCTTTGGTTGCACTTTGTGTTTGGCTATGTCTTCAATTTTCCAAAGTCATTGAATTCTGATTCAACTTTCTAAGGCATTTCCCACTGTTCTTCTCATTTCACAAATACACAAGAAACTTGGTGAATTAATCCACTCTGTCCTTTTACATTTGCAATAACTCATTTATATACATTCTTTAGAAAATGTGTATGCACATAACATTGGCCTAGAATATATAATCCATGCTCTTGAATAAACATCTAACATGTCTACTTGGTCTGGTAGTAGTGTCTTTTTAAAGCAGAAATTAGCATGACAAAATTTACTCTTTATAAATATGTGCTCCTTGTACTAACTTGTTCTCCTTAAGGTGTTTGTAAATGGGGTCTTATGAATGATAGCCTTTTTTGTTATTTTAGAATAAATCACATGTGCCCTGAGCTTTAATATGTGAAACCAATTTTACAAGGTCTCTTTTCCAGCTTCATTTTTCACCTTCTTTTGCATCACTCCAACCTTTATGTTATCAAATGTTAGATTGATAAGCATATTCATCATAATTGGTTCCTCACTTTCTATTCCTCAAAATGCCAATTGGATCCTAATGAACATGTTTTACTTGATTGGATTTCCAAGGACATCTGGTTATTTTAAACCCCTATCGTCTAACAACCTGATATCTGTCTATTGTCATTATCAATCCTTGACATATTGGAAAGGTTTTCAAACAACTTTAAGTCTTAACTTAGAGGAATCCTCCTACCAGCTCGTCCTAGTTTCTGTGACAGGAGAAAGTGTGTGCCTTTTACGTGGATACAATCCACACCACTTTCCCTCAGAGATGCCTTCTTCATCCATATCTTTATGTGTGCTGTGTTCCTTGTTATGATACTAAGGCTAATAAAAATCACAGAACTGAACCTAATTACTTCTACATTTTACATTCTATTTTCACACATTTCTGGTCAAACACAAAACAGTACAACTTTCTTCAGGTAGTTATTACACCTCCTTTTACTCTGAATTTGTTTGCTCTCCAGTCATACCTTACTCCTTGCTTTAATGTATCTCTTCAAAAATAGACTTTATAGAATTATTGATAGCCAAGATTTTTTTTCATGACTCCTAAGCATCCTTATTTCCTCTCATTCTTAACTGATGTAATTTTATTTGTTCCTGCTTAAATAATCATCACTGATCAGGCAGGAATTAAGCACATAGGAATCCATTCATTCAGTCATTTTTCCAGAAGTATCTCTTGCATGCTTGCTATGTTAGAGAGTTTTTGATAGATGCACCAACTTCTTAGAGTTGTTTCTGATTCATTACTTAGACACACTCCAAGAGGGCAGTTGGCAGTCTCTGTACCTTCGAAGAAGGAATTACTAACACCCTTATTTTCTCTTCATTCCAAGACCTAAGACCTTTATTCTCGAAGACATCCTGTTTTCATGTTTTGTTTTGTTTTGTTTTTCAATCTATAGCAGGTCTTCCCTTGCTTATGTCAGTGGACTGTCTAAATGAAGAGGATACTGGAAATCAGGATATACACAGGCTGTCAGTGTTTCTTTATGTTTCCTTTAAAGACATTTTCATAATGATTAATATAAATGAGTTAATGGAAACAAAAATGTAAACAGTAGTTACTATTCAAAAAAGAATAGTATCAATTGAAAACATACTGTGAAGTATTCAACTTCACCAGTGATTTAAAATAGAAATGAAAGCAAAATACTATTTTCTGCCTCAGAGCAAATAAAACCAAAGATAATACCTAATGTTGGTGAGGACATATTTAAAGGGACACCCATATATTGCACTGGTATGTAGGTGAGTACAACCTCTTTGGAGAGAAATCTGTAAATATTAATCAAAGATGGCAATATTGACATATATTGTAGCAGGAATAAAAGCAATGAATATGGAATGTTTTGTAGCCATTTCAAGTAAGGTTTTAAAAGAACTTTGTAATAACATCAAAATACATCTAACATAATATTACCTCCAAAAAGCATTATGCAAGTCAATGACAATTTTCAAAACTATGTTCTGAGCATTGACATAAATGCTAGAAGATAATACTTTAGTGTTAACAGATATTATGTTTGTGGGGTGGGTTATTATCTATTATTCCGTATTTCCATATTTCTTTAAATACCAAATGAAAGTAAATACAACTTAGTACTTGACAGTTTAACATTTTCAATACCAGATATGTCAATAAGGAATTCATAAAATAAAGTGCCCTGAGGGATTTCACAGACTAAATGCTTCTATTTTTTAAAATGTATTAATAGAAAAGAAGACTAAATCTATAAAAAATATTTTCATTTTATCAGTGAGTGACTTATAAGTTTAGAGAATCTTTGATGACCTGGCTCACAAAGAATATACTTCCAAGTGCACAGGGTCCCCAGCCTGATATGTGTGCCTGCATTCATGCCTGTCACTCTGCTCAGCTCCGTGCAGACAGCTTATATGAAGCGGGACTGTGTACATGTGGTCAGAGAAGAAAATCATTCCCAACAGAAAAATGCTTGTTTTTTAAAATGCTTTGAAAAATAATCTGTCATAAAAGTGTAACATTTCCACTAAATTTTTTCATGCTTGACTTTAACATTGCCTACCAACTGACTGTTACGGTCTCAACTCCTTTGATTTGTCCTAATGTAAACTCCCTCACTAATGTGTAATATATTCTTTTCCAGTTTGGTTATAGATTTCAGTCTAGCCTGAACACTCAAATATGAAACTAGCCACTATTTTATTTTTTGGCTGTTCCAATCTCCAAGATGATTGTGGGATTATAATGGATGGATTTTCCAAGTCTCTAATTCAGAATATTTAACCAAATTTTACAAAACTTCTGCCTTCTCCTCCTTCATTCTGATGACTAAAGACATGGACCATAATATGTATATACACACACCGTAGTCTGCATCCGGTACCCTTTACTGATAAAAATGAAGCCCATTAAAACTCTCATGCCCACGTTTCTCTCTAGACTTTAGAGTAGGAGAATTCTATCTTAGAATTGTTGACATTTCTCTGGAAAAACACGTTTAATTCATCATGCTTTGTGGTCAACTGTTATAAATGGTGACGAAGTCTTTTCCTTGGTCAAGCTCAGGACTCCTCAGTACTTCCACTGTCATATTTGATTAAAACATAAGTGATGAAGGGAGGAAATCTGCTATAGTATTCATCGCATGGGTACCTTAGGGTAATAGGACTATGACTGATTTAAGTTTATTTTGCATCCTGAAAAGTTTCCATAATGAGGATTGAGTTTATATCCTTTTTTTAATTAAGGAAAGACAACCCTCACTACACACACACACACACACACACACACACACACAAATAAAAAGCCAAGAGGTGAGATCGAGGCGTAAACTGGTATTGGACTAAGCCAGTAAGTACTGCTTCTCAGTTCTCAGTTCTCTAGGTTGGGAGTTTTCCTTTTGCTATTTTCATTCTCTTCCAAATCATTTTTCAGTGATCTTTAACACAAATTTCGCCTTTACTTCTTGTTCAAAATACTTCCGTGACTATCATGAATACTACTGACTGAACATTTTAAGGCATACAAAGTCTCCCGTGATATGGTACCTGTTCATTTTCCCATTCTGTACCCTGCATCTAGGCTTTTACAAAATATACCACCATGACTTCATGCCTCTATGCTATTGCTCATGCCATGGCATCCCTTCTGGGGTTTTCCCCCCTTTATCTACTTGGTGAACTTGCGTCCTTTAATATAACACAGCTCAACATAATTCTATGCTTAAACTTTACTGAATGTGCACAAAGAACTTGATCTTTCTTTCTTATTTCCCCCATTTTATTTTCCTGTTGCATTTGGGCAACTTTCATGGCACTAGTTATTTTATTAATTATTTGTATAAACTAGTATGATCCTATTTTGTTTAGCTTTCTATCACCAAGAGCCGTGAAGCACTTTGAAATCAAATAATGTTCATACGTGAATATATTAAGTAAGCGTGAAGATTTAAATTAAACTTTGTTCCTAAAAAAAATCCTTACCCCAACTCTAGCACTGATTCTGTGTGATTGAAACTTAAAATCTTTATGTCATTTTATGTCATCTTTTCTGTTATGGGAAGCCCTAGGAATGAGTCTATTGCCTTTATTCCTTGGCCTGCTTTGCAAGGGTGTGAAAGAACAATGCTGCAGTACTTCCTGTTCTACATAGTCACGTGACTTAAGCAAGAGCATGTGCCAGCCAATGAGGTCCCTTGACGGCCTGGTTAAACATGAGATTGAACGGTGAAGTGAATCACTTTTTATTCATGTTGAAATATGAATGCTAAAGTTTTGAAAATTTTATGTATAACATTTTAATAACTGAAAAAAAACTTGACTTAGGAATAGTGCTTATATTAAAATGAGTGTTTGTCATTTCATGAAGTTTTTACAAATTTAAGAGGCATAAGAGGGATATAATAGTCCACTTTGCTCTAATTGTGTTTTACTTGATATTACTGGTTGCTTTAGCTTTGAAACACAGAACAATGCTATAGTAAGAATGTAGTATACTACTCTATTAACTCAAAACATATTATATATTTGTGGAGAAAAGTTTCTAACATTCTTTTTATGAATAGTAAAAATGCTACTTGTAGGATGCTCTGATTTTTACTTTTTGTAAAAAGAACCTTGTCTTTTTACTCCAGCAGAAAATGGCAAGGGTTCAGCTTTCTTTGGGAATCTAAAATCTCTTATGAGGCATATTAGGTATCACATGTGACACAAGTAAAAGCCTATGATCCTTAGCATCTTGAAAGTTGCTACTCTTTAGGATAAGGTTGTCCATGATGTCAATGTCATTCCATTCAGCTGCATAAGCAATTCCTTTGATGGATGGCTGGTTTTCTACAACCCCAGCATTATTTTAGCAGGAGAAGGTAGTATTTGATGTGTTGCAATTTGTGCTACATGCCCATGGAACATCTTTGGACATTACCTCAGGAGGAGGGGTTAAGAGAAGGAGGAGCTGTGGCTGAAGACATTTAATGGCAGAATGAATGGAAATTCAAAGATCGCTGTGTAGTCAGCCTTAAACACTGACTGCACCCCCTCCCAGATTTCTTTTACATTAACTAAAAAAAGTCTTATCACACAATCTCATAAAATATATGTAATTTCATTTAATTTTAGTCATAAATCATCTTCAAAATGACGAGGATTTTGACAGCTTGCAAAGTGGTGAGGACAGTGAAGACTGGTTTTGGCTTTACCAATGTGACTGCACACCAAAAATGGAAATTTTCAAGACCTGGCATCAGGCTCCTTTCTGTCAAGGTAATACCCATATTGATTGTTTCTGATAAAATAGTATGGGGTAGAGTTTAGCTGTGAAGCAAAGGTGTCCCTTACAAAGCAAATACAGTTTTGAATATAGCTCCGAAGTACTAATGTATTAATATTTCCTTTACTATGGAACCTACTGAGTTAGCAAATGCTAGTTTTTATCTTATCTGAGTAAAATGACAGTAATTTTTACCCGACATAAAGAATGATGACAATTCCTGTGAACATGTAAAATGTAAGTGCACTGCTTGGAAAAGAAACATCTTCTCTTTCACAGATAGCTTTCTGTGCCTAGATACTATTGCTTACAGTTTGGATTTTAAAAAATGGGGCTGCTCATATGTGTGTGAGCCACACTATGGTATATAGTGTGTTAAGCTCTGTTCTGTAAAAAGGGCTTACTGAAAAGTTCTCTTTTGAAATATCATTAAAAAATTTTTTAAATATAATTAGAAAATATGTGGTTTTGATATTTGCAGGTCATCATGTAGACACTGCTTCAGCTTTTTCCTTTTCCTTCTGGCTGTTTTTTTGGACAGGCCAAATTTATTATTTTCATTTTGTAGAGTAATACATGGAGGCAGATAGCAGCTGATAATTCTCTCCCTCCAGAGGTATCTATAATTGAGGGGGCAAGCCCAGGAAAGAAACATTAATTGCCCTTCTTCCTGCCCCCCAGCATTGAATTATGAAATTCCTGTAGGAACCTCTGCTCCTTCCTATAACTTTATGAAGACGTTCATTATCAGAGAAACCTGAAATTACTCCAGAGGAACTTTGCCAATGAAAATAATCTTTAGTGACTATAAGTTTAAGCAATCATATTATCTTTAGATATATTGCTTCTTTAGTAGTAAAAGCTGTAAAATTTGAAATAGAAAAAAACAAAAGAAAACCTCTGTTGATGTGAAAATGGGATCTCATAGTTTGGAGTGTTGTGCTTATACTTTGTATGCTCATTGAGTTGACTAAGCTTCTATTGTTTCAGTTGCTCAAGTCAGGATTCAGTGGGGTTTTGGTTCTGACACCTGCAAGGCCAAGGAATACTCATAGATTCTTGTGGACACCAGGGATAGGAATGGGAAAGGAATGGGAGTAAAAGAAAAGGAAGAGAGATGGAGACAGGGAGAGGGGGAGGGGAGAAGTGTGAGGGATGGTGGGGGAGAGGGGAGGAGGGGGGGGAGAGAGAGAGAGAGAGAGAGAGAGAGAGAGAGAGAGAGAGAGAGAGAAACAAGCTCAAGATCCCAGGAAAAAGGAGGAAATACATATAGTAGCCTTAGTGGTGTGTTAACAACGTCAGCCTTTAACACTGAGAAGATGCTAACAAGAGGGTAGGAAATTACCATTTTAAATTAACAAAACCAGAAAAGGAAATGTCTTTTATGTGGTTATATATTCAAATATATCCAAATTTACTCTTTTTAGATGGATATTTAAAGATAGTTGAAATCATTAGGATGTAGTTACATGTGGCCATAAAGGGCACTGAGAACAGTCACTAAAGGTTAGTGGCATTATGTCTAGTTTTAGACATTTTCTTGAATTTAGTTTCATTATAGAAAAAGATGGGAAAGCCTAACTAACATCAAAGACATTGTAACTAGATGTAAACTATGAGAATTTATTGTTAGTAATACCTTAAGTGTACTCATGTATCAGCTCAGAGAAAATCAATAGTAATGAAAGTTATCCCCTATGATTATATGTGCCACCTAATACTTCAAAGTTAGGTGACTTGGAATATCTTCTTGTCACTCTGTGAGAAGGCAGGTATGTAGGTAAGGATAGGCGCATCTTCATCAGACACCAGAAACCGTGAAATTGAGTGAGTACTGACTTAAAATGGTGGAGATATGATTGAGATTAGAATCCAATTCTCCAAGATCACAATAAGTCCATACAACCACCACCACAATCACAACCACGACAAAATGGTGTAATTATGTGGATGGATTACTGTGAAAGCAGTTCTAGCTCATGGTGACAGATCTGTTTCAAGGGTCTGTCACAGTGCACAGCTAAGAATGACAAATTTATAGGAGGACTAAGCCATCATTTCATGGTGTAAAAGCCATTACTCACATTCAATCATTACTGGCCAGAGTTTTGGAGGAATGCCAAGCACAAAAAATAGAAGTTCTTGAACTTCACAATAGTGAATTAAAATTCCATAGAGCAGCCCAAGGGGACTTGTGTTATTATTCACTTATTTTAAATAGTCCTCTACCTACTTTTCTTCCTGCCTTCACCTTAAAATCTCAACTGTCTTAGAAAAATATAGCCAAATTTACTATTTTTAGATTGACATCATATTTTAAAGACAGTTAAAATCATTAGGATGTAGTTACATAATGGTCAGTGAAGGGCACTGAGAACAGTCACTTTAAAGGTTAGTAGCATTATGTCTAGTTATAGACGGTAAATGGATTGTGAAAGACACCCTGTGGTCACATCTATAATCATTGCCCTGTAAATTGGGTTGCTTTTTCGACGTATTTAGAGGTCGCTTTTCCTCTCTCTTTGATGACAGACAGAGAGGGTGGGTTTGGCAACAGCAATGACGCACTTATAATTTTATGTGGCCCTTCCCTGGGTATTTGTCGGTAGCTAATATTTATAGAGTGCCTTGTCAGTTGACACAGTTGTATTTTACTTACAGGAAAGAGGAAATAATTTCAAGGTTCTCTGTATTTTAAAGAAAGTTGATATCAGGGGTGTAAATAATCAACAACCACAAAATTGTAAATACTAAGAAGTTTTAGAGACCATAATCTTTTTCCATTAGTATTGAAAAGGTTCAGTGCTCATTATTACAAGTTGCAACAGTATAGTGGGATATACCCTGGATGGGGCACAAAAAGATCTGGATTCTAACCCCTGTTACGCATTTCCTAATGCTCTGATCTTGGACAAGTCACATGTTCTCTGAACCTAAGTTTTGTCATCTGTATAGTGGAAATGATGACTGATTTACTCGAAAAAGTATGTGATTGTCACACATGAACAATTTTTAAAAATCTTTAAAGTTTTAAATTTAAACCATTAAACTGAATGTTTTTAAGCAAAAACTGGATATTTAAAAAAAATTCCATTCTATACAGTAGGAGGAGTTAGTAGAGGGTTATGTCAAAGAGTCCTTATGTTTTTCAAGTTGTTGCAATGACAAGGTATTTGATAAGAATTCTCAAATATTTATAATAATGATTTGTTCACCTTTGCCTTATATTAAACATCTCTAAGAAGATATTTCTTATAATAAATCAGACTCAAGGAAAATGAAGCAAATAATCTTTTTTTTTTCAGTATGGCAAATTTAATTCCAAAAGGCAGAATAGACACCATAATAACCTATTTCATTCATTCATTCATTCATTCTTTTATTCATTCATTTATTCTTTAGTAAACATGAAACCTCTACCATGGGAGTATACAGGAAGAATGATAAATAGAAGTAAGTGGGAAGAGGATAGTCTCTGATTTCAAGAAACTTACAGACTTAAGAATTCTGAGTTCTCAAATCTGGGAAAGTCATCAAGACTAAATAGTTTTATTTTTACTTGTAAATGAATTTGGAAATCAAAGGTATTAAATTGTAAAGGTTAAGTTCCCTATGAATAGAAAAGTGTTCAATAAGTACTCCTTCTAACATTAATCCATTCATTTTTTAACAATGGTGACCTGTGTTATAATTAAGCTAGGAACCTAACAATCTAAGTGTCCTCTCTGATACTTCAGCTATGAATAAGCACTGGGAGTCATTATTTCGTTTGAAAGGCATTCATTTTGTAAGATTTTATATTCTGATTTTGACATAGAAGTATCTATTCAGTTCAGTCTTAAGGAGCTATTGTCATTTGATTAGAAATTGGCAACTATAAAAACTCCTACAATTAGAATCATTTACTTATATTGTAGTAGCTTTATAGATATTCACAGGAAATATAACTCATTATTATATAGGAGCTTCTGTACACATTAGATGTAAGAGTGGGGATAGGGTTATCACACACTTTTAAAAATAACTATTTTATTGGACATTTACTACATATAGACATATTTTTAGGACTGGATTTCATCTATGGCAATCTACATTTTTGAAATATTAATTGGGTTCAGTCCCAAATAAGCTGTTGCAGAATTAGTTTGCCTGATGGACAACTTTACATATTTTTGGCATGCAATATTTCTCTAATTGGGAGATGGCCTTTCTTTTGAATATTTTTATTTTCTCCATTTTTTATATCCCCAATTTTCTAAAATATAGATTCATTTATTTGTTACCAACAATGCCTCAAAATTATGTGCTTCTTGACATAAAACCCTTGAAAAAACTATAGGTTAAATGTCATAGACTAGGTTAAGTGAGTGAGATAGACACCTGAGATGCAAAATTTAAGGAGGCTGTCACTGTTAGTGTCATGGAGTACCTCTTTGGGTGTTAGGCCCTAAGCACATCACTCAGTACCCCAGTCCCAGCTTTGGGTCAGAAGCTAAGCATTCTGGCTGTAGAACTGCCTAAGGGACTAGTACTAATCTTGACCTATGCTTTCCTCTCTCTCATTCCAATTTGCTCATGTCTAGCCAGACTTTCTGATGATCTAGAGGTGACATTAGGTCTTATTGCTATGGAAATGGAGACTATTCCTCTGCCTTTACATCTCTATTAGATTTTCTTCATATTTCCAACTTGTTCCAAAAATTGAGGGGTGCTGTAGAAAGTTTTCAATATCTCTTATGCAATGGTCATGCTAGAATTTACTTTGAGCCTTCAGGAGGAGTTTGGTATGCCATACTGACTGCCCTTGATGTGACTCATAGTTCCTGGGGCATTTGCAATGAACGGAGGCCCGAAGAAAGCTGCACGGGCCAAGGTCAAAGTTTGTGTTAGGCTCCTCAGCCCTAGGGATCTTTAGCTTCCATTTGATTTTCTTCATGTGATCTAAATGAGTTTAACTTATAAAAATATTTTCAAGGCTACTCTGTTTTCTTTTTTTTTTTTTCAACTTGTTAAATGCTATACATTGATCTTTTAAATTTCACAGGGAGGTAATTGACTAATTTGAAGTTCTCGTAAATGAATCAGTAGGGTTGCTATATTACTAAAGAATTTTTCTAAGTTTCTTCTATAATGCAGAATGAAATATAAGACCATTTTAATTTATTACCATACAGTTAAAATTAGCTTATTATATCTAGGTTCCTCCAGGATTCTGAACAACTTGCCACATAGCAGATGCTCAGTAAGGCATATTAATAATCCTACACTTTATGAACATACTTTGTAATGAAGTTTTTATAAGTGCTATATTTCATTTACAATGAGAAATCTTATTAGAATAAAATGATTCATGAATCTAAATCTTTTGTTTATTAATGTTCAAACATAAAATACTCAAGTAAATTAACCTTGTGATTTTGTCCCCCTAATGTTGGCTTATGTTTAACCAAAGACCGATGACTTAATATTAACTTAGAATGTTTGTAAGATTATTAACTTAGAATGTGGTAAGACCTAATTGATTACTGCTGTTACAGTGCTTCAAAATTTTGAAGTGTTAGGCCTTGTAACCGCAGAGAAGTCTCATGAAATATTTCAAAGACAAATTGTGCTGAAATTCTAAATTTCAAATATCCGTATCTTAATAGTATAACTCCAACAATAAAAAAATAAGATTTCATTTACTTGATTGTAACTTTTTACCATATTATCTACACAATAATTACCCGAAATAAATTCTGGCTTTAGGCTTTCTACTTTCCAGCGCTTAGTTCAGATTTATTTTTTAAGAGGATGAGTACTGAGGCATACTAATAGCTAAGAAACATCAGGTAAGCCAGAAGGCAAGTATGTTATATAGCTTTAGGCCTTGGTGAAAATGGAAAAAAAACCATGTGGTGCCTCTACTTTTTCTGATGTGCAAATAATTTACGTAGATAAATGATTCAACAGCAATACAGCAATCCCAGAGTAAATTATTTTCATTTTTACTACTAGCTTAAGGGGATTATTGACTTTATAATGGTGTTTTTTTTTTTTTTTTCCAAACCTTTTATGAAATCTGTTGCTGAATTAGCTTAAGGCTTTACATCCAGAACATTTTAGTGGTGGAGTCTCTTATCCAGGAGAAGAAACATTTCTGTTCTTCCTATTTTACAGACATGTAAGTGCTGCAGTTAAAACAAGGACACATGGTTGCCTGTTTTTGTACATAAAACAAAATAAACGTTAGCAAATCTGGTTAGAATTTTAATTAGGCTTCAAACAACAGATGGGTCTTTTTAATTTGAAGTTTTGTTATTGTACTTATATATCTGATGCCATAGTTGTTGTTTAACCTGGCTTCAGAATGTTCTAAGTCATTTCTTCTGCTGTTATTTTATTGCTTACTCACGAGCTCATTTACATACTGAACGTTATCGCAATACAACACAAATTTAATTTTTCCTTTCCTTTTCTTTTTTTGAGAATAGGTTGTTTAAATCAAATAATAAGTAAGGATTCTTGTTTTATATGGCTGTCAACAATTCTACAAATAGGACATTTTAGGGCAATGCTGTTTATAGTTGACATATTTCTTCCACTTCAACCTAAATATTGTCATGTGTTTGTAACATAACATTCTGTTTTTCAGTTTCAATGTGTTTCTTTCTCTTATAGTCCTGTAAGTTCCACATATACAAAAACCTAATGCAATTTTAGGCTGCAAGAAAAGTCTCATTTTGACTTGTTTTCCGTCTTGATATAAAAGACCCAAAGAAAACTGGTTCGAAGTAAAGGATCGATATCCTTAGAGTTAGTTCAGAATGCTGATGGGTTGGAAACGATACATGAACAATGAGTAGATGATTTTTAATAGCATAATACTGAATGCAAAGGAAAACCTAACAATAATGATAAACACTAGGCTGCTTCAAAAACTTTTATAGATTAAATTATAAATTATGTTTGAGTTTTGGCTGTTACTTCCTAAGACTAAGCCCTCTAAATCAGTTTAGCATAGCACCAGGGACACATGTTCAAACCCTTTTCAAGGGGAATGTAGCTGTGTGACTCTCATTAATAGCTGTTGCATTATTCCTATTCTGGAAAAGACTTTGAAACATCTACCCTTTTCAACTGAATCTCAAACTGAGAGTATTAAAGTGAGAAATTGGAGTCACTTCTTTGTGGTCCCATAAAGTTAATCAATCATCTTACTAAGAAAGGAAAATAGACCCATAAATGTAGGCTTACAGTGAATTTTAATTGTGAGGAAAATTTAAAACCCCTAAAAGAGATGAGATGTTTAGAGAAATTTCAGATCTTGAAGTATTCTCTTTGGTAATATCATTAGAAAATTGAAATATTGTATGACAATGGTGAAACAATAATACCAACATCCACAGCAGACAAACAAACAAATAGCCATTGAGAGTTTATTGGAATTTCTACTTATATGTAACCCCCCCTCACAAAAATGTATTTTCATTAAAAATGACTTATAACTTGTGAAAGAATCCTCAGACTTTACAAATATTAAGAAATGAAGCATTAAATTTAGTTTAGAATGCTCATTGTAAAAGTAATTTAAGAATGGGGACCGGGCGTGGTGGCTCACACCTGTAATTCCAGCACTTTGGGAAGCCAAAGCAGGCGGATCTCTTGAGGTCAGGTGTTTAAGACCAGCACAGCCAACATGGTGAAACCCCACCTCTACTACAAATACAAAATTAGCTGGGTGTGGTGGCACAAGTACCTGTAATCTCAGCTACTGGGGTGGCTGAAACAGGAGAATTGCTTGAACCTAGGAGGCAGAGGTTGCAGTGAGCCAAGATTGTGCCACTGCACTCTAGCTTGGGTGACAGAGAGATTTCATCTCAATAAATAAATAAAGAAATAAAAAATAAAAGTAATATAAGAATGGAGATCATATAGTTATTTTTGTAATTCAGTTTAATTTAGAAATAGGAGTACTAAATACAATTATAAAGTAAGATTAAACATGGAGCAATTACATATACACAGGAAAATTCAGTTTTAGTCCTAAATATTGTGTGTGAAAAAATCTACAGTGTTACGAATCTTCCTCCAATAAATTTGCAGACAAAAGAAACATTTAGTATTACTAGGCCGTAGAGACTAGTAATTTAATCTTTAATTTTTAAATTCATATGAAGTAACAAGAGAACACAATTTTTCACTACTTATTTTATAACCTGATTGACTCACAGATTCACAATACTTGTAGGCTCCAGACTAAAAAATGCCAGACTGTTAGTGGAAACTAGCCTTAAGGCATTTTTCTTGATATCCATATTAGCTACAATCCCTGGCCTATTTCTTTGGGGTATGTTTACATGTTTTATGAATATAACTACATGGGTGGGAGAAGAAAAACATACAAACATAATTCCAAAAAGGTGGAGATAATGTTATTAATTGTAGCCACAACTTAAACATATTGGTTCAAAAATTTAAACATATTTGTGTGTTTTATGAGATTCAAACAAAATCTCATAAAAACGTAAGATTTTTAGAAAGTACAGAAAAATCTCTCTTTCTCTCTGTATGAATTTTATTTTAGGCAGTTGCATGCTAAACTTGTGCTTAGTTGTTCAAATTAAGTGAATGTTCACATGTGGCCTCCACTCTTGAACATCAGGTAACTTGGAAGTAACATTAACTTTGGCATAAAGACTTTGATCATTTGGTTTAAGTACCTAGCATGAGTTAGGTTCTCTGTAAACAAATGCTGAGATGATGTTTGGGGAGCATGCTGTCTATTAGGGATCAGCCTCTGTGAAGCTTCAGAAAGTAGAACTGGACAGAGAACTAAACTGTAATGCAGTTTTGATAAAGCCATGGCCAACTGGATAGGAAGCTGTTGCCCACCAGACTTCCCTGGACGGGACCTGAGCCTTTATATCTGGGCCTGACTCGGTCACTGGCCATGGCGTATTCCAGGAAGGTCATGGGGCAATGCAGCCGTCTACAGCTGAGACAGACCCTGAACAATTTGACAGCAGGAGATGGTTTGCTGACCTCACTCCTCACAGCAGGGCAGCAAGTCTTTCCATTATTAATATGAATAATTATCTATGTTATCTAGAAATTGAATCCTCTATCACTGGGGAAAATGGAGGGGGGACGGAGAGGTAGATCTCCTTATTCATCACAGCATCTAGGGTTCTAACAATCTTCAAAGCTTGAGAACTCAAGGGCCTAGGATCAGTGCAAATTGTTCTCAAAACCTGCTGGTTCTCATCAGACTTTAATGACTCAAATAATTAATGACTTGACATTTCACTCTGACAATTTACAGATTTATAGATAGGTAGTTCTTGGTTGACCTGGGCCTGTTGTGGCTTATCCATGGCAATTTTGAATTAAGGCTCTTATAATAAATTTAAATAGAGTTCATGCTTAAATTTCTTTTCTTCTTTTTTCTTTTTGAGACAGAGTCTCACTCTATCACCCAGGCTGGAGTGCAGTGGCGGGATCTCGGCTCACTGCAAGCTCCGCCTCCCAGGTTCACACCATTCTCCTGCCTCAGCCTCCCGAGTAGCTGGGACTACAGGCGCCCACCACCACGCCTGGCTAATTTTTTTGGATTTTTTAGTAGAGACGGGGTTTCACCGTGTTAGCCAGGATGGTCTCCATCTCCTGACCTCGTGATCCACCCGTCTCAGACTCCCAAAGTGTTGGGATTACTGGCGTGAGTCACCGCGTCAGGCCGCTTAAATTTCTTTTTATCCTCACTTAAGAAATTGGAAAGCAGAAATAAAAGTAAGCTTAGAAAAAGAAAAAGAGGTTATAAGTCAGACTGGATTCAGAAACTGCTGCTCCTCCAATTGCTAGTAGAATGATCTTTACTTCTCTGAGGCTCAGTTAGCTCGTGTAAAATGGAGATTTCGATATTACCTACATCTTTTGTGTGTGTGTGTGTGAAGATTAGATAAGAAAACCCACTAATGGCTTTAAAGATAGTATTCAGTACATTCATGTTAACTATTATTAAGGATGTCATAGGGAATTGATCAGGATGGAGTTCTTGGTGACACAACATGCTCCCAAACCCTACTTTTTCAACATAGCTTCATAATTCTATTTGAAGTAAGATACATTTCCCAGAACAGTATAAATTTATTATTCAAATCCAAATTCTCAACTTATTTGTACAACTGCATATAGACTTTAATAAACATAGACAAGTATTTATGCAACCCAGTTTATGTCTTAATAGGTTATCAGTAAAGTAATGGCAGAAGGTAGAAATAGGATAGTGACAGGACAATCTACTTCTACCAGACATGCTTAAGAAATGTTAATGCTTTACTTTATCCAAATATCAGTATTACAGTTTTTATTAAGGGAGGCATTTTAACATTTGAACTCACACTAGAGAAAGCTTAAAGTATACATTATCTTTAGTTACTATTTCCAAAATTAATTATACTTACATTTATTGAATGCCAAAGATGTACCAGGATTATACATAGACCTCAACAACAAAAACAATAAAAATATAATAGATTTGGTATTTTTAATAGAGGGAGAAAATGGGATAATTATTAGTTATAACATAGTTGGGGAGTAGGTATAGAAATGTAATGTTGTCAGCATGAAACCACATCAGTGAATTAAAACAAATTTATTGCTGACATACAGTAAAATTTGGCAAGCATTTTAGATGAAAAGTAAGGGAAGAAAAAGAGAATGCTTGGGTTATATATACTTAATGCAGCTTTATTCCGAAGATTAGATTTCTACGTAACATAGATAATTAATATTAATGATAGAAACAATTCATGAGGAAACCTAAAGAATGACATTTAGAAATCACCTTTTAGGGTCTTCCTCTGAAGACATTACTTATATGACACCTGACTGGTAGATGAAAGCCTAAGGGTACCATTTGGGCAGTAATTGCCACCCAGCCTTAACTCATTCCTTACTTTCATCTTCTATCTTTTAGCATGAACTATACCTGTGTGAAATATTTGTCTTTGCTTTCAAGAGGAGAAGATGAAAATTGGTAAAATAACCAGAAGTCAGTGAGCATCAAAGAATTATTTTGAAAACACCATAGTGTCAGCACTGTCACATGCTAATGTCACATAATGAAGTACGTTTCTATGCATTCACCAACTGTGTAGTGAGAATATTACTGTGTAGACAACAGTGGGGTATTTAAATGGGGATACAACATGGAATTAGGCATTGTGCTTTCTAGATGCAACACTGAGAAGTTAGAATCTAGTATGGTAGAAAAATACCTTTAGCAATTCAAAGGTAACACACAACAGTATACACCAAACGCAGTCAGTGGAAGCACAAGAAAATCGGTGATTAATTCTGACTTAGTACATACCATGGGTACTAGGAAGCATTGCCAGGATATAAAAAGGCAACAAGGAAGACATTTATGCACAAAGGACTGACAAAGAGAGGTAGGGAATCTAAGGTATTCCATATAGAGAGCGGGCCAGATGAAAGGACTTTGAATGTGAATTGAGGAATTTGGGGATTAGTGTCATCCAATTAATGTTTAAGAAAACCTTGACTCTACTTCATAGGATGGATAGAAGCAGGGAGAGATTGGAGGCAGCCAGAACAATTAGGAGGCAATAGTAGGTGATGGTGGGATTTTTGTCTTGGGTGGTCATGCAATTTCGTATAGTGTGAAGTTAATTCTAAAAGCAAATAGGTGACTATTTATTAGTTATAGCCATTATCATTATTAGATACTATGTGATGAGGTAGAACTATTTTTAATTGGAGTATTATTTAAGTAACTAGCCTGTAGGACCAGGTGTGACTTGACAGTTGTAACTCCAAGATATACTGGGAAAATATGACAGAGAGAGATTGAGACTCCAAGAAACTTAATGTTTCAGGTTTTAAAATATTTGTAAGACTAACCACTGCTAGAAAAAACATTGCATTAGATATCTACATTTTAGATGACAATCCCACCAATAATAAGAAAAGTGAATTAAGAATTTGAAACATGGTTAAAATAAAAAATTCTATGCAGTGTAAGATGAAAAAATAAGTGTTTAATATTTTCAGCATTGAAAGAAATAATCAGGACGATGGGTGTGGGTAGGAGAGCATATGCTTGTATATTTTTTCTATTATAACTTTTCCTCTCTTATCAAAGTCATTATTTAATCATTTAGAAATATTCTGCTAAATAGTCAGTAGATTATCTGACTAAAATAATTTCACTAAAGTGTGAACAAAGCTTAGTTACTTGTCTACTCTGTGCTAGCCACCGATATAGGCTGGAGGTGCAATAGTGAATGAAGCAGACCCAATACTCTGCCCACATGAGGTTCACTTTCTAATGTGATGAAATAGATAATAAATAAATCACTAGATGGTATGTTAAAAGGTAATGAGTGCTATGAAGAAAGAGCAGACCAAGGAGAAAGAGGGCTGGGGAACATATTGTAATTTTAAATGAGGGCGTCAAGGTAGACCTCTCCGAGAAAATGACATCTAAGCCAAGAGGAAGGGATCTTTAAATTTTGGATTTTAAATTCAAAATTTGGCAAGCTTTTGTATTGAAATTTTTATTTTTATTGCTTAAAACATCAGTGGAAAAGAAAGGGCAAATTCTAGTGTTAAAGCTTAATCTCTCAAGGGAAAAATATTTATCTTTGCTTTTCCATGTGTTTTAGTGATGCCTCAGTGATATCCTTACTGAAGTTTTCTCTGTTTTGTAATCCATTTCCTTATCTAGCCTTTTACTAAACGAGAAGACTGGAGACATTCATCCGTTTATCTACAGAGCCTAGCAAGGTGCTTGACACCTGGTAGGAGTTCACTGTCTGAGACTTGAATGTCTAAATGCTCTTATTGGCATATACATTTTTATTAAACACATAGGGATCATGTCATGATAAGGTCCTTTATTTTATAGAACTCACATTTATATAATCCTTTGGTTACTTTTCCTGACATTCTACAAGAATATACACTTCTTTTCATTAAGATTTCCTTTGTATTTCCCCTTTTCAAAGTGTGAAGTGCTCTGGCAGTAGGCACTTAAATTATAATTTAATGTTATAATCTAATTCCTCGCCTGCAGACCTCTGTCAACTAGGACTGAGGATACTAAAATATCTTATGATGGTAACAAGGTGATTTCTTTTATACTCCTTGGAATGAAATAGCATTTGGGGAACTGTTAGTTAGAAGAAAGGATTCCAAATAATAGCTCTTTGTTCAGAGTTCGTCCATCAATTCATAGATAAGTCAACTGGCACTCATCATTTTAAATTCATCAGGGGCCAGTGTAGTTAAGAGGAATATAAAGAGTACTTTAGCAATAAACAGAGGCCTTGTTACAATATAATGTGTAGTAGGAAAGAGGATTGGAAGATCTATAAAAACTGCCAAAAGAACCAAAAATATAATTAAAGCAACAAAAAGACATATTGAACACAATCTCAGGGACTATTTCAGGCAATAGCAAATGTCTCTTCAAATATAGAGATGGAAAGTAAAATAGAAAACTAGTTTCATGAAGGGAGTGAGAAAAATCCCAAACAGAATTATAGGAATAGGCTCACAAGTGTTGATTTTCTTATGTTATTTTTTACCTTTCTTTAAAATGATTAGAAAGTGTCTAACCCAGATATCGGATAATTTGAAATTCTCAGATGAGAATAGAGACAAGCAAAATAAAAATATAAACCAAGGTAATATCTTAAGCAAGCATGGTTCAGAGTAGCATAGATAAACTGATACACAGAAAACAAGTGAAATTTACAATTTACGCCCAATTTTGCCAACTAAATACAGTTGTTTTAGGTTCTATCAAAGTTACATCTTATCTAAAATTTTTTTCTTTTTCTTTTCGTTTTGTAAAAGCATGTAGGTTTACACATGATTTCCTCAAGAACTAAAAAACAGTATTTCCAGTAGAAAATATATTTCGATGGTAAATTTTCATTACTTAGACCAAGGGTTTCACCTAATAAAACACATCAGAGTTACCTGGGGAGTTTTCCTAACAAACACACTTCTACTCAGACCCATTAGCAGAGATATTTGAATAGCTTATAATAATCTTTGGAAATACACCGAATACTATCACTCTTACTTTCTAAAATCTTCAACTTCTGTCTTGAATTATAGTTAGACAACAATTGGCAAATTAAAACAAAATTTAGAATCAGAATAGCATGTTATCAGAAGTGATATGTAAGTTGATTTCCTGGGTACAGAAGCAGAATTCAGACTTCTGTATAAGATCATCTCTTCTGTAGAAGTCTGGTCATCACTTATAGTAAATAAATAAATAATTGTGGTTTCCTTTGTGCTGAGTAATTCTAAAATATTTTTAAATTTAATAAAGACAAACTCCAACTATTTAAAGTGTCAAGCTTGAGATTTCAAACACTGGGTCGAAGGAGATAGATAAAACTTTAACTCAAAGATAATTTGATAAGTCAAGCAAAGGACAAGATATTTTTGGTTAATGTTGCCCAGGAACACACATATATGCTCACTCACACATATACAAACATACATAAAATGTGCAGTACAGTACATTGTTCAATCTTTCTCAGAAATACGAACTTGAAATTCACATATTGTACCTCTGATTTAAAAAAGAAACTAATAAAATTATCTGTTGAGAGGAACATCTTAAACATATCCCATCAATTTTAATGGAAAACATTAACATAGTTTTGTGTGTAAATGTAAGTTAATATGTATACACACTCACACATAAACAAGATGTTGGAACATAGCATATTGGTTTAAAGGTAATCAAGACATTCTTTTACATTGCAGAACACAATCATTCTAATAACAAGAGACTCGGGTGCTTCGGATCTAAAAGAGGCATCTTATTTCTACAGAGAGAATTATTATAGAAAAAGAACGGGCTTTCTTCATTTTAACATTTGAAAAGTTTAGTGCATGTTATAAAGCAAAAGGAGCATAGAAACAAAGGTCTAGAAATCATTTATGGAGTTCCTGCTGCCTACTAAAGTTTGTGTGTGTGTGTTTGTATGTATGTATGTGTATGTGTATGTGTAATGGGAGTGGAGGTGGGGTGGCAAGATTTAAAAGGATTAGGCACTTTGGCCTCAGTCCTAAAACTGTGAGGGAAGTAAAATGAATAATTAGTATTATTTATTTATTTATTTTTGTCTTCGATGATTACACTTAAACCTTCCAGAAAGAATAGCCCAATGATCTTCCTTACTTCAGGAAATTCGACTCATGGCCAGACTTCTTTTCTCTATGTCCCTGTCCATCCCCTTGACTGCTGATTACTTTGAAGCAAATCTCAGATATCATACTATTTTATCCTTGAATATTACAGTGTATATCTTTTAAAGGCAATGACTAAAAATATAACTGCAATCCTAAGATCAATCTTAAAAAATTACACTTCATATAATCAAATATCAATTTATGATTCTAATTTCCTCAATTATTTCAGATATGTTTTTCTTTATAGTTTAATTTTTAAAAATCACATTCTAATTAGCTTGTCCTATAGAGTTTCTTAGGGAGTCTATATTTTGTCTCCCAAGGTGTAGCTGAAAACATTTCTTTCTCCCCTGAATTTTATGGAAATTGAGAGTTAGATTTAAATGGTTTCAACAACAGAATTTAGGGTATTTATAAGGAGTAAATGATGTCTGCTTCTTAGATGTTTTTCCAGTTGTTCCTCTTCTTAGCTAAGAATTTGGTAGACCCTGGCTCAAAGATTATTATGGCAAAGTTATCCAATTCTGAACGCCATAGTATAGAGAAGGAAGTAGACATGGATATAATTAACTCTAATAAAAAGCAAAATACAATATACTTCTAGAATGTTCCACAGTGCTTGGTTTTGTGTCAGTATTAAGAGAGTGATAAAGTTTCAGTTTCTTCATGAACATAATTCTGGCATGGAGAGGGCAACCCTTAGGACAACTCCATCAAACACAAGAGCTCTGCAGAACACAATTTGATAGATAATCTTGAAGATTCCTTCTGGCTCTAAATCTCAGAGTGATGCTGAGCTGTATGGTACAATTCACAATGTTTTTGCAAACTCATGAACTTTCCTTAAAGCTGTTCTTGAGCAAAGCTAGAGAATGATAAAGGGGAAAAGATAGACATATAACATTTCAGCTAAAGTGAAGTATTTCTGGCTTGTCAACAACTCTACAAGTAAACTTAGAATAGACAATGTATCTGCATGCTTCAGTTCCTCTTCCAAGAAAACAAAACAAAACATCTGCCAGTTACAGGAGCCATATATCTGAAGAAAAGTGACAAGCAATAGGAAAGCAACTGGAAATCTGGGCATTGTGGTTTCATTAAATATACTATGCCTTTATTTAATATATCTGTGTATTTTACCTTTGGAATATTTTTGTGTGTTTTGTATTGTGTATTCTGCTAAGATTCATGCAACTGTTTCTTCAGGCACAGACAGCACACATTGTCCTGGAAGATGGAACTAAGATGAAAGGTTACTCCTTTGGCCATCCATCCTCTGTTGCTGGTGAAGTGGTTTTTAATACTGGCCTGGGAGGGTGAGTAATGCTTCTTTTCCAAGGCTTTATTCTTCCTCTATGTAGAGAAATAACCGGATGATCTCACTCGTGGTGGCAAGTTGAAATCACTGCATCATAATTAGACTTCATATTGTCCTGAAGTTGCACCGTGCCTTGTGCATAGCCTACTGCAGCCGTCCTTGAAAGAAAGTTAGACATGAACGTCCTGCTACTGTAAATGAAAGACAACATGGGCATGCTGGTGGTCCCCTGGATAAAGAGAACAAAATGAATTCTAGAAACTTAGATTGTGAGGACACAGGTTATGTGAGATTACCAAATGGTTTATCTAAGGGGAGGTATGGGTCTAATTAAGGTGAAAATTGGAGCAAGGAAAAGAATGGATAGTACATTCTAGTGTCATTTCATTAGGAAAGAATCAATTTTGCACATCTAATATGAAATACTATAAGGAGATAAGAAAGTCCTTGGGTATTTTATGTAATTTTGCACTCTAGTAAGAAAGTTGAAATAACAGATACATTTATTATGTTTAATCAATGAGAGAGCAGCTGTGTAGATCTAATATTTTCAGTAATTATCAACTATGACCTGCCTTAGTATTTAAGACCTGCTAACACGTACAGCAATGAAAATGAGAGTTGCTACAGAAATTAAGTGACTGGTTTTACCTAGTTAATAAATGTTTGTTCACCTGGGAATCAGGAGGCTAAAGTTCTAGTCTCAGTTCTAAGGATAACTATATAATATTGGGAACATCACTTAAGCTTTTTGAGTTCTAGTTTCTTCATATAAAAAGTGGGGGGCTGGATTAGATACTAATTTAAACTGGGGATTTAAACATGTCTTAAAAACATGACTAGATTGATTGAAGGGGTTTCCAATAGAGATTCAATCCAACTAGTATTCTATGAAATATTTGATAAATTCTTTAGAGAAATTTGAGTTAGCCTCATAAAGACAAGGGGGCATTAGGTTCACCGATACTAGTTGACCAAACTTCCATTATATTATTAATTTATATTCTTTCTTAAAGTCTTGCCTCCCTGTGTGAAATGAAGAATATTAGATGGGTTTTTAAATAGTTCCACTGGTGAGAACATTAAATTACAGTGTATTGAAACCTGTTTGCAAAGTTTTGCTTCACCAGGCAATTATTTAAGCTTTTTGACAGCACTAATTACTAGCTGTGTTAATATACCTGCCAACAAACAACTGTTTAATATAGATCAGAATGATGGAGGGCACTAGAGTTTTCTTCTCTGTGATAGATTACAGGTAATAAATCTTGTCACATCACACAAGTCAAACAGGAGCTGTTGGATTAATTTGCTCCCAACATTGTAGTTCTCTAAAACAAAGTGTATTTATTCATTTACTGAAGAGTATTGTAAGCATATGTTTAAAGGGAATGGTCAGTTCTTTTATGGAAAGAAAGAAGAAAGAGAAGTAAAATCAAATTAATTAAAGTTTTTTTTTTGATGTAGGAAAAGGCATTCATTTATAAGATTAGTCCATAGACCCTATTTTTCCATTGAGAAATGCTGCTTTCATTCATTACGTGCCTCACTCAGTAAGGTGGTTGATAATTAAAGGGGTTATTTTGTTTTTCATCTTCAAGCAATGCTTTATATTGTGGGCAGGCCTTGGTTAAAAAATTATCAGTTCCTGACAGATAAGAGACAGCTGAGAAATTAACTGATGGAAGCTGTGGATAAATACCACAGCCCTCAAGTCCCCTTAGGGATTGCAGAGCTGGAAGAGTAAGTATGTTGTTGACAAAGTTAGTTCTGGTAGGCGCTAGTCTGGATGGTGTTGAAGAATTTATGTTGACTACTGCCTGTGTTAAACTTTATTGCTTTCAAAATCGTTGATTCTGTCCCCCTGAGCACCTAAATTCACTTTCAGTTGTAATCCACAAAAAAGATTTGGCTTAACTCATTTTGCAGAAAGTGAACATGGAAGAGAGCAGAAAAAAAAACCCCTGAATTGCAATGTATTCCAGTGCATAGAAAAAGTGTAGATAGCTCCTGGTATTTATGGGAATAGTGTTTCTTCTTCTTAAGAATAAGAAATGTGTGTGTGTGTGCATATATACACATATGATATGTATATGCACACACATACACACACATGATATATTTGTATTTTTCCTCTCACCCAAACTTTAAAATATAGCCCTCCTGCATTCCTCCCTAATTACATATCAGCATCTTTTAACTTAGAAGTCAGAAAGGCCTCAAGTCAGGTCTGTCAGATGAATTTTTTTTCTTAGCAGATAATAACTCCCAAACTTATATGCTTCTTTCTAAAATTAAAATATTTTAAAAATCAACTTTATTGAGTTATTCTTTCATATAAATTAACTTACTTATTTTAAATATTCATTGAATTTTAATAATCATATATACTCATGCAACCATCACTAACACAATCAGGATACTATTCAGTATCCTAAAAAATATCAAGAAAAGCTTTTCAATTTTTTGATGGTTACTATCTTGGTGAAACTGGCAGCCCTCAACAGTAAATATCAGTTTGTGCTCAATGATATCTGGTAGGCCAGGGAAGTCTTTAGAGTATCTGCAAACTTTAAATAGAGCAGCAATATTTTAAAAATTAAGATGCTAGAAAGGGATTTTTAAAGGAATTTAAAAATATAAAGAAATTGAGGGGATAAAACTTATATGAAAATATACCTTGGTATTCATGAGTTGGTTTTTCTTTATATCAATTATATCATGGTATAAATTTTTATATTCTGTCGTAAAATTTCCCTAGGTTTGCTAAAATCTAGAGACATTCTTGTTGGATTCTTCTCATTTTCAAGGGTTACATAATTCAGAGCATGTATGCAGATTATAGCTTTGTAGTTACATACATTACTTGTTGATACTTTTTTGGCATGTTTACCCAGGTACCCAGAAGCTATTACTGACCCTGCCTACAAGGGACAGATTCTCACAATGGCCAACCCTATTATTGGGAATGGTGGAGCCCCTGATACTACTGCTCTGGATGAACTGGGACTTAGCAAATATTTGGAGTCTAATGGAATCAAGGTAGTACCAGTGATGGTCATTTAAAAAGTCTCAATTTGAGGGAGTATAGTTAACTTATTCTTAAGAATTAGGATGGCCAAAGTTTCTTCCTCAATATGGTAGTACAAATCATTAAGCTCAAGTATTCAATCTTATTCCTAGGTATATGAGAATAATCTTTAACTTGACAGTATTTTGAGTTTCATTTCTTAGGGCACTTTGAATTTTAATGCATTGGATGAAACTTGGCTTAACTTGAAAAAAAATGTTGCTATAAGTTCAAATAACAACTGTGCTATAAAATAATTGGGGAAGAATCACCTTTTAAAAGGAGGAGTTTAGTAATCAATTCTGTATCAATTATTTGCTTTTTAAGCTTAATCTCTAGGGGATGATTTAAAGATAGCTTTTATGCCAGTCTAAAAGTAAACATATTAAGATTTCCTAAACAAGGTAACTTTGAATACTATCTTAGGAATATATATCATATGAGCAATTCAAAAATTTATATTCCAAATTCAATCCTATTTTTTCACCATTCCATTTTTGAATGACTTCAACTGATCATTTAACTTAGTTTTCACTATTTCTCACAATTTCCCATCAATTTTTTTCTCTCCCTTAAATGTAAATTAAAAATGATTTTGTTCATCATGTGCATTAAACCAGTAATTGTTAATTAAATTCTTGATTTTTTTTGCCATGCATGTCAGAAGGGGGACCTAGTTTAGCCTCAGGATTTACCAAGCCAGGTAAGCCTGCTCCCTCTCATGATGGTGAATGCAACAATTACGTATTTTAAAAAAAGAGCTTTTTTTTTTTTTTTTTTTTTTTTGCCTCTTCTTGTTTTCAAAAATCCTAAGTCTCATGTCAGTGGATATCATAAAACTTAAAAACAAATGCAAATTGACTCACAAGAGTTAGATAATATTTTGTGATAACCTCTTTAAAATGACTGCCTGTCTTTCTAGGTTGCAGGTTTGCTGGTGCTGGATTATAGTAAAGACTACAACCATTGGCTGGCTACCAAGAGTTTAGGGCAATGGCTACAGGAAGAAAAGGTGAGAAATGTAATAGGGCATCCATCATTACCTAAGGAAGATTGAGAAGGTGCCTGTAGATTCAGAAGTGACAAGCAGACAGAGGAAGATCATGTAGTTTGGGATCTTTGCATTTCAGAGAGGGATTCCTTCTCTTACTATATAAAGGCTGAAATGTCTGGATTCCTCCTGAAGTGCTGATGAGCACGTATTTTCAGTTTATCCACTAGGTGGCACTCATACATGCTTGGTAGCATTTCACATTTGGGAGAAAGGGGGTAAGATAAAATTTTAGCATTTTCTCTTTTTAGCAATTGAGTCTTTTACTCTCCTTCACCGTTTTATCTAGAATGTAGTTATGGAACTTGCTTCATGGGTTCTAGTGTTCTAGTACCAGCTCTACTGTTAACTGGTTGTGTAACTTTGTGCAGGTCACATAATCATTCTATGCAATAATTGTGTCATCTCTAATTCTTATGAGTATAAGCAGATTACCATCAAGTTTCGTTGGGCTTCAACATTATGACATGTAATTATATATAATTTCATTTGAAGTATTAATAATATCAGAAAAGGGTTATAAAACTTTATCTTACACTTTTAGTTTAAATATTAATTTCTATTTTTTTTTTTTTTTTTTTGAGGCGGTCTTTCACTCTTGTTGCCCAGGCTGGAGTGCAATGGGGCAATCTCAGCTCACTGCAACCTCTGCCTCCTGGGTTCAAGTGATTCACCTGCTTCAGCCCCCCCAGCAGCTGGGAGTACAGGAGCCTGCCACCATGCCTGGCTAATTTTTTATATTTCTAGTAGAGAGGGGGTTTCACCATGTCGGCCAGGCTGGTCTTGAACTCCTGACCTCAGGTGATCCACCCACCTCGGCCTCCCAAAGTGCGGGGATTACAGGCGTGAGCCACTGCGCCCAGCCGTAAATATTAATTTCTAATGAAATAACAGCATTTGCCTTGTTTGGATGTTAGAAGTATGGACTTGCATCCATTAACTTCATCTCTAGTTTTGCTGTAGCTGCTTTTTGTTCAACTGCTGGGCCTGATATTGACAGAATTTTATTCTAAGAAAGTGCTGCGTCTCCAATGAGTGTCTATCTATGGGGTCTAAACATTGCTTCTTTCTGACAAATAAAAAAAAAAAATCTCGATCCTGGCTTTTTAGATCTCATTCTTTCTAAATTTTAAAAGGGAGAAGAAGGCATCCATATCATATCCTGGGCCATCGTCATTTTCTTCTCAACTATTATCTGAATTTATCTTCCTTATCCAGGCAGCTAATTTCTGTAATCGTCATTTGGGAGACACACTTTTCTCCCCCCAGCCCCCACAACCCAAGGTTTCCTTTTCCTTTTTTGTTATTTGACCCTTGTTCTCATAGCTTTTCCATGTCAGAACTAATAGTTTTAGTGTAAGTCTAACCAATGGCTTGTAAGTTTGTTTTTTAAATGTGCTTTGGATCTTCTTCCATGATCACAGACATGTAGAGTAGAAAAGAATCCAAAATAATAACCAGTTCAACTCCTTCAATTTACAGATGAGAACAAATACATTGCTTAAACATTTCTCAGATAATTAGTGGAAGAAAAAAAAACTAAAACATGTTTTCATTTTTCTAACTTCTTTTTAAAAATTGTTGTTTTAATAAAAAGCCTCCAGGGGAATAGAGCCTGTTTTCTTGATTCCTAACTCATTACTCTTTCTTTATACTACATGTGTCTCTATCCAACCTAGTCAAAGAAACAAAACAAATGGTGGTCTTGCATGATGGACTAATAGGATGATCATGTTTTAGAACAACATGACTACTCAACATGGCCCTTCAGAAAAATGTGTTGAGGGCCTACTCTGTGCCAGGAACGTTTGGCTCAAAACATAGATTTGCATATTATTGCTTATGAAGTTCACCAGTGTGATTTAACTTACTTAACATCCTGGGTTAAAAGCAACCGAAGTGTAGCAGAAGATTGATGTTCAAAATTTCTCATTTTTTACTCTGAGAAAGAACCTGGGTATTAAGAGTCCTATGCCTAACTGTAGCAACAATTTACCGTGTTCTGACAACACAGTCACCCTGGGTCAGAGAAAAGAAAGAGTGGAGAAATTATTTACTGCCCAAGAAGATAGATGAGGCCAGGTTTGTAACTTGGAAACAATATGCTGGATTTAATTTCCTCCAATTTCACTGTCACTACAATTTTTTTCGTATAGGTTCCTGCAATTTATGGAGTGGACACAAGAATGCTGACTAAAATAATTCGGGATAAGGTATAATCATCATCTTTAGCCAAATCTATGTTTCTCTCTCTGTGTGTGTGTGTGTGTGTATGTATGTATGTATGTATGTATGTATGTATGTATGTATGTTTCCCTCAATGCCTATGGGATCCATTAATATGTAAAGGAGTGAATCTGGCCAGCATCTGCTATTTGGGTCTCTGTTATTTTGCTTTACTATTTTCAGTGCAATTTTCAAGACTGAATATTTGATTGGTATGTTTTTGACTAAATGGACTTGATATTCATTCACCTGGCGGTTTGTTGAGTATCCGCTATGTGTTTATTATACCAACAAGTCAAGGCATTTATAATTCAGCTCATGTGATAGAACTTTAGTGAAACAAGTGGAAAAGGTAACAAATTGCATAACAACGTTGCCTGAAATGGAAACCTACATGCTGAAAAATACACTCCAGGAAGTGTACAGCATTGTTACTATTATTTGTTTTGTCCTTGTGAAAGAGTTATCTGTTAAATTAATGCATTATCTTTCATGAATGTGCCAAATAAGCCCTGCATGCGTTACTTCAATTATATAGTCTTTGTTGAGACCATATCAATGACCAAGGTGATAAAAGGGAAGGTTATCTTTTGCTTTCATGTCTGATTGCTACAACATCTGACCCCTCCTCTGAGAATATCTCATCACCATCTGCTTGTTGAGTTTATTATTATTTTACTTGAAATTTCCACGTTCCAAATCAGAAAGAAACATTACTTCACTAATGTTAACTAAATTCCCCAAATGCAACTAAAGTTTTCTTACTAAATATAATTACATAAAAATAAAAAGATAAATGATACAATTTGAAACTACGCATGTGGGCTGGGTGCAGTGGCTCACGCCTATAATCCCAGCACTTTGGGAGGCTGAGGCAAACGGATCACTTGAGGTCAGGAGTTCGAGACCAGCCTGACCAACATGGTGAAACCCATCTCTACTAAATATACAAAAATTAGCCAGGTGTAGTGGCACATACCTGTAATCCCAGCTACTCAGGAGGCTGAGGCAGAAGAATCACTTGAACCCAGGAGGCAGAGGTTGCAACGAGCTGAGATCACGCCACTGCACTCCAACTTGGGCAACAAGAGCCTGTCTCAAAAAAAAAAAAAAAAAAAAGTACATATGGGAAAAGGAATCTTCAAAAAAATCTTTTGTAGATTTCTTGTTAGGATACAGGCTCTCTGTAAACAGAAGGAAAAACAGCTTTGAAAATAAAAACACGTCCAAATACCCATGGCCAGAAGGAAGACAGTGAGCATTTACACCATCATTCTATCCCACCTCTGATTTTATTCACTCTACCATGATTTTCCTGAGAATAGGTGTTAGTGAAATTATATATCCCAGGGAGATTCTTGTGTTCTCTCAGCCTAATGATGGGTGTGAGCAGTAAACAATGACGAGACTATAAAGGTGGGAAAGGAATACAGTTGAAAAAATCAATTCAGATGGCAGAATTGGCAGGTTGAATAAAATATAGTCAGGCCTAATGATTCAGGAAAACTTTACAAGACCGTACTTGTCTTTCACGTGATATGTTAGGTTAAAATGAGCCCTCCTTTTATCATAGGCAGTTAGGTTTTCAAAATTGGCTGAATAGATTGGCACAGACAAAATAGTATTGCCTCATAATTGTTTATCAGTGATGGTGGTTCGTATTAAAATGTATATTATGGCTTTCACTTCTATTAATCTTAGTTTGAAAAATAAGATCGTATTTCATTCAGAATGTTTTAAGAAAAGGGGAAGGATAACTGAAAACCAAATTTCAAAATTAGGGATCCATAAATATAGACAAGAGATTATGTGACTTGGATTCTAAAAGTAAATACAGGCCACCATGAAATTTAGTAATTTACTATGGAAGTGAAAGGTGTTTTTGAGGTAATGTTCCCAGACTTAGAGGCAGCACTCTGAATTTAATAATAGCACTGAAATAACCATCATGCTTGCATGACACATAGGTACTTTCTACTCTCACTTACCCCCAAGTGACTTCTCCCCCAAGAAATACATTTAAAAGGGAAATGAAGGCTTCCTTCTATTTCCTTCAATGCAATAATTTCGTCAGAAAAGGGCAAATGAATGAATTATTTTGAATTTTTACCCCTCAATAAAATCTTGACTACTAAATATAGCATACCATTTTTCTAAAAGCAGACTTACTAACAAATAAGTAAATCTCAAGATATAGCTGAAAAAGGATGACATTGTCATGTTCAAGCTAGCAAGGGTAGTTTGCGAAAACTTTACAAAGGGTTGAACATTCTTTAAATTCAGGCCCTTGGGAACACTTGGACATGAATATGTCTAAAATAGTGAATATTTTCGTTGCAAATTCTAGAAGTTTATGACTTATGTTGCATTTCATCTTTGTGAATTAATATTACTATCACAATAAATGAATTCTCATTCTTTTTATTTTTTTGGTATTTTTAGATTCCTTATTGTCTCAATAGATTTTTTTTGTCCACTTCTCTCAGAAATGTCTTTAGGTCATATACACCGAGGAGTGTAAGTTTACTAAATATCCCAATTTGCATCAGCCCAGAGCCTGGAGACCTGAATTCTGATGCCTTTTGACTTTGCCTACATCAGGCAATGGTGTCAGCCCTAGAAGAACTAATTATATTTCCAAGAGTATTTCCCAAAATGCATGTGCAAATTACTTAATCTTTTCAGTTTGAGAAGACGAAGATCTTCCACTGATGATTATGAGTAGTTATAAAGACATCTAAATCTTGGAGCAGCTGTTTAAAGTCCCTTTGAGTTTATCTTGTCAACACCTTCATCGTTGCTTCCTTTTAACTAAATTTTTTAATTTGATAGGGTACCATGCTTGGGAAGATTGAATTTGAAGGTCAGCCTGTGGATTTTGTGGATCCAAATAAACAGAATTTGATTGCTGAGGTTTCAACCAAGGTGAGGGGTTTTCCTTTATATTTTTAAGTTTTATTTGATCCTGTTTAGACCTTTCTTGAAATATCAAAATCTTCATTTAGGCAGAATTTATCTTCCAGAAGCACCAGTGTTGAGGGAAAAAAGGGATCTCATAGTGGCTAAAATACACGTTACAAAATCAGTGCATTTAAAGCTGGTAAGTTTTACTTACAGGCTTACATGGGAAACTTCATGCCCCGATTTAGAGGATTTTTACTATTATTTTAGTGTTCCCTCCACCCTTTCTGATTCTTCAGCTTAGGATTTTAACAATGTCAAATAAAGGGAGCACTGAATTGCCAAAGATAGGTACAGTGATGATGAGGAGTCAGAGCTAGTAACCTGCCAGAGAGCCAAGAGAATTTTATAGAAATCAGGTACAGTAATCAGAGTCTGGGGCATTTTGTGCGGGAAAAATATTTATTCATACACTAAAGATTTATTGTGTTATAGCTTTATTTCAAAATTAATGTTCATAATGACGACTGAGTCACCCTAAAGTGAAATTCCTTTAGTATACATTTATAAAAAGGTACAGAATACATTTTAGAAAGAAGTTCATTGGTTTTGATCGAAACCAATGTTTCGAATGTAGGTGTGAGTGAGTTTCTTGAGCTGCAGTCTCTGTCCTTGGGGAACATAGAGCCTTGTGGAACAAGCAAGCAAGTAAATCACCATGTGCAGAATCCTGTGATAAATGCTGTCCTTGGAGTGTGCATAGCATGCTGCAAGGGCATGCATGGGGCAGCATTGAAATGGGATAGGTGGATCAGAGAAGGCTCTGTGGAAGAGTGAGCCTCGTTCCGAGACACAAAGAGCAGATAGTAACAGTTAGGTCGATGGAGAACCAGAAGAACTTTGTTTCAGGCAGAAGGAATGGTTTGCCAAGAGGCATAGAGGTACAGAATAACATAGTATGTTTGAAGAGTTACGCACAGTTTGGGATGGCTGAACAAAGGGGTTCACACCTATTGGTTTACACACTTGGGGAAGGATGAGTGGAGATGGACTGAATGAAGCTAGGTCTAGAAGGTTTCATATCATTGGCTAATCAGCACTTCCAGAAACTATTGCCAACTCATTCAGTGTCATTTTGAAGCAAAGTAAAACTGAATAAAAGAGCAAGCAACTAGAAGGTTATTGTAACTTATTGGAACAAAACTTATGAGACCCTGAACCGAGCAGTAATAGCAAGAACAGATATAGCAGCCTAGGCGGCTTATACAAATGGGAGAAGGAGGTGCTGAATGTGGCCAGGTAAAATATCATCCTATTTTCTCACCTAAGGATTTCAACTAGTTTGGTTGAGCATAGTGATTATGTCATTCGATATCTGAGATATTTATGGGATACTGCTATAAAATTTTTTTAAAGAAAAGTTTTTGATCCACTTTGAAACTTAAAGGAAGAATTGCTACCTTCTGTTTTTACTACATACAATGGGAGATAAAAATAGAGCTTCTCTTTCCAAGGACTATGTATTTGGTTACCACGGGGCTTTACATGTGGAGAATTTAGCCCTATGGAAGCCTGTGTGGCATCATTGTTATTGGCTGGTTCTACCTTGGGGTTTATTTATACTATAGCAGAGATGGCTGCAAACTTCTCTTCCATCACCAGTGTGGCAATGGAGTCTCTCAGAGAAACTCTACTTTATCCAAGTAGAAAGTGAGTGTTATTTCAACAAAGGCGATTGAAATTCTTTGACAGGAAGGAATAGAAAAAGTACATGTGGACACAAAGTTTGATTTTAAATATGTTTATTCACTACAACATTTTATTCCTAGATGTAGCAAACATACACTTTTTTGCCTATGATATTTCATAATTATCATGGTCTATTCAACGTGGTAGCTCTGGTCTTTGAGGAAAATAATAACAACCAAGTTTTTTTGAACACTCAGTTAATTTTCGTAAAAACTCCATGTCATAGATGAAGAAATAAGCTTAGCAAGTAAGTCTATATAAAATCAAATGTAACTTGCCCAAATTTAGCATCAATTTGAATTCAAGTGACTCCAGAGTCTCTGTGGCTAATTTCATGCTATTTTTCTTTGCATTTTGATGGGGGTTTGATGGAAAAGCCTTAAAAAGCTCAATTTCTAGATTTCTGCTGCATGAATTCAAGAAACCTCTTCAAGACTCCCTGTGAACCTATTTTCTATTTGGCCTGCATCTTACAAGGTCTGAATATGTTTGCTTCTCTACCTACGAACCTTTTCTCATGCTTTCTTCTTCCCCTTCTTGTCTGAAGAAGTCAGTTTCAAGAGTCAGCTCATTGTTCCTGTGTGAAGCTTCCATGACTCAGCTAACCTTCGGATTCCATGTCATTTAATAAATAGCTTCAGTATAACCAGGATCATATTGAATTTAACTCTCTGGAAAGATTGTCTCTCTCACTTGTCTTGGGTGGCTTTTTGAGAGGAGAGGCCATGGTTTACTTACTTGAATCCCCAGCACTGCCCATAGTACCTTTCACATAGTACATGGTCAACAAATAGTGAATAGATAAAGGAATATACAAAGCCGGTAAATGGTAGTTAGAGTTGGTGGTAAAGAAATTGCACATTCTTATTTTCCCTTCAAATCCTTTAATCAGTGTTTCTTATGGTTCTATGATCTCCATTATTCATATAATAAAATTATCATTATTAATAACTATGTCTTACTAATAAAAAATAGGCACGATCTGTTGAGTACTTATTATCTGCTAGGTTTCTTCTAAATGCTTTACACTGATTAACTTATTCCATCTTTAGAGCAATTATATGAGATGGATATTATTAGGAACTCATTTACTGATGAAGAAACTGGGGTGTAGAGAGATTAAATACCTTCCTCAGTGTGAATGGCCACAGGATTTATATGTAGGAAGGCTTGGTCTAGTGTCTACCTTTCAGAAAACATCATCTCATACTGCCTTTCAACATACTACAAATAATGGTTATACTACTAACAGTTATACTATTAGTAACCATCATTATACTACCATGTAATCATATTCAAATAAGTTTACATTGTTTCACTCCTACCTTTTACATATGCAGAGTAAGGATTCGATAATTTTAAATCAGAAATGGTAAAATATGTGAATATGTGAATATGCTGGAAACAGACTCTTCTTGTATGAGTATCCTACCCCCTCCTGTGACCAAACTTTGTCACTGAGGGTCTTTAGAAAGGATGTTCCCATGCCTTTCCTGACACCTGTTCATCTGGGAAAATATTCATGCTGTGATATGGCACCAATCAGAAGGAGTATAGAGAACATTTCTAAGGAAGAGTTCCAGTGTGAGAGTTTTTAAAGGCTTTAAAAAAAAAGTTATTCAAAGAGTCAAATAGTCTGATCAGTAACATGTAAGACTCAGAGGAAACACACATTGATATTATCTGGTATTCAGGCTCCTGTCACATGAAAATGAGAGACAAGGGTTTGGGGTTCCTATAAATTAGTACTGAGTTGTGATGTCCATGTCGGGCAGGGATGTGCATTCAAAACATGTGTTGTTAAAGAAAATGAATTTTAAGTTAGATATGTAATTACTTATATGTATGGAATTTGATCATGGTGTTTGCAATATTCACTTCTGATTTTTAACTTTAAAATTGGTCCTATTCATATGACTTCCCTTTCTTTTACATATTTCCCTGTGAAATGATTTAGTTTGAAACATAGCATGATAGAGGGTGATGATAGATGATAGAATGTTAGAATTGAGAACTGCCTTGGTGGTTTAGTCTACCATTTCCTAAATTGGAAAACGGTGGTGTGGAGCAGTTCATCTGAAAAAATTCTGTGGTCAAGGAAGGTTGAAAAATGCTGCATAATATATTCCTCTCTCGTAAGTCCAAACACAAATCCATATATGCAAGTATTCATGAGGTCTTGTGTAAATTCTGTTATTCTTATGGATAGTTTTTAATGTATTTGTGTAGAGACTAGCAAAAATGAGCATATCTGTGTTTTTATCTATGTCAAATCAAGGGAGATGCTGCAATGGTGAAAGCTGGCTCTGTTGTTTCTGAATGCCAGTGCAATTAAATAATGTTACTATAGCTATGATAAAATGTGCATTTGTATCAGGAGATTACATATATTTTGTGAGTTTTGTTTGGCTACATGCCTTGGAAATGTTGATAACTTCATTCATTGTCTTGTAATTACAATTTTCTGTAGCTACAACTAGATGGTAATATTGCTTTATTTTACAGCAGAAGCCTAAGGTTAAGAATAGATCTAAACTTTTTCAAATTATTTGGTGAGAAAGAATACCTGTGGCATTCAATTCAGCAATAACTCCCCCAGATCATGAAAGGATGGGGGTATGTTTTTTCCTTCAGAATAGTCAGTGGGAGGAAAAAAAACACATATAGTTAATATATTTTTTCCTCAACTACAGTCTAAGGATTATAATTTCACATTCTATATAGACTTAATGGAGAGGTAGATATTTCAGTCAAAATAAACTGTTCTTTCAAATATTCAGTTTGCACTTTTCATCTGAAATTTTTCACAAATGATGAAATCATCCTAAATTCACAGTGTGCTAGCTAACAACTCTCAAAGCAGGAACCAGTGTGTGTGCCCAGCCTTCTAGGCTTTCTCTCTATTTCTATTATTTCTCCTTTTATGACTTTGGGGAGCTGCTTCTTGGGTTAATGCCTGTGAAAATAGATCTGCCTCCCAGCCGTGCTTTAGACACAGATAATGATTATGATATGCTCTGGGGTCTTTTCATGAAATCTACCATTTAAATGCAAACAATTGCACAGCAACCTAAAGGAACTGGTGGTCTATACCTGCCTAGCAATTCCTGTGACTCTCATACTGATTTTATCCATTAGGCCCCACTGAAGAAGCCTAATGTACAGTAATTCAGCTTTACCCCATTCGATCTTTAGTGCAAGTTGAGGATCAAGTGGTATTTAAAGCACAATGTATCTATTGCCGCATCTGTCTAGTGCTGAATCAGGCAATAATACTTAAAAATTTCATTGCTAGTAGTTGTTAATGAGGCAAAACATGGGAAAGATGGTTAACTATGGACGCAACCAGTTTCTTAGAGATCATTGTTATTACTGTAATCAACAGTTTATATAAAACAGTAAAGTCTTTTTTTTCTCATAAAAAAGATACAGTCTGTGGCACTTGCTGTGCCTTTCTTACAAATTGTTTGTTAACTGCCAGTCACTCCCTAGTAGTTAACAGTCAATCTGTTACCAATCTAAGTGCAAAGCA
Organism: Macaca nemestrina; assembly: GCF_043159975.1. Lineage (NCBI taxonomy): Eukaryota > Metazoa > Chordata > Mammalia > Primates > Cercopithecidae > Macaca > Macaca nemestrina. Next base: position 108,541,013 of record NC_092135.1, read on the forward strand.
TTGTCAGATGTGTTTATGGTTTTGGTCTGTTGCCCATAGCTGGGACTTCCCTCTCATTCTCTGGTTTTTAAAATGGCAGGATGTCAAGGTGTACGGCAAAGGAAACCCCACAAAAGTGGTAGCTGTAGACTGTGGGATTAAAAACAATGTAATCCGCCTGCTAGTAAAGGTAAGTAATTTGTTCATCTCAAAGGTGAGGGTTTGCCATATTGACCATTAGTGTTCAGCCAATTTCCTCTGTCACAGAGGAACTTAGGCATTCTTTCAGAATGTCAGGGGTCTACACTCTTCTTGTTGCTTTTGATTTACAAAATAACAGATTTATCCCTGTTCAAATTAAAGATATAGACTGCTATGGTTTTTCTTAAAAAAAAAAAAAAAACCTCAAGGGCCACTAAAACGTGGAAGAAAATGATGACTTTTCTTGTCATTAATTGACTGACAGTCTAAGATGCATCATGTTCACTTTCTTTGTGGTATAGAGATGACCAAAAAGCTAGAGCCTGTCTGATAGCATCTTCTTTGGGCCTACATTTATTATGCACCACATGTTTGTAGGAATCATGCCCTGACACAGTGTGAACTGTCACAGTGCTTTTATATCAACTGTTAGACAACCAGTTAAAATTAAATCTTAATAATTCTCAAGGAGAACTTAACCATCATAATAATGTTTCTTAAACAAAGTTTGGTTAGGATTTTTCCTTCTCCTCACTCCTCTCTCAGTCTGTCTCTATCTACACATCTCCCCTCCATACACACACATACACACACACACACACACACACATTTGCATAACACCAAATTAGCATGCATATTGGGAGATTCTTCATTGTACCTCCTTATTAGAGAATATCAGCAATATTCAAATCATGATTTCAAATTCTTTTCAATTTTATTAACAAACATTTGCATGAATAGCATGCATGGTAGCAGATGCTGTGGATGACCTTAGACAGGTCACTCTAAGGTCACTCTAAGACCTTAGACAGGTCACTCTAAGAGTGAAATGGTATCTCACTCTCAAGTTACCATTTTAATTCATGTTGCCCATCTTCCAATTTCTAATATCTATATCTCTTTGCCTGATGGCTGGAGCCTACTGGCAGGCAGTAAATGGCATAGAATTAATGATCTCTGGAGTAGCCCCCAACCAAAACTCAGAAAGAGCCAGTGTTTAACTACCGTGGCTCCTTTGTCCCATGGATAGACAGTCTCTAAGGTAACTATTCCACATGGGCTCTCAGAGTGCCCTAGTGGGCTTAAACTTCACTTATCCCTAGTGGTAACTGCTTGCTAATGCATACTTTATTGGGGTGTTTCATGATGTCACTTCCTCTCTGATTAGAAGGAAGTACCTTCCAAATAAGCTTTTATTCTCTCAAATCCTTGTTTCGGGAAATGCTTCATGGGAAACCCGCAAAGACACCTTCCTATGTGCTTTTATATTAAAACAAATTTCTAATTTTCCATTCGAATATAAATCTTACAGATAATGAGAAAACCCTAGGAAAGAAGGCTGGTTAAAATTTGATAAGACAAAAAGGCAAGACTGAAAAAGTTCTGATGTGGGCCAACTTAACATTTTCAGAAAATGGATTTGTACTTTTTTGCAATTGGTAGTGTGAAGGTAACCTACTCTCCTGTCAGTCCAATCATGGCATTTATAGGCACTGAAACTTCTCTTGAGTGCAGGACAGTGCATTATCTATTTTTTCAGGATCAAAACTTTTAATGGTGATTGTTTTCCTTTTTTTTCTTTCTTTCTTTCTTTTTTTTTTTTTTTTTCGAGACAGGGTCTCACTTTGTTGTCCAGCCTAGAGTGCAATGGTGTGATCTTGGCTCGCTGGGACCTGTGACTCCTGGGCTCAGGTGATCCTTCCATCTCAGTTTTCTGGGTAGCTGGGACTATACCTGGCTAATTTTTGTTTTATCTTTTTTGGTAGAGATAGGGTTTTGCCCTGTTTCCCAGGCTAGTCTCGACCTCCTGGGCTCAAGCAATTCCCCCATACCTTGAGCTTCCCTATGTGCTAGGATCACCAGCATGAGCCACCAAGCCCGGCCCCAAAGAAATTTTTGCATTGTTTGAAATGTTTACAAATTTTTCCTTCCCTTTAAGGAATGGTTAGTCAAGAGAAAGTCTAACAAAATTATACTTTGGCAAAGAAACATGTTATTAAATTCGTCATTCTTGTGTCCCTTTTCCAGCGAGGAGCTGAAGTGCACTTAGTTCCTTGGAATCACGATTTCACCAAGATGGAGTATGATGGGATTTTGATCGCAGGAGGACCGGGGAACCCAGCTCTTGCAGAACCACTAATTCAGAATGTCAGAAAGGTGCAGTGAACCTGGAATTAACGTGTATCTGTGTGGGAGGTGGGGGCTTCCGCTCTGTACCCTGAAAGGGCTGTGATACATTTTATTTATTTAGGCATTTTTCAATGCTGGTATTTGTGACTTCTGAGGCAGTGTCAGTAGAGATATTCTATAGGGGAACCAATGAGGAGAGAATATCAGAGAAAATAGGGCTTTTCTTCAGGCAAAGTAACTTTGCGATCATGTCCTTGAGTTAAAAGAACTGGAGTCCAATGGCCAAATGTATTTTGCCCTACAGTTGTGAACTGACAACTCATGGTTCCTCACCATGACCTTGGGACCCATAAGACCTGCAGGTCTCTAAAGAAATATTAAATCAGATTTAGTTTAGTCTGAATGTAAAGTACATCTTATTGAATTCTAATGCTACAAGTTTGTCAATCATGTCCTTTTATATATTCTCCTTTAATTCAGTTACTATTCTCTTTACCTTCTTAAGAAAAAAGGATACCTTGTTTTTATTCATTCAGAAGCAACATTTTTTGGAACTGTACTAATTGATTAATAAAAATTCTCCCTGATTTAGATTTTGGAGAGTGATCGCAAGGAGCCATTGTTTGGAATCAGTACAGGAAACTTAATAACAGGATTGGCTACTGGTGCCAAAACCTACAAGATGTCCATGGCCAACAGGTGAGGTAGTTTCACTTTTGCTTACAGTAAACCAGTTCTGACATACTAACTAAGTACAAAGAACTCAGAAGACTTACCTGCCATTTCTTTAGAGTAAATAAATAGCCATACCTTACACGGTTGACAGTTGACTACCTGATACCACTTTTATTGCATTTTTGGAAAGCAGGCTTCTCTAATGATAACCTTGCTATAATTTAAAGTTATTTTCCTTCCCTTGGCATAAATTGAGGTTATAATACTCAATCAAATGATACTTCAAGGGAAATTGTTCTGATTTTAAGCCTAATTTCAGAACATTGTAACATTTTCAGAAGGTAAGTGTGACTTTAGAACCGAGAAATCTTTAGATCCTCTCGGTTTCTCATTTTTTTTTTGCCTCAAACAATATTAATTTATTAAACATCAGGCTTTCCCCCATGGTCCACCCTCTACATAAAGTACAATTCAGGTCTAAGCAGTCCTCTATTTGTTATCTCCCAATAACTCTCTGGCTTTAAAATTATTGTAGTTCTCTTAAAATAAGTCACTCGTATTTCTTAGTTTCTGTTAAGCTGGTGAGCAACCCTTTTTGTTATGAGCGCAATGTCCCCTTTTCTAAAACTGATTATAGAATTTAATAGACCTGTGTATTTAACACTCAACAAAGCTTCCTGAATTGATTTTTGTTGGGAAAATTATTGGGATTAACAATCTGTGACTTTTCTCACAGACTGATTTTCACTAAGCAATTGAAATTTTAAATTTTAATAGGCTTTACTTTTTCACTACTTTATAAGGAATACGTTTATATTATCCTCTTCACTTTTCCTTTTCCCTATTGTTTTTCTCCTTTTCTTTCCAGAGGGCAGAATCAGCCTGTTCTGAATATCACAAACAGACAGGCTTTCATTACTGCTCAGAATCATGGCTATGCCTTGGACAACGCCCTCCCTGCTGGCTGGAAACCACTTTTTGTGAATGTCAACGATCAAACAAATGAGGTAAATGATGTCAATAAACCTGTTCAGTTGGTGATGAGAAATGCAGGGTTTTTAAAAATAATTGATACATAAGCATAGTATATATTTATGAGATACATGTGATATTTTGATACATGCATATCATATGTAATCAAATCAGACTAGGATGACCATCACCTCAAACATTTTTTAAATTTAGTTGTACTGAGGACATTTCAAATCTTCTCTTCTAGCTGTTTTGAAATGTGCAATAAATTATTCACTCAGAATATTCACCCAGAATTTTTAAGTACACTGTGATGCAAATACCTTTCTACTGTTTGTTGGTGATTTGGTTGAGTGTTGAAAAACAGTTATAGGTTTTCTCCCATAGCCCTCTGTGTTTTAAAAAGTCATTTCTCTCTCTTATTCTCTCATCAGTTGACTTGTTAAGATTCACTATTTGAGTCATTAATGAACAACTATCTTATACGTTCAATGTTAGTGGGCTGTTGATCCAAATCTGTCTGAGCCCAGTCTAGGTGGGTCTCTGGGACTTACTTGGGACTGGTATAGTCTTTAAGAAGACCCTTGGAAAAGTAATTTAGGACCTGGGGATAAGATGAGGACTTGGGTTTATTCTGAATAGAACCCAGAAGGGTCCCAAAGGCTATAGACCAAATTTGTTATTTATTTATTTTAAAGGAAAATACATTCAGTTGAGTCTTCATTGACCCATTTTCCATACTTATCAAAATGGTCAGATATGTAAGTCCTTAAGATATCAGGCCGTGTTAATAGTACTGTTAGTTACAAAAATTTTATTAAGTATCTAACTCAGTTTTTAAATTTGAGCTTTATTGTCCCCTGAATAATACATAGCCACACTTGACGTTCACTATTACAGAAGGAATTTCTTCCCATTTCTTATTTCTTTAGGGGATTATGCATGAGAGCAAACCCTTCTTCGCTGTGCAGTTCCACCCAGAGGTCACCCCAGGGCCAACAGACACTGAGGTATGTTAGAAAGATGAGGCCTATTATGTATGTAAAAAAAAAAAATGTGGAAATTCAAAAAAACCAAAATAATCACCCCAGATGATCTTGAGCAGAACATTCTCAAGAAGAGTGCTTTGGTAACACACATTTTGTATTAAAATCTCCCCATGAATGTCACAGAGGAAATTTTTATCTTTTTTAAAATTTAAAGTGGGAAAGCCCTTAAGAAACCCGAAGCGATGCTATTTTTATTTAAACCCATTATCATTCTAATATATTTAGTTCTGAAATTTACAATTGTTGTACTATGCAAATGAATTCCCTATTGCTCTCTCTCGGTCTCATGACTGAAATGAAATTTTAATCCCCCATCTGTGACTTCACAAAAATCCCTATGGCAACTGGTTGTGTAGCCACTAAGGGAGAATAAACAGCAGCAGGAGAAGGAGGGGAAGGGGTGTACGGGGGAGAGAGGGCATGCATGCACATACATAGATAATTCAGACAGCTTCAGAAAAGAACCACAAAGAATGCTTAGAGGAGTTTTGTATTTAATCTAAATATTTTCACTTTTTTTGTGTGAGCTCTTAGTTCATTTTTCAAGCACATCTTTCCAAATAAATTCTTCGGGTGACATCTAGAAAAATCTGAAGTCTGTTATGACTTCCCCACACCCAGGGACCTCCAGTAGCAAATCTTCATTGTCAGAACTCTCAGAAATGACTTCTAGGTAAAATGGGGAAGAGAATAAGAGCTTTCTTTCTGCAAGCTCTGCTCTACTCTCTCATGTCTGAATTGCCTTTTTAGATATCTGTATTTTGTTCTTGTTTTAATATTATTAGGAAATACTGATTCTTAATAGCCAAAATCAGTATTGTATTACCAACCCATGATGAAACTCATAAATCAAATTTAGTTATGCGTATCATCTAACACATGCTAAGTAGTTTTTTAATTTAAAATTTAAATTAGCATATATTAGTACTTTGGATTAGGAACATTGCAATTAAGATATGTAATAATATCTGCTATCACATAATTCTTCTTTTTTGTCTTTCCAATAATTGCAAAATGAATATTCTTTGCTGTAATTTGTCATATCTAGTGAAACAACAGAAGTAAATCCTTTGGCAAAGTTTAAGAATAATCTTCAGAAATTGTTTTTTAGAGCTGATAGAAATTTAAATTTAAATTAGTATTTCTAATTTTCTATATCTTAAGTGATATAGCTTCAATCGTTATATCCACCTAGAATTTGATTTAGAAGAAGCAAATGATATACAAGTTGCTGTAAACTTGGCATTCTCAGAAGGCATCTGATATGTTTCTTGCTTGTTGGAAACTTCTTTTTTATAACACTAGAGGTGAAGAGAAGTGTTTATTTGATTAAATTCTTATACTAGTAAGATATGTAGTTATTGACAAAAAAGCAAAAAAATACATATGCTATACTAAAAATTATTTGTTGCTTATCTGAAGTTCAAATTTAACTGGGCATCTTGTGTTTCATCTGGTGAACTTAAGAATTTTGAAGCTTCTAACTAGTTATATTTTCTTCTAGTACCTGTTTGATTCCTTTTTCTCACTGATGAAGACAGGAAAAGGTACCACCATTACATCAGTCTTACCGAAGCCAGCACTGGTTGCATCTCGAGTTGAGGTCAGTATGTGGGCTTGTCTTTGGTTTATGAATTTGGATTGTCCCTATCATGTGATGATTTTTAAAAACTGAATGATATAAGGTATACTAGTGTTTAATAAAATATGACTGATAAGACTGTAATAGTCTGTCATTTTGTAACTAATTATTTGGTTCCTTCTTGATAATGTTTTGTGGAACTTTCATGGTTTAAGTTAAAATAATGTCTTTTCTAAAGTTTACTTCTTCCAGAGTAGTTGTAATAACATAACAAAGAATAGAGTTTAGTTTAGAATTTATTTCCCATTATCCACAAAGCCATAGCTCTATGTAAACATGAGATACATTTCAGACTACAGAAGCATTACAGATGATAGAGTTCTTTTTGTTTCAACCAGAATACCTGTTATTCAAGGATTAATATAACACTTGAATCCTTAAGTTGAATATGTATATTAGTGTGATAAGGTTTTTACCCATTTCCTTTGTAAACTGTACACTTACATCATTATTTAAAATTTAGAAGGATGTATGTGTATTTGAAAAAATACCACACATAGATGTATTTATATATATGTACATATTTTTGGATATTTATATATGTTTAATAAAATGTGAAAAACCTTAATAAACTTTGGAAATCACATTGAAATTAGAGATGTTTTAAATTATTAGTCTTTTTCTCTATCTATTACATATTTTTCATAACATTAGACCTTAAATGACCACATAAACTCAGACAATGTGGTTTGTCTTCTCCACTCTTGAAAATGCCTTATTTTCCCCATTTTAGCAGTAATAACAATGTCGTTTTCTTATTGCTTATAGGTTTCCAAAGTCCTTATCCTAGGATCAGGAGGTCTGTCCATTGGTCAGGCTGGAGAATTTGATTACTCAGGATCTCAAGCTGTAAAAGCCATGAAGGTGAGAGAATATGATCTTCGTTAGAATTAATATGCTTCCTTTAATGAGTCTAATTAGTATTTTATAATTTAGATTTATGACACTACCTCTTTTCAAAGTTGCTGTAATTATTTTCCTTAACTGTGCCTTTATAAATCTTGTATTAAAGAAGCTTGATCACGAGCAAGAATTTCAACTTTCTCAAATGTGCACATCTGTAAATTGAGGTTAGATTAATCTCCAAAATTATTTAGGTTACTGCCTACTTATAGTGAAAACATATATAAAGCCACATTTATTGATGCTGTTTATTTCTTTTGAGGCAGTGAGCGTTTCAAATATACTTGTCTTTTATGTGAAAGAGAAATTTTGGACATCTTTGTTGCTTTAAAATCCTTCAAGTGCTCTACAGGATGCTGTGGGCATCTCTGTGGTTGAAATGGGAAACTCTGGTTGGAAGAGCAAGGGCAACAGTACATTTTGTTCAGGTTTTAGAAATTATTATCTGTCACTAGGGGACACAGTTCTCCCATCAGTGCCTGGGAAATGGGATGATATGGCAACACTTTCAAGTAGAAAAGAGGATTTGATATACAGGTGTGGAAGGACATCCTCCCGGTTTCTTTAAATCCTCCGGAGATCTCCCAACACTTACTGTAGTAAAATAAAACTTTAGAAAAATTCTATTGTATATTTAAGGTATTTCTCTTGAGGAGTTCAGTTGGTAACCCTCATCGTGCTAATCAGGCCATTCAGAGGCAATGTGAGCTCTTGGTGACATTGCCGCAGGCTTTGCAGTGTAAAGCCATTCACCAGAGACCAGGCTAGTAGAGGGCAGCATAGAATGGCAGCAGAAGACTGGGACAGCAAACATGGGACAAACAGTTGGCCAAAGGTTTTCTTTTTGTTAATATTCTATAGTCAAAGATTTTCACCTGATGGGTGTCTGTTGAAGGGGTAGAACACAGTCTCAATGACTTTACTCTTTTTCTCATTTGTTTTCTTTTTTTTTTTTAATACTCTCCTCCATTCACGTACATGCACACTCACATATTTTTTGGAATACGTTTTCAAAATGATGTTTCACTTCTTTGCATTATGCTTTAATTTCTCATTAGATAATTGGAGACTGTCCAGTGGTTTAGATTAGTTAGAACACAATCTAAGTGTATTCAGAGTTTAGAATACATTTAACTAGTATACAGTTTTTATTCTATTTGGGAGTTTTACAAATAATTAGAATTTTTATAGTTTGTATTTTAATGTGTTTTACATCAACTGGGTAAAGTTATACATTTTTAACTAAAGAACAGGAATTATTAGATTATATTGTGATCACTTAGAAAGTTAATAACTAGAGATGAATTTTTAAACTAAAAATATTATAATTGGTGCATATATTGTAACAAGAATTAGAAAAATAAAACAAAATGATTTAAAATTAAGATGGCTTGAAATAAGTTTTAAAATAAATGAACACTCATGTGTATGTATAGGATCTTTTCCTGTATAATTTGACTTATAAAAAAATCACCATATTCATTGTATAGCACATTCAGAAAAATACTTAAATATACTAACATTTGTCACTTTTCTTTAGTAGTGAGGCTTTCTATAACTTCTGTTGCTGACGTGTTGTCAGTTGGGACTCAATTATTAAAATTCATCCCATATTATAAAAGCATTTGCTTATCTGTTTGTATCTTCCTGACATTTTATTAATAATATTACTCTTAAAATCTTGAGAGATGACTCATATTGAGGAAAGAACATAGGATTTGAATAATAACACTTGAATTAGAGCCCTAATATTGCCACTTATTAGCTGTATGACCTTTAGCAAGCCATTTAACCTTACTGAATCTCAGTTTCTTCATCCAAAAGGTTGAAATCTCTTTCATAGTCTTGGTATAAAAATCAAATACATTACTAAAAGTACATTACAAGCATTAAGTTACTATTTGAATTTAAAGCAGCATAAAATATATTTAATGTTTTATTCAGATCCTCCCCAAAGATATGTAGGGTTTTCAATAATAATTTCTATACCTTTATCTGAATATGTTGTTGACGTTTTAGGAGAACTTAAAATTGACCTGCTAATGTATGAAATAATTAGAACCATCTGGCTGTATTGTATAATAATTATTTTGCTAAGTGTCACCCTCATACTGGTTTATAATGCAATTATCCTTAGTAGGCTACAAAAAGAAGTATTTTGAAGGTTTCTCCTGATGTAAGGAATAAGATCGAGCTATGAATACCTTCATATAGATATATGCATACATACACACAGACACACACGCAGACACGCACACAAGCATGCATGCACATACATAGTTTTATTTCTTTTGCCATATGGTTTTTAAAATATAATATGTACAAACAGTTGTATAATGTTCTTTGTTAAAGCACTACAGCAAGCATGAAAATCTGGAAAATAAATGGAAACCAGCAGAAGGCTCTCAGTGCTTCCAGCAAGAAGGGAGCACATTATTCTGCATTTTAAATGTACATTCAATGTTCTTCTTAGACAAATAAATAGAAGGGGGAGCAGCTTTATTTAACTTTTATTTTAGGTTTGGGGGTAACATGTGTAGGTGAAATAAGATCCTTTTTGAATAAGCAAATATTGAAGGAATTCATTACCACCAGGCTTGCCTTACAAAAGATCTTGAAAGGAACACTAAGTATAGAAAGGAAAGACCGCTACCAGCTGATACAAAAATGCACTTAGACACACAGACCAGTGTCACTATAAAGCAACCACACAAACAAACCAACATAATAACCAGCTAATAGCACAATGGCAGGATCAAATCCACATATCAATACTAACCTTGAATATAAACTGGCTAAATGCCCCCACTTAAAAGGAATGGAGTGCAAGCAGGATATAGAAGCAAAACCCAATGGTATGCTGTCTTCAAGATACCCATCTCATATGTAGTGCACCCCTATGCTCAAAATAAAGGGATAGAGGAAAATCTACCAAGCAAATGGAAAACAGAAAAAAAAAAAAAAAAAAAAAAAAAACAAGGGATACAATCCTAATTTCAGAAAACACAGATTTCAAATGAACAAAGATTTAAAAAAAGACAAAGAAGGGCATTACATAATGGTAATGGGTTCAATTCAAGAAGATCTAACTATCCTAAATATATTTGCACCCAACACAGGAGTACCCAGTTTCATAAAGCAAGTTCTTAGAGACCTGCAAAGAGACTTAGACTCCCACACATTAATAGTGGGAGACATCAACACTCCACTGTATTAGACAGAACATTGAGGCAGAAATTTAACAAAGATATTCAGGACCTAAATTTGACATTGGACCAAATGGATCTGATAGACCTTTGTAAGAACTCTGCACCCCAAAACAGAATATACATTCTTCTCATCACCACATGACACATACTCTAAATTGCAAGCAGCTTTCATATTGCCTCTAGTTCTATTTTACATTTACTAATTTAAAATTTTTGGAATATGTTATTCTTTTAAGGTTGATTGAACTACAGAGTTCAGTAATATTTGTGGATCTCTAGACAAATTGTATAGAAATGGTCTCCAGCTTTGCCAACAGTGGCAAAGATCACCTCGTGGTGATCTTCATGAGGCAGTCAATTATTTTGTATAGTTTCATTTTCAAGAATGTCTTCATTTCTTTCACCAAATGGTTGTCTTCCTTTAACTTCTATTTACATGTCGTATTATGGATCTCTACAGCCCACAGATAACCTAAAAGCTTAGTTACCCCATGTTTCCTTATTTAAGTGTGGCCGTTCTCTTCTTTAGAACATATATTCATGTACTGGATTCTTTTGCTTCTTTCAGGAAGAAAATGTCAAAACTGTTCTGATGAACCCAAACATTGCATCAGTCCAGACCAATGAGGTGGGCTTAAAGCAAGCCGATACTGTCTACTTTCTTCCCATCACCCCTCAGTTTGTCACAGAGGTCATCAAGGCAGAACGGCCAGATGGGTTAATTCTGGGCATGGGTGGCCAAACAGCTCTGAACTGTGGTGAGTTCTTATAAGCTTAATTGCAGAGTTTTGACATATGCACTGCTGTGTAACATATTTTATTTGAACTCATCTAACAATTGTGCTTTGTGTGTTCATAAAACCTTTCCTCTAATGTGTGAGGAAGCAGTTAGCAAACAGCCACTTAAAATAGTCATATGATGAATATTACTAGTTAATTTCACAAAATAGCTGAGAGACAAAGAAACCTTTCACTTTAATGCTCCAGAGTAGCCAGTAGGTTTCTTAACTTTCTCTACTCTATCCCAGGATATTGTTTTTCTCTGTTGCTATTGAGGTGTTGAGAACTATTATGAATGAAAAATGAGAATTAACATTAGTTAAGTGCTCTTAGGTATCAGCCCTGTAGCATTTGCCTCTCAAACATGTTTTCATAATAACATAGATCAGTCTTTCTACTATTACTACATACATCTTCTGAGTCTACTGCTTTGTTCTCTTTAAAATTCTTCAGATACCGTCTCACACCAGTTAGAACGGTGATCATTAAAAAGTCAGGAAACAACAGGTGCTGGAGAGGATGTGGAGAAATAGGAACACTTTTACACTGTTGGTGGGACTGTAAACTAGTTCAACCATTGTGGAAGACAGTGTGGTGATTCCTCAAGGATCTAGAACTAGAAATACCATTTGACCCAGCCATCCCATTACTGGGTATATACCCAAAGGATTATAAATCATGCTGCTATAAAGACACATGCACATGTATGTTTACTGCAGCACTATTCACAATAGCAAAGACTTGGAACCAACCCAGATGTCCATCAATGACAGACTGGATTAAGAAAATGTGGCACATATACACCATGGAATACTATGCAGCCATAAAAAAGGATGAGTCCACGTCCTTTGTAAGGACATGTATGCAGCTGGAAACCATCATTCTCAGCAAACTATCATGAGAACAGGAAACCAAACACCACATGTTCTCACTCATAGGTGGGAATTGATCAATGAGAATACTTGGACATGGGAAGGGGAACATCACACACTGGGGCTTGTTGTGGGGTGGGGGGACGGGGGAAGGATAGCATTATGAGATATACCTAATGTGAATGACGAGTTAATGGGTGCAGCACACCAACATGGCACATGTATACATATGTAACGAACCTGCACGTTGTGTACATGCACCCTAGAACATAAAGTATAATAATAAAAAAAAATTCTTCAAATCTTTGGAATTAGATCATGAATAAGAATCTCTTTAGCTAGTTTGGGTAAGCAATTGGTTATATAATTTGTATGTCAAAAAAAAAAAGAGATAGGCAAAATTAGATGGCTAGATAGTGAAAACACAAACCATTTTGATGATAATTTTTTAACCCAGGTAGGTACTCATATATTTAGGATTTTTTAAATTATAGAATCTCATTATAGAAATGGACTTTAGGAGGAAAGGGAATATATTGAAATCTTAAGACTCAGTATAATATTATGACATTTATTAATAAGGATAAAAATGATTTTCAGAAGATGGTAATATAAGTAATAGTAGCATCAGTAACATATTTTGTCAGACTATCTTCAGAATTTTTATTTCAATTTTTTTCCCTAAGTGCAATTCTATTGTAGACAGTGGTATCTTCTTGGATTTTAAGATAAAAAAAAAAGAAATAGTTGTATAGTTGTATTCAGTTGTCTGCTTAAAAAGGCATAAAATTTCGAGATTTTAAAAACTAATCCTATTTGGTTCTTGTTTAGGAGTGGAACTATTCAAGAGAGGTGTGCTCAAGGAATACGGTGTGAAAGTCCTGGGAACTTCAGTTGAGTCCATTATGGCCACGGAGGACAGGCAGCTGTTTTCAGATAAACTAAATGAGATCAATGAAAAGATTGCTCCAAGTTTTGCAGTGGAATCGGTAAGGATTCTTTGCTTTGGAGAAACGAGGGCATTATTTGTCTTGGGTTGTAGGGAGAATGATTTTTCATGCCTAATAATAATAGTTAAGATGATTATAGTTGTATGCATTTTCTTCTAGAAAAGTGTTAATAGTTTAGAAATATTGTATATTAATTACAACACTCAATGCTGAAATGATAGGTATTAACATTTTATTTTATGAAAAGAAAAACCTAAGTCCAGAGATGAAGTGGTTTATCAAGGCTTGAAGTGCCAATGAATCTCCGATCTCCTGAACCGAAACTCAGAACCATATCAACTTGCAATACCAAAGCAAGTTTTACCTTGTTTCTGGGATCAGTCACACATTTTGCATGTGTGAATGCCCTGCAAATGGGAAATTGGCTTTAAATTTTTTTTGAAATAAAATAAACATTTTAGAATAAAATGGATCCAGTCAGTAAAATGACTGGAAAACCTGTAGTTTCGATATTTAAGAAAGATAGATTTACTTTTCTATTATTTATTTCCATTGCCTCTTATGCCTATCAATAAGCTATTACCAATTATCAGGAAAAAGAATCAACTCACTTTATATCTGTTTTTGCCCCTGACTTTATTTTTGACTTCAGGCTTATATTTGGTGAAGTGAGGGTGCTAAGGGCAGTGTTAAATGCAACTTCTCCATGGTAGAATCAGGCACGCCCTTAGGAATAAAGCAGGTACTGCTGGTACAACTAAAAATGGGCTCTGTATGTTTCAGAAAACAATGCTACCAAGTATCTTTTGTGTTACAAACTTGTCAATCAAATAATCCCAGGATAACTCTGCTGCACAATTTGGGAAGCTCTTGCCATACATTTATTCTTTCATTGCCAGATTTAATTATGTCCTTGCTTCCCCAGGATAAGAAACAGGCATATGGGAAAGGTGTAATTACATTCCCATTGGTAGTGTAATAATATTCCATGACAGAAAAATATAGCCACCATATGTTGTATTCTGTAAGTTAAAAAAAGAATTCCAAGCTTCTGGGACTATTCTCAGACTGAGCCTGAAAATGAAAAATCTCTTTATACACAGTGTTCCTAATGGTTTATTGCGGTAACATCAAGTTAGCTTCAGCAGCAGAGAACCTGGTTTCATTAAGACAGAGACTTTTAAGCTACATGTAAAAATCCAACCATTCAATATGGCTCCCATTCTCAAATGAATGATGATTATTTCTGCTTTGACCATGGTTCTGTTTCAATAGGACAGGACAAAATTTACCACAAAAGTATATTTCTTAAAAGCTATATATATATACATATATATATATACACACATATATATATGTATATGTGTGTATATATGTGTGTGTGTGTGTGTGTGTGTGTATATCTCCTCTCTTCTAGAATTTTACTTAACATTTGAATAACAGCATTTGAATAACAGCATTTGCTTTTCATAATGTGAGGGAATAATAGAACATTTCCATATTCACTCTCCCCAGATAAGTTGGTTTACCTGATTGCCAGACTCCCTTGGTGTGGTCTATTCTGCCAGTGTGCTCAGCTTTTAAAATGTTGAGTCCTTGTTCTTGTTGACAGATTGAGGACGCACTGAAGGCAGCAGACACCATTGGCTACCCAGTGATGATCCGTTCCGCCTATGCGCTGGGTGGGTTAGGCTCAGGCATCTGTCCTAACAGAGAGACTTTGATGGACCTCAGCACAAAGGTGTGTATTTTTGTAGACAATATTCTTACCAACCAAAAAAACTGACTTGATATATCTTTTCAACTAGAGAGAGTTATGTAGATGAGAAATTACATTTTCTTTACTTATTAAATCATGATCATGTTCTCCAAAAGTGTCTTCCAAAAGATGATACTTTTTTTTTTTTTGAGACGGAGTCTCGCTCTGTCTCCCAGGGCGGAGTGCAGTGGCGCGATCTCGGCTCACTGCAAGCTCCGCCTCCCGGGTTCATGCCATTCTCCTCCCTCAGCCTCCCAAGTAGCTGGCACTACAGGCGCCCGCCACCACGCCTGGCTATTTTTTTGTATTGTTAGTAGAGATAGTAGAGATGGGGTTTCACCGTTTTAGCCAGGATGGTCTTGATCTTCTGACCTCGTGATCTGCCTGCCTCGACCTCCCAACGTGCTGGGATTACAGGCATGAGCCACTGCACCCGGCCAAGATGACACTTTTGAGAGAGTAGTGCAGCGCAACTGTTCATGCCAGGATGCAATGATAAACCACATGGTTCCAGGTAAACCAGTGGTCACTTTACCTCAAATTCCACCTTTATAGTACAATCTATCGACTTCAGTAAGATGAACTTAATTCAACTCTTTCTTCCTTTGTTTCACAATCTACTCCCAAATATTTAAAATGCTAAAATATGTTTTAGTGGTTAAGGAAAAATAGGACATAATGTCTCATTTTTAATTTTTTTTTTGAAATAATGTGGCTGGCATGGATGACATCCAGAAAGTGAAACAAAGCCCATTGAGTAGTTTGACTTTACTCAAAATTAAGATGTCTAAAATATACATGGTATAAACCTCTCAGTACAGTAAATGACTGAACTCCACCAACTGCCATATAGTCATAAAAACATGAGAGATTTGAGGGTTTATAATTTATTTTTTTTCTTTTCTTTTTTTTTTTTTTTTTTTTTTGAGACGGAGTCTCGCTCTGTCGCCCAGGCTGGAGTGCAGTGGCCGGATCTCGCCTCACTGCAAGCTCCGCCTCCCGAGTTTACGCCATTCTCCTGCCTCAGCCTCCCGAGTAGCTGGGACTACAGGCGCCTGCCACCTCGCCCGGCTAGTTTTTTGTATTTTTTAGTAGAGACGGGGTTTCACCATGTTAGCCAGGATAGTCTCGATCTCCTGACCTTGTGATCCGCCCGTCTCGGCCTCCCAAAGTGCTGGGATTACAGGCTTGAGCCACCGCGCCCAGCTATAATTTATTTTCTATCACAATCACTTTTAACATATTAGGAACTACTTCTTTTTTTGCATATTAGAGGAAAACCCTTGAGAAAAGTAAGATATGCTACAAAAACTAGAGACTAACACAGAAAAATATGCTCCAGGAAAACAGAGACTTTCATCTATACTCTATTTCCACAAAACAGAACAGTGTGTGGAAATACCAGGAGCTCAATAATGCCTTTGAAGAATGAGTACATGTGCAGCCAAGAAACCTGTGTAACCTACATGGCAGTCATAGAAGTGAATTTGACAGAATTACTGTGAGGGCTATTTTGGGGATTATTTAGGAAATAGCTCAAGGACAGCTTATTGCTTTATCTTTACTTACTTTTTGAACTGAAGTGAAATGAGACCCTTGAATTGTTGACATAGAATTTTGAAAACAGGTAAGTACAATTCAGCATATTTAAATAACTACAATGGCAGACTTACATATAAATAACTTGGGTTTCATTTTTCTAAAGTTGTGAAAATTACAAAAAGGGAAACATACCTAACATAAATGTTTCTTGTTTCCATCCTGGACATATGAATCATGTATTTAAAGCAAAAACATGCTTTTGAGGATGAAAAGCTTATTTCCTCTAGCATGTTAGATGCTCCAAATATTTTCAATATTAACAACTTCATAACTGCCAATAGTGGCAATGCATACTTTTTCTCTATTATTATTTTTTACTCTATAAAAAAAAATCTGAATACTGAACTTTTCATGTAAGAAAGTTTATAATGAAGAGAATTTTGGAATGAGATAGTTTTCAAGTATTTACGTTGTGCTCAAATAATCAATAATCCTTTAAATGGTTTTTCTTGTTGAAAAAAACCCCTCACTCTTACCTTGAGAATAATTAGTTGTATCATTATGTCCTAAACAATCCCCTTATTCTCTTGAGGTTATAGTTAGCACCATTAAAAGCTGCATTAACTTACCCAGGTCCCTAAGTTAACTTTTTGTATAAAATCAAAGACTTTAAAACATAAAAATAAAAACAAGCTGAGAAAACAGGTGAAGATAATTTCAATTTTCCCTAAATACCCGTTTCACTTCTTTATAATGCAAAATACTTTTCCAAATTTATACCCTTTGTTTCCTAGATTTCTTCTTTTAGCAGGCAACCGGAATGACAAATTAATCATTATTAAATTGTTAACATTGGCTACTGATTTTTCTAACCACTTTGACAACCTCATCGTGGGCAGCTGTGGGGACAAATGTGTCACATTTTCAGTTGCACGTGCTGGAGCCTGTAGTGATGACTGAAGTTAAAAAAATCATATTAAGGCACATTACAGAAAAACTTACATTGTTATTATTTTAATGCCTATTAATAATTTCAAAAAATTCAAACAACTTTCCCTTTCACTGCCATTCCACATCAAATATATTATAAGACAATGAGACATTTCTCTCTTGGATTATCAGCCACTGCATGTCCTAAGGTCAGAGATTACCACTTTCCTATTTTGGGTTCAGTATTCTACCCATTGTGGGTGTGCCATAAATATGAAACGATAATTATGCTAATTCATGTATGCTAATTCATATCTGTCTAATCAGGCATACATGATATATGACTCAGAGTATTTAAGCATTTAGGCAGTGATTAACCATAATAATAGTCCCATATGATTCTTCTAATTCTCAAGTTTTACATGCCATCTTGGCTAACTGTTTACAACCATCATCATCTCCTTTCTCCTCCTCATCAACAGCAACTAACTTTTATTGTGTGTGTCACTGCACAAAGCACCCTCAGCTATTTTAGAGAGAGCCAGAGTCTTTAGACTTATTTTTCCATATTTATTCACACTTATCACATTTTCTGGTTTCACAGAAGCCTAGCTGCTGAAATAATTTCATTTCCCTCTGCCTGATTGCTCAATTATTTTCTCTTTTTCCTAAATTAGTTTGATTTAATGTCATATCAGCACTTTGAATGGCAAGCCTCAATAATGTAAATCAAGCATATTCACTGCAGGATGCTATTCCTAGTACCTCACTGATTTTCTGACACATTGTGCCTTCTGTGCAGGAGAGAATGGAGATGGGGTTTGAGAGTTCAGTGCTGACCAGGATTTATGCCAGGATATTTTGCCAAATATCCTTGTTGAAGCCAGAGATTTTTCTTACTCTTTGATATCTTTTGTCACCAATTTCTAGGCCTTTGCTATGACCAACCAAATTCTGGTGGAGAAGTCAGTGACAGGTTGGAAAGAAATAGAATATGAAGTGGTTCGAGATGCTGATGACAACTGTGTCACTGTCTGTAACATGGAAAATGTTGACGCCATGGGTGTTCACACAGGTAGGCAAAGCATATTCAAGAACTATAGCAATGCTTTCAGCTCATTTTAGCAATGTCGTTGATGGCCATGGCAGTCTTTATAAAGTTGTTGTCTTTAAATTACTATTTCTAGTAGACGGACTAGTGATAACATTTTGGACAAGTATAGTATTTTACAGTATTGAAAATATTCTCACATTTAATTTGATCTTTACACAAACCCTGTGAAGTAAGGAACCCTGATTTAACTGAGGAAAAGCCAAAGCAATATGGTAGAAATAAGATCCATAAAACCTGATGTTGAAAAATAAGAAGGGAAGTTGAGAAGGTTTAAAGCAGACTGAGATGTTAGTCACCCAGTAAATGAGAAAATAGGCACAATAATAGAAATAAGTTTTTCAGGGAAGTACGTTAGTTAGATAAGAGGGCAAAGATGATAACTTAGGATTCAAAAGTGCTAAATTTGAGGTGTGATTAGAACTGTCAAAAAAGGGAGTTGAGAATGTGGAGATGGAATTTAAGAAATAAAATAGAAATAAAGAAATTGATACAAAGACATTGGAAACTGTTGGCATAAAGGGGATAATTGAAGTCATAGGCATAGACAAAGTATTCAAGGGCATAGGTATAGAAAGAGGAGAGAATAGGGTTGAACTTTGAACTCTGGGAAACATTTAGATTTGCAGGGCAGGGGAAAGAGGAAGTATTACTGTTGAAGATAGAAGGGGAGAATAAAGAGTTAAGAGGAAAATCAGGGTAGAACTGTAACAACTAAGCCAATGCAAGAACTATTTTATCAAAGAGCTTTGTTTTTGGCAGTTTCAAATGCTATGCAAGACCAAGGCTGATTAACTAATTTGGCTCTTTTGGATGTCTAAGAGAACAATTTCATTGCAAAGTCAGTTCTGGGAGCTCTGTTGAAAGGAATTATATGGTATCGAGTGGTAAGCAGAATTGGCAAACTTTCAAGAAGCTCATTTATGTAAAGAATGAGAGAGAAGCTTTGTATGGTCCTCTGACAACGTTGGGAGAAGACTTCTGGAGGCAATGATGATCTGACCGTGTTTGAAGGCAGAAGGGATGGAGACTAAGATTGCAGATATAAGGGGCTATGATGAGAGAAGTGAGGATGGAAAGGGATGAGATACAGAAAGCCAAGTGATGAGCCAGTCTGAGTGATAATATTCTATGAAAGGAAGAACTTGAGAAATAATTTGAGATGAACAGCAGGGAAGTTGAAGTCATTCTAGTAAGTAGATGATTGAAGCCTTGATAGCTACTTATTAGATAGATGAACTTGGGAAAAGTTAGAGAGGTTTCTAAAAGTACTGTATCAGAATAACACGGGGAAACAGGAATTGGGGGAATACTTGATTTCACATATATATCCCAACAAACCCTCAGACTGTTCTGTGTCTTACATCATGCAAGTAGAGGTTAAGTCGCTGAAGTTGGTTATTTCAATATGCCACCAAGTAATGAGTGCTTCTTGGATATACAGGTGACTCAGTTGTTGTGGCTCCTGCCCAGACACTCTCCAATGCTGAGTTTCAGATGTTGAGACGTACTTCAATCAATGTTGTTCGCCACTTGGGCATTGTGGGTGAATGCAACATTCAGTTTGCCCTTCATCCTACCTCAATGGAATACTGCATCATTGAAGTGAATGCCAGACTGTCCCGAAGCTCTGCTCTGGCCTCAAAAGCCACTGGGTAAGACCAGAATAATTGACCGTGAGTTTGCAGATTCTTTGCAGACAGAAATGAAAAATTGACAGATAGTGGAAGACTGTGCTGCATTTACAAACTATGTTCCCCTTTTCTGTATGTTAGCTCCAAATCATTTATAGGACCCTGAGGACATGATTATTAATGAGCTTGTTGCCAGATTGAAGTAAATGATACTGCTAGCTGGCTTTGTTTGCTAGCTAATCATAAATGAATCAAAATCTAGGTGGCCAAAGCAAGCTGTGAAAAATCTGCTTCTTAATTGCACTTTGCAGATGTTGTTAAAAGTGCAGATTAATCCTTAATTTTAGTTTTCAACTGTTTTCTTCAGGTATATAGCCCTATAGCAAATAGTTGACAGAAAATATAGTTCACTTGACTCAAGCATGCAATACACATTACTTTTATTTTATCAAAACTCCACAAGACTGAACAGTGTGGAATTTTTTCACAAGTAAATGTTACAACCAAACAAATCTGCTGTCTATGTAACAGCCACTAGCAGGCATGATTGGAGGGAAAGTTAATCAAAACCTTTTGTTTCTAATAATATATTTAGCATCTTACACTTAAATTATGGCATTTAAATGAACAAAATATTTACTTCTTTAGATTTTTTTACGTAGTTCCACAGCACTGCATGGAGTGGCGAAAGGCATGTTGCCCTCTGTGCAGCAGTCACAATTCTGCATTCTCATTTGGTTCTTCTAGTGACCACGTGATTTGGGGCACATCACTCATTGTCTTTATCACTTTCCTCATTTGTTAGATGGAAGTTGTACTAAAGAACTCATTTTTAATTCTATAGTTCTATGAATTTTTTTTCAAACAAAATAACCCAAACTGACATTCTGGATAAAGACAGCCAAGTTCTCAAAGTGTTAGTTTTGTAAGGAGTCCAAAGTTCAAAGGCTACGATTGAGGTAAATGATATAGCTAGCTGGCTTTGTTTGCTGGCTAATCACAAACGGATCAAAATCTAGGTGGACAAAGCAGGCTGTGAAAAATCTGCTTCTTAATTACACTTTGCAGATGTTGTTAAAAGTGCAGATTAATCCTTAATTTTAGTCTTCAACTGTTTTCTGATTGAGGTAAATGATACTGCTATCATTTATAATTTGGAGACAGAGCAAGGACCCAAACTTGAAATGCCTGCTCCCTTGTACTAGCTAACTCACTGTCTTCTTAGGTACAGATATGTATATATTTTCTCAAAAAATATTTTGCAGATTCTCATCTTAGTGGAGGTTAAACACAAATGGAGGTTAAACTTTATTTATCAACAAAGCTATTGATTTTAGGTTGAAGAGGTGAAGGTTGAGATTTGTAGCAATGCATGTAGAGTAAATTCTCCTGTGACCTGTGCTTCTATACTTTGTATCATGACTCCTATTTTTCCGCAAGTGGCTACTAAATATTGATGCAAAACAGAGAGTCAAGTGTCTTATACCCTGAAGTAGAATAATACCAGAAATTTTAAGAAAGACCAATTTATGTTTTGGTCTGTTTTCAATAATTGCTCAAAGAAAAAAAAAATTGTCTTCTTTTCATAGCTACCCATTGGCATTCATTGCTGCAAAGATTGCCCTAGGAATCCCACTTCCAGAAATTAAGAACGTTGTATCTGGGAAGACATCGGCCTGCTTTGAACCTAGCCTGGATTACATGGTCACCAAGATTCCCCGCTGGGATCTTGACCGTTTTCATGGAACATCTAGCCGAATTGGTAGCTCTATGAAAAGTGTAGGAGAGGTGAGTCCTCGGTTTATTAATCTATTTTCTTCTTGTTCTCAGTTATTTTGTCAAATTTGTGACACCATTGACAGTGTTAAAGTTGCCTGGATACTGTCAACACATGGACAGTGTTAAAGGTACAATTGACAGTGTTAAAGTTGCCTGAATATTAGCATACTAATATGCCAACAGTCTTTATTTGACTGTTAACGTATTACATATGTTACATGTCCATTTTGCTGGATTTGAAGGCCTTCCTGTTCAAAAGGTGAGGCCATATGTCTGGGTATATAATATAGATACGTATATGAAAACACATTCATATATATATAACTGAGTTGTAATATATTTTATAAACAAATCCAGAAAGTAATATAGAATATAATATATTTAAAAAGACCACTGAACTGAGTTTAAGAATTCAACTTTAGTCCATTCATGCAAACTGTGGCTTTAACTTCCTGAGACCTCATTTCCCATATCTATAAAAGAATAGGCTGGACTAGATCATCTCTCAGGGTCCTTCTAGCTCTAAAATTCTAAATTGATATGAGCATAGTGGATTAGTAAGTCCCATTTAATTATACTAAAAAGTTCTAAGCTTTTAACATCTTTAGAAGATTTTTTAGAATGTGCTGTGTTATACTATTTGAAATTGAAGTTAGCCTTTGATTATTGCATCTTCAAAGATGCAGTATTCTTCTGTGTGGGAGGAAAGAAAGGAATTCATATCTTTGCGAGATTCACTCCCTTGCCTCCTTCCACCAAGTCCTAATCATTTTATGCATCCAGAAGGTTTGGGATAGTGGAGAAAACGTGAACCTCGGAACCAGCTGGACTTGGATATTACTCTTGGCATTGCCACTTATTAGCTACAGACTCTCAGGCAAGACACTGAGTTGCAGGATCCATACCTACAAAATAGAAATAATAATACCTACCTTGCAGGATTCTTATAATACCCCCCCTTAATAAATGTAATCCATCATTATTGTTATTATTAAATTAGTATTCATAAATGTTGCATAGGGGTAGTGGTTTTAAGTGCAGAAGTATGAACAAATCTCAGTCTTTCTCTATCATTTGTCTATCTACCATTTATCTTAGTTTATCTGTATCTCATCTCTGTTTCTGTTGTGGCCAGTGTGAGAGCTTTTAGTCTATGTATCTAAGCTGGTTAGAGTACAGAGTAAAAGGCTTATGACATATTGTTCCATATTGTTCTTTATTTGTCCCATAACACAGATGATAGGCTAAACCCAGGCCAGCCATTTCAGAAATGCATGTCACTAATCACAGAAAATATAGATTAAATCTGTCACCAATACAGGGAAAAAGAAAAAGAAATGTTTTACTGGTCAATCATATTCACACATGAAAGGCAGAATTATTACATTTTGTCTTCCTTAATTTGTAAGATACTAATGAAATATTTTAAAATAATTTTGTTGTCAAACAAAAAATAAAAGCTCAGGTGGAGTTTTGTTGTCTAACACCTTACATTTAGTTCAAAAAGTGAGCAAACATTTCCTGAATTCTTACTACATGCAAGACACTGAGGATAAAGAAAGAATAGATGATAGGTAATTGAGATACATTGTCTGCAATTGGTAAATTCAGAATATCTAAACTAACACAAATATATGAGGAATTATTAATCTCTGGTAAATATTAAAAGATAGTATTTATATATAGGTGCTATGAGAATATAGTAGAATAGGGTTGAGGAAGCCCATTACAGTCATTCCACTGAAAAATGTGAAATAGTCACTCAAGGAAGGTGCATTTTAATAGTTTAGGGCAAATATGGTGGGAGGATGACTTGAGCCCAGGGGGTCCAGCCTATAGTGAGCTCTATGGTGCCACTACACTCCAGCCTGGGTAACAGAGTGAGAACCTGTTTCAAAAAGCAAAAAAATATATAGAGAGTATTGAAAAGCACAATTTTTGAGCAAACATTTATAGTTATATATTCCTTTATTATATAAGTATCTTTTTTTAATGGATCCCATGTATCATTATATAGAGTTGCTTAAGAATAATAAAAATATATGGAGAGTTACTTATAGAACTAATTTCAGCCAAATTTTAAATATGTAATACCTCAAATTTTCTTAAATATACCCAAAATATTTCCTTAATTTTACAGAACCATAAAATGTCTGATTTCCGGCAGTCTTTTCCATGCCCAGGCTAGACAATCTATAAACATATTGTCTAACTCTTTAAGATACCACTATGACTTGCAAATTGCATATCTGAATTGTGTTAACAGGTTGTTTATTCCTGCTCTTGTGAATTTTCCCTATTTCTAATTAAATTTGGAACAGTGTGAAAAGGTTATCTGTTTGGCTTTAGTGATCACTGAATATGTATCTTGTCACATAATTGACATGAAGATTTCCTAAACTGACATTAGTGGTAATGTGAGTCTATTTGAGGAATCACAAAAGTTTACCGAAGATAGCATCATGACTGCTATTATTTTAAATTGGAGACCAAAAATGCATAGCAATCTATTATTCTATGAAAAGATTCAAAGACAATATTTATCCAGTGAAAATAACTGGGTAGGTTGCAAGATCAATTTAAGTTTAGTTCTGACATGCAACTTGTTCAAACTAAATCACCACATAATTTTTCTAATTGATTAGTGTAAGATGAGCTGTAAAGATTGCGGAAAGACACATTGAATTTGTCATAGGAAGTTTAGTCTCCTCCTATGTTCAAAATCATAATCATCAGTATTTGTTATGACTCTCAAGGTTCTATTAATATTAATGCTTAGCTATAAGGAAAGCCAACCTGTCTTGAATACTGACTGATACTCATTTACAAATAGTTCTGTTTTTGTGTTAATATATTTCTGGTTTCTCTTTATTTGCCTTCCATTCTAAAGAACATTTGCATAAAGCAAGATCTTACTAAGAAAAGGTCTCTATCTTCAACTTTGAATTTCTTATTTTAATACTATGGTCCAGAGCAGATACAGGTGATTTCCTCATCAATCTCAGCAAATACAGCTGAACTCCCTGAGTGGTAAAAGACTGACCTAATGAAGATGCATTATACCAAAACCATGGAGAAAGTGAACGAGGAAGAAAAAAAAGATCACCTTTTTTTGAGAGGCATTGTGATATATTTTTTGTTCTTGTCTTCTGAAACATATTTTACATCCAGTTCAGTTACAAATTAAATAAGCTCTTTCTTTCAGTATGAGATCTTAAATATGTGTTACAGGTCATGGCTATTGGTCGTACCTTTGAGGAGAGTTTCCAGAAAGCTTTACGGATGTGCCACCCATCTATAGAAGGTTTCACTCCCCGTCTCCCAATGAACAAAGAATGGCCATCTAACTTAGATGTTAGAAAAGAGTTGTCTGAACCAAGCAGCACCCGTATCTATGCCATTGCCAAGGTAAGATGTTACAAGGGGCCCAGAGCTACTAGTTGTTTTTCCAGAATGTAGTCAGTCTGGACATGAAAATAAAACTGAATCACAAAGTGGTTTTAAATCAGGGATTTTTGGAAAATTTTTAATTCTTTTATATTATTAAACTGGAAATGTCTATAGATTTCATTAGAGTCTTCTACAATTAATTATAAATTATCATTTTTTATTTGACTTTAAGCCTGGATTTAAGGGCACGTTGCAGTTTTAAAGGATGATTAAATAGATAAAATGTCCCCCTTTTTAAGTATACTTAGTACTATTACTCTTAAATAGATTTGGCAATGTTGACTTGTCCTTTCCGATTAACTTTATTACATGTTCCTTGAATGTGTAAAGTTGTATTGTAGAAAGGAAGGTGCATACAATAATGTCCCTTAGTATGTGCTACTTGAGTCTAGAATAATCTTAATTTATTTGCTTCTCTTTCTGTGTTTAAAAAACAGCAACAGACTATAAAGGGCCCCATGATTATAGGGTTTTCCATGTAATTATTTTACTGGTCTTACTTTCAGGAAAAAAGGCTCTACATTTCTCACTTCCCTCCACTACTTGCTTCTCATGTAAATTAAATGCCATGTTAATCTCCTTTCATATTTACTGTGCTTAGAGTTTTGAAGTTTCAGCTCATCTGATTTTATAAAAGGTGACTTGGGCAGCTGGAATCTGTCTGGTCAGAAATCCCTGAAAGGCTTTTTGACATTTAAAGAAGCACAAGCATTAATCCTCCAACAGTATCAAACTGCACTGGTTCTACAAAGCTCCACTGACCATTGTGTGTGTGTGTGTGTGTGTGTGTGTGTGTATGTCAGTGTGTGTGTGCGTGCATGTGGAATGAGTAGATGAAAACATGAACTTTCTCTTTAAAGGGATTCCCATCTTTGTAATTTGCCTGTGGAGAAACAGAAAAATGCTGTTAGTGATTTTCAACTCATCGCAACTTTTATGTCCATATTTTGAGTCCTTAAGAGACCAGAAGGAGAGGAAGGGATATTTCCTTCATTGCCTCCAATGCATATTCTCCTCACTCTTATGGTTTCTAAATGGAAAATATTTAAACCCTACTGAAATTCTGGGAGTTGCTATTATCTCCTGATGGGCATTTTCCCATGTTGAGTTTCAAGGTAATTAGAATTTTTCTCTGGTGCTGGTGGGTGGGATAGCAGTGATAAGAAGTTATTTTAGAAAACCATTTCACCTTCATCATTTATTGCCCCTATTTCAGTCTTTTACTTAAGAAGCAGCTCATGACATTCATATGTGTGTGTGTGTGTGTGTGTGTGTACATATGCATATAATTTTATCTCAAAGGACAGTAAATAGATTTTTTCCTTAAGTCTAGCAATCATGTTTCTGCCACTTTGAAGGAGATGAAAAAGGAAAGCATTTCCAAGTTCCCAGCTAATCTGTAAAACTCAAGCAAATCTCTCATTCTTTTCTAACAGACTTATAAAGGATGAGAATCTGGGAAAAATGTGTGGAGGTTCTTTCGTTCACAGGGTACCCTATGTATGAACAAGAAGTACAGGGTCTGCGTATAAATTATGATCTGTTCGAGTGCTGGGAGAAGGAACTGATTTCTGTTTGTTAGAGGTCATCATTACTGTTCATTTCCACAGCAACCAGGAACTTGGTGATTTTGACAAAGAGTGTAAGGACCGTGGAGGGCTGAAGGGGAAAAAGAATGAAGGGAGTGTGTAAATCTTTGCTTGCTTTCATGATTCTTAGAAAAGAGCAACTTGCTCTGAGGTCTGATTTTTACAGCAGTCTTATTTCAGGATGACTGGATCATCACCTCTTTTGATTTGGGCAGAATGCAGGGCATTATTTTTGATTTTTGGAACATTAAACTAACCTTAAACTTGTTTGGGGTCATTATAGACTTCATTACAGCGGTGTTATATAGCAAAGCTGCAGTGCTTGGAGATGAGGTCTTAGGACTGGCAGGCTCTTGCTTGCTGTTAGAAATCATGGATTTTTTTTATCCAGTCTATCATTGATGGGCATCTGGGTTGGTTCTAAGTCTTTGCTATCACGAATAGTGCTGTAATAAACATATGTGTGTATTTGTTTCTATAGTAGAATGATTTATAATCCTTTGGGTATATACCCAGTAATGGGATTGCTGGGTCAAATGGTATTTCTGGTTCTAGATCCTTGAGGAATTGCCACACAGTCTTTCACAATGGTTGAACTAATTTACACTCCCACCAGCAGTGTAAAAGCATTCCTATTTCTCAACATCCTCTCCAGCCTCTGTTGTTTACTGAGTTTTTAATGATTGCCATTCTCACTGGCATTACATGGTATCTCATTGTGGTTTTGATTTGCATTTCTCTAATGACCAGTGATGATGAACTTTTAAATGTGGCACATATACACCATGGAATACTATGCAGCCATAAAAAGGATGAGTTCATGTCCTTTACAGGGACATGGATGAAGCTGGAAACCATCATTCACAGCAAATTAACACAGGAACAGAAAACCAAACACCGCATGTTCTCACTCATAAGTGGGAGTGGAACAATGAGAACATATGAGCACAGGAGGGGAACATCACACACTGGGGCCTGTTGGCAAGTGTGGAGGTAGGGGAGGGATAGCATTAGGAGAAATACCTAATGTAGATGACGGGTTGATGGGTGCAGTAAACCATCATGGCACGTGTAAACCTATGTAACAAACCTGCACCTCCTGCACATGTATCCCAGATCTCTCTCTCTCTCTCTCTCTCTCTCTACATATACATATATATATATATGTTCATGAAAGAAATCATGAATTTGACTGTAGTTGTCCTTTCCTTCCTTCCAGTGAAATGACTACATGATTCTAGGCCCTCCCTCACTGTATGTGCTTGTGTGAAAATCTCCTTTGATCTGTTAAAAGTTTCAGTAACTTAAGGTTCTCTCTACCTCACAGTGTTGATGGCCAACAGCTAATTGTGCCTTTAATCACTTAGAAAGTAAGACAGAATGTTAAGTCTTTGGGAACCTGACTGTAATTACAGGGAGAATTAAACAAAAGAAACATCAATTGACTTAGGAAATGAACATGGCTTTGAGTATTTCTGTTAAATGTCATCTTACTCTAGTCAACAAAATTATGAGCCATGCCATAGCTCAACAATTATAATCATGGTCTCTCTGATACTACAATTATGTAAAAGCTGTAAGAAAAGTAAGCTCCCTGGGCTGAAATATAATGGCAGAGTTACTAGTTACATAATATTAATGGATCTTAAAAACGCAGTGTGCTATTCTAAAATATGTTTTCCTGGAATATTTTCTGATTGTTTTTGCTGGGTATATGTACATATACACATACATACATACAAGAATAAAAATAGACATCTTTTAGTACAAAGATTTTGGTTTTGAGAGTTTATCTCTTCTTTCAGTTGAAATTTCTACTCAGCTTAATGACCCATAGTTGTAGTTTTACTTTTGAGAAATTGCTAAAGTGAGCTTGAGGAAGAGGCTGAGCTGCCTATCAGAACAGAAGTTATTACTACATTGTTTTGGAATATATTAGGATTTTTAAAAATGCCTGCCTTAGCACAAAAATCATGGTGACTGATTCAAAACAATTTTTTGTTTGAAACCATCCGTGAGGAAATATTCTGGAGGAATAATGCCAAGCCAGAGCTGACCCATAAATTCTCACTGACAGTTGTATGTTTGTGTGAATGTGGAGTGAGGTGATAAAAATATGCTATCTCCTACAGGGTAACTACCAACAATACAAGTTAAGTGATCATTATAGTAATTCTAGATTTTCTTACCAATTTGGCTTAACTGTAGTTTCAAGAGACTCTCTTTAGTTCCAAAGAGATATACCAAATTTAGGGTATAATGGGTAACACGATCAAATAAAGAGGAGTGAGTCAAAACCTGTGAGGAGATTTTTCTGAGGACACACCACTCTGATAACTCAAGGCAGGCACCTCCTCTGTATGCCATTTGTGGATATAGTTGGCACCGTCTTTATGTTTATTGGAAGGAATGTCAATGATGTCAGTTTCATGTTTCGTAACTCAGTCTGTAGTCTCAGGCTCTCTAAATAACACACAGAGGCATGACTGCTATGTGTTTTCAACCAAATAAGACATTTAGAAAAATGTTTGCCAAAGAAAGTATCTCTTCTCCTCTTGGCAGGCCATTGATGACAACATGTCCCTTGATGAGATTGAGAAGCTCACATACATTGACAAGTGGTTTTTGTATAAGATGCGTGACATTTTAAACATGGAAAAGACACTGAAAGGGCTCAACAGGTAAGGCAGTGTTGCTCTCATTCATACTAGACACCTTCAGTGCAGTTTTTGAAGAGTATTCTTCCTACTCTTAAGCATTTTGTCAACATTGTGATTCAATGAGGTAGATAGTGCCAATGTGGGAAAATAGTACCTGCAGCCAGGAGACAAATGGCAGTTTTGTTTTTTTTTTTAGATGTTTATCTTTAGAAATGTACCCATTAATCTTTTTAATCATCTTCTATTCCCACCCTTGTCATCAGACATAGTAAGAAGGTCTCTTGAATGCACAAAATTGGTATACATTTATGAACAAGTATTATTTAATTATGAAATACTTTCTAGATTTAAATTTTATTAATCAATTAAATGAATATTTCTGTTTTCTAAAAATTTTCTTCTACATTCTGAAGTCTGTTTTCCCCTTTTAATATCAATCTATACATTGCCGTATATTGAGGAGAAAATGTATTCCTTTTGCGTGCTACTATTTTTAAATTAGGACATTCAGTTCAGCATACAAATAAGCCACATTCAGGTTTCTCTCAACAGACGCTTTACTTCTGACTAATTTACATTTTTACCTCCATCAGGGCCAATTATTTTTAAACTTCATGTGGAAAATATTTTGATAATGTAGGTGCCTTAAAATCTGCTTTTAAATTTTTCATGGGAAAACTGTTTGCTGGGGCACCTCAGGCTGATGAAATCATGGATCAGTTTTAAACATCTATCTTCGATAAGAGGAGCATTTATTAGCAGATTAAGAAAGACAATATAGGCTGGGCGCGGTGGCTTAAGCCTGTAATCCCAGCACTTTGGGAGGCCGAGACGGGTGGATCACGAGGTCAGGAGATCGAGACCATCCTGGCTAACACGGGGAAACACCGTCTCTACTAAAAAAATACAAAAAACTAGCCGGGCGAGGTGGCGGGCGCCTGTAATCCCAGCTACTCGGGAGGCTGAGGCAGGAGAATGGCGTAAACCCGGCAGGCGGAGCTTGCAGTGAGCTGAGATCCGGCCACTGCACTCCAGCCCGGGCGACAGAGCGAGACTCCGTCTCAAAAAAAAAAACAAAAACAAAAACAAGAAAGACAATATAGTCCTCTTGAACTTGAAAAGACGTCTCACCTGCAAACTAGGGATGTGCTTAGAGAAGGAAAAATTTTGTTTGTATAAAAATTGTTCTCAAATGATTTGACAAAATGTAGATACTTTAATCACTTAAAATATCTTTGAGGACAGTGGAAGATCTCAAAACCTGGATTGCTCAACTATTCAGCAATTGCAACATATAGTTGGGTTGCTGTATTTGCTTGATCAATATGTGGACAAACTGGGCAATAAAGCACTTGCTTTTCTTCTTGAGAAAAATTAGGTTCTTTTTCATCTATTTAATTATTGCCCATGTCAAATGCTTGGTTTTGAAAACTGAGGAATTCTACCTGACGAAGATGAAACTAGCTATTGTTGCTTGTAAATCATCCTTTCTAGTCATCACATAAAATGAACAGTAGATAGCAAATAAGTTAGGAATTGAGCCTATACATTTATCTTATAATTTTGCTGACTTAAGTTTTCCTTCTTGGTTTATGATGCCAGCAGAACTTCTGTCTTGAATTATAGTCTCTTCTACTGTTCTCAGTTTCAAGCAACTGAGTTCAAATGCTTATGAAACCACTCCAGTTAAGCCACATGGGGGTGCTAGAAACTTACAGTATGCCAGTCACAGCAGTGGAAAAGACCTGGGGTGGAAAATAACAGATGTTATTGTGATTTAAATTTCCACTTGATATACGTTCTGATTTTTGGACAAATTCAATGTTTTAATTGAATAGCTTTCGTTACAACCAGAAGGCAGGTTGCGATTCTAACTAAGCATAAATAAGGGTATGTTGATAGTGAAAAAGGTCCTTGGAGGATTAAAACAACACACTGTTATAGATTACTTACAATATTTTTGACTTCCACATTCTGTTGCATTTATTTGCCTGCAATTTGACATTTTCAATCTTCATTTTTCTGGCATAAATATATTTGTAAATAGAGATATTTTCTATTGTTCATAATGATCTACATTTAAAACTCTTTATGAAAAGCTTTATATCATTTCAAAAATTAAAAAAAAAACATATACTTAAAAACCATCTCTACTGTATAAATTTGTTTTAGATCCAGGGAGGTTGAAGTCTCTATTATATAGCAAAAGCTAAAGTAAACCTGGAGTGGACCTCACAGATGATCCGTGGCATTAGCAAACCTAAACCCTGAGCTCATTATCTGAGTGTCACTTTATGGTTTAATTCCTTTCTTTTTGAAGTGTCATTGATTCACACATAGCAATTTGATAATGATTGTTATTTAGTGGTATTAGATAAATAACAAGAATAGATGGCCACTAAAGCTACCTGTCTCAATCATTTTGTGGCACATAGGGGTCTGAAGTTGAAAGGATATGACAGCTGATGGAATGTTAAGTATGTAGGTCTTGAGTTTCCTTGCTGTATTTTAATTATACTCACCATTAGTCTGGGTCATAAGTGCTCTGCTTTTTCTCAGCCCCTCAATATCCAGGGAGGCTTAGTCATCAAGGTATGTACTGCTCCAACAGTAATAAGAGCTCCCTGTTAATGATCTACAGCTGACTTACATATTGCCAGTTTGGAGAAGGGCTGAGAAGATTAGTTGTTCTTTTTCATTTGTATTTATTTATGGTTTACTTTGAAGATCTCAACTGCTTCTGTGTTAGAATAGCTGTCTTTAGCTGTAGGCCTAGGAGCTAGCGATTTATTTGTTGTGTGTTGAGAGAACTCAAGGATTCTCCTGCCTCATCATCCATTTCTGGTGCCAATGTGCCGCACTCCCTTTGTACTTTTCATATAGATCCTTGGGAAGACAGGCAGTGGGCATCTCACTTGGGAAAAGAGAAGTAACTTAAGAGAAAAGTAAGAATGCTAGACGTGGGTTTTCTGGTTCCATCCTTGTGCACTGGAAGGAGCAGACTACAGAGCCAGAGAGATTGGTGCGCAGTCCTCCCCACTATAGAATCAGAAGTACATTACCTCTTTCATTTCTCCAGCTTCATGTTCTTTCTCTTAATCTCTACTTCTAGTTTTTTTGGTTAAGCTTAATTTATATAAGTATAAACGACATCTGACATATTGTGAGGGCCCAAGAAAATTTTTCTTTTCCCCTGAAAATAAAAAGTACTATTTGTTATAATAAAGGTAACTTTATGATTTTAGATATGTATTATGTATTATGATTTTAGATATGTAGATATGATAGATATTTAAAGATTCATTTTCAGACTCACAATTTTCATTTGCTTATATATTTTGCAATGTATCATTTCTTAATTTCCTTTATGATGCATCACTTATTTTAATATCAGACCTATTTTTTAAAGGAAGCAATTAATGATAGCTACTGATGCAAATGCTATTCTTATCAAAAGATAAATAGCACTCCTTTATGCTAATGAATAAAAATTCCTACTCTACAGTTGTTAATCAAGCTCAAATTCTAAAGTCTGATAAACACATTTAGTAGCAGAGGATGAGCATATTGCTAAATTGATGGTCAGTCTCTGACTTGTGTTTACATACAGTCATCTGAAATGAAGTTCAGAATTTGAGTCCAAAATAGAATATACCCACACATGGACATAGGGAGGGGAACATCACACACCGGGGCCTGTCGGGGGTTGGGGGGCTAGGGGAGGGATAGCATTAGGAGAAATACCTAATGTAGATGACGGGTTGATGGGTGCAGCAAACCACCATGTCACGTGTATACCTATGTAACAAGCCTGCACGTTCTGTACATGTATCCCAAAACTTAAAATATAATAATATAAAAAAAGAAATATAAAAACAAGAACATAGGTTTTTATGTTTGAAATGTAAACAATAAATGTACTTATTTAAGCAGTAACTTCAAACAATATATTTTAAAATAAAATACAAGGGAAAATAGTAAAAATGAATATACTCACATATTTAGTGTATATAAATATTCACAGATTGAGATGGGGAAAACAAAAGAATGATTGTAACTAGGTAGGCATCATGGAAATAACTGATGAGTTTTCTATGCCTGTGAGATAGTAGAAATCACAATGAGAAATCCCCTCCTTGAAGGGGAGAGATAAACATGATTCATGCTGATGATGATGTGTGAAGTCTTATCTTTCTGCAGGGTGATGAGACAAGAGGGATAGGTATATTAGGCCATTCTTGCATTGCTATAAAGAAATATCTGAGACTGGGTAGTTTATGAAGAGGTTTAATCAGCTCACGGTTCTGTAAACTTTACAGGAAGCGTGGTGCTAGCATCTGCTTGGCTTCTAGGGAGGCCTCAGAAATCTTACATTCATCGTGGAAGGCAAAAGGAAAGCAGCTGTGTCCTATGGAAAAAGCAGGAGCCAGCCAGAGAGAGAGAGTCGGTGGGGGAGATGCCACATACTTTTATATAACCAGATTATGCAAGAATTCACTCACTATTGCCAGGAGAGCACCAAGGGGATGGTGCTAAATCATTCATGAGAAATCTGCTCCCATAATCCAGTCACCTCCCACCAGTCCCCATCTCCAACACTGGGGATTAAATATCAATCTGAGATTTGGGGCGGGGACAAATATAAAATCTATAACAGGTATCAGAATAATCAACTCAGCATCCTAGCTTTGAGCACTGGCCCCCTCAGAACTCAGTATGCTGTCTTTAATACCCGAATATAGTAGCAATGGCAACCCTCGCAAGACTTCTGAAACAATATCTATTCTTACCAGCTTAGGTAATAACCATTATTTAGACAGCTTTAGCCAAAAAAAAATCTCTTTCCCACTTACGCTCACTGACTTTCTCCTTTTCCACTTAAACTGCTTATTGCTACCCAAGGGTATGCTAGGGAAGCTGACTGTTGTAGGCAGTTCCCCAGATTTATAGGCTGGTGTAGTAGCATTCACTGACCTAGGGTGATAACATATTTACAGTGGATTTATTTAGGATTTGAGAAGTTTCTTTTTACTGAATGTGATATAAGTTGTATCATGTAGGATTCGAATACTTGTTATGTGTATGCTTTGGAATTTAGATGTTTAATGGTCACCAAAGGTCTTTTAACTTCACATTGTCAGATCACCCTGCAAGGAGTTTGAGGAAAGTTAAGTCTATATAAATTTTTAGTGGAACCACAACATGTGCATAATCTCTGTCCATTAACCTTCACTGTTAAGCTACTCAGATTTTAGTCTAATTTTCCCATACTCACTCTCCCACTGCCATCTCTTTCACTAATTGTGCCCTTCCCATGTAGCATTTTAATAAATACTAAAAGAAAAATATCTTTGATCCGTTAGAAATTATAAAAATCTCACCTCTAGTTCTTTTTTTCCATTAGTGCATAGATTCAGTTTTGGTCATATAAAGATCTCCTGCCTGGAGAGAGGAAGTGCAGCTATGATAAATCAAATAAAGATGTCAAATGTCTTCACCAACTAGGTTCTTCTAATATAGCCAATTCCCTACTGTAACCAAATAATGAATTTATAACTCTTAATACTGAAACTTGAATTTTGATTTATTTTAATAATTCTGAATGCCTTCCAAGTAAAGATAATAATCACCAAATTTTTGGACTACATATTAAACACTGTTCTAAGCACATTAGTTTGTTTAATTCCTAACACAACATTAAGAAATCCGTGATCATCCTAATTTTATTGATAGTAAACTGAGGCACTGAGAGATTCAGCAGTTTCCTCTACATCACGTACTAATAAGTGTCAGAATTGGGATCAAGCCTAGGCAGGACTCCAGAGCCAAGGATACTTGCTATTTAACCCCTTATATTTGATATCTAAGTACATACTTATATACTTTTCACTTTTTTTAATTAAAAAGTAAACATTGTTTTTATGTACAATGTTGCTATTTATGTGAGCAATGTTGTAGATGATGCTTAAAAAGAATACTTACTTACATGTAAGTGTATACTTACATACTTACATATCAAATACAATATATTTGTATTTCTATATACGATAGATGACTGCTTAAAAATAATACTTATCTATATGTATATGCTTATATACTTACATATCAAGTATATGGTATGTAAATATGCATGTAAATATATTAAATACATGTAAACGTAAGCATATATATACACACAGGAACAGGTTTGCTTGGGGTATAGAAACAGATTTGTTTAGGGGTATAGATGACATCTAGAGGAAATAAGAAATAAGACAACCTAAAACAGACACCTTCAGTATAGAAACAGTAGCCAATAAAGGGGTAATAGTCCTATCATGGTAGAACCAGCATATATAATGAAGGTTTCTACTATATTATTAATAAATAGGCACAGGTACAAACATCCTTCCGTTGGACCCCTCTTGCTATAAGTATGTAAGGAATTCAACTATAATAGAGCTTGTGAGAAAGAACTATTTCAGGACTTTACACCCCCAAATTATTATTTATAATACCAATCTGGATTGGCAATTTTATATTGAAAGACAATCATGATACTTAAAAAAAAAGACACATGAACAGGCAAGAAGAAAAAAGTGAGAGTACTAATTACCAGCTTTAAGCATCTGCTTCTCCCTCTGGCTGCAACTCTTTTTAAATTTTTTATTTCCTTATTTTTTTCAGGGTTGGTTCTTTAGCTATTTCTGACTGAGATATGCAGCTTGGGGATTTTATTATACCTGCCTAAATTGTATAATTTTGTTCTTTTACTGGTTAAAACTAAGCTGAATTAAGTTTTGAATCCTTGCTTCAAGTGATGAGCTTAAAGAAGACGGCCAGCCTCTGCTTGTGCTATACCATGTTAAATTATCAAAGTGAAGGTTTTCCACCATTTATGATGATTGTTTGTTCTTGTGCATTCCATTCATTTTGGGCAATTTTCCTGGAATGGTCCATTTTGCTCTCTTGTTTTTATGTACAATGCTGCTATTTATGTTAGCAATGTTGTAGATGACTACTTAAAAAACATCTATTTTCATTCATTTCACATGTTCAAAAGTAGGAGATATAACCATTGTGATACAATTTATACCATATAAGTATTGGAAGCTAAGATTTGTATTTGTTTCCCTATTGTTGACATAAACTTTACTATGGATTTATTTACAAATTATTCAGATATTGCTTTTGTGTAATATTCTATAGGTTTCATGTGTTTTTTTTTTTTTTGCTATCCTCACTCTAATAACTTTCATATTCTCTTTCCTCTTTACCGCTTATAGTCAATGTAGTTAAAGAAAAAAGAGTAAAGTGCACTTTTGAAGGGTCCAATTTCCATCCGAAATCACTATGTTCAGTGTGATAAACTATGTCCATTGGTGAGTGGTGAAAAATCACAGGTGTGCCTATTGCTTAGGAAAACAATCTAGGACAACCCTGGTGAGTTCCACTTGGGCATTCAAGTGCTAAATTGAGCTCAGTAAAGTTGGCCATTTCCCTATAGCCACAAACTTCTGGCAGATGTAATAATGCAGGTGTCACCTTAGCTGGAACACTCCCTTTGAATGTCCTCTCCTACACATGCTAGCTTCTATTGACTTTTTATTTAACTTGCTCACGAGGCATGGCAAAAATCGGCAAGAACGTTTTGTGCTTATGCTTGATTGAAGCTTCTGGGGGAAAAGTGTCACCTAAGAGTTGTTAGAACTTAGATATAAGGAACAGAAGGGTCAGCACTTTCTGATGACAATGTATATTTTCTGGTAGAAAAAAAATCAACAATTTTCATCTTAAACTACTAAATATACAAGTAATTTAAAGAAAGATAATATAACATATAATTACATTATAATGTTTGTGGTACTTTACTGTGACCTATTTTTGTGGTAGCATCTATTATTTTGGATATAGAAATGAGAATGGAGATGATTGAACACTTTAATGGAACCCATTAATTTGACTTGCAGAAAATGGTCTTATGTCTTCTCATGTTACTACTAACTCATACGATAGTCTAAGCCTCAGTTTCACCCTAGTAAAAACAAAACAAAAGGAAACAACAAAAACTCCCTTCTTATTTTACTGGTCAGTCATGCAGCTAGCTGAATATATACTATATGTAAAGTAATAAACTTTAAAGAAAAACAATCTTACCAGTTACTACATATTACCATTCTATGCTTTCAGTCTTCATACTGCAAGCCATTTATATAATAAACCTCTTCAGGAATGCTAAAAATTGGGGCGTACATATACAAGTACTTATTTATTTGTAAGAGAAGAGTATTACCATGGGAAATTTTATAACTCTGTGAACTAATGCCAAAAATACATTTTATTTTTAAACTTGCTTTTATGTTCCGTGTAATAAAAGGATATTTTAGGTGATGTCATAGGTTTGATAGGACTCCATTAATTTTTAAAGTAATAATTTATTGAGATAGATAAAACATTTTACCTCAAATATTTAATGTTCTGAGAGCCTTCATTTGTTATTTTAATAGTGTTTTCATAGTTTTGGCAAATAATTGTGCATTTTTGAATGTGTGAGAGAGGACTTACGAGGCTGGCATGGACAAGATGAATGTTTTGCTTAAAAGGTTTTCAGAGTAATATTCAGATGACTCATAAAGTGCCTATTATGTTTCTGTATATTAATTATTGTATGTTTGATAGTTCATAAGAGTATAGAACTTAAAAATTTTAAGTTGATTTAAAATAACACATACTCAGAATATGTGTGTATATATCTATAGTCAATAATTAATACATTATTCCTATGTTAATGTCTCTGAACTAAGCATCATGGGATCTATATTTACTTGATGCCATTTATTTTTATTAGGAACTGTTATTAGACAGTTCTTCTATTCAGTCATTAAGTACTGGGTACCTACTATGTGTAAGGTTTTGTGCTAGTTCCAAAGCCATTTGTTGATGAATAATCACTAGTTATTAGACCAAATGGTATTTGTTCTTCTATTCAGTCATTATTTATTGAGTACCTACTATGTGCTAGTTCCAAAGCCATTTGTTGATGAATAATCACTAGCCATTGAGCCTATAATATAGGTTTATAAACTATGCAAATAGCTATACATAAACAGGACACATTAATGGACATGTGAGAAGCAGAGATATGAATTCATGAAAGTTTAGTGGAGGTTAGAAACAAAAGCTCTGAGCTAACTTACACATGTTATCTCATACAAGTCTCAATGTATAGTTTTTAGAAGGTTTGTGTCTCTATCCCATATTTTATGAAAGAAATGATGACTCAGAATGTTCAAGTAAATTCTCCAAAGTTTTACAGGTAGTACATGTTGGAGCCAGATTTTAAGATCAGAAATTTCTCAATCCAAGGACAATATTCTTTCCTTCAATATATCCCACTGTCATAGGAGCCAAAGGAAGAGAGAATTTAAAATAAATGAAATAGGAAGACAGTTTCAAGAGGATTGCATGGTTTAGAGAGAGAAGAGAGAAACAGAATTAAGTCCTCGTTTGATGTTGGGTAGGTAGGAGTGGAAGCTAGACTATCAGGACCAAATATATAGTGAGAAAGAAGTAGGTAAAGGTATGAATTCTACTCAGGAACTGACAATTTGTGTTTGCTCTTTATCTTATTTATGCTATTTTTCATAACAGTGAAAATCTGACTATGAGGAAATTAAGATAATATAAGAAGAAAAATTAAATTGGATATTAGCTACCTGTTTGTTCATTGGGTGAAACAGTGGGTGCCACACAGTCTTACTTCATTGTTCTGTAAATATTGCATATATACTAATATCATCCCCCAATTAAGTTGTAATTTTCATTGGGGAAAGTACCCAATACCATAATATCTTAATATACTTTTATTATAGGTCTTTCTTAGCAAGAAATTTTGTTAATTTGTATGAGTGCAGAATAGAGTTCACTGTGGCATAAGGTATAAGTCATAATTTCTGAAATAGATACAAATGGTTTCCAAATCATTATTTACCATATATTTTCTTGGGAATTGATATATGGTGTTTTGTATAAACATCAAAAATATTTGTATGATAATATAACAAACATTCTTGGTAGAAAGTGAAAATCATCATTTCTTCGTGATGGGAAAGGAGGGAGAATTGTAGTGGAGCAAAATGCAGATGATTCCTGGTTGTTCAAAGGGATTGAATTCACAAAATTCACAAAATTATTAATTAGAAAATACATAGCCCAATATATAAACTGACTGTGTTGGGAAATATTGTAGACAAACATCTCTAGGTTTTAATTTTTTAAAGTAGTTATGTATCTACTAATTAGCTAGGACGGCTCTGAATAAACTGTTTTTTAATAAAAGTAGATTTATCTAATTGTTTTATATTGTCAAAAATTACATACATGTAGGCATTATAAGTATATTGTGAAATCTCTAATTCTTGGTGAGAACTAACCAGTGTTTGTGTACTCTTGATCTTCAAAAATTATCCACGTTTTCAAATTTTTGCATTTTCTGAGAAGTTTTTGTGAGAAATATTCACAGACATTTTCAACTATATGAAAGGATATTATTTTATTAACCAGTGAAGAAGGTTAAGACAAAAATAAATACTTATTTAAAATACAGATATCTACTGTATTTCTCTGGTGATGTTAAAGTACATTTCTATTATAATAAAGGTGAAAAATATCACTATCCTGTTTTTCTGGATGGTGAAACTGAATCACACGAGGTGTGTGTCATACTTTATGTCTCACCAGTCAGAGGAAAGCAAGGAATCTAGCCCAGGGCTCCCACTTTCAGTTTTCGTCACTAACCCTTTTCAAACGCTTCTTTTTCGAGATATGACTTTTAAATCAGACAGCTGGAGATCAGTTCCTCCTTAGCTGTCAAGTTGTGAGCTGCCTGCATTGTTGACCCCACTTAGAGGGGAAACATTGTGAGGAATTTGCCCTTTTCCAAAACTCTTGGGGGAAAACACAGGAAGTCTGGCAGGGAGAAAGCCCCAGCAAGTCACCTTTGAAAAATGTAAACAGGATTTTCAAGGGTACAAAAACCCAGGATGAGAATTTTCTTTTTAAGTTTTACTTTATTTGTAATAAAAGATTGCATATATTTATACACAATATATGTCTATAGATAGATTTTCTTTAAAATACAAGTACCTTGTCTTCCATGTTTAGGCAGGTATGAGTAAAACAACTCTTGAGCGTAGAATGGAAATTAAATTTACACAAAATAGGCTGCCAGAGCTATAATTACAGAAGCTGGATAATTAGTTGCTGACCCCAGAATTTCTTCACCTGGTAATTTATACTTGAGATGCCTTTATGGGGCATAAAACCTTCGAGTCTGACCTTCGGATAGTCACGCATTTTGTACCCAAAGAGTATAAGGCAGCGACCACGCCTCCTGACAGTGGAGTAAATGCCTGAGAGTGCTCTCTCTCCAGAAGATCAATTTTGATTTGCAGGGAGTCAAAAGTATGGTGGCCCCTCACCACCTCAAGGTATGAGTACAGAAATACTCCACAGGAGAGGAAAGAAAACAAAGAGAGCTGAGGTGCTGAGCCAAATGTAGGTGACTTGCTAGTTTTGCTCTGCTAAACTTCTCCTGCTTCTTCTCTTCTTCCTCTTCCTCTTTCTCCTCCCTGTTGGTCTGTTTCTTTCCCTTCTTCCTTTTCCTCCAGCAATTGCACCTATTAAGCACTTATTACCTTCTTGCTGTTGTGCTGAATACGTACCACATTTATTATTTTATCTGACTGATGAGTCTTTTTCTCAGGATGGTGGAGTATGACTGCAGGTTTTGGGCAAAGGTATTTGCCTTTCTGAGGTTGAAGTAGGCATTTTGACACTATTTGCCTATATAACTATACTGATGATAATGTAATGGCCATCACAGCAATATCCACCTGGCAGTATCAAATTGCAGCTACTTCTTCTACCCCTCCCCTTCTACCCACTCTTCAGCTGATAAATTGATGAGTATACAGTTGTAGTGTCAAGTGGATAATTTTTGCTCTCATGGATATTAATGTGCATTTTATATGTTTTCTTATAAAAAAAACCCAGATAATAAAGATATCTGCTTTCCATGTAGGTAGTAAGCCTCATATCAACATAGATTGAATATGACATGTCACTGGGAATTTAATTCTAGAATTTTCCCACATCCTCCTAAAAAAAACTTCTCCTTTTCCTCCTTTCTAAAAATGGCTTACATTTTTTCCTTCAAGAACTAGAAAAATGTAGTCAAAAATTATTCTTATATATCTTACATTTTTCTAGGAAAAAAATATGCAGTAGTTATTAGTAG
The DNA here is from genome assembly GCF_043159975.1 of Macaca nemestrina. NCBI lineage: Eukaryota > Metazoa > Chordata > Mammalia > Primates > Cercopithecidae > Macaca > Macaca nemestrina. Next base: position 108,583,106 of record NC_092135.1, read on the forward strand.
ATAGGCTTCTGTTAAGTTTTTGGGAGGCCAAAACAGGCGGATCACGAGGTCAGTAGTTTGAGACCAGCCTGGCCAACATAGTGAAACCCTGTCTCTACTAAAAATACAAAAATTAGCTGGGCATGGTGGCAGGTGCCTGTAGTCCCAGCCACTTGGGAGGCTGAGGCAGGAGAATCGACTGAACTGGGGAGGTGGAGGTTGCAGTGAGCTGAGATCACACCACTGCCCTCCAACCTGGGCAACAGAACGAGATTCTATCTCAAAAAAAAAAAAAAGTTATTTATTTTAACAAGGCTCTACGTAATTCTTTCTAGAAGTCAAAGAAAGCTATATTCAAAGTTATATTTATGTATTTGTTGCTTGGTACAACCTACGTGATGTTTGGAAAATTGCTCTGTGGAAACATGATGATTTAAACAAAGATGATAGAGATGTTTTAAAATATAGGACTTTCGAATAAATGTATTTGCAATAACAAATTATAAAACATCAAAGAGTGCCCATTCAATCCCTATTTTCTATGAGGCCTCATAAAGTGTTTCTTTTTATCTGTTAGATTTAAATTCTGTACACATAAAAATCTTATATTCAGGGGAAAATCAAGAGTTTTGCTTACTGAATACATCTTTATTTTGGGGAAGGCATACATTGAATAGATTTAAAATTATAAATAAATGTATTCATCAGAAATAACAGAAACAATATTTCATAGTATGGACTTAACCCTTTAGTCTAATTGGCTCAAGCAAAAGCTATTTGATTGGTATCAGCATGCTTTTTTTGAATATAAGAGAATACTTTCTTACCTATGAATTGACATAACTTACTGCTTTGGTTAGGTGGTTTCCATTTGTTTTTCATCTTGGTAAAGATGAAAGGTAAAATTCAAATTTGGTAAAATCAAGGGCAGAGAGAGAGTCACTGCATCTTAAATTAAGAACCATGGCCCGGGGGCGGTGGTTCACGCCTGTAATCCCAGCACTTTGGGAGGCCGAGGCGGGTGGATCATGAGGTCAGGAGATTGAGACTATCCTGGCTAACATGGTGAAACCCCATCTCTACTAAATATACAAAAAAAAAAAAAAAAAATTAGCCAGGCGTGGTGGCGGGCGCCTGTAGTCCCAGCTACTCAGGAAGTTGAGGCAGGAGAATGGCGTGAACCCAGGAGGCAGAGCTTGCAGTGAGCAGAGATCGCGCCACTGCACTCTAGCCTGGGCAACAGAGCGAGACTCTGTCTCAAACAAAACAAAACAAAACAAACAAACAAACAAAAAAAAAACATGAAAAAACAAAATGTGGTTTATTAAGGCTCAAAAATTGCAATTAACTGACATTAAGCTTTTTTTCATCATTATTCCTTGTATTCATAGAACCTAATTATGACATTATATTCAATACTAAATGAGTGGCTTTACCAGAATAAAAGTAATATCATGATATTTCTGGATTATTAGGGTTATTAAAGATTAGCAAAAAAGAAGATGAAATTCAGAAAATTAAAACTTGCCTATTTAAAGATGTCTACTTTATCAGTTTCTCATAAGGTTTCCTTCTTAATGTTGATTTTGCTGTTATTATTACTAGCCTTTAAGGTGAAATATAGTTTTATGTATGCCATTTTTTGAAAACGATTACTTGTAACATTTTAGCCTTATTGTGATAGAATCTGGGTCCACTTAGCACTATTAGATAATTTTCTCGATGCCATATTTTCATGTGAACATTGGATCTAGGTATTATTTGCTCTGTACAAGAAATTTAAAGATTCAGGTCTTCTTAAATTCCTTCAAAGACCTCATTCCTGTATAGAAACAGCCGTGGTACTCAAAAATTAAGACAAAATAGTAGTGTCTACCCAATTGCCTGTGTTTTTATACTTTGCCCTTCTAAATGCCACTCCTATTTTTGAAAATTGTCTTTTGCATTTCTCTTAAGGAAATACGTAGTAACTTGTCTCCCTGAATGAAGAGAGGTGGCAAATAATTTCTCCACTGATAGCATTATTGTGATTGTGGCATGGTCTTGAACCTATGAAATGCCAAAAATAATAAGTGAAGAAGTAAAAAACTCAAGAGAGAGGCTAGTGAGGGTTCATGAGGCAGAGAACATATATCTTACTCAATTCTCTTATTAAAGCAGATGCCATTACTGAACATCAGGCTTAGTTTTTTTCTGCCATTTTGGAGTGTTTGTTTTTTTTTCCTTTTTAAAGAGGATAATAATAAAATTGCAAACCCATCCCATAATTGTAGGCCAGGTGGAGTGCTCATTTTCACATTAGAGCTTGTGCAATCTGGAGGGGAAATTTGGTTTAGTATTACTTGTGAGTTGGTGGATCCGATAAAAGCCAGTCAAGTGGAAGAGAGGACTGTGTGAAGTGCGCCTGCTCCCCTGATAATTAGAATGCTGCAGGCGTTCCTCCAGTCAGCTAATAGATTTCCCCAGCTCCTCTGTGCCAGGTGAAAATTTCCTCATTAAGGGGAATTTATTCCATTTCCTTTTATCATTTATGATTGAAGACTAAGTGTGAGTGGAGGAAGTTTCAGAGATGACAGGGAGGAATTTTAAACAACAACGACAACAATATCTACATTGGAAGTCTTAGAGAGCGAAGAGAAAGACTTGTATTGTTTGTAAACCAGAGAACACACCAGAGACTTCTTGCTGTAGAAGCCGAACCATGCTGTCTCACCATTTGAAGATTATGGCAGAGTGTGTAAAAGTCTGACGGTTTGGTTTTAAGGCATTTTTTTTTCCCCTTCTAAAATTTCAAACTGTCATTTTGTGCTGCTAAGTAGAAAGAAACTGAAGATTATGAAAAGGCCAGCATCACAGCCATTTGGTGTGTTGTTTTACTGTATACATTCTATTATGCAATGATGAAAGTCTAACCTTTTCTAAAGTTTGCCCTTGAACTCTCAAAGCAAAGCAAAATGGCAAGGGAAAGAAAAGTTGTGTATATAATAGCATATTTTAGAGGACATTGTTCTGAAATACAGATTTAATGTGTACATGTTCAAAAGAGTAAAAATAAACATAAAATACTAGCACATACAAACACATATCAAATAACAGAAGGATAATTTAGTATGCATATTTTAAAATTGTGTGCTTTTGTGCAATATGCTTTCTTCAGCTGATCACATTTCTAGCTGGGCATAAAGCTGTCTTGATTTACAACATAATATAAACGGAGTATTCCCTATTGAGGTTTCAAAAAGCAGTGTTGAATTAGAAATTCAGTATTTATATTTCCTTTAGTAATTATTCTGTTTTGAGTTTGTTTCAAATTAAGGTTTGTTTCAAATTAAGGTTTTTATTTTTTTTTTAAACAAATTTTATTTGTTTTTATTTTCAAATTAAGGTTTTTATTTTTTCCTTCAGAAAAATAAAAATGTTATAGCCTTGTTTCAAAAATAAGCATTTACCTAGCTTAATTTAAAAAACAAAAACAAAAACCCACCGTGATGGAAATTCTTTTTGGCAAACAAAATGGAGGGAGCACAATGTGGGCAGATAAAGATGAGGAGCATCTATCTGAGTCTCCACATTATTAAATGAGCTTTGTGTTTGCTTAAGATTATTCATCTTGTATCTGACTCTGAGGAGATTTTACCTGATCTAAATCACTGCCCCACAACTAATGAATTGTGTCTTTGAACTGTCTTTTTTTTTCTTTTATTATAATGGGACACAAAATAAAATTTTGTATCAGAACAAGCTGGGACTAAAGTGAATTTTCTTCTGTGTGTAATGACATATCAGCCAGCCTGGTGTTACACAGAAGAGAGAAAACAGAGGAGAGGAAAGGTGAGGACAATACAGAGAATTGACCGGCTTCCTGTCTTGGCGTTAGGAGTACCTTGTGGAATTAGGCAGCACAGACTGTGGGAAGGGATCTAACTTGTCTGTGCCTCTCTAATGGCTGTGGTGGGTCAGGATCAACAGTGATTTCTCAGTGAGGAGGATTGCTAAGTGCTTTGCAGTATTTCATGATCATGTCTAAAGAGCAGAAATAACCAGAGAGACCATGAATACTATAGAAATTATATCACTTTGAACATCCAATGATCACACATACCCAATATCTGTATTCAAGTTAAGGTAGATGAACATGAATGTACTAATATACCATTTCAATTTAATAATTCGAATTTTCAAGACATTTTAAAATATCGTATTATATTATTGATGTAGTTATTTGAAAATTGGGCAGACGTTAAAGCAGTTTTTGGCTCACCAAGAAAATGTCCTAAGAATCAACTAGTGAGATTAAAATATGCAATGTGCAGGTCTAGCTTGGTACATCTGTTTCAAAATTCTCACCTGGTATGATTTAAGGGGATGGCTATGTAGAAGGTTTTCACTCCCATTCTGAAGTATCATTCACAATCATTATTTTGTGTTACTGTTACTCTTCTCAGACTTTTCCTTTAAATTATGAAAACTCTCTGCTGTGGGAAATGCTACGGACTGGGGAGCAGTAACAATTGAGTTAGTCTGATTTACAGATGACTTTTTTTCCATCACCAGAGCTGAGTACAAAATTAACTCACTTCACTTTTTAATGCACAAGGCCAATTCTTATCAATCAAACTTTTCTTTCTTCTTTCTCATTGTCCCTTCTTTCTTATTATTTTTATTTCTTTGCTGGTAAGTGTGTCCCCAGTTTTATTTAGTAGGTAGAGGAGGAAGACTTTGTATATTTTCTAGAGATGTCTACATATAATCTGTTAGACTCTTGTGGCGAAAAAGAACAAGATAAATTATGTGTATTCCAGAAATGAAAATACTACATTCCTGCATGAAAATACTGCATTGCTGAATGTAGATGAAACAAATGCAAATTTATTGCATCCCTAATAGAAATGTGAAGAATCTAAATTTTTCTTATTTAATACCATTACTTGTAATTTTCATTTTAAACAACATAGCGACCTTTGAAGAACTGACTGGTATTCCATGTAAGAAGGAATGCAAACAAATAATTAAAGACACCCTAAAAATTATCACAACAAACAAATAGAAAAACCTGACTGAAAAAGCTAAAGATAACTACATGACTTCTGGTTATCTTAGCACTTGAAGAACCTGCACTTGTGGTGCTGCTGTGTTCGCCCATGGTCACAATTATAGATGTGATGGTTCTTTTCAAGGCATGTGTCTTACGTGTATCTGGATGACTGTTCTTCAGAGTTAGGATTTTAGTCATTTAAGTAAAAGTGGTTATTGTTCTAACTTAGAAAAATAGCTTATATGTCAAGCACTTCCACTGAAACGCTGAGTGCATACTTGCACATAAACAAATGAGTAATTGGTTTGGGAGCATATTCTTGGCAAGGGAAGTAGAAACATACGTTTCTAAAACAAATAGCAACAATAACAAAAAAAAGGAAATCTTTCCTCTACTTTTAAAATTAATTTCTCTCTCTCTTTTTTTTTCCCCGAAACTAAAAGTAACCACAAACTTTGGTGTTTCTAAGGCTCTCTGAAGCTCAAAAGTCCCCTCTGGGGTAAAGCCTTTCCAGACTTCCCCTTTGGAAGCTGGGGGCCCCTGCCGTAAGCCACAGCATCAACTTGTGCACACTTCTCTCATGGCACCTCTCATGATGTAGACATATCAATGGCTATTCGTGCTTCCTAACATCCTCTGACCTCCCAAATGTAAGAATACAATATTTCATCTTCCATCATTAATATAGGCAGCACAGGTCTGATACAGAGCACATATTCACTAAATGTTAAAGCACTAATGAAAGAATGATAATGAATGTGGCTCTGCCCTCACCATCCACTTTCCTGTACACTCTTTCCAACTACAAATCCTCAGTATGTTTCCCTTACGTGCCATGTCCACTGTTGCTCTCAAACAATAGCCAATACTATTGCCATTGTCTATTGTACATCTGTCAACTCTTTTATCTATATATAGTTGAACTTTCTTTTTTCTTTTTTTTTTGAGGTGGAGTCTCACTCCATTGTCTGGGTTGCAGTGCAGTGGCGTGATCTCAGCTCACTGCAACCCCCACCTCCTGGGTTCAAGTGATTCTTTTGCCTCAGCCTCTCAAGTAGCTGGGATTAACAGACACCTGCCACTATGCCCAGCTAATTTTTTGTATTTTTAGTAGGGATGGGGTTTCACCATGTTGGCCAGGCTGGTCTCAAACTCCTGACCTTGTGATTTGCCCGCCTCGGCCTCCCAAAGTGCTGGGATTACAGGTGTGAGCCACTGCCCCCGGCCAAATTGAACTTTCTTTATAGATCTGTTCTCATCCCTCCACTGCCATAGTATTTCTCAAGTACAGTCTTTCACACTATTATCTTTCTCTGGGCTCACGTAGCACCACATAGCTTATCCCTCCATAAAGTGTTTTGAATCACTATCATTTCATTGTCTCAAATATTGCTTCCGTATCTTCTGGGGCAGTACTGTTCAGTAGAAATTTCTGTGATGATGAAATATTCTATAATCTGCACTTTCTGACACTGGAGCCACTGACCATGTGTGGCTATTGAGCACTTGAAACCTGGCTTTCGTGACTGTAGATCTAAATTTTTAGTTGTAAAAGATTTAATTAACTTTTCAATTTAAATAACCACATGTGGCTAGGGGCTACTATGTTGGATGGCACAGTTCCAAAGCACAGGGCTTGGCACACATACTAAGTCAGCAATAATACTTAATATTGGATCGCATTCAAGAATTTAACAGGAAAATGCATTGCTCTGAGAGAATGCTTAACAAATACTTGGGAAAACTAAATTCAAAATAAGAATAAAAAGAGAAGAAATTAAATTCAATGGGAGATTTAACACACTGATTAGAGACAGAAGGGAATTTAGGTTCAATAGGAAAAGCAAATTGACTAGGAAGAACTGTAGCTGCAAAAATTTAAACTAATACTGACATTGGAAAGTCAGAGAAATAGCCATTATATACGCCAGCTTGATTTTTCTTCTCCAAACTCACAATATGAATTAATTAAAGCAGATTAATGATTAGAATGAATAAAATGCAATAGATTTAATCCAATTACATTTTATTAACAGCATTTCATGAAAATGTTTTCTTAATGCAAGTTAGTTCTTCTGGCAATACACTATTTTAATTTCATTGTATTGACTATCAAACTATTATAATTGAATTGTATTGTATTAACTATTACATGAAATAGCTGGCCCACAGGTATCTGGTTAAAGATGCTTTTACAGTAGTATTTTATTTTTCTTTCCCTTAGTTCTTTACAAATTATTTTTGCGTGCATTTTGAAATCTAGTTATGAGCTAATTTTAATCATTTCTTTGTCTTTTCTATAAAATAAAAACCTAGGGAATTGAAGTTTTTATATTTATCCTTCATTTATTTATATTCATAAATTATATTTATAATTAATTTATAAAATATATGCATTTTATTTGTGTTTATATTACTTATATTTATCCTTCATTTATTTATTTTCATCAATGATTATTGAATGCTCTCTGTGGGCCAGATAATGTGGTCGATTTGGGGAGTAATCTGGTAAATAAGCCAAATGTCTTCTTTACCTTTATGGAACTTAAATCTAGCAGGAAAAAGCCTGATTGATGAATAAAAGTTAAGAGACATTAAAAGTATCAGGTGAAAATGGACATGCTAAACTGTATGGTTCTATGTCCATCGCTTCAAGCAAAAGAGGCAGTCAAAAGCACAAGAAGTTCAGCATGGATGAGAGCAAACCAAAAGGCTTCACAAATAAAGCTTGGCTTTAGTTGGACTTTGAAGGGCTGCTGAGGGTTGGGGAGAAGTTGAGAAGGTAAAAGGAATGTCAAAGGTGTTACAGATGAGAGAAACAATACAAATAAAGTCTACACTATGGACAGGAGCAGGGGGAAAATAAGACAAATCTAGTTTGAGCAGAAAACAATTATAAAATGACAAAACTGTCTTCTCAACGTAGACCGATGGGTGATATTAGTAAGCAGAGGTGATTTATGGAGAGGATATCCAACCTGATGCAATGTTGGGACGCCTAGGTGAAGATGATTCTCGAAGCTCATATGCATAAAGACCTGGAGCACAGGTCAGATGTTGGAGAATAGGCCATGGATTTGGGAATCACCAACCAACCATGCAACTTGCACCCATGACAGTGGCCGAATTTAGAGAGGGAGAGAGGGAAGACAAAAGCAGGTAACAAAGGGTAGAGCCCTGGCGGGGGAAACCCAAACTAGTAAATGGTAGTTGTGAGTAATAAAGTAGAGTGAGGAGTCACTTAGTGGAAGCCAGAATATCTTTTTAAGAAATAAATAATCAAAAGGGTCTTGTGATGACAGGTTGAGGAAAATGAAAACTGAGAAAGGGCTCCTGGATTTAGAGAGTGAAGTCTCCGATTATTACTAATGAGCACATTTATTAGAACAGTAAATGCACTTGCCATTTTTTATAAAAGCAGCAGGGAAGAGGTCACATAGAGTGTGAAAGCAGGCGATCAGAGATTGTCAGCTTTGCAAATAGAAGACTTCATAGAGGCTGGAAGATTGAGTGGGTTCGTCATTATTTGTGTATTTTTAAAAGACAACAGGACTTAAATATGTTTGAAGGTGGAAAATAAGAAGCCTTGGTGTTTTTGAAATTGAACTTGTCACTGCTTTTTATTGTGTTTGGTCTAAACTTGAATCTCTCTTTTCTATTAAATCCTAGTGAGTCCATTACTGAAGAAACCCTGAAAAGAGCAAAGGAGATTGGATTCTCAGATAAGCAGATTTCCAAGTGCCTTGGGCTAACTGAGGCCCAGACAAGGGAGCTGAGGCTAAAGAAAAACATCCACCCTTGGGTTAAACAGGTAAAAGAGTTTCCCTTTCCCTCCAACCCCCACCAACAGGATTTCTGTGGTAAAATGTAGGCACCCATTCAAAAGGCCATTGTCAATAAAAAGAGGAGTGGGATTAAGAAGTGACACTACTCATCTGGTTGATGCTCATAATGTCACCAATTTTATTGAGCACATGATTAATTTTTACTTAAAAGGGAAAGAAGGAAAGGGCACTAGGTTGTAAAGATAAGAGTGAGTACCTGATTTTCTTGGCCTAACTGAACAAAACAAAACAAAAATTTAAACTGTCTCTCCTCTGCTTTTTGACCTGTGTTCAAATATGTAAGTAGTTAAGAAATCCTTAGTGTAATAGAAGGACTTGAAATTTCCTAGCATGGTGGCTGACCCTCTGGAAAATAATAGTTATCTCCTTTGGCACTAACTTTTTACAGGGTAATACTTTATATTAAGTGCCCCATCATTATGGTTCATTTAGTATTCATTGTGATAGGGCTGGGCATAATGAGCTCATCTAGTATTCATGACAATCACGCATGAACATTCATAGGTGTGCTGTTGTGATTTTTTTTTCCTTTGGCCTTTAATGGAAGGGATGTCTTGGTTTAAAGTACCACCAGCTGGTTTTTGTCCTTTAAAATCATTGACTTTTCTCTGCATGCTCAAGAGGCACATGCATACCCTTAGGTCTCAAGCTTGATGCTAAATATTTTCCACTCAGCAATTATTATCTTTCTTCCTTCTCACCTGCTTTATACCAGCTTGCCCTGTCGGCCCCAAATTCTTGCTCACTAAGCTGAGTTACTGGCCCTTGAGAGTGGAATTGATTTCCAAATATGTTCAATGAGATCTTGTTCTCCCCCCTGTTCATCCCCTATGGCTTTATGGTATTTGTGTCATCCGAACACTTAGTGCCACAGGCAACTTAAATCCTGTGCATTAATTTGCAAACCAAAGAGATCCTTACATAAAGGTTATTTTACTCAGATTTAAGATTTCATATACAGCTGCTTTTAGAGAGCTGGTGGGGTAAGTCTTCCTAGTAACCTGTTGACTATAGGACCACTTTGCAATGTTCATGAGAGATACTACTACTACTAGTGATCCAACGCCGTGTTTCTCAAGTGATAACTAGACCATGTCACTATTATCTCTCTCTTATTTTCAGAATTAGAAAGCAATTCCATGGGTCATACATTTTCCTGTCTGCATACTTTACAGTAATAGGAATTAAAGGAATATATACATATATAAAGCAAAAAACATTTAGTCTTGAACAAATTATAATAACATTCTTGTTTATTTGTTTTCTCTTACAGATTGATACACTGGCTGCAGAATACCCGTCAGTAACAAACTATCTCTATGTTACCTACAATGGTCAGGTAGGAATGGGCAAACTGGCATATCCAGAAAGCACTAGATTTGGTAGACAGTTCACACTAGGGAATATATATTTTTTACCTCTTTGGATATCTAGGTAATAAAAAATGGCATCATGTGTGAGATATGATTATATGTTCCTGTACTCAGTCTTTTAAGAACTGCCTTAAGATAATGAAATCAAACAAGTGAAAAATTAAGGACAATGACTATGTGATCATACAATTATGCTATGTTCTCATGACTATTTAATTTAAAAATATTGTGCCATATCTATTTTTTATAAATAAGTAGGACTTGTATAACTTTATATTTATGGGTTTCCAGAGACTAATAAAGAATACACGTTAATAAGAGGAAGAATGAGAAATACATACTTAATGATAGGACAAATAGTTTAATTAAATGGAATAATAACACATAATGATTTCCGCATCTTCCTTTTCTTATTTCCTCAGGAGCATGATATCAATTTTGATGACCATGGAATGATGGTGCTAGGCTGTGGTCCATATCACATTGGTAAAATAATAAATTATATGTATATAGGACTTTACACAATTTATATAGTTTTATTCATGCATGTTAATTTCATTATTCCAAGAACTGTGTCAAATAAATGCTATAATATATGTTTTGCACATTAGGAAACTGGGGTTCAGAAAAATAAAACCCAAATATATACAGCTATTTAGTAGTAGAGTGGGATTCAAATGCAGGTCTCAACTACAAATTCTATCTCCTCTCATTTCACCGTGTAACTTAATTTTCACCCTTTTTAACTGAATTGAGCCTCTCGCTGGAGTTGGGATTGGATTAGACATTGATCTTTTATCTTCTAGCATAGTTTTTCATAAGGATCTACATTTACTCAAGGACTTTATACATTAGCCAGAAATTATATCACAGATACCATCTCTGACCTCATCCTATGTAACATATATGACTTTTGTTTACATCAAATGCAAAAATCTTGTTTCTTTGGTGCACGGGTAGAGCATTATATAGGCAAATTAAAACGTAATCACCAGAAATTATGACATTTCTCTCCAGCCAATTAAATAACCACTAAAGATGATTACAAATGCAAGTATGTATTTTAATGGACAGTGATATTAGTCAACATATGGATTTAATATTTAATCTCCACAAAGCATTATAATATGGAAATGATAGAATCTATTATTTAAATATATGTAGTCTTACTCTGTTACTTTAAGCATAGTTTACTTTAGTTTTTACAATGAACTAAGAGGTTCAGGATATGTTAGTTTACCAATCTTTGGACAAATCTTGAAGTAGGACAAAAATGTTTATCTTTACCACCCTAGTCATTGTCTTAGTCCATTTGTGCTGCTGTAACAAAATACCTGAGACTGGGTAATTTATCAATAAATTCTCACAGTTCTAGGGGCTGGGAAGTCCAAAATCGAGTGCCAGGAAGTTCAGTTGTCTGGTAAGACATAGGTTTCTGCTTCTAAGATGGCACCTTAAAACTTGTGCTTCCCACAAGGAATGCTGTCTTTACATGGCAGAAGGTACAGGAGCACAAAGGGAACAAGTTCCCTCCATCAAACCTTCACCCTCAGTTTTTTCTGAGACAGGTCTTACTGTGTCACCTGGGCTGGAATGCAGTGGTATGATCATGGTTCACTGTAGCCTTGATGTCCTAGGCTCAAGCACTCCTCCCACCTCAGCCTCCTTAGAAGCTGGGCCTGTAGGCGTGTGCCATCATGCTTGGCTAATTTATTTTTATTTTTATTTTTTGTAGAGATGGAATTTTTCTGTGTTGACCAGGCTAGTCTCACACTTCTGGACTCATGAGATCCTCCTGCCTCAGCCTCCCAAAGTGCTGGTATTACAGGCAGGAGCCACTATGTCCAGCAAGCTTTCTATAATGGAATTAATCTATTCATGAGGGATCTGCACTTATGAACTAAAACCCTCCTACAAGGCCCCACCTCCCAGCACTGTTGCACTGGTGACTAAGTGTTCCAACACATGGATTTCAGGGGACATGTTTAGACCATGGCAGTTATCTTATGGCTAAATAGCCTGACCATTTCACCAGCATCTACCTGTCTACTCTCTGGAGTACTTTTTCTTCCTTTTCAAATTTTACCTATTTATGCAGTAATTCTTCATTACATCAGGATCCAAAGACTAATCAAGCTAATAATCAAGTGTGTGCTTACTTAGCATTAATATGCCAGTATATTTGAATAACGTATTTTCACAAGAATTTTTAGAAGACAATATCTTAATGCAAAGAATTAGTACAAGTCTGTGGACTTTCAATTCTATGGCATCCCAGTAGACGTGATATTTCGAGGTGTTTAGGCCATTATTACACTTCAGATTTCTTTATAGAAGGTCACTCACTCTGCATGGGTGGCCTTGCCAAGTTTAAAAGGATATGCTTGGAAAGGATAGGACTTTTCTATCAATCAGGATATGTCAGAGCTGCAAGGCACCTCAGGGATCATTAGGTTCAGCCCTCAGACAGTAGATTAAATGGAAAGGCTGAAAAAAGGGCTCAAGTATCCTGATCACTGGATTAACTATTTTTGTGTATTGAGGTCAATGTATTCACTTTGAATTTCTTTTCAGTAGGTGAGGGTTATTTTTATCATTAAAATTACCTGCCATTAACATTGAAGTTCTAAATATTTCAAATATTGAGATTTTCTATTGCAGAATTTAGCATATATGACAAGCCAATATTTCCTTGCTGTTTAATTTGTACCTGTTTCTCCTACTACTAATATAGCATGCATCATGGATTTGAAATTTATATTTTGGAGTTTAAACATTGAATTGAAAGTCATTAGCTTCCTTAGCCTGGACTGACGGGTGATACATTTCTGCTTCTTTTTGTATTGTAACTTTGTGCTTCTCTTACCCCTTTTGCCAATCTCATTGTCTCTGCAGGCAGCAGTGTGGAATTTGATTGGTGTGCTGTCTCTAGTATCCGCACACTGCGTCAACTTGGCAAGAAGACGGTGGTGGTGAATTGCAATCCTGAGACTGTGAGCACAGACTTTGATGAGTGTGACAAACTGTACTTTGAAGAGTTGTCCTTGGAGAGAATCCTAGACATCTACCATCAGGAGGTAAGAAAAGAAAAACAGAAAAAAAAAAGAAAAAAAGAAGATAGCTATATGCAGTATACACTTTATATATATGCATTCAGGTATGTAGATATATATTATAATTCCCCTTAGAAGAAAGAACTGCCAGTGGCATCCATTGTCTTATTTTGTAGTAAAACTCTAAAAAAAAAAAAAATCACTCCATTCTTATATTTTTGAGCCCCTGGCACAGAGTGATTATTTTTCACATAAAGTTTACTTTTTCTTTCTAAGGGTTTCAGCTAGATTGAAAACTCTACTTGATAACATGTGCCAGATACATATTAACTAATGCAAGATGATCCCTCATAAATATCTTGCAGAGTGATTTAATTGGTCGTCTACACATACAATAAACAGCCTCTTTCTAGTTTGTGTGATGTGGTTTAATGATGAACAGTTCACTGAAAATAGTCAATTGTTCAAAAAAGACCAGTTAATTCCTTGTTCCATCAGATGAAGCCATTAGTCTTCAGTTTAAGATCAATGAGTTCATTGTGAATAATTTTGCTTCTTTTATAGCTTTCATTTACAGTTGCTCCTCCATTCCCATCCCAATATTACTGAGTATCTTCACTGTGAATTCATGGGATTGCAGATTACTATAAGACTGTAGCACAAATTAAATTATCTTATAATTAAAACAAAAACTACTGGAAAATTTTAGAGTGATGTCCAGTAGTTAGGCCTTTGATATTATTACAGTTACTATTATTACTTTTTAACAGAAAATCATCTCTGTGTTGAAAATATAGTCAATTAGAGGGAAAAAAGTACTAAATTGGAGCCAAAATACTTAAATTTTAGTTTTGACTGACAACCTCATTGATTTCTTTAAGTTACATAAATTCTCTGTGTTTTATCTTTATTTTAAATGAATCATATGAGTATAAACACATGCCACTTGCAAATACTGTGAAGTTAACGTAGAGTTTATGGCTGAAGTCAGATTGTAAAGTATGAAGTATAGTGCTAGAATAATGTTATTATTTTACTATTACAAAACAAAGTAGACAAGTTTAGGAAGGATGTATAATTGTAGTTGTCTACTTGGGCCTGGCCTACTAATCCTTTCATAAAATTGATCCATTAAATAGAATATATAACTTTTTTTAGACCTATCTCTGACATGGTTGTTTTTAAATCACTCCTTAATATTCATTTCAGAGACAGGTGGGCATCAAAATAAGTGTACCCTACAAATATTTCTTGAATATTTTATAAATCCAGGTTCAGTATGATAGACACCTAGGAAAACAGGTTCAAGACATTAACAATAAAACTAGTATCTGTGATATAAATGTGAAAAATCAAATACTAATTTAAAAATATTAAAAAACATTACAGATGATAGCAGCAGGCATTTTTGCATATAATTAATTATGTCCTCATGAAATGGTTTAAAGAAAGATGAAAAACCTTTGTGACTGCTTTTGGATACAATTATACATGGCTCTTAATGAGATTTGTTTACTAAAACTGAAGTCAGTGTTACAGAAAGAATTAAGTTGGGCCTTCTTTGAAACTAATTTGTATTTAAAATATAGTATTACTATATATTAGGAGGTAATTTAAAATATGCTAGAGGACATAATATGATGTACATATGTAAATGTAGACAATGGTACTTCTGTCACAAAACAAGTTAAATGAATGGATTAATGACAGACATTAATTAGTGATAGGCAAAACCCATTAGAGAATGCATGACTCAAGACAGAATTGAGGTTCATTTATAGCATTTGGCTTAATTGTAATTAAATGTAATCCTAAAATACTGCCTAAACTATAAAACATCTTTTACTAAAATGTAAATTAGTAAAATACAAAGCATCATCCTTCTCATTGGCAGGTGTACAGATAGAATTTTATAAATTGGAGATAATTCATAAAATTCCAAAAACCAGGGCCATTTGTAATGAGGCAAATACTATTTCTGTTAGAAAGATAAATTTTCTCACATTACATTCTTTCTGTAATACATCTAATTTGTGCATAAAAATAAGGACTAACCAAAGTGATTAGTGGCCGGGATAAGTTAAGATATTCTCAAATAAATTTGAAGCATTTCCTTTTAATGTTTTTCTATTGAAAATATGTTTCTGGTATGATTGCAACTTGGATATTGTTTCAGAAATATTCTTGTGCTGTGGTAGGTTAGTGCTATCAGGTTTAAAAAAACAGAAAACTAACATGGGTAAAAAGGATGCAAACAGATCTAGGTATGATTAATGGAATTTTGGGAGCTTAATGGAATTTTGGGCCTAAATATTTTAGAAATCTACTAAACAATATTCAAAAGTTATAAGATTTTATTTCAGTAGGTTTCTTGAAACTATTCAGGCATAATGGCTAGGATAAGGATGATGATTTACCTGTGTGGGTTACCAGGTTCTCATCCCTATGTTCCTACAGGTCCCGTGATATTTGGTGTTGGATCAATTTAAGATTGGATTATTCCATAAAACTATGTTATATTAACATCTTACAAATATGTTCTCATACTGAATTCCTTTTGCTGTGTGGGCAAGACCTGCACAACACCATCACACAGCTAATAGGAGCTTTGGGCTTATGTAAGAAAATCTTACACAAATCAACATCTGAAATAAGGCTAAAGATTCTGGCACTGTTTGTAAAGCAAGTAGTAAGGCAGTAGGAACTAAAATCAGTTACTAGGTACTGTCGACAGGTACCAAGGCTGCAGCAAAGGAGAGGGGAAGGTGGAAGGTCATCAAAGCGGAAGGTCATCAAAGTGGGACCTGAGATACTAGACTGGACCTAAGGGGTAGCTGAAGGTTAGATAAGCTGGAAGAGAAGAGAAAGGAAACAACAGCCAGGGAAGTTTCAGTGGTGCAAAGAATTTGCTAGTGAGAAAGTAGGTAGTTGGGGCTAATGAGTAGTCTTTTTGAGGCTAAGAGGGGTGATAATAGATAAGATTGGAAAGTCTTAAGTGCCCTGGGGGTCAAAAGTTTATACTTGATTCTCTAGGCAACGGAAACCTTTGGAGAACTCTGAGTGTAGGAACAATTTGATGAAGCAGTCTTGCTTAATCTTAATGTGAAGTGCTAGGGTGCAGGTGTGCAGGAGAAGGGAGTGTTAAAGGGAGAAATCTGTATTCAGTTAGGAAATTCCAGCAGTAGTCCGGGAATTAATTGATTATAGAATAGAGTACGTGGCAAACATTTATTGGCTTGATTTTCCTTTCCATTTGCCACACATGTGAACGTCACAAATGATATTCATGTGTACTTGTATGGAAATCTTGCACAGATTGTAGCATCTAAGTGCCTGGGAAGTCAAAACTTTGTGGCATCATTTAACAGTATTCATTGGTAGGAGAGATGTAAATATCACAATCAGGTTAAGAATTATCAGTAAGGAAATAGATGCAATATTAGCATAGTTGTCCATTCATAATGAAGTTACTCCAATGGCTGATATTGTGCGTGTCTTTTTCAGGCATGTGGTGGCTGCATCATATCAGTCGGAGGCCAGATTCCAAACAACCTGGCAGTTCCTCTGTACAAGAATGGTGTCAAGATCATGGGCACAAGCCCCCTGCAGATTGACAGGGCTGAGGATCGCTCCATCTTCTCAGCCGTCTTGGATGAGCTGAAGGTGGCTCAGGCACCTTGGAAAGCTGTTAATACTTTGGTAAGGAGAGAAACAAGTATCTGTTTTTAACGTTCTATTTTGAAGAGCTGTAACCTGAATGTTGACTATTGGATATGTTAACTACAGGGCAGATAGAATGCATACACTTAGTGAATTTTCTTTAAAGTTGTTGTATATCCATGATTGCAGTTAAATGCTGATTATGAATTGATAGCAGTATTCTCATTAAGATTCAGACAATGAAAATAATTTCAAACCAGTTTTGAACAAGATTTGATATTTAGAATCAAAAGCTAGGAATTTTATGTATTTCAGTGTCCAATTTACATTTTAATGGTGTCTTTTAGAGAATAAAGAAGCTGGGTTACCACTTGAGCTAATGATACATTCTGTAATTTTATTGCATATTTTAAACTATTCATACATTTTTGTCGTTGCTTCTATTAATTAGAATGAAGCCCTGGAATTTGCAAAGTCTGTGGACTACCCCTGCTTGTTGAGGCCTTCCTATGTTTTGAGGTAACACTGTATATTGTTTTTCAAAACAATGATTCAAAAATTGGGAGATACAGAAATGCATGCTGTATACTAATAACACTAAGGTTCTATATGTAGTAATTTATAAATCCATTGACAATTTCCAAACCATCACAGCCAGTTGAAGGACCAATGTGTGGTCTTCTAGTTTAATGCTTTCCCTTCAGGGAGTGGCCATAGGAAGAGACTACAGTTCTTCATCTAGAAGTGTAGTGGAAGGCATCTCCTTACCAGAGAGGGTAGCTTTGTATTAGAGAACAGGACAATTAAAAAAAGACACACACAAATTGAGGTATCTCTCACCAGCATGTTTTCTGATACCCAGTAATGACAGCTTATCTTTGACTATTGTCAGCACCTTCTGATAGTGCCTTTGTTTTAAAATTTTAAGTTTTTGAGATAAGAATGTTTAATAGATAAATTATAATGGTGAGGAACAGGGACAGTCAGGATCTTTTATATTAAACTTTAAAAGAAAGTTTTATCATGAAAGGAGAAGTTGTGAATTATCACTTACTTTCTTCAGATGTTACCACATGTAAGGAATGACTTCACTAAACAGGGGATAATAAAAGAAACACAATTTGCTCTGCACAATTTGAAAGTGTAAATGGAATTTGATATGAGTTCCTTTAAAATGATGAAAATGAAAAATTTCAAATGAGGTGGAAATCTTGTTATTTAAATATCATTATGTGTAAACCATAGTCTAATAATACTACCTCTTTGAGGAGTTAATGTAAATTAATTTAAACATGCACACATTTAAGGAAGGATTAAAAAAACAGCTTTGCTATCACACTTCGTTTCCCTTTTTGCAATCTATATTTTTGTTCCAGTTTCATATACTCTGAATGATAAGCATTATTGCTCTAGCCTTCCTCTCTTAAACAAATGAAGCAATTGAAAGCCCTTTAGGCAGAAATTTGTAATAGGATGATAAACTGGTGAGGTGATGGATATATAAATGACTTGATTGACTTTCGATAATGTCAAAACATAGATCAAAACATCACATAATACCTCATAAATATATGCAATTACTATTTGCCAATTAAAAATATATTTTAACTTTAAAAGAGAAATTTGTAGTAGTGTAAAAGAGGTAAATGCTTCTGTTTAAAAGCAAAGTAATATTTTTCTTTTTCTTTTTCTTTTTTTTTGCTTTCTGTTACTCCTCCTCTCCTCCCCTCCCAACCCATTTTGAAAATGTTGAAATTCAGAGTAAATTGATTTCAGATAGCATTTTTTCTCAAGTATTTAAAAAGAAAAGATATAGTTGAAAAGATTTTATTCAGATACTGTACATTATGTTAGCAAATATTACTTTAAAAATTGATTCATCTGCAATCTGGTTGAGGGAGTAGCATAACCTGCTTTGACAACAGAGCAGTGGGCTAAGATCAGCAGTTGATACTGAACTCTGAAGAAACAGGTTGGAGAAATCAGGTTCTGGGCTGAATCCTGCTAAGGCTTAAGAATTACCTGGAACCAGCAGAGTGTTAATATAGTAAATCAGAAAGGGCAAACCTTGGAGAAGTATAATTACTGGAGCTACCAGGATTCCCTTTGGGAATTAATACAGGTTTACCGACCCCCAACACTTTACCTTCTTCTATCCTCAACTTTGTCAGTTTTATACTTTGGTTGATTGTCCTGGTGATTAAATGGAGAAAAGTCTCAATTTAGCAAGAGGCACCTTGTTATTCTGCCCAGACTAGACCTAAAAGTTGTCTGGAACTGTTCTGAGAACCAGTTAAGTCTAACATTAGCATAAACCTGACCTGCTTTTTTTTCCCCCTCCTTTTCCAGTGGGTCTGCTATGAATGTGGTATTCTCTGAGGATGAGATGAAAAAATTCCTAGAAGAGGCCACTAGAGTTTCCCAGGTAGTGTCCAATTTCTTTGTAGTGACTTTTGTCTCTTAAATACAACCTTACTTTGTATGTTTTCTTTTCACACAATGTGTTAGAATGAGTTTTCTTTTTTTCCTCTTCTACCCTCTAGTCTCCTATATATAAGAATGAGAAAACTTGAAGGTATTAAATTATAACTAGATTTTTAAGGTTGGTGGAAAAAGAGGAATACCTGTGCATATTTTATCAAAACAGATTTTAGACTCCAGGAGTCTAAAAGGACAATGATTTTTGTTCTTCTCATGAATTAGATGCTGGTCAGGGTATTTCTGGAATTCCTAGTCTCAAGGGCTGCTCAACCCTGCTCACCATTAACAAGTGAAAGCTTTCCTGATTTTTAATTTTCACATCTGGGAACTTTGCCTTAGTCAAACATGCAACTTTCATAGTCCCTCACTCAACTATTTTTTATTTTTTCATGTTGGCACATTCAATTTGTGAGTTAATACAAACATCTCTTATTTTGTGGCAACTCAACTGCCTTCCTCCACTTCCCCTCAGCCTTTACTTTCTCCTTCAGTATTACCTCAGCATGATCCATTTAAGATTTACCCAGTGGGGTTATTGATCTTGTATTGTAGAGGATAAAAGTAATGTTTTCCTTTTAAAAGCTTTCAAAAGCTTGTTGGGGCTTTTTTTTTTTTTTAAGGGGGGGAACAATTCATAGAGAAGAGTTTGATGTTAGGCAAGTGGAATTTGGAGGGAGGAAGAGTGAAATCAGGAGCACTTCAAAGAGGAATAAAGTGCATGGACTGTTTCTGCACACATGACGCTGGATCCCTCTTCTGTGTATGATAGCTGCTCCCAAGGATGTTTGGGTGGTAAGAGAGTAGATAAGAATAAAGAGTGAGAAAAGGCAAAGAGTGTAAAAAAAGAAAACCAGGTAGATTTTGAATTCATGTTTGTGTGCAAATCAGATAGCTGAGAAAGGAATCTTTCCAATGGGCCAGTTTTCATTAATGGAGTGAGACATCAATTGTCTTCTCCTCTATTTTATTCCTGGCCAGGGGTCCTGCCATGTGGCCCTTTTCAGGGACTGACTACTGTACTCAGCTGGTCTCACATGAGTGATGAGGCAGGTGTCCCATCTTGTCTGCCTCGAACACTCCTCATAGGATCTCAGTACAATATTTTTAAAGTATTTTTCCATTAGCATATGGATAGAATCCACAGGGGACCAAAGTTTAATAATAGAGATGTTGTGATTGAATACTTTATAGTTCAATGTTCCCTGTCAAACTACAGCAGCATCTGGGATACTAAATTCAATGACTCTAGAGTAAAACCAGCCCCAATCAATCACTAATCTATGTATGCATTCATTTATTTATAACACCTGTTATATGGTGGCATTGATCTCAGTATCAGGAATTATACTTATGTAAAGAAAGATATGATCTCTACTGTCACATAGGACTTCTTTTTGCTAGGCTCAATAGACGTCAAATAATTACAATTAAATATGATGAGCAATGAACATTGCAATAGAAAAAATACAGGATGTTGAGGGAGAGTGTGAAAGTCTTGGGCTCTAGTCCCTGAGGAAGGGACTTTTAATTGATACCTAATGGTTGATTCAGAATTAACTGGGCAAATGGCTTACATTGTGGGAGTAGGAGGAAGAAAGGAACAGCATGTTTGAAGGCCTGAAGGGGAGAAACAGTAGGGAGTTTCTCAAAACTGATAAAGCATTCTTTATATGGCTAGGACATCAAACGTGATGCTGATTATTAATGATGGTGTAGAAGTAGTCAGGGACCAGATAAAGTAGACTTTATTGGTCATTATAATGAGTTTGAATTTTAGTCATATTTTTAATTTTAAAAAGATTAGTGTGCTGTAGTACACAGAGTGAATTATGGGGAAGACCAAATTCATGGAAAGAGGTGAGTGAGTTATTGGTATAGCTCAGGGTAGAGATGACAGTGCTTGGGATAAGAGTAATGACACTAAAGATGGAGAGAAATGATAAGAATGTGCATTGAAAAGAATTAGTGAATGAATGGAGGAGGAGGGTGAAAGAAGATAAAGGATAACTCCTGAGTCTTCTGCCTTGAATAACGGGGTAGACAGTGATGCCATTTATTGAGATAGGGAACACTGAGGAAGGAGAAAAGTCTAGAGGGAGGAATTATATATTTATTTTTTAACCTTTTGAATATGAACTGCCTGTGAGAAATCCAAGTGGAGATGATTTAAAGGCAAGGGTTATTATAATAGGTTTGGAATTGAGTACCAAGATCACGGCTAGAGATAGAGAAGTAAATATAGATTTTGAAATAAATAGCATATCATTTTAATTGAAGATTAGAAAATGAAAGCAATCACTGAGGGAGAGAGTATAGAAGAAAAGGAACAGCTAAGACAGACACCAGAGGAATACTGGCATTTAAGGCAGAGAGGAGAAGAAAGAACCACGAATGAGCTGAAGAAAGAAGCCCAAAAATGTAGTTTACAGATACCAAAGGAAGAAAGTGTTTTTTCAGAAGGCCAGCTTTATATAATGCTGTATTTCATGATAGTGGTCAGAAGGGGTTTGTGTTCAGAGGAAAAAGGGATATTCAGAGAAGGATTCAGGGAGGAGATGGCGTATGACCTAGGCCTTGAAGGGTGAGTTGAGATTTGAAAGATGAAGCTGAGGAGAAAAGATAGAATGCATGTGGGGAAGAGACTCATGGAAGGAAATGAATACAGGGCCTGGTAAGAAGACAGTGGCCCAGGTTGTTTTAGCCTATGGCACAGAGGAGAAGATATCTAAACCCTGGAGATCTTCCCTCAACCTCTTCATTTAGTCTGGAGAAAAGCAAGTGCGGGTTAGGTTGTGGAGGGCATCCCAACCCTAACTTGGAGGAACTGAGTGTGGGAAGTACTTCAGGATGAGAAGGGTCTGAAACAGCCAAGAAAGGAAGGATGTTTTAAGATTAATAAATAAAAATACTTGGTTTTACAGTTCCAAATGTCATACTCTAGAAGTGGCATAAGACAAATCAACTCGAGGTAAAGGATGAGTAAGACCAAAAGGAAACTCTCATTCTGAGTTCTCCCACAATTCTCAAAGAGAGATCTGATTTAGGGAGTTGTAGTGCTCAGAAAAGATAAGGGTAGAAAGAAAGAAATATTCTGAACCAATAATACTATATAATAATAAAGTAGAGAAATATTCATGATTCTGGTAGCAGAGAAAGAAGCCATATTCTGCTTCCTACTTAGTCCCCTCTTTTCTCTAATTGGCCTGGATGCCTATACTTGAGGATTCATGGTCAGTTTGCTGAGCGCTCAAAGTCGGAGAAAGACCCTCTGCCTCACTGTAAGCAGAGAACAACCTTGTTCTTACAGCACAGATTAGGTAATGAGTTTATGTAGTATGTTCAACCTTGAGTGTTTTGCAAGTATTGCCCTGATACTTACAATAATTAAGGTACATGGTTTATTGACACTATATACATACTGTTAGCTAAATATTCTGCTCCTCTGTTTTCCTTCATGACAGGAGCACCCAGTGGTGCTGACGAAATTTATTGAAGGGGCCAGAGAAGTAGAAATGGATGCTGTTGGCAAAGATGGAAGGGTAAGTGCTTTATTCTCATCTCCTTCATTCCTGCCTTCTGATCATTTTTTTTTCTTTAACAGTCTTGAAATATTGACAGGTTAGAACTCACGATATCTATAAAATAGGTCTCCAGTAATAGTGGAGAAGCTGTTAAAAAAATCAAATTCTCTGACAATTCAGTTGAGGTGTCATGGGTATAACATTTTCTATGTTTCATACTGTTAGAATTTCTCTGATGATACTCAAAAGTAATTATCATCCTGTACTCATCATTCCTTTTGAATAGATTTTCTCTCTCATTTTCTTTTGTCTGTAGCTTTCCTTTTATGTTTCAATGGATGTTATGAAAACATCTAATACTTTTCTTTCTGAAGTTCCCAATTGAATCCTGTTTTTTCTTCTTTCTTCATTTCCCACCCTCCTCCCTTTTTATTGGGTTAATAAAGGCAAAGTCAAACAAAGTAGATAAGGATAATAATATGAAATTGGCTTACCATATCACATCTTGTATTTCTAATACAATGAATACCTCCAACTTCAAGGAGAAATGAAAGTATAAAAAATGTTTTACTTTAGTTTTATGGTTGTATTAATAATGTATTTGTGACTTCTCTTAAAATGTAGCAAGTTATGTTGTAGGGAGTCTATGCCATTTTACTTGCTTTAAGGAAAAATATGAAGTTGGCGTTCATCTTTTGCTTTGCAAATACTTCAAAACACTACTGAAGATGTTAAATCTTTTCTTCTTTTCCTTCCAGATTAGCAGTTCAGAGTAGATCTTGTTAATAAAAATGGTAATGGTATGTACTTACGACAGAATCACATAATCTTGAGTTGAAACACCCTTAGAGAGAATTTATTCCAGCCCTCCACCCTCCAAGTCCGAAGTTTTCTTTACAGCATCCCTGGAAGGTGGTCATATGTTTTCTTTTAAGCACTTTGGTGATACAAAACACAACACATTGTAGGATTACATATTGTGGTCACTTTTTTTTTTGACATCTCAGGTATTCTTTATCTTGAACTAAGTCCTGTTTCCTTGGGACTCTTATCCCTGGTTTTCTGAGTTTCAGAGCAAAAACTTTATCTCTTTCTTTTTCAACATCTTAAGTATTTGAAGGTTGAGATATAAAATAAGAGGAATGTGATACCTATATATGGAAGTGGAGAATGTAAGACTGGCCTGGAGACATTTGTACTTTTTCAAATACTGTACTAGTAAAATAAGGCTGGTCTGTTGTCTTTATTTGGCTCTAGGTTGCCAGGATACGTGCTTTCCCTAAGGTTTTCTCAGATATCAACTATTGCACGTCGTCCTGTACTCCCTGTTTTGGAAATGTTACAGGTTATTCACATAGTTTTTAAATTGCCATGCTAAGAAATGGACATAGACCTGCAGGTATATTATGATTGTTGCTGAGCTCGGTGGGGTGAATGCCTCCCCTTTTCTAGACACCTCACCAAAAATGAGCTCTTATTATTTTATAAATAAGCTCTTGTAAAAAATGAGCTCTTACTTATATGTGGTCTCTTTTATCCTTACCTTATGCTATGAGCTTATGCTATGAGCAGGTTATTCCTATCTTATCATAAACCAAGGCTAAGCAAGTAAAGCACTTTGCCCAGGTCACAGAATAGAAGGATGGAAACTCAAATGTCACTCTGTTTTAAGACGTTTATAAATCTGATAAATAAATTACATAAGAGATTTGCTTAAGTCCTTTATACCCACCCAATTATTCTCCCTTACTCTCAGCTTCGCCATTTCCCAAGGACACACATATTATTAACACATGGGTTATAGTGATTGAGACCATAGACTTTGGAATCTGACAGATAAGATTCAAAATCCTAACGCAGTCACATACCAGTCACATGAACCTGGGTTATTTATTATTACATTGCTTTTGTTTGCTTACTTCTAAAAAAGGACTAAAATATTTTCCTTTCGACTCCTTCCTCTTTCAAACTTCCATTTAATGATCTTTTAATGAGATCTTTGAGACTTATTTTTAGTCCACCCAAGTTGTGCCATTTACCTAGATAGATATTGAGCTCTCCCACCTTCTTTTCTTTCCCAGTGCCTAAAAGATGAAGATATTTTCAGTGCTTTTCAAATGCTTTAGTTTCCTATCCCATTCTTAAACATCAATATGAATTTGTTTAGTTTTACTCTTTTCCTATTACTTATACCAATGCTAATGAGTGGATGAGGGAGGTAGGCTCTCAGCCCCTCTTAGCTGCCTCTAGAGGCAATCTGTTTGTTACTGCACAAGGAGGCAGCACTTTCTACTGCTCTCATCAGGAATGCAGCAAGGGAACTGGTCCATGCTCAGTGCATCTGTTAGGACCAAAGGGGAGGATGAGGGTGTAGCATTCTTGAAGGAGGACCTGAAAACTCTTTCTAAAATACTTTTCTTTTTTTTGGCCAGGTTATCTCTCATGCCATCTCCGAACATGTTGAAGATGCAGGTGTCCACTCGGGAGATGCCACTCTGATGCTGCCCACACAAACCATCAGCCAAGGGGCCATTGAAAAGGTCATTTATAAATAAAAGTGGAAGGGAAAAGGCAACAGTGAGGGAAAAAAAACACCTAATTTTTTTTTTTTAAAGCTAGATAGCAATGTAAGATATGCTGCAGGTTAAATTTAATGATGAGGCTAACTTCCTTGCTCTGAGTCACCTGGGTATTCTAAAGATAACAATTTTCTTCACTGTCCTTTTGAGCCCCTTTGGTTGTATGCGAGTACAGGGGTGGTCAAACTTGAATGTGCATCACAGACACCTGGAGAGCTTGCTAAACACACTGCTGGACTCCATCCCCCAGTTTCTGATTTCATATTTCTGGATCAGGCCCCAGAATTTGCATTTTTCACAAGTCCTAAGGTGACGCTATCGCTGCTAGTCTGGGGATGATAGAGAACTGCTCCCGGCGATTCTAATGTTTCAGGGCCACACACAGGTGAGAAGCATCTGAAGCAATGCTTCTCAGTTAGGAGTGGGGAAACAGGTGTGGACCAGTCACTTGAGAACTTTCTGGAATCTATGTTTTCCCTCCTCACCCTTGATTTCACCTCCAAACAGCACTTTCTGATATCTCATTTGAGCTGTCTTTGAGAGCCAGTCTTATAAAGAACGTCCCAAAAATAATGACTCTGCCTTAGTTCTCAATATGCACTGCTAGGTGTACATTTAGAGCCTATCATCTTAAATAACCTTTGAGGTGGTCCCATTAGTCTTTAGGTATATTAGATCAGGCTCAGCTCCTTTTAGTGAGCTTTTCCAGTGACCCTGCCATCAGAATCCAGGCAGACCCGTCTCTCTGGTTGTACATTGGGCTGGATTCTGAAGGTCTTTGTTCTAGAAGGTAGAGGTAGCAGGATACTTTGTAATAGCAGAAGCATAAAAGAAAAGAAGTCCTTGGATCTCAAATGTACGGCAGTTTCTCACGTCAGGATAAATGATCCTCAGAACTCAGGATTTTCGAAATCTCTCAGAGCTCAACGTGTCATAGACTCTACTTCCTTTTATACCCAATTACATTGCTGAACCACTCTTGTGAGCATAATGAGAGAGGAACTCTTGCTTTTTGTAATCAATGCCCCCTCTTGGCATAGGGACATTCTGGCTCTGGTTGAATACAGGGATTCCTGTATGTGACATGCAGGGCCTCCCTACAGGGAAACACTGTTTCCTTCCAAACATAATATCTAACCTTGTAGAGTCCAGGGCAATGGAAAAGCAACATAAAAGAAATCTCTCTGGTCTCTTTGCAGTACCATGTAATTTCAGGGCCTGTACCTCCCCAGCAGGTAGGTCATTACATTGATATAGAGGTTGGACTGCAGTTTCTGGTGCTAAAGCAATGAGACTGAAAGGATTCCATTTAACCCTCAATGTAAAACCAGGTTATATAATTGTAGGCAGATAGGGGAATTTGGCAGAGAGATAATCATGTAAAATTATTTGTTCTTTTCCTTCCTATTATTTGGTGTGTATTTATTGCATATTATTTTGTTAATAGAAGCCTAATAGTGCCCTCCATTATAATTATTAATGTAGATATATAGCTCTCTGTAAAGAGAAATTAAAGACATCCAAATTTAAGGTACTGTGCCTTTTAGAAAGTTTTCAAAAACTAAGATATACTCTTTAGCACACTATATGATTATCCTTTTTAATTTAGGTGAAGGATGCTACCCGGAAGATTGCAAAGGCTTTTGCCATCTCTGGTCCATTCAACATCCAATTTCTTGTCAAAGGAAATGATGTTTTGGTAAGAAATGCCAAGATGCCTGAGAGGACACCACCACTATGTTACTCATGTTGGTTTGCATCTATCTGGTAATCTTCTCTGTGAGCACCAAAGAGCAACTGAGACCCCTGTATCTGTTTGTGTCTGAGTGTGGAATGATGCATAGCGTATAACGTCTACCTTATTTGAAGGCCCAGGCTCTTGGTGGCACTGATAAGTCAGTTACAGCTTTGTAAAGCACACTGATCCATTGGGAAGGTCACCGTATGGCACCTACAGTATACGGTGAGACAGACTATCATAAATATACTGAATGTGTAGAGTAGTCATAAATTACATGTACTGAAATTTTCCTTTACTCCTTACCCAGAGATGATACCATTTGCAAAAAAAAAAAAAAAAAAAAAAAAGATAAATGAACTAGATTAGTCCTAATTAATTTCGTCTACTTAGTTTAGCTAATCAGTAACTGCCTTAGTCTGTTTTGTGTTGCTATAACAGAATACCTGAGTCTGGGTATAACTTACAGAGAAAAGGGGTTTACTTGGCTTATGATTCTGGTGGCTAGAAAGTCTAAGATTGGAAAGCTGCATCTGGTAAGGGTCTCAGGCTGCTTCCATTCATGGTGGAGAGTGGAAAGGGAGTGGAAAGGGAAATCAGATGGTGAGGGAGAAAGTGAGGGAGAGAAACTGAAGAAACCATAGTTTTTAACAGCCCACTGTTACGAGAATTAATTTACTCCTACCAGACTGAGAACTCACCCCAACAGGAGAGCATTAATTTATTCATGAAAAATCCACCCCTGTGACCCAAAAACCTCCCACTAGGCTCCAGTTTCCATCACGGCCACATTGGGGACCAAATTTCAACACGAGTTTTGATGGGGACCAAACCACATCCAAACCATAGTAGTAACCAACATTGATTTACCTCCTACTCGCAGTCATATGGTGGCTGCAAAACTGTATTAGGCAAGCCTCTGCTCTCAAAAATCCTGTAATTTAGTGAAGGTTTGGAAGAAGATAAATTTGTAGAAAACTATAAAGTACAGTATCATAGTTGCTAGAGGGGATGTACAAATAAAATGGTATTGTACTTATAGAGCAGAGAGGGCATATTCTCCAGTGTGTGTGTGCACGAACATGTATTTGAGCATCCTATGCTTGGTTAGGAGTAGATCATAAAAGACTTCAGGGTAGATTTTGTATTGTGAACTGGATCTTGCAAAATGGTTGGAATTTTGACAAGTTAAGGATGGTAGAGAGATTATTACATATAGATAGAACATCATCTGTAAAGGTGAAAAAAGAGCATATTTGGAGACAGTAAATAGTTCAGTTGAATCAGATGATTTTACTGAGTAAAACGAATGAACTGGGAAAGTAAGATTGAGTCCAGGAGAGTAGTATAAGAGTAGTATAAGATAGTGAGGTGCATTGAAGCAAGAGGACAGAAGCCCTTCAGGGATTAGACTTTAATCTGATGCCAGTGGACATCCAGCGAAGGTTTTCAGGAGGGGTATGGCATTATTTGAGCTCTGCATTAAACGAAACCCATCAGCAGTGCATGGGAATGCAATTTGGAAAAAGGCATGGAAAAAAGTCAGATTTCAGAGATACTGACTGAAAGTATCTGGAAAAATCCAAGCAGTGAGGATAAAAGAGATAAGATTAGCAAAACAAGAGCTGGTCCCCAGATAATAACAGCTGGAAACCAGTGGTAGAGAGAATATTAATATTGTTGTTACTGGCTTTCAATGTCCTCTTTCTCATTTTGAATTTTATCTCTTCAGGTGATTGAGTGTAACTTGAGAGCTTCTCGATCCTTCCCCTTTGTTTCCAAGACTCTCGGGGTTGACTTCATTGATGTGGCCACCAAGGTGATGATTGGAGAGAATGTTGATGAGAAACCTCTTCCAACATTGGACCATCCCATAATTCCTGCTGACTATGTTGCAATTAAGGTAACATTTTCAAAAATGTTAGTCATTTTTGAAATGTATTAGTCATTTTATGAGTTCTAGTGAAATTAAAGGAACAATTTGTCATCAAAAATCTTGTTACTTTTAAAACCTTCTAACTAAAGGGTTGGACTAGAGATTTATGTTTCCTTTTGATAATGTACTGCAGTTGTACTATAGGCAACTTTATGTGAACTATTGTACATTTCAAAAATTTTTTAAAAACTATCTAGAATTCCATAACTTCAAAACCAAGTAACTGAGTGAATTATCAGCTTTTTATGCAGCTGACACATGATGATGCTAGTTTAGCTGGTAAATAGAAATCCAGGACATACTTTGTTAGGATAAAGCTTGAATTGTGCCCAGTCTTACATGACCTTTGTAAAGAGGGTTACCCTGTGGGGGTTGGCTAAATTCCTACCACATTTACCACCTTTGCTTAGTACATGTTTTCTTCAGTGGCATGATTTTTCCATTTGAAAAATTGAGACAGCTGTTGCTGTATATGGTGCTGTGAGGTTGTTGAAATTGATGACACCTTTAAAAAGAGTAACCAGGAAAATTTAAAGTTTGTTCACAAATTTCCAGTACGTATGTGTATTTTAAGTAATATCTTAATAATGCCGGCCGGGCGCGGTGGCTCACGCCTGTAATCCCAGCACTTTGGGAGGCCGAGGCGGGCGGATCACAAGGTCAGGAGATCGAGACCACGGTGAAACCCCGTCTCTACTAAAAATACAAAAAATTAGCCGGGCGCGGTTGTGGGCGCCTGTAGTCCCAGCTACTCGGGAGGCTGAGGCAGGAGAATGGCGTGAACCCGGGAGGCGGAGCTTGCAGTGAGCCGAGATCACGCCACTGCACTCCAGCCTGGGCGACAAAACTAGACTCCGTCTCAAAAAAAAAAAAAAAAATAATAATAATAATAATAATAATAATGCCATTGTGATCTTCTAGCTGCATCATTATGATTGTGCACAGAACTATGACCTTTAACTACTTGGCTGGACAGGAATAAGGATTGGTGATATATAAACGTATTTGAATTACATAGATGAAGAGCACAATGAAATTAATATTTATGTAACATTAATATTGATATATTTATGTAAAATTGACAAATTTCTGATGTTTTCAAAAGGTTTCTGTTCGTATATGTGCTAGTGACCTCAGCCATAATTATGTTACAGCTCAGACTTGGACTTTTGATTTTTGTGATGGGAACTTTGAGTTGAAGCTGTGCATTTAAAAATCTGTATTAATCTTGCTTAAGCTGATAATGTAGGATGCCTTGAATTTTATAGTGCATTGAGATGGAATGTGACTTTTTATGTTTGGAAGAGGGGTGGCATTTTATTCCTGGAGACTATGACACAAATATATCGTTAAATCTTTTAGTAGAAAAATAGAGAAAAATTTTTTTTTCACTGGAGATTCTATATATGGATTTTAAGTTCATGTTTCTTTATTCACAGTTATAGGAGTATGCTTATTTCTTTTAGTAAATTGATAAATGAATTTTTAACTAAAAATAATATTGATGGATAGATACGCATTTTTTTTTTTTTGGTTTTGTTTTGAGATGGAGTCTCACTCTGTCACCCTGGCTGGAGTGCAGTGCCATGATCTCAGCTCACTGCAACCTCTACCTTCCAGGTTCAAGTGATTCTCCCTCCTCAGCCCCCTAAGTAACTGGGATTACAGGCACATGCCACCACAACTAGCTAATTTTTATATTTTTAGTAGAGATGGGGTTTTGCCATTTTGGCAAGGCTGGTCTTAAACTCCTGAACTCTGGTAATCCACCTGCCTCGGCCTCCCAAAGTACTGGGATTACAGGTAGATACGCATTTTTTAAATGCACTGTGTCTTCCAGCTTACTCATTCCCTAGTTAGCATTGTATATAAATCTTAAGTTTTTTCAAATTACTTATTCATTGTCAATCTTAATAGCCTAGTGAGGCTAGTAGGTATCAACAGATGGGGAAATAGGGAAGCTGAAGTGCAGAAATATGTAACTTGAGCAAGATGATCCAGTGAAATGACTCCCAAGCTAGAATTCCCATCATAATTTAGATTGGGTGCCAGAATCGATGGAGAAATTGATAAAATTCCTCCATGTACCAGATAAGTGGACATATAGCAAGAAATGGAAACTTGGTTCTTCATGAATTGCATCAGCAAAATAAATGAAAAGGAGGCGCTCCTATATTCTAGTTCATATGAATGTTCTGCACAAAAGTGTTTCTAAGCAGAATGTTTTTCAAAGCTTTTAAGAGGTGTCAACAACAGTTTAATGTCTCAGAAGCTGGCTTACAGACAGCCATTGCTGGCAAGGTGGCTTGTTGCAAGTTCAAATGATCAGAACAAGAAGAGGAATGTTTCCAAAGCCTATCAAAGAGAAAAAATGTGTTTGAACTCTGTCTGGAGAGACCAATGCCCAGTGGACTTTGAAATCATTCCAATAGGAATATGCACGGGCCAGATTAGAAACACTGGTCCCGACTGGTCTCAGGGGCCCTATTTACAGAATTAATTTGTGATTATTTAACCTAAAGTTTTGGCCAAGAGCTCAAGAAATTCTTGGAATGGAGTTTTAAAGCTATTTTTCAAGTCAGATGCTTGGACCCAAGAGATTTTTTACATGTCTACTGTAGCCTAAGTGAACCCTGTGAGAGATGATTCGCTAAATATATTTATCCTCTCTTATTCATTTTCTGCTTTTCCCTCACATAATTTTTCTCCCTGTTTTTTTTTCCGACAGGCTCCCATGTTTTCCTGGCCCCGGTTGAGGGATGCTGACCCCATTCTGAGATGTGAAATGGCTTCCACTGGAGAGGTAACTAGTTAATTATCCATGGAAGCGTTCATTAAATCTACTTTGAAATCTAAGGTTTTACGATTTGAATACAGTAAAATAAAGGGAATAAAAACTTCTGCCATCAGAGTAAGACTCAAAGGGCTTATGAATTTTGAATTTGAAAAATATTTTACTTCTATTTGGAATAGGGTCTAAATTCTTATTTATATTTTAACATGGGAATATAATACACGTGTTCCTAATTCATTTTCACATGAGAACATCTTCCAAGTATTTATCTAGACATCCAAGTAAGTATCTTCTATGTCTTTTTATTAAAGGTTCTCAGGTCTCTCTGTAACAGCACCTCATTCCCTGCCTCGCTGCCATTAAATTAGATCATTTGATTTTTACTAGTAATATGGAGAATGACAGCATTGTAAAGATCATAGACCTAAACATTGTGGAATCTGCAGATACATACAAAATTTCAGGACTACTTTTAACCTCCTGGGGATTATCTAAAAACTATAATGGAATTGGCCACTGGATGTCCCTCTTCACTTGTGTTGAGGCTGTGTCAGCTGAAGGTTTCTTTAGGATTGTGAAATGTGTTTCTTATAAAGAGCTGTCAGATTCTAGAAAGTTCTCTCCATGTCAGTGTCAGGACATTTTGTGAATCACCTAGCCCTTGACAGACTTACTAGATACAACCTTCAGATTCTCATCAGTGCACATCCGAGTGGCAATATCAGACTGGAAGCAATCATTGTTTCCTCTTGGTATTAAGGAAAACCTAAAAGGAGAAGATACTTAATTGCAACAGAGTATGTGATGTTTTATGTGGTTGCCTGGTTACAAGCAAGATTTGTGGTGAGAAACCAAGTGAAACAAGAAGGCAGGCAGTCAGGAATAAATGACTGTCCGGTTTGTATTTCGACTCTTAGAAAGGGGACTATTTGCCTCTTTGTTGCTTCTTTTAATTTAAGGGCAAAAACCCCTTACTTTTAAATGAAGGCGCTATGAATGTTACATCTCCAGTCGGTTTAAGGAGACAGTCTTCAGGTTCTTCTTGAACCCATGGTCACTACTACTAGTAATGCTGATTTAGCTGGCCCACTGTTCAGATCAGAGAGAAAGATGTATTTTCCCTAATACTGTTTTCTTTCTTCCCTTTTTTTTGAAACAGAGTTTCGCTCTTGTTGCCCAGGCTGGAGTGCAGGGGCGCCATCTCGGTTCACTGCAACCTCCGCCTCCTGGGTTCAAGCGATTCTCCTGCCTCGCCTCCCGAGTAGCTGGGATTACAGGCATGTGCCACTATGCCTGGCTAATTTTGTATTTTTAGTAGAGACGAGGTTTCTCCATGTGGGTCAGGCTGGTCTCAAAGTCCCGACCTAAGGTGATCCGCCCACGACAGACATGAGCCACCGCGCCCGGCCCATGCTGCTTTCTTTAGCATGGCAAATTTGTTTTCAGTGCTTATGTTCATTCTGCATCCACACATACATTATGGGAGTTATTGAAATATAAAAATAGGAAAAGAATGAGAAATTCAGCTCCCCTTCATTATATGTGTTTCTCAAGTATAAAGAGAATTCTTCCATTATTTGAAAGGGTCATATTTCCAAGTGTGATAAAGTAAAATATTACGAGGTCTGTTTTATTACTGAAATCAGAATTCTAGCTTAGTAAAATCTCAATTATGCTTCAAAGAGACATTTTCAGTGTCCAAATGGCTTGTTGTAGGATTAAACATCTAACTACTGATATAAGGGACATTTTATGTTCCTAGTGGTAAAGTGGGGATGTTAGTCCTGATCTTTAATGGCACATTTAAATATTTTCTATGGTTCTGTAGACAATTTTTAAAACCTTGTCTGTGTTGAAGCATCTGCACTTATGATGGGATTACCCAATTCTTTTCAGTAGAATTTGAGACTCATTAACTTAGGTTGACCTTATTTAAGTTAGTTGCCCAGTACTTGACTGAGTAAAATGTTCACTGTGGAGAGAAAAGCAGCAGTTGCACGTACTGGTGACCGACTGAAGGTTATAGTCATAAGAACTTTTCTTGCACAGAAATGGTCATTTGCTTAAGAAATGAATTTAGCCATCAGTGGTATTTACTCTAATGGTGGTTCCGTGCCTGTGCCAAATGATGATATACATGGCAGAACTGACTCCTGTCAGGTTCAAATATACCACTTGTTCTATAATTACATTGGCTATTTGACTTGTAGTTATATTGTAGCACAATTACCGTAAACCTAAATGAAACTTCTGTGTACTCTAACATTACTATATATATTAGTTTGTTTGGAATTGTTTTTTCCTCATATGACTGTGGTATTCAGGACTAGTAGCAGGATATTTTGGTTCATTTTATAAAAATGATTTAAAAAAAAAAACAGGTTCCTTTGAGGTTTTCATGGAGTTATTAAATTTCTCAGAAGGCTGTCTCATAAGCTCTATGAAATGACTCCAAACCAATTCAACAGTTATGGATTTCAGCTACTGACCAGTAAATTCATGCACGGCTGCATAGTATATATGACACATACTGTTATTTAAACAGTAAGTCATATTAACATTCGGAAACTTACCACATTATGGACCAGAAGCTGTGATTTGTATCCAAATAACTCACAGTAGAATCCAGTTATGTTGCTCCATTGAGTGTTGTTGGATAGAGAAAGAATTGCTTATTCATTCATTATGCTTAATTAAAAACATAAGATACATCTGCCCTGGCCAGCCTTTTAATCCCTGGATTCAGATTGCGTGGTCTTTGGGCAACATTAATGAAATCTACAGAAAGCGTCTATGAGTAAAGTACTTTCCATTTGTGCGTGTGTGTGCGTGTGTGTGTGTGTGTGTATTTTAATTTTAATTTTTGGTAGGAGGGGTTGACTATTCTTTGCATCCTCTATTTTAATTTTTTATTTATTCTAAACAGGTGGCTTGCTTTGGTGAAGGTATTCATACAGCCTTCCTAAAGGCAATGCTTTCCACAGGATTTAAGATACCCCAGAAAGGCATCCTGATTGGCATCCAGGTAAGTGGTTTGTGGCTGTGTGCTTGCCCATGGTCATACACGGTAAGTGGGGAAGAGCAGGGTAGAATGTTAATTGTGGTATAGAAGAAGGGCGATTTGTTTTACCTTTCCATTTATGGCAACTTACAGGAAGAAGAGACATTTGTTCTCTATTTGCTTCTTGATTTTGCCTTCTGTTGCATCAGTCCATGCAAAAATAAAATACAGACAGAAAATGTTTCTAGCGAAGGGATATTTGTTCTAAATGGGATGCAGGGTACCTTAAAAAATGAACCTCTTAATCTTTGGTTTTGTCTTTTCTATATGTTTTCCTCTTAGCTCTTCATCCTTAGTTCCTGAACATAGGCATTATAATGAGGTTGGGTCTCACTTCCTCTGTTTGTTTCTCTTGATATTTCTCCGTCTCTTGATTTTCCCCCTTGCCAACTTATCCACGTCTATAGTACCTACTCTTCTATCTATAACTACCACCTGTAAATTTACATCCTCAGCCATCCCATATTTCCAACAATCTGCTGCATACCTCCACTTGAATATCTCAAATCCAAAATTTCTCAAACTGAAATCATGTCTGTTCTCTCCTGACCATCTCCCCTTCCTTCCTTTCATTCATTCAGTCCTTCACATTTCAATCACTATCAAATGCCAAGGATTCGAAGTTGAATACATGGACATTATTTAATAAAATTTCTCAACTTAACACTCCAGATTGAAAATTTTTGAAGGGTAGTGATTTACTGGGCCTAATACAGTCAGCTTATTTCATAGTATACTGTGGAAGTTCTTGAAATATTATTCATTGGTAAGCCTTCTAGGTCAAAGTAGGGTGAAATGGATATCTTTATGCAATAAAAAAAGGCATTATCAATTTACTGATGTAAGTTAAATATAAATCTTAGGGCAAAATGATAGGAAACTTCTATTACTATTTGGAATGCTTTTTATTACTATTTGGAACTACTTCTGTTACTATTACTAATTGCAAGTGTGTACAAACTGTCCTGTTTATAAATTTCCTGAAAAAATACTAGAGGCTTCCCAACTGGTCATTCATTTTTATTTGAGATTAGTAATTCTTGGCTCCTATAAAAAAAAAAAAAAGGTCTTATATAATATCCCCGCTGTGCTTTTAATAAGCTCAAACTCTGCATGGCTACATAAAAATCAATAAAAATATAATTAGAACAGTACCAGGTATTCTCAAGCCAGTGGGTGATTATTTTAGATTCCATCTCATTAGGGTGTCTTAATATTAGCAAATTAGACTCTGGAGACTATACAGGTAGTGGCTTTGGAGAAGTTTCTGCAAAGAGTAACTTGGGATTTTGCTTTATGAAGGTACCAGAAGGACAATGGTGAATAGTTAGAGCAGAGGCTAACAAGATGACTTGCAATTGTGAAGCTTAATGGCAGTTTAGAGACATATCACACCATATGATAGACTCATAACGTTATAAATGGATATTAAGTATTAATAAGTCCCAAGTAAGAGAATATTTGCCCAACTTCCAGTTATGGCTTAAAGTTTAATGTGAGACCTGGGGGCATTCAGAGGAGACCATGCCCTTAGTCCACATCTTCACATCTAATCATAATAGTGCTAACATCTTAAAATGCCAGCTTAAGAAGGCAGTGATGTATAAAATTGTGCCTTGTTTGGTTCTAGTGCTGCAGGGAAATGTGAAGCAAAAATTAATTTGATCCCTATGAAGTATTTGCATAATTTTGGCATTAGTGGACAGAATTTTGCTTTGTCGGGGAAAAAAGGGTTTGTTAGAAAAAATAATGTTTTCTTAAAGAAGTGAGTGCTGTCTATTGAAAGTCTACCTTTCAATGCTTTCCTTTTTAAATAAATAAATGTTCTAGCAGCTACATGAGTTGTTGAGAAGAACTTTCTGTACATGAGAGCATACGGACACAGATTTAAAAATATATTAAAAAGTATTTAAAGAATACTTAAAATTATACTTATGAAAATATTTACAGCCATGGTAAAATTGATCAGCTAATGCATAGTTTCTTCATTACTACATGAAGAATTTTCATTAATGATGTTTTTAAAAATGCTTAGTCTAATAAACTGAAAAAGCATGACAGAATATACTAAATAGAGAGTTAATAGCTATAAAACTTACTGGACTACTTCTTAGAATGGGGCCAAATCTAATCTCAACTTTTTACTGCAGCTTTATAGAAATTGCAGATAAAGTAATTAGGGTTCCATATTTTAGGATACATTGTACTTTTAAAAAACATTTTATTTAACGTGATCCCACTTGGTCAGAAGAACTCGTATAAACACTTTGGATATTTGAAGTTAGAACTGAAAATAGCACAAAAAAGGACTGCTAATATATAAATGGGGGTTAGGGATAGTAAATCCAATGGAAGGCATCTAGTTGAAGGTGAGTTATCTTATGAAGTTCCAAGAGAACTTTTTATATGGCAGTCTTTCTAACTTTTAAATTTCTTTTCTATTTCCCACCCTCCTCCTTAACACATACCGACTCTCCGTTTCTGGTCTTCCAAAGTTAAATCCGATAGGTCAAAGTACCTGGGAAGTTTGAAATATTCATAACATCAATCTTATAACTAGGACTTAGAATAAAAGAATCAAGATGTAGATTTTGTCAAAGGATTCTTGTAAATCTATTACATGCCCTATGTCTCTACCAAGGCATTTCTAACATAAGACAGGCATAATAGAGGTTTATGTGGCAACAAAAATCATCTTTGATTTTCCTGTAATATTTCTAGCCACCTTTCATTGCATTAGGATTTATTTTTAGTGGCCGTGAATAGGCAGTCTGCCTTGTTTTGAAGTTTTCTGGAAGACCCTTTAACAATAAATGATTTACTCTAGAGTAGATCAAGAGCACTCAGTGTTTTCCTCTCTGATTGGGCTATTCAGTGATGCTTGTGGAGTGGCAAGCACCAATCTGACATCTGCGCTTCAGCATCGCTCAGAAACACAAAGCAAGCATTTTATCTGAAAAGACAACTCCAAGTGGCATGAATAACCTTTTATCTTTAATATGGAATCATTAGGAACAACCATAGAGTTGCCAATCCCGAGGTCCCCGGAGAATCCACAGGCATCACATAGTGTTAACTTGGCTTTCTTTTCTGTAGCCAGGCATTGGATAAATGTGAAAATGATCATTGGAGGAAATATATATATATTTTTCCCTTTTAAAGGACTGTCTTCTTTATAAACATTTCCAAGAAAATAAATCAGCTTGTACTTTTCACCTTTAGTAACAAATGGTTTCTTACACAGGTATTTTCAATCAGCCTTTAAATCTGAGGCTACTCAGATGCAAGCTGACAGCTGTAATTTCTTTTTGTAGAGAGGCTGTTTTATGTGTCACAAATGTTCAATACATGTTTGATAGAAGTTTATAATGTGCCTATGGAAGCCAACACCCAGACCAGAAGGTAGAGTGGTTCCCTGGCTGGGAACTGTCAATACTGTCATGTTGGATATTTATCTTTTCCACCTGGGGGACAACACTGAAACAGCTCCATAATGAGGTTCTGCCTGGTGTCTGCAGGTCTTAGAGGACTTGCTGACTTATTTTACTTTAAAATGGCAAAAAAAAAATTACATTCTAGTACTGCTCCCTCAAGGTTTCTCATGGTGATTTTAGCCAAGGTTCATGCAATCTTGACCTCATATTACACAATGAGTGGAGGATAGTCTTCCTATCTCCTATTCCCCCCTTTCTTAAACTTAAGTATGCATCAAAATCACCTGGAGGGTTTGTAAAACAACAAATGGCTAGGATGCACTCCCAGAGTTCCTGATTCAATAGGTCTGGGGTGGGGTTCAAATTTTCATATTTTAAAAAAATTCCCAGGTAATGCTGATGCTGCTCTCCCAGGGACCACAATTTGAGAACCACTCTACTTGAGCAATGGTACTTTAGAAACCTAGTTAAAAGTTATGTTAGCACTTATTATTGTCAAACATGTTATCAGGGAATTTTTGCTAGGGGAAAGTATAAAAGATTGAGAAAAGTTGAGTGCATGATTAATGTATCAAGTAGTAAGTGTTGGAGATCATTATGCTAAGCCTTCTAATGTGATTTAGTACTTACTGAAGTCTATTCTGTGTTTAGCAGAGGGTCACAATGTAATGTTCCATATTAGGGGAATTTAACAACATTCAGAAGTTCAGTTTGGACATTTCATATATAGACATTTCATATATATATTTGTTATATACCAAGGAATCTTAAAACATGAAAAACATTTTATATGCCATCAAATTTAGCCCTTTGACTTTTCTGAGGAGAATCAAACTTGAATTATCTTTTTCTTCTGTCTAACCAATTGTCTTGATGTCACTAAGAGTTATTTTTTACTTTTTTTTTTTTTATGTCTAACCATGAGCTTCTTGCATCTAAGCTCATTTTTTCTGTTTGGCCCTAAGTGGAAATGAAAAGCTACCGTCCTGGGCATGGTTACAATTCATGTTCTATAAGGCAGTCATGAATAACCCCTGAGCCTGCCTCAGCTGAAATTCATCCAGTTGCATTTATCTTTTCTATTTGCCAATAGTTTCCTCTTATAAAACTGCAGTTCTGGGATTGAGAGGGCCAGAATCTGAAAGAATTTTATATTTGAACATAGTCTTTGGGGTCTTTTCTTAGGATTTAGATCTGTGCTCAGAAAGCCTCTGCAAGTAAATATTAGAGGGTGTTATGGGCTAAACATTATCAAAATTGTGCAAGGATCATATGTGTTTTATTTTCACAGTTCTTGGTTTCTGACTCTGAAATAAGATCATTTGATTTTTTCCAGCCATCGCTAATATGGTTTATAAACAGATTACAAGACATTTGCTGAAGTAACCAGCTTATGTCATCTGTTTAAAACCTTTTTACAAGGGAAACCAACAAGAATGTTCCTATTTAAAGAAGAATGGATATGTTTTTAACAGTATATGATTTTAAATATGCCAGCTCAGTTACTCAGACACTCATGTTAATGAAGTCAAGGTCAGGGTTTGATCTTTGGGTAGGTCACCTGGTGTTGTTTTCTTTCATTCTGACCACTATCTTGCAAGCACTAGCTCTTGATCACAGAAAGTATATTCAGAACTAGGGAACCCCTGATGGTAATGGTCAGGAATCCAGGGAAGGTTGGGTTGGACACTAGACAGGTCCACCTGGATTCCTAGGAAGGACACAGCAATGGACTGTAGGAAAATATCTGAACAGTGAGATGGAGCATTAGAGAAGCCTGTGTGGAAATGAAATGCATATAAATGAGGGGGCAGTCGGTTTGGGTTGTAAGTGTAATCGTGGGTAGAGGAACCCATGCTTGGAAACTCGGATGTAAGGGCAGGAATCAAGTCTTTAGGGGGGCTGAAAAAACAATTATTTTAATTATATTAATATTTATTAAGAACTATTAATAGGCAAATAACTGTGAGAAATTATAGTACTAACACTTATGTAGTGCTTACTTCTAAATTAGTTTATTGAACACTCATACTAATGTAAGAACTGTTACTATTCCTGTGTAACAGATGAGGAAACTGCATCGTAGAGTTGTTAAGTAAGATGTTCAAGGTCACACAGTTTAATAAGGTGTGGAGCCTCAAAAAGTAGAAATACTACTATTATCATCACTGTTTTAGAAATGAAGAAATGAAGGCCAAAGTCATTAACATTTTGAAGCACACACCACTAGTGAATGGTGAAAGCCAAGATTTGAAATGCAGCTGACTTTAGAGCTCATACTTCAGCTACAACTTTTTATTGCCTCCTAGTAAATGAAAAAATAAGTTCCAGTGATTGAATTATTGCAGGGACTTGTACATGAGCTAGTGGGAAAATGGCCTAGTTATTGAAGAGCAGTACACAATTAGAATTTAGAAATAAGAGCAGATTGAGGCCGGGCGCAGTGGCTCACGCCTGTAATCCCCAGCACTTTGGGAGGCCAAGGCAGGCGGATCACGTGAGGTCGGGCATTTGAGAGCAGCTTGACCAACATGGAAACACCCCGTCTACTAAAAATACAAAATTAGCTGGGCCTGGTGGTGGATGCCTGTAATCCCCGCTACTCGGGAGTCTGAGGCAGGAGAATCGCTTGAACCCGGGAGGCGGAGGTTGCAGTGAGCCGAGATCACGCCATTGCACTCCAGCCTGGGCGACAAGAGCAAACAATGCCATCTCAAAAAAAAAAAAAAAAAAAAAAAGAAGAAGAAGAGCAGGTCGAATAGGTAAAACAGCTAGCCTGACTTGGTACTGGCTCCTAACCCACGTGTCTTTTAAGTCCTCCCTGACCAGGAAAAGGGTCCTTGTAGAACTGGGGTGGATCTGAACTTACAAAGACCAAGTGGATTAAATAGAGAATAAAGGGAGTTAAAAACAAGGTGAAAAGCGGAGATCAAGATAATGTGGATGGAATTTCATTGACATTGGGATATAGCTAAAACTCATACTCACCATAGAAGGATAAAAGGATAAAACGTGTCATTTTTGAATATAAAGCATCTGGAAGCAGGTGACATTGTCTTTTAAGATGTTGTAAGGAAACACCATGTTGTATATGACTAAATGAAGAACGTGTATATCCAGAAAGTGAATTTTGTGAAATTCCTTTTCAGCAATCATTCCGGCCAAGATTCCTTGGTGTGGCTGAACAATTACACAATGAAGGTTTCAAGGTACGTTCATTAGTTTTAAGTTGTTTTCTGTCAGCATGGAATCAGTCCACAAAAGAAAATATTGCAGGATATTGGAAAAGAAATAGCCCAAAATATGTCCTTTTGATATGAAAGCTGTAACTAACTTGGTAGTTTCAAAACTTAGAGTAAAATCATTAAAAAGACTGGTTTTAACTTTTAACAAAATTACCACAAATTCAATAGACGTTGCCAGCTAAAAACGGAGGAAGTTTAGCTTGAGCACAATTGAGACAAAGTTCCAATACATTTCCATATGTTTTTCCTTTTTTGTTTTCATATGAGGTTATAGATTCTAGCTGTGACATTTACAGGCAAAACTTCTTGGCAGTGAATACCTCCACACAAAGCCTTGTTGAGTAAAACAAATTATTTCCAAGGCTTATGATGGGCCTGTGGCCATGGGGATTTGTTGACCTGATAACAAGGAATTAGCCATGAATAATTGAGAAATTATTAAATTTATGAGAAATTGTCATTGAATTATTAAATTCAAATTAAATGTATAATTATTAAAATGCAAAAGCAAATAAAATTGAGGTTAAGTTTTTTAAATCACTGCAAATATATAAAAAAATATTTAAAGTGCCCATGCCTCTGGACTCTGAGTCCAAGTCTTTATCCATGGCATTATACTACTTCTCAGGTTCAGTAATTTCTTCTTCTGTTGTAAATTACATGTTCTATAAAAATAAGAAATCACTGTGATACAGTAATTGATTTTTTCATTTTAAATGCAGCTCTTTGCCACGGAAGCCACATCAGACTGGCTCAACGCCAACAATGTCCCCGCCACCCCAGTGGCATGGCCGTCTCAAGACGGACAGAATCCCAGCCTCTCTTCCATCAGAAAGTAAGAACTAGGCATACTGTTTTCTGAAATAATTTAGAGGATTTCAGAACCAGTACATGAATATTTCACCTTACTTGATTGCAAGTCTTTTAAAACAAATTTAAAAATGAACACATTTGTGGATGATTGTAAAGCTTCACTCTCCATTACCATGGAATATATAACATCATGCGTACATGGTTATATGAAATGTGTTTCAAAATACTTCTTAGTAAGGATGCTTCCTTGATGGAAACAAGTGAGAGCATGAAGAATTTAATGCAGCACTTTATATTTCATGTCAAACTTACATTGTGTGTAGATATGCATATCAAGTGTAAGATGACCAGCTATATTTTACTAAGGTTGTGCATAATAAATCAATTTGTTGAGCACTTACTACATACAGGAACCTATGTTGAGTGTTATGATGATGTCATCCATTGGATTACCTAATTGGTCATTCCTTGACCAGGTTTTTATGCCTTGGACCATGTCATCACTATAGATTTTATAAGACATTTTATTTCAGTGGATTGTGTGAATCTGCAGGAATACCATTGCATCAGCCCTTAAAGATCTATGTGGCATAAGTGCATGGGAGATAATTCTCACCTATTTTAAGATATTACAGTCTACAGAATGGCTGTGCCATTCTATGCAATATATTATCTGTTAGCGTTCTTGAGAAGCCAACACATAAATTATTATCACTTTAATAAAATAATGGCATTGTGTTCAAACCTTAGCAGGCTTCCAAGGATGTAATAGCTCCTTGTTTGGGGCATTGTAAAACAATAATTAGCACTACTTAGGAGGCAATAGACTTAATGTGGGAGTGGGAGCATGGGGGTGAAAGGGCATTCAATGGTGGAGGGATCACTTCTTTTTAAAAAATAAGTAAATATCTATCAAATTACCAATTCTTAATGAGTGAACAGATAGCATTTTAAACAGAAACAAACATCTGCATTCCATTAGACTTGCACCAGAATTCCTTCAAGAACACAATAAAAATTATAATCCCTGTATAAGTGTAATTTAAACATTGACTTAGCAATAGAGGAGGGCAGATGGCAGTCAACTCAGAATGGCATTGACTTGAATGGCTACGACAGCAATTTATGTTGGTATTTTATAAACTATAAAATATGGCTTGTCGTCTATAAGTTTTTATTTGTTTATTTTTCCAGATTGATTAGAGATGGCAGCATTGACCTAGTGATTAACCTTCCTAACAACAACACTAAATTTGTCCATGATAATTATGTGATTCGGAGGACAGCTGTTGATAGTGGAATCCCTCTCCTCACTAATTTTCAGGTATAATCTTTTCCTTGGATATAGACTGGATGGGAATTTTATTTCTGTGCCTCCCTTAAGAGTGTAATCAGTAGATGCACATCTCTCTTTTCCCCTCTTTGTAATTTTCAGAGTAGAGAGGAATTTTTAGTAATCTAAAATAATGATGCTAACATGGTAGGTCCTGGCTTAAATGGGACAGTTGGTGATCGAGCAATTGAGATAATCAAAGGCCATGAAATGGCCATGGCTCTCTCCTTACAATTATCCTTTGAATAAAAAGTGACAGCATGACATGGAATAAAGATATAGACTTTTATTTCATTGTTTCTAAATGAAAGCCACCACATAAAAGCAACAGGTTAATGGTGGTCCAGATGTAGCACAAGTGCTTGTTCAATTCACAAAAAATGATTGCATGAGGTATGTTCAGTTTCACTTGGACATGACCCATCAAATTTATCACAGGGAGAAAGAGTGGAGACCCATTAACTTTCTGCCTATCATATTTATTTTTTATCCAAAATCAGTTTTAATCCCTATGGGAGGAGAAACAAGCTTATTCACAGTGACGTCCGAGATACCAAAGAGATTTCCCATGGTGAGGTCTGAGATGTGGGAGAAAGTCTCCATCAAATAAGAAACTTTTATGCCTTTTATCCCATACCCTTTGAAAACTGGGGACAGACACTTGTGACTTCTCAGTCTTGATTCATTAAAAATTCACTTTCATCTCATGGAGGTTGCTGATTCCTACCATTATATTTTCAGGTGACCAAACTTTTTGCTGAAGCTGTGCAGAAATCTCGCAAGGTGGACTCCAAGAGTCTTTTCCACTACAGGCAGTACAGTGCTGGAAAAGCACCATAGAGATGCAGACATCACAGCCCCATTATTAAATAAATCTGAGCCACATGTTATCTAAAGGAACTGATTCACAACTTGGTTTCCCAGAGATGAATATTGATACCTAAACTTTATTTCAGTTTACTTTGTTATGCCTTAATATTCTGTATCTTTTGCAATTAAAGTGTCAGTCACTTCTTCAAAACCTTACAGTCCTTCGTAAGTTACTTACTCTTCATGAGATTTCATCCATTTACTAATACCGTATTTTTGGTGGACTAGGCTTGCCTATGTGCTTAT
The DNA here is from genome assembly GCF_043159975.1 of Macaca nemestrina. Taxonomy (NCBI): domain Eukaryota; kingdom Metazoa; phylum Chordata; class Mammalia; order Primates; family Cercopithecidae; genus Macaca; species Macaca nemestrina. The sequence continues at coordinate 108,628,102 of NC_092135.1, forward strand.
TTGTAGCTTTTTACATTTTATGGTGCTGATTAATGGTGATCAAAGCAGGAAAAGTTGCTGTCCTACCTTCTGAATTCTTTTTTTTTTTTTTTTTTTTTTTTTTTTGAGACGGAGTCTTGCTCTGTCACCCAGGCTGGAGTGCAGTGGCCGGATCTCAGCTCAGTGCAAGCTCCGCCTCCCGGGTTTACGCCATTCTCCTGCCTCAGCCTCCCGAGTAGCTGGGACTACAGGCGCCCGCCACCGCGCCCGGCTAGTTTTTTTTTTTTTTGTATTTTTAGTAGAGATAAGGTTTCACCGTGTTAGCCAGGATGGTCTCGATCTCCTGACCTCGTGATCCGCCCGCCTCGGCCTCCCAAAGTGCTGGGATTACAGGCTTGAGCCACCGCGCCCGGCCCCTGAATTCTTTCTATACTTTAAGATACTCTATTTTTAATACAGTATCTGCAAACTCAGGACACTTTAACAGAGCAGAATACTCTAAAAACTTGATAAAATGAAATATAGATTTAACTTATGAACCTTCCATCATGATGTTTGTGTATTGCTTCTTTTTTGATCCTCATTCTCACCCATTTGGCTAATCCAGGAATATTATTATCCCTTCCCATGATATTGAAGTTGAGAAATGTGACAGAGGTGTTTAGAGTATGGATTTCTTTTCTTTTCTTTCTTTTTTTTTTTTTTTTTTTGAGATGGAAGTCTCGCTCTGTCTCCAGGCTGGAGTACAGTGGCATGATCTCGGCTCACTGCAATCTCTGTCTCCCAAGTTCAAGCGATTCTCCTGCTTTAGAGTACGGATTTCTTTAAGGAATATTGGTTTTGTTTTCTGGACTGTATCAGCAGATGGTAGACAGTGTTTATGTAGATTTGTTGTTGTTTTTATCATTGGATTTCAACTTGGCCCAAGTGAAACAATCAGATTTCTATCATTCACACTCTCCCCCGGTTTTGGAATAACTTGGAATTAAGATTCATTCCCTTAAGATGATGGATTCTGTTAACTATGGGGTCCCACACTGCACTATGAATTCTACCCACTGTAAGGGCAAAAACACCATTCCTTCTACATATAAGAAAAAAGTCTTTCCCGAAGGGCAGCCTTTGTTACCTTTAAATGTTTTCTGTTATTACAAGTACGCTAATTGTGAACTTTTAAATAAAATACTATTAAGAGGTGATGCAGTTGTATTTGTTTTTATTTTACATTAATGTACAAAAATCAGTTTACTTCTATGATAAAACAGAGTTTTGGGCCAGGATTGCATTGCTTATTTATTTTTTCCGTGCAAACCCATATAGGGTATGAGAAAATTAACATTAAAAATAAGTTTCAGCTGCTACATGTTTCATTTTTTCTTGTCCCCCCCCCCTTACTTTTAAGTCTCATCATAACATTATGTGGTTATATGGCTATAAACCATCTTTGACCCGGATCCTTTCTAATGTGTAAGTACAACCACATACTGATTAAAGATTGCCACAAATATATAGTAAACTTTCAAACAAATGTCTTACATAACTCAGAAAAGTAACTTAATCCCATCAGAGGCTGACCAACATTGTCTAATGGAAATAGTGCCAATGAGCACATTGATGCCATACCTCCAATTTACCACCGAAACCATGGCTTTGTGAAGGTCCTAAGATAATTATGCTATAACAGCTTTTATTTCTTCCTTGTTACCTCACAGTCAATTGATTACCACTTTTTATAGCTCTATATGAATGTTTTAAGTATTCATCTTCTCTTCCTTGTTCTTCCTGTGGTCAAGACTTTCATTACTTCTTCCCTGTAATCTTTTTTTTTTTTTTTTTTTTTGGATGGAGTTTCCCTCTTGTCACCCAGGCTGGAGTGCAGTGGTGCGATCTCAGCTCGCTGCAACTTCTACCTCCTGGGTTCAAGCGATTCTCCTGCCTCAGCCTCCTGAGTAGCTGAGATTACAGGCACCAGCCAACATGCCTGGCTAATATTTTGTATTTTTTATAGAGACGGGGTTTCGCCATGTTGGGCAGGCTGGTCCCCTGTAATCTTATAATTGTGTAATCCCTGATCACTTTGATTCATTCACCTGAAAATATTTAATGAGTTTCTTCCCTGTTTCATGTAGAATATATCACAGTCTCTCCTACTCCTGTTATTCTAGCATGTTTCTGTTACATATCACCAGCACCACAACCACCATCACCATAATAATTAACATTATGGAGTCCATACTATTTTTCAGGCATTTGTAAGTACTTTACATGAGTTAACCTGGTTAATCCACAAAATATCCCTATGAGTAGGTGCTGTTATCTCCATATTATAAATAAGAAAACATAGGCATACCGAAGTTAAGTAATATGCTCAAGGTCACATGAAATGCAGTCTCACTTTTTTGTATCATATTCTGGTGAAGGTAGACATGTAAAAAGAAATCATTCCTCACGGTGAAAAAAATACTAAATTTGCCTGCAGAGATCAGGGAAGGGCATTTTAAGGAGATGAATTCATGTTTTGTCTTGAATAATGTCTTGTCGTTCCCAAGGAAGACTAGAAGGTAAGGACATTTAAGAAAATGACAAGGACGTTGTTATGACTGGAACTCAGGGTATGTGTGCAGGGAAAGAGCTAGTAGCTTTAGCTGAGACTGGACTCTTAATGATGGATGTTTAAACTAGGTAGAAGTTTTAAAACTTTTTATTTGGAAATAATTTTGGATTTAAATTTTAAAAGTAAAAAAGAAATCCCCAGATTTACCTATTGGTAATATTTTACTTCATTTGCTTTATTCTACTCTATCAATCATCTATTTCTCTATCTAAACACACTTGCACACATGTATATATTCACAGAGGAAGATAAAAATTACATGTTGACTAAAAATGAGCAGGCTGTTAGTGACCAATTTAGATATCTAACTCGATGTCTTAAATAAACAATTGTTTGCTGAAACTATCAAAAACTCAATGAGTTAATTATTGTGTTGTGAGAATTTAATAAAGGGTCCTAATTTTTATATTAATGTGAGTTGGATATTTGTAAGATATGGTAAAATTTGAAGATTAATAATAATTAATTTAACATTGTGTCTATATAAACTGTTTTTGGTTGACAAAAGGCCTTTGGAAAACCAGAAGACAGGATAGACCTCATGATGCTAAAAATGGAATTACATTAATTTTTGTTTTGGTTGCCTTTCTGTTTTCCAACATTCCAAACTTTAAAAAGACTTAACTACAGATAAATAACACATTTAAGAGCTTTGATTGGAGGAGAGAAATGCAAAAATTGGAAACATTTGTGTTCAGATTTGGCAAGGCTCTGTCCTTTTGAAACATATTATTTCATATAAACATGTTAACGCAGTTTTAAATATCCAAATCTATTATATATCACAAGTTCAGACAACACAGGGTCTATGTCTGTAGAGCTGAATAGCAAATCTAACTTTTTCCATACTGATAATTTAATAGCATGTAAGAAGGATGGGTTCTATGGAGAAAAGGAGCTCAGCCAGCTTTTGAAATTAAGAGGAATAAAGAATGATCCATTTATAGATTTAGGATTTTATAGCTTTGGAAAGGTAAGTATAATACTTTAACTTTACTTCTGTCAAACTTTCCTCTTAAACAGAATTCCTACTGGAAACTTTTAAAAACAACTATAACAGTCATTTATCTCAACAGCTGCAGGTACTTGAACCTCAGCTTCCACAATGTCCACAGCCTCTTGAACAATGAACGTGGAAATTATCAGAGAAACAAACCATGGCTGAATGCAGTTAAGTGCTCTGTAATTACACGCCAGTGTTGCCATTTGGCGGCTGGTGTGGTCTCCTGTGGGCACAGGTGCCATAAATGCTCACACACACCCAATCAAATCCACAAAGACCTTTCATTACATATCATTTGAGACACCCTTAACTTAAAAAAGACTAGCTCAAGTTTAGTTCTTTCTCTTTGTTCTTATATATAAAAATTCCATTTTTCCTAATTAATATTACTGTGCTATTTCATGAGAAGCTGTTACAATTGGCGAGTGTGAAGGTAATGTGGTAGTAGGAAGAATGTCTTTCCTCCCTGAGTGGCTCCCTGGGCTCTGGGAAAAATTGGTAATAATCGTTCCTATTTCTTTTCTTGTGCATAATGTAGGGTGCAAGGGTTCCAGAAAGAGAATTTAAGTACCTACAGCTGTTGAGATCAATGCAGCTATGAAAAAAAGACTCAGCAAGTCAAAATTAGCACCATTTGTGTCTGCTTCTTGTTGCTTAAAGATCATTTTTGAGTCTTTATAACTTTCATTTTATAAAGGACTTACATCCACAAAGAAAACCATTGATTGTTGACCAAAACAAACAAACAAAATAGGGTTTTCCAGTAGGACTAAAGGTCTACTTTCTCCTGAAACGACCAGCCTACCTAATGATTTTGCTAAGGTGTTCCCTATTAGAATCGCACACACCACAGTGAGGAGCTTTTGTTCAGAAGAAGCAACACCAGCAGCCTCACAAAAAAAGGAGGAAAGATGTGTGTGTGTCCCCAAATGATAATTTCACACACAAAGCTCAGTATTGTCGGGCAGCCATAGTGAGGACAGACAAAATATGATCAACATTTAGAAAGGAGTGAGAATTCAACAAGATCAAAATGTTATTAAAGGACATAAATCACTTGAAAATGTGTTTTACTAATAAAGGATACATTCTAATATCCAGGGCCCAGACAACTATGTTTTCCTGTCTGAAATTTAAAGGCATTCAGTAATCTCTTTAGTGATCTTTCTTCTCTCTGCCTATGCAAGGCCTCGAAGGTTGAAATATGGCAGGAGTTTGAGGACTTTGTCATAAAAGAAGTATCTTGCTAAGTGTTTTCCATAACTCTTTAGAAATTTCCTCATAGAATACTGCAAATGAAATGTATATGGAATAATATAATCAGACTGTAAAATTCGCTGAACTCCCCATTCAAGACGAATTACATATGGATCCTTTTTAAAAAATGTTTTCTAATTAAACTGAGGACACAATATTATTTTCCAGGTTCGATATACTTCCTTTCCCACTCATAACTAAAATATATAGGGATCTGGAGGGAAAAATAGTATTGTTGTAGTTAAAAAGTGAGTAGGAGTTTGTAGAGATTTTTTTTTTTTTTTTTTTTGAGATGAGTCTCGCTCAGTCGCCCAGGCTGGGGTACAGTGGCGCAATCTCGGCTCACTGCAAGCTCTGCCTCCCAGGTTCACGTCATTCTCCTGCCTCAGCCTCCCGAGTAGCTGGGACTACAGGTCCCTGCCACCACGCCCGGCTAGTTTGCGTCTGGCTAACTTTTTGTATTTTTAGTAGAGAGGAGGTTTCACCATGTTATCCAGGATTGTCTCGATTTCCTGACCTCGTGATCCGCCGGCCTCAGCCTCCTAAAGTGCTGGGATTACAGGCGTGAGCCACCACGCACGGCCCTGTAGAGATTTTTAATAACTTTGAGGCCTAAGCATTTGATGTGAATTAGGCTCACATTTTATTAATTGGGTTGGAATCAGATAAGGCAACACGGAGTTAACTTTCTCAACATTGAGGATGCCTCCAGGACAAATAATTATTTGTGCCAAATCTATCATTACGTGCGTTAGAATCCTGAGCAAAGCCCTGCTTGCTTCGGAGGTACCTCACTAACTCTAGTGCCCTGGTGCTGCTGAAATCTGTGGATCTGTGGAGCCCCAGGGACTTCTTAACGCAAAGGGATGGTACTTGGCCGACTGACTCCTCCTCGTATGGTCCCTGGCTTATTCACCTTATCGGGTTTTGCTATGCTAACCTCTGGAAGGCTGATATTCTCAAGAATAAAAGAAATGCAAAGCTGCTTTGGTTGTTGTACTCATTGTACTAACATTGATGTGATGAGGTGGTTTTAATCAATGGTGATTTTCTTTGGTCCATTAAGGTTGCCACTATAAATCATTCCACATTATTTGAGCATCTCTTCAGCCTGATACTTACAAGCTAAGAGATAATCATGAGTCTCTGGTACATAATTCAAATCTATAGAAGGTAGGGACATATTTATTTTATTGACTGTTGTGTTCCCAGAACTTAAATATAGTTGATGTCAAAAACTATTGAATCTACAAAATTTTGATACTAGAAAATGATTGTAGGGAGATGTGTTTGGTCCTCTCTTTTAGTTCCAAGTTCTTATCTCGTCTCTTGACTGTAGGGATCTCAAACCACAGTTTGTGTTAAGCCTTCAGCCTCAGCCTTGCTCTGTAGGTACTCAAGAAACTAGCGCAGTTTATGTGCCCTTGTGTAGGAAACATTGATAAACATTAATTGTTGCAAATATTTAATCTATTTGATACTACAAATAGATCTGTTGTCTTCAATCTTAGTTATTGTTCCAGTCATTTAATGAAGACTTATATATATATCTCTATGCCCATAGTATTAAATATGTACTTATGATCTCTAAAAATGTATTTATATTTTCCCTTATTCTTTCTCCATTATGGTTTGCTCATGACCACTTACTGTTCCTTTTACTTTTTAATTTCAATTTATAGAATATTTCATACAGTATATTCACTTAAATCTATATTTTTATAGAAAATAGACAATTTAGGAGTGTGTCATTTCATGCATCACTTTTCTAAGCTTCTTTGTGTCTTAACCTTCATTCATTAAGTTCACAAATACTTACTGAGTACCTTTAATAAAATAGAATATTTTTGGACTTACAAAGCTTATAGCCTAGTGATGAATACAGAGAGAGAAAAAAAAAACCTATTACAATAGAGCTTGGTTTTAGGGAAGTTTAGGGGGCTATGTTAATAAATGATGGGGCAGATCAAGGCAGGCTTCCATGAGAAAGTAACATCTAAGCTGAAACCCAAGGGATAAATAAAAATTTGCCAGACCAAGAAGTGTGGATGTGTTCTATACAGTGACAACAACGCGGATGAAGACCCAAGGGCTAAATAAAAATTTGCCAGACCAAGAAGTGTGGATGTGTTCTATACAGTGACAACAACGCGGATGAAGACCCAAGGCAAGAAAAACATCCTGTGTTTGAAGAATTGAAGAATTGAAGGAAGCTGAGCATAACTGGAGCATTGTGCATACAGGTTTGATGATGACGGTAGGGAAATCATAGAGCCTTGTAAACCATGTTAAGGAGTGTGAACACTTTGCTAAGGGTAAGAAGAAGCTGTTGAAGTGTTTTAAATCAGAAGGTGACAATTACTTTTGCATTTTGGGAAAATTCAATTTGACTACAGAATGAAGAATGAATGAAATAAACTAGAATTGGAGGCAGAGAGACTAGTTAGGAAGCCATTATCATGATACAGGAGGAAGAAAGAAGGGGAGAAAGAGAGAGGGAGAGAAAGAGAGCAAGAGAGGAGAGGATAGAGAGAGATTGCTTGGACTAGAGTAGGAAAGAGAAACTAATTTGAGGAATGATATTTTTGGGAGAAAGAACTGTTGTAATGTATTTGGATGAGTGAGAGGAGGTACTCAGATTCAGAGTTACACATTTCTGGCTTGGGAAAACAGTGAGAAGTCACCTGATTTTATTGGCCCCAGAGAACCTGGGAGTGAGAAAAGGCTGAAAATGGTAAGTTCTGTTTCCAACATGTGAACTTCAGGTGTCTATGAGAGGTAGAATGAAAATAGTATCCAGTCAGTGATTAAAAGCCAGACATTGGAGCCAGTCTTCTTGAGTTGTCCAGGCTCTGACAGTAGCTGCATACTGTCCAGCTTCTTGTCCAGGCTCTGATAGTAGCTGCATAATCTTAAGTAGATTGCTTAAATTTCCCATATCTCAGCTTCCCCTCTCTCATGTGGGAATAATAATACCTGCCCATAATGTTATTATGAGGGTTGGATTGAGAAAATGTGAGTTAGGCACTTTGAATATTACTGGGTACAGAGCAAGTGCTATGGTAAGTGTTAGCCATTATTATTGTTATTATTTCTGTGGAATGTCCAAACGGAGATATCTAGTAGTCAGTTGTATACTTAGTTTTAAAAATTGGAAAGCTTTTGGTTATAAGTACATATCTTACCAAATATTATATTTTGAGAAACTTTGACCCCTAAAACAGAAAGTCCTAATAGTCATCACTGACTCCTTAACAACGTAAAAGTGAAATTGATTCAATGTTAAGATGTTTAGAGATTCTTGAATTTTAAAAACTTCTAGAAATACAAAACTAAAAATTATTACTTTTGGTTGAACGTTAAATATATATGTCAGTACCATAGCAAGTTTTAATATTCTAAAATAGACCCAATTTTAAATAACTTTAATGTGTTCATCAGAAGTAATATAGCTTTATTGAGCATGATCATAAAATTATAAAGCATAATTTAGTTGGAAAATTTGGATTTCTGGAATGGCTTCAGTGACAGTTTGGTAGACAGTGTCTCTGTGTGATGGGGCTGGATATTCTTCTTCACAGCATGTCATGCTGTGATTTTCTGGGCAGTGTGGTTACTTTTACTGAGACATTCTGATTATGGTAGAGGTAGACTTGAATGAGCTCAAGGAAATTCAGATTTTGATGGAAAAGTGCTGAAGTATAATAGTGATATTAATAATGAACATGTTTTCAGCACTTACTCTATTATGAGCTATGCTAATGCTTTAATTATGTGATCTCATTTTAATGCTTACAGCATCCCTAAATTTATAGATGTGAAGCTGGGGTTTAGAGAGGTGAAGCAGCCACCTGAGGTCACACAGAAGGTGAAGGGAGGAAGTGTAGAAAAGCAATGAGTCTGCAGCAGCAGGGGAAAGAGTAAACAAGAGCAGGAGGGAGATCAAAGGAGTAGAGGGAAGTGAGAAGGAGGGATGGACAAATCAGGAAGGAATGGATGATGTCTGAATACTCATTCAGTCACACAAACTGAATTTTGGATCCTTTTGAAGATGTCAATGAAAATGTGAGCTACACTCAGAAGCGTTGGGAGCTAGAGGCCTTTCAGTGGACCCAGAGGATAGAGAAATGTTCCCAGAGAGTAGCCAGCTTGTCCAGACTCATTCCTGAATGCAGTATTTGTCCATTCTCACGTTGCTATAAAGAACTACCTAAGACTGGGTAATTTATGAAGAAAAGAGGTTTAATTGACTCATGGTTCTGCAGGCTGTACAGGAAGTATGGTTGGGCAGGCCTCAGGAAACTTACAATCATGGCAGAAGGGCCAGGGGAAGCTAGCATGTTCTTCACCTGGCAGAGCGGGAGAGGGAGACAGTGAAGGGTCAAGTGCCAGACACTTTTAAAGCATCAGATCTCATGAGACCTCACTCACTATCATGAGAACAGCACGAGGGAAATCTAACCCCATAATTCAATCACCTCCTACCAGGTCCCTCCCCCAACCCTGGGAATTATAAATTCAATATGATATTTGGGTGGGGACACAGAGCTAAACCATCTCACACTGGAAACACTGATGGCCCAGTTACAAGGGAGAGTCAGAGCCCTATGTTTCTTTAGATGGATCCAAATATGAAAGTGAAATCTGGTTATAAATGTGAAGTGACTCCTTTGGGGCCCGAGGGCTTTGGGGTTGTGATGATAGAATCACAATGTCAGGTGTGATTTCCTTGTGGCAGAGTCACATATGATACTCTTTTGGTTACCATTGCTGTATAACAAGCTACTCTAAAACTTAGTGAGTTAAAATAACCCTTGAAATACATAATTATGAAATATAAAATATTATTTCATAATTATGTAGGTTAGAAATTTGGACCAGACTTGTATAATTCCTCTGCTCTTGTGACATTGGCTGATGTCATTTGGTGTACTCAGCTGGTATTTTGGGTAGTCTTGAAGGTCCAAGACAGCTTCACTCACATGTATAGTACCTCGGGCAGAATGATTGGAGGCATGGGCCTCGGTGAGGCTTTGACCAGGGTGCCTTCACTTGACCTCTCTAATGTGGAAGTCTCAAGCCAGTTGGCTCCTCCTAAAGTGAGCATTTGGAGAGACCTTAGTAGAAGTGGAAAGTCTTATTATGATCTAGCCTTAGACCTTTCAGAATGTCACTTTCCCTGCACTCTGTTGGTCAAACACAACCTTAAGTCAACTCATATTCAAGGAGAGGAAAATTAAACTCTATTTCTCAATGGAAGGAGTACCAAAGAATTTACAGCCATATATACTTAATCATATACTTTTAACTCCAATTAGACGACTTGCAAATAATTTAATTGATTCAAAACTCTGAAGTTTTCTGTGCACAGGTCACCATGACAGCTGTAAGCACTATTCAGCGCACAAATCTTATCAGTGTATGGACAGCATTTCTTTTTCATTTGAAGACATATCTATCTCCCAATAGCAGAAAATAATATTTTGTTGTTGAAGGCTAGGTGATACTTTAAAGTCAATTCAGGTCAAGGTCTATAATGATAGTAATTTTGACTGACTCTAAAGCAAAACAGAATCATTGCCTGAAAGATTTGGATGAGGTTTAGAAGAGTTATAGGCACACATTTTTGACATAGTAGCATAGCTAGAAATAGATAACAGATAACGTCTGCTTGGCTCTAACCATTACTTTGGACAGACTTTTCTAACAAGGCACTCATACATAGCATGCACACATATGGGATTTTTTTTGGTATCAATTAAAATGCTTTGCAACTTAGTAAGCACATGATAGGTTTTAAAGAAATTAGTGCATGTGTATGTATACACATCCTTTTACCCTCTAGCCAACAAAGAGTAGTAGAGTATAACGGTTAAAATCAAGCCTTCTTGGGTTTAAAGTCTGTCTCCACCGCTGACTTGCTGCCTAACTTTGGGCAAGCTATCTCAGCTCCCTGTGCTTCAGTCTACTCATTGATAAAGTGACAGAAGTAATAGCAGCTAGTTTATAGAATTGTAAAGTAGGTAAATAAAATGATCCATGAAGACTGCAATAGAAAGGTACATGCCACATAGCAAAAGCTCAATAAATACTAGTTCTTAAAAAGTCCCTTTTAAAAATAAATTACTGATCGCTGGGGACAGCTTAACCCTTTGTAGATAAAAGGATCATTACATCCGTAATGTCTTTGTTACTAAACATTCAAGGGATGCAACAATTGACCCACCATAGGATCCGATAAAATAATAATGAACTTTTAAATATTTTCCATGTTTTCACTCCTGAACACAAAGGTACCTGAAAATCAATGTAGAGATAGATATCCAGCTGCCTGGAAATGCTTCTTTTAACAAATAATAAAGATGGAAAGTTTCTAAGGTACAATAAATGCCAAACATATAAAAACACATCCAGGAATTTAGTTCTTAAATAATTATTTTCTAAAATACAAAAACTAAACTGAGGTCAGCAGAGTATTTTGTCTACCACTACAAGGCAATGTTACATCATCGCTACTTAGCTAAAAATATAGTGATTTTATTTTAAAAAAATTAACTGTTGGAAAAATAGCCTCAACAAATTTGACTCACTAGCTACAATTAAGAAAAAGCCTATTAACAATAATTGGTGGGTTATTAGTTTCTAAGAACCCATAATTAAATTTTATTGTCTTATAAGTGATTTGGATTAATTACGCCCATAATAGACTGATGCTCATTCCCCACTTTAGGGGAGGAGATAACAGTTTCATAGAATTCAGTCATTTACTACAATCCTAGAGTATTTTGTTTCCTGCCAAGGCAAATCTGCCACAAAGCCCAGTTCCTCCTAGGATTTACTGAAAAGTGACAGGTGTTGATTTGCTGGTATCTTTCTCAATAGATCCGAATGAGCTAAACAAAATGACTTCTCTACCCATTTAGGCAGAAAAATAAATGGGGACACCAGTTAATGAGGGAATGTAGAGTTAGCTGGACTCAAACTATTCCAAGCTGTTGGCAGCTGGAATCAAAAGAGGAATCGTGCAGACAGTTGCTCATGTTTATTGCTGAACATGAAATTAGAATAATGCTTCATCTTCTCCACAGGTGCAAGAACATATCATTATTAATTATAGAAAAACATATTTATTGACAATCCCAAGCCTGCAAAATCTCACACTCAGCAAATGGCTTTTACATTTCATCTAAAAACCACTTTAGAATCAATACAAAGGCATGGCATAGTTGATGAATCTATGTTTAGGAAAATTTTGCATCCTGAAAACATGCCTTAGACTGTTAATATTTATATAGTTAAACATCATCAATTCTTTGTTCTTGTAAGAAACCTGTTAAACCAAATTTCCCCAATTTTCCATTGCTTTGATAGGTATAATTCCAAAATGTTTCAGCGATTGAACTTATTTTGTTTTTCCCTAGAGGTTTTAAAAGTAGTTGTATCCCTTCATTATTATTATTATTATTATTATTTTTATTATTATTATTATTTTTTTTTTTTTTTGAGATGGAGTCTGGCTCTGTCGCCCGGGCTGGAGTGCAGTGGCCGGATCTCAGCTCACTGCAAGCTCCGCCCCCCGGGTTTACGCCATTCTCCTGCCTCAGCCTCCCGAGTAGCTGGGACTACAGGCGCCCGCCGCCTCGCCCGGCTAGTTTTTTTGTGTTTTTTTAGTAGAGACGGGGTTTCACCGTGTTAGCCAGGATGGTCTCGATCTCCTGACCTCGTGATCCGCCCGTCTCGGCCTCCCTTCATTGAGTAACACAGCATATTAAGCCATTTGCACATTCATTCACTGAACAAATGTCTGTTGAACACCTGTTATGTGGCAGGCACTAGTCTAGGTGCTATGAAGAACATATGAATACACAAGAACTTGAACATCTTATGGCCTCTAAGTTATGAAATGACAAAAACATACTATAAAACAGCATTTAATCAAATATTGAGTTGTAACCAATGAACCTGAAAGGCCATCTTAGTTCCGAGAGGGATAGGCACTTGAAGGATTTGCAGAGAGGGGGTCGGAGTTGCCCACAGGTATTAAATGGACATGCATAATTTATGTGTTTTGTTTTTCAGCTCATCTCATTCTAAATAGGATTTGAGACAACTTACAGAAATGTACACAGTACATTGTGATCAAAAATAAAGAGATAGATAAATGTAACACTATGCAATAACTCCAGGGGTGAGCTCAGGATTCCAAATATGCACTATAAGTTTCTGTCTGATTTTTGGAGATGGGTCTCAGATTTAGCCCTGAGTTTCTTGGCAGCCAGGAATAGAAACAAGATTGGGTGTAAGAGAAATACTATCTTAGCTAGCACTTGAGTTGCTAGTTAGTCCTGTATATACATACCCAAGATAAATATCTCTTATAAATCCTGAAGAGGAACACTGAAGGATATAATGTATTAAATCTCAAAGCTGTTTATATAATATCAAAGCTAGATTTCATGGCTGTGTGTTCCTCAGTGTAGGTTGCTCCTTTCATAACACAGTTTTGTTTATTCATTCAACTAAGAAATATTTAAAAAGATGTATTGAGAACTGGCAATTTGCTGGACACTGTTCTGAGCACTGAAGATAAAGTGGTGAACAAGACAGATAAGGTATCAGAGATGACATACTATTGGGAGAATAGGCGAATCATTAAACTCGGTTCAAATGATGATAAGTGTTATGAAGATGATACAACAGGATTATGTGATGGGGAGTAACTAGGAGGATAAGAAAGACCTCTCTGAAAGATGATACTTGAGGACATTTAAATGACAAGAAACCAATCATGACAAGGTTAGAAGGAAAGATATTGCAAGTATAGAGAACAGCAATTGTGAGACCTCAGAAGAGGAAACAATATTGGTGAGTTGGAAAAATAACAGGGAAGCTGGTGTGGCTAGAGCATAGTGAGTGAGATGAAGAGAAGTTGAGATGCGATTACAAGAAGTCATAGTAACTGATGGTGAAACATGTTGATTTTATTCTAAGGGCAATGGGAAACAGGTCAAACAATTTAGAATATCTGGAAAAATGGGTAACTGAAATCCTCTTTGAGTTCCACCACTTGTCAAACACTTTTAAAAATTGGACATTAGATAATTTGAAAATATCTTTTCTGGCAGGAACCTGAAAGTAAGAAAATCAGTGAATGTCAGGTTCCTCACCTCTCATTGCAATTGCCATCTGAATTTGAGTACAATGTTTGACAAGCCATATGATTCCAGAGCATTTTTAAGTGTCAGGTCTATTCCAACAGATTAATAAAAGGACACTCAAGTTCCCAAAATTGTGTGCCAAAGTGGAATTTGGCATAAAACTTACACAATATGGTCATAATAATTTTCTTCTGAAAAAGCAAAAAAGTCAAAGCGGGTGTTTCAAATCATTCGTGGTAGCCATAAACGTATCAATAAGGTAACATCAGATGCCTAAAATTAATCAAAGACATTTTCCTGGTACATCTCCAAGATAAAGTGGTTATAAAAATATACCCCTAGGTAACTAAATGAATTGACCTGTGATATAAAGTTGTTAACTATAAGCCAATTAATCTTTGGAGGTCTGCCAAAATGATTATTAAAGCTTTAGAGTGGGTGTCATTAAGCCATACTTTCTGACAGTAATTAGGTGACAGGATCAGTTTATCCACTGAGGCCACTCTTAGTTGATGACAGTGAAATACGTGATTAGCTCATACAGCCATTCTTCCCCTCCCTTTGGGTCTTTTGCTTGGGGTAGAGACAAGGAATTTTCTCATCAGTCAAGTCAGCCAATAGAAAGTCTGCTTTCTCTAACCTGGGTTCTTGGGACTTCTAGGTAGTGGGCTGCCTTGGGAGTAAGAATTTGATAATTATTCTAGTCTAGCTAAGGTTTTTCAACAGATGAGAGAATTTGAGCTACTGGACAACCTCACCAAACCAGTTGAGAAGATGAAACATATTAACTACATAGGCCCAAAGACATAGTCTAAAATGGTCCAGGTCTGGCTTTTATGTTTATTTTGTGAAGAGGCAGCCACATTTCTGAGAGAGTCAATAATACAACGTATTCCTGGTCTAGATTCGGCCACTCATCTCAGTCTGATTTGAGGAAGCAACACACCATCTTATAGTATTTTTTAGACTGATAAAATTTTGAAGCAGAGAGAAGAGGTACTTTGGAGAGGTCTCTCAAAAAACTTTTAGAAATGGGAAAATTAAGACTTATGTGAATTATACAACTTGCTCAAGGGTAAGCTTATTAGTGATTGGCCTATAAAGGTGTGTGCCATTATTAATTTATTACCTCAATAAGTTCTTATTGAGTGCCTACCTTTTTCAAACATTATGATTGAGGATTCAATGATAAAAATGATTTTTTTAACTGTCCTTATGGAGTTTATAGTCCACCAGGGACAACATATACCAAATAAGTTTTATAATTCATTGTTAGAAAATGACTAGAAAGTAACAATATGAGCATGCTAAAAAATACATATGGAGGGGTTAGGCTGATTTGAGGAATCCAAAAATACTTTCATGAGAAAGTAATATTAATGTTGATACCCAAAATAGAGTTAATCAGTAAATGATAAGGAGTGAATGATGGAGTTTATAAGAGGAAGAAGAAGAAAGAAAACAAAGTCAAGAGTCATGGGTAAAAGTCGTGAGGCAGGTAGAAGCAAGGCCCGTACAAAGGTATTAATAAAGGCCAGTGTCATTGACATACAGGAAGTAAAAAGGAACTTACAAGGAGGCTGGAGAATTTGTTGGAGGACAGATCAGGCAGGGTCGTAATAGAATTTTAGATCATATCCCAAGATCAATGGGAAAATATTGAATTGTTTTAAAAGATCATGAGTTTAAAAAATTTTAAAGTAATTTGTGCACATGGTTCAAAATTCAAAATGTAAACAGAGTATACAATGAAAACAAATCTCATCCTTTCAAAACTGTCCCCCAGGTAGTCATTTCTCTTCTCCAGAGCAGCTACTTTTATGAAAATATTCAAAAGTACACACATACAACAATACACTTTTTAAACTCTAATTAGAACATACTGTCCCACTCATTACTTTTTTCACTTAAGAATATATTTCAGAGATTTTCCCACATCATTACACTGAGAGTTGCCCCATTCTTTTAAATTATTTCATAAAATATCATTGTATAAACAAGTCAGATAGATCATATTTAATTATTCCTATAGTGATGAACTTGTAGGTCATTTTTAATATTTTGCTATTATAAACAATGTAGAAATAACTATTTGTACACAGATGGGTGTACCCCACCCACATGTAAAAAATAATTTCCCATAAATGATATTACTGGATCAAAGTGAATGTACATTTTTATTTTTGATAGCTATTGAAAATTTCCCTTTCTAACAGTTCTCTATTTGTATCAATTAGCCTTTGTCGTATAACAAGCCACCTCCCCAATTACTGGCAAAAAACAATAGTCTTTTATTAATTCACATTCTGTAGACTGGCAGTCAGGATGGGCTCAACTGGGCAGTTTTGATGGTCTTTCGAGCATTCCTCCATGTGGCTGCTGTCAGCTGGTGGCTGATTAGTCCTAGATGTGCTCATTTCCATGTCTGGAGGTTGCTAGATTAAAGGAAGTGATAGTGTTCTAAGTTCTTAGCAGCTTACAGGCTAGCCTGTGTTGTGCCACATGGTGGCTGGTTTCCAAAAGCAAGAAAAATGGAAGCCCTGATGAGTAAGCACATGTTGAGCCTTTGCATGCATTATGTTTGCTAGAATCCCATTGGGCAAACCAGCCACACAGCTAAACTCTGCTTAAGGTGCGGAAAGAGACCTCACCTCTCAATGGGAATGTTTACATGCCATTTTCCTTCTTGATGTACAGTTTCATGTACTTTGAAAAATTAACTTGCAGAAGCTTTAATATATAGAGGAAATTGGGCCTTTGTTCATTATTTATATCTCAATTATTTTTTTCCATTTTGATTTTTGTTGTTTTTTCACTTGACGACATCTATGGTAGGTTTTTATTTTATTTATTTCTCTGACTAGAAAGAACAGCTACTTTTAAGTTGTCAAATTCATATAATAAGGGTTTTACGTACAGTGCAGATTTTGTTTGTCTGAGATTACTACTTATGGAAAAACATTTTTTAAAAATGTATTTGATCCATTTGGCGATTTAGGAGAGAGAGAAGCAGCCATTATTAGTTCTCTTTTTAAATTTGGAAGTTTATCTAGATACCCTGACACTATTTAGTGAATAATTCTTATTTCCTCTACTTATATGTTTGTCACATTTACCATATACTACATTCCTGTATGTTTCTGAGCATCTTTATCTGTACCAATAATCTATTTGTCTATTTATAAGAGCAATGTTTCTAGTATGTGTTAGGGCTCTTATAGGAGATCGGTGGCACATTTAAAGGGTTATTTGAAGAGAATGAAACATACTATATACACAGGAGTGGGCAAAGTTAAGGGAATTAACAAGGATATTGAGAAGCAGGGAGTAGCAATGATAGGAAGGTATTAACACCTGCACCCCTGGAGAACCACAAGCGGAATCACTGTTGCCATAACCCAGGAAGGCCTGCAGCCATTGAAAAGGCTGGACCAAAAGGGGCTGTGGCCATAGAAGATTCCAACCACTTTCACAATTACAGCCCCAGCATAAAAGGAGCATGAGCCAAGAAAATACATAACCTGACTTCCTTCTCTTCCCTTCCCTCTAAATCTCTCCTGCTAGTGCCTGCCATTGTAGAATCCAACCATTAGCACGTCTGATGATAAATCCACAGAGGTTCAGTCCCCCAGGGGCTCAAATCAGGGTAGAGAAAGGCAGATGAGGAGGGCGGAGCAAGATGGCCAAATAGGAACAGCTCCAATCTCCAACTCCCAGCGCGAGCGACACAGAAGACTGGTGATTTCTGCATTTTCAACTGAGGTACTGGGTTCATCTCACTGGGGAGTGCCGGACGATCGGTGCTGGTCAGCTGCTGCAGCCCGACCAGCGAGAGCTGAAGCAGGGCGAGGCATTGCCTCACCTGGGAAGCGCAAGGGGGAAGGGAATCCCTTTTCCTAGCCAGGGGAACTGAGACACACAACACCTGGAAAATCGGGTAACTCCCACCCCAATACTGCGCTTTAAGCAAACAGGCACACCAGGAGATCATATCCCACACCTGGCCGGGAGGGTCCCACACCCACGGAGCCTCCCTCTTTGCTAGCACAGCAGTCTGTGATCTACCAGCAAGGCAGCAGCGAGGCTGGGGGAGGGGCGCCCGCCATTGCTGAGGCTTAAGTAGGTAAACAAAGCTGCTGGGAAGCTCGAACTGGGTGGAGCTCACAGCAGCTCAAGGAAACCTGCCTGTCTCTGTAGACTCCACCTCTGGGGACAGGGCACAGTAAACAATACCAAACGCAGCCGAAACCTCTGCAGACGCAAACGACTCTGTCTGACAGCTTTGAAGAGAGCAGTGGATCTCCCAACACGGAGGTTGAGATCTGAGAAGGGACAGACTCCCTGCTCAAGTGGGTCCCTGACCCCTGAGTAGCCTAACTGGGAGACATCCCCCACTAGGGGCAGTCTGACACCCCACACCTCACAGGGTGGAGTACACCCCTGAGAGGAAGCTTCCAAAGCAAGAATCAGACAGGTACACTCGCTGTTCAGAAATATTCTATCTTCTGCAGCCTCTGCTGCTGATACCCAGGCAAACAGGGTCTGGAGTGGACCTCAAGCAATCTCCAACAGACCTACAGCTGAGGGTCCTGACTGTTAGAAGGAAAACTATCAAACAGGAAGGACACCTACACCAAAACCCCATCAGTACGTCACCATCATCAAAGACCAGAGGCAGATAAAACCACAAAGATGGGGAAAAAGCAGGGCAGAAAAGCTGGAAATTCAAAAAATAAGAGAGCATCTCCCCCGGCAAAGCAGTGCAGCTCATCGCCAGCAACGGATCAAAGCTGGACGGAGAATGACTTTGACGAGATGAGAGAAGAAGGCTTCAGTCCATCAAATTTCTCAGAGCTAAAGGAGGAATTACGTACTCAGCGCAAAGAAACTAAAAATCTTGAAAAAAAAGTGGAAGAATTGATGGCTAGAGTAATTAATGCAGAGAAGGTCACAAACGAAATGAAAGAGATGAAAACCATGACACGAGAAATACGTGACAAATGCACAAGCTTCAGTAACCGACTCGATCAACTGGAAGAAAGAGTATCTGCGATTGAGGATCAAATGAATGAAATGAAGCGAGAAGAGAAACCAAAAGAAAAAAGAAGAAAAAGAAATGAACAAAGCCTGCAAGAAGTATGGGATTATGTAAAAAGACCAAATCTACGTCTGATTGGGGTGCCTGAAAGTGAGGGGGAAAATGGAACCAAGTTGGAAAACACTCTTCAGGATATCATCCAGGAGAACTTCCCCAACCTAGTGGGGCAGGCCAACATTCAAATCCAGGAAATACAGAGAACACCACAAAGAATCATCCAGGAGAACTTCCCCAACCTAGTAGGGCAGGCCAACATTCAAATCCAGGAAATACAGAGAACGCCACAAAGATACTCCTCGAGAAGAGCAACTCCAAGAAACATAATTGCCAGATTCACCAAAGTTGAAATGAAGGAAAAAATCTTAAGGGCAGCCAGAGAGAAAGGTCGGGTTACCCACAAAGGGAAGCCCATCAGACTAACAGCAGATCTCTCGGCAGAAACTCTCCAAGCCAGAAGAGAGTGGGGGCCAATATTCAACATTCTTAAAGAAAAGAATTTTAAACCCAGAATTTCATATCCAGCCAAACTAAGTTTCATAAGTGAAGGAGAAATAAAATCCTTTACAGATAAGCAAATGCTTAGAGATTTTGTCACCACTAGGCCTGCCTTACAAGAGACCCTGAAGGAAGCACTAAACATGGAAAGGAACAACCGGTACCAGCCATTGTAAAAACATGCCAAAATGTAAAGACCATCGAGGCTAGGAAGAAACTGCATCAACTAACGAGCAAAATAACCAGTTAATATCATAATGGCAGGATCAAGTTCACACATAACAATCTTAACCTTAAATGTAAATAGACTAAATGCTCCAATTAAAAGACACAGACTGGCAAACTGGATAAAGAGTCAAGACCCATCAGTCTGCTGTATTCAGGAGACCCATCTCACACACAGAGACATACATAGGCTCAAAATAAAGGGATGGAGGAAGATTTACCAAGCAAATGGAGAACAAAAAAAAGCGGGGGTTGCAATACTAGTCTCTGATAAAACAGACTTTAAACCATCAAAGATCAAAAGAGACAAAGAAGGCCATTACATAATGGTAAAGGGATCAATTCAACAGGAAGAGCTAACTATCCTAAATATATATGCACCCAATACAGGAGCACCCAGATTCATCAAGCAAGTCCTTAGAGACTTACAAAGAGACTTAGACTCCCATACAATAATAATGGGAGACTTCAACACTCCACTGTCAACATTAGACAGATCAACGAGACAGAAAGTTAACAAGGATATCCAGGAATTGAACTCATCTCTGCAGCAAGCAGACCTAATAGACATCTATAGAACTCTCCACCCCAAATCAACAGAATATACATTCTTCTCAGCACCACATCGTACTTACTCCAAAATCGACCACGTAATTGGAAGTAAAGCACTCCTCAGCAAATGTACAAGAACAGAAATTATAACAAACTGTCTCTCAGACCACAGTGCAATCAAACTAGAACTCAGGACTAAGAAACTCAATCAAAACCGCTCAACTACATGGAAACTGAACAACCTGCTCCTGAATGACTACTGGGTACATAACGAAATGAAGGCAGAAATAAAGATGTTCTTTGAAACCAATGAGAACAAAGATACAACATACCAGAATCTCTGGGACACATTTAAAGCAGTGTGTAGAGGGAAATTTATAGCACTAAATGCCCACAAGAGAAAGCAGGAAAGATCTAAAATTGACACTCTAACATTGCAATTAAAAGAACTAGAGAAGCAAGAGCAAACACATTCAAAAGCTAGCAGAAGGCAAGAAATAACTAAGATCAGAGCAGAACTGAAGGAGATAGAGACACAAAAAACTCTCCAAAAAATCAATGAATCCAGGAGTTGGTTTTTTGAAAAGATCAACAAAATTGACAGACCACTAGCAAAACTAATAAAGAAGAAAAGAGAGAAGAATCAAATCGACGCAATTAAAAATGATAAAGGGGATATCACCACTGACCCCACAGAAATACAAACTACCATCAGAGAATACTATAAACACCTCTACTCAAATAAACTGGAAAATCTAGAAGAAATGGATAATTTCCTGGACACTTACACTCTTCCAAGACTAAACCAGGAAGAAGTTGAATCCCTGCATAGACCAATAGCAGGCTCTGAAATTGAGGCAATAATTAATAGCCTACCAACCAAAAAAAGTCCAGGACCAGATGGATTCACAGCCGAATTCTACCAGAGGTACAAGGAGGAGTTGGTACCATTCCTTCTGAAACTATTCCAATCAATAGAAAAAGAGGGAATCCTCCCTAACTCATTTTATGAGGCCAACATCATCCTGATACCAAAGCCTGGCAGAGACACAACAAAAAAAGAGAATTTTAGACCAATATCCCTGATGAACATCGATGCAAAAATCCTCAATAAAATACTGGCAAACTGGATTCAGCAACACATCAAAAAGCTTATCCACCATGATCAAGTGGGCTTCATTCCTGGGATGCAAGGCTGGTTCAACATTCGCAAATCAAGAAACATAATCCAGCATATAAACAGAACCAAAGACAAGAACCACATGATTATCTCAATAGATGCAGAAAAGGCTTTTGACAAAATTCAACAGCCCTTCATGCTAAAAACGCTCAATAAATTCAGTATTGATGGAACGTACCTCAAAATCATAAGAGCTATTTATGACAAACCCACAGCCAATATCATACTGAATGGGCAAAAACTAGAAAAATTTCCTTTGAAAACTGGCACAAGACAGGGATGCCCTCTCTCACCACTCCTATTCAACATAGTGTTGGAAGTTCTGGCTAGGGCAATTAGGCAAGAGAAAGAAATCAAGGGGATTCAGTTAGGAAAAGAAGAAGTCAAATTGTCCCTGTTTGCAGATGACATGATTGTATATTTAGAAAATCCCATTGTCTCAGCCCAAAATCTCCTTAAGCTGATAAGCAACTTCAGCAAAGTCTCAGGATACAAAATTAATGTGCAAAAATCACAAGCATTCTTATACACCAGTAACAGACAAACAGAGAGCCAAATCAGGAATGAACTTCCATTCACAATTGCTTCAAAGAGAATAAAATACCTCGGAATCCAACTTACAAGGGATGTAAAGGACCTCTTCAAGGAGAACTACAAACCACTGCTCAGTGAAATAAAAGAGGACACAAACAAATGGAAGAACATACCATGCTCATGGATAGGAAGAATCAATATCGTGAAAATGGCCATACTGCCCAGGTAATTTATAGATTCAATGCCATCCCCATCAAGCTACCAATGAGTTTCTTCACAGAATTGGAAAAAACTGCTTTAAAGTTCATATGGAACCAAAAAAGAGCCCGCATCTCCAAGACAATCCTAAGTCAAAAGAACAAAGCTGGAGGCATCACGCTACCTGACTTCAAACTATACTACAAGGCTACAGTAACCAAAACAGCATGGTACTGGTACCAAAACAGAGATATAGACCAATGGAACAGAACAGAGTCCTCAGAAATAATACCACACATCTACAGCCATCTGATCTTTGACAAACCTGAGAGAAACAAGAAATGGGGAAAGGATTCCCTATTTAATAAATGGTGCTGGGAAAACTGGCTAGCCATAAGTAGAAAGCTGAAACTGGATCCTTTCCTTACTCCTTATACGAAAATTAATTCAAGATGGATTAGAGACTTAAATGTTAGACCTAATACCATAAAAATCCTAGAGGAAAACCTAGGTAGTACCATTCAGGACATAGGCATGGGCAAAGACTTCATGTCTAAAACACCAAAAGCAACGGCAGCAAAAGCCAAAATTGACAAATGGGATCTCATTAAACTAAAGAGCTTCTGCACAGCAAAAGAAACTACCATCAGAGTGAACAGGCAACCTACAGAATGGGAGAAAATTTTTGCAATCTACTCATCTGACAAAGGGCTAATATCCAGAACCTACAAAGAACTCAAACAAATTTACAAGCAAAAAACAAACAACCCCATCAAAAAGTGGGCAAAGGATATGAACAGACATTTCTCAAAAGAAGACATTCATACAGCCAACAGACACATGAAAAAATGCTCATCATCACTGGCCATCAGAGAAATGCAAATCAAAACCACAATGAGATACCATCTCACACCAGTTAGAATGGCGATCATTAAAAAGTCAGGAAACAACAGGTGCTGGAGAGGATGTGGAGAAATAGGAACACTTTTACACTGTTGGTGGGATTGTAAACTAGTTCAACCATTATGGAAAACAGTATGGCGATTCCTCAAGGATCTAGAACTAGATGTACCATATGACCCAGCCATCCCATTACTGGGTATATACCCAAAGGATTATAAATTATGCTGCTATAAAGACACATGCACACGTATGTTTATTGCGGCACTATTCACAATAGCAAAGACTTGGAATCAACCCAAATGTCCATCAGTGACAGATTGGATTAAGAAAATGTGGCACATATACACCATGGAATACTATGCAGCCATAAAAAAGGATGAGTTTGTGTCCTTTGTAGGGACATGGATGCAGCTGGAAACCATCATTCTTAGCAAGCTATCACAAGAACAGAAAACCAAACACCGCATGTTCTCACTCATAGGTGGGAACTGAACAATGAGATCACTTGGACTCAGGAAGGGGAACATCACACACAGGGGCCTATCATAGGGAGGGGGGAGGGGGGAGGGATTGCATTGGGAGTTATACCTAATGTAAATGACGAGTTGATGGGTGCAGCACAGCAACATACATATACAAGTATACATATGTAACAAACCTGCACGTTATGCACATGTACCCTACAACTTAAAGTATAATAATAATAAATAAATTTTAAAAAAAAAGAAAAAAAAAAGAGAAAGGCAGATGATGGTTCTAGAGAAGAAAATAGACAATGACCAGTTTATTCTATGATTTTAACTATCATAATTTTAAAATATGATTTGTTAAAAGGCTGGTGCCTTGTCATTATTACTCAACTTTCATAAGCTCCCACTTAATTCATGCTATTAATTTTTCTATATCAAGTTTAGCTTATTTTGTTCCAAAAATTTGCTTTAGTAAACTTTGTTTTCGAAATAATTCTATGCAGAAAAGTGCACATATCATAAATACACAGCTTGATATTTATGTATAGTGAACACACCCATGTAATTACCACCCAGATCAAAGAACAGAATAGAACCAGTTCCCTAGAAGCCCCTTTTCATCTCTACCTCCTCACAAAGGTAACCATTATTCTGTTTCTAACACCATAAATTAGTTGTGCCTGCTTTGATTATATAAACAGAAATTTTTTGTACCTATTCAAATGTCATGATGTGCTCATCTATGTTTTTAATTTGATTACAGTTTTCCCTTTCACATTTACATTTGCAATCCATCTAGAGGTGTGAAGTAAGAGGTAAGATTCATTGCTTTCCCAGTCTTGTTCATTGAAAAGACTATACTTTCTCCACTATACTGCTTGTTTTTAGTGTATTGGGGTCACTTTAAATTTATACATTAATTTATGGAGCATTGAAATTCAAGAACAGATATTGCTTTTCCATTTATTCTAGTCTTACTTGGGTTTTTCAGTAACACTTTAATGTTTTCTACATAAATATATACATTTCCCAGGCTTATTCCTAGTTATGTTATTTTTCAAAATTATGTCTATAAATGACATATTTTCTTCCATTATATCCTCTAACAGGTTTTTATTTGTATATATTGAGGCTATTATTTTTGTATATTGATTTTGTACCCAGCAATTTTACTGAAGTCTTTTAGTGTTTGTTATTATTTTCAGTGGTTTCTCTTGGGTTCTCTAAGATTTAATCTGCAAATAGTGATTTTTCTCTTTTTTTGTAGAAATTTTTACTTCCTGTACTTTTCACTCAACTTTCTTTCAGCTGATTCTTCTGAAAGAATTATAAATATTAATATTAGTGATAGGTGATATATTTGTTGTGTTTCTAATCTTAAGCAGATACTTCTAGGCATGTTTCCATAAAGCATAATCATGTTAAGAAAATATCCATCAGTTTCTCTTATTGTATTTAGAATACGTATGTCCATATTCATAAATGAAAAATCAGTCTGTTTTGCTCTTTTTTGGTTTATTTCAGTCTGGTTTCACACCTGTGGTATATTAGGACTTTAAAAATTAAAGCCATGATATCAATCCCTTTGAAGTCTTCTAGGATTAGTGCTTTTTGTTGAGAAGATGACTTTTGAAAATTATTTAACTCATAATCATTCTCTTTAGATTCTGTTTTAATTTTAATATGATTTTGTATTTCTATGAAATTGTCTTCATGATTAGATGAGATTATGTGTTATGGGGAGGAAGACCACAAAGGTGAAGTGTCATTTTCATCACATCTCCCTTAGAAAATTACTTATTTTCCCTATTCTGTGCTATCTTCTTTGGAAGAAAACCAGGATGTGCAGCCTGCACTTGAGCATGGAGTTAAGTTCCATTCCCTTTGAGTGCAGAGGGTCTGCACTGAAGATGTACCTCTTCTCCAAAATTTATTTGTCATTTATTTACATCAGTATGGGCTCATGGATATCTATTTTTTACAATGGTTTTTAATTCAATACAACTTTCTTTCGTTGCTCAGATCACTCCAGCATTGACCATCGGGCACTCTCTCATTTGATTCCTTTCTCTTTGACCTATTCCTATTGTTGTGATTTTTCCTTTTCTAAGCACTTCTTACTTTCTGACTCTACAAGATTAGAAGATGCTCCATGTTCAGCTGGTATATTTCTTGACAAAATCCTAGAATCAGCGATTTCTCCAAGGGGCCCTGATTACTTTTTGTAGACAGTAGTATTAGAAACCAACATCTGAGTGCTATGTAATCATTACTAATGGGGTGTCGTTTCTTGGCCCTCTCAGCTGAGAGAGCAAGGGAATATCTGTGTGCATGCTAACGTATGCATATACACAAATGTATAAATATTGTTATATATAGCCATCTGTATCTATATTAAGCTATATTAATGGAGCTATATTAACAGCTATATTAAGCCCTAACCAACGGTAACTCAGAATGTGATTATTTGGAAATAGGTCCTTTAAAGGGGGTAATTAAGTTAAATGAGGCCATTAGGTTGGGCTCTTATCCAATATGACTGGTTTCTTTATAAGAAGATAAAATTTGGACAAGCAGAGAGACTCTAGGGATGCATACACAAAGAAGCACCATGTGATGACACAGTGAGAAGGTGGCCATCTGCAAACCAAGGAATGGCTTTTGTTGAAAGACAAATCTACAGACACATCGACCTTGGACTTCCATCCTCCAGAACTATGAGAAAATAAATTTATTTTCTAAGCAACCCGGTTTGTGGCATTTTGTTATAGCAGTCCTAGCAAGCTAACACAGATACCTCATTTCTTTTCAGTCACTGAATAGCCACTATATTAATATAGCACAGTTTTTTTTTTCCATTTACCTATTGAAATATATCTTGGTTGCTTCCAGTCCTCAGTAGAGAGAATTGGCGGCTATAAATATTGACATGCAAGTTTACTTGTGGACATACATATTTAAAATAGCTGTATAAGTACCTAGAAGCACAATTGCTAGATTATGTGGTAAGACTGTGTTTAGCTATGTAAGAAACTATTAAAATGGTGGATTTACAATGATAAATTTTCAAATGTTGAACCAGTGTTGCATACCAAGTGGATCCAAATTCCACTTGGCTGTGGTACATACTTTTTATACATCATTAGATTTGATTTGGTAATAATTTATTGAGGATTTTGTATCTAGGTTCATGAGGATTATTGGTCTGTAGATTCCTTCTTTATAATTCCTTGATTTGTTCACTATTAGGTTAACACCTATTCATGACAAAGTCCTTTTAATGTTTGTTTCATAGCATGTCTGGTGGCAATGAGTTCTTTCAGTTTTTGTTTGGAAGGTTTTTTATTTCTCCTACACTTGTGAAGGATATTTTGCTGGATGTACATTTTTAGGTGTTATTTTTTTTCCTTTCAACACTTCATTATATTTCTTGCTTGAATGATTTTTGATGAGAAGTTTATTGTGATTATTATTTTTTTCTATTGATAAAGGCATTTTTTTCTACATTCTTTCAGAATTTTCTTTTTGTGTTTAAATTTCTGAAATTTGAATATGATATACTTAGGTATAGACTGTGGCACTTATTCTGCCTGCCTGATGTTCTTTGAGCTTCCTGGATCTTTGGTTTGTTATCTAACAGAAATTTTGGAAAATTCTAGGCTATAATTATTTAAAAAATTTTCTTTTGTAATTCCAGTTTTGCATGTGTTTTACCTTTGAAATTGTTCCACAGGTCTTGAATGTTCTGTTCTCTTCTATATTATTCTTTTTTTCTCCTTGTTTTTCAGTTTGGCAAGTTTCTATTGGTTGGGTTTCCCCCTTTTTCTAGTTATTTCAAAATAATACATCTATATCTACACCTATATTCCTGCACATAGAGGGACATAGATACATTTATATCATGTTAAGTCATAGATATGTTTTATTAATACAACTTTAGTTTTTATCCATCACTTTTCAGAATGGTATATTGGTATATATAATTGGTGTATATTTTCTTCTTTTGATCCCCTTCTCCTTATGAAATGATTTCCATAGATAACATTATTTTTATAAGGTTCTCTATTGATTACCTCCTTTAAAAACTTACATCCCTTACTTGATTTACTAAGTTTAAATAATGCATTTTATATTCTGTGTATGAAATTGAGGATATTAGTGTTGTATGCCTCTCTCTCCTTTTTACAACTTCTATTATTTCCAATTAATTTTCGCAAACCTCTTTTTTATATCTATTACTGTGTTTTTAGCAGTATTGTCTCCTTTTTGTTTCTTCTCTGATGGATTTTGTTTTTGTGATTCTAATTCACTTTTTTTCTGAGCTGTGTAAGACTATGTTTCATCTCCCTCTGTTCTCTACTTTTTTTCCCTGAGTTCTTATAGTTCTTCTTTGAAGTCTTTGATTAATTAACTTAGTTATTTTGAGTTCATGAAAATCATGGCCAGGCACATTGCCATCTACTTGGTGGCAATATTTTTTTCCAGTTATTGTGTTTTTGGTCTACCATTTGTTTTCCCTATTCCTTTCTTCTTAAAAGTATTTTTAAATGATTCTGTGCAGTATTCTTTTTCTATTATAACACATTTTGATTGAGGTGACTAATCACATTTGAGCCACCCATTTGCGCAAAGTCTATGTGAGGCAGTGCCTGGGCAATATTATAACTGGCAGAGATTTATTTGTATGTGAGTTGTTCAGCCTTTATTTGCCATTCCATCCTCACATCAACAATTGTCTTTTCAGCAACCAAAAATGGCTATAATTCAGCCTCACCCTAGACTCATCTGTGGACTACTTTCTGTAAAGATGGTGTGTCTATGTTCTTATTCTGTGATGCCAAATTTATTCTCGAGAAAGTACACACCTCCATCCATGTACTCTCTTCCTATTGTTCTAAACAATGTTCCCAAGCAGGATCTCAACAGAAAGCAAGTAGTCTATCTAAATGGAGTAACTGAAGAGAATTCAACATAGTTTGCTTGTAAGAGTATAGTCTTCCATAGGGAGACCACTAAGAGATGATAAAGTACCATAAGACTAACAACAGGGAGCCAGAATCTCTGAATGACAAGGGTATAGGAGATGGAGCTGGTGGTATGGGGAAAGATCCTGATGGCCACCTAATTGGATCTGTGTCCTTTTGTAAAGAAACATGGCCACTGCCAAACTTGTGGCTCAACAGGAAAAAAAACTGGTGGATAAATATTTCAACCATACTATCTTCCTACTCTATCATCTTCTGAGATGATTTTTATTAACTAAAGCTAATGGGAAGCTAAAGGCAGAGGCA
Source organism: Macaca nemestrina (assembly GCF_043159975.1). Lineage (NCBI taxonomy): Eukaryota > Metazoa > Chordata > Mammalia > Primates > Cercopithecidae > Macaca > Macaca nemestrina. Next base: position 108,657,059 of record NC_092135.1, read on the forward strand.
CCTGGCAGTCCACAGAGGTCAGCTAACTGCAGGACAGAACAGTTTGGAATAGATGTAGAGTGGATCTGCAGGAGCAAACCCAGCATCAAGCTTTTAAGTACATTTGGTTTTGAATTTCAGGGGTTAACTTCTATTTTAGACTGGCTGGTTATTTTAGACAAAGCATGGTAAACTGTCTGAAATGCTTTTTTTTCCCTTGGTGTACTTTTGCATTCTTGTTTTATCTTCACTGCACTTGGTGACTTCTTCATTGTTTTAATGGATTTTTAAGAATTTCATTAAAGGTAAATTTTGGAATTTTGTTTCTTGCTATATTGGGTGATTTCTAAGAGGTTGAGGTTAATAATTTAACTTATCACTCTGGCTAGAGTATGACAATGCTTTACAAAAACAAAGGACTGGACATGAAGACTTCTGGTAGATTGTTGTAGTATTCTAGGTGATAGATGATAATGACTTGTATTTAGGTGGTGATGGTAAAAAAAAATGGTGACAAGTATATGAATTCTAAAATATATAACATGTTTAGCAGGACTTGGTTGACTGGTAGAACATGTTGAGTAAGGTAGAAAGAAAGATAGATAACTTCCACATTTCTGGCATGAGCAACTATATGGATGGTGGTTCCATTTACTAAGAAAGTTGTTTCACAAAAATGAACTCATCTTCAGACTCCTTCTTGAGGCTCATGCTCCTCATACTTAAGGAAATAGCAATTTAAAAAATAACATTAAAGTAACATTAAGTAACACTTTTAAAAAAACATAAATTTGATTAGAAGGTAAGTAAATAAGACTATAACTTTGAGTAGGATATGGCTAAACATTTTGTATATTTCCCAGGTATAAACAAGTTGATGAAACGGTCCTTCATATCCTCCTACTTTGTGAACTAAATTTCTCTCTCTTTTCCATCTAGCAGTGGAAGGGGGTAGAACAGTGAATGGCTCAATTATGCTAGAGGATGTGATATAAGCGAATGTTGGGACTTTATGGTGAGTAGATATTAAAAGGGCTAATGCCTTAGACAGGAGAGAAGATATGTTCTCCATGCAGATGAAGGGGGTATGACCTTGTTGGCTATCTCTAAAAGTACAGAGGTAAGTACACAGTGCTTGAGTAAGATAAACTAAGTTCACCATTTCTCAGTCCTTACTTCAGCCTCAAGAAACACAAACTTATTTGGAATCTGGGAGCCCTTTGTGTGTGTGCGTGTGTGTGTGTGTGTGTGTGTGTGTGTATTTGACAATATGTGGAAGAAAGTAGGCCATACTTCATAAGCCTCCCTGATCCACCAGCAGTAGATACATACATTTTGTCAGTGGGCAAAAGTTACTAGTCCAGTAAAAGTGTTTCTTATTCATAATTGTCATACCTTCTCCCTATAAGATAAAGAATATAGGGCTCAGGTTACACAGAAAACATTGGATAAGGTGTAGGTTTGGGAATAAAAATCATAAGTTTAGTTTTGGCATATGGAGTTTCATGTACCTAGGAGCTATCCAAGTGCAGACCTCAGTTCAACAGTGAGATAAACAATCTGAGCTTCCTAAGGGAGTTCTGAGTAGGAGACATAATTTTGGGTGTTACTATCATATAGAAGGTAATTGAAGCTGTAGGAGGGGATAAGATGAGTTAGTAACAGTTTCAAGGGAGAAGAAAAGCACTGTGGAGAACCAGGGATTTCATTCCCCACCCCAGCCTACATTTAAAGGCTGAGTAAAGGAAGATGAGGGAGACTGAGACAGACTGGTCATAGTGAAGAGGGAGGAAAAGAAGAAAAATCTGGAGCCCTACTGCCCAAGGAAAACTGTTTTAAAAAGGACTGATAGTTCAACATTGTCAAATGCTGTTAAAAAGTCTTATAAAATGAAGAAGCAAAACTTTGAGTCACAAATGTTATTGACTTTATTGAACATTGTTTTCATGCATGGTGTAGCAGAAGCACACTGGATGGGTTGAAGAGTCAGCTGAAGGTAGAGACAGTGAAGGTAGAGAATTCTTTATAAGAGTGAAGGGGACAAAAGCCATAGAAGAGTAGCTTAGGAGAATGTGGGGTCTAAGGACTTTATTTCTTTTTTTCTAAGGGAATGATTAAGGCATACTTAAGTGCTAAGAGATAGAATCTAGTAGAGAAGAGATGCAGCGTAGGAGGCAGGGGAAGATAATCTCCAGCCATGAAGTTGATGACAAGCTGGAAGTAAGACAGGAGGAGGGATACTTCCTCCATTTTCAAAGTAGGAAAATGGGTGAATCTGAGTGCCTGTGTGAGTAGGTATGCATAATTAGTCATAAGAGTTATAGATGTTTCTCTGATGTTTCTAATTTATCAGCAAAATAAGATAGAATAGAGGATCATTCTCTGAAATGGCAGAGGATGGAGAAAGGTCAGAGCGTGTGAGGATAATACAGAAGACCTGAAATCATCCATTTAGGGTGTTACAAAATAAGCCAGGCAATCTTAAGGGTGGCCTTGATGAGTTGTGTGAACACAAGTATATTCCATTGTATTATTTTTCTCCAGGAATTTGTAGCCGTCTGAAGTAGATTAAAAGGTATGAATCTGGCATCTCAGCTTGGTGGAGAAGGTTTCTGTGCTGTCTGTTTCTGACATAATTAAGACCTGACCATGGGAAGTTAGTTTGATCTTGTAGAACATCATACCTTTTGTTGCTTAGTTGAAGAAACTTTCCTACTTTTCTGGTAGATGCTCCAACTAAGGTGATCCCATTCTCTTAAATAAGATATCCCCCACAACAATGATTGGAAAGGCCAACAAGCGGATTTGAGAGTAAGAAATTAATATATCTTTCAACATTAGTCATTTGCCTCCATTCTCTACTTAATATTCAATATGTAGTGCTTTTTAAAATACTGAAATGCCTGTGTGGTAGGCACAATGGATTAAATAATATAGAACATAGTTTTTCCTTCAGGGAATTTTTCATTAAAACCTTCAAAATATGTTAATTCTTTAAGTAATAAGTTCACAGGTATAAATCTGGATTTAGAGTAAAAATGAGGCACTTCAAGGACAATATGCTTTTTAATGCATTGTCTCTGTGACAAACTAGACTTAGGAATTTCTGATTTTCCTGGTATTCTTGATAACATTTTTCTTTAAAAAGAATGACAGTCTGCCTTCATGTGCTCTGGGCCAGTAAAATGGAAAAGCACAGGTAGAGGGGTTAAAATTTAGATAGCTAAAATAATTGGAGACTAAATCCCACTTTCCCAAAATTCCTTTTCTTATCTGTACTTAAAGTACTTTATGTTTTCCTACCTCTCAATCCATCACTGCTGAGGAATGTCACAAAGGTTAAAAGCATTTCAAATAAGGTTCTCATAAGGTGGGGGAGTCGAAGCCACACTGGAGTGTGTTGAAGAGTGAATAGAAGAAGTAAAGTTAGCAGACAACTCTTTCCAGTTCGTGAGAAAGTTAGTTCCTTGAGTCTTAAGTACTGGCATGCATAAAAAATTTCACTGTGTATATCCAAACCCAAAATAGAGAGAATGAAATGAAACCTGCCATTTTCAGCTGCTCTAGGTGACCTGTTCAGAATTACTAAGAAGCAGGGATACTATAAATCTTTTTTGTGTAAGAATTGTTTTTGTAAAAGGCATGTGTGGGTAGCTTTCATTTAAGACTAAAACATTTTGACAAATCAAAACTTCAAGTAGAACCACTGTGACTAAATTTAAGTCTATACATTGAGGTATAAAATGGCACTAATCACATATTTCAGCTGTCAAACTCCCTGGCAGAGTGGATCAGTAAAAAAAGAAGCCATAAAAGAACAAGGAAAAAAGTATCTGACAGGGGGAAAAGATGGTTATAAATACAACAAATTTTATCTGTAGATTCAAATGTTTTTACTGAACATGCCAAGAAAAGATAATTTAGAATCTCTTTAAGAAGATTTAGAAAGTCAAAATAAACATGAAAAAGACAGGCTATGCAAATGACATTGAAAAGAATGGAAAGAAATCTTCAATAATTTTTAATCAAAGTTTGGTAATCTCATTGAATTTGAATGTAATTCTAACTTGCAGATATTAGGAAACTTGAGATCAGGTTTGTTTTTCCTATTGATATTCAGCTGGAAGGGTAAGTCATACATTATTTAAATAAAGAATAATCCATTTGAAAGGGCTAGATCAAACTCATAGAGGCATGTATTATTCTCCCAGAACTTCACAGACTCTGAAGGCAAGTAGAAGACTCCAGAGGTCATGCAGTTCATTTTTCTGCACTTAGAGCACTCCGGAAAGACAGCTTTGTTTATTCTTATTAATTTTGCAGACAGGCAGTTGCTATACTGCTGGTCCAATTTCCCCCATTAAATTTTGGTTCAAATATTTCTACTATCATCTTCAACATCCCATTGATTCAACAATTAAACATCTGTTACATGCCAGATATTTGACTAATCACTGTTAAAATCAAGGTAAATAAGTTCTTCGTCTTCGGGGAAATACAGAGTACTAAGCTGACTAGATGCTCTGAGTTTGAGGAGGAGCATCTAACTCCGATGAAGGAGGCCTAAGAAGGTATATTTGAACTGAATCTTGAAGGTGCAGTATAAACTAGCTGGGAGGAAGACTGAATGCAGAACATTTCAGGAAGAGGCAACAGCCCACACAAAGATGTGAGCGCAGCAAACGTGCGATGGGTTTCAGAACTAGTATATGCGTTGGGTAAAGGCTACTACTAGTAGGAGGATGGTAGGGAATGAGGTTACAGCAACATTCCCCAAAATATCTTTTGAGGAACATTAGTTCTTTTGGGAGTATTGCAAAAAGTGTTTCCTACTCAGTTGATTTAGAGAAACAAAGCAAGTTAATATTCCTGTTCTGAAAATTCATAAAGGTATTATATTAACATTATAAGAAATCCTGTAGTATTAAAAACTTTTTTAAATACCAAATTTATGATACCAAAGAACTTCTTGTTTTAATGGAATGCTTTCATGTGCACAGAAATGGTGCTTCATGGTGCACACTTTGGGAAACATGGAACTGGCATGGGTGAAAAGACCATCAGTGTTTAGCTTGTAAGCCAAACTAGGAATTCAGGGCTTTGTCCAGAATAGGCTTGTTCATTCAGTAGGGGCGCTTGAATGATTTTAAAGTGGGGAACATACATGATCATATTCTCATTCTAGAAGTCTCCTTGACAGCTTTGGCAACTACATTAGAAAGGGGTGGAATAGAGGAAGAAAGACCAGTTAGAAGCTGCTGTGGCAAGTCAGAGAATGATGCAGGCCTGAGCTAAAACAGCAGCAGTTGAATGAAGAAGGCAAGAACAAAGAGGAATACAGATGCAGTAGACAGACTCTGATGGGAGTCTCTAATAGAGATGGGGCCTCCAGAGGTCCTAGGGATGTTTGTTTGGGAAAGTAGTTTAGGGAGAAAGAGTTTGGGGCAGTACTGGGATAAGAGTTCAGGCAAAGAAGGAAATAAACAACAGGGCTGACATTTGGAGTTATGGCTAAGGAAAATGAAGCTGAGGGTAATAACTGGAGTTTTGGTTTCCCTGATTACGAAACAGAGGCACTATGGAGGCACTTATCTGAGATCATGGATTATGTGATGCTTTGAGACTGTGGTCCAGTCAGGCTTTGTCTATTGAAGACATTAGCAAAAATGTTCTATGCTATGGTTCCTCTCCAAGTGGTATGGTTACCTACACAATTTGGTTTACTTCATACTTTCTTCCTCCATTCAATATCCAAAGGCAGGTCACATCCACCCTATAGAATGTTTCCTCAGGGACAGTTTAGAGCTTCAAGGAATCTCTTTTGGCTCTGCCAGATGTTTATTCTCCCAATTTTCCTCACACCCTCTGTTTGTAATTCAGTTCTTGATTTTTCCCACCAGCACCTTTGGAATCCTCCAGGATTCTCATGTTCACTTCAACTCAGGATTAGGAAAGACAGTTTTGATTTCCCTTTTGACTACTCTCTGAAACTACAGTTTCATGCTCTGGGAATATTCTTGCTAGAATCTAGATATAGTCTGTTAAGTTAAATGCTCTGGTAGTGTGATCAACTGTCCTGGTTTTCCTGGGACTCAGGAGTTTCTGGGATGCAAGAAGACTTTCTGTGCTAACCCTGGGAAAGTCTTGGGCAAACTGAAACAGTTGATCAACCTAAGTTGCTCCGTCAGGCTTATCTGTATTTCCTAGTACAGTGCCTGCCACATTGTAGCCTTAAATATTTAAAATAGTATTAACTCGAATTAATTGAACACCTATGATTTGGCAGGTATGCATTGTAACATTTTATCTTGATGGTAGATAATAGGCTATATTTTTAATTAATTATTATTATTATTTTTTGAGATGGAGTGTTGCCTGTCGCCCAGTCTGGAGTACAGTGGCATGATCCCAGCTCACTGCAACTTCTGCCTCCTGGGCTCAAGTGATCCTCCCACCTCAGCCCCCCAAGTAGCTGGGATTACAGGCATGCACCACCATGCCCAGCTAGTTTTTTTTTTTTTTTTTTTTTGGTAGAGACAGAGTTTTGACATGTTGCCTAGGCTAGTCTCGATTTCCTGACCTTGAAGTGATCCACCCACCTTGGCCTCCCAAAGTGCTGGGGTTGCAGGCATGAGCCACCGTGCCCGGCCTCTATTCATTTTAGACATAAGAAACTTGAAGCTCAAGTGATTGCCATCTGCCCAAGGCCACATATCTACTAGCTGGCAGAGTCATGATTTGAACCCAAATATGTCTGATTTCAAACCTGTGCTATTTCCAGAAAGCAACTACACCATATAACCTTCCATCATCCACCTGCTAAAGCTTTTGCATTAGTGCTGAGCTTTGGGAGCTGTCAGAGACAGGCATCAAGGAATGAGAAATGTTAATAGAGTCTAGCACTTTGTAAATGCTCAGTAATAGTTACTACCCTTCTCTCTCCAGGGCTCTTTTCCCCAGGGAAACTTGTTATCTATAAGAAACATGAATTCATGAGAAAGAGAAAATTCCTAACTATCAGCATGTTAGAATTCAGGCATTTGTGGTTACTTTTATTTTTGTGCACATATCATAAAATGTATTGCTTTAACAATGTTAAGCCTTCATGTACTATACTCTTAACAGCTTTTGTGACTAAAATTATGATGCTATAAAAATAAAAGGCAGGATTTTTTTCTATGTGTACTTATAGGTTTCTTCACAGTGAAATCCCTGCTGCCATATGTATTTTCTATTGACCATTTCATAATAGCCTGTGACACTTGCAATGACAGAACAGAAAACTCTCCAATCACCCTAAATCCTTTTAATAGCTTAGATTTATAATGTAGAGTTGAACTCTTTTAGTATATTATTATCAGATTAGTTACTCATATGGCAGCTATTATTTTAGTGTAATAAACAAATGTAGCTCATAATTATAAATTGCATTGTGATTAATGAATGTGTCACCCTTGCACAGCAGTAACATATTTGCTCTGTGTTTAATCGAATTTAAAAGGAGATTAAAGAAATTATGATATGACACCTACTAGAGACGAAATGGAACTTCAGGTCAGTGCTTCTCTTTTCTGTATATGAACAGCTTCCTTGATATGAACAGTTTATGTAGCCAAGGATCACAGTGTATCATATGTAGAGAGTCACATATCTATCATCAATAAATAATCTGGTACAAGAGGCCTCTCTATCCCTTTTTTAAAAAGGGCAATTAAAAAATAGATGAGCTATGCATATGCAGTCAGTGCTTTTCCTAACATTCTTAAAACTATTCAGTTCAAATTGTCACTGTCTTGTTTCTCTGGTGTGGGAAGTATAGGCAACTTTGCAATTTGTAGAGTACTTGGTTTAGCAGATTAAAACTTAAAATCTGTCTATATCATCTATATCGTAATTGCTAGAATATTCATTAGTGACAGTTTAATGCAAAAATAATTGGTTATAAAAATGATTTAAGAAATATTTCAATGAATAATCTAAAGGCCAATATTTTATAATGTCAAGTCAAAATAAAAATGACTTTTGACAGTAGAAATTGAATTGTTTTGTAGTTTCCATTTTTGGAGAAAATGGTAATATTCTTATTTCTACTGCTAATTATAATGAAGGTATTGGGCAGCCAATGTGAGTACTATCAATAATAAAACCATTGTTTGATAATCTCAAGACCAATATGATGATCATTGCTTAAAAAAGATTCAATCAATTCATTTGGCATACTTATTACATCTTTTTTTTTTGCTTTAAAAAATATTCTTAGTTGCCAATTAGCCAATTAATATTTAAGTGTCTTGGTGACAAGAGAGATTTTTCTCTATCCGTGTGTTCTGGACATTGTCTGCTGCTATAACAGTACCCAAGGCTGAGTAACCTATGAAGAAAACAGATTTGTTCGGCTCAGAGTTCTGGAGGCTGAGAGGTGCAAGAGTATGGTGCCAGCATCTGGTGATGGTCATTCCATGGTGGAAGGGTGGAAGGCAGGAGTGCATGGGGCGGAGAGACGAAACATGGCTAACTTGCCGGATATTACAACAAACTCAGTCCTGTAATAAAAAAATGACTCCAGGGATAACAGCATAAATCCATTCATGAGGGTGGAGCCATCATGACCTAATCACCTCTTAAAGGTCCTACATCAGTGAAATTTCAAAATGAATTTTGGAGGGGATAAACATTCAAACCAAAGTATTTTGTGTTATCCATAAAGTCCTGCATAATAACTCATGCCTCCTTGGAACTTATAAATATATTGATTGCTTGATCTATAGTTTTTGAATGACTGTATTAAAAACATGGAAAGATTACTATTGAGACATGAAAAATAAATTAATGCAACATATGTTAAAGTTAAGGGATAAAATCAATTATACTTCAAATTTGATAGAAGGAATAATACCTTACTAATTAGCAGGACTTAATGATTCATCCTTGCTATCAATTTGTTGCTGCTGCCACCAGTTAGAAGAGGATCTGTTTCCTGAATTGGATGTGGTTGGCTCCAAAATGTAAATAAATATATATTAAGTTACATTAAGTTACATCTAGCTCTGCCTAAGGATTTGAATATCAGCTGGGAAGGAGGAGTTAAAAAGAGTAAAGGGAAAAAAAGGACAGCACTACTGTGTGAAAGCTCACTATCTGGGTGACCTTGGCCAAGTGTGAAAGGTTAGGTTAGATACAGAGGTTTCTCCCTTCCACTACATCAGGGAAGGATCTAGAAGTTCTAAACACAAGTACATTGCAAAGGTAAACTAATTTTCCTATAATTAATATGGACACTCTGAAAAATATTCTGTGGCTGTGACAAAGAAGTTAATAGACTTCTGTACCCTCCAATGCTGAGTACTGTAGAAAATGAATTTTCAGAGTGTCTTCGACCACAGCTGAGATTTGATTGGTAATGTGCATTTAAAAAGTCTGTCTTTGTAATTGCTTAATACTAAGGAGTGCATCATAACTCTATTTCTTAAAGAAAACTTTCTCTGTTGGAATTATGTTTCATTAGTTAATATTACTTACACGCATTTGCTTTCATAAAGTGATGTTTCAATACCAAAAGATATATTTCAATCTCTTTTCTTAAATGACTAAACTCTGCCTCCTTAAAGAGCACAGATGTTGTGCAGTGATTCAAAATTACAGGCCCAGTGTTTTTGAGGGGTGAATAAGCTTCATTTTAAAGGTTGTCTCTTCCAAACTGAAAATACAACATAGAAGCATGTTGTATGCCTGAATAGAAGCACTGATGATGAATTAAGCAAACTGTTGATTTAGGAACAGAAGGACAATGTGGGTTCTATTTACTAAGCCTCACAATCTTTTGAGGCAAACCACATATTACTGAGGTATATCAAACCTTTCAGTTCCTGACTGTGTATTCATTTATAGCAATATATACTTTATTATTAAAAGAAATCTGGGAAGGGGCCAAGAAATTTAAAATTCTCTCCTCTCTAACACACAACTAAAGCAATGCTCTAAAAATCAGGCAAACAAAATTTTAAAGGAAATTCTAATAGGGTAAACATAATATTGGTTCAGTTAGGAAAATAACTGGTTGTATTACAGTTCTTTTTTAAAGAAATAGTTTTATTGAGATATAATTTACCTACCATGCAATTCAACCATTTAAAGTATACAATTCAATTACAAACTTTAATTCAATTGTATACTTAATTTGCCCATTTAAAGTATACAATTCAATGTATACATTCACAGAGTTGTACAAGCTTTTCCACAATCAGTTTTAAAATATTTTTATGACCCCCCTGGCAAACCCATAACTATTAGCTGTCATTCTCCATTTTCTCCCAGTGGCCCATTTTGTGGAATCACTTATTTACTTCTATCTCTTTGGAAAATATGTGGTCTTTTGTGACCAGCTTCTTTTACTTAGCATAATGTTTGAAAAGGTCATTCATGTTCTAACACGTATCCATACTTCATTCATTTATATTACCAAATATTTCATTATATAAATACACCACATTTTATCTATCCATTCACCAGTTGGTGAGCATTTGTGTTGCTTCCATTTCTTGGTTATTATGAACGTTCGTGTACAAGTTTTTGTGTAGAGATTTGTTTTTATTTTGTGGAGATATATACCTGGAAGTAGAGTTGCTAGGTTATATGATAACTCTATGTTTAACCTTTAGAGGAACTGCCAGACTTTTTTCCAAAATGGCTATACCATTTTGCATTCCAGCTATCTATGTGAGGTCCAACTTTTTTTTTTTTTTTTTCAGATGATGTCTCACTCTGTTGCCCAGGCTGGAGTGCAGTGATGCAATCTCAGCTCACTGCAAACTCTGCCTCCCAGACCCAAGCGATCCTCCCACTTGGAGTAGCTGAAACTGGAGTAGCTGGGACTACAGGCATGCACCACCATGCCTGGTTTTGTTTGTTTGTTTTTTGTGACAGGGTTTCACCCTGTTGCCCAGGCTGGTCTTAAACTCTTGAGCTAAAGAAATCCACCCACCTCAGTTTCCCTAGGTGCTGGGATTATAGATGTGAGCTACTGTACCCAGCCCCAAATCTTGATACTAATACTCATGCTCCTCCAGAGCTCATTGTGGTTGATGTTTGTTTAGATTTTCAGTTGCTTTGCTGGATTATCTTCAGTGAAGTCTGTTTCTTTCCAAGTGTACTGCCTTAGAGGATGTAACCTTAGGCATCGCACAGTCACTTGGAATGACAATGACTTTATCAGGGATATCTCTTTTTAAATTGATAGATAAGAGTCTATGTATAATGTACATAGTTTGAAGTATATTTACATTGTGGAAGGCTCAAATCTAGTTAATTAAAAAATGTGTCACCTCACATAGTTATATTTTGGTGAAAACACTTAACATCCACTCTATTTGCCTTTTCAAGAACACAATGTATCATTAACTATAGTCACCACACTGTACAACAGATCTCTTGAACTTATTCCTCCCATTACTTGTGATTATAAATCGTTTGACCAGCATCTTCCCATCCTCCCATACCCTTTTAACCACGTAGCCTCTGAAAAACACCATTTTTTGACTGTCTCTTCCCCCTGGTATCTGATTAACAGTCTGTGTCCTTTGGTGCCACACTCAGCTGCTAGTCACCACTAGTTGTAGCTAATTGTGTTATTGCTTTCAGCAGTGTCCTGGGTCATAAAATGCTTCAGTCTGATCCAATTTAATTCTAGCATCTTCGAAGGGGTACACTCTGAAACTAGACTTTGAGGTTTGTTCTTACTCCCGAAGGGATAGTCTTCGCTGCTGTCTCTCTCTCTGGTTCTCTCTGGGAAACTTCCATGTGTTCTGTGGTTTAGCCTGTTGCTTTCCTGGAGCTACTAGTCTCCCTTTAAGTGCAAAAGAGCAAGTCCTCTGTACCACTGTTCCACAGCTGGGGGCAAGGACAGTGAGCTGTTTCCAAAGCAATACCCTTTCTCCACAGGTGGGGCACTATGTGGGGCATGAGCCTCTGGTCTTCTTGGTTTGCCTCTTGAAGCATAGAAACTCTACCTTACTCACAAACAAGCTGAGACAAGGGCAATCAGGAACCAGTATGCTTGGTCTGATGCACCTGGAGAAGTCTCTACCAATTGAATGAGGGCTGAGTGAAAGAAGGGAACCCCAGACCTCCCAGCCACTCTTGCCTGGAATAGAGCTTCTGCAAACCAGATACAGGATGAGAAGTACTGGTGGCTTACCCTGCCAGGGGAAATACTATAGCTTTTGACTGAAGGCTAGAGGGAAAGAGGTCCCTGTGTTCTTGGCTGTACCTGCCTAAAGTGCAGCTACCATCATGCTGAAGGGCAGATAATGCCTCAAAATGCCACTGACTCTCACTGATTGGGGGAGATTTTAGTGTTTTCCATTTCCTATATGTCTTTAGGACAATAGAGACCTTAAATCTTTTTCCCTTATAGCAATTTTCACCAGTTATGATTGTTTCACTGGCAACAGGGTTCACAGCCTCATGTTGCCATTCCTGAGATGTCTCTTACCTGTGTTTTTAAGAAGAACGTATAGACTGTGTGTAGGTTAATTTGGTTAACACAAAGAAAATTCTAACAAAGTACAAAAGAACAAGAGTAGAATGCCTACAGAGAAGTCCATTTTATGTCATACTTCTTGCAACAGAAACCAAGTTGGAAATGTTAATGAAATACTATCGTAGCGTGGAAGTGAAAAAATAGAACCAGCGATTATAACTTCTGTATGTTGTATCAAACCCCTGTCAACTCCAATGGGGTCACACCAGGTTCAAGAGGCTGAAGAAGAGACCCAGAACTGGCAAAAAAAAAAAAAAAAAAAAAGTGTCTTATTGGGGGTTTATATACGGGGGAGAGAGTCCAGTGGCAGTGGGCTGGACAGAGAAACTGCAACTTCTTGCAAAAGGCAAACCATTTATATAACATTTTCACTTAGCATCCTTTCCCCAACAACCCCCACCTGGCAACCTCCATTCAACCCAAACTCAGGGCCTTGATGCCCTGTATCTCCTGTGTTTCACAAGCTAGAGGCTCAGATGTTCCTCATAGACAAGCAACGAATCTCCGGGTTGGCCACTCCCAGATTCCTTAGCTCCAAATACACATTCACGTGCATCTGCTATACAGGGTCATTTTCAGGGTATGCTTCAGTAGTTGCTATCGGGTGCGCTTACAACACATGGTGGGATAAAAGTACAGGCCTAGCTCAGCTGGGCTTTCTTCTGCTCAGGGTCTCATAGTCTGCAATTAGATATTAGCTAAGCTGCATTCTCATCAGATCCTGGAACAAAAAAAGTTCTGCTTCTAAGCTCCCTCTGGTCTTTGCAGAATTTATCTACTTGCAGCTGTAGAACTGAGGGCTCCGTTTTATCGCTGACCGTTAGCTGGGGCCTGCTTTCAGCTACTAGAGACCTCGTACATTTCCTTGCTATGGGAGCTTCCTCCTAGGCACTCTCACATGACAGCTTATCTTAAGGCCACCAGGAGAATTTCCTTCTTCAGTTTTGTAAGTCAGAGTCTTATATAATATAACATACTGGTGGGAGCATCACCTGCTAAATATAAAGTATCACCTTTGCTATATAAAGTAACCTAATGATGGGTGTGACATCCCATCACCTTTGTCATAATCTACTGTTTAGAAGTCTGTACAAGTCCTACCTGCTCTCAAGATTATATAAGGGCATGACCCATTGTGGGGGAGAGGGCACAATTTTTTTTATACTAAGACAATTTTAAAAGAATATTTAGTGCCAATATTCAAGGTTTTTATTTAATTTCAGAATAGTCAGTGGTGGCTTACTGGCTGAACAATCAGTTCAGGGGGAAGAGCTTGCTGAGCATTTTTCTTTCCATCTTTCTGGATGCAGAATCTCTTCTCTCAAGGCAGTGCCCCAACTTTTATCTATTTGCTCTGTAGACACTGATGAGAATCACAACATCGAATTACAACATACATTATTTATTTTCTATTTCTCCTTTACATCCTGAGGCTTGCTTCCTCCAAGGGGTTAGGTGCAATCTTGAAAACATTTAGTTCTAAACTCAATTCTTAAAGTAGAAGAGGAACTTTGAGAGAGAAAAAGTATGAAGAAGCGAGACTGGGTTAGCCAAGGGGAAGATTTCAGGAGACAGGTGCACGTGAGATAGAGGGAAGCAGGAATGGCAAGGGAATAAAAGGGTAAAGTTTGTAATCTTGTTTATAGTTAGTAGCAAATCAAAAAAGAAAGGCAGCCTAGTTACTTACTCACACACCTATTTTTTAATCTCCAGCTAATCAATGAAAAATTAAAATTAGAAGCTCTAAGAAACATTCATGACTGAAGCATTACTCAAGATTAGCACAATGAGTTTCATTCTATAGTCAGTGGCAACTCCAACTAAAATTAAGGCCACCAGTCACTTATCAACATGACACAAAAAGGCTACTTCTGTGTACTGATTTTTTTTAAAAAAATTGTTCTATCTGTCTTTCCACATGGTTCTTGTACTCAGTGTAAAGCAAGTATATGTCACCACAGAAGCTGCTGTTGGCTTTGATTTCCAGAAGCTGATTGATGATGGTCTTCCTAAGCAAGCAGAAGTTACCAATAAAATTGACTCTAATGGGTGCTCAGGGTATTGTTATTACACAGCTGCAGACAATAAGCCAAGAGTGGAACAGCTGATGTACATCTTGAGATCAAGCTAAGAGGTGGTGCTTGGAGCTATACATGAGTAGAAATTACAAAGTATTTATAGGACTTATTGTATTCATAGTGCATTAGTTGAATTAGCAAAAGTTTAGTATCAAGAAAGCCATAGAATGTTGAGTTAAGGCTGAAACCCTTCACTCTAGTCTAACCTTGTTTTTACCAGTCACTGACATGAGTGTGAATTATAGAAAAATCTGCTCCTGCCAGTCATCTACTTAATCCTTTTGTTGATTTTTTTTTTTTTTTTTTTTTTTGCTTTTAGGATAAACTTCCAAAGTCTTACCTGACCCATAAGGCCTTTTGTTATTTTGCTCCAGCCCACCTTTCCAGTCTTGTTTGAGGAACTCCAACCTTCCTGGATATTATTTTCCTTCAAAGCATCTGATTTATTCTTGCTTTATGTTTTTCACACATGCAGCTCCCTCCATTACTAATACTCCTCCTTTCCCTTTGTCTTATTGACCCTACTCATTCTTTACATCTCAGGTTAAATGTCTCTCCCTGATGAAGGCCTTTATTCAGCCTCACAATAACACTAGTTTGTTAAATGCTCTTACAAATCCTTTTACCTCCTTATGGTCCACGGCACTTATAATATTAATCAGAATGTATTCATTTTCTACCGTCTCTGCTAGACTGAAAGCTCCATGAAGTCATGTCACTGCTGTGTCCGCAGACCCTATGTCAGTGCTGGTTACCCAGGAGGATCCTTGGTATTTACTACTCAGGCCTAGTGGTGAAGAGCAGAATTTTGGAGCCGAAAACAGCTAGCCGCTGGTAGAATATGAAGTGAGACTAGGGGTGGGTCACTGAACCTTATTTTTCTTCCATGTGAAAAGGAATGATATCTTCCTTGCATAGTTTTCTGGGAATGAAATTAAATGAGATTATGCACATGAATCTTTAGGAGCAACCTAAAAACGATGGTTGATGAAGCACGTATAATCTGGATGTAGCTTTTACATGGCATGAAACCCATTATTTTCCTTTGTTCTTATTCTCTTTATGAAATATTTTACATGTCCCAGAGTCTTGAGACACAATATATTTCACAATCTGCATCACCAACTTGATTGATTGATTTTTTTTTTTTTTTTTTTTTTTTTACAGTTTTGGCTTGTGTCTGAGTTTTTCTCTTTGGGTCATCAGGCTTTATCTTGGGTAATTGGGGGTCATGGGATCTAGAGCAACATCCTTCAGTTATACCTGCCACATGGTAAGCACTTCATAAAGGTTTGATCTCTTATGTTATTCTTGTGCCATAGGGAAAAAAAAAGTTTGCCTATCTCGTTATTCTGTCTCCTTTTCTTTCTTTCATGAGATTGACAGCTAACTGTGCTAGGAATGCAATAAAAGACCCAAAGAAGGTTCAAGAAACCACATATAAATTAGCCTTTAGTGAAGACTGTTTAGTGCATTGCAGGAACTGTGAAAATGTAGGAATACAACAGGGTCACCATGTGGATCTCATTGAGACGTCACTTTTTTTAATTGACTTATTTTTATCTAGGTAATGTTAAAGACAGCAGGAGGTAAGATTTATTTAGCCAGGTACGTACTAAAAATTTTCCATGTATTAATCTTTGCAACAACATTTTGGAATAGAAGTTCTTAACAATCTTTAGTAACAAGGCACAAAAAGGTAAAACAAGGTCGCATGATATAATGGAGCTGACCTTCAAAGTTTTAACAACTATGCCACTCAGCAAAATTCTGGAAGTACATTTCTCAGGTTTTAGCATGAACAAGAGCCACCTGGGAAGCATTGTTTTTCAAATACAGTTTCCCTGAACCTAGTATGGGAGATTCAGATATTTAGTAGCCAGGGTTGGGGCTTAGAAATCTGTATTTTTAACCCATAATTGTAATGCAGGTATTCCACAGGCCACTTTCAGAAGCATGGATCTACATATCCTTCAAGAAAATTTAATTACTCCTTTGAGTTCTTCTAAAAGGTAAAATATAGGACTGAAAGCTTAAAGTAATTTTCTAAATATAAAATAACTTCTATGTCCAAAACCATTTTTATCTTGATGCAATCAAAATATTAACCAGATTAACTATTACTACATTCAGAATAAGGGACTGTAGAATAAATGATTACCGTAAGTATGTACACTGTTGGGATAAGATTGCTTTTAGATTCTAGAAATCGATGCTTTAATCTATAGTATATTGTGATTTGGGTCACTTAGACAAACTTCACCTTCCTGCATGTATTTGATTCATCCTACATAGCTCTCTTTATGTCCTCTGGGTTGCAAGCGAGAAAAACAAAACTTGCAAAGAAAAACTGACAAAATACATTTGGTTAATTTGGATGAGGAAAATCTAAGGCCTCCTACAAAATAAGCCTGCTGTTTGAATTATTCAAATAATTCCCTTTGCTCACTTTGAGAAAATAGGATGAGTCTGGAATGACTTGTTTGTGGTTGGTTGTGCTATGCCCCAGTACATTGTTTCCTTTTTTAACCTCTTTTTTTGTATTTCTTCCTAAAAACTAAATTCTCTAGCCAGATAGAAATATAGCGCCTGTCTTGGCTTCAGGCTTGCTTTTGCCAAGTTGCAGTTGGTGAATCCATGATCAGATTCTCCTGAGGCCAATCAAACAGGGCAATCAGCCTGCCTAGACTGACCCAATTAAGTTTAATTAGTTGTTTTTTTATCTTTAAATTTCCTAGCCAGGTGGATTTTATGGTTTTTATTAAACAACGAAGAAGAGCTGAATCTTTGGAATTAGTTGGCCTCTCAGGTGCTTTCTCTTGGTAATAAAACTCCAGGAAATCTTCGAATCTTCATAAGGAAGTCAAATGATACTAAAAATCATTTGGCTCTGTTTCTTTTAGGCTCTTTTAAAAGGACAGTGTTCCTGTCTTAGTTTAAAGAAATATCCATCTCATCTATGATTCCTGGCCAAAATTGTCACACTGTTGAACATTTTCACTCCTCAATTAGTACCTTTTCAACCTTTCCTATTAGTTGGAAGTCAGTTGGATGAGTTAGAGTATTGACTCTGAAGGGGTTTTCGAGAAAGTTGTGAGGGATCTAGAATGAAAGCAGAATTAAAGCAAGTCAAGAGGTGAATGAAACGAAGAATAGAATTTCTAGCAGAATATAAGTGAAAATTATTATTAATAATGGAGAAATAGAAGGATTGTTAGAGTGGCTATGTTGAGGTCATTTAAAATTAAACTATTTTTTGGCCAAAAATTTTGTACAGATTTTACCAATATTTCGTGCCAGGATATTTAGAAAATTGTTTATCTTTCTCAATTCTTAACAATTCTGTGAAGTAATTAGTGGTATTTTTAATCTTTAAATTTCCTAGCCAGGCGAATTTTATGGTTTTTATCAAACAGCGAAGAGTTGAATCTTTGGAATTAGCTGGTAGACACCTAATTGTTTATTGCTATCAAAGGATACCTACGTTTTTCCCTTCCTTTTACTCCCCTGCTAATCCTTCCTTCCCTTTCTCTTCCTCATTTTCCTATTCCTTGTTGCCTCCTCATTTATGACTTCTCTTCTCCCTTTATCTTTCTTCTCTCTCTTTCCTATGCTAATCTTCTTCCTCCTCTTTATAGCTTGCTTTCCCGTTTTCCTATCATTTAACTCTGTGCTTCTCAAACTGTATTCCACTGCACATTGTAGTCCTCTGGACAGATTGTTAAAACAGTGATTGCTGGCTTCTGGGGTACCCCCAGAGTATCTGATTCAGTAGGTCTGAGTTAGGGCTTGAGAATTTGTATTTCCAACAATTTCCCAGGTAATGCTGCTTCTGCTGGTATAAGGATCATACTTTGAGAAAGACTTAGTTAACTCATCTGATGTCCCGGTCTCTGCTTCCAAAGTAAAATCAATAAAACTTTATAGGAATCTTAGAATTCATTTGGCAAATTGTCTGTACTTTCCCAGGTAATTGTTATTGTCATTCCACGTAATAAAAATTGGTGTTGGATTTTTTGACAGCTTTTCTGATATAATACTATAATATTAATACCATCAATCAGAATTACCTTCAATATGGGAAAAACTGAAGCTCCTAAATTGGGGTAATCCTTGAGCTGCATGTGATATTGCCATAGTGAGTTACAGAGGCAAGAAAATTAAAAATGCCAAAGGATTGCAAAGTTTTCTACCTGATTAAAACAACTTCTAATTTTATGTCTAAGATAATTTTCCTTGCTTCCTAATTATAATGAAAAAAAGAGAGTCCATCATATATAACTTTATGAAACTTTTTGGACTATCCTAATAGCATGTAGTCAAAACTATTCTTTTCACAATTATCCTTCCTATCTTTGGTATGATCACAGCGGAAAAGTAGCCCAACCTCTTTCTTTTATTCACTTCTTCAATCAACACACATTGAGCACCTATAACTGTGCACCAGGCATGAATTGTTTTTCTTTGCTTCTTCTATACCTTGCATTGACCCCAAAACAAATGTGATTTAGTTACCATATTTTGGGGAAGAGATGTTAAGAATTAAAATGATACTTTCCAGTTGCTAGGAGAGAACCAATCTTTGTCAGGTGTCAGTGTACTGGTGTCTTATGCTGATGACAGAGTAAAGGTTAAGGCTGGGGGCATACTGAGCATTGATAGAGTGGCATTGCTGGGAACACTTCTTAACCATAAATTTGAAGATAAATTGATCAGGAGTATTTGATTACTCCTTCCACCTAGAAATCTGCCTCACTTGCCCATGAGAAAGCCTCTTTCTGATACTCTTCTGATCTTACTGGCAGCTGTTTCCTCTCAGTTTCCTTTGCTATGCTTATTGCAATCAATGCTATACTTATTCAAATTAGACAGCCCCAAAGGATGTAGGCTTCTATACATGAAGTCTCCATTAAGGACACTAATTGGTCCAACTTGAAGTCTGTGCTTTTTGCTAGAAAGACCACCTTGTGGGGTAAGGGTCTACTGTAATGAGCCGGGTGTGGGGGCAGTGGCCATTTACTAGGGTGGGTTGGTAGCTGTATTATAGTTAGGATTAGTGAGTAACAGATTCCAATTACAGTAGTGGCAAGAATGAAGTCTAAGGAGCACTTCTGCTTCATAAAAGTTTTAGGGACTCAAGTTTATTTTGTTATGATGTAAGAAGTCTCAAGATCCATTTCAAGATGACCTCATACTCTAATGTTGCTGCTCCAGCTCCTACTTTCATATTTATATTCCAGTTATCAGGAAAGAAAGTCCATAGATATAAAGGCAATGGACTTTTTGTTAAAAGTCTTTTCAAGAGGATTTCAGAAGGTGTCTCATGAAGTTTTATTTCATCTACCAAAACATAGAGGACCATTGAAAGAAAGAGTGGGAAACACAGTGTTTATTTGATTGGCTATGAATTCACTGTGTTATTATGAAAGTAGGGGAAAACATATGTTGGGGAACAACGAACAGCTCTTGCTACTGTAGGGTAGTATGACTGCTAGTTCCACCACCTCCTGGGAAGATAGTTGCAGATGTCTACTAGAAGTGGACATTCCAGCTAAAGCCTAAAGAAGGCTAGGAAAGCCCCCTCAATGAGTAATATTGTGAATTAATAGGCTTTCATTTCTCAGTCTCACAATGAATCTTGTCTTTTTTTATTATAAAACCTATTCACTTATGTAATCCACATTGGTCTACATAAGAAAGATTTTAAAATGAGAGTTGTCTACTGATAAGAAATTTAAAATATAAACAGTGTTATAATATTCTCTCATTTCTTGAACTAATAACTATCTTTCCAAAGTAGATCCAATTATTTTGAAACTTCATATTAATTTTAGTGTCTGATGCAATCATTAGCTTATCTGCAAATGAAATTGTAAGAATCTATCTTTGTTCTGATGAATGATTAGCAGGTACTTTTATGTTCAGTGTGGATTTTAAAAAACCTGATATTTCTTAAAAAAAAAAAAAGGTGGGTGGTGAAATGAACATTTGTCTAATGCCTGATTCAGACTTCTAATTGTGGAAGTGGATGTTTGTCATTTTTTAAAAATGGCCTGACATCCATCCTTTTGGTAATAGAATCCCAAATTTGACAGGGGGGATTCCTTGTCTTCTCTTTGTATAGAGTGTACTGCAGTTATTACTTGGGAGGTTGTAGCCCTTCTAACCATGAGACTAAGCTAGGTTTATGAGACTTCTCTCCCTTGAATTTGAATTTTGTGTCAAGCAAAATAATGACAGAAAACATCTGGAGTTCATTCTTTTGAGAAGAGATTATGGGGGACTGCCTGCTCCCTAGGTAATGAACAAATCTGGTTTCTGCCAATTCCTAAGCCTCATTTATCTAGCTTTTTTGCGGGGGGCAGGGGGGAGGGAGTCTTCTGCTATACGTTGAATTGTTTACAGATTTTTCTTAATTTATCCATAGCTGGTTTTGTTGCTTGCATCCAAACAATGGTAATAGACACTGCTGGACTATGTAGTTATGCTCAGCCTCTCTACCAAACTCTGGAGAAGAACCTCTGTGCTGAATTTATAAACATAACTTAAGGAAGAAAGCAGTATCTTATTCTCTTCTACTATAACCTTTTCCCACTGCTATGAAATTCCCTAGATGCTTAAGAGGGGAAGAATGTATCACTCCAAGTTCCTTATGCCAATTTGTAAATGGCGCTTGGTCTCTTGTCTTAATCTTCATACAATTTAGTTTGGAGTTTCACTATCAGTTCTCAGCCACTTTTTTCCTTTTTTTCTGTTTTAATCATGATATAGAAAAAATAATATCTTTCAGCTTCATATAAGTATGTTGAAAAGCATTTAATGAGCTACCATTTCCTCAGGTTCAAATGAATCAGTAATGAAGCAGTCTAGTCCACCAAATCTAATTACATTTAATTCATCAGTGCTCTTATTTTAAATTTTTTTCATTCATGTAGATTGTATAATTATAAGAACTGTCTTTCTATGCAGTGTTTTGGATACATCTTTATTACAGTCCACAAATAATTGAAAAATAGGAAACAAAAGGTAAAATAAGTCATTGGGTAGCCATTATGATATAAAAAAGGTTTATTTGGGGATTTTCTGAACTCAGACCCATCCATCAACAAGGAAGTTTTTTTGTTTGTTTGTTTTTGAGACAGAGTCTTGCTCTGTTACCAGGCTGGAGTGCGGTGGGGCAATCTCGGCTCACTGCAACCTCCGCCTCCCAGGTTCAAGCGATTCCGCTGTCTCAGCCTCCTAAGTAGCTGGGACTACGGGTGTACATTACCACGCCTGGCTAATTTTTTTGTATTTTAGTAGAGATGGGGTTTCACCATGTTGGCTAGGATGGTCTCGGTCTCCTGACCTCATGGTCCACCCACCTCGGCCTCCCAAAGATCTGGGATTACAGGCGTGAGCCACCGTACCTGGTCAACAAGTAAGTTTTATATGAGGAATGTGGAAATTCAGCTCTGCAGGGAAGGTGGGGAGAAGGTATTTAAGAGAAATGTAAAACTGGTATTTATCCCCATGGAATCTTGCAGTCACATTAAAGAGAGTAAAAATTAAGTGTTCCTAGGCGTTGACCATATTCCCCCCAACCCCCTGCTTAAATAAAAAGAAGACTTAGTCAAATTTAGCCAAACACTTTGGCTTGGCTTTTTAAAAAGTTGTTGACTTAGTGTCTATATGTGTTGCTATTATTTGTTTTTTGTTTAGCTTTATTTAATCTTTGACACATATTGGCTTGAAAGTCTGTTCATTTCACCCTCTCCCCATACTGCATACAGTAGATATGCCCTCCATGGAGCTAGATGTCATAGTGCTAAAAGATGTATATGACTTCACCAAATCTTAAAAGGATCCACTGACTTTGAGATGCATGTTGGCATCATGGGGTTACGTGATAACATTTCAAAGTGTAACTTAAAGGAATAAACTTTTACAAGTTTATTTACACCATATTTTTCCATATCATATGTTAAGATCATTCATAATAATCTTTTCACAGTTTAACCCCCTCTGATCATCCTAACAGTAGCCATTTCATTATAAGGGGTGAGATCTTTGATTAGACAATAAGAGAAGTAGAAGAGCAAGTCAACAATTTAAACTCTGTCTTCACTTCAGAGTTGTCTTCAAGGTTTTAACAAGGCATCTTATCCTTTTTACATGTGCCCTTCAAATACGAAAGAGCACCAATTAACCAGGACTTGATAATCCTGTATTGATTAAGGTGTCCCTGTTAAAATGCTGCTCCGAGGCATACTGTCCTTCCTAACTGTCAGAAGCATTTGATAAGGTAGACACAAAAATCATCAGTCAGAATGAGTTCTCTTACTAGTAATAGAAAGCACAGCTCAAACCAGCTTATATATAATAAGCAATTTGCACAGAAATTTCATCAGTGGTGTAGGTTTGATGCAGAAGTTTATGATATCATCAGGACTTTGGATGATCCTATTTCCTGGGGGAGAAAAAGAACTTCCCTATCCCAAACCATTAAACAAAATCTCTGAGATTCACTGTTATTAGATCCAATTATTTCATGTGCTTGCCCCTGAACTAATAACTGGAGCAAGGGGAATTAGATCACCTTTCTGAAGCTTGAGTGGTTCTATGAGCCGGGCTATTTCATAACTGTGGAGACTAGGATGGATACTGGGAAAGAATCCCAATATTTGTGGTGTTTAGATTATATCAAGACTACATCACGTCATCTCAACTCTAACTATATAGTAATAGGCCAATCATAAAACCTACTTAAAAATCCTAGGATAAAATAGAACTGCAAGTTTTCACTGGATACCTTTAAACACAGGTGGTGGAGGCTTATAAGATTTTAGCAAGGTAAATTGATCAACATAGAAAATATTGTCCATGGGAACAAATGGATAAGGATTATTGGTGGTGGCAGAGATAATTAATAATCCCCAGTATTCTCTCTTCATTTTTAAAATAGAATATTCCAAGTTATAGTTGGTTATGGACACCGGGATGGAGGTTATACTTCCCAGGCTTCTTTGGCAATGAGGCATGACCTGTAACAGGTAGAATAAATGTTTTGGTGAGGGGTGGGAGTGAAGTGGGAAGTGAATAGAAATGATGTATACAATTTCTCTTTACTTTTTATTTTTCATAAGAAAGCTTATTGTCTTCTACTCTTTAATCTCTCCCTGGTAGCCGGGAAATGGTGGTAACAAATGAACAGCCATGGTCCCAGAGTTGAAAGCCAAGTGTTGAGGATGGCAGAGCCACCCAACAGGCTGAGGCTACTTATATTTGGATAGTTATATGTAATAAAAATAAACTTCTATTTTATTGAATTAATTTTTGGCTCTTGTTGTTATAGCACTTCACTCAAACCCTAAGTGATATACCAATTAAAAATGTAAGGCAGTGAAATGTTCATTGCTTTCATTTATCCTTCTGTCTGGGTATAGCTTGGCCCAGTTCTGTTTCAATAGCTTCCTTTCAAGTTTCCTTAGAGTATAGATTCTTCAGTAGCTGGGACTACCATTCCCTATTTCTTGGATCTGTTCACAATAAACAGAATGCAGACATGCCATTAAACCACTGCTCTCTGTGTTATGGCCACTTAAGTTCATGTTGGACATCTGATCTCTGCTAGACTGATCAACATTTTCTCCTGGAAATTAGAATTTGGACAAGAGAAAGGCAAAGGCTGTGAGTAGTTCTTTTTTTTATATCAATTGTTGAATATTTAATATTTATTATTATTATTATACTTTAAGTTCTAGGGTACATGTGCATAATGTGCAGGTTTGTTACATATGTATACTTGTGCCATGTTGGTGTGCTGCACCCATCAACTCATCATTTACATCAGGTATAACTCCCAATGCAATCCCTCCCGCCTCCCCCCTCCCCATGATAGGCCCCGGTGCTTGTTGAATCATTTTACTGGCAGTAAACCAGATGAAGACACAAGAACTCCACACTTGAGGTCTACAGAGTTTTACTTCTTCATGCTTTTCTTGAGGTCTGGTTGTTCAAATGTCTTCCTTACCTTTAGTAGTATATTCCTGTATATTCACACTGATGTACTTATTTTTTTATTTTTATTTTTGAGATGGAGTCTCGCTCTGTCACCCAGGCTGGACTGCAGTGGCGTGATCTCAGCTCACTGCAAGCTCTGCCTCCTGGGTTCACGCCATTCTCCTGCCTCAGTCTCCCGATGTACTTATTTTTTAATAAAGTTTTCATTTTGTAATGATTTTAGATTCATCAAAAAATTGCAAAGATAGCACAGAGTTTTCATATACCTCACACTCAGTTTGCTTGATTATTAACATATATTAGTATCACGCATTTATAATATTAGAAATAATGAAGCAATATTGAAACACTATTATTAACTAAAGTCAGTATTTTATTCAGATTTTCTTAGGTTTTGCCTAATATTCTTTTTCTGTTCCAGAATCCCATCCAGGACACCAGGTTATATTTGCTCATCAGCTTCCTTGTTTCTGACAGTTTCTCAGATGGTCCTTGTTTTTGATTACCTTGGCAGTCTTGAAGAGTACTGGCCAAATATTTTGTAGATTATCCCACAATTATTTCCTGATGTTTTTCTCATGGTTAGACTGAGCTTTACATGTTTTTGAAAGGAAGACCAGAAAAAGAAAGTATCCTTCTATCACATCATATCAAGATATATACTATCCAGGTGGCATATTTGTATCGATATTAATGTTAATGGCCTGGTTGAGATACCGTTTGTCAGATTTCTTAACTATAAATTTATACTTTTACCTCCTCCTTTTTATAACGTAATCTTTGGAAGGAAATCACTATGCACAGCCTACACTTATGACTTAGGGAGTTATGTTTCATTCATCTCCTTTAGAACTGAGTATCCACATATATTATTTGAAATTCTGCATGAGAGATTTTTCTCTTATTCTGCGTTTATGTACTTAACATTCATGTAAGTATGGGTTCATGGGTATTTACTTTATACTTTGGGTTATAATCCCATGAAACTTAATTTTGTTGCCCAAATTGTTCCTGTGGCTAATGGAACCTCTTTCAGTTGGCTTTTTTGTCCATTTGACATGTCCTCATTACTATGGACTGAACTTTGTAGTCCCCACCTCTGCAGTTCATAAGTTGAAACCCTGATCTTCAATGTGATGGTATTTGGAGATGTGGCCTTTGAGGTAATTAGGCTTAGATGAAGTCATGAGCATGGAGCCCTCATAAAGTGGTAGTGCCCTTATAAGTAAAGGCACCAGAGAGCTTGTTCTCCATCTCTCTCTACCCCTGTGAGGGCATAGTGAAAAGGTGGCCATCTTCAATTTGGAGAGCCCTCACCGGAACTCACAATGCTGGTACCCTGATCTCAGACTTCCAGCCTCCAGAACTGTAAGACATAAATTTCTGTTGTTTAAACCACCCAGTCCTTGGCATTTTGTTATGGCAGCCCAAGCAAATGAGTACATCTTGTTGTAGGGTTGTTTCTTTTTTGCTTTTGTTTTAAAGCACTTCCTTACTTTCTGGCACTGTAAGATATTTCAGGTTCATGTTGTACATTTCCTGCTCCAGTCCTAGAATCAACCATTCCTAGAATCAACCAAAGAACCCTTGTTCTTTTTTATTATTATTATTGAGGAATAGTATTAGAAGCCAACATTGGGTATTAGGTATGCTCATTGCTAATGGAGTGTCATTGCTTTCAGGCCCTCTAAGCTAACAGAGCAAGGAAATAGATGTATACTTAATAACCCTTATATATACTAACGTGCATATACACCTATCTATAAATATTTTTATATGCAATCATCTGGATCTATATTAAACAAAACTTAAGTTCATACTCATGTCTACACCTCAAACACACTGCCACATGAATTATTCTATCCTGTTTCCCTTGTTTATCTTTAAGTTCTCACTTGAACAGTGAAAAACATGGCTCTCTCATCTTCTGCACTTCATTTACTTAACTCCATTATACATGGATAGCAACATCAGAATTGTTAACCCATCTGCCTGTGGAAAATAACTTTATCAACTAGATGACAGTGCTTAATGTGAAGCTTATTTTGCCTTTTATAGACTTTGCTCGTTTCCAAAGTTCTTCATGTCATCACCTTTCTCTCCCAGGTGTTTTAACGAAGTTGCTCTATGTATTTGTAATGTAGTTAGATCACTTTTTCCCAATCTGCATTATTTCTGGGATTCTATAACATCTAATTTATTTTTTTAATATTGCTAAAGCCAGCTTGAGTTAATTTCTGTTATTTGTAGCCAATCCAACTTAAAACAAAAACATTTTACAGTAAAATCTATAAGGGCAGAACTTGCAAAGTGGGAAGGTCCACATCCAGCCCAAAAGATACCTTTGTGTAAATTAGAAAGAGAACTCCCAACTTAAGACAGTTTATTTCCTTCTGCCAGAAAATTGCCATAATACACTACAAATAGCAAAGACCATGACTTTGATGGTGTACCTTGCATGTTTTGCCTGACACGCCTGACGTTATGACATGACCCTGTTTCATTTATCAGACACTAAACAAAAAAGGGAGTGGACTTTTTTTAGCAACAATGTGCAATTTTTCCAGCCTAGACATGAAAGCAGTGCACATCTGAGGGCAATAGAGGAGACCTGTGATAAAAGCTACAGAAATGAAGATTCTGAGAAGTTCCACTGTCCCTGGCAGGGCTTTCAGAACAGTGAAGAGCAAAAACAATCAGACCAGGCCCTTAGGATTCCAGACCATGCCAAGAACCAAGGTAGAAGCTTGTATTAGAGGAGTTAGGACAAAAAGAGGGAAGGTGAAACCCAAGAATAAGTTCAAAGTAGCACTAACATGAAGGTTTAATGAAAGCTAGGCCTAGAGCACTTTAAATTTCCCATAAGAAAGCAATGTTAACTTATCTATTTCACTAATGTATCTTCTTCCATTTATACAATTTTTAAAATTACTTGCCAATATATTAAGAAACCAGTAGATTGCATTTGAAAATGCATATTTCTGTTTTTTGTCAAGCATTTGGAAGGTCTGTCCACATGGGCCTATATTGCCACTTGATAACAGGCTGGAACAGAATTGGGTCTCCCCCTTTGGAAGCCTATGGGCCCTCTGGTTTGTTAGCAACCCTATCATTCATGCTTCTTAGCTCTGAGTTTCTGAGTTTGCAGTCACTGCTTCAGAGTCTGCATCTGGGAGTTACCTAGCCTCAAGTATGAAAGTTTAAGGGTCTCAGAACCAAGGAATCCGGTAGATCACTATATCCGTATCCTGAGCTTGGCACTTTAAAGAAGAGCGTGAGAATGGTTGGATGAGGGTGAATTGTTGACTCTACATACTCTGTGGTTCTGAGTATTGCATTTTCATGACCATATACTTTATCACTAATTATACCTCAGTCTATTTGAATATCTACTATTTTCTAGCTTGTATAATTAAGCTAAAATATCTATACATTCTTATTTGTTTACTTTTTATGATAAACACATATCTTACAGGGATCCCACTGAGCTTGCAAGAAGTTCCATCTTGTTTTGGTTCCAAGTCCTTCCAGTTTTAGTCTTTGTGCTTTTGAATCATTCAACTATCATAATTGCCTTGATCCCACCAAATGCAGTAGGCATTTATTTTCTCCCTTTTTAGGCCTTCACTCAAATTCATTGATACAAAATATTGATCAATACAGAGAAATACCCACAGAGTGTGCTCAAAGATCTAGAACTCTCCAAGATGAAGAAGCTCTGTCACAAGGAACACCATTCTTATTGGCATCACTTTTCCCAGTAAGCTCATGATGGCCATGAGTAGCCCCACTTTCTATTCTAAGTACTCAAATCCATTGTTAATAACCTATTCTAAACTTTGGAAGGGGAACAATGCCAATTTAAACATTCGGTGCAAGCAGAATTTAATAATCTCTTTTTGAAAATCAAAATATTTGACTGTGTTAGTGTTATAATCCCTCTTTCAGGTTTCCATAATTTGAAGACTCAAATAACAATTTACTCACCTCATCTAAGAACTTATGTCTCTTGGATTTCATCTTGCAAGGAAAAAGCTAAATATCTTCTTATCTACATTGTATTTAATTTTAGTTATCGGTAAATTATGCTTCTTCTTACTCTTTCAATTTTGAAATTAAAGGATTTTAATCAGGATTTTAATGATTTTGCTTTCTCATATCAATATATTATCTTTCATAAGCAGTCTTAAAAATTCCTAAGTTTTTCAATGCAAAGGTTATTATTCACTTATCTTACAAAATAATTTCACGTGGATGTTTCATGAGAAAACATTTGACTTTGAATACTCCTTTTGGAGCACCAGCAGAATGGAAAAGGAAAAAATATGCAAGATATGTACTCCTTAATAATGAAAATGTTTAATCTGTGTTATTTCTTTATATGAACCAATGAAATCTGAGGAGTATTTGCTCACCCATGTATGCATCACCATGGTTCTTTCAATTTACCTTTTGATGCTATGCCTTGTATCTGCTTGGGGACTTATAAAACATTTCCTTAAATTTCAATTTAACAATATGTTGATTAATCAACAAATACCCTATCTAATATATTATCCTTAGTTCTTTTTACAGTCTTCCTGTCACTTGGTAAAATTCTCCACTCTGTTATAAAATTGATTAAAAATTGTGTGATTATTAATATTAACAATATACCAAGACTTTTGAATCTTGACTCAGTTTTTTTGTTTAACACACACACACAGATACACAGAGAAAGAGAAGGTCATGACAAACCCTCTTTTGGAGTTAGCTAGCTAAACAGAGGATCACTGCTATTTCTTCCTTTCAGTCCTGTACTACCTCCTACTGGCTATGAGGATATTAAAGTGGTGGTTATTAAACCTTTAAGGACCATTTGAGAATCTGATGGAGGCTATAAGAGTCAGAACAATGCACACAGATTAATCAGTATATCACATGTACATGGAGGGAGTAAGATTTGGGGACTTTTGGGCATGGTGGCAGGCGCCTGTAGTCCCAGCTACTCGGGAGGCTGAGGCAGGAGAATGGCATGAACTCTGGAGGCAGAGCTTGCAGTGAGCGGAGATCACGCCACTGCACTCCAGCTTGGGCGACAGAGCTAGACTCTGTCTCAAAAAAAAAAAAAAAAAAAAAAGATTTGGGGACTTTTAATATAGTGTTTGTGGACCCTAGATTCGATACTCTCACACAGAAGTTACAACCCAGGGTTTTTTGTTGTTACGTTTTTGGAGGTATTTTTCACTCTTCTGAGATTGCAGAACACACAGGTTATTTGATGGGTAAGTGTTTTTTCATCTTGCTTCTGCCTCAGCAGAACAGCAGTCTGCTTCTCCCAGTGGTTACCAGAAACAGTAACAGTGGTTAGTAATAACTGGTCTGAATGCAATCTTCTCTCTTCTTGAAAGGGTTTCTTTATGTGTAGAACAGAGATTCTTGTCTATTACGGCCTAAAGATCCTCTGTTTATCTGCAGTAGGTGGTAAGCGCCTATGAACTTTATTACTAACAACAATTTCTGCAAACCTTTGAAACTTTGATAAACAGAGAAGCAGATTTTCTTATGTTCTTCCTTTCAGTTTATGACGGCTTATATTCTGTTTATTTCACCTTCTAGGATTCCTCCCACTCCCTCTCCTCTCACCTTTTTCTGAATATTCATTTTGTGCAGTCTAGAATCTGTTTGTCTGCTCTGGTAAACAGAGTAGAGAGAAAACGTTCTCAAGACACCTTGCTTTCTAACAAGATCAGCAGGCACCTAAGGACAGACGCTTTTGTGTGCACCCATCAGGAATGCAGACAGGCTTCTCCCCAGAAGTCAGCAGAGGAATTTTCATAACTCTTCTATTTGCAGTCACAGTACCTTGTGACCTTCCCTGGGAAAACCCTCTACAAACATCACAACAAATTGCTTATTTGCTCGGCCTTTTGACACCTAGACCACTTGACCCTGTGTTGATTTACTCCCATTCCTGTTAGCTTGGGTTGATTCAATTAATCATTTGCAATTGGCACTCACAAGAATTAGATGTCTCTTCCTTTCCTTCAGTAAACCCGAAGAGACCCTTTACTTCTTTTGTAAAATCTTTTGTAGTTAGTGTCAAGCTGGACATTGAGTGATTTATTTTGGTTTGGGAAAAGATAAGGTTTGTACCTCAGCTTTGAGCATGATAAACAAGTACTTCCAGCCTGGTCAGGTACAGCAGTGGTAGTAGGTATGGTCTTTTCCCATTGAGTTTGAAACTTTACTCTGGAGATTTAAATGAATGGACCATGATCCCCAGTAATCACTCTTATCAGACATAGTGGATAAAGCATGAAGCTTTAAAAACAACTGCTGTCTTTTAAGTAGAAGGTTGTCGATTCTTTCTCATGGATGGTTAAGGCATTCATTAGACGAAGAATAAACAAGTTTAAAATTTACGTGTCTACCTTGGCTTTGATGTCAACTGTTGATTTTTGTAGCCTGAAAGGTAAAAATAATAAAAATCCCACATAAATGGATCAACAGGGGTCCTAAGTAAGATTCTTTAATATTAGAAAAATAATTTTTCTAACATTTAGCATTCTTTTTGGTTATCTTCCTAAAAGTGACTTTGGTCAAGTATAATATACTATTTGAGATAATGATAGGATTTCCACTTATAAATAGAAATGCCTCTCACTTTAAAAATGCCTGTTGGATTATTTCATTTTATTTCTCAGCTTCTGGGCTTTAAACATCCATAGCTTTGATGTATGGCAAATATAAAAACTAAATTTGCTGAGAAAGAAATTAAAATTGATTATAAATAATGTTTTTGCAGGCTCAGTATGTGGTTTTTCTTATTGATTTTACTACATGCAAAATTAAGTTATCCTGAATTACTTTTGTAATTATTAATAATAGTTGTCAGCATAATTATAAGGCCTTTCAACCAGACAAAGCATTCTGATTTCTCCTGTTAATTAAATACATGGAGAGTTAAGTAATTAGTATAAATCCAGGCAAGTAGAGCAACAACTAAAAGTATAGTTATTTATTGACCATTTGTTTTAAAAAAAGTCATTTTCTAAAGACCATTCAAACGAATGACATCTAGAAAATTATATGGACACACTTAGGCAGGATGCGGTGGCTCACGCCTGTAATCCCATTTGGGAGGCCAAGGCAGGCAGATCACGAGGTCAGGAGTTTGACACCAGCCTGACCAACATAATGAAACTCCGTCTCTACTAAAAATACAAAAAATCAGTTGGGTGTGGTGGCAGGTGCCTGTAATCCCAGCTACTTGAGAGGCTGAGGCAGGAGAATCGCTTGAACCCGGGAGGCGGAGGTTGCAGTGAGCTGACATTATGCCACTGCACTCCAGCCTGGGCGACACTGCGAGACTCTGTCTCAAAAAAAAAGAAAAAGAAAAAAATTATATGGACACACTTTTCTTGGAAAAGATAAAATTTACACTCTGGATTATATTAATAGCATTAAAAAGAAGTATAGACAAAAATTTGGACAAAACCGTTTAAAATGCTCGTTATTATAGGATTAAACTCTGAGTTGCAAAAGGACCCAATTAATCTGAACAGAAGATTTCTCTCCCGCCTCCTCCTTATTCTCTTCCTTCAATGAAATCCTTTTTACCTGTATGTTACTTTGTATTTTAGTAGTCTAGGAAGACCTGAAGCAAAGCTACTGAATATCCTAAAGAGAATCTAATCCAGATATAGAAACTGTTACAGATATCCTAGTGGGTACATGGCCGTATTTTGTGGGCGTACCAGATCTTTTTGGCTAGAAAAGCACATGAGTTCACAGTTAAGTCATAAAACTTAATGTGGGTAAAGTGCACATTTGATTCTTTTTTTGCAAGAGACAAGAATGTTTTTGTGAAAACTTTCTTATATCAGACAATCCCCCAGTTAACAGGTACGTAAAGAAATCTCTGTGTGCCTAGCTTTGTTAATAGCTATGCAAATACAGATCCATGATTTCTTATCTACAATTCTGAAATCTCGAATCTCGGAAAACTAAAAGCTTTCTTTTAAGTCATTTGGCTGCAAAACCTGACCTCTACTGAGCTGAGGTGACTTATACTCTTGGTAAAGCTATATTCGATTTGAATATTCATGCATTTCAATACAGAATATTAATGTGTTTGATTATTGGGTGCTACTTCAGACCTCACTGGAGGTATAAAATATGCAGCCTTTGCTGTGTATTATCTTTCTAAAATCTGAAAAATTCTGATTTCTGAAATATATGAAGCTTAAGAGTTTTAGTTAAGGGACTATGGACTTGTGCTACCACCATTGTAAATTATTTAGCAAAATACATACTGTAGAACTATTATTTTTGTTCCTACTTTTGTTATGTGGCTGATTTTGTGGTTAAAAATATTAAAAGGAAACCTTAAACCCAGTTATACAGGGATTAACTCATGTAATAACGAGAGGTGAAGCTGGCTGGGCTTCTGGGTAGGGTGGGGACTTGGAGAACTTTTCTGTCTAGCTAAAGGATTGTAAACACACCAATCAGCGTTCTGTGTCTCGCTAAAGGTTTATAAACGCACCATTAGCACTCTGTAAAAACGGGCCAATCAGCACTCTGTAAAATGGAACAATTAGCAGGATGTGGGTGGGGCCAAATAAGGGAATAAAAGCTGGCCACCCAGCCAGTAGCGGCAACCTGCAGGCCCCCTTCCATGTTGTGGAAGC
This sequence comes from Macaca nemestrina, assembly GCF_043159975.1. NCBI lineage: Eukaryota > Metazoa > Chordata > Mammalia > Primates > Cercopithecidae > Macaca > Macaca nemestrina. The sequence goes on from NC_092135.1 coordinate 108,690,331, forward strand.
TTTGTTCTTTCACTCTTCACAATAAATCTTGCTGCTCCTCACTCTTTGGGTCTGCACTACCTTTATGAGTTGTAACACTCACTGGGAACCTCTGCAGCTTCACTCCTGAAGTCAGCGAGACCACGAACCCACCGGAAGGAGGAAACAACTTCAGATGCACCACCTTAATTTAAGAGGTGTAACACTCATTGCGAAGGTCTGCCGGCTTCACTCCTGAAGTCAGTGAGACCATGAACCCACCGGAAGGAAGAAACTCCGGACACATCTGAACATCGGAAGGAACAAACTCTGGACCCATGGGAACATCGGAAGGAACAAACTCCGGACACGCCATCTTTAAGAACTGTAACACTCACCGTGAGGGTCTGTGGCTTTATGCTTGAAGTCAGCGAGACCGAGAACCCACCGGAAGGAACCGATTCCAGACACAATAATACAACAACCCTCTGAGGTATGATATTCCCATTATACAGATGAAGAAACTGAGTATCAGTGAGGTCAAGGAATTAGCCCAAGAGCTAGCCAACTAGTAAGTAATTGAGGCAGATTTTGATACCAGGCAGTCTGTTTCATGCTCTTAACTGTTTGCTGAAATGTAAACTCTTCAGAATTGTTTCTTTATGGACCTGAAAATACTCAGTTCATCAATTATGGTCTCAGTTTTTTAATGTTTCTGATGTAACTTAAATTCTTAGCTTTACCTAACCCTTAATACCAGTAAATCACTGATACATATGATGCTTGACAGTAAAAATGTGTTGAGCCATGTCCTGGTGGACTATGAGCAGTCATACATGATCACAAGTTCCAGTCCAACGTCTTAAACACAATTATTTTAAGGTGATTAATTAAAACCAGTCATTTTTATTAAATTATACAGTAGTATGATTTAATTTTTAAGTTTTATTTTGTTTAGAATCAATTTTATACACATAAATAAATGTGTACTCCTACCTTCATATTCTTTTAATCCCAAAAGTTAAAATATTATCCTTATCTTCTGTACCTTTTTTTAAACTTTGACTTTTTTGCATATAGTTTTATGTCAATAGCATGAAAGGTGGTATATTTAAAACATAATGGATAATTTCAAACATACATAAAAGTTGGCACCATAGGAAAGACATTATGAAGAACTTACGTCAACTTATCACCCAGCTTCAAAAATTAATAACTCTCAGGCAGTTTTTTGTCATCTGTACTTTCACCTTCTTTCTTTTTGTTCTATATTGTTTTGATGTGAATCTCAAACCTTATTATTGGATAGTTAATGACAAAAATGGGAGTCTTTAAGATGCTGGATTTGTTTGAAGTATATCATGCATAATGCTCCTCATTTTTTTTAAATCTGTAGTAGTATCCTACCATTTATCAAATACTATATATAGCAAGAGAACCAATAAATGCTAATACTGGTGGAGTGGCTACATACCGCAATATGTTTACTCAGTGCATGATCATTTTAAAAGTCAACTTTCTACATTACCATTGGTAATTGCCAGGTCAGAGTAGGTATTTGCTGCACTACTGGTATAGAACCCTCTACAGTAACATTAAAAATATATATTTACAATTGCTTATGCAAATGGCTAATATGGACACAAAACCTATGATTGAAGTTGATTCGTTTTGATCAATTAAATCAGTGGATAACAAGATAAGCTAAGTCATGATGTGGAAAACATTGATTTTTCATGGGTGCGTGGTCAGACTCACTGAATCCATATGTCTCAAAATAAAACAACATCTTTTGCTTTGTATAGAAATTAGCTGCTATTGCAAAAAATGAGTGGTGACTTTAGAAATTCGGACTGAAATAGCCACAAAGTCTGGGGGTAAGCTACCAGTGGTTATGGAAACACTGAAGAATTTTAGCACTGAATCCAGCTGAAATCAATGGAAATGCTATTGCTTACTTCAGATATCTAATGTTTATAAAGTGGGGAATAATTATTTAAGAATAAATAGCAGCCATGAAATCTTATATCTTCTAGAATTTTTCATTCAAATAATTTGACATGTTCATTAAAATAAAATTGGCAATAAAATTTTTGAGAGTGATGTTGATAATTTTGAATGCAGTTGAAAAATCTTTACACTAGAAGAATGCATGCATATTTAAGAGAGATATGCCTGACGAGAGAAAAAATGTATTTATTTATTTCAAGATGAGTTCTTGCTCGGTCACTCAAGCTGGAGTGCAGTGGCATGACTATAGTTCACTGCAGCCTTGAACTGCTGGGCTCAAATGACCCTTCTGCCTCAGCCACCCGAATAGCTGACAGCACTGTTTTAAATTTTTTTGTAGAGGTGAGGTCTCACTATGTGGACCAGGCTGGCCTTGAACTCCTAGCTTTAAGTGATCCTCTTGCCTCAGTCTCCCAAAGTGCTGGGATTATAGGTGTGAGCTACTGCGCCCAGGAGAAAAAAAATTATTCTCTGTTTATTACACTGCTAGTTTAACATGCTTTATTTTGTCGATTTTTATAACATTTTTGTTTGGTTTTAGGAAATTGATGCTTCTGATACGTATCTGTTATATTTTTAACTGTTTAATATTTTATTTGATTTAAATAGGTTTATATCAGAAATCTAACTCATACTGCTGAAATAACATTATAAGTTATTCACTTCCAGTACCTCAAATGGAGATACTCATCCAGGAATCAACTAAGTCTTAGATAAAGGGTTTTCTGCTTAGAGAGTTTGTGGTTCTGTATTTTACAAATCTGTTGGAAGCTTCTGTTATACTAAAGCCCAAAGAGGATCTCATGAAACGATAAAGAAACATGGTTTTCTGAAAAGATGAATAAGGAAGAGAAGAGAGGTTAGGTTACTGCCATAAAATGCTCAAAAAATTGCATTTCAGTGAATCATTAAGAATAGTAGGCAGTAGAGTCAATTCCAGTTCCTTTTTTTCTTCCATCCAAACAAGGAAATAGGTTTATCAGAATTATTACTAGATATCCTATTCCTACAACCTACTGTATAAGCATATCCTACAACTAAACATTGTAACATTTGTTACTACATACTTAGATTTATTTTTAAAATTTTTATAATATTCTATTTTAAAATAATTTCAAACTTACAGAAAATTGCAAGAAGTCGAATGACTATTTACTTCTTACCTAGACTTCCCAGTTGCTAACATTTACCACATTTGCTTTATCATTCTCTGAATATACACATGCACACACAATTATTTTTTCTGAACCTTATGGAGAGAGTAAATGCCCCTTTATCCTTAAATACTTCAACATATATTATCTAAGAACCCAAGGACACTCTTATACAACACAAAATAGTGACCCAACTCATTAACTTAATGTAGAGATGTCTAATCTACAGGGTTTATTCAAATTTTGCCAATTACTTTTAATGTCATTTATAGTCATATATGTGTGTATACATATATATATATTATCTAGTTGAGGATCTGAACCCAAATCACACATTGAGTTTGGTTATAATATCTCTTTATTCTGGAACTGTTTCTCAGTATTTTCTTTCTTTCATGACTTTGCCATTTTTTTAGTACAAGCTAATTTTGTGTAGAATTGCCATCAACTTCAGTTTTTCTGATATTTTCCACATGATTATGTTCCAGTTATGAAGAATTTAAAGACCCTTAGAATAATGAGGAATGAATGTTATTTAAGGGATATATATCTGTCAAAGACAGTATTTCAATTCTCTTTATTAAATTGCTACTTTCATATGCTTTAGTATTATGTCAGCTTTTGTATTAACTGGTTTTAGGTAATGTTTTTTAAAAACAGTATGAATAAGATCTAGTATTTGATAAAAGGGTGACTATAGTCAATAATAATTTAAAAGTATGTTTAAAAATAACAGTATAATTGAATTGTTTGTAACACAAAGGATAAATGCTTGAGGTGATGTATACTCATCCTGACGGATGTGATTACCTACTGTATACTTGTATAGAATATCACATATACTACATAAATATGTATACCTATTATGTACTCACAAAAATTAAAAATTGAAGGAACAAACAAAAACCCCAGATACCTCTTTTAATGTTTGATATTTTTATATGACTTTCTGGCAGGAGCGCCACAGATGTGATATATCCTCAGTGTGTCATATCAGAAGTCATATGATGTTGGTTTGTCCCCTTACTAGTGATCTCAACTTTAATCATTTGGTTGAGGTAGAGTTTGCCTGATTTCTCCCCTAGAAAGTAGTTTTTCACTCTTTGTAATTACTAAGTAATTTGTGAGAAGGTACTTTAGAATTGTGTAAATAGTTTGCTTTTCATCAAACCTTTAACCATCAGTTTTAGCATCCAATAAATATTTTTGCATAATTGACTCATTATCATGGGTGCTAATGCTAATTTTCTAACTTCCTCACTGTTTCTACATTTGTCAGTTGGATTCCATTATAAGGAAGAAATTTGATTTATGTCTATTTGTTTATTCATTTATTTATATCAGCCTAGATTCATGGATTCTTTTATTAAATCAAATCGAGGTAAGCGCATTCATTTAAGGGTGCAGTTTTAGGTTCACAGCAAATTGAGCGGAAAGTACAAAGAGTTTCCATATGCCTCTGTCCCCACACGTACATAGCCTCCTCTATAACATCACACATGAGAGTGGTACCGTTGCTACACTCCATGAACCTCCACTGATACATTATTATCACCCAAAGTCCGTAGTGTAAATTAGCGTTCACTCTTGGTGTTATGCCCAAAACACTGAAAGATCAAACATGTTTCTGAACAGTTAGAAACTAGCCTGGGCCCTGAGTTTAAATTTCTTTAACCTCCATATAAACTCTATCACCCCACCCCTTTGTAATGGATATTCCTAGGTAGAAAATCTTTCCTCGCTGTCCATCACGAGGAAGCTGAAGCCCCCTCTCTATTAAGTTCCCTTAATAAATGGTTTGGTTTCATCATCCTGGCATTTAGTGCTTCTTTCTTTAGAATTCCACCCAGCCTTTTCTTCAGACAGTTTGGGGTAGTCCTTCTTGGGAATTCTCCTTCTGCTTTAGGGGCAACTCCAGCTGCAGTTTCAGTAGGACAGAAGCTCACCATTAAGTATGATGTCAGCTGTAGGCTTTTGTCGACGATCTTGATTCAGTTGAGGAAGTCCCCCTCTCTAGTTTGCTGAGAGTTTTTTATTATGACTAGCTGTTACATTTTCTCAAATGTGATTTCTGCATCTTTTGCTATAACTTGCTGTAATCTTATGATTCTTTTCTTTAGCCTGTTGATATGATGGATTATACTAATTCATTTTTAATATAAAAAAACTGCAGGCTTTATTTTTTAAAAGAAAAAAAGAGTATTTTACTTTATGTAAACCATGTTGCTTTTGCCCCTTATATCAAAGGGAATAAAGAAAAATTTGTAGTTTAAATTGCTGCTTTTACATGAATGCTGAAAAGTCTTGTAAGAAAGCACAGCAGTCTCTTGGTGTTCTTGAGGAATTGGTTCTAGGACTCTGTATAGATTAAAAAAAAAAAAAGTCCCCGATATAAAATGCCATAGTATTTACATATAAATTGTGCATATTCTCCTGTCTCCTTTTTTTCTTTTTTTTTTTTGGACAGAGTCTTGCTCTGTCACCCAGGCTGGAGTGCGGTGGCTTAATCTCGGCTCACTGCAACCTCTGCCTCTTGGCTCGTTCAAGCGATCCCAAAGTGCTGGGATTACAGGTCTGAACCACCGCAGCTGGCTTCTCCTGCATACTTTAAATCATCTCTAGATTACTTATGATATGTAATATGATGTAAATGCTATTAAAATACTTGTTTTACTGTATTGTTTAGAAGATAAGGGCAAGGACAAAAGTCTGTACATGTTCAGTATATACACAATTTTTCATATATATTTATATTCTTTAATTGCAATGTTTATGTTAGGACATTAATTCATTTTAAAATTTGATTCAGATTTGCATACCTGGGACAAAATCTTACTTGGACATGTCATGGTGTATAATTCTTTTTATACATCATTGGATTCAGTTTGCTAGTATTTTGGTGAGGATTGTTTCTATTCATGGGAGAGATTGGCTCTAGTTTTCTTACAACGTCTTTGTTAAGTTTTGGTATTAGGGTAATGCTGGTCTCTTAGAATGAGTTAGAAAGTATTGCTTCTGCTTCCATCTTCTGGAATAGTTTATAGAGAATTGGAATAATTTCTTCCTCAAATGTTTGGTTCCTTTTTTATGAAAGTTTCAGATCTGTAACTAAATACATTAAATCTTCATCATAAGTTACTTTGCTAGTTTCTTTGGTATCTCTTATTTGAATGAAGTTCATTGTCTAGTAGATAACTCAAAAAGAACTCATAGTTACATAGCTGCTTAAATTCTTGCTTTTTAAAATTTGTTTTCCTTTTTTATTGACACTTAAGAGATTGGATTGCTTGGTTGGATTAAAACAATCCCTTTGTTCATATCTGCTTTTCTTGAGTTTTTTTTTTTTTTTTTAAAGATACCCCACTATTGCTTTACTTTGTGGGTTGCTTTGGATAATTTCCTGACACTCTACTTGTACATTATTTGATCTTTGTGCCTAGAGGTTTATGCTGAGAAGATATTTTTTCTTTAAATTCTAACAGTTTTACTATGATATATCTAGGCATTCATAAATCTGGGTCAATTTGTCTAGGTGCTAATTAGGCCCTGTCAATTAATAAATTTAGATCTTTTATTTCCAGAATAGTTCCTTGTGCTAAGGTTAAAGGTTGTTTTGTCTTTGTTTCTGTTTTCCTTTTTCAAGGACTCAAATTGTACAAATATTAGATTGTTTTGAATACTTTCATAGCCATTTTTTCTGACTTTTTGTACAACTTTTTCTTATTTTTAATCTGCTAGTTGTGTTTCTTTAATGCTATTATATTGCATTCAAATTTAATTTTCTTTGGCAATTTCTAATTTTTTCCTTCTTGATATAATTTTGTCCTTTTTTTATCTTTCCTGAATCTAATAAACTTATTTGGTTTTTAATTTTTAAAATTATTTAAGGTGATTTTTAAATGTTTGTTTGTTATTGAATTTTAAGAGTTTTAAAAATATATATTCTAGATATTAGATCCTTTTTAGACATATTATTTGCAAATGTTTTCACCCATTATGTAGGTATCCTTCCCCTTCCTTGAATATGTTCTTTGAATGCAGCAATGTTTTTAGTTTTGAGGAATAAGTTTTCTTTTGTTATGCTTTTTGAGGAGTAAGAGTTTTCTTTTGTTGCTCATGCTTTTAGTGTCATACCTAAGAATCCATTGCCAAATCCAAGGTCATGGAGATTTATTCCTATGCTTTCTTCTAACATCTTTATAGTTTTAGCACTCATATTTAAGTTATTTATCCATTATGAGTTTATTATTTTGTATATGGTATGAGGTAGGAGTCCAACTTCATTCTTTTGCATATGGGTACCTATAATGCATAATTTGTTAAAGTGACTATTCATGAATGCGTCATTTATTATCGCTATGGCATGCATTACTTAGGTGACTATTCTTCCTTCACTGAGTGACTGTGGCACCCTTTGTCATAGAAGTACAGGTTTCTCAATTCTATTCCATTGGTCTATATGCTTATCTGTATGGTAGTACCACATGATTTCAGTTACTGTAGCTTAGTAGTCAGATTTAAAGTAGAGAAGTATCAATGGTCCAGTTTTTTTCTTCCTTTTCAGTATAGTTTTGCCTTTTTAAGAAAATACCAATCCCTCTTAAGTTCTTCCAAAAAGAGAAAGAAAAAAACAGGAAAACAAAACTCTGTCAGTCTTTGCAGACTGGCTCTCCAACACTTGGCTGGTTTATGTACATCTCTGCCTAGACCTTAACTTACTGCTCACCCTGAGTAGCTAGAGGTGAAAGCTTAGGGTCTTCTAAAGTCTTTTCTGCACGTGTGCTTTGCCTTGCATATGCACATGACTTCCTAAATTTCTCAGTATACAGGAGTGCTTCTGAATTTCCTAATAACCCAAAGGAATGTTCTCACCAACTTTTCCTCCCAGGATTGCCATGTCCTTTTTTTGACACAATTATTCACTTCCCATGCAATGACTTTTAGGAATACCCTCTGCATACCTGCTTTACTGCCTGAGTGTACTCTGCTTTAGGTAAAACAAAAGCAAATGTTTTGAGTCAGCTCCTAAGGTAGCCCCCAGGCAAGTTAGCATAGACAAACACAATTCTTCAAGAATAAGATCTGCTGTGCTGTCCCCAGAATCAGGGACCAGTGTCCCACAGTATGAATGTGGGCTGCCCTCTCAAGACAACCACTGGGCTGGGAAGTTAGGTGGGGCTAGGGCAAGTAACAATGCCACAAAGCTTTTCTACAATTTCTAAGTTGTGTCCTCCTTGATTCAGGGTTTCCTTGGTTCCTGTAAGTCTTTGAATTTTTCCAGAATTATTATAAAGTTGATTTTCAAAGTTATCCTTGATTTTTCAGAAATTCTGTGGATGGACAGGTCCTTGGAGCTACCTACACTGCCATTTTTGTTGAAGTCATTCTGTGTGTGATTTTTTTACATCACATCTCTATGGTCAATGCTTGGATGTACCTGGACTATTTTTGTTTTTATTTTGTTTCTTTTTAATCTATCTTTTCTTCTTAGTTTGGGACTTTCTATTTGTGGGAACATATTTTTTTTCTCAATCCCCTCTTCTCTTTTTTATACACTTTCCAAATCCCACATAGTCTCTGCAAAAGGTTGTAGCAGGAGCTATAGAAATAGTTCCCATAGTAATTGGTACATATTTTTCTACTTTGAGGTAAATGAAGATTGTTGCATTTTTTGTTTTTAAGCTTTTCTGAAAAGATAAAAATTTTATTTTTTATCTAAATTATGTAATATTTCTATATAATTATGTATTTTTAATCTAAATTATATAATCTAAATTATACATTTTATTTTATAATTATTTTTCTTTTTGTTTATCTGTATAATTTTTGGATGATACCTGGAGATTTAAATTTAGACAGCTATCATTATCTTAACCAGAAATCCTTTTACTACATTTTATTTCGTTTCTTTTGTCTGTTATTGTCTTTTTTTAAAAAAAAAAATTGTGACAGGACCTGTCACCTAGGCTGTACTGCAGTGGCACAATCATTGTTCACTTAACCTTGAACTTCTGAGCTCAAGCAATTCTCTTGCCTCAGCCTCCTCTCGCCTCTTGCCTCAGTAACTAGCACCACAGTTGTGTACCATCATGCCTGGCAATTGTCTTTTCAATTTATTTACTTTTTGTAGAGACAAGGTCTTGCTATATTGCCCAGGCTGGTCTCTAACTCCTGGTCAAACTCCTGGCCGCAAGTGATCCTCCCACCTTGGCCTTCCAAAGTGCTGCAGTTACAGGTGTGAGCTACCACACTTGGCCTGCTATTATCATTTTTATTCATATTTATATATTATTGATCATTTTTTAAGAGATGTTATTTACTGAGTATATCTTGTCGAGCTCTACACTCTGTTTAGTGTTCGAAATGTGAAGAGACTTGCAATGATCAGTGTTCTCAAGGACTTGTATTCTAAGCAAGAGATAAACAGTGAATTTAATATAATGCGATCCTTGCTCTCATCGGTTACCACACTCTATTAAAGAGTCAGTGTATATAATGTATATGTGTATTATCCCCATAGTCTTAAGAGATATCGTCTGTTGACAAATGGGAAACTCAAAAGCTATTCTGTGTAATTCAACAAGAAGATGTATATCTTCTAACATTATGGAGTGGCAACAGCTACAGTCAGAAAGAAGTTACCATCTAAAACAAAAAATACAAGGGAAAGGATGGTTTGCTTTCATATCTCTAAATCTTCAGGTTTTTATATTGTAATTAATTTATAAACATTGTTAAGTATCTACTCTGAGTAGGGCCTTATTATGGGTTGGTCATCTATCAAAGAATAATAAAAGATAAATAAGACCAAATCATTACCTTCCAGATATCTAGAACAAGTCTGTGGAGACAAACACATACATGAGTTATTTAAAAACAAGATGAGACTTGTGACAAGTGCTATAATAATGCTAAATCTGAAGCATGGGCAAACGCTCTGTAAGAAGGTCAGGTGTTGGGTACCTATCTAGAGTTCTAGAAGCAGAGGGGCATTTTTGAAAGCTTTAGGAAATGTTTCCATTGGGAAAATATTAATTCCTTTGCGTATTGAGACTTTGACATAAATACTGTTAAGTCTTGCCAGCCTTTTTATTAGAGTAGACTTTTCAAGTCTGAAGTGAAACAATAAATATCAGGGACAGCTACAGGCAGGATACAAGAAGGGACAATAAAACTGACTTCACTAGTCAAGCCTCTAAATATTTCTAAGTTAGGATGCTGACCAAACTTTTGATTGGATTGCATTCTGTAATTGTTGCACTTGTGAAATAATTAAATGATGTGTTCTTTGCTTTTATAAAAGGAGGGTGGGCACATAGAAGCCTAGAAGCTGTAACTTATGGGTATGTCAAATCAAGATTTATCTGTAGATAAAAAATAGCTGGTTTGGCAACAAGAATTTTTAACTGTTGAATCTGTTATGATTCTGGATTTAATTAGTTGTTTTTTGCTTATTTAAAACAGATTGATGATGTTGACTTGAAGCAGTTTGTGATTATGACATAATTGCTTATGTAGGATTTTTCCTGATATTTTACTTCCTAGAATGGTTCTGCCTGGCAGAGCACTGTGTGTTTACTGAATTGAAATAAGCCCACCCCAGTTCTGTTGCATGTGTGAGGTAAGATTGCTCAATTAGTTTTATACTAGGAATTGATTTATTTTCTATATTGTTTTTCATAAGCTGAATCATAGTTCAGTTTTGTTTCTGAACATCTGCAGTTTGTAGCACTCTGCTCCCATCAGTTAAGGAAGGCTGTATAATATTAAACTAATTTTGTGTACCATTTGAACCAGGAATTACAAGCTAGTGGGCCATAGGTCTGAAGATAGAGCACATGAGCTTTCCATCACATGTGCATCCTGCCACACCCACACAGCTTTAAATGTTAAAACATTTGTTAGTGACATTTTAAAATCACATGAAATTTGGATTTCTGGCGTATCTTGAAAATCTAAAGCATCTGACAATGCTACACCCAAGTTCCTACATGCCAAATCTCAACTAGAATGAAGAGATTCTACAATCCCACTTTACATTGACTGCATTCTACAATTTTACATTTCTGCCTTCTCTATTACTTTATGCTTTTCTACTTTACTGCATGGCCACTGCAGAAATTTGGGCCTACATAAAAGCATATTGAACTCACATTTCAAATTCCCAAATTACCAAACTTAAAGTTCTCCTTCCTTCCTTTATTTTTATAGGCCATATATACCGCAATAGTAATAACATAAAATAAGTCCCATTGAGGTCAGACACAATTTAAAGAAATCATTTGGATGTTTTAGCAAGACCTTGGGAGTGGCCATATGTGTTCATGTCTCAGTCAGTTTGTGCTTCTATACCAAATTACTATATTCTGGGTTGTTGGGAGAAAAGCTGAGTGTTGGGAGAAGCTGAGGCAGGGCTTGCATGTCTGACATAATGTAAAAGAGTCTTGGAACATGTCTGGGGTCCAGGGTCTAAAACCCCTTGTGGCCTTCGGAATGCCAAGCCCTGTGCTCGAGTGTGGGAGGCTACCCTGAGGCACCATAATCTAAGCCCAGGGCGTAAAACCCCTCGTGGCTTGGATAGAATCCAGGGCTCCTGGCTCTGGAATGTGACTAGACTTGCTGGCTCCTTGCTTTCCCAGGATCGATTGTATCTTGAGTTAAAAGAACCTGCTCTCCATTATGTAAAGTAGCAGAGGAAATGCTAAACCATCACAGCTGTAAATCATGTGCTTAACGCAACGTGCCCTTTCGACCCCTGCATTCTCACCACCTGTTTCTTTGTTGGATTACCAATATATAGGGTGGACTCCCAGAGCTCAGGGCCTTCGCAGCCTCCATACACTAGCGATGGCCCCCTGGACCCACTTTCTCTCTCAAACTGTCTTTTCTCATTCCTTTGACTCCGCCAGACTTTGTCACCCCCGCGACCTGTTATTGGGTCTGATCACCCCAATACTGGGTGGCCTAAACAATTGAAATGTATTCCTAAAGCTCTGGAGGCTGAGGAGTCTGAAGAAATGAGACTTATAAATATTTAGTAATATATATGTTTAGTGAAAAAAAAGAGAAATAATAAAATTTCAGAATAGATGGAAAACAATCATTTTTTATTTATCTTGAATTTAGATTTGAATGTTTGCCAACATATAAATACTTTTGTAGTCAATAAAGTATCTATTATATATCTATTTAAAAATCACTTGATAGATACAAAGATCTTACCAGTAACTTACTGTCACTCAATTATTTTTCATTGTCATTGTTAAAATTTAATGAGGTAATATCTTGATGGAATTCTGGTCAGGAAAATGTACCACCTACATTTTAGTTTCACAGAGTTGGGAATGATGACAGAGTCAGGAACCCATGATGGGCTTTTTTCCCCCAACAAATTTATAGCCAGAGCAAGGAAAGAAGATTTATAGTCTTTTACTTCCAAGTGAAAACTTTTTTTTTTTCTTCTTCAAAGCTATTCATGTAGGTCAAATTTAAGAATAATAGTTTGGGAGAAAAAATATAGCACAAAAAGTTGATATTCTTTAAAAATTGTACTTTTCTTTTTAAATTTTTTTTTATTATATTTATCAAGAGCAAAAAGTAAGATAAATGAAGTCTTCATCTTCTAACATTGCACCATAGTATATTAATCTTAAAATTCTTCTGTGGTTATTATGCAACTTCCCTCTCCCTTTTTCTCCCTCTGTCTACCAAGTCAGTTTTATTAGTAACTTTAACATGTTTTTGTTAGCTTTTAGTTATTAGAATATTATCAGTAATATATTTATAATGACCATTGTAATATTAATGTTTAATATATTTTGAGAAACCATTGTAAAATTCTTTTTGGACACTCAACAGATATTTATTGAACAGTTACTATATGTAGGTCATGTACTTGGCTAGGAGCTAGACTTAAGTGGTTAATAATCTGGATATATTTCTAGAGCATGGTAAAAATCCCAGGACTACAGAATTCCTTAATGTATGAATTTGGACAAATTACTGAAATTCTCTCACCCTCAGTTTCTTTATGTATATAAAGATAGTTTATACTATCTCAAAATGGAAAAACCCTAGGTCAGCCAGGGTTCTCTAGAGAATTCATTGATGGGCCATGGTTCACTTTTTGTGATTCAGGTAAGACTTTAGTTCACTGGACCTAGAACGTTTCCACTTACACAGATGAAGTAAGAATTTAGTTGACTGCTCAACTATTTTATATCTAGGAACACTGTGATCAACTAGCCATAGTTTTCTGTAAGTTGGACTATTTTGATTATTGCTTTGACTCTGCTGTCCCTTGTGGTAATCATGCCCATCATGCCTTTAGCAATCAAGTGTTGCATCTTAGCCCCTGCCACTTCCAGATCCAATGATTCCCCACTGCATTTAGGTTTCCAATTCAGTGGCAGCAGTCCCCACTGTACTTTCTGACCTATAGAGAAGAGTAACTACAGAACTCTTCAAGGATGCCAGGCTTCCCTCACAAAGTGATTTCTCAGTCATGGTTATCACGTGGTTAAAGATGTGCCCTCTGGACCCTTTCAGGGTAGGTGAGCAGGTCTTAAGTGATAAATGCACTCTAACATTACAATCTCCCTCGGCTTTTGGAGCCGTTCCTCTACAGAAGATGGAGGCACTTATCAGGGCTGGTAGGTCCAGGACAGGTTGGAAATTCTGGCAAGCATTGACATTGCAGTCATGATTCCAAGGGCAATTGGGAGCACAATTCCTTCCTTTTCAGTGAACCTCAACCTTTTCTCTTAAAGTTTTCAACTGATTGGATGAGGCTCTCCCACATTATAAAGGGTCATCTACTTTAAAAGTCTACTGACTTAAATATTCATTACAACTAAAAAAAAAAAAAAATCTCAGCAGCAACATGTGGATCAGTATATGACCACATAATGGCACAGTAGCCTAGCTGACCTGACACACAAATTAAACCATCACAGGTAAGCCTAAAGACTGGCACAGGGTAGCTATGACTGTTGCCCAGAAGGTTCTCTTTTCTCTACTAATTGAAGCACCATGTCTTACTCCCACTCTTATGGTTGGATTGCAGTTAATTGACTCTTAGCTCTAAGAATAGACATAGTCACCAGATTTGTCCAGTCCTTGCACATCCTTGGCCTCACTAATTTGTTTAAGATGGGCATATGACCTAGTCAGAGTTAGAATGACAGCGAGGGGGAAAAAAAACACTTTTTTTTTTTTTTTTCTGGTGGGCCTGCTTAGAGAATTGAAGGAGGGCTGAGGGCTATTGGCAGATACGTTTGTACCTGACAAGATGAGCCTATCTGAGAATGGACACGACAGAGGAAGAATTACAACTGAGAGATAGAGTGCGAGAAGGTCCTGATAATATTTCCTAACATTTCCTGGCAGCACAGTTTTCACTCATCTCCATGTCTTAAGCCCTTAAGCCAATATATTAATATATATTTTCAGACTTAGCTAGTGGTATTTATGTCCTAAATAGTACTAGTATTAAAATCTCCTTTCACTCCACTGCCAGGGCATTTGGTATCTGGTATCACATATTAAGGCAGGATATTGGAGGCAGAAGGAGCAGTCTGCCCAGGATGCATTGTCTGTAGAGAATATAAAAACAATAATAACACAGGCTAAATCTCGGTCTGTTTTATTACCACCACCGATGGCAATTCTAAATAACATCAATAATAAACCCTGTTTCCTAAAAATACATTTTGTTGATCTAACTTGTAAACATTTGCTCTAGTTACTTGTGAGTTTTAGTAATACATGTGTAACTACCACTAAATCAAGACATGCTGATGCAGATACACATGTTAATTTAAAGAAGAAACTAAAGAGATTTTCTCTAGAATCAGATTCAGCAGGGTCTGATTTGTAAATGTTCACTCTAGCCACTCTATTTTAGTATTTTAATGTTAAGCACAATTAAGACTCCAGAATGAGAGATTCGAAGTAACTCAATGCTTTTTGTCTTTACAATCATTGTGCTCTCATAGTTTATTTCAAATCTATTGCTTAAATGCAGGAATATGTTGTGCTGTGTGAGTCCAGGACAAGAACCGTGCTCAATGTAACTTTTCTGACCCATTACAAATATACCGGGAGGTGTCCAAGTTAACTTTCATGTTATATGGAAAGATATGATGCTTACTGAAGGATTTATTACTATGGCTAATTGAAAGGTTATTGGTGAAAATAATTTTGTCATACAGAACAGAGGTGTGTTGAAAAATGATCTGCCTCAGGTATTGGATATTCTAGTTATAGCACTCCTGTATGGATCACCCATTTGGCACTTACCACATACTCTTTTATATTGTAATGAATTGTAAGAGCCCTGAGGACAGGAAGGAGGTTTATAATTGTCATTATCTTTTTGGCTACCCAGGACAAGGTGAGACCTTGTAAGTATAATAGTTGTGTTTGAATATGTATGTGAGACTCATGAAAGTGTGTGTTTGGTGAAAGCATTAATATTTAATGAATATAGGGATGCTCTGTCTATGGAGTAGCCATTCTTTGATTCCTCTACTTTCTAAATAAACTTGCTTTCACTTAAAAAAATATTTAATGTGCACAAATTATGTCCCAGATGCTTTACAAATTAAAGGACAAAACGTAACACTGGCCAGTTTGGGCACTTAGTCATAGACTACCAGGATAGACAGATGGGTTTGGGCTGTCAACCTGTATTGTGCAACCGTCTATGGATGTGTTTAAGTCCCCAGGTGGCTAGGCTTATACTAGATGATGCTACCTCTTCATGGACCAGGGATGGATTCAGAATTCAAGGTGTGAATTATCAGATTCCCTTTCTCTAAAGAACTGATGTATTCTTAAGAAACACAGAGGCTGCATCAGATTTTGTCAAGCTGGGAGACAGAGAAGCTTGGTGAATTAGGCATTCCCCATTGTCACTATGGCAGTCCAAAACTGGTCATAAGCCAATTTTTGGAGAAGCAAAAATTGTAAGCCTCTCAGAAACAGTTGGCAGACAGCAGAATGGATCACATATTCTGCAGAGCAGAAGAAAAAGAAAAGAGCAAGAAAAAAATGTCTCAACTCCTGTGACAGTTGGGCATACTTCAGGCACTTGGGATCTGTGCATTTCTTCTGATTCCTAGGTTGGTGGTGCAAAAGTAATTGCAGTTTTTGCCATTATTTGTCACTGACCTAATAATAAATTCACTTTTACCTAATTCAGTGAGATTGGGTTTCTGCTCCTGGCTTAGATCACTTCCTTGTCATTTTCCTGATTTTTTTTTGTGTGTAGATTTTTTTGTGTGTGTAGATTTTATTTATCTTTTAGGGGAAAACTGCAAGTTTTAGGAGAGTTAGTTCTTGCCTTAGGTTCTTTGTGGGCTCTGCAGTACTCTGTACTTAGAAGACTCTGAAAAAGCATTTCAGGATAAATACTAACATGTTACTTATACTCTTACTTCTCTTGTGATGAAATTATTTCTTCATACTGAGCGTGCCAAGCTTTTAAAATTCACTGGGTAAAGCTTTTCTTTGAAACTGGCAAATCTATGACCACAATTTTCGTACACACGTGCACACACACAATATTTTGAATATAATTTTATGAATTTTGCAGAACCCAGGAAAACTAATAATGAACCCTAGTAGCCCAAATTAGAAATCTCAATTTAAATCATAACTACATTTCTCTAAACATGTTGACATTACTATATTAAAAATTCCCTATGGGAACTTTCTATTTAATGAAATCCAATGGCAATTTGATGTGAAGATTAAAAACATCTCCCTAAAACACAAAAATGTTTTTAAGTTTATCTTCTATAATTCTGAATTTTAACGTATGTGATCTGATACCATATGATAGAATTCTAAGCATGTGTCAGAGTTAAATTGTTTATATTTTCTTGGTTATAAAACTACCATACCATATGTCTAGTCCACAGAATGTAGCAATATCAGCTTTTCATATGAGGGGGAAATAATCCACTTATAGAGAAGAGTTTTTAAATTTAATATTATATAATTAAACTTCATCCTCACATAGACATCTCAAATTAAGACTGTTTACATGCTCTTCAATTAGATGCAATTAAGAAGCCCTCTCAAAGCATTTAGGTCCAGAGGGAGCTTTGGCTGCACTGATAGAGTGACTCTTAACATACAGGAAGTTGCCTTGGTATTAGTGGAGGAGTTTCCCTTTGGAAGATGTGACAGGTACACTTATGCTTTTATCACATGAGGAAACAGATGCTGAGAATCTTCATTAGAGAAAGCAGGTCCAAAAGTTCTGTTTGACAGTTCTGGGCAGCCAGCCTTCTCTGCCCTGCCATTATCCTTCCAACCCCTTCCTCGTTGTATGTAGCAGCCAAAGTGATACCGAAGCCAGATTGTGTTGTTCTCTTGTTCCAACTCTGTCAAGGTCACCCCACCTCACTGAGTAAATCCAGGTTGGGCCTGGGTGCTGTGCAGGATGACGGTCCTCCATCCTGACCCGCTCCAGCCTTGGTTGCCCTTGCCTCAGCTCTATCCTTTAATCTCCTTATTCAGGATCACTTGCCTTCAGACACAGGTCTGTTGTCTCCCCTGGATAGGCCCTCAGCTTATTCCCTCATCTCTGCTAAGCATTTACTCACATGCCTCCTTTCCTGTGGGTCCTCTGCTTGTTTACCTTCCTTATCCTTTCTTGCCCCCTTCCTTCCTTGACTGTTCCCTACCTCACTTCTGTGCTTTTTCTTTTTCTTTTCTTCTTTTTTTTTGCTACAGTACTGATTACCATCTGACATATATTTTATGTAGACAATGTATTCTGTTGTTTTCTGCTAGGATGTAAATTCCAAGAGGCCACAAGTTGTTAGCTGCTTTCTTTTTATCTTTATCTAGCACCTATAAAATGATCCAAAGTAATTGCTCTGTAAAGATTTGTTGAGTGCATAAATTATTAAATGAGTGCAGGAAAGGAGGGGCTTAATGGGACTTTTGTGTGAGTGAAATGATTCTAATTTTTTGGTTCATTGAAGGTTTATTTTTAAAATAATTTTTTATGTCTTGGGGCTTGATTTTTGTCTGTATCGCTTAACCTCAAGGGAAATCCCCTTTTAGCATCTACACTAGCCAAATTAACATTTGCTTGTTTTGTTGTGGCAGAAACACTTTAGGCCAAAGTGAAAACATCATAAAATTTGGTAACAATATTTGCTGTATACTGGCAAATAAGATCATTCAGTATGTCCTCACTGTTCACAACAGTGTGGATAAACTTCATGTAGAAGCCAATCTACTTGAAGAAGTGATTAGAAATCTTGAGCAAGGAGAATGACCTTGGCAAAGAAAATAGACCTTGGGTCAGTCTTGTTTGTTTTTTTAAAAAAAATCTGACTAGTAATCATTAAAAGCCCAAACTGAAAGTGGGTGAGTTAGAAAGTAAGAGCAAATAAAACATTTGTTTTGTATTTAGCAAGACTCTCAAAGCACTCGAGTAAGGAAGGGCTGCAATGTGTTTGATCTCTAGTGATGGGTTATTCAATCAAGGGAAGAGAGACTGCTTTGTTGTTGGGAATTGTTTTGTGTTAGACCAGAAAAAGAGGCAAAAGATGAACATGCTTTCAGAAACTCCCTTTTTTTTCTATAAAAATTACTCTTGGCTAATCCTGTCCCTTCAGCATGCAATGAGCGCTGGGAAAAAGTTTCAAGGAATCAGACTTTAACTTTGAACCAAAGCATGTTGTGTACAGATCACATACATCTTTTTCTTAGAGTCTAAAATATAAGGTACCAGGAATTAGATTGTATTCATTGGGATTATTTTGGGTATAATGATTCTGGTTTTATAACACAAAATTGGGAACATCAGGTCTGGCAAGAATACCAGAGATATGGCTGTGTTCTGTTACAAATCTGAAATATCAGCCATTCCTCCCATAGGAGCTCTCAGTGGGCTGTCTTTCCTCTACTGGTGGGACAGTCAGGTTGGGTCATTCTGATGTTTTGTGAAAGGAGGATGTTAACTTACAGGCAATCAGATGTCCCAGGAATGGAAATTTTAGCAACCAATCTTGCTAAAATCAGAGGGAACTTAGTAGTCATTTATTTTGTTGTTTTCTGCTAGAATATAAATTCCAAGAGGGCACAAGTTATTAGCTGCTTGCTTTCTGTCTGTCTCTAGCACCTGTAAAATGATCCCTGGTAACCTCAGGGTAAATCAAACGACCTTGTGAAATTTAATGTAAAATCCAGCAAGAAGAGAGATTTGCTTAGTTTGATTTGGGCTATTGTGATTTATTTAATTTCTCTGTTCAGTTTTACACACTGGGGATTTGTGAAGCTACATCACAGTCATAATCTGTTGGTGATTATTCATATAAATGAGTTTATATATCCTACAAGGATAAGCTTTGTATTTGTTTTCTATGAGCAAATATTATCAAAATTACTGGCATATAAAAGAACCTAGATCAGTGGTTAAACTGGCAAGATGTTAAATTAAATTCTTTCCATTTCATAAAATACAAATGACGGATTATTAGGTAATTTAAATGAATGTCCTGATTTGTCAACATTTCACTACTCAGAATACTTAACAATAAACACATGATGTTCCAAACTTTAAATGAATATGAAAGGAAATAATTCCCTTCACTAATGAAATTTTTTTGTGTATATGTGTGCGGAATGTTTAGCCTATTTGAATTTATTTTCCAAAGTAGCGGTATGTTTCATTTAAATATTCAGCGTTTGTGTTTAGGTGTTCTCCCAAACTCGCACCATACTAGCTTACCTTCTTGGAGTTGCAGATAATCATTACTTATTGTTAAGTAAATAAATTCTTGTTGATATTTATTTTGGAATTATACAGTTGTCCATATGAGAAACAGCTAGATAGAAAATTCGCACCTGCAAGTTAAAACATCTATCCTTGAAAATAGCTTTGAGGCTTATATTTGAAGCCACATTTTCCTTTTTCTGGACTCTAAATATATATGATATGATTTTTGCAATTGGAAATTTACATGACTCTCTTATATACCCCCATTTCACCTTTTCTGAGGTGCTGGCTTTTATTTCTGAAGAGCCTCCCTCCAAGGCCTCACAGGGAGTGTTTCGAGAATGCTTGGTGGCGTATATTTTCAGTACCATCATTTACTCTAAACCCATGAAATATGTATTTTTATTTTTTATAAAAAGAGAAATCTAGCTTTTTATAAAACAGTAAAAAGATCACCAAGAGCAAAGAATTCTGAAAGAATATAGACAAATTTTCTTACAGGAAGTGCAGAATGTCATAATGCACAAAAGCTTCATTGTCATTTTGTTGTGAAAATGCATTGTTTCATGTAAGCACATAATAAAGATTTAATATTTACTCTTATCAAGACTTATTTACTGAGAATTTACTTTATAGCTAAACCTTATTGCACATGTACAATGAGAACACTAACATTTATATTTTTATAAAATTATGTATTACCAAAAACATTTCTTTGAAATTATTAGTGATTTCATAAATACTTGATATTTCCAGGTGGCCTAGATGGGGTTTATAAGATGAGAATAAGTCACATGCCATTAAAGAAGGTATATTCTAAAGAAAATAATTCATCATGCTTAGTCCTAATGATATGGTTTATGAACAGTCATTACTTCGACGCTTTTGCAGGGATAAAGAGGGGAGTATTACCCTTCAGGAATTAATCTCTTTCCTAAGGGTATTATCAGGTAGTGTTTTTATTAGGTGGTTGGTGTTGTAAGTAGATGGTATGTAAGTTACCTTAATTTGTTCCAAGGAAAGACCTAGTTTAAGAGTCAAACAAAAGTAACTAAATACCGTGTAACAAACACAACCCATGTGGGAACTAAATTGGCTGTCACCTTTTTCAGCATCTCTTTCATGAAATAAAGTGAGGACTTACAAAGCGAGCTGTTAGGGATGTTTTTCTCAAATACTATAAACTTGATCTGGGAATCACATTCTGACTGACACCAGTAGAATGTACAACCAGAATAAATACTGGGAGTGTTGTTGCTCAACCATTATGAAATTATTCAAATAATCACTAGGAGATTCTTGATCAAACAGTGTGTACTAACACTGTGCAGTGATGTAACCCATTGTACACATATAAAAAGCCACACATAACCTTAATAGTTGTACAGAAAAAAATTCCCTAAAATTTCTATTATCTTTGATATTCCTTAAACAAACATTTTTTATGATGTGTTAGATTGTGATAGGATCTAACATCAAAGATCCAATCAGGAAAATATGCTGATATTCTACAATATGATAATCAGAGCTATAATAAAGGTAAGGTTATGAGTAAGGCATTTGATTTCCACATACTTATTGGGGAAGGATGAGTGCAGGGAATCTTCTTAAGTAAGCTGCTTCTGAAGTTATTTTGGAAGGATGGGATTCACTTGCCAGGTGAGTCAAACGAGAATATTAAAGGCACAGGAATATAAGAAACATAGTATCTTAGGAAAATTAAAAATAATTTTGATGTGATTTATTATGAATGGGAAAATGCAATTAAAGTTTTAAAGAGTTGCCTCTCAAAAAGGATATGTTTGATCATAAGCAAATAAAACATGACTATTTTAAAGATAAATGCAATGACAATTTCTTGTTGTTACCCTATGGCATAGGAAAATGGAACTCATTTAGGGCTTTTGTATCATGAAGCTGGAAAATGAAATGAGTCATTGCTACAATAAGTATGGCTCATCCCTTGGAAGTAAGGAGAAAGTAAAGCAATGATTTGAAAAGAGCATCGTACAGTAGGAGGTGACAGAGCAGGGAGAAACGATCATCCATCTCTAAATGTAGAATGGTTTGTCACATCTCAGTGCCCCAAATGAGAAGGAGAAGGCACCCTAGGTTAAGTGTCGTTAACTTGAGACATTGGCAGAAATTAACCTGATTTTTTAAAAAATGAATAAATGGCCTTTGTTTCTTACTAACAGGTTGATGTTAGTAACATCAATGATATTATACTTGGATCTTTCTAAAAAATTGAGAAATATTGTTTCTCAGTTTATTTTTTAGAAGTATCCAAGTATTTTTAAAATGTGCACTTTGAGCATATTTAAAAGATATCACATCTGCAATTGTTTCTTGCTGCAATGAAAAGAGCTGGCAGCTGGATCCTTGTAGCACAGACTCAGCTGCCTTTTCTTTGCAAGTGTAGAACCAAAGATAGGGATTACTTTTATAAATATGTAATTATGAATTTTTTTCAGATTCTGATTAATAATTCATCCCCAACTCCTATAACATTATGTTATGAATGTTAAACAACTGAATGAGTCAAAATTTGATATTTAAGGAGATTAAGGGGAATATTGTGCATAAATTTTAGTTTTCTTAGCTGCCTCATAGAATATTAGTGGAGCACAATTTGAAATAAATTTGTTTCTCTTACTGAAGCCACATATTCATATGTTTTACTCAAGAAAGGTTGTTGTTATCTGTGGTTTTGATAATCCTATGGACTACATGATGTGGTTCTGAATAAAAGTAGCAGAGGTGATTTGCAGGGAAAAGTAAAACCAGATGCAGTGTTTTCCTCCTTCTCTCCCTTTTAAATACAGAACCTAAAGTCTACTTTAAAAGATTTCTAAGCAGTTAAAAGTTGGACTCCCTTGGTTCAAATCTTAGTGCAGTCTCTTAAATGATGGGCAAATTTGGGTAAATGACTTAATTTCTTCCTGCTTCACTTGTAAATAGGCAAAATAAAAAACCTTATTCCTACTGGGTAATTATCAAAGCAAAGTGAGGTAATGTGTATGAAACACTAAGTTCACTGCTTAGCAAATAACAGGAATAAAACCTATTGAAACTTAGCTATTTGTGCTATTATTCAAGAATGGATGCAATGGAGTGAAACTGTATATTTGTGTGCACATGTGGCATGTGTATGGGTGTGCGTTGAGGAAAAAATTATTCTGATTGTATTGGGCTGTTCCCGCATTGCTATAAAGAAATACCAGAGACTAGGTAATTTATAAGAACATTTATTTATTTGTCTCATGGTTCTGCAGGCTGTACAAGAATCATACCAGCATCTGCTTCTGAAGCCCAGAAAGCCCCAATCATGGCAGAAGGCAAAGGGTGAGCAGGTACATTACATGGCAAGATCAGAGCAGCAGGATGGGGGCCATCCCACATACTTTTTAATGACCAGATCTCTTGAGAACTCAGAAAGCTCACTTACCACCAAGGAAATCAGATAACCTTTCATGAGAGTTATGCCCCCAAGGTCCAAATACCTCCCACTAGGCCCCACCTTCAACACTGGAGATAACAATTCAACATGAAATGTGGGCAAAGACATATATTCATACCATATCATTCAGCCCCTGGCCCCTCTCAAATCTCCTGTCCTTCTCACATTGCAAAATACAATCTTCCCTTCCCAATAGTCTCCTCCAGTATTAACTCAAAAGTCCAAAGTCTCATCTGAGACAAGGCAAATCCCTTCTACCTGTGAGTCTATAAAATCAAAACCAAGTTAGTTACTTTCAAGATACATTATAGGCATTGAGTTACAAGCATTGGGTAAACATTCCTGTTCCAAAAGGGATAAATTGACCAAAAGAAAGGTTCTAATGGCCCCACGAAAGTTTGAAACCCAGCAGGTCAGTCATTAAATCTTAAAGCTCCAAAATCTCCTTTTACTCTATGTCCCATAGACAGGGCACGCTGCTGCAAGGAGTGGGCTCCCAAGGCCTTGGGCAGCTCTGTCTCTGTGGCTTTGCAGGGTTTGGCCCCCAGTGCTGCTTTCATGGGCTGGAGTTGAGTGCCTTCAGATTTTTCCAGGACCAGGGTGCAAGCTGTCAGTGGATAGATCATTCTCAGGTCTGGAGGATATTGGCCCCCTTCTCACAGCTCCACTAGGCAGTACCCCATTGGGGACTCTGTGTGGGAGCTCCAGCTTCACATTTCCCCTTGGCACTGCCCTCTGTGGGGACTATGCCCCTGTAGCAGACTTCTGCCTGGGTAGTCAGGCTTTCTCATATACCCTCTGAAATCTAGGTGGAGAATGCCAACCATTCTTCACTTTTGCATTCTGTGCAACTACAGGTTTAACACCATATGGAAGCTGCCAAGGCTTACGGCTCACATTCTCCAAAGTGGCAGCCTTAGCTGTACCTGGACCTCTTTGAGCCATGGCTGGAGCTGGAATGGCTGGGATATGGGGGGCAGTGTTGTGAGGCTGTGCAGGGCAGTGGGGCCCTGAACCTAGCCATGAAAACACTCTTCTCTTCTAGGCCTCTATGTCTGGAATAGACAGGGCTGCTGCAAAGGTTTCTAAAGTGCCTTCAAGGCTTTTTCTCCATTGTCTTGGCTATTAGCACCTGACTCCTTTTTAGTTATGCAAATTTCTCTATTAAGTGGTTGCTCCACAGACTGCTTGAATTACTCTCCTAAAAAAGGTTTTCCTTTCTCTGCCACATATCCAGGCTGCAAATTTTCCAAACATTTATGTTCTGCTTATTGTTTAAATGTAAATTACAACTTTAAGCCATTCCTTTGTTCCTTCATCTATGCATAGGCTGCTAGAAACAGCTAGGTATATCTTGAATGTTTTGCTGCTTAGAGATTTTATCTGCCAGATATTCTAGGTTATCACTCTCCAGCTCAAACTTCCACAGACCCCTAGGGCAGGAACAGAATGGAGCCAAGCTCTTTGCTAAGCCATAACATGAATGACTTTTGCTCTAGTTCCCAATAAGTTTCTCACTTCCATCTGAGAACTCCTCAGTCTGGACTTCACTGCCCATATCACCATCAGCATTTTGGTCACAACCATTTAACCAGTCTCTAAGATGTTTCAAACTTTCCCTCATTTTCCAGTCTTCTTCTGAGCCCTCCAAATTCTTCCAACCTCTGCCCATTACCCAGGTCCACAGGCATTTTCACATTCTCAGGTATCTTTATAGCAATACCTCACTCCTGGCACCAATTTTCTGTATCAGCCTATTCTTGCATTTCTCTAAAGAAAGACTTGAGCCTGGTAATTTATAAGGAAAAAGAATCAATTAGCTCATGGTTCTGCAAGTTGGACAGGAAGCATAGTGGTATCTGCTTCTGGGGAAGCCTCAGGAAGTTTTCAATCACGGCAGAAGGCAAATGGGGAGTGGCACATCACATGGTGAGAATGGAGCAAGAGAGAAAGAGTGGGCAAGGAGGTGTTACACAATTTTAAATGACTAGATCTTGTGAGAACTCAGAGAATTTACTGCCAAGCGGAAGGGCTGAACCATGCATGAGGAATATACCCTTATGATCCAAACACCTCCTACCAGGCCCCACCCCCGACAATGGGGATTACAATTCAACGTGAAATTTTGGCAGGGACATAAATTCAAACCATATCACTGATTCTTGTTAAAATGGTAGAAAGACTTTATTCAAGGCTATTGCAATAGAAGTATTGCAATGGAGGAACAAGATCAGGCTCAACTCCAAAAATGGAAAAGACACGTAAGACAGGTGGAGATTGATAATCAATGAACAGAGTGAGGGGATCAATTGATGAAAAATTACTAAAAGGAGACATCAAAGGTAAGGGGATTCTAGCAAAACTGTTCTAAGAAAATCATTGCTAAAGACAGACCAAGGACTTAGACATCAAAAGTGAGGGATAAATATCTTGATTAGGTATCAAGGGTGGAAGATTATCTCCAAAATGATTTAAGCAGAATTCTTTACTTGGCTGGGCAGGTCAAAGACAGAATGGGGGCCAAGATCAAGGCCTATTTCAAAAGTGGGCTTAGAGGAACTCTGACTAAAGTTAGGTCAAGGAGAGAGTCTTTGTCAGTGTGTATATGTGTGTGTGGTATGTGTAATGGTGATGAGTGGAAGCAGGATTGGCTATATAATTTGAGGGACTCAGGGAAAATGAAAATATATATGGATCCTCTTGTTCAAAATATCAATAATTCGAAGATAGCAACAAAAAAATTAAATCAAGCACTGGGCCCTGTTAAATCTGTGGGCTGTTTGACCACACAGGTTGTGTGCCCATACAGCTGATTCAAGCAAGGAGCAATAGAAAGCATGAGGGCCTATGTTAAATAAAAGGCCAGAGCAATGTACAATTATTTGGGTAGAATTGAAGTTGCCTTCCTTGTGTTTCTGAATATATTACTGACTTAAGTGACTATTAGGGAAAAATTGAAAGAAACAAATTCAAGAGAGACCTATAGTGCAAAAGGAAGCCTCATAGAGTGATAGCTATCATCATTTTATGTGAATACAGCCTTTAAAAATGCACTTGTCTATATATGAGGGCCCACTTTTCAGTCAGAATCTGTTCATTGAGACTTGAAATTTTAGAGAGTAGATGAGAAAAGTTAGAAAGAATGCTTACATCACTCTCTTGCTTTTTTACCCTCCTCTGACTTTTTCCTGTTGCATGCAGAATAGAATTCAAACTTCTTGCCAGAGTTTTCAGGGGTACACTAGTTAGGATAGTGCCTGCTGCTCTAACAGACAACCTCTCAGTGGTTAACACAGTAACAGTTTTGGAGTGGTCTTAAATTTTTCTAAGGGAATACTGAAAAATTAAGTAATTTACCTGTTTCTTAATGAATTTACCAACTCAAGATTCAAGAAACTCTCTGAAGAATTTGCTGGTGTATCTCAGCCAATCAAAGCTTTGGTTATTTATTTATTTATTTTAGTAATTCTGGCCACTTCTTTTCCCAGACTATTTTTTTTGCCTTAGTGCATTAAAATAGACCACGAGGTCTATTTGCTCACTTAATTTTAGGTATGCTTTGATTCAGAGCAGATAACATCATAGCAGAACTGTCTGCAGCAGTTCCAGATGGCACATTTTTATACCATGTTGTTCAGAAAGAGTAAGAACTTTAGGTAGCTCTCTCAGATGATCAAGAAAGATGCTTTTCCAAAAGCTCCCCACAGACATCTCCTTATAGTTACTGAGCCATGTGGATCATATTCCCTTCTCTGAACCAGTCACTGTGGCAGGGGTGTGCAGTTTGGCTCAAGTTAGCAAGATACTCCCCTACCTCCTCATCCCCAGAACCATCTTCAGAAGCAAATGGGCTACTTGGAGGTGACGTAGATGCCCCAAAAGCTGATAGGCCAGTGGGAGTTAAAAAAAAAAAAAAAAAAAAAAAAAAGAGTCAAAGATGGCTTTTAGTTTTATTTGCAGAAAAAAACTGGAAGACCATTAAAGAGCAGATCAAGGACCAAGCCAGGAATTAAAAAGCCGGTACATCTGAACATTTTGTGTGTAACTATGTGGAAATGGAAATGTCAGTTGTGAAACAAGTGGTGCTTGTGAGATTGTCAGTGAACCAGGGTCTTACATTTCAAGAAATGGAAAGAAGTGACTCCACAGCCCACTCTGAGTCTGTGGGTTACTGAGATACGGTAGTGCAGGAGGGGTCCAGTCGGATAGAATGAGCAGTTGAAGAGATGAGAGAAGCGATCTCCAAAACCAGCCATGTGAAGAATAGGAAAGGAAAAACCACCAGCAGTTAGAGACAGTTACCTCAAAAATGAGCTAGGTCTCAGAGCAACCAAGTGAAAGAAGACAAATTTGTGAATGTAAGAGATTCATTTACATGTGAAAAATCAGGGATTTCAGAGGCCTCCACTGACTCCCTGTATTTATTCCAGGCTGACTCCAGTCCACTATTTATCTTAGAACCTATAAGCCCAGGATATGCTTGTCCACCACACACACACACACACACACACCCCTATCTTCACTGTTTCTCTGCATATTCATTTGCAATGGGCATGGCTCAGGGAGACTGCACTCAGGCACCTGCTCAGCCACAGTCACTTCATGCAGAGACAATGATGCCATGTTGGATTGAGTACCATGCCAAAATGAAGACTTTCTAAGATTCACAGTTCCCTCCAGTTTATGTGCAGAGTAGTAGGGTCCTAGCCTATGTAATTGTGGGTTCCGTCAAATCTACCTAGTTGTATCTACCTCTATAACTTCTCCCTTTCTCCCAGGTCTTCTTAAGAGGCTTTGAGCTTAAGGAAGTGAAAACAGTGATCTCACACCCTTTGATCTGACTATTTTCTTCCTGTCCAGGCTCCATCATCATTTCCCCATACTCTTTCCAAACGAGGTTTTTCCCTGTAGTTTCTTTTGTGATGGATGGCTTTCTACACTGAATTTTGTTTTTTCCGTCTTCTATGCAGTACATTTCTTGGCCCACCTGTGGTAGTACAAGGGCTTATGGAGGAGAGAAAATTTGTATTAAAAAGAAATAAAATGTATCTGGAGGATTTTCAAAATATCATCTCCATCACATACCTTTTGAGAAGTTATATCCACACATGAAGCAAAGTGCGTGTGTTTTCATGAACATTGATTCAGAAGTAGCTTCTTAAGACCACAATTTACTATCTGTATTTTTGAATGTTCTTGAAAGTTTGAAAAGTATATAAAATTGGCTTTCACCCAAGCAGGGCAGTTCTCCCTGCCATCTTCCGGGAACTTAGAATTACTGATTTTACAGTGCCTGTTTATTGCTTTTCTTTTGTCTTTAATTGTCCTTTTATCCTCAATAATAAATATTTTACTATTACCATATAGTAGTTTCCTGACTTTTCATCTGCATAAATGGGCTGAATAATATACAGAGAAATATGGCAAGAAAACACAGGCTTCAGAATCCAGAGTCATTCTAATTTTTTGTCTGTACTAACTTTCTGGGTAATTTTGGGCCAATCCGTTCATTTATTTATTCACAGAGTATTTATACAGTGTTTACACTACAGTGTGCTAGCTCTCAGCCATTTACCCACCAGGGCTCTCTTTCCCTTATCAGCAAATGAAGAAGGTTAATAAAAATAATCTCTACAGTTCATCCAGTTTTCTATTCTAAGTGCTCGATGATGTCTACCTTTAGGGTTTTTTTTTTTTTTTTTTTTTTTTTTTTTTTAACCACTAAATATTTATAAACTCTGATTTCATAAAAGCTTTATCCCGAAGTAATTTATTGCTGGTATAAAAACCACTGACTTCATGAAATCTAAATATGCAAAACAAGTATGGTTTTGCTTCCTTCCATTTTTTTTTTCTTTTTCTCTCCTTTTTAATTTTATAGGAAGGATCACATTATAACTCACCTTTTTCTTCTATGGAAAACTTATCTAAAGAAAGCATTTAGTGAATATTTCTTATCCACACCCCATTGGTTGACTCCCCTGTACTTCTATGAACTGAGGAGCAAAGGCAACACTGTTAAGCATTTTCTATGGGATGCCTGTTGAAAGGTGTACTGAGGAAGCTGGAGATAGCTGCCCTTTCTAAGCCAGGCCAGATGCCTATAAATGCTGCTCTCAGAGTTGCATACTGGGGATTGTCTATCTCCATTTCTTACAAGATTTATTCACATCAAGCCTAGAAAATAGCAATGTTCTAAAGGTTAATAGACTGACATGACTTATGAAAACTGCGCTTATACCTAGTACAGTCTGAGAGTAAAGAAGGAGCACTGAACAGAAAACACTACGCTATGGAAGCCTTCAAATCCTGCTCTCAGACCAGCAGGGAAAGGACCTTGTAGGTGTCCAAGGACAAAATGACTGACAAGGCTGGGATTTGCCATAGGATGATACATGACTGTCACCTTCCCTGCTACTGATGACATCTTGTGGTTTGCCCTGGGGTTTTCTTTAATGATATGTAAATGACAGGAAGCTCTTATTCCCTCCAGGGTCATGTGAACTGGCCACATTAAGGACTACCATACTGGTGGCAGTTAAATACTCTGGAAAAATGACCGGGCAGGCAGCTTTCTTCCCCATGGAAGACTTTATTCCAGTGGGAACTGATCATTAAGGACGCTCCTGAAACAGGATTCCCTGAGAGTGGGAAGGACTCCTGATAGTGCTAGAGCAGCTTGCAGGGCTCCAGGCTGAATTCCTCAGGCTGCTCTTGACAGAAGCTCTGAGCCACTTTGATGGCGATTATCTGGTAACAATTTCACAGGCTGTCAGTAACCATTGTGCTTGAGTGGCACCCCTAAAGGATAATGGGGTTTAATTGCTCTTCCTAGGAGAGGATGTGGGGATGCATGGGGCGGTGAAAGGTGGGAGGGTATTTTGTGAAGAGGAGTTGGATAGACAGAAAAAGGAGTCAAAATATATATTCATTTACAGAGTAGGATGATTCTACTTAAAATAACAACTCAAAGTCCCCCAACGCATTTTAAACCTAAACTTAAAAGAATCATGATGGGTGCCCTTTCCTTTTTACATGTATTTGGCGATGTTTGTTGAGGATTTCTCCCTAGTGAGAGCTGAGAAAGATGCCTGCCTCAGCTATTCTGCTCTGATTTCACTAAGAAAGAAGACTGAGGGGGTCCAGTAACTACTTCTTTATGTAACCCCCACTCCGCCAACTGTGGCATTTCAATTTGTTTTAGCACACAAGTGGAGTGAGTGTCACAGTCTCATTTGTGTCTCTAGTGAATTTCTGTCTCTGTCAGGAGAACAAATCATGCCCACCAAAGCACAAAATGAATTTAGCATGTGATATTGTCAGCAGTCTCTACACAGTCCTGCATTCGAGGAGAGCAGAGCGAACAGTGGGAAGTTTGTGCGGAGGCCCTTTTCTGTCAGATTCCTTGCACAAGCATGTATTTCCCCGCACTACTAGAACTACATTTGTCTCCATGTTGGGTAAATGGAGGCAAAGGGAATTTTTCTGAACTATGTGCTTTAGCGCTGCTCTGCCAATGGAACAAGACCATATTAACTTTTTCTCTTTGTTTTCCTTCCTTGCCTCTCTGGGCGATGCAAGCTCTGACAAGTCCAATTTGTTTATTCATTTTTCATTCTTAACTGTGTATTTGAAACCTTAATGACTAGTAAGGAAAATGAACGATACTTTCTGAGCACCAGTCCCCTTAGGACTAAGCTCTAGCCTGCGGTACTGATGGGTGTGAAATCTAGATGGAAACCTGGGCTGTAGTTTTCAACATCTAAAATTGATCCTAAGCACGCAACATTGGAAATTGCCTAAATAACAAGCAATGTCACAACTGGGTTCAAAATTTAGAAATATCCATTTAACAAAAATGAGAAATGCATTTACTATTTATTTCATACCTGTGAAGCAATTGCACATATTCATTAGAAAACTAAATTCACAAAATATATACTGAGCTATAAAAGTATGATATTTATCTAATCATGTTTTAAACATATTCTTTGACTATCTTAACTCCAACAAATATCTTAAGTTTTTTTGAAGTAGTTTCAACATAATAATTTTATTATTTGTCAGAAGACTTCATAACTTAAACAAAAATGTCCTAGCAGGAAGCAGTGATAATTATATGAGTAATTAATCCTCTGCTTTAAAACATGAAATGCTACATGGAGAAACTCAGGAATTTGCCTAATCCCCATCAACGTAAGACTTCATGGCTGTACACCTGTCAGATGATGTAGAGATTAAGTTGGAATGAGCTATTCTGGGAAATGATAAGAATATAGTCTATAGGCTGCTATGATAGTACTATAATTTCTTTAAATTTAGGAGTTCAGTTTTATAAGGAAAGAGAAATTATATCTGGGATATAATTTTAGGCCTATCTGAGTACAATGTTCATGCTCTGGCCTTATGAAATTGGAGCTGCTGTCATCATTATCATCATCATTGTCTTCATTTTTGAGGGTAACAGGATGGGTAATCAATGAATTTGGAGTCAACCTCCTACTTTAAGTTCATTTTTAAAGGAGTGGCTATAGTGTGACTGATGTGAAAATCATATATGTTACGTTTATTGGTGCAGGTCCATTTTAAAATATGTCGACTGAGCAAAGATTAAGATTTTTTTTTTAAAAACTTGAGCCCAAGAGTCTTTGGCTAACTTGGTTCTTGGCATTCATGAAGCTTAATGGATTTCTCCAAAAAAAATGCATGTTTTGCTAAAAACTCTCAATAAACTAGGTACTGATAGACTATCTTAAAATAATAAGAGATATTTATGACAAATCCATTGCCAATATGATACTGTCCCTGGAAGCCTTCCCTTTGAAAACCAGCACAAGACAAGAATGCCCTCTCTAACCACTCCTATTCAACATAGTGTTGGAAGTTAGGCCAGGGACATCAGGCAAGGGAAAGAAAGGAAGGTTATTCAAATTAAGAGAGGAAGTCAAATTGTCTCTATTTGGAGATGACCTGATGGTATATTTAGAAAGCCCCATAGTCTCAGCCTAAAAACTCCTTAAGGCTATAAGCAACTTCAGCAAAGTCTCAGAATACAAAATAAATGTGCAAAAATCACAGGCATTCCTATATACCAATAATAGACAAGCAGAGAGCCAAATTAAGAATAAACTCCCATTCACATTTGCTACAAACAGAATAAAATATTTAGGAATGTAAGTTACAAGGGACATGAAGGATCTTCAAGGAGAACTACAAACTACTGCTCACGGAAATAAGAGAGGGCACAAACAAATGGAAAAAAATTCCATGCTCATGGTTAGGAAGAATCAATATCATGAACATGGTCATACTGCCCAGAATAATTTATAGATTTAATGCTATTCCCCATCAAGCTACCATTGACTTTCTTCACAGGATTGGAAAAAAACTACCTTAAATTTCATTTTAGAACAACAAAAAAAGCACATATAGCCAAGACAATTATAAGCAAAAAGAGCAAAGCTGGAGGCATCATACTACCTGACTTCAAACTATACTACAAGGCTACAGTAACCAAAACAGCATGGTACTGATACTAAAACAGATATATAGACCAATGGAACAGAACAGAGACCTCAGAATTAACACCACACATCTACAACCATCTGATCTTAGACAAACCTGACAAAAGCAATGGGGAAAGGATTTCCTATTTAATAAATGGTGCTGGGAAAACTGGCTAGCCATGTGCAGAAAACAGAAACTGGACACCTTCCTAACACCTTATACCAAAATTAACTCTAGGTGAGTTAAAGGCTTACATGTAAAACCTAAAACCATAAAAACCCTAGAAAAAAACCTAGGCAATACCCATAGGCATGGGCAAAGACTTCATGACTAAAACATCAAAAGCAATTGCAACAAAAGCCAAACTTGACAAATGAGATCTAATTAAACTAAAGAGCTTTTGCTTGGCAAAAGAAACTATCATCAGAATAAACAGACAACTTGTAGAATGGGAGAAAATTTTTGCAATCTACCCATCTGACACAGGTCTAATATCTGGAATCTACAAGGAACTTAAACAAATTTATAAGAAAAAACAACCAACCCCATCAAAAAGTGAGTGAAGTAGCTGAACAGATACTTCTCAAAGGAAGACATTGATAAGACCAACAAACATATGAAAAAAAGCTCATCACTAGTCATTAGAGAGATGCAAATCAAAACCACAATGAGATACCATCTCACGCCAGTTAGAATGGTGATCATTAAAAAGTCAAAACAGCAGATGCTGGTGAGGATGTGGAGGAATAGGAATGCTTTTACTCTGTTGGTGAGGGTGTAAATTAGTTCAATTATTATAGAAGACGGTGTGACTATTACTCAAGGATCTAGAACCAGAAATACCATTGAATCCAGCAATTCGATCACTGAGTATATACCCAGAGGATTATCATTGTAGTATAAAGACACATGCACATGTATGTTTATTGCAGCACTGTTCACAATAGCAAAGACTTGGAACCAACCCAAATGCCCATCAATGATAGACTGGATACAGAAAATGTGGCACATATATGCCATGGAACACTATGCAGCCATATAAAAAGAATGAGTTCATGTCCTTTGCAGGGACATGGATGAAGCTGGAAGTCATCATTCTCAGCAAACTAACACAGGAACAGAAAACCAAATACCACATATTCTCACTCATAAGTGGGAGTTGAACAATTGCAACGCATGGACACAGGGAAGGGAAGTTCACACGCTGGGGCCTGTTGTGGGGTGGAGAGGCAAGGGAAAGGAGAGCATTAGGACAAATACCTAATGCATGTGGGGCTTAAAACCTAGATGATGGGTTGACAGGTGCAGCAAATCATCATGGCGCATGTATACCTGTGTAACAAAGCTGCATGTTCTGCACATGTATCTCAGAACTTAAAAAGAATACGCATGTTTACGTGTATATCTATACATATGTACTTATATATACAACCTTGTAACATAATATCTCTCCTATAATCTAGAAAAAACATCTTCCAATGATATTTGATTTTTTAATTTTATAACATTTATAATTTGCAATTGAATGAAGGTTGTGTGTGTGTCACTTAAGTATAATAAAATAAGCATCTATTTCCATCTAAGAATTATGATTTATGCTTGATCTCACCTAATCTAAATTATTATTGTGGTTTCAGGTTACATGTCAATCAGTGAAGCATTCCCTTATCTGTCACTGTAAATCAGTTCCTTCTGTTATTTCTTATAATAGCACTTTTTTCCATAATGTGTCACAGTTGGTATTTAGAGATATTTATTATATACCTTCTTTTCTAGAATGTAAGCTCCCTGAGAGTGGA
The DNA here is from genome assembly GCF_043159975.1 of Macaca nemestrina. Taxonomy (NCBI): domain Eukaryota; kingdom Metazoa; phylum Chordata; class Mammalia; order Primates; family Cercopithecidae; genus Macaca; species Macaca nemestrina. Next base: position 108,724,963 of record NC_092135.1, read on the forward strand.
GTCCATGTCTGTTTTGTTCATTACTATTGTTTATCTAATATTATGCATGTCATGTTGTAAATTTTTCATAAATATAAATTTGTTGATAATAATTTATTAAGAATATTTAAACAAAGCTCTAAAAGTTAATGATGATATACAGACAGTTATTAGCAAATGCTTGGATATAGGAAATTAGATAAAAGATGTCTAAGATCACTCCATTTTTTGTAGGCAGAATGGTGGGTTTAATGGTAATTTTTTTTTTTGAGATGGGGTCTTGCTCTGTCACCCAGGCTGGAGTGTAGTGGTGCAATCTTGGCTCACTGCAGCCTCCACCTCCTGGGTTCAAGCAATTCTCCCACCTCAGCCTTCCAAGTAGCTGGGATTACAGGGGCACGCCACCACGCCCAGCTAATTTTTGCATTTTTCGTAGAGACGGGGTTTCACCATGTTGGCCAGGCTGGTCTCGAACTCCTGACCTCAGGTGATCCACCTGCCTTGGCCTCCCAAAATGCTGGAATTACAGGCATGAGCCATGGCGCCCAGCCTAATGGTCATTTTTAATCACAAAAACAATGGACACTGTAGGAGGAGCAGTCTGAAGATTTATTCAGTAGAAGAAGGTGCTGAACTTCCCCCATGTGTTCAATGAGAACATATACAGTTGTTCCTCAGTGTCCATGGGGAATGGGTTTCAGGACTCCTCTTGGATACTAAAATCCACAAATCTCAAGTCCTTTATATAAAATGGCATAGTATTTGCATATCATTTAATGATATCCTCCTATATAGTTTGTCATATCTAGATTACTTATAATACCTAATACAATGCCTGCTTACACATCACTTCATTTTTGTAGATTCAATGTAGTACTTGGTACACAGCAAATTCAAGTTTTGCTTTTAGAAACTGTGGAATATTTTCCCCAAATATTTTCCATCTATGGTTGGTTAAATCCATGAATGCAGAACCCATGGATATGAAGGGACAGCTATATATATGGGTGTGCGTGCACACGTGTGTGTATATATACATATGTGTATATGTATGTATCAGATGTGTGTGTGTGTGTGTGTGTGTGTGTGTGTGTGTAGAGAGGGGAAAAAGGGGGAAGGAAGAGAGAAACAGTACATTAAACATGACATCTTTGTGAAGAGGAAAAGGAATTATTAATACAAGAACAATAAAGAAGGAACCATAAGAGAGGTGGGAGGAAAAACAGAAGTCATGGGAGAGGGGTTTTCAAGAACAAAATGTTATTGGGGTTTAGAAGAGACACTTTTCTTCTATACCTAGGTTTTGCTCAATAAAGAAAAATTAAGGACACAAAGATAACTTTACTACTGGTGGAGGCCAGGAGCCAAATGGGATTTAAATAGTCCTGTTAACAGGAACTTAGAATTAGACCAGTTTAACTTATCTGATCACACTCATTTCTCTATCTAGGCTGATGTGGGTGACTGAATGTGTAAAACTAGGGTATAGGGAAGCAGAAAAGAATGCAAGCTTTCAGTAGGCAGCTGATATGGTTTGGATCTGTGTCCCCAGCCAAATCTCATGTTGAAATGTAATCCCCAAAGTTGGAATTGGGGCCTGGTGGGAGGTGATTAGATCATGGGGCAGTTTCTAATGGTTTAGCACTGCCCCCCTAGTGCTGCTCTTGTGATAGAGTTCTCATGAGACCTGGTTGTTTAAAAGTGTGTGGCACCTCCCTGCTGTCTCTCCCTCCTGCTCTGCAAGCTGAGCAGATGCCAGCATCATGTTTCCTGCACAGCCTGCATAACTGTGAGCCAATTAAACCTGTTTTCTTTATAAATCACCCAGTCTCAGGTATTTCTTTATAGCAGTGTGAGAATGGACTAACAGCATCTTCACCCCAAGATAAAGAAGAAGCTGGAGATGAGCCCAACATGTGCAGTTTTCCTACCAAATTTACAAATCAGGTAAGTCGCATCATCTCTCCAAGATTAGACTGAGTAAAGGGACAATGGAAGGCCCTGAGTTATATTAACTGAGCCTTCTTCACAGGAAAAAGATGTCAGGAGTTGGGAAGAAGTGTTTTCCACCTAATAAGCAGTATTGGAATTAGATTAAAGAAAGCTATCATTATTATAAGAACTAGAAAATGGCTATTAAATTTGGAGTATGTAATTGATAGACATTGTGACTATTTTAGTATAATGGCCAGAGTTGGGACAAATGCCAGGTTAAATGTCCTACGTAAAAAAACCACTAGTGAAAAAGTAGAAGCAGCTGTTATAAACTGCTTGTTACAATTAAAGAAAAGAGAAAAAAAATCTACTATAATAGAATATATTGGTAGGAATGGAGTTTTTACCCAATATAAGAAGGTTCTTTTCAACTCTGAAACTACAGAGGTAGTTAGTATTACAGAATGAAAGATTGAGGATGCTAGAGAGAGAGAATAATTGAAGTAGAAAGACTTCAAAAAGTTAGAAGGCAATAAGATCATGAATTCTTACTGTCAAAGTTCATTTTTGTTGCTATAACAGAACATCTGAGATGAGGTAATTTAGGTTGCATCTGGTGGCTTCTGGTAAGGACCATGTGTTTCCTCAAAAACACGTGGAGAATTGGAAGGGACGTGTGAAAAAAGGCAAAACACCAGAGGTTAATTTATAATGACCTGCTCTTGTGGGACCTACTTCATTCCCACAAGAGCAAAAATTCATTCCAAAAAGACTACTGTATTAATCCTTTCATGAAGGGAGGTTCTCTCGTGACCTGCATGCTTCTTAAGGTCCCACCACCTCTTCACACTGTTCCATTGAGGGCCAAGCCTCAACATGAGTATTGGGGACAACCTAAATTCAAAACATAGAACTTCCCCTCAATTTCCTTGTTCTGTCTAAAGCAAATCCAAGATTTCACACAAGCAAAACCTTTCGTTGATCCTTGGCATTCGGCAAATTCCTACTTGTCCTTTGCTATATGGTATGAATATTCTACCAGGGAGACAGCTTTTAGAAATAATAATACTGTGACCTTTTATTAATATACATTTTTTGGTGGATATATTTACCTTAAGAAAACTATTTTTTTAAACAAGCTTATTCTATATGATGCACTGTTACATTACGCAAGGGCCTCCTTATTTTAAAATACTATTACTTTGTATGATCTATTTTCCTTTGTGTATAGAGCATACTTCTGACTTCTAAACAACAGGGCAAATTCCATAAGTTGATCCTATAGTAATGGAATTGTATGAATTTTCTGTGCTTTCACTGTTATGTCTAGTCTAACCAATTTAAGCTGGTACAGTGGTGCCAGCACCTAATGAATCGACTTGACACATAGAGGAAGTCATTTAGCTTTCTTGGCCTCATTCACAGTTATTTAAGCACTTTGAAATGAAGTTTCAACTAGCTAAGATGCTATAGTTGCTTCTTGTTAAAATGTAAAAAGAAAATAAAATTATTTACCTTCATCTTTCACTGGTTAGATATGACCTGCCTTCTTTGAAATCTCCTACATTTCCTACATCAAGATTGACTAGTCTCATTTTGAGAGTATAACTGAACTGAAAAGAAATACTATGAATGAACTGGAATTTGTAGGTAGAACCATGTACAGTTTCTTCTAAAGAGACTGAGGGCCCTTCAAATAAATAGACCTGTGGGTTTCCTCCAATTACTATCAAAAACGCATATAGGTAGGTCTGCTTCCACTGTAACTAAATTCTATTCTTGCTAACAAAAGTCCTGTCTATTAGTTTCTTGAATAAGCTCTGGTATTTTACAAAGAAATGCATCCTTTGGCTTGGGTCATAAAAGATTTTCTTGGATGCAGAGTGAAAGATACATTTACCAAGGTGTTTTATTACGCCATGGTTGGAATCAGTCTCTCCCTGCTTTATGCTTCCTTAGCACGTTGTAAGTGCCTCCGTTACAGCACTTATCACCATCTGCCTCCATTCAGAATTGTTAATGTATGCTTTTACATTATGGGCTCCTGAAGGGCAAGGACCATGCCTTTCTCATTTTATATCTTTCCTAAGGCTGTATGCAGTGACTTGCATTTAGTTGGTACTAAATAAATGTTTATTATATTGACTAAGTAGGTGTCATATACTTAGAAATAGACTGTTGTTCTTTGTTTTATTTTTAAATCTTGGTTGCAAGGAAAATTTGGAAAAACCAAATAGACTGCAATACTATGGGGGACTTACACAGAGCAGAGGTTCACACCCTTGGCTAGTAGTATTGACATGTTATTCTAGCATAAAGACATGGATTTTGAAGTAACACTGAAATCTAATTCTTTTTACTCACTTCCTACACACCCAGTTCCATGTGATTTACCTAACTTCTGTAAGCCACAATTTCCTACCTGTAAAGTAAGAACAATAGTATCAGTTTCAAATAATGTCTGTGAGAGTCAAATAGGAAATGTATAAAAATAGACTAGCACATTCTGGGAGCTAAGTAAACAGAGTCACCATCTATTTCTTTTTCTCATTCTTTTTCTTTAGTCTAAAATTGTTAGTGAATTGTGATCCTTTATATGTGGAAGGGTTTCATTCAATAATGACTTTTTGAACACTGATGATGTCAGTGCCTGGGCTAAGCACCTCCATTCTCCTATCTGGGGTTTACCAGCTTCTTCCTGTCCTCTACAAGGAACATTGTAGCAATTCCAAGGAAATCTTGGGATTTTAGAAACCCCGTTAGAAAACTACTACAGTAGAATGAAGTATACCTGGAAGGTTTTTAACACGTTATAAAATGAAATGGGAATGGAGATAACAGTCCTTTGGGCATTGAATTTGAATTTTGAACTCTACAAAATATTCGTAGTTGCTATCTGAGGTCACATTTCAATTAGTGTGGGTCTTTTGAGGCCAAAATTTTTGCAAATAAAGAAAAAATTTGTTCCATATATCTGGATGTCAGGGAATTTGACTGAAGTCGTTTCTTATCTGGCTACTATTTCAGATCTCATTCACAAAGTCTGTGCAAGGCCTTAAAAATATAGACATATTATAGTATTGTACCTACCTTTAGGAGTCTCACCATCTAGGGAGGATGACAGCAGATGACTTAGCAATTATGATATGTTATGGTAATTGATATAATGTCAGGGGAAGGCAAGCAGTTCATAGCAGGGAAATCATGACAGGAAATTATAATGATGTTGAATATGAGGCTTAATATGAGATTAATCAGAGAAACTTGGGGAGAAAAGAGCTAGCCTGGGTAAAATAGACAGCAGACCAAAGGAACAGCATGGGCACAAGCCTGCTTGGAGGACCTCAAGTACATGAGTATGGTACATCTGATGCACAATCTTCATGGATCAGTCAGGGTTCAGTCAGGGAATATTACCAAATCAGGAATTTATTATAAGGATTAGACTTACACAATTATAGGAGGATGTGGGAAAGTGAAGGTTCAAAAAGGAGAGTTGAAGAATCAGAAAAATGTCTTCTTGGTATGAAGCTGCCAAGAAAACCTGGGAGGTAGCAGCAGCTTCTGGAGTAGAGTTGTAAGGGAGGGTTGGTATAAAAGGCTGCAGATATTTGTTAGTTTGTGTGGCTACCACCTGAGTGAATTTGCAGCGGAATTTCTGCTGTGGGGCCTGAGGCCTCCATCACTTAGCAGAGTTGGCAGTCATGAGTGAGAGCTTGACATGGAATAGAGAGAGACTAAGCTAGAACTTTCCAGCACCTGTGCGTCTGTCTGTCATCACCTCTAACTATCGATGACCTTCAGAATGTAATAATGTTTTTTACTTCTCACTCCTAAATGCCTCATGATCTTGCCTTCAGTCCGTTTTTACCTGAAACTGTATAGAAAAAGAGGATTCTAGAAAATGTAGTTCCCAGTGTAGCCAACTTGACAACAGAACATCTAGCACACCAGAGCTTGGTGGTATGTAACTCTAAGTGAAAAAGTTGATATTAACCTAATAAAAAAGCCTTTATTTCCTAAGTGAAAGAATTTTACCCGTAAGACATTTAATTGCCAATTATAACTTTTAATTAAGAAAGTAACATGGTCAGTTTGCATCTAGACTGTGAAAGATGAATTGCTAAGGCCTGGGGTTGAAGGTAGGGAGGTGATCTCTCAAAGCAAGGAGGCTGTTATGAGGCTGTTGTACTTATCCAAATGAGAGAAGATAATGGCCTGACCTGAAACAGTGGTTGTCAGGAAGACAGAGGAAATTGGGACAATATTCATTTTTCTGGTTTGGGAGACTGTGTGGATGATGATGAGATACATTGCATTGGGAGTTTAGTAGGAGGAGCCAATTGATGAAGAAAGTTGAAGAGGTTCATTTTGGACATAGAGAACAATCATGTAGAGTTAACTAAGCAGTGGGCAGTTAGAAATTCAGGTTTAGAGCTTAGAAAGGAGATATGGAGTCAATATATAGTTGTCAGCAGAGAGATGGTGGTTGAAGCCATAAATGGGATTGGCCATGGAGACTGCATAGCCTGGGAACACAGGAGGGTTAAGATGAAAACCAAGGCAGCACCAACATTTAAAGTGGACACAGAGGGAGGGGAGCCAACAAAGGCGACAGGGAAGGAGTGAGCAGGAAACTGAAAATAGAAGCAAGAGTCTGGTAGATAGCAAAATATTTTCAAATGAATGGAAGGCTAATTGTGTTAAACTCAACATAAAGATAATGTAAGAAGAACGTTGAGAGATATTTGTTTTTTAATGAAGTGATAAAACTAGAGCATCGTTTGAGAATGAATGAGTAATGAGAAAATGGAGAATCAATGTAGGTTATTCCACCAAGAATTTTGGTCATGAATTAGAAGTATATAGTGTTAAGGATGTTTTTTTTTTTCTTTTTTCTTTTTTTTGGTGTGTGTGTGTGTGTGTGTGTGTGTGTGTGTGTGTGTGTGTGTGTCTATGTTGGATTTTTTCCCAAATGGGAAGATTTAGTATGTATAAATGCAAAGGGAAGAAGTAAATGTGAAGGTTTTTTTTTTTTTTTTTTTTGAGACGGAGTCTCGCTCTATCGCCCAGGCTGGAGTGCCGTGGCCAGATCTCAGCTCACTGCAAGCTCCGCCTCCCGGCTTCACGCCATTCTCCTGCCTCAGCTTCCCGAGTAGCTGCGACTACAGGCGCCCGCCACCTCGCCCGGCTATTTTTTTGTATTTTTTTTTTAGGAGAGACGGGGTTTCACCGTGTTAGCCAGAATGGTCTCGATCTCCTGACCTCGTGATCCGCCCGTCTCGGCCTCCCAAAGTGCTGGGATTACAGGCTTGAGCCACCGCGCCCGGCTGAAGTTGTTTTTTAGTGACTTTAATCTTACGAGTATAGTATCTATTTCTTAGTATTGTTGTTTATTCTAAGTGTATGATTTATGTAACTGAACTGGGCTGTGAGAAATATAGCCATGATGCTAATAGACTGACTAGATTGAAACGTGTCACCACTGACAATCTCATTCTACACATAGAATAGTTAATGTGAAAAAGCTACTTTTAGAAGGTCAAATGTAGTGTCTGCATTGGCTTAGTTCTTCCTCTGGTACAGGATGGCAGTGAAGTGCCAACGTGCTTTACAAATCTTCATTTGGTAGAGGCTTGAAGCTAGTAGCGTCAAATTTTTAACCCCTTAAAGTTGAACATTACTTTTGATTTGAATTTTTATTATGGATGATGATTAAAGGAAATTCTACCTATGTATTACAAATATGAGAATGAGCAAGTCACCAAGTGTTTTTCCACATAGGTCTTATAGGACATGAATTATTTACCATCTTTAGTCAGATTAAAATCTGTTTTCTGTGTTTACAATGTTCAGCCATGGGCAATTCTGCATTCACAGAAGTCTCAGATTTGAATAGAAGTGTATCATGCTAATGGCTCCATAAGCACATGTGAAGCACAAGCTCTCTTTAATGAAGCACGAGTTTTATTCCCACTAAGCCTGACAATGTTGAGTATGATCTCTCCATGTGGTACATCAAATTAGAGATTTATCATCTCTATTATTATGGATAGCTCCTATATAAAGAATCACTCGTAACTGTCATGAGGCCAAATTCTTCCCTCATGCATGTCATTCCATGGAAAAGCCACTCAAATTTTGCTACAGCCAATTCCAAGGGGACTCTTCTTTTGTCATATTGAAGCTAGATTTACATTTTTCCTTGGACTAGATGAACTCTTGGCTGGAGTTGAGACATGCTGAGATTTCAGCTGAATTGGTATTTGTTGGAATATGATTTGGCTTAGTATTATGTATACAGATTTTGACTCATGTAATTATGTTGGAGGTTAACCTAGAAACCTAAAAATGAAGAAAGTCTCAGATAATATGTTTTAAAATCCATTTCTAATAAATTAGCTCTTAATGGCCAAAACAGGATTTCTTAGCCTTCTTTTTTCAGACTGTTTAGTAAACAAGCTTGCACGGTGGAAATGTGCTTTCCTTTACCTGAATTCCAAATATATTGTTTTTTTTTAGACAGATGTTAGTTAATTGAAACTAATTACATTTCCAGAGCAATCCTAGCATCTGGAGCCAGCCAGGCTGAAAAGAATAGCTGAACTGAAGCATGGTGTTGTCCCTGCCTTTATTCAGCTGCTGCTGGAAAAGAAAGATGAGTAGTAAAAGCACTTTTAAGTCAAATAATCCAATTCAGTTCCTTTCCTTAATTTTAATTTTTTTGTAATAGCCAGTAATATCCTGCCTAAATATTGTTGGGCAGGGTTGCCATATTTAGGATCAAGAAAAAAAAATCTTAAAAACATATCAATTAAAAGTAGCGTAGAGATTGTGTATTACTTTTTGCTTAGTCAAATGTTTTGTGATGCTCTGCTTGCATTGTGTTAGTGCCTGGGATGTTGTCTCATTTGGTTGTAGTTCTAGGCCATAGCCATCACAGTTTACATCTCAGAAAAAAAGTTTAGAGTTTTACTTATGAACTCCGATTCACAGTGTTTTAATGAAAAGACTCAGAAAAGATTTCAGTTGCTCTATTTTAAAAATCACAAATTGTTTCTTTGACTTCCAAAAGCCTGAAAAGTATTTTTAGTGACTCTTAGTCATCGATCATTTTCATATGAGTTCTTTGTTCAGTTAAAGAGCCTTGTCAGATACAGAGAGTGATTTTTGCCACCTTGGCAGCAGTCTGACAAACGATAGAAAATATTTGGCCTCATGATGGCAATGTGTTCATTCTGCACTAGCCGATACAGTGTCAGACTTGAAGCCACGGTAAGTACCCAAAGAAAAATGTAACCACTTGTCCAATAGTAAGTGAGTGAGTGAGTGAATGAATGAGTGAATGAAATAATTATTATGCTATCCTATTGTTGAGAAAACTCTCAAACCATTTTCCTCTACTCTCATACAATGACGACAATCAAGAGAAGACTTCTATGACCCTAAAATATGTTAACCTCCACCAGCAAGCAGGCAATGTGCTCTGCAATGAACACAGGCTGGGCATCCTCCATTTCAATTCCAACACTGTCTATCTGGAGAGAGCATCAGATTCCATAGGTTGAAGACTCAGTCCTCAAGTCTGTCCCTTAAGGACACCAGTTGCAAGCCTGACCAACCGGCTTTAAGTTGTGATTGCCTTGACCCCCCCTTTGGGTTTGATTAGTTTGCTAGAGCAGCTTATAGAACTTAGGGAAACACATTTACTGGTTTATTACAAACAATATTCTAAATATATATAAACAGCTGAATTAAGACATACATAGGGTGAGTTCTGGAAAGGTCCCAAGAACTCAGGAGCTTCCGTCCTCGTGGAGTTGGGGTGCACCACATCTCAGCATGTGGATGACTTCTTCTTCACCTTCCTGTCAGCCTCCATGTGTTCAGCTCTCTGGAAGCCCCCACACCCTGTTCTCTTGGGCCTTTTATGGAGAATGCATTGGATAGACACAATTGTCATGTCAGCCATGTACAAATGTGTTTAGACAAAGGGGTATGATCTAAACCCAACAAGGCCTGTCTGCTCAAACTCTCCTTGGCCTCTCTGTGCAATGTTCCTTCCTCCAGAGTAAGGGCAGGACCCCCTCTGGAATAGGGGTTTTATGACCCACAATCAGATTAGAGCTCTTCAGTGGGCAGGTGAAAAGGAGGGCAGAGAGGGGGATTCTGTTCACTATAACAAGGACTATGGGAGTTATGAGCCAGAAACCATGAACAAAACCACAAACCTATATATATATGTAATATTATGTAATACACATAAATATGTACAATATATATCATACCTATGTTGTATTTGAATATGTGAATACTAAGAAACTTTCAGAAATACAGCAATTCCTAGTAAGTCTCCACTGTCAACCCATTACTATCATTGGAATTGCTAGTAATTTGCAGAAAGGAACAAAGCACCACTAAGAGCCAAGAGCTGGCAAGATAGGCTGAGTCTAAGAAAGAAAGTTGGTTTTGAGGTCTGTTATAATAGAGGCACCGCTTAGATACAGGAAAAAATTAAGATGAGAGTTTATCTGGGATATATGTCTATGGGAAGTGTAAGATGACTATATTATTCAGAAAAGGTATTTGTAGGTGTTGGTATGGACAGATGACTTTGGAAATGAGTATTTCTTGAGGAGTTGCAATTGGAAACAATTTAACCAGCAGAATACCATTTGAATTTTGTATGTATAGAACATCAAAGTCTTTACTGGCACTTACTTGGTTACCCAGTTATAAAATATTGGCTGCTTGTATGAATATCATCATTTTGCAACTTAGGGAAAGAGTTCAAACTGTACTTAGAAAGCTTGATCTTGACCTGTGTAAATCAAGAAGGAAGACTAAAAAATAGTATGAATGTGGTATTTTTAGTAGGCTCTTTTTGTATAGGAATGAGGAGCTACTTGCAGTGAAGAAATTGCGATGGATGTGTGGAATAATTTTGGAGTACCTGAAACATACTTTCACCCAACTGGAAATTGCCAAGTGTCAGATTGGCTTATTCACCTGGTTAGATTTTTAAAGGAGGGTGTTAGAGCAGATATCAAGTTTCCAGGTGTTCATGGGAAATCGCAAGTCCACCTATGCCCACAGGTTTGTGCATTCATCCGTTCAACAGTGTTTAATGAAGTCTATTAGGTACATGCCAGCACGTGTTCTAGGTGCTGCTGGGTACAAAGACAATGGTCTGGGAGTCAACAGGCATGGTTGGGGATCATATTTTCTGATCCCCTTCCCTCCTTAGTCAGCTTTAGTGTCCAACTTTGGTCAGGCAATTTCTATATTACTCTTTAGTTTTGTAGAACATTTTTGTCTGCTGGAATGAAACAAGAGTCTTTCATACGCCTAGCATTTTCATCACTTCATTCCTTAGAGCTGTGAAACTCTTCTTCCATCTGCAAATTCAAATCTGCTTTGGATTTGGGATTCCTTATCTGAAGGGGATTTTGAAAAGCCCCAGCCTTGTAGCAGAGGGAGTATGCATGCATTGCCAGCTTTGTTGTTGATAGCCTCTCACCAGATTCCTGCTTCGACTTCATTCTGACTTTTACTATTTCTTCTAACACGTCTTTTATTGTGTACTTCAGGTTCTGAGAATGAATGCTATCTCCATTTTCCTGTACTCTCATCTCTCATCTCTACTTTGATTTCTCATTCACAGTTCCTCTGAGACTAGGGTCTTGCCTTATTCTTGCCAGTTTGTGGCCCTTGAATTTCACCTCAGAAGCTCAGTGCACAAAAGTAACCCAAGCATCTGCTCTCAGACCTCCTTGATGCTGCCTTTCTCCCTCACTGCAGCCTCACAAATTACCTGCTTTTTGACTTCTTGGAACCAAACACTGGCTATTTACCATTAACCTTCTCTGGGCCATGCTACCCTTGCATATCTGATTGTAACATATGCTCATCACCAAATCCTGTGACTAGACCTTTCCTGCTTGTCAGCGTGTGGTTGTACCTCCTTCCCTGTTATAGCAGAACCATCTCTGGATTCAGAGCTTTTTTTGTTTTTTTATGGTGGCCTCCTTTTTTTTTTTTTTTTTGTAGTGTGAGCTCTGCTTTCATAAAGTGACATGAATTGGAGCTGTAGGGGGAACAGGCTCTTCCTCCACTTAATAGGTAAGTGGTGATAGTGGAGACAGAGGTAGAGTACTGGTGGAAATACTGTACTGAATATGGTCACACTTTATGACAACAGAAGTTCCTCATATTCTGACTCATAAATATCAAATTCAGAGAGCATTTATCGTCGCCAGCATCTCTTTTAGTACCTACTCTTAGGGAAAACTGGATCTAAGGGAGAGCCATTCTAGCCCATATATTCTCCGCAAGCAAGTGAAATAGAGCCAGGCACAGGGTAAAGGCCCAGACAAAACCATGCCCCCACTCATCCTGAATGAGAGACTACAGTACATGCCACGCTTAGCAGACAATTTAAAGAGTCTTGTGTCAAGGAGCCTGCCTCCTGGCAGCAGATGTCAGCCTATGAAGTTTTTGAAGACATTTTTCATGTCCAAATCCCATATATCGCGAAAGTCTCTAATGTCAGTTTTTCTCATGAGCTGTTTCTTGATTCAACTATTCTTCTTACACATGTGACTTTTTACTTTCAACATCACTTGTATTAATATTTGATATCCTTCCGCCAGTTGTTGGGAGCCAGAGGAAACCTAAAGAAGTTTGCAGTTATTTTCTATGCATAGTTCTCTCCTGCCTTAGACTTAAACTTGGAGCAGTGCTATTTATGAGATGCGACTGTGATGCTCCATTCCTGCACCAATATCCAGGGTTTAGAAGATGAAGACTACCCAAAAGATGTTGACTGTGAAGGGTTTTCTATATGTTATACTTTAAATTTTGGTTTTTAAAATTGGGGCTTATTAATTTCTTCCCCAAAATTAAAATATTTTATGTGCAAAACATACACATGTAACATATGTATGTTATATAGTTATAATTACTATAGAAAATATAATTATTTCAATAATTTCATTATTATTTAAATAAGAAAATCACTGATTGGTTTAAAAACTTGAGCATTACTAATGCCTCCAAAACTTTGTTGAATGTCTTTCTAAATCATATTTCTTTGCCTTTCTCAGGAGCTAGACATTGTTCTAAAGTTTATCATTCCCTTGTTTTTAAATTTTTGTGATCTACATATGTATCTTTAAATCTATTTTTTTAGTTTTGCTTTTTTGAACATATGTAAATGGTATTATATATTCTTCTGTGACTTACTTTTTTCTCTCAACATAATGCTTAAACTTCATTTACACAGATGAGTATAGTGGCAGTTTTTTCCATTTTCACTGCTACATAGTAGTCCATTATTGAAATAGCAAAACACTGATCTCTTCTGTTGACAGACACACTTAGATTGTTCTTCTCCCCTCTCCTTTATCTTCCTTTCTTTTCTTTTCCTTCTTCCTTTTCATATTTCTTTCTGTTTATTGAAATTAAAACTCTTTGGATTATATGTAAAATCTCTAGGTTGTATTGATGGATATATACCTGTTATTTAACGACTGATGCTGTATTATTTTCTAGATTGGTGGCATAAAATCATAATTTAAACATTAGTGCTTTCCTTTAATGCTTACTAACTTCCATTATTCTATGTATTCATTAATTTTCAATATTATCAGAATTTCAAATCTTTGCTAAGCCAGTGCTTTGTAAAGGTAACTCACTCTGATTTTCATTTGCATTTTTGTGATTACCTAAGAGTTTGACTTTTTATAAGGAATGATCTTTCATATTTGCTCCTCTATGATAGTCTCATTCAGAAGTTTGCTTTTTTTTTCTTAGGATTTTGTGATTTTTTTCCCCCAGTATTTTGTTAGTTAAATTTAACATATAGATTCTTTGTATTTTTTGCAAAGATCTGTTCCCAGTTTTTGATTTGTTATATCATGTTTATTATGATATATTTTAATAAGCAAAACTCTTAAATGGCATTTTGCTTATTAGTTTTAAATGCTTAATTATTCTGTATCATGACAATTGAAATCTTAACCAATACAACAAAATGAGTAATTTTTGAGAAGTATTACAAAGGTAACATCATTGTGAATCTACTACAAACTTAAGAATATTAAACTGTTGGCCGGGCGCGGTGGCTCACGCCTGTAATTCCAGCACTTTGGGAGGCCGAGACGGGCAGATCGCCTGAGGTTGGGTGTTTGAGATCAGCCTGACCAACATGGAGAAACCCCATCTCTACTAAAAACACAAAATTAGCTTGGCGTGGTGGAGCATGCCTGTAATCCCAGCTACTCAGGAGGCTAAGGCAGGAGAATCGCTGGAACCTGAGGAGGCAGAGGTTGTGGTGAACCAAGATCACACCATTGCACTCCAGTCTGGGCAACAAGAGCGAAACTCTGTCTCAAAAAAATAAATAAATAAAATAAAGTATATTCAACTGTTGCATTGGGAGGGGAAGCAAGAATTCATGGATAAGGTATGTGTGTGTATATATACATTTGCCCATATGTGTACACATGTATGTACACACATGTGTGTCACAATCTCCATCATTTTCAGAAAAATTGTGATGTGACTATTCGTATCAGAATAAAGTGCTGATATGTCTGCGTTCTGATATGTGAAACACTCTTCCTGAAAAAAATTGCAATATCCAGGTTGGTTTGTCCATTTATTACATGAAGCAATAAAATTATTTAGCTGCAAGCATATCTAACATGGCCTCGCTGTTTTGGTAATTAGAAGCCTTCTGATTTTATTTCTCATAAAATTTTCTTTAAAATTATTCATTTTTAGAAGATACTCAATTGAACTTCCCCAGGCCAAATCTGAAGGATTTCTGAGGAGAAATATTGAGTTTCTTCTACTTCTCTTCTTACAATTTTTTGGAGACACCAAACTTCTCAAGTCACCTTTCTATTCAGTGGATCATTTAAATACAACCCAAAACAAAACAAAAAAATTCCTTCATTCTATTTCCAGAGGCAGGCACATGAGGGTTGTGAAATCTAATTTTATTTTAAATGCATTCGTCTGTTTGTTAGACCTGAATTGGATTCCTCTCATATGGAAGATACTCTGCTAGAGATCCCTTTCTGTGTGAGGGAGACACCTGTGAGTTAGGGGAGACTCTTAAAGCCTCTAAGAATTTGCTTCCCACTTTGCTTGGCACTAACAGTCCCAAACCCTATCATGCTCAACTTTTTATAGCAAATATTTTAATAAAACCCCTTTATTGTCTTGGTATAAAAGTCATAGATGATGTAAACCCTCTATTTACCTAATTCCTAAAAACTAAATGTTATCTTTAGTTTAATATAAAAGAGAATTAAAAGACATAATTTAAAATAAACTATTAATGTGTTAAGACTTAATATTTGTAATGAAGGAAATGATGCAGACCTAACTAAGGGGATACAACACAGGCAACCTGTCGTGTATGCTCATGTCAGCAACCCTCAAGGCTTCCTAGAGAATCCATAAATAACTGAAATTGTTTTATTTTGTAACCTAACTATCCTACTTGAAGTCAAAATGCATTAACTTGACTTCCATGTTTGCTGCCAGCCAATATCATTACCTAAAGTTTTGTATGAATAAAATTCACTGTCTCCAGACTGCAACTTAACCCTCTCTCTCATATAGTCTGCCTTGCCATTATTACTTGATTCAACTTATCAGCTGACTCCTTCATATATAAGATACCAATTTTCTGTGGAAAAATAACTAAGTAAACATCTTTGAATTATTCTTTGGTCATATGTTTTCAGGTACCACTACAATAGAATAAATAATGAAATCTGTGCTTACACATACTTATAGTGGATAGGTTATAAGACTTTAAAATACTGTTGACAATTTGAAGTTGATTTGTAAATATATTTCTGTGTATACATACAGTTCCTATAAATGCAACACTACACATAGAGAATAATTTGGGTATATTAATAATGAAATGACACACTGTACTTTGCCAAAAATAAATGTCATCATAGTTTGAAGAGATGAACAAGCCTGGGGAATTATAAACAAATTTCTATCATTTACATGGCATAAAATTCAGTGTATATTAAAACTGTATAAAGGTACTTTGTGTTTATATAAAAAGACGCAAGTAACTCAAAATGTGGTCACCACCCATTCAATGCTAATATCCAGCAGAGGACTATAAATCAGTGCAGAGCATGGATTTACTGGTTTTAACCATTCTGCACAATGAAGACCATCCAGAATCCCTGCTCCCTAAAGCCAGCAGCATTTCATTATCATTTCAATAACAAAATATATCTCTACATATTTCCAAACATCCTGTAAGTGTGATATGGCTCCCACTGAGCATTGCTGCTCTCTGCATTCACCCATTCTGCTTTTTCACATCCTGTGAATCAGTAGTTCTAAAAGAAAGCTTCTTGACCCTTTGTCACCACTGACTAGCCCTTGAGGGTTTCAGATATCCTGGTTCCAGAAGTCCTTTATAGTAACTCCTAGAGGCTCTCCCCTAGGCTTCTCCCCCAACCTCCCTAGAGGACATGCAAAATCATCTTCCTACTCAGCTGTCCAGCATCAACACCACTCACATGCAGGTCTGCTGAGAGCAACTTTCCTAAGAATTCTCCCTGTATTGTTTATAATTGCCTAAAGAAACAAATCTATGGAACATAAGAGAATGTTGCAACCCTGACTCCCAAGGGCTTCCTTTGCTGAGTCCTGAAGTAGGGCAGGAGTCCTTGAGTTCTTCAGCTCCTGGTGACTTTCATCTTACTCTATATTGCCAGGGAGGCCCATTGTGCTGCCCTGAGAGCATCTAAACTCAGGTCTGTAGGACACATCCTTAATCTGTATTATCTATAAAATCCACCAGTAAAGCCAAACTCAAGTTTCAAAGAGCCAAGAGCTTATAAAATTTGATGGTCTTCTTTATGGAAAATAGTGTAAAATTATCAAAACAAAATAAATAGGATGAAAAAATATCAAAGTACAAATTTTAAAACGGTAAAAAATACTACAGAAATAACAAAATCTAAAAAGGCACACTTTTTTATTAACTCAATGTCTGACACACCTCTGTAATAACTTTTTACCTACATTCTTACCACATAATCTTTGACAACAGTTTTGTAATAATCATTTTCTACAGAGAAAAGACAAACACAATTAAGTCTTTTTGACCAGGCTTGAGTTTAAAAAATTACATTGGATAATAGACAACTTAGAAAAGTTATTTTTATCGTCAGAACTCATTTTTGGTGTCGTCATGAGATTTTGGAATTGTCAAATTTAGAAAAAAATTTCTTATGTAACTGTAAGATTTTGGGTCATTACAAGTTTCCATGTACCATAAGAATTTTAAAATACTATTTGACAACATTCATTAAACAATTATTAGCATCTTCATAATACTGGCATATTACGACTTTTTTATCCATCAATTTCAGTACCTCATGTTAAATCAACCAGAATTTACTTAGAACCTCTAGAAATGTTATTGGTTCAGGCCATTTCGGGCCAAGGAAAGAGCATATGCAAGAATATATAGATAAGGATATAGAGAAATGTAGCATATTTTTGGTGTGTACAAGAAGGCAACAATTAGCAATAAGAGACAAGTGTGTTGGGGCCAGGTAAAAAAAATGGCATCTAGTGTCAAATGTCAAATGGCTAAGCCTCTCCCCTCTTGCCTTTAATTTAAGGAATTGAACACCTATTGACAGATCACCAAGCATTTGAAGGGCAATATACTGTAGTGCTAAATTTATTAGGGTTAGAGCCAGACAAAGCTCAGTTTGTGTACCATCTTTTATACTTACCAGCTGGACTATCCTAATATCAACAGTTGAACTATTCAGGGAAGTGACTGTAAATAACATATATATATATATATATGTAATATATATAATAGATATATCCCACTATATATATACACACATATATAAATAACATATATATGTAATATATCCCACTATATATTCCATAGTAAATACAACACACACACACACACACACACACACACACACACATATATATATATATAAAATGTATCTCCAATTTAAACCACCTTTAGCTCTCTCTAATAAGTACCAGCAGCTACTCCAATGCCACCAGACACGAGGAAAATGTAATGGAAGAGTAGACAGAATAGGTAAACACAGCACTTTTTGTTAATTTAAAACAAAATACTTGGCTATGTACAGATATTACTTTGACTCTTCTTAGGGCCTTGGAATAGGCCCATGAAAGTGAAGGACCTTAAAGCTTAAGATTCTTTAACTTCAGGTTGAATCTACCTCCCTCGAAGGACACAGAAACATGTCGGCAAATTGAATCCCAGGGATAGCACAGGTATCACAGAGCTCCCCAAACTATGCAGAGTAACTCTAATTACAATCCTAGGCTACCTATAAATACTGACACTCTCCTTGCACAGTGCCAGGCTGACCTAGTAAGCCGCAAATAGACTATTTCTGATGGGTGTGCCAACTGGATGTCAAGGATGATTAGTGAGAAAGGAAAGAAGCCCGCCTTCCCCCACTGACTTCAGGGACATGCAGAGCAGAGTGTGACAGAGGTCTCAAAAGCAGCTGCCACATGGTCTGGAGGGTGTGCATCCCTGCAGAATTACAATTATCTCTTTCACTTTGAAAGATTGTCCACCTATGCCATTACATACTTCTCTACCTTCTGCACAGTTTTCCAATTTTTACTGCACATAGATTTGTTCCACTGGAGGGCTTGTTTTTAAGAGATTAAGGCTTGTTCTTCAGTCTTTCATTTTACTCACATAGTGTGATTACAGCCATCACACAGCAATCTAGAGTAGCAAACATAAGATGTATCCTTGTCTCTCATTCATTTGTTTTTAACTTCCTATGCATCCACCTCCAGAATGCATTTGGACCTAAAGTGCTAGATGGGAAGCAAATGCGTAAGGGGGGAAGGGATACAGAAATGCTCAAACTTTTATTAGTTGTACGTGCTTTGGGCCAGGCATCCTCTCTGAACCTCAGTGTCTCTTTCTGAATACTGAGAAAATAAGACCTTCCTTTCTTTACTGTACAGTTAGGAAGATTTAATAAGGTGGCATATACAGAGTGCTTTACAAATTGTAACTGTGGATGTGTGTAAAGATTATTTCACCCCCTTCATCTGACACCTTCCTGTTCTGTCACTTTAGTAGTAGCGTCTTATAGTGTGGAACCAGTGAACATCCCCAAAAAACAATATCTAAGTAGAAGTCTAGTAAATAATGAAATGTCTCCACTGTATCATTTAAGTGCTTTTTCTCATAATTGGCTTTTGAGTAAAGGAAACAGAATTTGGAAAACAAAGTATCAAGGCAGATAATAAGAAATCAATGTAGGCAGAGAAGTTTACAGTGGCACAGAGCCTCAAAGGCTATGGTGTGTTTAAGTGTGATAGATGGAACATTAACAAATGCAACAAATATTTAGTTTTATTATATGTCACTGTTCTGAGTGCATAGAATGAATTATTGAACAAAATGATTAAAGATCCCTGTCCTTGTGGAGCTTATATTCAAATGATTCAGAATAATCAAGAAAGGTAATGCCATGGCTGGCTTGTACAGAATTTTGGAAATTTCAACAAAAATATTTGGCAGGAAAATGAAATGAGGAAAAAGTATGCATTTGGCTTAGTCGATGATTCAATTGCAATTCTAGAATGATATTATAAGGTAAGCTTGGGGTTGGGATGTAGTCTTGTTGGAAGGATGTGCCAAAGAAGCTACCTTGAAGAAAGATTTGCCTAGAAAGATAACAGACTGTTTTCACTCAAATTGCATATTATTTGTTTAAAATGACTTTGAGGAAGAGTTAGTGGGGGTATGGATTCTAAACCCCTGCTCAACTATTCTAATCTACATCTTGTTCTTACTACTGAGTTAATTATTTCAGGCCAAAGTGAGTTTGTTGAGTTACTAATTTGCTGATATAATTCACTCATTTATTCATTTGAAAGCTAATAAGCATCTTCAATACACCAATTATTAAGCTAGGAGGTAATGGTATAATATAAAATAAAAAAGAAAGAACTAAATTTCTGCTCTTGGAGAACCAACCGTTAATAATTCCACTTTTGGTTTCCATATGATCCCTGTCATAATATGAAGGTCATTAGTAGAGGAAAGCATTCATCTCACTGAGAAGTGAGTAAAGTAGAAATCATTGTACATGCTATTAGCAAGAACTATTTCTTAGTGTAAATGATTCACTTCTACCTGAAGTGTTTAGATTGCCCCTTCTATACTGCTTGGGGAATTGAGTCAGACTTGGAGCATATATTCAGATATTAAAACATATAGACCATTTCACCTATCACAAGATAAATGTTTTTAAAAATCTCAGTATGTCAGCATAAGCCACTCATCTATGACTAAGATCTCTGCAGATAGAAGGTGATAGAGGAAATGGAAAGAATGAATAATCAAGAATAATGGCTTACTGAAAGTCTCATAAAACTTATGCTGTAATAGTAGACTGGCAAATTTAGTGTTTAGATTTAGCTATTATGTAAAAGGAGAAGAAGGAGAAAATATCACCTTGCTAATTAGAGAGCCACATTGATGTGTATCTTACAGCAGAATACTGATACTCTATGAAGGTAGACAGGTTTTAGTGCACCTAAAATAAGTTTCAGTAACTCCAGATCTCTTCTTTGGGCTGAAGATTGGATAGCTGAGACACTTTTCCTTTTTCTTGCCCATTTTGACGCCTATCAAGTTTACTGTTTGCTCTTTGGGATTGCATCTAATCTTTTTGAATGAGAGGACCTCATTTGAATATCAGCATTTTTTTTGCAGTCACTTTCCATCTTCAACTTTTAAAATTAGTTAATGGTAAAAATATGTACCAATGAGTAGATATTATGCTTTTAGGAAATATTTTATTAACTTGATGTATTTATTGATTTCAGTATACATTTGCAAAGTACATTTATGTATTAAGAGATGGTTATTCATTCTTCTAACAATGCCTCCTTTACATTTGGATTTGAAGAACATTGATTACTCCAGAGAGGCTCCAAGGGATTCATAGCCCCCAAGGTAGGTTACAACTCTGTGGTTTCCAGTAGAAGATTCTAGAACAACAGTTATATATTCCATAAATGACTATAAGAATAGAATCATTAACATTTTGTGTTGTTATTTGTACAATGATATTCCTTTCATTCATTCAGTGGTCCATGAAGACCTGTTGGTCAGGTATCATCATTCACTTCCTGCCCTGGCCCCTGGAGTATCTTAGACCTTAGAGCTCCAGAAGGTTCTGTGACTTCAGAACTGGAACTAAAAGGATAGCTACAGATTGACTCTATTATGATTT
Organism: Macaca nemestrina; assembly: GCF_043159975.1. Classification (NCBI taxonomy): domain Eukaryota; kingdom Metazoa; phylum Chordata; class Mammalia; order Primates; family Cercopithecidae; genus Macaca; species Macaca nemestrina. Next base: position 108,746,208 of record NC_092135.1, read on the forward strand.
GCACAGGTCATCATTTGACAAAGAAAATCTTGAGATTTTCCTGAACACAGTGTACAAACCAGCTCTCTGACTTCTACTAATTCAGCTGAATATGTAAATATGAGAATCTTAAGTAATGTCAGGCATGCAAGTATATAGATAAGGTTGTATATGCTTAAAACAGCAGGCAGAAAAATAGACCAAGAAACTGCTATTGTGCATCACTTATAAAAGACAATGGTCATACCCAAGACCTCTATTTTATGATATATCATGAAAATCTATAAATCAGCAAGCCCCTGAGAAAATTCATAGGTAGCTAAGGACTAAATGTGGGTCAGAGAGAGGCAGTGGAGTAGTCTGCAAATGTGTTTTCTAATCCCCAAATTCTAACCTACTGACTCCATGTAGAGACAACTTCCTCCAAACTAGACTGTAGGTGTCCTCTGCCCTTAGCCAACTGGCATTTAATTAGAAAGATTTTGTTTAGTTACTCTTCTGTTCAGAATCCTTTCTGTCTTACTGGTCCTAAAATTGCTCAGTTGAGCTAAAAGGCAAAGTGACAATAATTGGAAACAAAATGTCTTTGTTCCCTTTCCCTCTGAGCAACAGACTGCTCTTTGCAAGCACCATATTGGTGAAGGCAGCCTGTGTGTTGAGCCTGCTGACAGAGACATTCCGGCGTATTTACAACAGCTGAGGATAGCGTGCCCTGAAGAGTGAACTTAATTCTTAGTCTGCCAGGTAGTCTTCTGTGAATGACAGTGATTTGTCCCTTGCGATTCTTTCTTTCCTTACTGACTATTCGTAAAGCAGTATTTGACAGCCTAATTTTATATAACTAACAACACTAAGAAGCAATGTGATTTTAGAATGTCTATTAAGCTTTTCCGTGTTCAAATATTTTTAATAAGCAGTTCTTTACTGCCCCTCATTTTTGTGGCTTGCCAAGATTTGATTATAATCTTTACACTTTTTATTAAATAATCTTTCAGATTATATAAACTATCAGTTTAAGATCATGTAAACTACCCTTGATTCTGTTTGGCATTAAGCCACATATAAATTTGAATATATCATAGGAAAACTCATCGGTGATCCAGTGATTACGTTAAACAGATAATTTGTTCCGTATTTATTCAACAAGTATGTTAGTGCCTACTATGTGCCAGATACTCTCAGGAATTTGGGATATAAATATGAATACAGGAAATAAACCCTGAGACCTAAACAAACTCTTACATACTTAAATAAGAGGAGAAACATTTTTTACCTGGCCCCCAGGACAAAGGTACCAATGTAATTTTCATTTTTCAGATAAGGAAACTGACACCACCAGGAGTTAAATGACTCCCCAAAAAGAATATTCTTTTTTTTTTTTTTTTTTTTTTTTTTGAGATGGAGTCTCGCTCTGTCACCCAGGCTGGAGTGCAGTGGGGCAATCTTGGCTCACTGCAAGCTCTGCCTCCCGGGTTCATGCCATTCTCCTGTCTCAGTCCCACGAGTAGCTGGAACTACAGGCGCCCACCACCGCGCCCAGCTAATTTTTTGTATTTTTAGTAGAGACGGGGTTTCACTGCGTTAGCCAGGATGGTGTCAATCTCCTGACCTCATGATCCACCCGCCTCAGCCTCCCAAAGTGCTGGGATTACAGGCGTAAGCCACCGTGCCCGGCCCCCAAAAAGCATATTTTTAATAATACATGATAGAGCTGGGATTCGGGCTTAGACAGTTTGATGCTAGTGCCTGTAGGCTCTTTATAACGATAATATATTTCCTCTCGTAGTATTGTCTAGGGACATCTTGCATTTGTATTATTATGTTTTTATTACATTTTTGCACATAATTCAGTCATATTCTTCCAATCCATTGTGCCCTTCTGTAGTATTTATCTTCACTGTCCATAGATGATATTTATATTCAAAGATAGCAAGAACATAAATGAGGGAGGGAAAATCATTTGCTGATCCTTTTATCCCAAGCTAATAAAATGTTTCCTTAAACTGAAGGTATGCCCAAGGGTCACAGGTCATCTTTTCATCATTTTCAGCTCTCAGCTATATTTTACCCTTATGTGCTGTTTGACTCCCATAGGCATCCTTTAAGAAATTTGTTTCCATTACAGAACATGGTCCCTGCAAACTCTGGCACTCAAAGGCCAAGCTTGATAAATAACTTTACTTTGTCATCCTGATTTGCTCCAGAATGTCACTTTGTTTTCATACATTCGTTTCTAGAATCAAAACCTCCTTACCTCCTTTCAATCAATTTAATCAGTGTCATCAATATTATGAGGGGGAAGAGTATCTTCAACACTGAACCCTCTTTCCAGGACTGGATTTATCCAGAGTTGGGTAGCTGCATTAAGGGGAGGCTATGCAACAGGGTGATGACAAATAATTCAGTGGTTAACTTCAGGGTGATGGAGCACGAATGCACTTTTTCAAGGACAGTTATTTACCAGAACATCCAGAGAAACGGAATTGCCTTTTCTTCCTTGGATTTCTCACCTTAGAAAAAAAAAATTCTACTACCAGAGGGCTGGTTTATTCCATAGCAGGGTATACCTTTTAGAAGCAGCATCACCATGTTGGCGTGACTGCCTGTCATATATTATGAATATCCACTCTTCCAAATCAAGTCACCTTATCATTCAGCTACAGAGCTAAAGGATGTTTTCATTCCATGATCTATATAGCACAAATCAGGAAATTATTTTTGTTCTTTCATGGTTTCAGGTATAGAGCTTGGATAAATCTGGCCTGACTCTCATTCCCTTGGGCAGCAAACCTACATCTCTCACCTATGAGATGCTGCTGGAGTTTTTCTGCTTAGAGCATACTCTGACACCAGGTTTTGTTAGGATCCCCTTTTGTACTTCGTATCACAGGATCTCCACACATTTTTTTTAAAAAAAGAATGTCACAGTTACAATTTTCCTCTATGTCACTCTAGTACCAGATAAGAAAGTGATAATAATAATGCTACAAATGATAAAATATTCGAATTTACTATGTGGCAGGCAATGTGTTAAGTATTTTGCATATATTATTTCATGCATTAGGGAGAGAGAATTCTAATGCCCATTTGTCAGATGAAGACATTGGGGCATTAAGAGAATTAATAACTTGCCCAAGGTCATAGAACACAGGCAATCTGATTCCAAAACCTACTGTTACTCTCTCATCCTCTATATACTGCAGTGTTCAAAGAATTTCCTGACTTCCATTCAATTTTTCTAAACATATTCTGTTGCCACTCAATTTCCCCAGTCAGAATGGTTTTTAAATTACACTCACAGACCTATTTTCTTCTTTTATACAGTATTTATAGCCGCTGATTTTGATAGCTGAGAATAGTACCATATAAATAATGATATAAGACCTGAGGCAAATCACTTAACCCCTCTGAACTTCAGTTTCCTCATTTGTAGGATGATGAAATAATAATACTTGCCTCACAGGGTTGTTTGAAGATCAAATGCTATAATGCCGGCAAAGTGCTCTCAATGAATAAATGTTAGCGCAGTTCCCTTCCTTTTCTTACAAGTGCCAGGATTAGAAAATGTGGCCAGACTTGTAGCAAATTTGAATACTGTAAGGATTCCTTATTGATTAAATAATTAATTTCTCATCCAGTTCCCAAAAGGATTTGAAGGAGCTTGATGAACATAAATTAAAATAATCCCTATAAGCATACCTTATGTTTCTCCAATTTCATGCTACCTGTTACACTATTCTGCCCACTTATTTAATTAATTAATTCTGGCAGTCACTCACTCACTTATTCCTTCAAGAAATATTGATTGTATATGTACTATTTGCCATTGTTTTGTGTGCTAGACCACTTGGCTTAGAAATCCTTTTCCATTGTCCAGTTCTTTTTTCCTCCTGCTCTTCTGGTAGTCATCACCTGTTCCTTTTAGACTTTTATTCATTTGTCAACCAATTGTAGCCTGCCTGACTTTTGATTGTTATGGCCCCCCATAGCTTCTTAAATGCTAAACTCAATATATTTTATTTATCCTCATCCTTCTTGATCTGTTTGCTGCATTTCACAGTGCTGACATTTTTATTTCTAATTAGAACTTTCTGGTGGTTTCTTTGATAGGACATTCTCCTTGTTCTCTTTTCTCACACTGTCTTCTCTGACTCCATCATATACTTCTCTTCATTATCCATCCCTTAAGTGTTGTTGGCCCATAGATTTCAAGTCTAAATAGATTATTCTTTCCTATTTCTTTGCTAGGATTTTAGTTACCGTGTATGTGTTAGTTACCCTAAATAAAAAATCTGCGGACTAGAATTGTCTTTCAAGACTCAGACTCATATATATTCTTGCCAACTAAACATTTCACACACCCCCAACCTGGTAATAGCTAAAACAATTTATTTTCCCCCGGAAACATCTACCTTTTCCTCTTAAATTCTCTGTACCCTTTCACCAGTCATGGTGCTTGGAACTAACTTAGGATATACTACTGAATCCACCTTATCCATGAATTTCCCATGTTTAATCAATCACCAAGTCTTCTCAAATCACCTCCCAAATATGTCTCCATTCCATTTTGATCACTTCTATCTTAGTTGAGACGCCTAGCCTTCTTTATTCCAGACAAATGCAATAGTCTCCCAACTCTTTCCCTGCCCTCAAACTCACAAGCTCAAACCTATCCTCTCAGAATGATGCTTGGCATCTGAATAATAATCTGGACATGTTCACCTTTTGCTTAAAGTGTGAAAGTATCTATCATTGTCTATTTAAGTAGTGTTCAAAATGGCTCTCTGAAAGCCTTAAGGATTATTGGAAGTAATTCAGGGTCCCTGTGGTGGTGATGGGGCTAGGAGGGGAAATTTAAGCGGTTTCTGTCTTCTCACTGCACTCTTACTCTGTACTTCCCTGCTTAACCAGACTAGTTCCATTTTTATCCTTTTGGATATTTTAGTTCCACAAAGCATTTTCTTTTAGGTAAATGGATGAAAGAGGTAGAGGGCAGGGAGGGAACTGAGTGCTTTAACAAAGTCTGAAAGCCACCAACCTCTGTGATAACAGTCTGCATTGCCTCCCCACTGACCAACTTGTCAGCCCAATCCCTTAAAACCCTCTTGCCTTTTAATTTATGCTTCATCACACTCATCTAAACACTTACTTGATTAAAAAAAAAAAAAAAGATGGGGTTTTACTATGCCATTGACCATAGAAAAATATTCCATTTGAATTAGGCCAATTCTAAATTTGTTTCTTCTTGGATTCATGAATTTGCTTTATGTTGCACAGTTGTTTCCTAGAATCGAGATACTGAATTCTAATCTTTTCAGTTTTTCATGCTTATTTCCAGGTGGTTGGCTTTTTTCCCTTGCTATTCAAAGCGATCCCATCCTTTTCATCAGTATGGCAGGTGGCCTTATAAAAATGAGCATCTGTGAGGCTTTCTAAGAGACCCTTCAGGGATACGTTGAGAGCCACATTTTGACCTGTTTATGTTTGGGGTATTTTTTAAAAATAATCTTTCCAGGTTACTTTAAAAATGAACCATACAACTCTGTGCACTAACTAGGCAAGTATTTTCTAGTCAGGAAACTCAGCTGAATGAGAACTGGAATCTAAAATAAAAGTCGTTTCTATTTGCCTAAGTGCCATTCTCAATATAACATGCTTTTTCAAAAAGCACTCATTAATATGCATTTTAAGATTTTAATTTAGAAACAGTCTATCATTGATCACTCTGTTTACATTTTAGCAGTCTGCTGAGAGCACACTGTTAGATTTTTTATATGTTGCTTTTCCTTCTTCCTTCCTTCTTTATTAGCCTCAACACCTTCCTCTGGGATCTTTATTAAAAAGATCAAGAATAGAGGTTTTAGATTTCATAAATATCGCAACAGTTTCATGCTCTTTGGAGAATGACTCCTTTAGATCAAAATGGCTTCCTATGGGGGCAGACAGTTTTTCAAAGCCTGCAAACCACAAAGAGTAAAACAAAAAGCTATCCTCAACAAACACACAAACATAATATTATGTGGGGCCAATAAATAAGTGTCATTATGTAAGAGGTCCTCAGATATTTAAAACATTTTATGCAAAATTATGAAGCTGAACATGCTAGAGTCTCTGGCCTGTACAACGTCTGAATGACTGGGATAATTTTGTTAAAAAGCTAAAGAGAATTCTGTTAGCCTTTTAAGAAATTGATCACCACCATCATAAAAGTCTCTGGCGAGGAAATGTTCCATTGTGCTGAAGTCTGTATGTTTTGAAAAAGCTGATTGGTTTGTTTGTTTGTTTGTTTTTGTTTTTTAGCTCACTCAGCCTCAAATATTGTGTGCATATTCTGGGATATGTGTTTGGGCGCCTGTAGGGAGTGTGGGAAAAGGAATTGGGAACAAGAAGTTATGTAATAAATGATAGAAATCACTATATTGGTACCTTATAATTTGGGTATATGATTTGGAATAGGACTGATCACAAGTAGGTGATATTTGTAATAAGGCCACACTAATTTTTAGTATGTTACAGAGTTAAAAATTTTAAAGCATCGGAGACAGAAAGCCTGGTCAAACCACTTAGAGGTTTGGATAAATCTTTAACAAGTACATGAAACAAAATATTTAATCTTCAGTGTTTCATATGATGGTTAGATCCAGGACTTAGAATGTTGGGTTGCTGAGATGGAATACAGAGAGGAATTTGTGTAGTTCAGCTTCTCAACTTGTGCAATAGAACCCTGAATTTACAGAGTAAGATTTTTAAAAAATGGAGAAAAGAATAGAAGGGCCCCAGTGCAGTTTGTTCTTGCTCCAATGTTTTTGGAATTAAAAATGGCAAAGATACAGACTATTACTTCCTCATTATGACACCCACTTCAACCCTGCATAAAATAAGCAAAATCTTGGTATTATTATACTTATAAGGGTATCTTGTATCATTCTTATAACTGGCCTTCAAGAAGACAAGATCCTCTGATTCCCCGGTATCTCAATGCTTGTTGCAGTTTAGAATAATTAGAAGCACTTTTTCAGCTTTAAAAGCACATTGATCCCCAGACTCCTTCATTAAATCAGGAATAAGGGGAGGGTCCTTGGTGTCATTTAATAGTTTCCCATATGATTCTTTTTTTAACCTTTATTTTGCGTTCAGGGGTACAGGTGCAGGTTTGTTATATAGGTAAATTATGTGTCCTGGGAATTTGGTGTACAGATTATTTCATGACCCAGGTAATAAGTATAGTACCTGACAGTTTTTTTTTAATCCTCACCCTCCTCCCACCCTCCACCCTCGAGTAGCCCCCTATGTCTGTTGTTTCCTTATTTGTGTCCATGTGTACTCAGTGTTTAGCTTGCACTTATAAGTGAGAACATGCAGTATTTGGTTTTCTGTCCCCGTGTTAGTTTGCTTAGGATAAGGGCCTCCAGCTTCATCCATGTTACTGCAAAGGACACGATCTCATTTGTTTTTATGGCTGTGTATTATTCCATGATATTCCATGTATATGCACCACGTTTTCTTCATCCAGTCTACTGTTGATGGGCACTCAGGTTGATTCCATGTCTCTGCTGTTGTGAATAGTGCTGTGATGAATGTATACGTGCATGTATCTTTATGGTAGAATGATTTATATTCCTTTGCATATATACCCAGTAATGGGATTGTTTGTGATTGTAATGCACAGGCACACTTGAGAAATCCTGTTCTGACTTATATTTTATAAATGGTAAAGGTAGACGTTTTCCTTAATCACTACTTTTATCACTGACTCATAATCTCTTCTAATTTGTTATTGGCCTTTGAATGAAATCTAAATTCTGTCCAGTTTTCAGCATGTTCATTATCTCACAATGAACATTCTACAGCTCACATATCTGCTCAAGACATGCAGATCTCTCTACCAAAAACTTACCATGCTCATCCCAGCTCACCTTTCCTTTGCTAATGTAATTTTTCTTATTTGCATAAATAACTCTTCTGTCTACTTTGCCTCATGAAATCCCATTCAACATTGATGATATTCCTCCGTCCCAGATAAATTCCCAGTTGTGGTTTTTACTGCACAGTCTAGCACCAGATGTCATACTGTCTTGTAGAATGTAGTGTCCATGGAATTTTTTTCAGCAAAAATTTATCGAGCATCCACAATATTTCACTATACCAGGATATTTCTGTTTTTCAAGAAAGGCTATACTTATATTGCAATGACAAACAAACTGAAATTCTTAGTAGCTCAGCAAAGGAGAGGTTATTTCTAACACATGAAAACTTTATTATGATTCCATTACCAGTGCAGTGACTCAGTGATTTAGGGTTACCCATCACTGAAGACAAAGTATCCATTTTCAGCAAAGGGAAAATGCTAGTGGTGTCGACCTTCACTTCTTAAATGGCTTGGTTTGAATGTGACTCATAACACTTAGGATAAGCCATTGGCAAGAAATACATGGTCCTGCCTAGTTGCAAGCATGGCTGGGAAATGTGGGGAGCATGTGATGTTTAGAATGATGGCAAATGTCTCTGCTGCATGTTTTCAGTTTGCAAGCTCATCTATCCTTTGCTGCAACTCTAAAACATTGAAAGGTGTGTATTACATATCTGGTATCATTTTATAATTACCACTATTATTATATTTATAGATACGGATAGGTGAAATGACTTAACATCACCCAACTGGATAGTGCGTGGTGACTATATACATAGTTGACTTTAAATTCCACAATTCATAAGCCATAGAATCCTTGAAAGCAGAGGCCAAGTATTACCTTCATTCATTGGCAATTGAGATAGCTATTTGTCAATAAATGGTATCTGATTCAACTGGTAGACTCTACTTAAAATTCAAGTACCTATTGGCTTTTATTCTTTACTGTGCTTCAGATGTTCCTGGGTAGAAAGTGAGCATGAATGAATGATTAATTCATTGATTAATGAAAGAATAATTAATTCTCCTTGAGAGAATTTCACTGCTTGAGTCTTGTGTTCTACCAGTGAGTGACAATTACAAGTTTTAGGCATAGAAAAGGTAAAGGTAGTGTGTGAAGGGGAGAGAATGAAAAAAAAAAAATGAAGTCATAAAAAGTTCACATTAAAACTTTTTGTATAGATATTATGTATAATGTTCTGGCAATTTTTATATGGTCTTGAAATGTCAATTTCTATTTAATGAGATCATATATTGTTAGTTTGAAACAAAATTAAATAAACAGAATAATTTCCAACTAGAGCTAAAAACACAAGCTATGCTGTCGTCCAAAGGCTTGATCTACCAGACCTTCTGAGAATAGGTTTCATGGTTGGTTTTCAATTTTATTTTATTTTATTTTTGCTTGTAGCACTAAATATTCTGCCTAAAAAGTAGAGTGTAGAGTGCAGAGGAGAAGAGTCAAGAAGGAACTGATTTAATGATCTGAAGTCTTGCAAAAACCTGCGATGTGTTATGGGCAAAAGGGTCTGAGAGTTTACAAGTTTCTTCTCCACATCCCTGGCTTCCCTTTCATGATGGCTGCCGTGGAGCCAGAATACTGGCTGAATTGATGACCTGTAACAATGCCACCCTCTAGGGAAAGGGACAGAAACAATCATAAGTAAGGGAGGTGCTTCCTTAGTAGAAAGACCATGGGTCTTAAAGCCAGACCATCTCGGCCTGAAACCAGGCTCTTTTACATTTTAGCTGTGCGTTTGCAGAATTTAACCTCTTAAAATCTTGTCTTTCCTGTAAAACATGACACCAATACCTATTTTACAATAATTACTAGAGGATCAGAAGTAGTTAACGTAAAGCACCTACCTTATTTCTTGATTTAGAAAAAAATTTAGTAAATGTCATGGCTTAAAGAAAGTTACAGAAGGCAAGCACTGGATGAGTAGGTTAACTCAGTTTAGCACCTTTCTTATGTAACAAACTTGCAATTTTTTTCTTTGAATTAAAATTTCCTAGTTTTAAAATAGTATCCTCCTTTTACTTGCCAATTAGCTATCACAATATTTGAGATAAGATTAATGGTATCAGAAACTTGGCAAATATAATTATATGAAGACTGACATAAAATTCTAAGGTATTTGGGGTTTCAAGTCTCTAGAAAATCTGTATAGGTAGTTCCTGCCATTATCTTTTGATTCCAGGACATCTAATCTACTTTTATGTTTGTATACATGTATATCTCCATCTATTTCTTGTGCCTACAATTCATTGCACTTGAACTTACAGAATCCTCATGGGTTAATAGCAGACAAGACATTTTGGAATTATGTATAATCAGGTATTCAGTGACTCAATTTGGGTACTCAGTTGAATCTAGATTTTTTATTCACTGATTTACTCACTATTCAATGGATATGCGCTGAGTACCAAACACTGTTTTAGACATTTTGTATACCTGTAATTCAGTGAATGAAACAAAGTTTTCTAAATGTATGGGGATTACATTTTAGTGGGAAGAAATGAGACAGTAAATGGTAAACATAATAAAAATATTATATAATATATTGGAAGGTGACAAGTGTTATAAGAAAAAAAAATACAGGGAAAGGAGAATTGAGAGTGTCCTGGCTAATGGTAATAGAGGGAGCAGATTTTAATGCTAGATAGAGTTGCCAGGGATCATCTCATGAGAACGTAATAGTTCAGCAAATTCCTGAAAGAAATAAGGGGTTTAGCCACACAAATATATGGGAAAGAGAGTTCCAGGCAGAAGGAGTAGCAAATAGGTCACTATGACTGGAGAGGACTAAGGAAGAAGAAGACTAATAATAGGAGGTTATGAAGGTAACATGCGCCAGCAGGTAGACAATGTAGGGCTCTGTGTGACATTGTAAGTTATTTCCCCTCACTTATTTACTAAAATAGCAAGTAGATTCAAACATATGCAATGTGATAGCAACAGTGAAACACTCAAGGAGAATAACACATCTGCAAATGTTGCTAATTAAAGTAAGTCACATTATTTTTAACTACAACATGTTTAGTCTTGTAGGAAAAACTTTAACATTAGAGGGTAAGTACTTTACTGGCCATCAAATGTTTGAATATTATACTTAGTCTGTATGCTAATATGTAACACATCCCTTAAGAAAGAAATCTTAATCGAACTTATAGTTACACTTTTCTATGTTAATAATCACTCTTTACCATAAAAAGTTTTCCAAAATATTTCTTCAGGTTTTTTTTTTTTTAAATTCTGCTGAGTTTTGAAACATGTTTTCTCATAGTCAGTACTCAGTGGAAATGAGAAACAGCTGGCCAACATCTTGCATAATCTATCATGTAGGTAATAATTATTATTAATTTACCTGAAGAGTGGTCTCTTTTCCCAGATAAAATATAATGTTCTGTAATCTTCTGTCATAAGCACTCTTTCTTATTTTAGTTCTTTGGGATTATAATTGCTATTTAAATTTAATATATTTTTACCTGATCAATACTTAATTTTTTCTAATTTACATCAAATCAGATTTAAAATTATTTGAATAAATTATTTGTATAAATCATGTTAAAACTACTACTTAGAAAAGAAAAATTTTGAATGAATTCTCAAAATTTCCAAAGCATTAACAGTGTATAGGTTAATTCCTATACCTTATTTTGTTAAAATAGTCAAAGACACATGAAATGCACTGGTTATTTGTTGCTGTCTTATCAACTAACAAAATTTACAAATGTAACGTAAATATGATAACTTGATTTCCAAGCTAAAGAATAAGTTCATTAGACACTCATCTAATCTTTGGGAGATGGAACATGATAGAAATTCATGAAAAAGAAATTATAGTTCTTAGAGTATTTTTTAGGATACAACTTCCTGGGAAAGGTGGCCTCAGAAGATGTAGATGTATCTTGCCACGTGTTATCATGGGAAGACAATTGGCTAATGCATTCAGGTAATAAAATATAGCATCCAGCTCATTCCCTAATTCTCATGGAGATCTTAATGGAGTAAGGAATCTACCAATTCAGAGAAACTCAACAGTGTAGATTCACTGCCTTTGTACTATTTGTGGTGAGGTTATGTTAACCCTCAAGGCCCTACCTCATCCTTATAGAAGGAATGTATTGCGGTGACACAGTTACATGTATCCATAATTATTCCTTGCTGTGTCATTTGGTATACTTGAGCTTTCAGTGAACCTAGCTGGGTCATAGCCACAGCCTACCAAATAGTGCTAATAGAATGAACAGTTTAGATATTGCCTGCAAAAGCTTGGATTATTTGCTCATAATAACTCATTTTAACTAGAAAAATGTCATGGGTTTTGCTGAGGATTCACTCAGTATTTTATTTCTCATTTCAAACTATAGTCAGTTATATTAGCCAATCCAGATCATCAGAGAGAGTATGCAAAAAGTATTGTACAGTATTGTTTTAAAAATATACAGTCACAAAATAAATACCCTCTGTTATTAATTTCCATAATGGAAATTAAAATGCAAATCAAAAAATTTAATTACCAAAGATATGTTAATTTATAGCATAAAATATCTTCTCTTTTGAAGAAATTTTAAAATCCAGGTATCATTTATTCCTTATTTTTTTATACTCATTTTCAGCCATAGGAATCCTACATAGATGCCTGGTTGGTCTCTGGTTTCTGCCAGCAAATATGCTCTGAGTCATTTTCCCCAGAAATGGTAGAGATAACAAAGGACACCCAAAATTGTATTAATTCATACTTCCAATTTTCCAAAATAAAATGTTTCAATAGCAAGCTATCAGAGCACAACCTCACAATTATAATATTTAGAAAATACATATAATTTCTTGATGATAACAGCATTCTGTAATTCAAGCTCTGGTTTCCTTATCCAATGGGGGGGGGGGGGGAAGGATTAAAGAATACACTTGAAAACTACAATCTTATTTCCAACCAGAGACCCAAGTAGGAACCTGACTGTTATCTAGAGGATAATAGCTGAGCATTTTGGAGGGAGTGAGGATTGAATGAGAAAATGGAAACAGAAAGAAGCTTAGTTTCAGCTTCAGCCTGTGTGTTAATTCATGCTGCTTATCCAGAATATATTGTGGGATGAAATTCAATTAGGAAAACCTTTTATTAAGAAGGTAATAGTAACACTATTGGCACTGCTTAGTTTTGGAAGGTTCAACTTGCTTCTGATGTGTTTTCAGATCTACACTAACTCTCTTTTCTTTCCCTTTTCTCTTTATTTCATTTATTTGTCTTACATATGCCCTTTGGTATACCTCTTATTATGAGAGATATAAACTTAATAATTCCTAAGTAATATTTATTGAACTCTTAGTACCAGATGCCTTGTCAATTGCCTTTTCATAATTATCTATAAAATAGGCATCACTGTCTCACTTTTATTAACCAAAAAAAAAAAAAAATGAGTAAACATAGAAAGCATGTTGTTTACTGTAATTTACATTTTGTTAAATGGTGAGGCTGGAATTTATCTTTTCAAAGAAACAGCTTTTGGTTTTATTGATTTTTCTCTATTTCTATTTTTCATTTAATTTATTTCTGCATGAATTATTATTTATTTCCTTCTGCTTGCTTTAGACTGGACTGCTCTTTTTCATCTAGTTTGTTAAGGTACATATTTAGATGATTGATTTTTGTTCAAATATATATAGCCATAGATTTCTCTCTAAGCTCTACTTTCACTTTGTCTTATAATTTTAACTGGTTGTATTTTTATTTTCATTGGGTTAAAAATATTTCAAAAATTTATCTTGAGATTTATTGGTAATTTATATGATACTTAGAAATGTGTTGCCTACTTTTCACATATTTTGGAATTTACTTGTGATCTTTCTGCTATTGGATTCTCTTTCCATTGGGGTCTAAGAATATACTTGGTATGATTTCTATTATTTTAAACTTGTTCATGTGTATTTTATGGCCTGTAATTTGGTCTATCTGGGTGAATTTTTTTTTTCAAGCTTGAGAAAATGTGTTTTTTGCTGTTGTTGGATGGAGTGTTATATAAATGTCAAGTAGGTTAAGTTAACTGATCATGCTCTTCAGGTCAACTTTATCTTTACTGATTTTCTGACTGCTTAATTTGTTAAGTGGGAAAAGAAGGGTGTTGAATCGCCAATTATAATAGTGAATTCATCTGTTTCTACTTTAAGTTCTGTAAGTTTTTGCCTCCTGTATTTTGATGCTTAGTTTTTAGGTGCATATATGTTAATTATTGTTCTGTATTTTTGAAGAATTGATCCCTTTATCATTATGTAATGACTCTTTTTATCCTCAATACTTTTTATTGTTCTGAAGTTGGTTTTGTCTGAAATTAATGTAGTTCTCCAAATCTTTTGCTTGTGTTATCATGGTATAGTTTTGTCCATTCCTTTAATAGTGTTTTTGGAGAATCAATCCCTTTATCATTATGTAATGACTCTTTATCCTCAATACTTTTTATTGTTCTGAGGTTGGTTTTGTCTGAAATTAATGTACTTCTTGAACTTTCTTTTGTGTAGTGTCATCATGGTATAGTTTTGTCCATCCCTTTAATTTTTGTCTATCTGTATTTTTATATTTAAAGTAGGCTTCTTATAGACAGCATACAGTATAGTTTCTTGTAAATAGTATGTAGACAGTATGTGGTTTATTTACTCTGATCTCTGTTTCAATTGGTACATTTACCCCACTCCCATTAAAAACTTATTAATATAGTTGGGTTAATATCTACCATGTCTCTCTTCTATTCATTACATTTATTTTTCTTTCTTCTTTCCACACTTTGTCTTCTATTGTTTTAGTTGACTATTTTGTATGCTTCCATTTTGTTCTCTCTCTTTGCATAGCAATTATAGTTCTTTTAAAAAAAACTAGTGGTTTCTCTAGAGTTTCAGTATACTTTTTTTATTTTAAATTTTAGTTTTTGTGTGTAAATAGTATAGTATACATACATATTTATGGGGTATATGAGAAATTTTGATACAGGCATGCAATGCATAATAATCACATTAAAGTAAATGGGGTATCCATCACCTCAAGCATTTATCCTTTACAAAGAATCCAATTATACTCTTTTAGTTATTGTAAAGTGTACAATAAATTACTGTTGACAGTCAGTATACATTTTTAACTGATCTAAGTCTTCCTATAAATAACACTATACCACTTCTTATGTAAGGTTCTTTATTATAAAGTATTTCCTACATCTCCCTCCCTTTCCTTATGACACTTCTGTCATTTATTTACTTATTACTGTTATTATTTTAAACAAAGTCTTCTTGTAGATGAATTTAGAGCAAGAATATTTTTAAAAATTTATTCCTTCTCTGATACACTTTCTTTATGTGTAGATATGAAATTATGACTTACATAATTTTCCTTTTCCTTGAAGAATTTTCTTTTCCTTGAAAAACTTCATTTAACATTCCTTGTAGAGTAAGTCTTATGGTAATGAATTCTCTGTTTTTGTTTGTATGAGGAAGTAGTTATTTTCGCTTATCTACTTAAGAATAATTTTACTAGTTATATAATTCTAGATTTTTTTTTAAAGACACTTTATTTTTTTCTACTGCTTTTTTTTTTTTTTCAGTTTCTAATAGAAAATGAAAAATCCATTGTAATTTGTATCCTTATTTCTCTACCACTGGAACATTATTTTTTTTTCCTCTAATTTTGGTTTTCTGCAGTTTTGTTTTGTTTTTAAGATGAAATTTTGCTCTTGTCAACCAGGCTGGACTGCAATGACATGATTTTGGCTTACTACAAACCTCCACCTCCCGGGTTCAAGCGATTCTCCTGCCTCAGCCACCCAAGTAGCTGAGATTATAGGCGTATACCACTACTCCTGGCTAATTTTTGTATTTTTAGTCGAGACAGGGTTTCACCATGTTGGCCAGGCTGGTCTCATACTCCTGACCTCAGGTGATCTGCCTGCCTCGGCCTCCCAAAGTGCTGGGATTACAGGCGTGAGCCACCGCACCCAGCCTTCTGCAGTTTCAATTTAATGTGTCTAGATTTAATTTTGTTGTTGTTGTTATTCTGCTAGATGTTTAAATATTCTGAATTCATAGTTTAGTGTCTGTCATTAACTTTAAAATTGTTTCAGCAATTATTATTTTAATTTTTTGCTCTCTTTTTATATTCTGTCTCATAGTCCAATATCACTTATGTTACACATTTAAAAATTTTTCCACAACAGTTTTTGGATGTTATTGTTTTATTATTTTCCCCATTATTTTCTCTCTTTGCATGTTAGCTTTGGAAGTCTCTAGTGATATATCTTCAGGCTCACTAATTCTTTTCTCCATTGTGCCCAGTCTACTAATATCTCCATCAATGACATTTTTCATTTCTGTTATGGTGTTTTTAAAATTTTTTATCATTTTCTTTTAATTATTTCTCAGAATTTCAGTCTCTCTGCTTTCACTACCCATTTATTCTTGAATGTTGTCTACTTTTTCCATTAGAGTTCTTAGCTTATTAATCACAGTTATTTTATATTTTCTGTCTAATAATTCCAATGTCTATGTCATATCTGAATCTAGTTTTGATATCTGCTTTGTCTCTTCAATCTGTGTTATTTGCCTTTTGACTATCTTCTATTTTGTTGTTGTTGAAAACCAGAATGCTGTATTGGGTAATAATAACTGAAGTAAATAGAGCTTTAGTGTAAAGTTTTATGTTAATCTGCTTTTTCAAGTGTTTTCTGTAAGTGTAAGTGTTAGTTTTTCGTGTCTTTCTCTTCTTTTTTTTGGCTTTGAGTTTCTCTAAGTTTCCCTCCTCAAACAGTTGTCTTGCAGCTCTTTCAGCTATAATCTACTTGAGACTTGGCATGGTAGTAAGGCATAGAGAAGAAAAAATGTTCTGTCATCTTATAATTTTGGTGGACTTGTTTCTGGACTGTGACCTTCAATTGTTTCTATTAGGCTACACTGTTTCTCCTTTAGACTAGACAGGAGGGCTGGAGGGGGCTAAAATGGGAGAAATGCCCTTCCCGTAGGTCTGGTAAAGTCTTTTTCTCTGGAGAGTAGGCCTGTGTTATGAAGAATCTTTAGGGCTTATTTCACAATGATTACATTTCCTTCCCCTGCAAGAGCTACAAGAAAATCTTTCTTGACTCTTCACCATGAAAACTTTATGAGGTACCCGGAGGTTAAAACCCGTGAATATGTGGGATCCCTCTGAACACTTTTGGCCCCAGTACTTTCTCACTTTCAGGACTGTCTGCATTCAGCCTCTACTAATTCATCAAAGTGATCATTTTAAATATTCTACAGTAAATGGCTCTAGCAGCTTCTCCTCCAGGTAAGCAGATCTTGTCTGTCTCTCCAAGTTTCAAGTTTGCCCTGAGACCTCAGCTGTCTGAATCCAAGGAAAATAATTTATTTTCACTTCATTCTTTTGTTGTCGTTGCTGTTTATTTCTTTTTGTAAGGATGAGAATGACAGTTCCTAAGGTCTTTCATGTGAACACTGAAACCCGAAGTCTGAGGCTGGGATTTAAACCTGGATCTGCCTGACTTGGATGTTTAGATTTTTTCTTTATGCAATGATTCATTAATTTTTAAAAATCCCATCATTAATAAGATTTGATTTTCTAGTTAAACATTTTTAAAATGGCATTTTCTTACATTTCTAGTTTTTCTCTCTGAGTTGAGTCACAGATGCATGTGAGTTTCATGTAACTGTCCATAGTTACATTAAATAAAATGGGAAATTAGGTGTAACTGGGCTGAAATGGACAGAATAGACATTATAGTACAGGTTCTTTTTGCTTTAGTTTCAAGTTGCCATAATAAACAGCTTATATACAGGCAAATAGTCAAGTACTTAAAAAAAAAAAGCAGTAGATGGCATAAACAGAAAAATTGAGAGCAGGTAGGACAAGACTGGCCCTTTAAGTGGGCCATTAAAAGAAGACACATTTGACTATATTGCTCCACAGAGAGCTTCTTGGTGTAGGTTTATGAACTCTGGGAGAAAGGCCAAGTTAGGCCTAATTATATTTAGATTAACTCTGCAATGTAAATGCCTAACCTTTTCTCAGTTCTTTTTTTTTTTCTTTATCTGTTTTATTTATTTTTTGTTTTTGAATTTTGGAGTGAGCCCATAGGTCTTTATTCTTTGACCTTTCCACTATATGTGTGCTTTAATCAGCTATTGCTTCTTTATCTTTCCATAAAAATTAAGAGATGACAATCTGTTCACCCTTATGTTGAAAGAAAAAGATATTCATAATACATTTGTAAATAAAAACAAGTTGCAACAAACCCACACCCATCATTGCTGCTTGTTTGTTGTCTCCAAGTTTTAGGTGAATTATTTCCCTTTAAATAGCATCAAGAAAATCTGATAATAATATAATTTGGGCTTTAGATGTTGTAGAGAAGTGAAAGAATCATTTCTCTATGTCTATTATTCCTGGAGTATTACTTTTTAATTTTTATTTTTTGCTTTCTTCCCCAATGAATGCTTGTTTTGCTGTTATTTTTTCTTTACCCCAGATGACAGGTGAGAGGATCTTTGCTTTACAATGTTATCTTTTAAAGTGGTACATGCATGTTTTCCTAACATACCATACTATAGTATAGTAGTCCTTAACCATTTCTGAGGTCACAGATACTTCTGAGAAACTGATGAAAGCCAAAAATTTTTTACAGAAAAAATTAATATACATATGAATTTTGCATGTACCGTAATTTCAAGAGATTTACAGATTTTTTAAAAATGAAAGTTTCTGATATTCAGGTTAAAAACACCTGACATATATTTGTATCTCACAGGTGACTACTGCCTTTTGCAAGACATGTGGTATAAAAAGTTTTGCCAAGTCTGTAACAGAGAAGTAGTTTCTCCTTGATTCAACACTCTGTGACAATATTCTTTACCTATAAACTTTCTGTGGACGACAATAGAATTTGTTGAGAATGACGGGAACCACTGTGTGTAATAAGAACAATACCGAGATTGCTGTGCATATTTATCTGTATAACAAATTATCAAAGATATTTAAGTAGTTTCCTGTTTCTCTTTGCATCATACCCTTAGTTGTTGTGACTAAGAGATTGGCCTTGAGTTGCTGTGACTAAGGGATTGGCCTTGCTACAGCGAGGGTTCTTTGTTCTCCTTCTGTGTGATCTTATCTGTACTGAGAAGTTGGCTTTTTGCTTTAGTGAGTTATTCCTAGGGCTTAGATTTTGCTTTAGAAATTTTCTCAAAAGGCAGGCTTTGACAACTGGGAATTGATTTTTGCAGGAGGCTTTCTTAATCTCTAATATATTTTACAATATAATGACTATGGCAGGGTGAGAGTGTGGAGCTCTGTAACCTTTTAACTGGAGTTCATAGTGTTGGTATCTGTGCTTTTAAATAATAATTTAGGTGTAGAACAAGGCAATCAGGCATCATCCCTGACAGGAGCAATGGAGAGAAGTAGACCTCTATCTGCCTGTGTGAAAAGTGGTTAGGAAGAAACAGTTTCATTACAACAGGCAAACACCAATATGCGTATATGCATATGTATTTGTAGTTTGTGTGTATGCATGTAGTCAAGGTACTAGTTAGTTCTCTCAGATTTATGCAAATTAATGTGCTTTGAAAAACGGTTTGATGAAGACATCTCGAATTTGTAAGGGGGATGACAATATGCATGTGATTGACATGAACTAATTGAACATAATGTCCTAGGCTGCTGTTTGCCAGGCAGTTATTGAATGGTGTAAGAGAAATATCGTCATTCTGCTTTCCTGTAAGATAGGTTTTCATCAACAAAAAGAATAAAGAATATTAAAGCTCTCTTTATATCATCATGTCCATTGTGTAATTTCTGTGTCAAGAGATGATATAGTGATTGCATAGTGCTAAGAATATAGAATTTGGAATTAAGAAAAAAAGCAAAAAATAAAGATTTACCAGTGGAGTCCTATATCTACCACTAATTTGCTGTGAGATCTTTACTACCCTCAGAATCTAATCCTGTGAGGAGCGATAATAACAAGATGTACATACCAGATTGCTAAGAATTCACTGAAAGAATGCATGTGAAGTGCTTTGCAGAGTGCCTGGTATATAGTACATTCTGAATAAACATAGGCTATTATCATTGACACTGCATTGTCTTCTAAGTTGGTATTTCTCACTTAGTGTTATTAAAATGGTTGGGCTCATGAGTGTGAAGGACAATTAACTCCCATGATCTGAACCTAACTGTAAAATGTTCAGAGCAAACATCCTCATTTTCTTGTCTGTATTTATGAATAGACTTAAAGCAAAAACATCTGTTCTTTTTGGAGTCTTATTTGGTAAAGCTCTCACCCATGTCTCAGTCTCCATTCTTTTACTAACTGCCTTTTGTGCTTGCCTTGTTAATTAACAGTTTCCTGCTTAGCAAGGCATATTTTACCTTGAGCCTTAAGTCCTTCTGCCATTCTCTCTGAAATGGATCCAATTTTCAGATATCCTTGTCAGTATAGGTTGCTGATGAACCATAAGATAAACAGATGACTCAATGGTTGTGTTATTGGTATACTTCCAGGCACAATTAGAGCTTGCATGTATTTTTCTCCTCTTCTTAAACTATTATCTATATTACCCAGTGTGTTGACACTTTCTGTGGTAATTTTCTAAATTATATTCCAGTTATTTGGCTAATTTTTCTAAGTAATATTGAATCAAAGATGGTACCCAGATGAAGTCTATTGTTGAAGCACAAATAACCTCCTCCGTAGGGCATGCATAAGTAACCAATAAAGACCAGAACATTTCTAATTTCTGTAGCGTCTATTCTGAAGCTCAATACTTTTCTTAGTTGTTCTAGGAGGGCATGAGCTTCTTTATTCATAGGGTATCTTTCTTTTGCTCTGATATTTCCCCACGTATCTTTTTTATAACATGGACACCTTAGTATGTGTTGTCAATTTCAGGTAGAAAAATAATTGTTTCAACAATTCAATAATTTCTCAAATCACAGTTACTAAGTCTCATATAGTTCACCTTTACTTTGTACCATGAGATTCAAAACTATTTTCATTCAATACTATTTTCTGTATGACATGACTTGACTTTGTTTTTGTTTGTTTGTTTGTTTGTTTGTTTGTTTTGAGGTGGAGTTTTGCCCTGTCTCCCAGGTTGGAGCACAGTGGCACGATCTCAGCTCACTGCAACCTCTGCCTCCTGAGTTCAAGTGATTCTCCTGCCTCAGCCTTCTGAGCAGCTGAAATTACAGGTGTGCCCTACAACTCCCAGCTAATTTTTATATTTTTGTAGCGATAGGGTTTTACCATGTTGGCCAGCCTGGTGTTGAACTCCTGACCTCAAGTAATCTGCCCACCTCAGCCTCCCAAAGTTCTGGAATTACAGACATGAGCTATGGTTCCCAGCCTGTTTTCTATTATAATTTCTGTTTATTGCCTGTAAAACAAGTTTAAACGTTGCGTGAAAAATACAATACTTAAAGAAACAGAAGCACAGTATTTGATACTTGATACTTTCTTATAATTGATTTCATCCTGGGATTTTATTCAATACTGTGCTCAATATCCATATCTTTCATGGGTTCTGCTTTCTTGCATATTAACTAATTAATTTATTACTTTAAGGAAAAATACTTCTCTTATTTCTGAGGTAAGAAATTGAGGAACAGAGAAGTGCAGTGGTCTTATGTGGTCCCATGGTCTTATGTGGTCCCATGGTCTTACGTGGTCTAAATACTTGGAGCAGAGAAAAACACTCAGGACTCCTGATTTGAAAGCCTTTGTTCTTTCCACT
The DNA here is from genome assembly GCF_043159975.1 of Macaca nemestrina. NCBI lineage: Eukaryota > Metazoa > Chordata > Mammalia > Primates > Cercopithecidae > Macaca > Macaca nemestrina. Next base: position 108,767,861 of record NC_092135.1, read on the forward strand.
AGACAAAGCCAAACTCACAAAAGTGATGTTTATACTGGAACTAGTCTAGAGAGTATCAGAAGAAATGATTGACTTTGAACATGCACTTCTATTAAAATTTCTCTCTCCTATCACTGTCACTGATCCTGGAAGAATGCTTTTTACATGTCCAGGCACACAACAATGTGATTTCTAAATGATAGTAATGCTAAAAATAACATATTTTAGCAATGTCATTCCAGAAGCTAATCTATTGTGTAACAGCGATCTTTTCAGTTTGATGCTTTCTCTGCTGTGAAGAGAATGTGCAAGCTTCAGTATATCATGATGTCTCTTTTATTCATTTCTTTCAACTTTTGGTTTAGTGCTTATAAATTACCCATAACAGATTTGTAAGTGATACCTTAGTCATCAAATTTGGTAGCATGATCTAGGAGCCTGGTGAAAGATTTTATACAATGTTTTACATGCTGAAGAATTCTGCTTGTGGATGTCTTTATGTATCTATAAACCTTAAAACCTGACACCCTTGTAACACTGGTATTTCCGAAATAGGACTAATTTACACTCTGTGAGCTATACATGTTATTAAATTTCTATATTACATAGCTCCTAATTTTGGCTGACATAATTTCTAACCCCTAGGACTTTTGAAGCCATGTGATGAAAAATTTAAAATAATGGGTATATCGGTCAGGAATCTCCAGAGAAACAGAACCAATACATACACACAATAAAATTTATGCATGTGTGTGTGTACTTGTATATAGAGATATTAACTGATTATGTGGATATATATTCATTATGTGTGTATACATTTCTGCATATATATATATATATATACACACACACACACACACAGAGAAATAATGATACTAATTGATTAATTTTAATTGGTTTACGTGATTATGGGGGCTGGAAAGTACAAAATCTGTGCAGATTGGCAGTTTGGTGACCTATTGATGTTGGTCTCCAGGCTAAAGGTAATCTGGAGAAAGAATCCCTTCTTCCCCTGGGGGGGACTTCAGTTTTTTTCTCTTAAGGCCTTCAACTGTTTGGATGAGGCCCACCCACGTTATGTAGGATAATCTCCAAGTCTACTGACTTAAGTTGAATCACATTTAAAAAATATCTTCCCAGCTACATCTAGACTGGTGTGTGACCAAACATCTGAGTACTGTTGCCCAGCCAAGTGAACAGATAAATTAATCACCACAACTGGGTTGTAATGTTTTATATTGGTTTATTTAAAAAATTGGTGTTATATAATTCCAAAAATGTTGTCCTAATAAAATTCCAAAGACTTTCTGATGCATATACAAGCTAATACAGTTTAGCCTAAAATTAGAGCTTTTGATTTTGAAATTTAGTCTTTTTTTACAGTGTTTACCGTGTTAAATTATAAATTTAAATTTTTTTGGCGTTAGTGATTATTATAAAGTAAGGCTTTTTTTGTTTTTTAGTTTAACTTTTGCTAGTACTATAGCTAATTATATTGAGGCTAAAACCTTGATTGGCAGCATTCCACAGTGATAAGAAAGACAACTATTCTTTGTTAAATGATACTTAGTGTTTCATAATATTTCTGGGAACTTACACATACATTTTCTTTTAAAATATCTTGTTTAAAGATTTATTTAAATGAAACTACCATTGTTTTCTGTGTTGGTAACATTATTCATTATGTTATTTAATCTTTTATTTATATTTTATTGTCTTGTGGCTAATAGGCATTTAATAAGTATTAGTTCTCTACTTGTAGTAAAAATTGAGTTTCTGCTAACAATACATCTTCACATGCACAAAAATATTCTTCTAAATAATTTTGTTTTTAAACTGTGCTTATCATTTCTTTGTTTTAATACTTCTCAAACTTAATATGTTTCAGTGGAATTGATGTAGCAGATCCTGGAAAAAGGAAGTATGTGTCCTCAGGCTGTGACTATTGATTCTATTAGGATAAGTAAAGGTAGGCTCAATTACGCTACACGTAAAACAACTACAAAATCCCAGTGGCTTAATAAACCAAGGGCTCATCTGTTGCTTATCTACATGTCTAACATGTGTGAATCTGGGAGCTCTGTACCTCATAGTTCTTAGAGAATCCGGACTGAGACTTGAATTTGTACATATGCACCATGATGACTGTGCCAGGAGAAAGGATACTTACAGTGAGTAGTATACGCTCTTAAAACTTCCACCCAGAGGTGTCCCACAACACATCTGCTCACATATTGTCAACTAATACAAGTTACATGGCCATGCGCCTAATTGCGAAGTGGGTGAGGAAGTGGTAATTTGAATATGAATGTGGAAGGAGGGGAAGTGGAATACTTGTGAATAGTCCTGGTGACCATAATCAGGCACTGTTTCAGGTGTTATTCTATATCGGTAATGATTTTAGCTTTAAAACATGGCTAAGATTAGCTCATAAAGATATTCAGTTATTTCACATAATAAGGGTAGATAGGCAGTCTAAAAGCTGATATAGGAGCTCGAGGATGATATACAAGATTAGGCTTTTTTCATATATCTGTACTACTTTTCCCAGAATCATGGATTTTTGTCCTTAGCCTGGCCATCTTATGGTTTTCAGAAGACTTCTATAGCTATAAATATCAAATCCTCATTTGTCCATCCCAAATCAGGAAGGAGGAAGCAGATTTTCTTCTTTGATTTCTGTCTGTTTTTTTCTTTCTCTGTCTCTCTCACATCAGAAGGAATATTTTCCTTGAAGAAAAAATTCTGCTTTCTTAGCAGATTATCCTTTATTTTTCATTAGTAAGACCCTGTCACTGGGCAACTCTTAGGTGCAGGAAAGATGGGAAAGTATCTGAAAATGGGTCAAAGGATAAGTGTAATCGATTTAGAAGACCATCATGCCTTTACTATCTTTCTTCATCTGGAGCTAGACACTTTGCCCCTTGAACAAGATTGTACATCTGGATTAAAAAAAGGACAAATGGTTATGGAGAGAACACAGGAGCACCTTTCACGAGGCGAAAACAAAAGCCTTCCAAATTGAATAAGGAGATGATAATTTGAAGTAAATCACTGAGCAAGACAGATCATCATGCAGTCTAACAAAGTTAAAAAGTATACTATGGGAGGATGAGATTGTTTTAGCTAGGGGGTCAGGTCAATCATTAAGGCAGTAACATATGAGCAGATTCTTGGGAAACTGAAAGGATTTCAATGACAGAAAGGGCATTCCAAGGTGGAAAATACTAAAGACAAAGGTACAGGAACATTAAAATGCTGAGGAATTATATTTATGAATTTAGGATTAAATGTAGAGCCATATATATTACATAAGAAATTGAACCCTTCATGAAGCCTTATAACTTTGGGCCATTGTGATCTGGTGGTTGGGAACAATTGCTCTAGACTTAGACAATGTCAACTCCATCTCAATTCTACCACTTACTAGTTGTGAAACATTGAGCAAGTATCCCAAGTCTTCATTTCCATACCTGTAACAAAGGGAATAATAAATGATACCTACTTGTCTTAGGGTATGCCAAACTGCTGTAATGAATAGATGCAAAAATGTAATGGCTGAAATAAAATAGAAGTTTGTTTCTTGTTTGTATAACAAGCTAGTAGGCAGGCTCTGTGCCACATAATCATTCAAGAACCCAGGATGACAACAGTTTTGCCATGGCATAGCACCTGACACAAAGTAATAAATGTTAACTGTTATTTATGTTAGCCATAGCTTTGGCTTAGAAACCAAGGGATTTAATGGGGAATTGACAAAAACATGCCTTCTTAAACCACTGCATATGTTTGCCAGAATAATTTTTATTTCAGTGTGAATCATTTTATTTTTCTGCTCAAAATAAATTAATATATACAAGTAGAGAGCCAAATCACGAGTGGACTCCCATTCACAATTACTATAAACAGAATAAAATACCCAGGAATACAGCTTACAAGGGACGTGAAAGACCTCTTCAAGGAGAACTACAAACCACTATTCAAGGAATTAAGAAAGGACACAATAAATGGAAAAAATTATATGCTCATGAATAGGAAGAATCAATATCATGAAAATGGCCTTACTTCTCAAAGTATTTTATAGATTCAATGCTATTCCCATTAAGTGACCATTGACTTTCTTGGCAGAATTAACTACTTAAAATTTCATATGAAACCAAAAAAGCCCATATAGCCAAGAAAATCCTAAGCAAAAAGAACAAAGCTGGAGGCATCACGTTACCTGACTTCAAACTATACTACAAGGCTACAGTAACCAAAGCAGCATGGTGCTAGTACCAAAAAGATATATAAACCAGTGGAACAGACAGAACAGAAGCCTCAGAAATAACACCACACATCTACAACAACCTGATCTTTGACAAACCTGACAAAAACAAGCAATGGGGAGAAGATTCCCTATTTAATCAGTGGTGCTGGGAAAACTGGCTAGCCATATACAGTAAACAGAAACTGGACCCCTTCCTTACACCTTATACAAAAAATAGCTTAAGATAGATTAAAGACTTAAATGTAAAACTGAAAACCACAAAAATCCTAGAAGAAAACCTAAGCAATGCCATTCAGGACATAGGCATGGGCAAAGACTTCATGACTAAAACACCAAAAGCAATTGCAACAAAGCCAAAATTGACAAATGGGATCTAATTAAACTAAAGAACTTCTACACAGTTAAAAAAAAAAAAAAAGGTGGCCATTAAAAAATCAGGAAACAATAGATGCTGGCGAGGCTGTGGAGAAATAGAAACTCTTTTACACTGTATAAATTAGTTCAGCCATTGTGGAAGACAATGTGGCTGTTCCTCAAGGATCTAGAACTGGAAATACCATTTGACCCAGCCATCCCATTACTGGGGATATACCCAAAGGATTATGAATCATTCTACTGTAGAGACACATGCATATGTATGTTTATTGCAGCACTATTTACAATAGCAAAGACTTGGAACCAACCCAAATGCCCATCAGTGATAGACTGGATAAAGAAAATGTGGCACATATATACCATGGAATACTATACAGCCATAAAAAAGAATGAGTGCATGTCCTTTGCAGGGACATGGATAAAGCTGGAAACCATAATTCTTAGCAAGCTAACACAGGAACAGAAAACCAAACACCACATGTTCTCACTCATAAGCACTTATAAGTGGGAATTAAACAATAAGAATATATGGAAACAGAGAGGGGAACATCACACACCAGGGCCTGTTGGAGTGGTGGGGTCAAGGGGAGGTAGAGCATTAGGACGAATATCTAATGCATGCAGGGTTTAAAACCTAGATGACAGGTTGATAGGTGCAGCAAACCAACATGGCATCTAAACAATGCTATATTCTAAGAAGGGCATCAGCTTCTTAGAGAATTTATTGAAGTTTGCAGTTATATTTTTATTAAAATAAAGCCCTCAACCTAATCCTGAAAGAAGAAACTGTGTTGTAGTATACAAAGAACATGAGCTTTCTAATCCTGACCTTACTGTTTCTTGTTCTTGTTCTAAAGTTATGTAAGTTTCTTATGTACCTTTAGGCAACTTATTTAGTTTTTTTCTGTGCCTCAGTTTCTATATTTAAAAAATGAAGACTGCTAGGTACCCACACAAAAACGATGCAATTGAAAAGTGAGTGAAATTCACAATAGCAAAGACATGGAGTTAACCCAAATGCCCCATCAATGATAGACTGGATAAAGCAAATGTGGTACATATACATCATGGAATACTATGCAGCCATAAAGAGGAATGAGATCATGTCCTTTTCAGGGACATGGGTGGAGCTGGAAGCCGTTATCCTCAGCAAACTAACACAGAAACAGAAAACCAAACACCACATGTTCTCATTTATAAGTGGGAGCTGAACGATGAGAACACATGGACACAAGGAGGGGAACAACACACTTGGGGCCTGTCGGAGGGGCAGAGGGAGGGAGAGCATCAGGATAAATAGCTAATGCATGCTGGGCTTAATAGGTAAGTGATGGGTTGATAGATGCAGCAAATCACCATGGCACATGTTTATGTAAAGAACCTGCACATTCTGCACATGTATCCTAGAAGTTAAAGTAAAATTAAAAACTAATAATCTAGAATTATACCAGCTAATTTGTTTAGCCTTATGCATTACCAAAATTCTTAGAATTTTTCACCAATAGCATTACTTATAAACTTATGTTTTCCTACCTTTTATAAAAATACTACAGAATTTGAAAAGGGTAGATATTCAAGGAAAACAAGGTAGAATTCATAAACCAAAGGCCCTCAGTATGTTACAGACCTAGTGGTCATACTTATAATGATTAGGAATTATTCACTGTTGACCTATTTTGATCATTAAATGTTATTCTCTGTGGAAGCATTGATGAAAACTTTGGGACATGAAGCTACTTTTATGTTACTAATGAAAATGCAAAATGCATTCTGTCTTTTATCACTAGCAGTCCATGTCCTTGAAGCCTGTGCAAGTCTTTAGCTATTAAAGCTGTATGTGGGTATGTTTTAAGCCCCATGAATCAGGTCTTTTCTTGGGGCATTACTGTGGGAAGAGGAGTTTCTAATGCACTTAGAAGGAACTGAATTAAACTGCCCAAACTGAATTGAAACAGTAGGGGATCATAGAGGCTAAATCATGCACTTTCTTAAATTGGACAAACTCATACCATTGTGCTTCTCAAACTTTAATGTTTGTGGGGGCAGTGGAGGGAGAAGACTGATATTCTGCACGATAATACATGGAGCACACTGTGAGTAGCAGTGAAGCCCTGCTGTGTTGGTCCCAGAGCTACAAAATTGACTTAGGTTTTACTGTTGAAAGCTGAGCTGGGGCATCTGCAACTCGGGTATCTTAACAAGAACATTTCTGACACAAGGTGTGTGTGTGTGATTATTTTATAAGCCAGAGCCTTCTTTCACCAGTAATTATTATGACTAGGCTTTAGTCACCTATATAATAAACCAGAAGGTATGTACAGATGAGAGTCTAACTTTATTTAAAATCATAAAATATTTAAATGTTTACTGGAACACGTCTATCTTCCCATGTAATAAAATAAATCATATATATTTTAAGACATATGTCCAGGGCTGAGATATTTATGTCTGATATTCATGCATGTTGTTCAGGGCCAGTGCCTGATATAGAGATGCCTGTGCCATATCTGATTTTAAATAGTGTGAAACCCTCCCTTGGTTTTTTATAAGCATAGCACAACAGTACAGATTCCTTTCCTTTATACTGAGTCAGTTTGGCATTTTCCACAGCTGATAATACTGAAGCAATATCAGGAACGTGTAGGAGCCATGATATGCAGATACACATTGCTGTTGGGGACCAAGAGCACACTTGAAATCACATAGCTCAGTTGTCCATGCACCAGAGCTCGGAAATCCGAATCCAACATCCCTAGGTATACTTTACATCCATTTCCCCCAGAGTTGAAGCCACCTCCTCAGAACACTGAAAAAGAGTCTGGAAATAATATGCAGGCATTTTCTCCTTTTTTGTGTCATGGAAATCTTCCCCTTCACTGTCACTCTCCTTTCCTCCCTCTTCTCTGGAACTCCAAACACAATCTCCTCGATAAGTTAGGCTATCCCTAAGATAGGAAGATAAGTTGTTTCAAGGAAGTCTGCCTTTGCATTTCAAATGGAACCTGTATAGAAAAGAAAAACACAAATGGGGATGGTGGCTGCAGATCTACGAAGGAAAAAACAGTTTAGCATCAGCCTCCCTTTAATTTTTCCTCCCATCGCTCAGATCCTAAGGTATCATTAATGTCCAAATTATCTAAAACTGAATTTCTAGATCTGCCCCCAACCCACTTTCAATGGCTCCTGCTAACTTTCATTTGATCCATGCTGGTTTCCTGACTGAATCCCTATCATCCTTCTCTATTACACTGTACACGTTTCTCCAGTCTTACCTCAGGAACAGAATTATTTTTATTCCTCATTTATTTGTGGTAAAAGGATTTGGTATTTGCCTTTTTGGCCTTTTCTGCTCCTAAAAACTGATTTTAGGACACACCATGAGTCCTGCATTAAGGCTGATACATCCTGGGTCTTTCAACCTCCTATCACCAGGAGGAGGAATCCCAAGGGTGCTCCATAACACACTTCTATTTTCTAAGAGATTATTGTTACAGTTATTCATCTTGTTTAATCTACAATGCAAACTCCTCCTTCCCGGCACCCACTCTAGACCTTCTAGAAGTCCTCGGCTGCAGTACCTTAATAGCATTCCCACATGGCTGCATTTCTTCTCCTATCTTCTATTGTAGGTCCTATGACTGGGACTATAATACAGATCACAGTTCTCTTTGGACTTTCTACCAGCTCTTCTATCTTGATGATGGATCTTTCCTGTATTTCAAAAAACAGTACAGATTTTATTTAAAATTATCTTATGAATGATGTGGCTACATATACTGCCCTTCCTAGGTCTTCTACTCCCGGCATTTTCCCTGAGCAACATGCAGAAACTATCTTTCCATATCAAGGTACGTTTCCAGTAATCTAGTTTAAGTATCTACTTTAAATGGCCTGCTTTCCTAGCAACTCTAGGGCCGAGAACATGGCTAACTTCAACATGTCCTTCTCTTTTGATGAGGGTGTTCTAAGCACAATTACTTCTCATTTGGTATCTACTTTCACTACAGGCAGCTTGTTCTTTGACTCAGTTCCATGGCTTACTTTGACTCAGGCGCAGCCTTACCCTGCGCTATAGTAGTACCTTCCGTACCCCTTCCCCTAGCAGGATAATCCTAGTGCAATGCATTAACTGATAATTGGGAAGGTTTGTACAGTGCATTATTGAATGCCCTTACCTGCTAGGCAAATACCTATTCAGAGCTTAGTATAACTATTACTTTGAGTTCCAGTTGTATCTACCAACTTGTGCACATCCATAGAAAGTGGTTGTTGTAGAGTACTCCTTTCATGATTTTGAATTGAAAAGTGTCACTGAGATCTTCTTCAGGCATGGATTCTTCTCTCTCAGGTCTCAGAGTCTGAGTCTGTCATCACTTGTGAACTCATATCCCTCTCTCTTTGAATTGACGTATTTTCTTTTCTTTTCAACCACTCTTCCATCCTTTTCTTGTAGAGTTGAATTCTGTTAATTCTTCAATTTAGTCACCAGTCACTCAATTCTATCATATTTTATTTTAGATGGGCTGAGGGGTGATAGCCCGACAAGATATTTTAGGTGGAATATTTGTGAGTCGAACGTTTTCCATTGCTAGAATGGTTTTCTTTCCACGTCTCTGTGTTGATTATGCTAAAATATCCTGTATGCATTTTCTCACTTGAGATTGTACTTACAAATGCCCCCTTTTATTAGTTAGGGTTTAACACATGACATCAACAAGGAAGAAGGGTGAGATATTTTTCAGTTCTAGTATGAAAAAGCTCTGAAAAAAATGCCAACCTTACGCATTGTACATAGTGCCTGGCACCTAACAGTGCTTAACATATTTTTGAAAAATATAGCTACTTTTGAAGGGTAATATGTATACAGCAAGGTACACATGTTATAAGTATACAGCTCAATGAATTTTCACAAAATGAGCACATTCATATACTCACTAACCAGATCAAGAAACGAAAGATCACAGATAGCCCAGAAGTCCCAGTCATGCCTAGTCTTAGGTTCTTTTCCCCAAAGTAATCCCTACTCTGCCATTTAACAGAATTTTTGAATTCTGCTAAAAAATAAATTACATTATAAAGAATATATGCTTCTGTGTCTGCCTTTTTTAAAATTCAACATCATGTTGAGATTCATCTATGTTGCATGTAATTTGTTCAGTTTCATTATGCACTATTTTGCATTGTGTAAAAATAAAACAATTTACTTATTTTAATATTGCTGGACATTTGGGTTGCTCCCAGTTTTGGGCTGTCAAGAACAATACTGTTATGAATATTCTTATATTTGTTTTCATATAAACATATATGTACAACTGTTAAAATTCAAATCCTTGGGTGACAGGGTTTATGTATAACATTACTAGACACCAATAAAATCCAAAGTTATTGTATCAATTTACACTCTCATAAGTAGTGTTTGAGAGTTCCAGTTTCTTTATATTTTTACAGACACGTTATATTGTCAGTCTTTTTATTTTAGTCCTTCTAGTGTGTGTGTGGTGGTATTTCATTGTAATTTTACTTTATATTTTACTCATGATTATAGTAGTTGAGAATATTTTATATGTTTGTTAGTCATTTTATAAAGCACCTTTTCGAGCAATTTGTGTTTTTTGTCATTGTTTTTAATTATCTTTTCCTCAAATATTCTTTTTTCTATGGGAAGGGCAAATTTTATTTTATTTTGTTTCTTAAAATTTTATTTGTTTCAACAGCTGTTGCTGGGGTACTAGTAGTTTTGAGTTACATAGATACATCGTATAGTGGTGAAGTCTGAGTTTTTAGTGTAACTGTCAACCTGAATAGTGTACATTGTACCCAATAGGTAACTTTTCATTCCTTTCCCTCTGCCTGTCCTCTCGCCATCCGAGTTTCCAATGTTCATTTTACCACTCTGTATGCCATTGTGTGCTCATAACTTAGCTTACACTTATGAGTGGAAACTTGTGGTATTTGGGTTTTCAATCCTGTTACATCACTTAAGATAATGGCATCCAGCTTCATTCAAGTTGCTGCAAAAGACATTATTTCATTCTTTTTTTGTGGCTGAGTAGTAGTCCATGGTGTATATATACCACGTTTATTTTCTTCACTCATTAGCTGATGGGCACTTAGGTTAATTCCTATTCACAGTTCCACATTTGCAATTGTGAATTGTGCTTTGATAAACAACCTTGTACAGATGATTTTTTAATCGAAAAACTTATTTTCCTTTGGGTAGATACCGAGTAGTGGGATTGTAGGATCAAATGGTAAATCTGCTTTTAGTACTTTGAGAAATCTCCATACTGTTTTCTACAGTGGTTGTGCTAATTTACATTCCCACCAAAAGTGTATGTGTTCCCTTTTCACCACATCCATGCCAACACCTGTTGTTTTCTGCCTTTTTAATAATGGCCATTCTGACTGGGGTAAGGTGGTATCTCATTGTCATTTTAATTCACATTGCCCTGATGACTGGTGATGACCATTTTTTTCATGTGTTTATTGGCCATTTGTATATCTTTTTTTGAGAAATATCTGTTCATGTCATTTGCCCACTTCTTAATGGGATTATTTGTTTTCTTCTTGCAGTTTTTGTTTTGTTTTGTTTTGTTTTTGAGATGGGGTCTCAGTCTGTCTCCCAGGCTGCATCTTCTTGCAGTTCTGTTTGAAATGCTGGGTTTTAGTCCTTTATCAAAGTTATAAAGTTTCCAAATATTTTCCCCCATTGTATAGGTTGTCTGTTTATTCTGTGGATTATTTCTTTTGCTGTGCAGAAAATTTCCAGTTTAATTAGGTAGGTCTGATTTATTTTGTTTTCATTGCATTTGCTTTTGGGGTCTTTGTCATAAATTCTTTACCTAGGCCAAAGTCTGGAAGAGTTTTTCCTAGGTTTTCTTGTAGAATTTTTATGGTTTCAGATCTTAAATTTAATACTTAATCCAGCTTGAGTTAATTTTTGTATACAGTAAAAGATAGGAATCCAATTTCATTCTTCTATATGTAGCTATCCAATTTTCTCAGCATCATTTATTGAATAGGATGTCCTTTACCCAGTGTATGCTTTTACTTTCTTGTCAAAAATCAGTTTGTTGTAAGTAGTTGGCTTTATTTCTACACTCTCTGTTCTGTTTCAATGGTCTGTGTTTATTTTTATATCAGTATCATACTGATTGTAGTATAATTTCAAGTCAGGTCATGTGATGCCTCCAGATCTGTTCTTTTCACTTAGGATTGCTTTGGCTAATCAGGCTCTTTTGGGGTTCCATATTAATTTTAGGATTGGCTTTTCAAATTCTGTGAAAAATGACAGTGGTATTTTAGTAGGAATTGAACTGAATATGTAGATTGCTTTGGGTGGTGGTATGGTCATTTTCACAATATTGATTCTTCGGATACATGAGCATGGGATGTTTTTCCTTTTGTTTTTGTCATCTATGATTTCTTTCATCAGTGTTTTGTAGTTCTCCTTGTAGAAACAGTTCACCTCCTTGGTTAAGTATATCCCTAGGGATTTTGTATCTTTTGTAGCTATTGTAAATGGGATGAGTTTCTAATTTGACTCTCAGCTTGGTCATTGTTAGTGTATAGCAGTGCTACTGATTTATGTACAATAATTTTGTAACTTGAGATTCACTGAATTCATTTATCAAATCTAGGAGCCTTTTCGGGAAGTCTTTAGGGTTTTCTAGATATAATAACCTATCAGAAGCAGAGATAGTGTGACTTCCTGTTTTCCAATTTGGATGCCCTTTGTTTCTTCCTCTTTCCTGATTAGAAGTGGTAAAAGTGGATCCTTGTCTTGTTCCAGTACTCAGGGGGAATGCTTTAAATTTTGCCCCAATCATTATGATGTTGGCTATGGGTTTGTCCTATATGGCTTTTATTATTTTGAGGCAGGCTCCTTCTATGCCTAGATTGTTGAGGGATTTTACCATAAAGGGATACTAAATTTTATCAGTGCTTTTTCTGTATATATTGAGATGATCATATAGTTTTTGTTTTTAATTCTGTTTATGTGATGTACCACATTCATTGACGTAAGTATGTTGAACCATCCCTGTATCCCTGGGATAAAACCCACTTGATCGTGGTGAATTATCTTTTTAATGTGCTATTGGATTTGTTTTGCTAGTATTTTGTAGAGAATTTTTTTATCTATGTTCAGCAGGGATATTGGCCTGCAGTTTTCTTGTTTTGTTATATTCTTTCCTGGCTTTGATATCAGGGGAATACTGGCTTTGCAGAATAAGTTAGGGAAGATTCCTTCCTTCTCACTCTTCATTTGGAATAGCTTCAATCTTTTGGAATAGATTTTTTTGTTATTGGTCTGTTCTGGATTTCTGTTTCTTCCTGATTCAAACTTGTAGGATTGTATGTTTCCAGGATTTACCCATTTCCTCTACATTTCCTAGTTTGTGTGCATAAAGGTGTTCACAGTGCTTTTAAATGATCCCGTGTATTTCTATGGTATTAGTTGTAATGCCTTTATTTTCATTTCTGATTGAGCTTATTAGAATCTTCTTCTATTTGGTTAATCTAGCTAGTGGTCTGTCAATTTTATTTATCTTCTCAAAGAGCTAAATTTTTGTTTCATTGATCCTTTGTATTTTCTTGGCTTCAAATTTATTTAATTCTGCTCTATTTTTTGTTATTTGTATTCTTCTGGTAGCTTTGAATTTAATTTTTTTCTTGTTTCCTTAGTTCCTTGGGGTATCACATAGGGTGTCAATTTGTAACCTTTCTGTGTTTTTGATATAGGCATTTAGCTCTATAAACATTCCTCTTAGCACTGCTTTTGATGTGTCCCAGAGGTTTAGATAACTTGTGTTACTGTGATCGTTCATTTAAATTTTTTTTAAAATTTTTATTTCTTATTTTATTTTTGACCCAAAGATCATTCAGATCAGATTGTTTAATTTTTTATGTATTTATGTAATTTTGAATGTTCCTCTTAGAATTGGTTTATGGTTTTATTCTGCGGTCTGAGAAAAAATACTTGACAAGACTTTGATTTTTAAAAATTTATCGAGACTTGTTTTTTGGCTGTCATATGATCTGTCTTGGAAAATGTTCCATGTGCTGATGAGAAAACTGTATATTCTGTAGTTTTGGGGTAGAATGTTCTGTAAATGTCCATTTGTTCTAGAGTCCAATTTAAGTCCTGTGTTTCTTCCTTGTTAACTTTCTGTCTCAATGATCTGTCCAGTGCTGTTAGTGGAGTGTTAAAGTCCCCCACTATTGTTATGTTGCTGTCTGTCTCTTTTCTTAGGTCTAATAGTAATTTTTTTAATAAAGCTGATATCTCTAGATATTAGTTACATATATATTTAGGATGATTATATCTTCTTGTTTAATTGATCCCTGTATGATTATGTAATGACCTTCTTGGTCTTCTCTTACTCTTGTTGTTTTAAAGTCTTTATCTGATGTAAAATTAGTTACTGCTGCTTACTTTTAGTTTTCATTTGCATGGGATATTTTTTCCATCCCTTTACCTTGAGTCTATAGGAATCTTTACATGTTAGATATACCTCTTGCAGATAACAGGTATTTGGTTTGTGTTTCTTCAATCCTTTCTGCCAATGTACATCTTTTAAGTGGGGCATTTAGACCATTTATAGTCCATGTTAATATTGATATGTGAGGTGCTGTTTTAGTCATTATATTGATTTTTTTACGTAATTACTTTGTTTTCTCCATTATGTTACTATTTTATGAACCTTGTGTGTTTTATGCTTTCAAGTGGTTTTATACTGGTCCATATCAACCTTTCCTTTCAAGATTTAGAATTCCGTTTAGCATTTATTGTAGGGATCTAGTGATGACAAATTCCCTCAGCATTTTCTTGTTTGGGAAAGACTTTATTTCTCCTTCATTTATGAAACTTAGCTTTTCTGGATACAAAATTCTTGCATGACAGTTTAAGGAGACTAAACATGGGACCTCAATTCCTTCTGGCTTGTAAGGTTTTTGCTAAGAAGTCTGCTATTAGTCTGATAGGTTTTCCTTTGTATGTTTTCTGAATCTTTGGTGTCACTTCTCTTATAATTCTTTCCTTCACATTGAGTTTGGATAGCCTGATGATTATATGTCTTGGTGATGTCCTTTTTGCAATGGATCTCCCAGGAGTTTTTTAGCTTCTTATATTTGAATGTCTAAATACCTAACAAGACCAAGGAAACTTTCCTCAATTATTTTCTCAGATAGGTTTTTCAAACATTTTGCTTTTTCTTTTTCCTTAGGAACATCTATGATTCTTAAGTTTAGATGTTTAACATAATCCCATATTTCTTGAAGGCTTTATTCATTTCTTTTCAATCTTTTCTCTTTATCTTTGTCTAATTTGGTTAATTCAAAAGCCTTGCCTTAAAGCTCTGAAATTCCTTTTTCTACTTGGTCTAGTCTGTTGTTAAAATTTCACACCATATTAGCTGGGCGCGATAGCTCACACCTGTAATCCCAGCACTTTGGGAGGCCGGGGCGGGTGGATCACGAGGTCAGGAGATCGAGACCATCCTGCCTGACATGGTGAAACCCCATCTCTACTAAAAATTCCAAAAAAAAAAAAAAAAAAAAAAAAAAATTAGCCAGGCGTGGTGGTGAGCGCCTGTAATCCCAGCTACTAGGGAGGCTGAGGCAGGAGAATGGTGTAAACCCAGGAGGTGGAGCTTGCAGTGACCTGAGATTGCACCACTGCACTCGAGCCTGGGTGACAGAGCAAGACTCCGTCTCAAAAAAAAAAAAAAAAAAAAAAAAAAATTCACGCCACATTTTAATATTTGCTAAGTGTGTCTTTCATTTCCAGAAGTTCAGATTGGTTTTTCTTTAAAATACCTCTCTTTTTAGAAAATTTAATTTATATCCTGAATTGTTTTTTATAATCTCTTTATGTTGATTTTCAACTTTCTCTTGGATCTCACTGAACAACTTTATAATCAACGATTAAAATTATTTAATGGTATTTCAAAGATTTCATTTTAGTTTTGATCCACTACTGGATAGGTAGTGTGATTTTTTGGCAGTGTTGTGAAACTGTTTTTTTAATTTAACCAGAATTACTTTTCTGCTTTCCTCTCATTTGGGTAGACTATTTCTTCTTCTTATTATTAAATTTATTTTTTATTTTACTGGGGTGTTAAAAGAATATTTTTCCCCTTGAACATGTGACTTTAATGTGTTTAGTTTATGGTCACCTATCTTAGACTCTGAGTGTTTTCAGTGGCAAAGTCTCTGTATGAATTCCTTGGTGATATACAATCTTTGTGCAATCGCTTTCTGAGGTGCTGGTTGTAGTAGTAATATGTTGGGTGTGTGGGTAGGTTCACTCTCTCCTGTGGGGCCAGAATAGCAGAGGTGTCATTAATCTGTATTAGGCTGCTCTTGCATTGCTATAAAGAAATACCTGAGGCTGGGTAGTTTATAATGCAAAGAGACTTTATTGGCTCATGGTTCTGCAGGCTGTACTGGTGGCATGGCAGTGGGATCTGCTTGACTTCTGGGGAGACCTCAGAGAGCTTTTCCTCATGATGGAAAGCAAAGCAGGAGCAGGCACTTCACATCATGAAAGTAGGAATGAGAGTTGGGGAGGGAATGCCATACATATTAAAATGACCAGATCTCATGGGAGCCCAGAGCAAAGGCTCACTGATCACCAAAGGGATGGCCCAAACCATTCATGCGAACGCCTCCCACCAGGCCCCACCTCCAACTTGGGAATTACACGTCAACAAAAGATTTGAGCAGGACAAACATCCAAATTATATCTCCTTCTATAGTGGTGTGCACTTTTTAACTTTTCCAGAGTATTTTTTTCCACAAAGTTGAACAGTTCAGCCTTCAGTACAGTAGGAGATAACCATGGGTAAAAAACAGTTGCAGCAGAAGCAAGTAGGTATATGCAATGCCTCAATGGTGGGCAGAGGTCTCAACCTTGACAGATGGCTAGTTGATCTGTTTGAAGAAATGGTTATCCATTTGATGAAAATTGACATCTTTACAAAGCTCAGTTTTCCAATTCATCTACTTTATATATTCTACCACTTGCTTTTTAAAATTAGATTTTTAATTTTCTCAATAATAATTTATAGCTGTCCATATAATTTACATCATTTTTAGATTTATTGAGTATTCAATGTTTCTTTGATGCTACTATACATTGTATCATTTGTTAAAGTTCATTTTTCTGTTTTGTTCCTAAGATATATTAATACAAATTATATTTATAGTGAAATGCACTGTGATTTTTTTCAGGGGGAAGGGAGGGAGTCAGCTCAGCTCCCTTTCTAGGCCGGTAGAAAAGCAATCCACCTCCTTGTCATGCTCCTATCCCAATGTTCTAGCTATTTAGATCAGATAGGCACCTCTTTCTCTCTGCGGGAGTGCTGACGTTCAATATAGAGAGGCGCTGGGACTCATATAAGCCTGAGCCTGGAGGGCACTCTGCCTGTGGGGATCCAGTTACCCTGGAGGTTTCCAGAAAGGTCGTCTACAGGTGCACTTGCACCAAGCTCCTATGGGAGAAGCCCCAGCTGTGTTTGCAGTGGTGGGCAAGGAGGAGAAGGAGTTCCCTTTTCAAAGTCCCTTCATGTGCACTGGGGCTGCCCAACTGCTGGGGTAGAAACTCAGTCTTTTCTCACTGAGCCCAGCCCTGCACCTGTGCCTCTGCTGAAAGAAACTTTCAACAAATGAAAAGTTTGGACTCAAGATCTGCACTCTGGTTTACTTTGTCCCGTGAGGTGCTCCCCTGATGTGGTATACTTCCCCTTCCCCTAGAAGTGACAGTCCTTGAGGGCCAGACTACTGTGAATCTTGCTGCTCCTCTGGGTCTAGCTGCCATGTAGGGCAGCCACAATCCAGGCTGGTGCTGGGGGATATCTGCAAGGGATCTAGTGACGTGAAGATATAAGGATTGAAGGACACTGAGCTGAACAAAGTCCCACAATGGGTGAGCGCCCGGTATGGCACTTGCTACTACAGCTCATGTCCAAGGAAAAATGGGGAACCTTGTGCAAGCGAGGTAATGCCTTCAAGAAGTCTCCAAATTGCAGCCCCCTCCAGTATCTGTGCTTGTGAGGGCAAAGAAATTCTCCTTGAGCTCAGATACCAGAAGTTTGCTGTAAGGGTGAGGGATGCCAAGAGCACTTTCACCCACCCTTCTCCTTGATTACTAAGTCTCTGAGTGTGATCTCTCCCTGCGTGTGTGTGTGTGTGTGTGCGTGTTAGATTCTTCCAGTGAACTCTCATATATGCTGTACTACTCTCTCCTTAACACTCCATTTTGGCTATGATTATTCATCTGTAATTTTGGTTCTTCCTTCTGAGGAGGATTTGTCACTAATATCTCTTGTCAGCCAACTGGAGAAGCTCTGTAATGCTCAGGCTGTGGACAGTTCTGCAGGACATGTAATGACTTGGGCTCTGCTCTTAAGTCCAGAGTGGGGCAATGTTGGGTGGGGCTGGAATGAACGGATGTGTCCTCTCATCTCCCATCAGCTAATGCAAGCATCTGCTCAAATCAGCTCAAGCACTGGGCAGGGTTAAGATGCTCTTCTATGGTCTAGATTGCCCAGCTCCCCAGTGGGAGTGTGTATCACCAAGACAGTCTCGCACTTTCACACTCTGGAGACACAGATTTCCACTTGGCTCATGTAGGCTGCTGCCTGTTGCTTCTTGAAAAGTGTCTGTAGTTTCTTTCAGCTTTTTCTGTCGTGGTCCTGTGTTGCTTCTTGGATAAAAGTTCACAGTATGTATCTCTGCACACTGTTTTGCTCTTTCCAAGTCAGTTAGACATACTAGCAAAGCCTCCTATCTGCCATCTTGGGGAAAAAAAGTCATTAAACATTGTGACATTCTTTATAAAAGCCCTTTTTCTGTTGCAGGTATTAATATTTTCTCCCACCCAGTGTCTTATTTTTAAATTTTTCTACAGGTGCCTCTTGATGAACCTAGTCCTTAATATTAGTGCAGTTCAATTTATCATTTTTTTAATGTTTAGGGGGTGTGTGTGTGTGTCCTGTTTAAGATAACTTTGGATATTCGCCAGTTACTAAAATATTCTCTTGTGTTACCTTCAGAAAACATTATTGCAAACTGTTAAATTTTGATAAAAAGATCCATCAGGGATTGATTTTTTTATACTATGAAATATAAACAATGTTAATTTTTCCATCTGTATATTCAATCGACCCAGTACTATTTGTGAAAAGAGTGTACTATTCATTCACATTGCACTGAACGATGACTTTTGAAATATATCAACTATCTAATTAGATATGGGTTTGCTTCTGGATTTTCTATTCTATTCCATTGACTATAGTTGTGTCATGTTTACTTTGTCTGAATAAATATACCTATGTGATAGATATTGATAGCTGGTGTTATGTAAGTCATCTGATGTTGATCATCAAGATTAATTTGGCTATTCAGTTTTCACCCCAAAATATATCTTGCTTGAAAAGAATGTGTATACTGTAGTTGTTACAGTGATCATTTCTGCTGTGTTAGATTCAACTTCTGTATTTTTAACTTTTGTTATATATATTTTTTCAGTTTTCAAATTTCTATTTGGTACCTTTTATATACTCCCATTATCTGGTGAAATTCTCCTTCTGATCTGTTTTATTTTAATCATTAACCAGAGTAATTTTAATGTCCAAGTCTTGTAATTCTAATATCTGAATCACCAGTTCTATTTTCTGATTTTCTTGAGGTCTTGACCTTCACTTCATGTCCTCTGGCATGTCTCGTAATTTTACTGAGGGCCAAGAGCTGTGTATGAAAATTCTACAAATGATGTGAGGTTCTGATTGATGCTGTCTTCCTCTCAGGAGTCTAACTCAAACTCTAAAGTATATTTCAGGGATATGTTTACTTGGTTGGCCTTGGATTTCAATTTTTGTGTCCCATGCTCTGGGAGATTGTGGAAAGCTCTCCTCATCTTAATAGGAACAGAATTTTGGATTTACCTCATTGCACTTCCTTTCTGTCCAGTGTCTTGGCCTCTAATCTTGGATGTTTTGGAAGCTCCATACTTCAGTTTTTACCCCTACATCCCTCTAAGACTTAAAAATTTGGCTCAGATTTCCAGGCTTTCAACCACAAAATTCAACTCAACCTTTTAGCCTCTTGGCCTTATGCCAATCACCAATCATCAAATGCCATGAGGTAAAAGCAGCAACACCAAATGTTAGATTAATTTCAACCTGATTTCCTTTTCTCAATGAACCTGGACCCTTAAGTACTGCCTAATTTGGCAGCTTTTTGATCAAAAATTGTTTTAACTTAATTTCTACAGCTCCTCAACATTTTATTGTAGGAATATTACCAGGTATAGAAAGCATTCCATACATTTAAATTTCTTCCTCTCATTTCTGTTTTGTAAAATTAGATAATAATATCTATTCATCCTACCTCAAATAATGTGATATATTTTGCATACTATAAAACACCATGAAAATGCAAAGTCACTATCTCCTTGAATTAACATTCTCTTTTACTTTAAAACTCTTTTTCCTTATGTTTAATATCTTGTTAGAGCCTTCTTCCCCCTGAATGTAGCACATGATTTTAAAATAACATTTTCTACATTGACTTCTTAAATGATATAATTTTTATCCTGAAGAGGAAAATACAGGAAATGTGTAGTATTTCTCATGTCTGCATTATATTTTATTGAGTAAATACAGTTATATCATGGGAAATGAGAATTTCTTCCTTTATTTCCTTTCTATTTCTTTTTAAATGAAAGGATTTTTCTCTTACTCTTCTTGTCATTTGCCTTCTGTGTAAAGTAATACATTTTTCCATTGAAGCCCACTGTATTCACACCATTTCATAGGACTTGAGAATATGTTCTCTGCACCCTAAAAATAACAATTTCCTCACTATTTTCCAGACCTGGCATGTTTTAATGAAACTGCTTGCACAGAAGCTAGCATGTTACCTTGCTTCATGCCTTTCATGACATTGATGCTTTTCTGCTCTATTTCCTAGGTCATCCATATGATTAACAGATTTCTCTTCTCTTTCTTATCTATGTGCTACCTTTTCTGTGAGTGACTGTAAACTTTCACCTAATCATCTTTTGATAATCAGTGGGCTGTGATTATATACACTGAAAGTGTAAATTACCTATAGTTATGTCGTTATCAACAAGAGCCATTTATTGCATACTGTCTGCCTATGTGACACACCGTGCATTAGATGCACCAGGAAACACTCCAACCCCCACCCAGATTTAGGCCATATCACTGAATTTTGTGATTTGGGCTTTTTTGAGAAAGAGACTATGTGATTCAATGGATAAGCCAGAAAAAGAAAGTTGAGCATTTGAGAGCTGTGTTTTCCTAATTGTGTAGATCTTATTTGATCTCTCTGACTTTCTTTCCATTGATATGTCCTTTTCTCTAGCCTCCTGGTTGATTCCATTATTTTTCTATGTACCTCTGTTATGCAATTATTATTTAGATTTTGGATAATTGCCATGGGGTTCAACTCTGATAAATGTGAATGCCCTTGAGGCTCAACATAGTATTGTGCTCATCTTTGTTTATTCTGTAAATACTTAACATATATTTATTAAATTGATTAAAATGAGGGCTTAAATTGGGAGTTCATTAATCTAATTATGAAGCACTTTTGTAAAGTGTTTTCAAATATATAATTGTATTATATGAGATTAGATTATTTATTTGTCCCCTTCCCTTCTATTCAGTTTCAGGACTCACTCAAATAGGTGTATCAAAAATTTAGAAGCGCCTCTAAATCCTGAGTATTTATTGAGACTGTACTCAACTTGGGAAGATGTGGAAAATCTATATTTTGCCCTAATATTAGCAGTCATTATACCTTTATCTATAAGCGCTCTCAAATGAAATTAAAGGTAGTATGTAAACCTGGTATATGTATCTAATATGTTTCGGGTACTTCTTACTCCAAATTACTTTTTTCATGAATCTTTTGGTCATTTTCAACATTCCTTTGTCCTTCATTTGTCAGTCAAAACCTTTGTGAAGAAAGATGTTTGGATTTTTTCCCCTTGTGTTTATATTTTTAAATTAGCAACACAATTTTTTACAGTTGGATAATGACTATGGTATTTCTGATTCAATAGGACATTTCTTGCCTTAATGAGACAATTTGGTCATGGTGGATATTTGTCTGAACCAATTTGGTCATGGTGGATATTTGGTTGCTTCTCCGGACATTCCTCAGTGCTAATGGCCCAGGGTCATTCCCCTTTTTTCCTGGAAAGCAGATGGCTCTCATATCAGGAGATATCTTATAAGATATTTAATTTTCTGGGCCTGAACCTATGTTATAACAATTGCTGTTATTTTTCCTTTTGAAATCTTTGACTCAAAGTAAAATCTATAAATGTAAACATAGATAATAATTATTGTAGTAATAGTAAAATTTGATTGTGAGAAATTTGTAAGGTAAGATAAATTTTTAAAAATTATATATGTAATAAAGAAAAAATCTACAGTGCCTACAGATAATATTTGGTTAATTGTAAGACCTCAAAGTGTATAACTGAGATGTATATATACTTTTTTGTTTTGCAGATTATAATCTAGTTATGTTTTATATCAATTGATATCTTGATATTGTTTTATATCAGTGAGATAATTGAAATAAGAGGCAATTATTAATTAAGCATAACAAAAATAACACACATATAAGTAAAAAATCACTTCTTCAAGCCTAAGCCTTGAGACTTATCAAGTATATTTCCTTGGGCAAATCACCTGCTTGAGACTCTACACTCTAAACTGCTAAACAGAGCTAAAGATAATAAAGTAGTTCCTCCATATCTGCAGTTTTGCCTTCCCTGGTTACTGTGGGTCAATCACAGTCAGACAATATTACATGGAAAATTCTAGAAATTCATAAATTTTAAGTTGTGTACCATTCTGAGTAGCATGATGAAATTTTGTACCATCCTTTACTTTCCTGGCCAGGACATGACTCATCCTTAATCCAGTGAATCCACACTGTATATGCTACCCATCAATCACTTAGTATCAGTCACTTAGTAGCCCTCTTAGTTGTCAGATGAATTGTCAAGTATAACCATGCTTGTGTTCAAGTAACCCTTATTTTACTTAATAGCCCCAAAACACAAAAGTGGTAGTGCTGGCAATTCAGATATGCCAAGGAAAAGCCATAAAATGCTTCATTTAAGTAATAAGATGAAAGTTATTGACTTAAGAAAAAAAATCATGCTGAGGTTGCTAGGATCTATGGTAAGAATGAATCTTTTGTCTGTAAAATTGTGAAGAGAGAGAAAGTTGTGCTAGCTTTACTGTCGTACCTCAAACTGCAGAAGTTACAGCCACAGTGCATGGTAAGTGCTTAGTTAAGATGGAAAAGGCATTAAATTTGTAAGTGTATGACATAAACAGGAAGCATGCTCCAATTGACAGCAATATATTGTGCCATAAAACATTGCTCTTATACAAAGACTTCAGCAAAGGATCCCCTGAAACAGTGACACCAAGTCATTTATTGCAAGTCAAGGATGATGGCAGAGATTCAAGAATACATAAGGTCAATAGTAGCCTAATGTTACATTACAATAGCTACTTCATTCCTCACACTTCAACTCATTGCAGATTGTTCACCTTATTGTATCATCTCACATCATCACAAGAAGAAGAAAAGTGAGTACAATGCAAATAAGCTAGTTTTGAGAGCAAGAAAGAGGCCAGATTTGTGTAACTTGTATCACAGTACATTGTTACAATTTTTCTAATTTATTATTAATAGTTATTGTTAATCTCTTACTGTTCCTACTTATAAATGAAACTTCATGTTCATTATTATTATGGATGTATAGGAGAAAACATAGCATATATGGGGTTCAGTAGTATATGCTGTTTCAGGTATTCATGGCAGGGGTAGGAGTTGGATCTTGGAAGGTATCCCCCATGGATAAGGAGGGAGAACCATATTCAAGAATGTGATCTGTTAATTTGTTTTGTTAAGCTAAAATTAACAATTGGTACTTATATCTTCATAAATGCTGATGTATCTATCATATAGCCTCAGTTTTTTTTGTTTTGTCTCTTTTCACTTTTTATATAACATGGAAATTTATTACTCCCATTCCAACAAGCCAGTTAAGATGCAATATTAACAATGGTAGCTCCAATAATTGGGTGTTACAAACTATGCAACACAATAAATCTTTATTTCCCCTATAGTTCCCCTTTAGTTCAATGCAGATGTTGGATTTTTTTCTGAAAAATGATAATTAATTACACTCTACCTACTTTCCAAGCATTAAACCAATTGAGAAGTAGATACAGGTATCTGAGAAGGGTTAGAATGTAAACTTTTTAGTTGGAAAGCAGGACTGGATAATACATCCACAAATTAACCTCCTGGTCTAATATATTTCTCCTGGATTTAAACCATGGTCCCCATCTGTAGGTTGATAAAGTACTTGGAGAAGATACCTTGTCAACTACATGAAAGAATCTCAGTCTTTTCTATAACTTTGTGTGCAAAGAACCTCCAGAGTCTAGATTCTGAATCACTTGACACTCTACACCTGCTTTTAGATGAAAACCCTCATCCTTGAACAGGAGTATTAATGTATGCTGGAGAATGCTTTAGTCTTGCACACAAGATATCAAGAATACCAGATGGAAACCATCAATTTAATAACTTAACCCTTCTCAGTAGAAAGGTGTGATCAGTGATGTCAGACTCTTTCCCATCTCTCCAATTAGATAAGTCAGTGTCTACTTCTGGGAAGGAAGTATGCTCTAGGAGTATAAAGACAGATAGTCCCAAAGTGTTGTTCCAAAGCTATTCTTTCCCAGGTCATGGAGTGGATGTCACCTTTTTGGAAACCTGGGGAGAGGAATGTGGTTTCCTTTAATGGAAGTTTTTATCAGGGGAACCAGCCCCCAGTATTTCAATGTAGGTTCTTTTCTATTTTCTCTAAGTGTTGGCCAGTCTGAGAAATAAAGAGAAAGAGTACAAAAGAGAGAAATTTTACAGCTGGGCCTCTGGGGGTGACATCACCTATAGGTAGGTTCCATGATGCCCCTTGAGCTGCAAAACCAGCAAGTTTTTATTAGGGATTTCAAAAGGGGAGGGGGCATGAGCAGGGAGTAAGTCACAAAGATCACATGCTTCAAAGGGCAATAAAAGATCACAAGGGCAGAGAGGCAGAGCAAGATCACAAGGCCAGGGTGAAATTAGAATTACTGATGAGGTTCCATGTCCTGCTAGGCATGCATTGTCATTGATAAACACCTTAACAGGAAACAGGGTTCGAGAGCAGATAACCAGTCTGACTAGAATTCACCAGGCTGGAATTTCTCAATCCTAGTAAGCCTGAGGGCGCTGCAGGAGACCAGGGCATATTTCATCCCTTATCTCCAACCACATAAGACACACACTCCTAGAGCAGCCATCTGTAGCCCTATCCCTGGGAATGCATTCCTTCTGCAGGGTTATTCCTTGCTGAGAAAAGAATTCAGCGATATTTCTCTTATTGGCTTTTTCTGCAAGAAGAAAAATATGACTCTGTTCTGTCCAGCCACTCAGGCAGTCAGACCTTATGGTTATCTCACTTGTTCCCTGAAAATCTCTGTTATCCTGTCTTTTTCAGGATGCCCAGATTTCATATCGTTGTAACACACGTTTTACAAACAATTTGTACAGTTAACGCAATCATCACAGGGTCCTGATGGGACATACATCCTCAGCTTATGAAGATGACAGGATTAAGAGATTAAAGTAAAGACAGGCATAGGAAATTATAAGAGTATTGATTGAGGAAGTGATAAATGTCCATGAAATCTTCACACTTTGTGTTCTTCTGCTGCAGCTTCAGCCAGTCCCTCTGTTCAGGGTTCCTGACTTCCTGCAACAAGTTATTATGTCTTCCAATTTGTAGATAAAATCACTGAGCCTTATTGTGGTTACTTGCACAAAGTTTTACAGGGATTGAATAATAGAGCAAGAATTCAAATCTAAATTTTCTGATTCCATGGTCTAGATTATTTAAACATAGTCAAGGAGGAAGATATGCACAAAAACTGATGTGAAAAAATGTTTTGGGGCATTACAGCTGCATATGATCAATAACCAAGTACAGATATTTATTTGCTTTTGAGGATCATTATGCAAATCAAATTAACTAATGCATATTAAAGTGATTTATAAATGTAAAATTATGAATGTATTGCTGATTATTATCACAGTTAATGTTCTCTACATCAACTTTTTCTTCTATAGTATAAGGTTAATGATTCTTGGCTACATCTTGGATTGCTGTGAGTATTAAACACGATAATGTACCTGAAAGTTATTTGTAAGCTGTAAAGCATTGGACAAATGAAAGTTACGGTTATTGATTTCTACATTAATTGTTGGTCCTTGAACATGAGTTAGTTAATGCTTTAATGATGAAAATTTTAACTAAAATGTCTGTTAGAGAATGCTGGTGTAAAGTAAGTGGAGGTTGAGACTATAATTTCAGATGAACAAAATGAAACTGAGAAACTGATTAGACTAATTGAACATTGCATTGTATTGATTTTGTAGTTTCTTTCTGCTTTCCAGCTCAGAATGCCAAGAAGCTAAAAAGGTGTGGACATTAGAAAACATTCATGTAAATCCAGCTCATCAACTTGATGACTTTCTTGCTACTCAAAAATGTTATCCCTGGATCAGTAGCTTGGAAATCACCAGCATGCTTGTTAAAAATACAGAATATCAGGTCCCATTTCAGACCTATTACATCAGCATCTGTAGTTTAACAAGCTTCAGAAATACAGCTTTACAGGAAGTTAAAAAGTGATTTTTATACCTCTAAAAGTATGTGTAATTATTAGATTTCCATAACACAACCAGGAAACTTTTCCTTCATAGCATTTATGATATTCTTAATATCTTTAGTACTATAATTGCCATGTTCTATAATAATGACTATTTAGAAAAACAAAAATACCAGTCATCTGTGCAGATTTTTTTATTTGTCTCATGTTTGTACCTTCTTTTTAAAGTTAATATATTCAAATTCCCACTCATCTTCAATGTCTTCTCTAGATTTATACATTCATTTATTCAATGAACATGTTTTAATAGAGATAATGTACCAAACGCTGTGCTAAATTCTGAATATATAAAGAAAAATGGGAATAGTATGAGCTTTTAATCTCATGGTGCCTATAGTTTAATAGTAGAAGATAGGAGCAACAGATAAAAAAAAAAACTGAGAAAAAAATCTCGGAGCATAACAAACAGGGTGGTGGGCAGGTGTGCTACTCAGATGTGGTTGCCTGGGCAGGCCATCTAATGTGGTGGCATCGCATCAACTTTGAAGGATGAAAAGAAGGCATTCATTTAAGAACTGAACAGAGGCAAGATTGCTAAAGCTTTAAGAATCAAAAGAGTTTGGTATGGTCTGGAAGCTAACAGTAGGCTAGGGTCATGCAATGAATTGGGTGAGATGGATAGTAGTCAAAGATGAGGTTGCAAGGCCTGGATTATGTAGAGTGTTGCAGGCAGAAGTTAAGTGTTTGCCAATGCTAGGTACAAAAAAAAAGCCATTGATATGTTTTCAGCAGACAGAGGAGTGAAAGTGGGCCATTATATTTCACACAGGCCAAATTTACATTTGAAAAGATTTATTTGGCTACTCTATTGAGTATAAATTGGAGTGAGACATGTTAGAAGCCTGCAGGAAGAATACAGATAGCTTGGATGAAGATAAGAGATAGATTTTTAGGAATATTTGTTTGTGTTGGTGGCTGTGCCATCAGATCCACCCCTTACTGTTACCTTTTCTGTTCTGCGTTTCAGGCTGCATTCCTTGACTGTGGCCGGCTTCCACTGCCACAGGCACCGGCTGCAGATTGAAATAAGAGAGCACATCTCTGCAGGTGCAGCATTTCATTCATGGCGCCAACTCACTCCAGACTGGCTTGCTCTGGTTCTAGCTTCCACTAGATGTTGCTAGCCTCTAAGCCCCCATAACACCATGTCCTTCCCTGGCTCTGTTGCTGATTTTTGAGTTGTCTCATCAACTCCTGTTTAGCTGCTCAGCATTTTTTTTTTTTAATTACCTGTGTAATCAATTCCCTGCATAAGATTTCCTTGGATGTAAATATGTAAGTGGTTTCTCCTTTCCTGTTTAGACCATGATAAATGCAGAGGGTAGAGGAAAAGAAACAAGAATGTTACCCAGGTTTCAACTTTGATCAAAGGGGTATGAAAACTGGGACAAGTATAGTTTTGAAAGAGGGAAGTCAGTAATTCGTTTTTGAAAATCCTGGTCTTCATACCTTTAAATACAAACATCCAAGGGTTAATTATGTATGCAAGTCTAGAATTCATACTAGACTATGAATTATCAATCTCTGAATTATCAGATATTGATGGTGCTTATAGTTGTGGGAATGACATAGAAAGACAAGAGAAAAAGGGATTTGAACTGAATCCTAAGGATTTTGAGGTTGGCTGGTAGAGGAAGAACCTGCAAAAAGACTAAGAAAGAGCTGAGGCTTTCCTGGATTTAGGACAGTAAAAGAATTAGAATATACAAAAAATATCCCCCAAGTGTCTCTCACATCATATAAATTATGCTGCCAAATGAAAAAGCAACATGTGATTGGCAACACAAAACCAGTAAAACTAGTTATAGCCGCTGAAAACTAGGAGAAAGACAAAACAAGATGAATTCACTTTAATGGAAAATAATTTGGCACTCTTGATTCTGATGCATATTTATTTTAGATTCAGGGGGTACAGGTGCAAGTTTGTTATGTGAGTATATCACATGATGCTGAGGTTTGGGCTTCTAATGATCCTGTCACCCAAATAATGAACATAGTACTCATCAGGTAGTATTTCAACCTTACCCCCACCCACTTCCTCCCCTCTTTTGGAGTCCCCAGTGTCTATTGTTTCCATCTTTGTGTCTGCTGGTGCACATCTTGATTTGTATGCCCTGCGATGAAGGTAGGGCTACAGTCTGCAGTTGGTCAAGCCCTGCTGACAGGCCCAACTTAGTTCAGGGGATAGTGGAGCCAACATCCAGTACATTCTCTTTTAGCCAAACTTTGCATCCCAGTTCAGTGTTATCTCTGCTAGAGGAAAGGAGACTTTCTATAAAGCCCTACTCAGATGAGAGAGGTTTTTTTCCTAACATATACAAAGGCATTTTTGCCTTAATAGTGGCTTTGGGATAAGGCAGAATCAAGAATGTTGGGCCACCAACCTCAATTTTAGCTTAACCACTTATGATGTCAACTCTTAGGCAAAGTCCAGGCTATGCTGCTGAGGAGAAGAAATTTTTGAGAGAAGTTTTTTTTGTTTGTTTGTTTTGTTTTGTTTTGTTTTTTTGTTTTTTGTTTTTTGAGACAGGGTTTCGCTCTTGTTGCCCAAGCTGGAGTGCAATGGCACGATCTCAGCTCACCACAACCTCTGCCTCCAGGGTTCAAGCGATTCTCCTGCCTCAGCCTCCTGAGTAGGTAGGATTACAGGCACCCACCACCATGCCTGGCTAATTTTTATATTTTTAATAGAGATGGGGTTTCTCCCATGTTGGTCAGGCTGGTCTTGAACTCCTGACCTTAGGTGATCCACCCGCCTCGGCCTCCCAAAGTGCTGAATTACAGGCGTGAGCCACTGTGTCCGGCCTGAGAAGTTTTTCTTAAAGTTTGGTTCTTAGACTATCTGTATCAGAATCACTCATGAAGACAAATTTCAGGACCTCCTTATTAAAACTTAGGAAATCAAATCTGTAGAGTGGGATCCAGGACTTCAATATTTACAGGTATATTAGAATGTTCCTATGCACATTAAAAACAGAAAACCATTGCTCTAGGAACCATGAGCACAGGAACATCCTAATACGCCTGTAAATATTGAAGCCTATGGTCCAGGAGGACAAATGATACAGACTCAATTTGGGAAACACCCACCTCGTTTTAAAAACCTGGTGGTCTCCCTTATGAAGATGTATGAAGGAAGACACAGATAGCGTTCATTTAATACACAATATTTAAGCATATTTTATTCATGCCCAAATGATCTCACTCTCAATTCTTCCCTCCTGGACACTCCTAATCCCACCATCTTACACATGTTAATGGTTTAAGAAGGGCTGCCCCTTAGAGCAGCCATGACTGATCAGCCATGTCCCTACTACTCTTCTTCATTCCTGCCACAGCACTCTGCTCATGTCTCCCAGAGCCCCAGTCCAGTCCATCTTTATAAATTATTTGTTTACTTTTTTTTCTATCTGTCCCATTGGAATGCACACAATACTAGAACATAAACCTTGCCACCCTTGTCAAATACTACGTAGATCAGTGCCTGGCTTAGAGTAGGTAATCAATGTATATTTTTTGGCCTTATGAATAAACACAGAGAAATAGATCTCTATGTAACAAATTTAGGATTGGGAGGTTTACCTGTTCTTTTACAACTTTGTTTTTGAAATGATGATTCTTAATTAGAGACATATTTTAAGTTAATTTGCTTGAGTTTTAGGGAAAGTCAGGGGCATCCTTCAGAAATCACTCTTGAAGCAGTAGTCTTAGGTGTCTCTGGAAAGTGCTTCCAGTTAAAGAATGTGGAATGTAAAGCCACAGAAATCACTGGGATGAGTGCCTTTTCCAGTATTTTAATTGCTAATTTGTAATGAGGACCCATGAAAGCAACCCTGATGTTTGCTCAGTTTCTCTGTGCTCCTCGATGCGCAGATTCTTCCTGCCTTCCTAAAAAAGATGCATGTCTGGAGGGAGGTAAAACAGCCATTAATCCTGGAAGATATTTGTCCTCCTTCCTTTTGACATTTTATTGCCCTTTAACTCATTTGTGAAAGATATCAAAGCAGAATCAGACTAGGGAATAAAAGCCTGTTTCATTAAAATGGCCGATCTGCATAGATCTCTTTGTTCTTCCCTGTAGGGAAGATCAGTACATGAGGAAAGAATTTATGAAGAAAGAAAATTAGGTAAATTTGAACCAACAGAAAAAGTATCAGACCAACAATACTTATAATCTATTTAGGAAGATCAAATTATTTTCAAGCCCAAATTATAAAATTATTCCTGGTCAAAGGTATTAACAAGGCTGAAAAAGAAATGTGTCCGTCAGAGGTATAGTGGGTTATAGAGGTATAGTGTTTGGCAAAAACAAAGGTATATATTTTCAATTTCCATCTGATTGCTTTCTGGGGGAAAATGCATCATTTATGGGGGCTGAAACCTTAGCTAGGGCATTTTTACCCCTATTTTTTAACTGCCACTCCACAGGACACAGAAAATAATATATGCGCTTTTGCCCTATCAGTTTTTAAATGTTTTCTTTTTGCAGTGTTGCTTTCTGATACGGTACTTGCTGGTTCAACATGTAAAAGAACTGTGCTTGTGAAGCATGTAGCAGGGGTTGTGATATGAGGCAATTTTAAATGTAAGGTCTTTGTGATTATGGTTTGCCATCTATTGAATATTTTCATTTAATATCTTTTGTTAGGGTATATTTGTATAGATCTTTAATTGCATTTCTTCTAGTAGCAGTAATTGTAATTAGGTAAAATAAACAAATACAGAAATGTATGAAAAAGGAAAAGGTAATCACTTGCAATAACTTAAACCAGGGATAGACATTGTTGGCATTTGAGTATACTTCCTTATATTATATGTGTATTTTATTCTCTGTGTAAGATATATGTAGTATGTATATACATATGTAGGTATGTATATATTCACTTCTATATTAGGCGCATGTATAAGCTTCTTCTAGCATATGAGTGTAAAATGAGATCGTTTTAATATATTCAATAAACAATCATCAAAGTCTACTATCTTCAAAGCACTGTCTCCCTCATTAAGAACCTGATAGTGAACGACAGCCAAAACCTCTGCCCTCACAGAGTCTATTTGGAAGTAAGCCATTAACTTTCAATGCCAGGAATTATAGTGGTTTAGATCCTAGTTTTAGTCTCCCTTCAAATGCCCCACAAGTTTTCCTTAGGATCACTCAAGTTTTGTCTTACGCTCACTATTCTTCTTCAGCTCTAGCCTCCTCCTCGTCCCACCGCATCCCTGCACATGTGGCTGATGTCCTTTGGAGACTGGACACAGCCATCACCAGGGCCCACGATGGCTTTCCAGAGCCAGACTCAGCATGTGGCTGCCTGGGGTAGTCCCAGGACTGGACACTGTAGGCAGCCTAGCCATGTGATGCCAGCCATCACGTGAAATATTTATTTCTAAATATTTTCCATTATATAGAGAAGAAGCTGGCCACAACTGGGTAAGGTGATTATCTGTACATACTGTTCCAAGTGATTCAGCTCTAGCCCCAGGCTTACATACCCTCCTCTGCACTACAAAGTCCTGAAAGTTAACGGGTGCCTCATCTTTATTATTATTTTTTGTTTTTTAGTTTTTAGTTGTGGACACATAATAGTTATGCATGCTTACGAAGTACATGTGATGTTTTACTACCAACATACAATGTATAATGATTAAACCAGGGTAATTGGGGTGTCCAAGACCTCAAGCAGTTATCATTTCTTTCTGTTAGGAACATTCCAGTTTCACTTCCTTTAGTTTATTTTAAAATATTTAAAATACATACAATAAATCATTGTTAACTATAGTTGCTCTATTGTGTTACCAAATGGTAGATTTTTTTCCTTCTATGTAACTGTACTTTTGTAACCATTAACCATGCGCTTTAAGGTAGTTTAGCATTCCACTGTTGTACACAAGTGTGCTTGTTGGGGATTTTAAACTCAACACTAGTGGATTGTCAAAATATTTCTTTCAAACACTTATAGGACATTACTTGAAAAGAGTTCTGATTAATTATATTTGCATTCTCTCACTACATTTTATGTGATATTTTAGCTACCCGGTCAAATTGGAACCCTTAACAACTGCTTAAAAGGCACCTCGTTTAATCTGGCTCTTCTGCTACCATCACTAACCTTGGGAAAGCGGAGAGAATTTATTGTCTCTCCCACCAAGGGTGGCAGACCCTTTCCTTAACTCCTATGGCACTGTAGTGACTTGACACTTACAACAAAACTCGACTGAGGTTCAAGAGTGCATATCAGGAAGTCAAACGCAGAGAATAATTTATAAAGTTCTATTAGGTTTGGCTACTCTGGGGCTTACCTGTGATAAAGGAAACCGGGGTCAGGTGTTTCTCTGCCCAGCTCCTATTTTGTCACTCTGTGCCAAAGTACGATTCTTCTCCTTTCAACAAGATAGTTCCCATGTCTTTCCAAACCCCCCAAAATCTCTCAAAAAGCAAAGGGAATTCCTTTCTAATGGCCTTGGGTTTACCTTCACAATTCTAATTTCCTATGCCAGGGTTTGCCATACATATCTAGTCTATATCTATAGGCTAAGACAGCGTATGTAGGGTAACCAAGGACCCCCTTTAAGGGGAACTTTTCTTGTACACATTGTGGGGTCCCAGTTCTCTAGCCATATGAAACAATCAAAACATTCCATCTAACAATGGTATAGAGTTATCAAACCTTAGACAAACCTATAAATGTAAAGCCTCCATCTTCCAGTGAGATTCCTTTAGTCAGTCTGATCCCCTGTATGAGATGATCATTCCTGAATCTCCTTATGCCTTTCATCTAGTTTTCAGAATCTCAATCTCAGATTTTCTGTGAGCAACTGCTCAAACAGTGATCTGTGTGCGTATGCATGCACGTACATGAGTACACACACATGCATGCACACACACATTTATCTCCAGGAGAACAAACAGAACTTCCAGGCATAGAATATTTTAAATGCTTAAGCAGCAAAGAACACTTTTGCCAAAGAAGCAAAAAAGCCTTTAGAGACAAAACTACTAAGAAGTGTACATAGTTGACATTATATTCTCAGCCTAAATATTACCATTCAGCAGTCAGAAAAATATTTGGCTTCATGTATTTCTTCAAGACAATTACTAGGGACTTGTTATATATTGATGAAACTGAGCTCATTCAAGCAAATTTCCTAGAATAAAAAAGGACATCACATTTTTTAAAAAATTAAGATTTTTAATGTATACTGCATTTTTAATAAAATTAACATTTTATCTTGTATTGAGTTTTGAATAATGAAATTTTACTTAATTTTATGTGTGTCTTCTTATGTCATTAACTATTTTTAAGAACCTTGTTTTAGCAGCTGCATCCATAACATGAATGTGTAATAACATCACATTTCTTTTGTTTGGAGAAAAATTCCTTTTCATTTTTAAAAATTCTAAACAACATTGGAACAGTATCCATAAAAGGCTTTGCCCGCTTTATCTATTTTCTCCCTTAAGATATGTTCTTATGGGTGGAATTGCTGTGTCATAAGATGTTATGGTTGATCCTCAGGAAATGGGGTCTCATTCCACTGGCCCTGCTACATAATAATGTGTCCTTTTCTGTGGAATTGATGGGGCTAATAACTTATGATCATTGCTAGTAAAGAAGTTTTGTCAAGGCTACCATGCTTTTGCCATAGTTGTGCTGAAAGAAATTCAATATTATCTTAAATTTTCTTGTTAAAATCCCCCTTTATGCCAGAGATATTTAAGCAATTGGTATTTACTAATTACATATTACCTTAATTATATTCATTTATCCAATGCAATCACATTAAAAATTCTCAGTTTATGGCATAATGAAAAGGGACTCTAAACATTAAACTCTTGGAATAGTAACATATATTTGTTTGGGTCCTCTCAGTAAGTATAAGCAGATTCTGCCAAAAGTCTGTGTCCACTACTTACAGATAATCATTAAAAGGAGTAAGCCTCTAGGAATCACCTTCGTTTGACTATGAAAGTGTTGTTAGCATTAAATGAAATGAGGTGTGTGCCCTGTGAGAAGAGTGTCCAGCCCCACTAGTGCTGGCAGCTGTGATGCATTTCCAATGCAGTGCCTTTCCATGCTGATTAGTGTGTTGATTACTCACATCTGGGACTTGTATTTGATTAAATTCACAGCATTTTGCTCTCTTCCAATTTCCAATCTTGCTTTTTCTTCAGTCTTCTCTGTCTTTGTTGTCATCAAATTTCATTTCAGTCCGTAGTCAAATTGATGACTTCTCTAAAGTTGTATTAAAATTTTGATTTCTTTGCGTTCTTTTCCAAGGTTCTGCTATGTTTGCCCCTTCTACATTGTTCGAACCTTTGATGGAGTAAATAAACATTCATGAATTCACATAATTCTATAGTTACTCTCTGTCACCAGTCAGTGTTATTGTTTGAACAGGTATGATTTTCATGTCATTGCTGAATGCTTACCCCTTCATTAGATTAGCTGAAGTCATCAAAGGAAAACTCTGAACCTTTGGGAAACACACTTAAAGTGTGTTGTCTTTATCTTGCTTGTTCACGCGCTCGCTCTGTGTTTGTATATGTTACAGGACCATACACATGGTAAACACCAAGTATATAGGAATTCCTTCTCTATTTCAACATTTTACACTTAATTTAGTAATCTAAATTTCACATTTTACTTAGATATAGAAATTAAAGGCTCTATAGCTGCATTGTCTCCAAAATGGTTAAGTATAAATTTTCATGTTACAAAACTCCATATTTAAACACAAAGAATATAGGTCAACTTTCATATTAATTAACACATTTTCTGTGCTAACCTTTGGCTAAGTGCTTAGAGGCACACAATTGAAAATATACCTTACCTTTCATCTTCCTGATGGAAGATAACAGTTAAGAATTCTTACCATTTTGCCAAACCATTGTACTGAACACAATCTTTTGGGGTATGAGAGAACACCGTCTTCACTGCATAACAAATGTCAATGCAGTTTCACCTTCACAATATAAACATCACAACTTTTCATAGGGTTAAACATGCATAGGTTATGCTGTTATGTGAGTGTTTCATAGCTGGTGTTTTAGATAATTTTAATGTATTTTTGAGATTCACTTAATATTCGGTTTGATAGTATAGATTTAAAGTGAGCACTGTAGATCTTGAGAGGAATAAGAAGTTAGCACAAGCAACTTGTCAACTATCTTTCATTTAACTGTTTATCCAGTAAATATTGAGCACCACTACTTGCCAGTCATTTTGACAAGTGTTTGGACCCCATCCATAAAAACAGATAAAAATTCCTTTTGTTATGCAACTATAATATGCAAAACAAGTTTTACTAAACGCAATTCATTAAATAAATGTTTTACCTATTACTGTCTATTTGTACACATGCTAGGTCCTGTAATAATGGTTAGAAAGTATGTAAGTTATAGGGAAAGCACTATTTTGGGATAAAAGAGCATTGCGTTTCACATAATCCACCAAAATCTGCAAAACTATTATTCTTGCTATAATGTTATGCAATATTAAGAAATAACTATCTTGTGAGTACAAGTCATTTGACTTAAGAATATACAAAATGCCAGTTGTTTGGTCAGAAATAGAATCCAGTATTTTTTGGAGTCAATAAAATCACTTTTGTTGAGAGGGAGTTGTCTGGTGCTTTTAATGGTATACGATTGTTTATTCTGCTACTAAGCTGAAGACAATTACCATTAACCTGACAGGTGTTAGCCTGCTTTATTTTGATTTAGATTTGTGATCTTCCTGGACAATGGAAATAATGCGAAATGTTCAAACACACACATATCCAGAATATGGTTAATTAAAATAAAAGATATGATAAAGTTTATGGAGTAGAACGCTATTTTTTTTCTATTTTAGGAATAGTAATTTCTCAATGTGGGAAAGAATGTGTGCTGTGATAATATGTGCTGTTATTAATAAAAACAAAAGCAAAAATACCTCCACAAAAACA
This sequence comes from Macaca nemestrina, assembly GCF_043159975.1. Taxonomy (NCBI): domain Eukaryota; kingdom Metazoa; phylum Chordata; class Mammalia; order Primates; family Cercopithecidae; genus Macaca; species Macaca nemestrina. Next base: position 108,804,275 of record NC_092135.1, read on the forward strand.
AAAAATCTATTGAATTATTGACCGAACTCAAACCTGTCTGGGAAATAGAAGTTAGGCAAAATTTAAGAAAAGGGTACCACTGCAGGAAAACATTGTATTTGTTTATGAAAACTTGTTATTTAAATAAGAACTGTTTTAGTTAAAATAATTGATTGGTTTTAAATGGTTTATACAAAATCCTAGTCTAGAAACTTTCTGATTTTCTGTCACTGGTATTCTTTGATAAGCTGACTTTAACAGTAATGAAATATCTCATTAAATTGCATAGTATTATAATGTTTTCAGAAATAATTTATAATGATTCCTTTGAAAAAGAACAAGTCTTTTTCTTTTTTATTCAAAAAATGGTGTATAAAAACACAAATGCATGCATACCCACATGCATACCTTTTATATTTTCTAATTCACAAATAATTTACTAAAAGGAAAATTAAGAATACCATTATTTTCATTAAAGCAAGCATAAAACTGGACTTAAAATTTGTGAAGCTACTTCAAAATTTTGTGGAAATGATTTCGTTATAAAAGGTAAGTAAAGGATAAGCAAAACATCTTGTTGCTTTTTCATTTATCACAAAATGCAAAAAAGCAGAAATCCTGGCCAGGCATGATGGCTTACACCTGTAATCCTGGCACTTTGGGAGGTCGAAGTAGGTGGATTGCTTGAGCCCAGGAGTTCATGACCAGCCTGGGCAATATAGTGAAGCCCCATCTCTACAAAAAATACAAAAATTAGCGCAGCATGGTGGCACACAGCTGTAATCCCACCTACTCAGGAGGCTGAGGTGGGAGGATCACTTGGGTTAGAAAGGTCGAGGCTGCAGTGAGCCAAGATAGTGCCACTGCACTCTATCTTGGTCGATGGAATGAGACTTTCTCTCAAGGAAAGAAAAAAGGCAGGAATTCTAATAGTTGTGGTTTTTAAAATTTACATAAAGCCTTTAGTTAAACAGCTAAATAACTTTGACTATGTCAACTTTTTGATTCGCAGTGACCAGTATTGTATTTTGTATCACATAACCTTCCTCTTAGTCTATACAGCAAGATCCTTCTCTTGGTAAATAAAAGTTCTTTCCAAACTTCTTCATATCACATCTCTATATTTACTTCACCATCTTTGAACCTGCTCTTGGGTGTGGATTGCCTTTATTATTTTTGCTCACTTGGTACCTCCTGTTCTCTTTAAAAATTCTTTTAAACTCCAGTTCTTTAAATATCTGGAGCATTCTGTCATCATTTTACTTCCAACCCAGTCCAAACTCAAAGATCATTATTTCAACTATTTTCATGTCAATAGTTTCTACTCTTGTCCACATCTTTGGTGACTCTGCTCTGCTTCTAAGCTCACTCACATGGCTGTAGCAGACTTCAGAAGATGCTTTTAAACTTGCTCACCTGGCTGGGCGTCTCAACTGGGCTAACTTGTGACATGGTAACTAGCTTCCCCCAAAGTGAGCAATCCAAAAACGAGTGAGAGAGCACTCCCAAGACAAAAATCAGTCTCTCTCTCTCTTTTTTTATTTCCAACTTTTAAGTTCAGGGCTACATGTGCAGAATGTGCAGGTCTGTTCATAGGTAAATGTGTGGCATCGTGGTTTGTTGCACAGATCATCTTAGGCCCAGCATCCATTAACTATTCTTCCTGATGCTTTTCCTCCTCCCCGTGTGCCCACTCTCTGACAGGCCCCAGTGTATGTTGTTCACCCCCATGTGTCCATGTGTTCTCATCATTCGGCTCCTACTTATAAGTGAGAGCATGTGGTACTTGATATTCTGTTCCTGCATTGGTTTGCTGAAGAGAATGGCTTCCAGCTCCATCCATGTCCCTGCAAAGGACACTATCTCATTCCTTTTTATGGCTGCATAGTATTCCATTGTGTATATGTACCATATTTTCTTTATCCAGTCTATCATTGATGAGGATTTAGGTTGATTCCTTTTCTTTGCTATTGTGGATGGTACTGCAATTAACATACATGCATGTGTCTTTATAATAGAATGATTTATATTCCTTTGGGTGTATACCCAGTAATGGGATTGCTTGGTCAAATGGTGTTTCTTCCTCTAGGTCTTTGAGGAATCACCACATTGTCTTCTAAGATGGTTGAACTAATTTACACTTCCACCAACAGTGTAGAAGCATTCCTTTCTCTCCACAACCTCACCAGCATCTGTTGTCTTTTGACTTTTTATAACAGCCATTCTGACTGGTGTGAGATGGTATCTCATTGTGGTTTTGATTTGCATTTCTGTAATCATCAGTGATGTTGAGGTTTTTTTCATATTTTTGTTGGCTGCATGGTCTTCTTTTGAGAATTATCTATTTATGTCCTTTGCCCACTTTTTAATGGGATTTTTTTTTCTTGTAAATTTGTTTAAGTTTCTTATAGATTCAGGACATTAGAACTTTGTTAAATGCATAGATGGCAAAACTTTTCTTCCATTCTGTAGATTGTCTGTTTACTCTGTTGACAGCTTCTTTTTCTGTACCAAAGCTCTTTAGTTTAATTAGATCCCATTTTTCAATTTTTGCTTTTGTTGCAATTACTTTTGGCATCTTCTTCATGAAATCTTTGTCCATTCCTATGTCCTAAATGGTATTGCCTAAATTTTATTCTAGAGTTATTATAGTTTTGGGTTTTATATTTAAGCCTTTAAACCATCTTGCGTTGATTTTTGTATGTGGTGTAAGGAAGGGATCCAGTTTCAATTTTCTGCATATAGCTAGCTAGTTCTCCCAGCACCATTTATTAAATATAGAGTCCTTTCTCTATTGCTTCTTTTTGTCAGGTTTGTCAAAGATCAGATGGTTGTAGGTGTGTGGCGTTATTTCCAGGGTCTCAGTTCTGTTCCATTGGTCTATGTGTCTGTTCTTGTACCAGTACCATGCTGATTTGGTTACTGTAGCCCTCAATAGTTTGAAGGTGGGTAGCATGATGCCTTCAGCTTTCTTATTTTTACTTAGGATTGCCTTGGTGATTTGGGCAATTTTGGGTTCCATATGAATTTTCAAATAGTTTTTTTTTTTTTTTTCTAATTCTGTGAAGAATTTCAATGGTAGTTTATTGGGAATGACACTGAATATATAAATTGCTTTGGGCAGCATGGCCATTTTAACAATACTGATTCTTCCTATCGATGAGATGGAGTATTATTCCATTTATTTGTGTCATCTCCGATTTCTTTGAGCAGTGGTTTACAGTTCTTGATGACGGCCTTCACTTCTCTTGTTAGTTGTAATCCTAGGCATTTTATTCTTTTTGTGGCAATTGTGAATGGGAGGTCATTTGTGATTTAAGCCAATCTCTTTAGGCAGGTATAACCTATTCTTGGAAGTGATGTCTATTACTTTTGCCATGTTCTATTCACTTGAAGACAGTGAAGGATAAGTGATTCCATAAAGGTGTAAACACAGAAAGAAGGATCGTTGGAAGTCATCGTAGAGACTACCTACTACAGAGGGAGAAAAACTAATTAAAAAAGAACAAACTAAGATAAGCAGAGATAAAGGAAGGTAAAAAGAAAACACAAACTGAGAGGGAAGAAATAAGTCCTATGTACCACAATAAAGGTAAACATTAAAAATGAACTATTAAATACAGAAATTATTACCATTTTACCTTAAAAATATAAAATACAGTTGTAAATGAAGGTATAGAACTTATTTGCATATGATATGATTATTTACATAGACTATTCAAAATAATTGTCATACTCTTAGAACTTATTAGAGAGTTGATACACTCTACTAAATTTTTAGGACTTAGGATTTTAGGATAAAAACTCAACATATAAAAATTCTATATACTAATAACAAAGCTGTATACCAGTGACGAAATTAATCAGAAAATGTAGGGAATAAGCTTCAATTTACAGTAGCAATAAAAAGTTTGTTACCCAGAAACAAATTTGAACAAAAATGTTCAAACCTTTAGGATAAAATTATAAAATAATAATAGAAGATATAAAAAAACTAAATAAATGAAAAGAACTGTACCTGTTCAAAGACTGGATACTATTGGTAACATCAAAATATCAATTTTTATTAAATTAATATATAAATTGGATTTAATTACATTTACTAACAAGTTTTTTGGTTAAATTAGAAGTGCTGACCCTAAAATTCATAGGTATAATGAAATAGAAAAAACAGGCATAACAATTTTGATGAATAGTAAGGTAGCCAGGCTTGATCTACCAGATACCTAGGCTTCCAGAGATCCATGATAATTGACACTGTGAAATTAGCAGAAATACACCCAATGACACAAAACAGAGGATCTCCAAGAAGATCTACACATTTAGGATGATTTCATATTTAGAAGAGTAGGCATTACAAATAAAGAGAGAAATAATAAATTATTTTATGCATATTGACAAGAAAATAGAAAAATACTATAAAATTGGATATCTTCTTCATAGCACACACTGATGTGATTTTCAGATAAATTAACTTCCTGAATGTGAAAAGCTAAATTTTATTTAAAACTTCTAAATAATATAGAATTTCTTAAACAAGATTAAAAATACAAAGAATTAAGAAAATACATATATTTAATCACATTTTAAAAACAAGATCAAACAAAGATGCTATTAAGACTAAAACAAAAGCTTTGAAATGAGAGTAGTTTTTCCAACATACATTAACTGGCAAAAGGTTAGGAATAAAGGACTCCTACAAATAAAAAGAAGACAAACAATACAATAGAAAAATATGCAAAATACATGAACAAACAATTTCCAAAGGAAGAAGCCTAGTAAGGAAAATATGGCCGATACCCTTGTAATCCTAGAAATGAAAGTTAAAACTGCAATTATAAACCATTTAATGTCTATTTGATTGGCAAAAATTGACAAAACCAATATTGACACAGATAAGGAGATCAACTAACATATGCATGCCGTTGGTGCAGACAGAAATCACTATTTTGGAGAATGTTAACAACAGCTAATAAACATGAAGATGCTTTTATCATATAATCATAAATTCTACTTCTTGAGACATACATAGAAAAAGTGAATAGGATTTGTGCATAGGAAGATACAAGAATTTTTGTGGAGCCGTGGCTTTCACTAGCCAAAACTGAAACCATCCTAAATTCCTATCACTGAAGGATGTAAATCTAACTCATGTTACAATTGTAACATTAAAAACAATACATTGTTTAAGAAGAACAAGCATCATTTATTGACATGGTCAAATGTCAGAAAAAGAGTATTGAGTGTAAAGAGTAAGTTACAAAAGAAAATGTACTGTTTGCTGCCATTTCTATAAAATATAACAACCAGAAAAATGACAAATTATAGTACTTAAATATGCTAAGGTATAGATTTATGGAATTGATAAACGCTGAATTCACAATAGTAGTTGCCCTTTGAGATAGGCAAACAGAGAATGCCAGTTATAGATGCTCTTTAAAAAACTCTTACTAATAATAGTTAATAGAGCTGGGTGGTGGGTACATGAATACTGATTATCTTCTGTATTACTATTGAGTTATTTGAAGTAACTCATAATATATTTTAAAAAATTATTTTTCCTGTCCATTTCCATTAAGACATCTGTGGTCCAGAGCTAAGTTAATTTATGTTTGGAATCCTGTCATGGATGTACTGTTGACATTCTCCATCCTCAGTTTGATCTGTCAGTCAACTCTAGCCTATCATTTACAATAATCAGCAGGAACATCTAATTTCTTTTTTTTTTTTTTTTTTTTTTTTTGAGACGGAGTCTCGCTCTGTCGCCCAGGCTGGAGTGCAGTGGCGCGATCTCGGCTCACTGCAAGCTCCGCCTCCTGGGTTTACGCCATTCTCCTGCCTCAGCCTCCTGAGTAGCTGGGACTACAGGCGCCCGCCACCGCGCCCAGCTAATTTTTTTTTTTTTTGTATTTTTAGTAGAGACGGGGTTTCACCGTGGTCTCGATCTCCTGACCTTGTGATCCGCCCGCCTCGGCCTCCCAAAGTGCTGGGATTACAGGCGTGAGCCACCGCGCCCGGCCTAATTTCTTTTTACAATCATTCCACAATATCTACTATATTAAGTCTGAGCCTCTATTTCTGGTTTTCCAGACTATCTAGAATCTGCCAAGGCTGCTCATTCTTACGTTTTTCTCTTCCATAGGAAGCTCGCGCTTCAGTTGAGCATAACCGCTCATTGCCCCGTCACTCAATCTACCATTCCAAAGCCTACTGCTCCATCAAGGCACAGTTCAAATGACATAACTTTTATAATTTTTCCTTTTCTGACCACTTCAGCTAATACTGATGCTCTTTTTTATAGTTTATATTATCTATAAAATCAGTATTGTAGCAGTTACTTCTTAAATAGGTTCGATTTTTGTTGTAAAATTTGGATTCAAACATTTAATCCTGTGAGGGCCAGGGAGTATCTTATTTTCTTTTCTATTAATCACAGGGCTAAACACACTCATTCCTCTAAATTAGCTTTTGTTCCAGGATGCTCAAATGGCACTTAGGCTCTCTGTAAATCTGGAATATTCTTGACTTTTACCACATTTTCACTCTCTCATCTTTAAACAACCACTAAGTCCTTTTTTGTATCTTCATTAATATATTTTTATTTGTGAATTTATCTCTGTTTTCACTGAATATCCTTGTAGAATCCACTATCACTTCAAACAGGTTGAGAGGATAGAAATTGTAACATCGAAGTTTATATATCTTGGTGAAATTATCGCCAGTACTTACAGAGTGGGGGAATTTTGACTTTATTTTTTCTTAACAGGAATCTATGTAACTACCCTGTCCCCCTTCTAGATCCTATAGTGAAGCCACAGTGATCTTTACAAAATTAAAATTAGTCTCTCTCGGCTTAAATCCTCAAATGGCTTTTCATGGTCCTCAATATGACCCATGGAGACTTGAGAAAGATGCCACTGCCTATGTCTTCCAACCTCACCATATGCCTCCCACCCCTTAGCTTTCCACACCTTGGCTTCTTTCAGTCCCCATAAAGCCACAGTCTTTATCTTCTCAAGGCTGCCAAACACAGCCCATTGCCCATCATCCTTCTTCACACATAGGCTATCTCTACCTATCCAACAGGTTTTATGTTAAATATTATTTTCACAGTGGATCTTTCCTTGACTCTTCTCCTACCCATTCAATTCAAACTGTTATAATTTCAATAGTTCCTTTCATTTATGCTTCATAACATCCATAAAAATGAAATTGTTTTGTGTTGTGTTTCTTTTCCATGAGTCTGTAAACTCTCCAGAAGGCAGGACTGCATGTTTACTTCTCTAATATATATCCAGTGGCTAACAAAAGGTAACAGTAGATGCCGTATGCATATTTATTGAATGTATCACTTAAAATATTAATTGCATCAAATGATTAAAATAAGTAAGAAATGTAATTTCTTGCATACTTCTTTCTACTTTCCTCGGTTTCCTGTTATTTGTTGTTGTTACTCTATGCTTACAGATTGGAAAAAGATGAAGGAAACTAAAGCACATTTCTAAAAGAGGAAATCAGATCTAAGCAAACCAAACTTCTGAGCATATACAAAAACTTGTTTTTTTCAGATTTTCTAAGGCTGCAAAATAGAATTAAATCCTTTATAAGTACTATTTTCCCTTTATTAAGTGTGATTTAATATATTGGGGGGTCATTGATTACTTTTTTAAAAAATAAGAGTTCGTGGGGATTAAAGGGAAACCAAATTATTCACCAGGGCAGTGTTTAATATTTAACAAAACAAAACAAAAATGTACGACCCGATGCTTGCTTCTTTCAAACCAAGCACCCCTACCTGGCCCATTCTCTAATCCTTTCTTTAGCCATTTGCTCCGTTTGCATCTCTGCTGTGTGTTACAATAGCCCTGCATCGGCTTTGGAAACAATAACGCAACCCCCTTCTCAAATGAGAAGAGGAGAGGGGAAAAAAATATAATCTGTATTTCACACCCTGCCATGTTCTGGCTGCTCTAGGTGATTAATGATAATGACCATTTGCCCAAAGTATAGACTCAGTTCACAGATGGGATTGGAAAACAACTTTATGATAAATGTGGAAAATATGTATTTCTTCTTCTACGCTTTATACCTTTCTTTATACATAAGATGGAAGGCATTTTTAAATTCTCTTTGCACATAATAATACATGAAATTACAGCTTTTATAATATTGTGTATTGAAAGGAAGTGGATTGATTTGGTCAACCGAGAAACATAGCTTATTGTCCTCAGAACTGTGGGAATTATATGTATTGATATCTTACAACCTGCAAAGTTCTTCTAAAGAAAATATTGTATATTACACATTTCTGGTTTATTTCATGGTGACTCTGCAATCAACATGGAAGAGAATTGCAAAATTCTATTTTGCAACCTTGAAGTTTCCATCCTGATGCATACCTACTTATTTACATAAAGTTTATAATGAGTTTTAGAACCAAAATATTAACTAGGTCGAAGGGGAAATTATCAATGAAGAATTGGATCCCTCTGGAAGGGATACATTTCTGTTACTCTTTTAAATTGTGTTTTAACTTATCTTGGTGAAGAAATAGCTCCCCATGACCCATTTTGTAAATGATGAAATGTTCCAGGCCTTCATTGAGGTAATAGGGGGAAGTCAGTTCCCAGTATTTGCTATGCGTCGGATTGTTCCTCTAATAAACTAAACGTAATTAAAAATAGAGCAGGGCCATTGCCTTTTAATAGCTCAGAGTCTTCCCTGTGGAAGAGTCAGCAAACAGTGAGAGAATATGAAGATTCAGCTCCCCAGCACCTGCCAGGCAGGCTTTGTCAAGATTAACAGCATCACACCAGGTTATTAGAGGAAACATAAATACTTTTGAGGCTCTGTGGGTAGTTACGATATCACGTTTTATTATCTTCTCCAAAATGGAATTACTCATTGTAATTGCTTGCCAGTCACAGGCCAACAAACATGACAGGAAAAAATCCCACATATTGGGGAGAGGCGGTTATAATGTACAGGCTACTGACCTAGAGAACTGTTTTTAAGGACACATTATGTATTTTAAAAAATCATATGTTTTATGGCACTTTACAGATTATAGAATAGGCACATATGCGGACCTTGCAATTTGAAGTGGGCATAGGCAGAATTGGAATTCCTATTTAAGTAAGGAAATGGGGGGTGTAAGGAGATTGAGTGATTTGCACAAAAATCCTGCTGCTAGTGAGTGTAGAGTTGAGAATGAGCTGCAGTCTTCTCATAGAATCTGTGCTCTTTCTGCCATTCTGTGTAGCCCTGCCTAAGTTCAGCAGCAAACATACCGTGTTTGCTGCCACTTTCAAATCATACCTTTCTTGGCAAGAGTGGTTTTGAAGAAATTAAAATTTTCCTACACAAATGATGCAAATGAATTGTAGTTTAGAAAATGGCCTTAAGAAAGCTAGAAGATTTGATGTCAGGCATGGGATATTTGAGGAAATGTGAGCAGTCCCTATCTCTATGAGCAAGATGAGAAAGTGATGCATTAGTAAGCATTGTGGAATTTGTTGTTGTTGTTGTTGACTCTATTTCCAAACCAAAGTTGATTATCAAAAAGTGAGATAGGGTAATATCATAGGTATCTGGGGGAGTTGGGGCTAACTGCCACACTCAAGAACTTCATGTGTGACCTGTAGGGAGGGAGGCAGTAATAACATGTTTTGAAATCTGTTTGAGGTCAGAACAAAACATGAAAATTTTAAGTCAAGACTCTTGGACCCCATACTATACTAAACTAAATGAATATCCTAGCGGAAGTTCTGATTGCACATAAAACAGTACATGGAGGCTGATTCTATTCATTATCATACAGACTATTACTGCCTGGTACACCTGAATCCTAGGCTATCCAGAGGGAAATGATTCATTGTGGTTCAGTTAGTCCAACAAACTGCATCTGGAAATGTATTCAAAACACAAGATTTCTGGCAGAGACAGCAACCCCTGCTATAATTCAAAATAAAGGAAACATTTTGTGTGCTCAAATCCTTTATTTTCTGTATGATATGCTAAAATCACAGATGGAGTTTTCTACCTATAATCCCATTACCTTGATTGCAGTTTACTGAAGACTGAAAAAATATTGCTTCCTTGTTTATTATTTACGATATGTTTAAATTTGAAGCTTTTTCAATAGTATTTGAATCAGATATGCTGTATATTAGTGCTTTAAGTTCTCTGATATTTTAACAGAGCGATGCCATCACTTGTAGTCTAAATTTTTCTATTTTCCTTTGACTATTGTCTTTCTAAGCTATAATCTGAAAAAAAATCCATAGTAAAAACCATTTGCCCTTGGATTTTCTAGCTTGTCCTGGGGCTTAATCCTGTTTCCCAAACATGTATTTAGCAGTAACCAGTCTGTCACCAACTTTTACCTTAATCTGCTTATGTTTGATGAACAGTTCTCTTAAAACTTTTACTGTATTCTGGGAGTCTTTGGACAAATCTCTGTTGGGTTTATGAAGACTATTTCTACTACCAGTGGAACCCATCATATTCCTCACTGTAGTTCCAACTGATGGCCACAGATAATAGTCACTTGAGGTCCTCTAAAGAGAGCATTCTCTATGAAGTCACTGATATGTGTGCCAAGGATGTTGTCTCCTGACATTCCCTTCCATTATGTACATACTACAGTTACTAAATCCATGCATTCTTCAACCTTCAAAGCACATTTTCACTTGAGTAGCAAAGCCATGAATCGCAGGGTAAGAGGGGCCTCTGCTTGTAGCCCCATGTAGTTCATATGGAAATTCTTGGACCTGAGCTGATATTGCAGCTCCCAGTCAAACATCATTTTGTCTTCATTTTGCCTTTTCTTTCCTCCCCAGTCCTCGTCTGTTGTAAATGTCACTGCTGAATTCCAGTAGTAAACAAAGCATAGATAGTGACTGCATCCCCACTATATCTGTCACTCCCTTGGTCTGGATATATTTTATACAAAAGTCTTCCTTTCTGAAAAATATGTTATACTTAAAGATTTTCTGTCTTCAATAAAATAGATTTTACACTTTAAATGACTCACCAAAGCGTGTGTGAGTTGAAGATTGACACTGAGGGAGGAATGTTTTAGGAGGAGGCAAAAAAAAAAAAAAAAAAAAAAAGTGGAAAAAATATAATTCTACAGGTGCTGTCTTTGGCTAGTCTTTTTTTTTTTTCTTTTCTTTTTTTAAGCCTATTCTAGAATGGTGGCAAAAGAATGCGCAGCTTCTGCTTTTCAATTGTATTCATATTCTAACTGCTTTTATTCACACCATCTGTATTTCAACCACATGTCTGCCATGAAGTAGTGAAACACAAAGTGGGTTCAGAACCTTGTATATATTTCTATATTAAATAGTGCAGCACGTGAAAAAAATATGTCACTTCTTTAATCTGCTACCCTGTGCTTTATTCATTGTCATAGTGAACATTATGGATTTAGTTATATAGTTTCTAGTTAAGATAGCTAGTTAAGCATACGTTCAGGGAGAATTTCTCATGTGGCAGGAAATACACAGGATGCAGGAAATCCAAGTCATCACTATCTAAAATAGAAGCATATTGCCTTGGTTTTATTTCCTGAATATTTGTCCTCATTAGTAAAAGTAAGAACATGCCTATTTTTGGAAACTTATTTTGAGTTTTTTAAACAATTATTTTGTTGCAGAATAATAACTGTGAATGAGACAATGAGCTGACTCGCCAAATTGGATACTGCAGCAATACATCCAATTCTGATTGCTTCTTAGGGACTGGCTTAGTACCTCTAGACATTTCCAGTGTCTTTTGACTATATGCTTGTTAAGAGCTTCTATTATAAATTCAGAAGCTTTCAAGCTAAAATTCATAAATGCTCTGGATCTGAATTTCAACCTAAATTTAAAACAAATGTGCAAGCTCTGAAAATATTCCCTCTAAAACTTAGGACTTGTTGGTTAACCTAGTTGGTTTTTTATGCTTATTAGACTAGGTAGTCTAGAATTCTTCTATTATACATTATAATATGTGTATATTTCAGCTGACTTTTATCTCTGTGGAGTAGTAGAGAGTGAGCCAGACCAGCAGCCCCTAACCAAAGCAAGTGGGGTAACAGATGGAGTGCACAGTATGAAATTAGGGAATAACTGGCAGGAATTTTTTTAATGATCCATCTGGAATCCAAGGGTCAAGATCATCAATTCCAACACTTGCACAGGACCACAGCCTCAATTTACATCTAATTTCTAAGGTGACTTTAAAAAAAAGTCTTCATTTTAAATGAAATTTATCTGGAAAATAAACAGTAAGAATAAGTTACAAATTAACAGAGAAAATGCTGCATTATTATGAGATAATGGCTTACACATGAAGAAATATTAATTTATGTGGTTAATCACATTAACAATTCTAAATGTTCTATGCTATTATATACAGAGCTGCAAAACAGATGCATTAGGGCAGGCTAGATTGATGTAGCAAGGTGACCACCAAACCACTCCAAATTCAGTGGTTTATAGAACAAAGAAATGTGTCTTTTAGTAAGTGCCTTTAGTAACAGTATGATTATTCATACATTGATGGGTGACTCTGTTCCATCAGAGCAGTTAGAGAGTTAAGTTGTTGGATGCTGGCAAGTCAAGTAATGCCCCCCTTCAAAAATTTTGGCATCCTAATCCCTGCAACCTGTGAATAGCTGACTTTCCATGGCAAAAGAAACTTTGCAGATGTCATTAAGTTGAAGATTTTGAGATGGGATTACCCCAGATTGTCCAGGTGGGTCCTAGGTAATTATCATGGTCTTTATAAGAGGGAGGCAGGAAGGTCAGAGTAGAGAAGGCAATGTGACAATGGAAGCAAAGGTCAGAGATTGAGAGAGACCTTTAAAGGTGATATATACTGCTGGATTTAAATATAGAGCAAGGGACCACTAACCAAGAAAAGCAAGTTGCCTCCAAATCCTCTGAAAGCAAGGAAGATTCTGCCCTAGAGCATGTAGAAGAGACCATCCCTATAGACATCTTAACTTGATTTTAGGCTTCTGATCTCAAAACTGTAAAATGATACATTTTGTTATTTTAAGCCATTTCCATGGCTTAAACGGCTTAAAACATGTTTCCATGTTACAACAGCAATAGAAAACTAGTATCCTGGCTTAACTTGGGGCTTCTAAGTTTGCTATGGTCATCATCATTTCAGCTAATGGGAGGAGATAAAAGAACAGTCCAGGGACAGTGGGACAGAGACCCTACTTGTTTAAAGATCTTTCAGGGATTGCCTTACATCACTTTCATTATTCCAGAATGAAGAGAATTTAGTTGCATGGCTACTGAGAAACTGAAAATTGAGAGTGTCTGGTGGCTATTTGAGCAAATAAATATATTTCTGTGGAGGAAAAAGAAGATAAACTTTGGCAAAAAAAAAAAAAAAAAAAAAGACAGCAGTCTGCCATAATGAAGGACATAGTGCATAAGATTTATTTTATCTATGTTGCAGTATAAGTATAACATGCAAAGTAGGTAGAGAAGAAATAAAGTGCCAATAATAATTTAAAATAGTAAGAGCTAATGATTAGTTATCAGTTATCCCTCTGATTGTATGAAGAAATAATTTGCAAAAGCATACTTATTACTCTTACTAAAAAACTAGCAATAATTCTTTCACCTCTGAGTTTTACTTACAGTTCCATGATAAGCAAAATTTTCATTTAGTATTTGTACTCTCTACCACTGTTCAGTATTCTGAATTCATTTGATAATGTTTTATTTTGTGCAATAATTTTTAACTGTACATAAACTTTGGAAATTTGATATATTAAGTATTGTAGCTATTAAGTTTCCAGCATTTATGGTTAAGACTTAATATATTTCTTCAATTCTCTTATTTGTTTATTCATGCATTAAAAATATTTACTAAGCAACTATTATGTTATCATTGCTGAGGATACTTTAGTAAGCAAGAAAGATTTGGTTTCTGCCTTTATAGAACTTAAAATCCACTGAGAAAGATATTTATATAAGCACTAATCCTAAGTGTGGTAAAAACTAAAACGAGGGAAATTTAAGATGGTATGAGAGCACATAGAGATAGCCTGGTGTTTATGTAGGGCAGTCTTTATCTAGGCATGTACTCAAAGCAGATATTTTAAGTAGAAATTTTGTAAAAAGCTACAACTCTCCCTTAGCACATATGTTTTACTCTCTTTATTGATATTTTTTAAGAAGGAAGAAATTCAGTTGTGTTCATATGATTCAGTTTCTTTCATCTGAAAAATAACAAATTTGGAGGAGCAGCCAAGATGGTCTAATTAAAACAGCTCCACTCTGCAGCTCCCACTGAGAAGGACGAAGACGGTGAGTGAATTCTGTATCTTCAATTGAGGTACCAAGGTTCTTTCACTGAGACTGACTAGGCGGTTGGGGTCACCCAGGAGAGTAAGGAAAAGCAGGGTGGAGTGAGGACCCACTGGGAGTGGCACAGGGCAAAGGAGGCAGTGAGGGATTGTGTTACCTCCTCCCTGAAAACCACATTTCCACGGAACCTTGAAACCCCTGGATCAGAAGTTCCCCTTGTGGGATTAAAGGCATGTGCCACCACACCCGGCTAAATTTTGCATTTTTGGTAGAGATGACATTTCACCATGTAGGCCAGGCTGGTCTCAAACTCTTGCCCTCAAGTGATCCTCCCACCTTGGCCTCCCAAAGGGCTGGGATTACAGGCATTAGCCACCGCACCCAGCCCATAAAACAAGTTCTTAGAGACCTATGAAGAGACTTAAACTCCCACACAATAGTAGCAGGAGACTTTAATACCTCACTTTCAATATTAGACAGATCACTGAGACAGAAAATTAACAAAGATATTCAGGACTTCAACTCAGCTCTGGGTCAAGTGGACCTGATAGATATCTATGGAACTCTCACCCCAAAACAACAGAATGTGCATTCTTCTCAGTGCCACATGGCGCTTACTCTAAAACTGATCACATAAGTGGAAGTAAATCACTCCTCAGCAAATGCAAAAGAACTGAAATCACAACAGTCTCTCATACCACAGCACAATCAAATTAGAACTCAAGATTAAACTCACGCAAAGCCACACAACTACCTGGTTGTAGTTGTGGACCTGGAAATTCAACAACCTGCTCCTGAATGACTCCTGGGTATATAATAAAATTAAGACAGAAATCAAGAAGTTCTTTGAAACCAATGAGAACAAAGAAACAATGTGCCAGAATCTCTGGGATGCAGCTAAAGCAGTACTAAGAAGAAAATTTATAGCACTAAATGCCGACATCAAAAAGCTAGAAAGATCTCAACTCAACACCCTAATATCACAACTAAAAGAACTAGAGAACCAAGGGCAAACAAATCCCAAAGTTAGCAAAGGACAAGAAATGACCAAGCTCAGAGTGGAACTGAAGAAGATAGAGACACAAAAAACCCTTCAAAAAAATCAATGAATCCAGAAGCTGGTTTTTTGAAAAAATTCATAAAATAGACCAGTAGCTAGACTAATGACGAAAGAATGAAATCAAATAGACACAACAAAAAATGATAAAGGAAATATCACCACCACCCCACAGAAATAGAAACAACCATCAGAGAGTACTATAAATACCTCTCTGCAAATAAACTAAATAAATCCAGAAGAAAGGAATAAATTCCTGGACACATACAGCCTCTTAGGACTGAACGAGGAAGAAGTTGAATCCCTGAATAGACCAATAACAAGTTCTGATATTGAGACAGTAATAAATAGCCTACCAACAAACAAAAAGCCCAGGACCAGATAGATTTATAGCTGAGTTCTATGAGAAGTACAAAGAGAATCTGATACCCTTTCTTCTGAAACTATTCCAAACAATTGAAAGGAGGAACTCTTCCCTAACTCATTGTATGAGGCCAGCATCATCCTGATACCAAAACCTGGCAGAGATATAACAAGAACAAAAAAAACTTCAGGCCAATATTCCTGATGAACATCAATGTAAAAATTCTCTATAATATATTGAAAACCCGAATACAGCTGCACATTAAAAAGCTTATCCACCACGATCAAGTTGGCTTCATCCCCTAGATGCAAGGCTGGTTCAGCATATGCAAATCAACAAACAGATCCAAAGACAAAACCACATGGTTATCTCATAAGATGCAGAGAAGGCCTTCAATAAAATTCAACATCCCTTTATGTTAAAAATTCTCAATAAACTAGGTATTGAAGGAATATACCTCCAAATAATAAGAGCCATTTATGAGAAGCCCACAGCCAATATCATACTGAATGGGCAAAAGCTGGAAGCATTCCCCTTGAAAACTGGCACAAAAGAAAGGTGTCCACTCTCACCACTCCTATTCAACATAGTATTGGAAGTTCTGGCCAGGGCAATCAGGCAAGGGAGAGAAATAAAGGGTATTCAAATTGGAAGAGAGGAAGTTGAATTGTCTTTGTTTGCAGATGACATGATCCTGTATCTAGGAAATCCCATTGTCTCAGCCTGAAAGCTTCTTATGGCGATAAGCAGCTTTGGCAGTCTCAGGATACAAAATCAATGTGCAAATGTCACAAGCATTTCTATACACTAACAACAGGCAAGCAGAGAGCCAAATTGTGAATGAACTCCCATTCACAATTGCTACAAAGAGATTAAAATACCTAGGAATACAACTAACAAGGGAAGTAAAGGATGTCTTGAAGGAAAACTACAAACCACTGCCTGAGGAAATTAGAGAGGACACAAACAAGTGGAAAAATATTCCATGCTCATGGATAGGAAGAATCAATATCATGAAAATGGCCATACTGCCCAAAGTAATTTATAGATTCAGTGCTATTCCCATTTAACTACCATTGACATTCTTCACAGAATTAGGAAAAACAGTTTTAAAATTCATTTGGAACCAAAAAAGGGCTCATATAGCCAAGACAATCCTAAGCAAAAGAATAAAGCTGGAGGCATCATGCTACCAGACTTTGAACCATACTACAAGGCTACAGTAACAAAAATGGCATGGTACTGGTACAAAAACAGACACATCGACCAACGGACCATTATAGAGAACTCAGAAGTAAGACTGCACATCTACAACTATCTGATAAACCTGATGAAAACAAGCAATGGGGAAAGGATTCTCTATTTAATAAACAGTGCTGGGAGAACTGGTTAGCCATATGCAGAAAACTGAAACTGGACCTCTTCCTTACACCTCATGCAAAAATTAACTCAAGATACATTAAAGACTCAAATGTAAAACCCCAAACTATAAAAACCCTGGAAGAAAATCTAAGCAATACCATTCAGGACATAGGCATGGGCAAACATTTTATGACAAAATCACTGAAAGCAATTGCAACCAAAGCAAAAATTGACAAATGGAATCTAATTAAACTTAAAGAACTTCTACCCAGCAAAAGAAACTATCATCAGAGTGAGAAAGCCATCTACAGATTTGGGGAAATCTTTTGCAATCTATCCATCTGACAGAGGTCTCATATTCATAATCTACAAGGAACTTAAACAAATTTATGAGGAAAAAAAAACCCATTAAAAAATGGGCAAAGGATATGAACAGACACTTCTCAAAAAAGATATTCATTCAGTCAACAAACACTTAAAAAAGCTCAACATCATTGAATATTAGAGAAAAGCAAATCAAAACCACAATGAGACACCATCTCATGCCAGTCAGAATGGCGATTATTAAACAGTCAAAAAACAATAGATGCTGGTGAGGTTGCAGAGAAATGGGAACAATTTACACTGTTGGTTGGAATGTAAATTAGTTCAACCATTGTGGAAGATGGCATGGCAATTACTCAAAGACCTAGAGGCAGAAACACCATTTGACCCAGCAATCCCATTACTAGGTATACACCCAAAGAAATATAAATCATTCTATTACAAAGATACATGCAAATGTATGTTCGTTGCAGCAGTATTCACAATAGCAAAGTCACAGAATTGACATAAATGCCCATCAGTGATAGACTGGATAAAGAAAATGTGGTACATATATACCATGAAATACTATACAGCCATGAAAAGAAACAAGATCATGTCCTTTGCAGGGACATGTATGGAACTGGAAGCCATTATCCTCAGCAAACTAATGCAGAAACAGAACACAGATCACTGAACTCCACACGTTCTCACTTATAGGTGGGAACTGAACAATAAGAACACAGGGACACGGGGAGTTGTACAACGCACACTGGGGCCTGTGAAGGAGAGGGGTTGGGGGAGGGAGAGCATTAGAAAAAATAGCTAATGCATGCTGGGCTTAATACCTAGGCGATGGGTTGATAGGTGCAGCAAGCCACCATGGTGCATGTTTACCTGTGTAACAAACCTGTACATCATACACATCTACCCCATAACTTAAAAAAAAATTAAAACAAAAACTCATTTACTCTCAATTCTCTTCCAGTTACCACCTCCGTTTATCTGGCCCCTACTTTGCAACACAACTTTGAAAGAATTTTATATTTAAAAAACTCTCCAAATCTGTTTATATGTAATATATAAATGCACAAAATATGCAATATGTGGTATATAAATATTATATATGTTGGTTTATGTGTGAGTAATCCCCCTTTCCTGTGGATTACCAAACAGTTTTTGAAAGGCAGAGGACTATATGCACACACAAAAGAGGACTTATAAAACGACGTGTTAGGTCTCAAGGTGTCATTGCCACCTGGCTTCTCGCTGATGAATGTTCTCCTCACTTTTTCCCATGTGCATGTATTTTAATAAATGGGCAAAAATCCCACTTGGGCCTTGCTGCTCAATAATGTAGGAAATGTCTCTAATTTATCTCATTCTCTTCTGTCTTCGAGGTATCCAAATCAGCCTTTTGCCACCACCATCCCACTAAAACTGCTCTCCTCAAAGTCATCTGTGACCTCCAGGTTGATTCATTTGTCAAATTTCAGTCTTCAACTTGACTTAGCTACAGCATTTGACATAGAAAGTACTCTCTCCTGTAAACACTGTTATAAATATGATTTACAGAACACCACACTGCCCTAGATTTTCCTCCTGTCTCATTTTGCACTCCTTGTTAGTGTTGTTTGCGTGGTCTTCCTCATCTCTCTTACCTATAAATATTGGAGCTCTCGGACCTTGAATCTCAGGTCTTTTCTTTGCCCATCTATAGTCACTTTTTAGTCATTGTATTCATCTTAATGGCTTTAGATACACTTTATACTATGGTTCTCCCAAGCTTGTATTTTTAGAAACTTATCTAAACTTATATCATAGACTTTGTCACTGAATTTAAGATTGTTTCTCTAACTCCTACTTGATGTCCCCTCTAAGATGGCTGATAGCTCAACCCAACATGTTTAAAGCCTAATTTCCTTTGCATTAAATGGCTGTAAATATCACCTTCATTCTTCTAGTAAATCAGCCCAGAGATATTGGAGTCATCTTTGACTCCTTTTTATTCCCTCACATCCGGCATCAAATTCAAATACATGTGTAAATTCTATTAATTTTCAAAATCTATCAAGAATTTAAACCTGAGCAGAAACCTGCTCACCATCTCCACTCGTAATACCTAGCTCAAGCCATTGTCATTTCTTACCTCGATTGTTATAAAAGCCTCCTACCTCGATTTTCTCCTTTCAACCTTTCCTCGGTAGAGTCTGCTCTCAAAAGTAGCCAGAGTGATCCTTTTAACTATAAGGTGAAACTACAACACTCCTCTGGCCTGAACTCTCTAGTGACTGACTTATTTGTTCGGAGTTCAAAGCCACTTCTTTATAATGGCCTACCCAGCCCTACGTAATTTGGTCCTAATTCTCTGATCTCATCGAACATTTTTAACAACTGGCCTCTTTGCTATTCTAAATATCTAAGGTTAAAATTATACTTTTCTTAGTATAGCAATTCATTAAGTATTTATTGCCTGAATAAATGAATGAATACTTAGATAATTTTTCCAGTGCACATAATAACAACATACCACATTGTGATGCTAGAGATCAGGCAGCTGCCATTTTACCTCGTATATTAAACACTATGCAGATAGACATATTAGTTATAATAGCAACTTTCTAGGACAGAGGTTGCCAGTGTTTGTCTCCTCAATCTTTGAAACTTCGAAAATGAAAGAGGAAGATCTCTGGTTGAAAGGAAACCACATGCTTCCTATCCTAGCCGCCACGCAGAGCAAAGTGCTCATTAATCCTTCTCTAAAAAGAATTTCACTGAGAGATTTCTTCTTGATGGTGGAAGCACAGTTCGTGTTATTTTTTTAAAAAATTTGGTTTCTTAAACTAGGGAGTGCTAGTACAAGGAAGGGGTACTTGGTACACATAGCATGAACTTTAAAACGGAGCGGAAAGCACCAGTGCAAAGACATAAACTGGCCCATTATTGTCAGTTTCTATTGATTTGAAGAGAAATAAATCCACAAATCCCATGTGCTGGAGCAGTGGGAAAGAAAGACAAACTGGAGGCTGTGTGTGTATGAGATGGAACACTTAAAATTTTAGAACATAGAGTAGTAAATTATGAACAATAAGAGAAATCGAGTGTTCAACAGAACCATGGTGAGTATATGAAATACTCATTTCTATCTTAGTCCATTTGGGATGCTAAAATAAAACAAAAAAATAAACCCTGATTGCATAGCTTATATAAAACAGAAATTTATTTCTTATAGTTCTAGATGCTAGTAAACCCAAGATCAAGGCACCATCAGATTCAGAGTCCAGTAAGGGCCTGCTTCCTGGTTCATAGATGGCTGACCTCTGGCTGTGTTCTCCGATGGTGGAAGCGGTAAGGGAACTCTCTGGGGTCTCTTTTATAAAGGTACTCATCCCATTCCTGAGGTCTCCCCTCTCATGACCTAATAACCACCCGCCGACCTCTAAATATCCTCACTTTAGCGATTAGTTTCTAACATAAGAGTATTGGGGGGATGCAAATACTTAGTCCATAATAATTACCAATCAATTAGGAAATAAAACAGGAAACATTTGAAAACTTCATTTGTGATCATAAAACCATGTGAAAACATCATTAGTCTTACTTGTCAACTCAAATTCGTAAGTAATTCCACAGTTTTTTGTTAGTCAGGAATGGGGACTGAGACACTCTCATGCCTTGGGATTGCACAAGAATCCACAAAACTGGTGTGACAATACTGATATGACAATAAACAGGGGAAGAGCTCTTTTGTATTCAGTGCATCTTGATAGCTAATAACTTTCTAATTCTCTAAGCCCTTGTGGTGGCTCCACAGAAACTAGCAGTTCTACTTCTGTCATGCCACGCTTCAGCATAGATATCTTTGCAAATGATGCCAGCCCTGGGACCAGGGTCTAGCTTACTTAGATTGCTTGTAGTCATTTTCCTCTTTAGTCCTGAGACTTCCTCAGGACTGTCCATGATGGACTACAAGATAGCTTCATTTCTATCTACCTAATTCTGTCTTTTTCTCAGACTTGGCAATATTCCTCATTTCTCTCACATTATCTCTTCTCTTCTTTTTCTCCCTCTTTCTACTTTCTGTCCTCCTCACCTACTACTACACATGAACCAAGCAAAGTCTCTTCAATGTGCTACTGCATACAAACTTGTCCAAGGAGAACCTGACTGCCTTATTGTAAAAGAAGGAAGGTATTACAGCAGAAACACAAGACAAATTCATATCTAAATAAATTATTTTTTCTATGACCTTGTAACCAAAAACATTATGGGAAAGCTCGCTCTCTCTGTTTCTCCAAATCCTTCCCTGTAATTCTTCTTTATATCCCCTGAACCAAAAGCTGCTGAAATTTTAAAACTCTGGTTAGTTATCAATTAAACAAATTATTGAAAACTTATTTCTAGTTATTTTCATATAAGCTAGAGCTCACACATACCTATTCTCTGATCTCACTCAGTATGTAGTATTGTGATCATTTACTTTTAGTGTTTTTCTAAAATGTTTTCAGAGGCAGAAATACCCTCCAGGTAGAATAAAAAGATCTTATTCCATTACCATTTTATTTTCTGACTAAAATATTACTAAATATATTATAGGCACCCAGCCAATTGCCCCACCAAAAGTGATGAATATATGAAGTATTTTTTGACACTATTTTGTTATAAGTAGACCATTAGTGGAAAAAGATAACCAAGAAAAGTTTCCATAGAAAACTAGCAACAGAAGACTTCAAAAAAAAAATTTGTAGGATGATTAGTGATTATATTTTTTAAAAATATTGTAATATGTATCTTCCTTTATTAGCTTTATTTGTCCAAATATCAGCATGTTTGTATTGCCACATTTTATGGTATATTCTAGGATTCTTCCATTTGGTGTGCAGCTGATGCTAAATATTATTGTGTGGCTCATACATTAAAAGTAAGCCTCAAGAAAAGTCATCTTTATATACAATCTGAGATATTTTGCCAAGTTAAAAAACCAATTAGAGTAATAATAAAATATACAAATATAATCATGAAGATGCATTTCTAGAAAGAGAGAGGATATGTTTAGCTTGAGGAGAGGGAGTAATATTTGCAAAGTAGCATTCAAACAGAAGGACAGTTTATGACAATAGAAACACATTTTTCTTTAGGAAGACTTTGACCTGCATGAGACAGTTTTTCAGAACGTGATTGGATCCAAGATCCCAAAAAACAGTGGATGGCCACACAGACTTAGGGTCAATATTTAAATAGATAAGTAAAAATGAAATCTATTTTTATCCTATGGGTATGTTGTGATATTTTCTACAATCTAAGAAATGAAGGAATTCTAACTGCATAAGATCTTGAAGTGATGCATATAACTAAAGGGTCAATGTGACAGTACAGGTTTGGTTTAACCATTGCTTTTGTTGCACTGTGTGCATCTGGAGATGAAGGTGTCCCAGAGAATGTGTTTTAATTTCTTCTTCTTCTGTGCTTCCAACTCTATTGATTTCAACACACACATACAAACACAAAAACTCACAACCCAACCCACCTTTGCATAAGCTGTCTAATTTATTTAAATGTTTTTGTTTTGTCTTTCCAAGAGGGAAATGCAAACTAAATGCTTGTTTAATTATTAGATCACTCTAATACTTAATGCTGTGCCTTATATGAAGCTTGGATAACAGTAAAATAGTATTATTTCCAGTTGACAGACTCACAGAGGTGAAGTTTCTTGCTCAGGGTCAATAATTTCTCGTATAGGCTACTGCTATTATCTCTTAACTCTTCACTTTCCTTCATATTAGAGGTAGTTTAAGATGGAAATTGCTAACTTTTCAGACCCTCTTCCCCACAGATCATGCCAGGGAGCACTTAATATCAACTTAAAACTGGTGATGTCAACCTTGGTTAAGGTTGTGTTAGCTAGGTTTTTCCTCTGCAAAGTTATAATTTCTCTCTTTTAACACTGTATCTGTCAGAAGGGAATTACTAAGTTCAGTCTACACTCAAGTGGAGACAAATTAAACTTTATCATTTGGAGGTAAGACTATTAAAAGTATTGTGGTCAGATGTTAAAACCACCATAGTAGTCAATGTATTTTGGTAAAGATACTTTGAAGCTGTATAAATACCCTGATTCTCTTGAAGTTTTACCCCCTAATTTTACATTCATTAGTGAATCTTGCTTGCAGAAATTATTACTGTGAGATTCTCATGGTGATTTTCTATTTTCTTCTTTCCTTCCATAGTTAATATTGTAATTCTTGTTACAAAGACTTATCTTGGCCAGGTGCAGTGGCTCATGCCTATAATCCCAGCACTTTGGGAGGTTGAGGCAGGCAGATCACGAGGTCAAGAGATCGAGACCATTCTGGCCAACATGGTGAAACACCATCTCCACTAAAAATACAAAAATTAGCTGGATGTGGTGGCAAGCGGCTGTAATCCCAGCTATTCGCGGGGCTGAGGCAGGAGAATCGCTTGAACCTGGGAGGCAGAGGTTGCAGTGAGCCGAGATTGCGCCACTGCACTCCAGCCTGGCAACAGAGTGAGGCTCTGTCTGAGAAAAAAAAAAAAGAAAAAAAAAAAGACTTATCTTTCTCCCCCACCCCCCATGAAGCAGACTTGTTGTGGACTAGTTACCCATTTGTGCAAATCTGTTGAGACGGAACACACTCAGACACAAGTTACATGAAGCAGATTTGCTACTTACAGGCAGTAAGAATCAAAAGAAGCCCAGGGTCCATTGTGAGCAGGTCCTCCAAGGCTCAAAAAAGCTATCTGAGACAGGTGATTTCTTGACTGTGCTTGCCCCACTTGCACTACAGTTGAGGGACCCTAAAAAACAGCCTCCCTCCCTAGGTTATATAGCTCAGGGGTCACATGACTCATTGGGTAAAACTTTAAAGGACATCCTGCTTCAGCAGAGAGAGAAAAAAAGGCTGTCCTTGGCAGTTCCTTCCTAACTCAAGGTGTTACATTCCGTAAGAGGGACAGGAACAAATCCCAGGCTCTTCCGGACAGTTCCTCCCTATCTCAGAATATTGCATTCCCAGTACATTCTACTGTTATTCTTGAGAACTGCAAGCAAGAAAGGGATGAGAGCTGGGCCAGGACAAGGCCACCTGAAGAACTGTCCTTCACTCCCATTTTTTTTTAAATTTATGCCAGTATGGACTCATGGATATTTATTCTCTCAATTGTCACCCAATGATATGGCTATTGATCAAAGTTTAAATTAATCCACTGTAACCATTGGGAAGTATGGAAGTTGACTCCTTTGTTCTTTTGACATACCCCTATTTCCTCCACCTTTGGACATCATAATATGGTGAGAGGAGGTGACTACATTGACCAGTAACGTTTCTCTAAGGCTTTTCTAGTTAAATGGCCTCTATTCATGACTTATGTAACTAAGCATAGTTTAAAATAATACACATACTAAAAAAATGCCCAGAGCTTCTAAGACCACCAATCTCTTCAGTATTCATTAATAATTATCAAGGTAATTATGCAATAAAAATATTCTCTAAATAATAAAGGGAAAGTATTAGATTGGTACAAAATTAATTGCGGTTTTTGCTGTTTAAAAGTAATGGCAGCCAGGCGCTGTGGCTCGTGCCTGTAATCCCAACATTTTGAGAGGTTGAGGCAGGTGGATCACTTGAGGTAAGGAGTTTAAGACCAGCCTGGCCAACTTGGTGAAACCGTGTCTCTACTAAAAATGCAAAAAAATTAGCCGGGTGTGGTGATGTGTGCCTATAATCCCAGTTACAAGAGGCTGAGGCAGGAGAATAGCTTGAACCCAGGAGGAGGAGGTTGCAGTGAGCAGAGATCACACCACAGCACTTTAGCCTGGGGGACAGAGAGAGACTGTGTCTCAAAACAATGACAAAAATAACAACAACAAAATAATAGCAAAACCACAATTACTTTTGCACCTACCTAATAAATAAAGTCTTTTTTGCTGACTTCTGGCACTATTTTCCCAGATTCACTAAATCCCAGCCTTCTCTGTTATCATTTGAGGGATTCTACATACTGTTATCAATTAAGTTTCCTAGAGATATAAAATATGTATATACACACACTCACGTGCATACATATATACACACATATATACATGTATGCACATGTACATAAATTGATGTATATATGTACACACATGCATAGGTTGGTATATATATGTATATATAGAAGCTCACTATACTTGTTTTTCTTTTTTTTTTTATTTGACACAAGAATATGTGGTCTTAGAGACATTTCGCTGTCAATAGCTGTAGTGCTGATTGTTTTTAAATACCACAGTTAATTTAATTATTTTTCAAGTTTTTGACTTTAGATTTTCTCTAAATTTTTACGTTCAAAAAATGCTATTATGAACATATTTGAACATGCTTCTTTTGTGCTTGCAGTGCTATTTTTTAGATTAGTCATCAAACAGTGCCAGTACTAGTCAAATATCTATTTAAAACTTGACAGATACAGAGATATCACCTTCCACAGTGGTGTTAAAAGTTCTTCCTCTCTGCTTGTCAAAACTTGAAATTGTCAAACCTTCAAACTTTGACTAAACTGATAAGGAAAATTATATCTCATTATCATAATCATTTCCCAGATTTCTTCTCTGATCAAGCACTTTTGACATGTTAAATAGCCATTTGTATTTTCTTTTCTGGGAATTCCCCATCCATATCCTTTTCTTTTTTTCTATTGAGTTGTTTGTATTTTGTAAGAATTTCTGATATATAAAGAATATTAATCTTTTGTTGCACATATTGTAATTTCTTCCCTTAGTCACTTATAATTTAACATCCTGATGGTACTTCTAGTCACTTATGAGTTTTACTTGTGTAGTCTAATATGTCAATCATTTCCTGTATGGCTTTATGTTGTATGGCTGTTCAGCTTCCATGATCTATTTATGTTTTACTGTGCCAATACCACTTTCAAATATTTAAGATTTATAGTATATTTTAATCTCTTATAGGGCAATTACAGTCTCTTTGATGTTTTTTTGCAAAATATTCTTAGATATTTTTGCTTTTTAAAATCTACTTTGTTTTTAATTCTTAACACCAATTTCTCTCAGTTGTTCTTTTCCTACACCTTTTAGTTAAAAACACAATGCATTTACTTTTAATTCTCCTTGTTTTTTAATGACTGCATTTAAGATAGCACATTTTCCTTTGAATGAAGTATTTAATGCATCTCACAGTTTTTGGCATGTAGAGTTTCCTTGCAACTTCCACTTAACTGTGATCTGGAAATGGTGAGGACAAAATGACTCCTACTGCAATAACTAACTCCTCTGCTGGTTGTCTCCAAATCTCCCATTCTTAGCTTTGCCTCCCCTCACAAGAGTGGTGCCTAGACTGCTGCTACTACAATCTCCGACAGAAGTTTCCTTTGCTTTTTATGGGTGTTCCTTTCCTCTATCGGTTTCCATTTCTTTCTTTTTAGAATTATTTACAGTTTATGGCCCAACAATTGTTCTGTTTTTAAGCATATCATGTGTGCACATGCATGAGTGTGTTTGGTGCTAGGAGGAATGGGTGCATTTATTCAATTTGTCATCTTCTACCTAGAATCTCTATTTCCTAAATGTCAGAAATAAGGTAGGCATTGGAGTCTGTGGACACCAAATATGAGCTACAAGTAAGTCGCCCTTAGTTCTCTTATTCATTGTGAACTGCTGACTTTTTGAATGCTTCCTAAAGTAAAGCACTTTTGGATTAAGATTTGCCTCTTTATCAGTTGGCCCCTTGAATGAAATTGAGTACATTCTGCCACTGCTACTCTAACCAAGGGATTGTTTTTCCTGAGGTCATTTCTTTGAATTCTTCCAGTTGACTTCTCTATTCCTGTTGGTGGATTATTCAGCCATTTCTCAAATTTGTCTCATTTGAGTTACATCTTGAAGTCATTTCCTGAAATCCTAGTTTCCCAAGTTGATATAGATACCCCTACTTAAATAGATTTTTGTAAATTTAATAATGGAGAAAAATTTTAATTTTTCTAGCACTGAAAATCCCAAAAGTGTTTTAGTGAAGCAAATTCAGCCTGATTCATCTCTTTGACTTCCAATTAATGAACCCAATAGGCATTTAAGCAAAATAACAAAGTAAAGGCTATACTATTGAAATACAGCTGCCCAGAAAACCTACCATGATTTCCTTCTTGCTTAAAAAATTAATCTGCAGGATGAGGTCCTTTATTTATTATTTATTTATTTTAAAGCAGTTTCTGTGTTCTGTGTGCCACACTGATGAGACCGAATGGCATGAGCTTTCAACTTTTGCATCTAACATTGTGAGTTTGTATGTATTTCACCATGAAAATACTCTGTAAATTCATTTAAGCAACCAAAATGGCCCAAGAATCACTGCCTTTATTTTGTGATCTTGCAGGAGGTGTTTTAAATAATTGTGTTATTTTTAGTTCAACCTATGAAACCTTATTCTGTGAATTGTGCAATGTATCGGAATGGGCCTTGATATCAATTAGATCCTGCTTCAACTTATGTGTACCCTGATGAACAGATAATTTTGTGATATAGATACATAAAGCACAGATAAGGACAGCGCAATGTTCAGAAAATACACTTATTTGTTTTTAGGTTTTCACCTAAGTTTGCGTAAGAATAGATGAAGTGATCCTAAAATACTCTGTCATCTTGATGCTCAAAGAGAGATAATAAGCATCGCTTGGAATCTTCTTAAAAATGTGGACTATTAAACCTCTCCCCAGATCTACTGTATAAGAACTGGCATATTAAGATCATCCTCAGGAAGTGTGTATGTGTATCACAGTTTCAGGAACACTGCTCTGGGTAATTTAGTTAGACTCTCCACTACTGTTGAAATGAAAGGATACAGTAACAATAAGAAATATGATGAGTTTTCTTTCTCAGTCCCTTCCTACTGTAGATTTCAAGTAATCCTAAAAATATGTGCTTTCCTTTCAACTTGACCATTAAGTATAAAGATAATTGTTTTGTTTCTAAATTCTTTATTCATTTGAGTTATAGGCATATCTACGTTATCATTACCCTAGATGAGGTCTTTATTAGGTCTGATTTGTGCTAATATAGAAGCTTTCTATCTCTTCTTATTGCTTCTAGTGTTAGTCTTTCCAGATTACTTTCCACAAGTCTACTAGACAGACTTGTTTACAATGGAAGTCCACACCTAGCACACTTCTGCTATTATTCTGTAATGTCCTTCCATTACTTTCAGGATGAAATGACAGATTTTTGGCACATAATTTAAGACATTTTACAACCAGGATTGTGACAACCTTTTTACGCTGTAAATTACAGCCATCGTTGATGTAGCAAATGCTACTGATACTCCTGCATGTTCTCTCAAGTCCACCTGGTTCTACCTCTCAGCACTCTGAAATCTCTCCCCATCAATGTCCTGTGGCTCTTCTTCTTTGACCAACGGCTTTCTCTTCCAAACCAGAGTTTGGGGTGCCTCACCAGGTGCAACTTGAAATGCTAGGAATTAAAACTCCTGGACAACCCTCAAATAATTGGGGATCAGAGTTAGTAGATAAATATCTCAGCCTCACTATCAGTTACTACATAAATATCTCAGTAGATAAATATCCCTCACTCTAATGGGATAATTCTTAGTCATTTTTTAAAATTATTTCTCAAGGCTTCTCTAGTGAAACAGAGTTCTGGCTATATCAACAATATTAGACCTGATAACATGCTTTGTTGTGATGTTTCTCCCTTTGTAGTTTCCCCACTCTTCACATGTACTACTTGGAATCACCTCACCAAACTATTTGAACCCAAGTGTTTGACTAAAAGTGTGCTTTCTAGGGGAACCAAAGTCAAGACAGTACTGGAAATGACCCTTGAAAGCAGATCCTCAGCATTAGACTCTAAAATTGGATCATTTGTCAGTGAGGTGGAAACAAGGATCACTTTGCCGGTGGTACATGAGGTGGGGATGACATTGGTGCTAGGTTAAATTGGGACCAGGTAGAGGTGGAGTGACAAGCATTGGCTTCTACAAAAGTTCTGTTACTTGGAACATATAAAGTCAAAGGTGAATATAAGGATGGGGGAGTTGGCTGGAATTTTTTTAATGCTCTGGAATCCATGAAGAAAAAGAATATAAATCTCAAATTAACAGACTATCTTCTCAGGGAGTGCTGTGACTTCCAGAAAACTTCTATACCAGCATTTTCAGAGACCCACTTCTGCTACAGCTAGAGGAGAGATTCTGGTGAAGAGCAGGCCAATGTTTGATGGGAAAAATGGCAAAGCTACTAGAGAGACTGAATACTCAACCCTGCAGTTTTATACTCAAGACAAGAAAGGATTGGAACCCTGAAACCTGGATTATTAGGCTGGATGCATTTGAAATACCTAGATTCCCTGAAAATGAATGTCTTCCTTCTTGTTAGAGGAAATAGTATCACATTACTTAGGGACCATGTGATGGCTTCATTTGATACAGATATTTCATCTGAAAATGCTTTCTTTCTGAAGAACAACTTAACTTTCTTTATTGCCACCATAGCTCAGTATAGCACAAGCAGGGACATGTAGCCACTGCTGCACTAGTTACTAGTCCGGAGACATTTATCAGACTTAGAGCCCATCAATTAAGTAGGAGACTGGGACCATTTTCAGAAAGAAGCCCTACAACACTACAGCAACAATTAACAATAAATATGACCCAATTTGCTCATTTTCCAAAGAGACCTGCACCCATTTCCCAAAGTAATATTCAGATACTCTGAGTCATTGTGTATAGCATCTAAGCTGACATTGATGTCAGTGGTCCCCAAAACACCTTCATGCGCCTGTTATTAGAATTGATGCAAGTGGAGCAAAGTCATAAATAGAGCATAGCCCAAGTTTATCTCTCTGATTCCTGAATGCATAATTAGGATAGATATTCATAGCAGCTGCTAAAACCCTTTAAATGGGTTCCTGGTCTATGGAATGAGTCGTTATGATAGAAGAACCATGTGGAAACTCCTGAAACTATCTCATGGGTCAAAATAGTAAATCAGAGGCAATAACACATTCATGTTAGAATTTCAGAGGTTAGTGCCATTCTCAAAGACTTAAAATGATACAGTTGGGCATGGTGGCTCAAGCCTATAATTCTAGCACTTTGAGGGGCCAAGGCAGGATGATACATTGAGCCCAGGAGTTCAAGACCAGCCTGGGAAACATAGTGAACCCCCCATCTCTACAAAATGTTAAAAAGGTAACCAGGCATGATGGCCTATACCTGTTGTCCCATCTACTCAGGAGGCTGATGTTAGAGGATCATTTGAGCCCTGGAGGTTGAGGCGGCAGCAAGCCAAGATCTATTTACTGCATTCCAGCCTGGGTGACAGACTGTAAGGTCTCAATAAAAAAAAAGATGCAAAGGGAGTAGTTTCTATTTAATTAACCCATTGGTTTCTCTGAATATATATCACAATTGCCAGTACTGCTCTTAACAATTTAATAAGTGAAGACTGGGAATTGTGAGTTATGTTTCAAACAAGAAAGGGTTTTGCAGCATGTTCAAGTTGTGGTGTCAGCAAGATTCCTTACTTCCCTACTACTGAGGCCATATGACTTAGCAGTTCCAATGGTGCTGTAGGTATTCATGGAAGCTACACTGTGTGACGTCTCTGACAAGTCCAGATAGGAGAGATATAGCATAGACCCCTACACTTCTAATGCATGACTATATATTCTGAAGTAGATAATCACTTACTCTTTGAAAAGCAACTCCTGGAATGCTTCTGGGAAGAGTACAGATTGAACCCCTGACCAAGTGCCGTCAACTGACATTGCAAGCAAAGCCATCTATTATGACCGTGGAATTGCCATACATCCACCAATTTAGAAGATATAGCAGGTACAGCAATAATCTATTATGTGATGAAAATGGAATACTTGGAATAGAGCTAAATCTGGTCCAGAATACATATGTAAGTTATACAAGTAGGTGGCCCAGGCTCCTGCATTACCTATATGGGTTGCCCTGACAACTCTTCCTGAGTTTACACCTATGGGTTCATGAGGAGTTCTGTATGGCCAGCTGATGGAGGAAGATAATGTTGGGCCTGCTTTGAAGACGGATCTGTGAATGCATTGGCACTAACTGAAAATGAATGGTTGCTACATTATAGTCCATTTAGGTATGGTCATAGATGTCAATGGTGAGCAGAATCCTCCTAGGAGTAATATATTCAATCAGTATACTTGATCATCTCCTTTGTTTGGAAAAGGTGTCAGTGAAAAGTATGTATGTGATTTAATGGGCAGTGGTAAATGGTTAGGTCATTCACAGAAGCCTGGAAAAAGCAATATTGGAAAAGTGAAGGTGGTCTGTCATGTGGATGAACTGTCTGAGATTGGGTTAAAGGTACGTATGTATTTGTTTCTGATCTCAAAGAAAATATCCTCCACAGATAATGCACAGAGAAGCCAGGTAGATAGGATGGCTTTTTTGGTGAAGGTTGATCAGCCTCTGATCTTCAGCCCTTGCTTGCCTAGTAGGTACATGACCAGAGTATAGATGGTGCCAGGAATGGAGGCTATACACAGGCCTGTCAGTAAGGACTACATTTCATGAAGGTTGATGCAGTACTGTCGCTGCTGAATGTTCAACCTATCAAAAGCAAAAAATCAGCCTAAAGTTCTAGATGGGGTACTTTGAGGAGACTAACCAGCCCTTCATGATAAATTGATTACGTGAAATCCTTTCTATCTTTGAAGGTGCAGCAGTTTATTCTTACTGGAACTGATACTGTTCCAAGTATCTGTTACTTTCTTGTCTTCAGTGCTGGTATCAGCACTGCTATTAGCTTAGACAGTATCTGATTAACAACATGAGGCCTTACATAACATGACTTTAATAAACAGACCTGTTTTAAGCAAAAAAGGTAAAATGGGCACAGAATCACAGGATCAACTGGTTCTACCACACACTGCATCTTTTAGAAATTATCATCATTGCAAAGTATGGAAATGCCTCTTTAAGTTTCAGTCACAGTGAAATCTTGGGAAAAATTTCTTACAGGTTTTGAGAACTGTCCCGTAAAATGCATTATAAATATTAAACCAACAGACATTATAAGGTACTGTTTTCCCAGTAGCTAAAACACGTGAATATACACATAAGGTCAGGAACCAAGGGGATGGAAGTAAGACTTGAATTGACCCACTTGATATATTTGTGTTTCCTGTCCTGACAACTATGGATTCTGCTGGGCTGTGGGTCCTGGTCTCTGAAACTCTATATGTGGTAACATTTTCAACAAGGACATATGTGAAAGTAACATAAAGATGCATTTTGTGTTCGCATGCTAAGAGACCCCTGGACAAAAAATGTAGTTTTTATACTGGAAGGGTTGATTGACTCCCAGGATTGAGATCTAGGATGGCTGCTAGATAATGGGGTTAGAGAGCAGAGTGTGACTGGAACTCAGGGGTCCACTAGGATGCCTCTTACTCTTTCTATACCTAATAATAACACACAGTGGGTAATTGTACCCATCATAGCCTGCTGAGAGCAGATGATCAGGGATTTTGACCCTTCTGAAATAACGTTTTGTTCACCCCACTGGGCAATTTACTCTAGATCAGTGGATGTACTATGTAAGGGTGAGGGAAATTTATATTAAGTCCAGGTATGCTCATAGAACAAGCTACACCAATTTCGTCTTTGCTTTATTTATTTATTTATTTATTTATTTATTTATTTATTTATTATTTTTTATTATTATACTTTAAGTTCTAGGGTACATGTGCATAACATGCAGGTTTGTTACATATGTATACTTGTGTCATGTTGCTGTGCTGCACCCATCAACTCGTCAGCACCCATCAACTCGTCATTTACATCAGGTATAACTCCCAATGCAATCCCTCCCCCCTCCCCCCTCCCCATGATAGGCCCCGGTGTGTGATGTTCCCCTTCCCGACTTTGCTTTAAGCTTTATTTCGTGTGTGTGTGTGTGTGTGTGTGTGTGTGTGTGTGTGTGTGTGTGTTTGAGATTTTGACTGGCATAATGCTGAATAATTTCAACAAAGACGATTCCAAGTAAGGCATGATAAAGCTAAACAATACAAGGAGGGTTCTGGCACAGATGCTATCTCCTATCCCCTTGTTCCACTTAAGTTCATCTGAAGCTCTGTTACCCAGCAGGCTGACAGCTTCCTACTTTAAGTGTTTGAATCTCACATTGCCTTTGCTCGAAAGCTATCTCAAAGTTATCAGGAGCCTGTTTCTCTGCATCTAAGTAACCCAGAAATGTGTAAATGTATGGGGAAAGAGTTGTGGGGAGAGAGAACCACTCTGAGGATAACCCTCAATAACGAGAGATGGGGGTCCTGGGTAAATGACACAGCCTCATATCGTTCAGTGAGAATGTTGATGCCTGTTATATTTAGTTTGTTACCTAGTCCCTGAAGGATTTAACACTGTTAGCCTAAAAGAGCAAATTGCCCATTAACACATACTCTTTTATCTCGCTGACTTTCCTATCACATTTCCCTATTGCTCATTTGTGCTTTCCAATTTCTTGCCTCAAGGTCTAATTTTGGGATTGCCCAAGCTAAGGCAGTGAGGTTCTCACTGTTCCTTAAGCATGTCAGGTTCATATTCAAAACGCCTATATACTTACTAAGTGTGGGTTAAGTGTAACTATTAAGGTAAAAATGTCTTGGGTGTTCTCTTAAGAGACTTCACGGGAAGATTATTGCCACATAATAAGCGAGTCTTTATTACTCTGTTGAATTTAGTATGGTAAAAATTCTGTCTCTGCATTTTTTAAAGCATGGAAACCTGATTTTGTCAATATAGTACAAGGAAAAAAAAATACATTCAAACTGAGAGACTAGACCGTCAATAAGATGGGCACACTCCAAGCAGAAGGAAAGCATTGAAAGTGGACAGAGGGAGGATGCAGACCCTGGGCTGAAGTGGGAGAAAGCTGGGAACCCTGCAAAAGGCTGCCACACACCAGGACTCATTCCTGGTTCCTGGTGGCTCCTGGGGAAGAAATTAGCTAAATAGGTGTGGAATGGCCCACTCTCCCCATGGACCTCTGAAATCCTCGCTGCAGGGCACACTATGACTACCAGAGACATTTGAGATGGCAGGGAGAATTGGCAGGGACAGTACTCAGGCCTCCATAGAGCCCAGAGGGTTTGGCACAGCCACGGCTACAGTGGAGCACAGTCAGGGAAGCCCATCTCCCTGTGGATTGCCACACTTCTATAGGTGGTTTTGGCCTTTGTTGACTTTCAAAGCTGGACAGAACATGGCTATGTTGCCCATAGGATAGGGCCAGTCTGGCTTCACCCAGGGCCTCTGCCTGGCCTCAACTACTTGCAGCACAACCTCAGGTGCCCAACCAGGGTGCTTCCCAGGAGCCACTTCCATAGTTCTTTCACCAGCAGACCCCATCTGACCAACAACTTTTACAGATGAGCCTCTGCCAGTGCACACCTGCACATGGCCCCTTCCCAATTCTTTGGCAGCATGCAATCACCCACAGCCTCCCCCCACTGCTCTGCTGGCACATGCATGTGGAACTTGCCAACTTGTTGGTAACATTGCACATGGAGCAGCACCGACCCCACTGCCACTGCCATAATTAAGTTTCTTTTTTTTATTTTTTTTGCTGGCACCCCCCCATCAGAGTGTTGTTGGAATGGGAATCCTCTGCCCTTCCAGTGAAGCAGGTGCCTAACCTTGAGGGGCCAGAGAACGAAGCTGTGTGTATGCTACCAAGCTCCCAGGGTTAGAACACAAGCCCAGGAGTGCTGAGCTAAGCCTTGACCACCTAAACTTATTCAGAAATGAAGCTAGTCAACTGAAGCTGACTTATACCACAGTGAAACCACCAAGAACATCAAAGAATATAAAAGCAGAAAGCCCCACCAAAGGACAACTCAAAAAGACAGAGTGTCTTTTCTCCTCCAAACAGCCACACT
Source organism: Macaca nemestrina (assembly GCF_043159975.1). Classification (NCBI taxonomy): domain Eukaryota; kingdom Metazoa; phylum Chordata; class Mammalia; order Primates; family Cercopithecidae; genus Macaca; species Macaca nemestrina. Next base: position 108,839,611 of record NC_092135.1, read on the forward strand.
AACTCCCCAGCAGTGGTTCTAAACCAGACTGAAATGGCTAAAATGACAGACACAGAATTTAGAAACTGATTGACAGTGAATTTCATTGAGATTTAGAAGAAAACTAAAATCCAATTCAAGGAATTTAAGGAATTCAGTAAAATGATATGAGCTGAAAGATGAAATAGCCATTTTAAGACAGACTCAAGCCAATCTAATAGGCCTGAAAAATTCACTATGAGATTTTTATAGGTCTGGGCATGGTGGCTCATGCCTATAATCTCAACACTTTGGGAGGCTGAGGCAGGAGGATTGCTTGAGCCCAAGAGTTTGAGATTACCCTGGGCAACAGAGTGGGACCCCATCTCTATAATATATTTTTTTAATTAGCCAGGTGTGGTGGTGTCTGCCTGTAGTCCCAGCCACTTGAAAGGCTGATGTCTGAGGATCACTTGACCCTGGAAAGTCAAGGCTACAGTGAGCCATGGTTGCACCACTGCACTCCAGCCTGAGTGACAGAGCAAGACATTATCTCAATAACAAACAAACAAAATAATGTCATAATACATTCAGAAGTATTAACAGCAGAATAAACCAAGCTGAGGAAGGAATCTCAGAACTAGAAGACTGGTTCTTCAAATCAACTCAGTCAGATAAAGATAAAGAAATAAAAAATAAAAAAGAATAAAACAAAACCTCTAAAAATATGAGAATATGTAGAGATACCAAACCTACAACTCATTGACATCTCTAAGAGAGAGGGAGAAAGAGCAAACAACTTGGAAAACATGTTTGAGGATATTGTCCATGAAAATTTCTGCAACCTCACTAGAGAGGCTGACATTCAAATTCAGAAAATTCAGAGATCCCTTGTGAGATACTATACAAGATGACCATTTTTAAGATGCATAGTAATCAGATTCTCCAAGATCAATGTGGAAGAAAAAATATTAAAGGCAGCTAGAGAGAAGGGGCGGGTCATCTACAAAGGGAACCATATCAGGGTAACAGTTCAACAAAATAGACATCAAAGGAACATAACTTAAAATAAGAGCCATACATGACAAATGCATACCCAACATCATACTGAATGGGCTAAAGCTGGAAGTAGTCCCTTTGAGAACCAGAACAAGACAAGCATGCTCACTCTCACCACTCCTATTCAGCATTGTACTGGAAGTCCTTGTCAAAGCAGTCAGGCAAGAGAAAGCAATAAAAGGCATCCAAATAGGAAGAGAGGAGGTCAAACTATGGCTCTTTGCAGACAATAGGATTCTATACCTAGAAATCCCATAATCTCCGCCCAAAGCCTCTTAGATCTGAGTAACAATTTCAGCGAAGTTTCAGGGTATAAAAATCAATGTACAAAAATCAGTAGCATTTCTATATACCAATAACATCAAAGCTGACAGCCAAATCAAGAACATAGTCTCATTCACAATAGCACAAAAAGAATAAAATACTTAGGAATACAGCTAACTAGGTAGGTGAAAGAATTCTACAATGAAAACTGCAAAGCATGGGCCGGGGAAGGTGGCTCACGCCTGTAATCCCAGCACTTTGGGAGGCCTAGGCGGGTGGAGGCAGGTGGCTCACGAGGTCAGAGGATCAAGACCATCCTGGCTAACATGGTGAAACCCCATCTCTACTAAAAGTATAAAAAATTAGCCGGGTGTGGTGGTGGGCGCCTGTAGTCCCAGCTACTCCGGAGGCTGAGGCAGGAGAATGGTGTGAACCCGGGAAGCAGAGCTTGCAGAGAGCCAAAATAGCGCCACTGCACTCCAGCCTGGGCGAAAGAGTGAGACTCCGTCTCAGAAAAAAATGCAAAGCATGGCTGAAAGAAATCACAGATGAGCCAAACAAATGGAAACCATTTCATGTTCATGGATAAGAAGAGATAATATTGTTAAAATGTCCATACTGCCCAAAGCAATTTACAAATTCAATGCTATTCCTTTCAAACTACCAAGGATATTTTTTTAAAAAAATCAGAAATAACAATTATAAACTTCATATAGAACCAAAAAAGAGCTCAAATAATCAATGCAATTCTAAGCAAAAAGAACAAAGCTAGAGGAATCTTACTACCTGACTTCAAACTGTAATACAAGGCAAACATAACCAAAACGGCATGGCACTGGTACAAGAACAGACACAGAGATCGATGGAACAGGTTAGAGAATCTGGAAATAAAGCTACACACCTACAATTATCTGATTTTTGACAAAGTTGACAATAACAAGCAATGGAGAAAGAACTTTCCATTCAATAAATGGTGCTGTCATATCTGGCTAGCCATATGCAGAAGATTGAAACTGGATCCCTTCCTTTCACCATATATAAAAATTTTCACCAACTCAAGATAGATCAAAGACTTAAATGTAAAATCTAAAACTATAAAAACTCTAGAAGTAAACCTAGGAAACACCATTCTGGAAATAAGCCCTGGCAAAAATTTCATAATGAAGACTCCAAAAGCAATTGCTACACAAACAAAAATTGGCAAGTGATATCCAGTTAGTCTAAAGAACTCTACACAGCAAAAGAAACTATCAACAGAGCAAACAGACAATCTACAGAATTGGAGAAAAATTTTGCCAACTATGCATCTAACAATGGTCTAATATCCAGTATTTATAAGAAACTTAGACAAATAAACAAGCAAATAGCAAACAACCCAATTTTTAAAATGGGCAAAAGACATGAACAGACACTTCTCAAAAGAAGTCATACATGGAGCCAATAAACATGAAAAAATACTCAACATCACTAATCATTAGAGAAATACAAATCAAAACCATAATGAGATACCATCTCACAGCAGTCAGAATGGCTACTATTAAAAAATCAAAAAACAACAGAGGCTGCTGAGGTGGCAGAGAAAAGGGAATGCACTGCTGGTGGGAGGGAGTGTAAATTCAGTTAGGCCACTGTGGAAAGCAATTTGGAGGTTTTTCAAAGAACTTAAAACAGGAATACCATTCAATGCTGCAATCCCATTACTAGGTATGTAACCAAAGGAATATAAATCATTCTACTATAAAGACACATTCACTTATATGTTCATTGCAGCACTATTCACAAAAGCAAAGACAAGGAATCAACCTAGGTGCCCATCAGCAGCAGGCTGGATTAAAAAAAAAAAAAAAAAAAAAAACGAAGTGTTACATATACATCATAAAATACTATTCATCCAGGAAAATAATGAAATCATGTCCTTGCAATGACGTAAATGGAGCTGGAGGCCATTATCCTGAGTGAACTAATGCAGGGAATAGAAAACCAAATGTCACATGTTCTTACTTATAAGTGGGAGTTAAACACTGAATACGCATGGACACAAAGAGGGAACAACAGACATTGGAGCCTACTTGTGGGTGTAGGCAGGCACAGGGAAGAATTTAAAACTACCCATGATGTACTACACTTATTAGTTGTGTGATTAAATTATCTGTACACCAAACCCCATGGCACACAATTTACTCATGAAATGAACCTGCATATGTACTCGCTTAACCTAAAATACAATTTGGAAAAAAAATACCTCCAGGCATTACACTTCTGTACTTCTATCTCCTCACATGTTTGGTAGCCTTCAATATTCACTTCTTTCCATATTGTTACCTTGGACCTTGTCATTCACCTAAATTACATTATTTTGGGTTTCTCAAATGCAAACAGCCACTCCCAACTGCAGCATCCCATCCTTACAGCTCACTTGCTTAAATTCTTTCCATTACTATCATTTCTATTGAGACATTCACTTCATTGATGACCCCTTCTTCCCCATCTACTGTTTTCAGTTGAATAAGCCTCATACTCCTTTTCTGCTGGCCCAGATTCTATGGTTTATAATGAGTATTCCTTTGAAAAACCTCTGTTACCCTTGCTCCTGACTACCTTTTAGGAATTCTGTTTGAAAAGCTCAAACTTAGATGGGCCCGTGCTGTGTATGTGTATGTAAGTGTCTGCACATGCACAGCTGCATTTGATGGTCATTGGAGACAACAGATCATAGATGAAAAAAAAAACACAACTAAATAGCTGGTATATTTAAAATTTTTGATCTCACATTTTAAATGAGCTTTTATTACCGCTTTGCCTGATTTTGTTTCTCTTTTACAGTAGTTATCCCATTCTCTGATAATACTATTATATACCCTTTCTTTAAATAAACCACCCTTATTTCATGTCTAATTTTATTTATGTAAAATGTACATAAGTAGTCCCTAACCTTCAGAGACCAGTTTCATGAAAGACAATTTTTCCATGGACCTGGGTTTAGGGGAATGATTTGGGATGAAAGTGTTCCACCTCAAATCATCAGGCATTAGTTGGATTTGCATAAGGAACACATAGCCTGTTAGATTCCTCATATGTGCAATTCACAACAGGGTCCGTGCTTCGACGAGAATCTAGCGCAGTTGCTGATCTGACAGGAGGCAGAGCTCAGGCAGTAATGCTTGCTGGCTCTCCTGCCGCTCACCTCCTGCTGTGCGGCCTGGTTCAGCAGACGGGTACAGGCCAAGACGGGTACCAGACCAAGGCCAAGGGACTGGGGACCACTGTTCTATATCATATAGAATGAGCTTCTCATATGCTTTTATTTAGGTAAAATGTAAATATTAGAAAAATTGACAATAATTTTATGCAAAACTATATATATGTACATATATAAAAATAATATACATTTGCACTTATGCACCATGTAATGATGTTTTGGTCAATGATAGACCACATCTCCAATAGTGATCCACACAATTACAATACCATATTTTCACTGTACCTCTTCTATGTTTAGATACACAATTACTTACCATTGTGTTATAGTTGCTGATAGTATTCAGTACAGTCACATGCTGAACAGGTTTGTAGCCAAAGACAATCAACTATACCACATTGTCTAGGTGTGTAGTAGGCTACACCAACTAGATTTGTGTAAGCACACTCTGCAATGTTTGCACAATGATCTAATTACCTAACATTACATTTCTCAGAACGTATCCTCATCATTAAGGGACACATGACTATAAACATAACTATGTGAAAACTATATACAAAAAATTAGTGGTCCTAACTATTAAATGAGGGTAAATGAGAAGTTTGACAAGATGGTATAAAGATTATATCACCTTATTCTATTAAACCATTTTAATAAAAATAACAATGGAATAGTTTTATATGAGTAACATATTCAACACAAGGATGAGAGAACTGTACCTGGCATGATTGGCACATTCTCTTTTATGGAAGGTATTATCTTAATTTGTGATCTGATGCATATTCATTCATAAGTGGAACAGAAAACCTGAGGTTGGCAAGATTAGTGCATTCCATCATTTTAGGCAAATCTCTATGTGAAGCTGAATCAGGGTCAGCAGACTGTTAGAAATGGAATCAAACAAGGGGAATGAAGAGAACTGGGTGCTCAGTGGCATTACATTAAGTCTACCACTACTTTTCAATGGGACCGGAATTCCTAAAGTCCACAGTACCGAAAGAACTACTGTGCCTGTCAAAATTTTCTTTGCTTCTCCTTTATCCTTCATTTCCAGGGCAGACTAAAACCCCTCCTCTTTTGTTGTGTATACTTATAATTTCAAGCAAAGTACAGGCAGTTTGTTCTTGAAAGTCATTCAGTTTGCCTTGTATACTTTGCCTATATGTGGCACTCTATGTTTTTGCTTTACAGTTTGACCCTTAAAGAGAAAATTTGTTTCCTCTATTTCTACATTTCCACAGGGAACTACCATAGCAGTCCCTAAGTAATGAGACCTCTCCCATATTTTTTCAAGCCTCCATGCTTTTCTTCATGATATTCCGTACTGGAAGATTTATCTTTGTCCTTGACCTCACTGACTTAGACTTATGGGTTAAAGCACACTTTAGGGATGTTCCTTGACCCTCCAACAGTTAAATGCCCTTCCTGCATCTCATGTATTCTTTGATTATAGAAAGAATCATATTTAATTGAAGTTTCCCCTGTGAATGCCCTTGAGGTTGGAAACTATGTCTCATTCATTTTTTTATCCACTAGACATAATGAACTTTCATTGTATGTTTACGGAATGAATGATTACATATATCGTAGCAAGAAATACTATTAGAGAATCTGCACAGGCCTATGATTGTCCTAGCAGGAACTTGAGGTTGAACTATAGTTTAAATCATCTGGAGTGCGCTCCACAGTCCAAAAGTAACATTCCCCAAATCGGAATGGCTTCTTGACCATGGTTTCTCAGTAAGTTTACAGAGAAAGAAAAAATATGAAAAGGGTCTATTAACTTGTATGTACTATGTAATTTTTGCCCAACTTTTCAATAGCATAATTATCTAGGCTATAGGGTGGCTTCTAGCTGATTCTTTCACATGAGCAAGTCTTTATTTTCTGCATACGGAATAACCAAGATAGTGTGTTCAACACTTTCTGCAATAATAGAAATATTCCACTTAAGACATCTTTTATGTACAGGCAACATAAATCTATTGCTTATAAAGGAAATTTTAGAACTCCTGAGGTAGTTTCCTTATTGACACCCACATGAACACATGGGCTAATCCAAGGTGCTGTCCTTTTGATCTTACCACAAAAACACTTGAGGTGATAAGTAAAGCACCAAGTGCATGACGAAGGTAGTATATGATTCACAGTAGCTATATTAAATATTGCTTCCTCAGACGTTTGGTAGTAATATACCCTTTTGGGAAATAATTATTAGTGAACAGCAAATGAAAAAGAGGCAATATTATTAATACTCTATGATCTTTCTTAGAAGAGTATCTCAACAGAAACTTCCTTTATTATAAGGTTTTAAAAATTACATGCTAATTAATTTAATAACTAAAGCTCCTACTGTGAGTCAGTTACCATAATACATATTCAATGTATATATTATCTGATTCATTGTGTGTGTGTGTGTGTGTGTGTGAGACACCTGACTTCAGTCAGAACTGCAACTCTTATGTACAGTTGGTGGGATGATAAAATGATGCGACGCCTATGGAAAACAGTATGCAGTTCCTCAAAAAAGTACACATTATTTTATTTAACTATACTATAACTAGAACTACCATGTAATTTAGCAACCTCACTTCTGGGTATATAGCTGAAACAATTGAAAGCAGGGTCTTGAAGAAATATTTGCACACCCATGTTCATAGCAGTATTATTCACAATAGCCAAGTGGTAAAAGCAACCCAAATGATCACTGATGGAAGAATGAATAAACAAAATGTAGTATACACATAACATGGAATATTATTCAGTCTTATAAAGAAAGAAAATCATGTTACATGCTACAGCATGGATAAAACTTGAGGCCATTACAACATGTTAAAAAGCCAGCCACAAAAAATCAAATGTATGGGCCGGGCGTGGTGGCTCATGCCTGTAATCCCAGCACTTTGGGAGACCGAGGCGGGTGGATCACCTGAGGTCAGGAGTTCAAGACCAGCCTGACCAACCTAGAGAAACCCCATCTCTACTAAAAATACAAAATTAGCCAGGCACAGTGAGGCATGCCTATAATCCCAGCTACTTGGGAAGCTGAGGCAGGAGAATCACTTGAAGCTGGGAGGAGGAGGTTGCAGTGGGCCGAGATCGTGCCGTTGCACTCCAGCCTGGGCAACAAGATCGAAACTCCATCTCAAAAACAAACAAACAAAAAACCAAATGTATGATTCCATTTATATGAAGTGTCTAAAGTAGTCACATTTGCAGAGAAAGAAACTAGAATAGTGGTTGCTAGGGACTAGGGAGAGGAGAGGAAAGGGAGCTATTGTTTAATGGCTAGAGAGTTTCAGTTTTCTAAGATGAAAAAGTTCTGGAGATCTGTTTTACAACAATGTACATGTACATTCACATTAACACTACTGAACTTCACATTTTAAAATGGTTATGAGGGTAAATTTTATGTTATGTGCTTATCGCCACAATTTTTTTAAAAAGAAGATGCATAGTCAGAAAAAGCAGCAGAATTGGTAGGGACCAAAAGTGGAAGCAGAAGCGGAGGTAGAGTATTTTTAAAATTTTTTACTTTTTACTTGTGCGGGTACATCGCAGATGTATATACTTATGGGGTACATGAGATGTTTTGATACAGGTGTATCTGCCATACATGTGTGTCTGACTGAAGTCATTTCGTAAAGACACACACACACACACAAATGTATGGCAGACCTTGTTTGGTTGGTTAATTGCCTAATAATAAATCTCTACTTCCCCCCCCGCCTTTTTTTTTTTTTTTTTTTTTTTTTGAGATGGAGTCTTGCTCTGTCGGCCAGGCTGGAGTGCAATGGTGCGATCTTGGCTCACTGCAACCTCTTCTTCTGGGTTCAAGCAATTCTCCTGCCTCAGCCTCCTGAGCAGCTGGGACGACAGGTGCCCGCCACCACGCCTGGCTAATTTTTGTATTTTTAGTAGAGACGGGGTTTCTCCATGTTGGTCCAGGCTGGTCTGGAACTCCTGACCTCGTGATCTGCCCACCTTGGCCTCCCAATGTGCTGGGATTACAGGCGTGAGCCACCGTGCCCAGTCTCTATTTTCTCTTTTTAAGAAAAACTCCAATATCCCTTTTTCAGATGTGGGGAAGCTGAAGTGCCATATGGGAGGCTGGTTCCTCCTTAGTCCTAGGAGTTACATCTTGATTAATAAGTCAATCAAGCACTCCCATTTTCCTTTCTAGCGTTAGAACTAAAAATGCAAATGAGACCCAAATATATAGAATGAAACAAATAAATTTGGGAAGTTTCTGAGAAAGCTCTTGTTATTTTTAACAAGGGACTCGAAGATGAGATATGCTCTTTGCATAGGGGTCTTGTGTTCTGTACTTACTGCCCTTTTATTCCAGACTCTTTTAAGGAGTTTGTATAGTTAACGGCCTTTGAAGTTAGAGACAGTTTTGGAGCCAAGGACATGTTTGTTTACTGCCCAGAAGAACAAAGATAATATCCCCCTCCAGCACAAAACTCAAGTGGATTGCTTAAAGTCCATTATAAAAGATTATAATACCCTCATATCAGAATTCCTCTCCTGTGAAAACAATCTGCCAAGCATGCAGGCATCACCAGACCCTTGTCACATTTGCTTGTGGGAATTGTAGCTTTGATAAATTGTTCAAAAAATGATGATACTGTGGCCATTGTTTTTGTTATGAGTAATAGACTGTTCATCTCTGGTTTACTCAGAGGTCTCATCTTCCGTCAGCATCCATGAAGCTAGCAGGCTAATTTGATAACCTGCAAGTAGTGTCAAATCTCAGACCTTTTACACTTCTTAATACTCTCTTTCCCAATTTGGCCATTAAATAATGCCCTGTGAAAATATGGAGGCACAACTGTGGCAGCCACCTTAAAATCATGAGTACACAAGTCTGGAAACAACAGTCAATGCCGTGCATGGCAGAACAAAAAGGATGGGGAGAACATAGGCCATTGAAAATATTGTTAAATCCCTAATCACAACTTTTGTAATTGTTCTACTTCTAGATTAATTTTAGTTGTGATGATATACTTTCTCTTTTTTTAAACCATCTGAGGCAGGTTTTCTATTACCTGGCAAATGCATTTCATCTAAGTCATCAAGGATTGCAAAATGATTTTGAAGGCTTGTTTGCTGCTACCAAATACAATAATAGCCAACATTTTTTTGGTACTCACTATATGTAAGTGCAGTAACAAATATTTTGGATTATATTAAGATGTAATCCTTACTACAACAACTCTGGACAGCTGTCATTATTATTTTAAACACGAATAATCTGAGTTTAAGTAAGAAGCTTAAGATACTTCAACTAATAAGTGATAGAACTAGGACTCAAATCCAGGTCTACCTGACAGCAAACCCTGTGTTCCTAAAACTGATGTAGTATCTCCTATGTAATTAGGATACCCAGCATTTGTTGAGACTTCTACTTGTCCTGACCATGTGCTGAGCACTTAATGAATTCTTCTTGCATAAATGGTGGGATGAATTTAGACCAATTATGTAAGTCTCTATGCAAATGAATGCCAAAAAAATGTTCTGTCTGGAAATGGACTCTTTAGTTAGTCCCTAAACAGCAATTTTAAATTTGAGATCAGCTTGAATTCTCAGACCAGAACCAAAAATTAGATGTTTACTAGCTATTGCTCAAAGTGAATTTTTGCCACTTGTTATGGATTAATTTCTTCAATATCTCATTCTTATAATTGGAAAAGTGTTTTGTTGTACTGATAAATAACAAATAATGGGATAAGCATATCTCTAATCAATCCCTTATTCAGTAGAGTAGTATTGCTCAAAAACTGCTCCAACCACTTCTTAAACCTGAAACCATAGATAGAAACGTCTCCTAAGACTGATAAATCCTAAGCTTTATGCTGTTAGAGACTGGGTGTGACTAATCCAATGGGTTATCATTTTCACCTAGGCTTCTGTGTACCCTTAATTAGGCACTCAACAACTCTCCTGAATAGATAAATTCATGAATAAAATCCAAGGAATTAGCAAATAGATCTTCATTTTGATTTATTATATAATGTTCTCTGGGAACACTTCAACAGTGTTTTCTGAGATTCTGGATAAAGTAAAGAAAAAACTGCATAAAATGAAACATTTCTTGTATCCAACTTGCTCATTGAACTCTAGTTGCTTATTTCTGGCTACTCAGTGTGATCCCTAGATGATTTTCTATTATAGTTTATGAACATGACAGACTGATAACCTGTCTAGCTTGAGGTGGTCCAAAGGGGTAAAAATCGTCAATGAGAATTTTTTTAAGTGTCAAAGAGAAAGCTTTGGAATTAAAAAAAAAACCAGGAACTAAAATATTCTAAAGTTTTCCTTAATGTGTCTGTAGTGCTGGGAGTAAACTCACAATATAACCTACTTCTCAACTGTAATATAATTTTTAATATAAAAAGTTATTTGTTATCACTCACTACTATGGCCCAAAAGTGAAACATAATCCAAATACATTAGCCATTGTAATATAGGTTTGACATGTATTTCTCTAGTGCCGTTGTTTCCAGAGAACTTAGTCCTAACTACTTAACACTTTCAGAGACAATAAATTACTGGAGGGGAGCAAAAGGCCTGTTGGTGGGTGAAGTTTCTCTGTGAAATGAAAGTTGTCTCAAATAAGAAGTTGCAACAAAGTATCATTTAATAATAGCAAGTAATATTTTTAAATTACTGTTTAGAAATGTATTGCCTGATATTAAAATGACTTTATATAAATGCTGTGTCCTCAATTTAAAAGGACATTGGTAAACCCCCTAGGACTGAACAGGCCTTTTCTCTACCTAATTAAATTAAATGCCGTGTACAGAGCCTTTCTGCAAAGATTAACAGAATGCATTCCTTGTCAGTTTAAGTGTTGCCTGTGGCAGTATTTTTTTCGAATTTAATTAAAAGCTGTTCTTTTATGAAGAACAAGCTTGCAGCATAATTTCTCTTACGTTTATATTTCTCAAGCCTGTTTGGGAGAAGGAGGAGGGTGATGAGAAGGAGATGGAAGAGAAAAGAAAAAGAGAGGAGACGTTTTAGGTGCGCAAGAGGGAGTACGTGTATTTCCTGGTTGTCAGGAACATTTCACTTCAAAAATAAAAATGAGTGGAGATAAACCAGGTGTTTTGGAAGGAAACAGATTTCACTGCAGTGTGTTAGATCTCTATCATGTGCCCAGTCAGCACCCTTAATAAAGATACTGGACATTTGTCAAAGAGGCAGTTACCCCACATATTCTCACATATTCAAATGCTTGAGGTTTGTTTGGGCCCTTCAAAGTGTGTGATTAGCTACCGACACTGAGGTAGGCTTCTCAGTCTGTTACCACATACAAAGTCAGGTGTGAGTCAGCAGTGCTGTGTTGGAAACCCGTGAGGTGCTGTCAGTGCAGGTATTAATAAAAACCCCATCCAGTAACACACATCCTAAAGATACATAAGGGCCCCGAGAGCAAACTTAGACACCCCTTCAACTCCCTAAGTCACTGGTTTCTTGATCAAGATTGAACATCATCCAACTCCTTGAACTATTTATATTTTTACTATGAATTCAAATATCCATTTGCATAATTCACTAAGTGGCAACTCAGTGTTAGTATTAGAAGCCTATGCCTTCTGAAAGGCATTCAAGCAAAGCAGAGAAAATAGAAAATAGAGGGTAGAGGAATAAAGGAACTATTCAATTGAAATTATCAAAGTAGGGAATGGAGGGAAGAACCAGAAATATTCTATTTTAAGACACATGAAAGAGTATGACACATAAGGCAATATAGTGTTATTTTTATGTGGATTTAGATTACTTAACTGTATATATGGGTAATTCTAGACAAACTCTGAAACACATTTTAAAAGAAGTATAATTTACAAATTTAGGGAAGAGATCAGTGAAAATCTATAAAATTCTAAAAACGTGGAAAATGGGAAAAGAAGAATCAAAGGGCAAATGCAACAAACAGAAAATAGTTACAAACATAGTATATGTTACTCCAACTATGTTCATAATCACTTTAAATATAATGGTTAGAGTATACCAATTTAAAGATAAAAAGTATCTTGCTGGATTGAAAAAAAGAAAAACTCAACTATATGTTGCCTATAAGGAACCCACCAAATATATATAAAGACCCAGATAGGTTAAAAGTATAAAAGAATAAAGAAAGGTATATTATGCTAACACTAATACAAGAAAGTTGAAGTAGTTAAATTAACTTCAAGGTAGACTTCAAAATAAGGAAAATTATCAAAGTTAAATAAAGCCATTACTTAATTGTAAAAGACTTAATTCCCCAAGAAGACATGATAATTCTAAACATGTAAGTACTTAATAATAGAGCATTGATATGGGTTGGCGGTGTCCCCAGCCTAAATCTCATCTTGAATTCCCACATGTTGTGGGAGGGACCCGATGGGAGGTAATTGAATCATGGGGTCAAGTCCTTCTTGTGCTGTTCTCGTGATAGTGAATAAGTCTCATGACATCTAATAATTATATAAGGGGAGGGTTCCCTGCACAGCTCTCTTCTCTTATCTGCCACCATGTGAGACGTACCATTCACCTTCCACTATGATTGTGAGGCTTCCCCATCCACATGGAACCGTAAGTCCAATTAACCCTCTTTCTTTTGTTAATTACCCAGTCTTGGGTATGTCTTTATCAGCAGCATGAAAATGGACTAATACAAGCATCAACACAGGTGAGATAAAAATTGACAAAACTGATTGGAGAAACAAAAAATTCACTAATATAGTTGGAGACTTTAATATCCCTCTTTCAATAATTGACAGATCCAGGAAGCAAAAATTCAGTAATGATCTAGCTGGCCTAAAGATAACCGTCAATGAACTTAATGTAGTTAATGTTTATTACAATACTCCAACAAACATCAGAGTACATGGTTTTTCCAAACCCATATGGAACATTCACCAAGACAGACAACATTTTGCGTGATAAAATGTACCTTAACAGATTCAAAAGAAAATAAATTAAACAAGCTATATACTCAGACCATAACTGAAATAAACTAGAACTTAGCAGTAGATCTATAGCCGAAAAATACTCAAATATTTGGAAATTAAACAATGCACTTGTAAATAATACATGAGTCAAAGAAAAAAAAAATCAAGAAAATTTAAAGAATACTTTTTACTAGAGAAAATCAATATATAGCTCATAAAAGTTTATGGGATGAAATAAAAGCAGTGCTTAGAGGAAAACATACATATGTTTGTATATATGTGTATACATATGTGTGTATATGCATGTATGTATAAATATATACAAGCACACACACACACACGGCAAGACCAAATTTCAACAGAAGCAAACTAGACAAAAAAGAGCAATTTAATTCTAAAGCAAGAGGAAGAATAGAAATAATAAAAGTTAAAGCAGAAATCAATAAAATTGAAAACAGAATCAATAGAGAAAAGCAATAAAATGAAAAACTGGCTCTTTAAAAATATCAATAAAATGTATAAATTTCTGTATTAGGATTTTCCAGAGAAATAGAACCTATATAATATGTATATATGTAGAAATTTATTTTGAGGAATTGGCTCACACAATTTTGGATGCTTTATGGGAAGTCCAAAATCTGATTTAGGAGAACCACAAGGCTGGATTGAGACTTATGAAAGAGTTACAGTTTAAGACGCCTGCTGTAGAACCCTGGAGAGCCTTTGTAGTAGACGACATCTGAAGGCTATTTCCTGAAACATTCCCTTGTTTCAGAGGAGGTTGGGCTTTTATTCTATTCAGGCCATCGACTGATTGGCTGAGGCCCACCCACATTGTGAAGGACAATTTACTTCACTCGAATCCATCAATTAGAGTGTAAATCTCATCAAAGCCTCACAGAAACATAGAATAATGCCTGACCAAATATCTGGGCACCATGGGTCAGTCAAGTTGACACATAAAATGAACGATGATCTCAAACAGGATTAATGGAGGAAAAAGAGAGAAAGAAAGAAGAGAAAATGGAAGAAAAAGAATACATATTACCAATATAATAAATGAGTCATTACTACTAAATCCATGAGCATCAAAATGATGACAAAGAAATATTTTAAACAGCCTTATGCCTACTATTTGATAACTCAGATGAAATAAACCAATTCCTTGAAATATATAAACTACCATAACTCATACAAGGAAAAAAATGTAATAAGAATAGGACTGTATCTGTTAAAGAAATTATTTGTGTACTATGTTCACTACCTGGATCACGAAATCATTTGTACCTCAAACCTCAGTGTCATGCAATAATATACCCATGTAACAAACCTGCAAATGTACCCTCTGAACGGAAAATAAAAGTTGAAGTTATTTTTAAAAAGGAAACTAATCAATAATTAATAACCTTCTAAAAAAATGCACCAGTCCTGGATGGTTTCACTGGTGATTTCAACCAAATATTAAATAAATAAATGATACCAATTCTCCATATTTTTCAGAAAATAGAAACAAGGAACACTTTCAAATTTATTCTAGGAATCCAGTAATAACCTAATACTAATATCAAATAAGTAGATTACAAGAAAGAAAAACTGCAGACCAACATCTCTTACGAACATAAATATGAAAATCCTAAACAAAATATTAGCAAATTGAATCCAATTATATGTATATATATATACCAACAATTTTACACCAGAGCCATGTGGGATTTATTCCAGATATACAAGGTTAATTAAATATTAAAAAATCAATCAAGGTAAAACTCACTAAGAAGAAAAGGTACAACCTAATTTAAAAATGGGAAAAAGATCTGAACAGGCACCTCACCAAAGACATGCAGATGAAAATAACCCATGTGAAAGGATGCACAACATCCTACATCATGAAGAAATTGTAAATTAAAACAACGAGATACCAGTATGTACCCATTAGAATGGCCAAAATCTAAAACACTGAAAACACCAAATTTTGGCAAGCATATGGAGCAACAGGAACTCTCATTCATTGTTGGTAGGCATGCAAAATTATACAGTCACTTTGGAAGACAGCTGCCAGTTTTCTTACAAATATAAGCATACTTTTACTATGTAATTCAACAATCATGCTCTTGGTGTTTACCCAAATGAGTTAAAAATATATGTCCACATGACTACTTTGAAAAAATTATGTCTACCCAATAACCAGCACACAAATATTTATAGCAATTTTATTCATAATCATTGAAACTGGAAGCAACAAAGATATCTTTCAGTATGTGGTTGGTAAATAAACTGGTACAGCCATACAAAGGAATATTGTTCAGCAATTGCTATGGTCTGAAAGTTTATATATCTTCAAAATTTAAATATTGAAATCCTGACCCCCAAGGTAATGGTATTAAAAGATAGGGCTTTGGAGAGGATTAGATTATGAAAGGCAGAACCCTGAGGAGTGAGATTAGTGCCCTTAATAAAGAGGCCTGACAGTTGTCCCTCATCTCTTCTGCCATGTAAGGACCCAGCAAAAATAAGGCTTCTGTGCACCAGGAAATAGGCCCTTACCAGATGCTGACTCTGCCAGCCCCTTTATCTTGAACTTCCCAGTCCAAGAATTGTGAGAAATACATTTCTGTTATTGATCATGTCAAGTTAAAAAGGTCCTGCACAGCAGAGGTAATGATCAACAAAATGAAAGAACAGCCCAGAGAATGGAAGAAAATATTTGCAAACTACCCATCTGATAAGGGATTAATAGCCAGGATATATAAGGAGCTTAAACAGCTCTATAGGAAAAACTCTAATAATCAAATAGATCAAAAACTGGACAAAAGATTCGAATGGACATTTCTCAAAAGAAGACCTACACATGATAAACAGGCATATGAGAAGGTGCTCAAAATCATTGATCATCAGATAAATGCAGATCAAAACTACAATGAAATATCATTTCACCCCAGTGAATATGGCTTTTATCCAAAAGACAGGCAATGACAAATTCTGGTGAGAATGTGGAGAAAAGGGAATCCTTGTACACTGCTGGTGGGAATGTAAATTAGTATGACTACTATGGGGAACAGTTTGGAGGCTCCTCAAAAAACTAAAAATACAGCTATCATATGATCTAGCAATCCCACTTCTGTATATATACCCAAAAGAAAGGAAGAGATATTTGCACTCCCATATTTATTGTGGCACTATTCACAATAGCCCATATTTGGAAGCAACCTAAGTGTCTGTCAACAGATGAATGGATAAAGAAAATACTGTACATACACACAATGGCGTATTATTCAGCCATAAAAAATAATGAGATCCAGTCATTTGCAACAACATGGATGGAACTGGAGAGCTTTATGTTAAGTGAAATAAGCTAGGCACAGAAAAACAAATATTGCATGTTCTCACTTATTTGTGGGATCTAAAAATCAAAACAATTGAACTCATGGACGTAGAAAGTAGAAGGATGGTTACCAGAGGCTGGGAAGGGTAGTGGGGTGGTGTAGGGGGAACTGAAGATGGCCAATGGATACAAAAAATAGAAAGAATGAATAATATCTAGTGTTTAATAGCACAAGAGGGTGACTGTAGTCAATAATAACTTAATTGTATATTTTAAAGTAACTAAGAGTATAACTGGGCTGTTTGTAACCCAAAAGATAAATGCTTGAAGGGATAGATATGCCATTTCCCATGATGTGATTATTACGTATTCAATACCTATATGAAAATATCTCATGTATCCTATAAATATATATACCTACTAGGTACTACAAAAATTAAAATTAAAAAAATATATTTCCGTTGTTTATAACCCACTTATATATGGCGTTTTATTATAGCAATTAAACAAAAGTTTGAAAAGAAAGAAGGCATCAAGCCACATGAATTTGGATAAACCTTGCATGTATGTTGCTAAGTGAAATAAAACAGCTCAAAAAGTTAACAAATACTATGATTCCAATTATATGACATTCTGAAAAAGGCAAAACTATGAGATGAGAAAAATATTAGTGGTTGACAAGGATGTGGGAAGTTGGTTGAGGGTTGAATGGGTGAAGAAAGGGGAATTATTTAGAGCAGTGAATTTTCTTTGTATGATACTGTAATGGTGGATACATGATACTATATATTTTATAAAACTTTATAGCGCAAAGAGTGAACCCTAATGTATAAAAATATAAAAAATACATTTAGGAAGTTGGGTATCCCAGGATAGAATATAGCTTGAAACAACACAATCTTGTGTTTCAATGTATAAAATGTCCTTAATGAAGAGAGTATAGGAGAGGTTCTGATCTCAGTAACTGAAAATGAGTGAATCTGTAAGAGCAAAGGTAAAAGAAGCTTTATAGAAGCACTCTATTCTAGTTGTTTCCCTTGGTGGTATGGATTAACAATTATGATACCACTATTCATGTATGCTGGAATTGTGCCAATAAGTAAATTCATGTCTGGTGGTGGGAGCCGAATTTTCCCTATTGATTACAGATAGAGAAGGAGGCTAGAATGATCTATGTAGTAATAGATTAGAGTTGGAGATATCTTATGAATTCATATTCAACTTATCACAGATACAGATAGTCAACTATAGAAATATGTATAGTTATATGTAGCAAATAATTACATCCTTGCTCTGTCAGCTGAGAGGGCCTAGAAGCAATGACTTCTAATAGCATCGAGATCTTGTTTTCTGCTACCACTCCCTAATGAAAGGAACCAAGGTTCCTTGGAAAAATGGTTGATACCAGAACTGTGGCAGAAAATATATAACATGAACGTAGAACATACAGCAATGCCAGAAAGTGAGAAGGTGCTAAACAACAACAACAACAAAAACAGAAAAAAAGAAAAACAAACAATTGTGGGGCAGTGCAAAGGGCCATAATTGAGAAAGCTCTCAATAGATAAATTTGGAGCAATTTGAGCAACAAAATAAATGAAATTATATTGGATTACATAACAGAGTTAAAAAAAAAAAACTGTGAGCCCATGCTGATAAAAATTATTGAATACTTACATAAGTGGGGATAATGGACAAATCTCCCATGCAGAATAATTCCAAATGGAAATAATCCCATTTTATGTAGATAGTCCATCCTCCTTCAAGGAGACAAAGCATAATTCCTCAATTTTCAGGTTTGCGTTGTGAAACACTAACTCATGTGGGTGACCAAGTTTAATGCCAATGGTAATGTTGATAGAATGCTGACATAGTTTGGCTGTGTCCCCACCGAAATCTCAACTTGAATTGTATCTCCCAGAATTCCCCTCTGTTGTGGGAGGGACCCAGGGGGAGGTAATTGAATCATAGGAGCTGGTCTTTCCCATGCTATTCTGGTGGTAATGAATAAGTATCACGAGATCTGATGAGTTTATCAGGGGTTTCTGCTTTTGCTTCTTCCTCATTTTCTCTTGCTGCTGCCATGTAAGAAGAGCCTTTCATCTGCCATCATGATTCTGAGACCTCCCCAGCCATGTGGAACAGTAAGTCCAATTAAACCGTTTGTTGCCAGTTTCAGGTGTCTTTATCAGCGCATGAAAACGAACTAACACAGTTGCCCTCTTTAATTAATATGAGGATGTGAGGAAAGTAGTACTTTACCTTTGAGATATTTCTCACAAAATGAATAATCTCAGTTGAATCATAATAAATACATCAGACAAATCCCAATTTGGAGGAACATTCTACACAATACTTGACCTGCACCCCTCAAAATCACATTCAAAAACAAGGAAAATTTTAGAAACACAACAAAAAGCCCAAGGAGTCATGACCAGTGAATATATTGTGATATCCTGTTTGGAATGCTGAAACAGAAAACAATTTTGAGTAAAAATGAATGAAACTTGAATAAAATAGACGTTAGTTAACATGTTCTATTATTTACTCATTAATTATAACAAATACGCTGTAGTAATGTTAGACGGTAATAAAAGCAGAAACTGGTGTGGATTGTATAAGAACTCTATTTCATAATTTTTCTGTAAATATAAAACCGTACAAAATAAAAGTTTAAAAACCAATGTTAAAAAAGTGGATAAGCAATGTTTGGCAGACAGTCTTAGTACTGGTCAAAACTAATACATTTTCTATCATCTGGTAGTCAAAAAGCTGCTTGTTGTGAAGATGGAAGTGGTGAGGAAAAAAATGAAGAAGGAAAGGGTTAGCAAACTAATGTTTCTAACTCCACTCTTCTGACCTAGCTTCTGGTTCAGTGGCATAAATGAGTAACAGATGTGTGAACTGGATGTGTTTCAGCATTCAGGAGAATGTGGTTTTCAGCATAGATTTCAGAAAGCAGTTCTTCCAGTCTTTAAAAAGTTTTTTATTTTTTAATTTTTTTAAGCTGACAAATAAAAATTGTATTTATTTTAACTAATTTTTTCTACTTTTATTTGAGATTCAGGGGGTACATGTGTAGTTTCATGACGCAGGTATACTGTGTAATGCTGAGGTTTGGTGTACCCAAAACATAGGTAGTGAGCATAGTTCCCAATAGGTAGTTTTTCAACCCTTGCCTTCCCTCCTCCCTTTGCCCTCTCGTAGTCCCCAGTGCCTATTATTCCCATCTTTATGTCCATGTATATCCAATGTTTAGTTCCCACTTATAAGTGAGAACATGTGGTATTTGGTTTTCTGTTCTTGTGTTAATTCAGTTAAGATAATGGCCTCCAGCTGCATCCATGTTGATGATTCAAAGGAAATGATTTCAATCTGTTTCATGACTGCATAGTATTCCATGGTGTATATGTGCCACCTTTCCTTCAACCGAACATTGATGAGCATTTAGGTTGAGTCCATGTCTTTGTTTTTGTGAATAATGATATGATGAATATATTAGTTCATGTGTCATTTTGGTAGAATGATTTCTTTCCTTTGGGTATATACCCAATAATGAGATTGCTGGATAGAATGGTAATTCTGATTTAAGTTCTTTGAGAAATCTCCAAAGTGCTTTCCACAGTGGCTGAGCTAATTTGCATTCCCACCAAGAGTGTGTAAGTGTTCCCCTTTCTCTGTAGCCTCTCCTACATCTGTTATTTTTTGACTTTTTATTAATAGCCATTCTGACTGGTGCGAGGTGCTATCTCATTGTGGTTTTGATTTGCATTTCTCTAATGCTTATTGATGTTGAGCACTTTTCCTTATGTTATTGGCTGCTTGTGTGTTCTCTTTTGAGGAACGTCAGTCCAAAATGCTCGTAGAACTGATAAATGATCTCAGTGAAGTTTCACAATACAAAATCAATGTTCAAAAATTATAGAAAAGCATTTCTATATACCAATAATATTCAAGCTGAGGGCCAAATCAAGATTGAAATCTCATTTACAATAGCTGCTCACAAAAACAAAACAAAACAAAAAAAAAAACTAGGAATACAGTCAACCAACTGGTTGAAAGATCTCTACAAGGAGAACTAAAAAACACTGCTGAAAGAAATCGTAGATAACCAAACAAATGAAAAACCATTTCATGCTCATGAGTTGAAAGAATCAATATCAAAATGTCTATACTGCCCAAAGCAATCTACAGATACAATGCTATTCCCATCAAATTACCAATGACATTCTTCACAGAACTAGAACAAACTATTTTAAAATTCATATGGAACCAAAAAAGAGCCCAAATAACCAAAGCAATCCTAAGCAAAAAGAACAAAGCTGGAGACATCATGTTACCTGACTTTGAACTATGTTACAGGGCTACAGTTAGCAAAACAGTATAGTGCTGGTACAAAAACACATAGACCAAGGGAACAGAATAGAGAACCCAGAAATCAAGCCACAGATCTAAAACCACCTGATCTTCAAGAAAGTCAATAAAAATAAGCAATGGAGAAAGGATTCCTTATTCAATAAATGGTGCAGGAATAACTGGCTGGCTATATGCAGAAGAATAAAACTAGTCTTCTTTCTTTCACTGTACACAAAAATTAACTCAAGACGGATTAAGGATTTAAATGTAAGTCCTCATAATATTAAAATTCTAGGAGAAAACCTAGGAAATACCATTCTGGGCATCAGCCATGGGATAGAATTAAAGGCTAAGTCCTCAAAAGTAATTGCAGCAAAAACAAAAATTGACAAGTGGGACTTAATTAAACTAAAGAGCTTCTATACAGCAAAAGAAACTATCAACAGAGTAAACAGATAAAGTACAGAATGGGAGAAAATATTAACAAACTATGCATCCAACAAAGGTCTAATATTCTAATATCTAGAATATATAAATTACTTAATTCAACCGGAAAACACACACACACACACACACACACACACACACACACACACACACCACAAATAACAACAAATAAAGACGTACCTTTTGTTTAATGTAGTTATGAGTCACCTGTCTGTTGTATATATTTTGAACTTCACATGTCCCATAAATTCGTCCATTAAGAGAGGTAGAGCTACAAATATGGTATTTGAATTTTTTAAAAAGTGTTTTCTCTTTCTGAAATAACAAAATAGCTCCACAAAACAAACGTTTATGTTTTCTCTTAAAGATGTTATGATACATTTCTGCTGAACATTACAGTTACAAGATGACAGCATTTTATTCTGTTTTGGTTCCATAGTTGCCTGCCATAATTTACAGAAGGAAGAGATTAGTTAAGAGTAAATTTGGCAACAACGAAGGCCTCCTTGTGGAATGTCAGTTCACTGCTTGCTTCTTGTTTCTCAACATAATACTCCTCAAATAATAAGAACAGGGGTGTTGAAAAGCCGAACACAGTTGTCAGATAAAAATCACTCCATATGTTATTGCATATGGTCTTTTTTTTTTTTTTTTTTTTTTTTTTTGAGACGGAGTCTCACGCTGTTGCCCAGGCTGGAGTGCAGTGGCGCGATGTCGGCTCACTGCAAGCTCCGCCTCCTGGGTTCACGCCATTCTCCTGCCTCAGCCTCCTGAGTAGCTGGGACTACAGGCGCCCGCCACCGCGCCCGGCTAATTTTTTGTATTTTTAGTAGAGACGGGGTTTCACTGTGGTCTCGATCTCCTGACCTTGTGATCCGCCCGCCTCGGCCTCCCAAAGTGCTGGGATTACAGGCTTGAGCCACCGCGCCCGGCCGGATATGGTCTTGTACACAGAATTTGAGTAGCTCTTTGTAGAAATGGCTGTTGGGAGTGTATTGCTTCCTAGGATTCCTATGCTCTGATTTTTCTGTCCTAAGGACAAAATATAGACAGCCATAAAATATGTTGCTCTCCCAGCAGTTTATAGAATCCAAAAATATGCTCCAATATTTTCTTTACCGAAAGAAATTTTATGTAACTTGTGAAGTACCTTTCTTAATTGAATTTAATTGAGGTACCTTTCTTACCATCATTGGAGTCATTTCAGAAAGAGTTTTAAGTTTAACCAGTAGGATCAATAGCTTCCTGAGAATCTTGTTGCTTCTAGAGAATTTAACTCTTATAAAATTACATTCTCAAGAAGATTACAAAAATTTATTGAGTATTCTCTTTGTGACAAACTTTAGATATGTTATTTTTACTTATTACAAAAGGTTTATGACATACTCTTAGTTACAATTTGCAAAGGAGAAAACTGAAGACAAAAGTAATTAGTATCTTCTCAAGATCATACAATTATGAGAATATGGTCACATGCTTGAACTTGACTCCAAAGCTAGAAACAAATTTTAAATATATATGTATGTATATATAAAATTTATATAAAAATATGTGTTGTATGTGTACATATAATTTATATGAAATTTAGACATTCTCTTTCAAGGAAACTATAAGACTATATTTAGAATTTGCCTGTATTTGTACCTACTCTGTTTTCACTGTTGCCACAGGCATTTGCCTTGTCTGAAATAGAAAACTAGATAGATGTCCAGAGTGCAGATACTTAAATAATCGTATTTTCAACATCTGATGCTGTGTGTGTGTGTGTGTGTATGTGTGTGTGTGTGTGTGTGTGTGGTGTTTTGTCTCAACTTTTTTCTGTCTTGTCAAAGGTCCATTTTGTTTTGTTTTATCCTTTTACATGACTGAGAGTAACTTAGGATTACAGAGAATAATTTGCAAACCTTCTTTCACAGGAGCTCTGGGGGATTTCTGTTGTTTTCTCATCTCTTCCACCTTCTCAACAAGTAGAATAGTAACAGCAAAATTATGTGCCAAATTCTGTTAAAGAAAACCCTCCATGTAGAAAATTTATTTTGAGGTGAGAGACTGAAAACTTTTCATTTTGCAAAGATGAACAAATGAGTGAAGATCTAGGTTACTGGAAAGAACTGCAAATATGTTGTATTTGTACCTGTACCATGTGCTCAGACTACAAATATAAATAAGATATGATTTTCTGTATTTAAGGAGTTTTGCATTTGTACTGTGACAAGTTAAAAAATATTTTAAAGTTTTGAAACTCAATTCAGTTCTTCATTTTAGAAATCATTGTTTCCTCACTGAAATATCTCTACTCTTACAGTTTTTCCTGGAATCATGTATGATAGTTGCTTGTTTAATGGGATCTTATTGTATGACAGAGTTTAAGGAAAGGAATAAGGATAGTTCTGTGCTGCTTCTGTCACTAATCAGCAGGAGAACCTGAGTAGGTAATTTTAGCCTGAGTCTCAGTTTTCTCCTGTTAAATTTAGAGTTTGTTCTCAACGACATTTGAAATTCTTCTGTGCATGAACTGGAAGGTCTGCAGTGAAGTATATAACGCACTTAACAAAACATCCGATAAAGACGTTATGAAGAAAATAATCGGTTTACATTTCAATTCAGTTAAACTTCATAGTTAAGTGGCCTTAAGGAGTCATCTGTCACTTTTCTTGTTGTACACAGTGCAAATATATTAGATTCAATAGAAGAATAAGGTTGGTTTGATTCTCAGCATCACTACTGCCAAGTTTGATGTCCTTGTATATATTACTTCACTGAGCCTCACAACACATATCTGAAAAATAATTTTTAAAAGGATGTTTGATCAAATGCATACCTTCTAATTTAGATGGAATGGATATATCATTTTTAAATGATTCCCATGCAGACAAGCCTTGTTGCATAGACTCTTTAGCCATGATAATCAACATATTTTGATATGATGGAACAAACTGATGTTGTATTGAAGGCAACCATTGGTCCTCAAACAATTCATACACTGTTCAATATGTGCTAGTCTCTATACTCTTCATCATCTTTTTTTAAGTGTGTTAGCTTCTTTCAGACTTTGACAACATTGCACTGTAAAATTACAGTAAATAGCTATAAAGATATATATCTATATAAATGAAATAATATAGAAACTACTCTCTTCTTTTCAAAACCTTAATCTGAAGTTGTAAAGGAGACTATTTGGTTTTTATTCTACAGTTTCCTCAATGATACATATATGCAGTTTATATTTTCCAAGGTGTATCAAGATGTATCTGCTCTTAAAATGCCACCACTAATTAAATTCTAGGACGTTCTTCAACACTTCATACATAGACAGTCCCCCATTATCTGCGGGGAATATGTTCCATGACCCCCCTCATTGGATGCCTGAAACCATGAACAGTACCAAACACTATATGTCCTATATTTTTCCTGTATGTGCATAGCTATGATAAAGTTTAATTTATAAGTTATGACA
Organism: Macaca nemestrina; assembly: GCF_043159975.1. NCBI lineage: Eukaryota > Metazoa > Chordata > Mammalia > Primates > Cercopithecidae > Macaca > Macaca nemestrina. The sequence goes on from NC_092135.1 coordinate 108,864,615, forward strand.
GTAAGAGAATCACAACAACTCATAGTAAAATACAATAATTATAACAATGTACTGTAATAAAAGTTACATGAATGTGGTCTTTTTCTCTCTCAAAGTATCTATTGTACTCACCTATTTTCAGAGTGAGGTTGACCACCAGTAACTAAAATCATAAAAAGCAGAACCATGGATGAGGGGGAACTACTATAACTGAACCCTATGCTGTTTCTATTCTCTCTTCTACCTAGATGGCATTTCTGTAGCTGGGCTTAGGGGCATTAGAGATTTGAAACTATAAGAAATAGTTTTAAAGAGACTGACATTCACTTTTCACATTTCAGAGATCACAAAAAGCTCTTGTTTCTCAGTAGAGGTTGCAGTATCTTATGCTCAGGGACACTTGAGTATCCTGTTGAGGCTTGGCATTAAAACAAATTCATTGATGTTCTTCTGTGGAACTACAGGCTGGCCTTTTGTTTATTATTGTTATATTTTATTTGTATAGATATCCCGCCATGCTCTGTGCTATAAATAGTGATGTTTTTATTGTTAGTGCCCTACACTTAATAAAGCTGCAGTTTTCCTGGCAATTAATTGTGCTGACAATCAATGCAAGGCTGCAGGCAGTGTGTTTATGTGCTGAGCTTTTGATGAGTAAAACCCCAAGAAGTCAGGCTGACAGAATTAAATACACTGCTCAGACATAAAGTCACATTTTGTTCTTGGTTTGACCAAATGACAGTTGATTATAGACTGAGCCTAGGCCTGATTTTGCTTGCAAGGTGGAGAATATCTGGTCACCTTTAAGCAAGAAGGTTAGGCATTTATTTAGGGTAAAATAACATGAGAAAATTACTTTTATCTGTTTTTTCTCAACATGTAGTCTATTTTTGATAAAATTTATTTAATTTGAAGTGCCCTAGTAGCCTTTGGAAAGCTTTTATCTTTCCACTAGTTGTTAGGAAAGATGGCTGATGACTTTGTATTCTTCTATTTCCTTTTCTTCTTCCATGTACTAAACAACACCACTCTGTAACATATGACTTTTAACTCTACAACCCGACTCACTGGATGTTTAATCTTTGTACAGTAATCATGTCAATGACAGATAAAAGGCAATCAGTGATTGAAGTGAGAACAGATCCATTCAGTAAATAACAGTGTCTTTCTTGTTGTTCCGGTATCAAATCTATTTTAAAAATGTAAATGTAAACTATTATTTTAACAAACCTCAAGTTATCCACAAGTTCTTATTGGTGCTTTCCTCAAAGGCTCATTTAGATAATAGTAGAACTCAGTTTTTCCTTATTAACACTTACAATAAATGGCAGATTGAAGGAGGGCAGCCAAAGGTGCACTAGAAAGATAACTGCAAGTATAAGAAATGTCCCATCCTCTTGCAAGTTTTTCTTAAACAAACCCCATCAGATAATCATACACAGAATTAGATGTGTCCTGAAAAAGTTCATAACACAGAACTAGAGAAGGAGAAGAGTTGTGAAAAAGGCACAGAACTTTACTGGTCCTCTCACTTTTATCTCCCCAGGGAAAAAACAAAACAAAACAAAAAAAACCCTTAATTTGTGAGGAGAGAGGCAAATAAATACTGTTGTCCTAAGGACACTAGAGAAAATCTATTGTAGCTAGATGAAGGGAACAGGAGAAAAACCCTCTATCCATGGGAAAGGAATAGACTGTCTCCAAGGCCAAGGGAAGAAAGGGGCACTGAAAAAAGTCAGCTTTAAGACCCACAAGACATAATGTCTGCCTAAAGTTTTAACAGAACACAGAATGTCCACACCCCTCTCCCCACTGCCAAGCTAACAAACATCAAGTAGCAAGTAACTTGCACCAAATAAACCCTCCTTAATGTACAGTGCAAAGAGCAGATACAATCTGAGTGTGGAACAGTTATTTAAGCAAAAACAAAACAAACCAAAAACAAAACTCTCTTTGGCAAAGAAGCCACCACCCTAAACACAAGGTGTTGCTAAGAGAATTTGAAGTCTATAATGTGCTGAGTTTATACCTAGCTAGAACAAGCTGCAAAGCCAGCCTGTTTCTCAAACTCATACATTAAAGGGTTAGCTGAGATAGAGTTAAGACCATTTTCCTAAAAAGAAGTTTTTGCCACAGTCTTTACTGTCCTACACAGATGTCTAATTATCAGTAAAAAATCAGGTGGAGCACACAATATGGTAATAAGAAAATGACACAAACCAAAAGACAAAGTAATCATCGGAACTGGACAGAGATATTAAAGATGGTGGAACTATCTGACAAGAAATAGAAAAAACTATGATTTACTATGATTAATATGGGAAAGTCCCTAATGAAGAGAGTGAACAATAATCAAAAGCTTCTGAGAGAGCAAGAGGGAGAGAGAGAGAGAAAGTATAAGGAAGGAAATCAAAATGGTAGAAATGAGAAACACAAAAATGGTTATGAAGATTTCTCAGTGGACTCAACACAGCTGAGGAAAGAATCAGTGAACAGGAAGACAAGGCTATTAAAATTACACAAAATGAAACAAAGAAAAAAAGTTGTAAGCTAAAACAAGAATAGAGCATCCAAGCTCTGGAACAATCTTAAATGATCTAAAATATTTGCAAATAGGCCAGGCACGGTGGCTTATGCCTGTAATCCCAGTATTTTGAGAGGCCGAAGTAGGTGGATCACTGGAGCCCAGGAGTTCAAGACCAACCTGGGCAACATGGTGAAACCCCATCTCTACAAAAACACAAAAATCAGCTGGGCATAGTGGCTCACAACTGTTTTCCCAGGTACTCAGGGGGCTGAGTCGGGAGGATCCCTTGATCCAAGGAGGTTGAGGCTGCAGTGAGATATGATTGCACCACTGTACTCCAGCCTGAGCAACAGAGTGAGACACTGTCTCTAAATAAAATAAAATATGTGTAAACAGAATTTGAGAATGTGATGAGTGAATGGGATAGGGGAAACATTTGAAGAGCTATTGGTTAAGATTTTTCCAAAATTAATGATAGAACTCAAAGCACAGATTAGAGAATACCAAACAGGTTAACTACTGTAATAAATAAAGATAAGATTTCAATTAAATTAAATTAAAAAGTAAAGTAAAATTAGGTGATAAAGGAAAAGGTAACACACATGAAAACATAAAACTAGGGAAGAATATTGAAGGTAGCCAGAAAAAAAAAAAAAAAAAGTCACACTGCATGTAGAGGAACAAAGATGAGAATCACAGCAAACTTCTCTTTAGAAACAATGTAAATTGTAAGACAATGGAGGGCATCTATAAAGTGCTAAAGGAAAAAAATATCTCAGTTCAGTATTTTATATCCAGCAAAATATTTAGTAAAGTAGAAATATATTCTGACAAAAAAAAATGTTGTTTGAATTTAATGCTGACAGCTCTACTCTATAGGAACTGTTAAAGTTATTCAGAAAATGAAATATGTTACCAGTAAAAAACTAAGATATATACAAAGAAATAAAGAGTAATTTACCTTTTTCCCATTTCTAATTGCTCAAAAAAGTCACTGACTCCCTATATGGAAATAGTAGGAATATATTATATGATATACCATATAATACATCTTCATGCTTTGCCGGTGTCTTACAATTGCCCATATCCTTAATGCTACTTTGGAAACTTGATAGTAGATAAAACCACTGACATTTGTATGTCTGATCTGACAATCAAACACCTCAGAGAGAACAATGAGAAAGAATAGAAATAGAAATTTAACAATAATAAAAAAGATTCAAGATATATATGCCAATAATAACTAGAATTTTTGAACAGTCATGGTATACTAAGCAATGAATTAAAACTTTTTTAATCTTATGTCATCCTTGCTACCAGTGAATGATATAAATATTATTATCTCAATTTTACAGAAAAACAACAGCAAAACTAGGTCTTTTTTTTGTTTGTTTGTTTGTTTGTTTTGAGACGGAGTTTTGGTCTTGTTGCCCAGGCTGGAGTGCAATGGCGCGATCTTGGCTTACTGCAAACTCCACCGCTTAGGTTCAATCAATTCTCCTGCCTCAGCCTCCCAAGTAGCTAGAATTATAGGCATGTGCCACCATGCCTGGCTAATTTTGTATTTTAATAAGCACAGGGTTTCTCCCTGTTAGTCAGGCTGGTCTCGAACTCCTGACCTCAGGTGATCCGCCCTCCTCGGCCTTCCAAAGTGCTGGGATTACAGGCATGAGCCACTGAGCCTGGCTAAAACTGGATCTTAAAGAGTTAGGTGACTGGCTTAGAATCACAAGAGTAAATGTCATAACCAGAACTCAAATCTAGCTCTGAATGACTCCTATGCCCCCTCATAATAGAAGCAGTATATCATTAAGAAAATGTCAGTGTATTAAAAAAAGAATATGTAAAAATACAAATAAGTGAAAATACAAAAATACTTCATCCATAAAATTGAAAAAAAATTTAAAAACCTAAAATTTGAGAGAATACTAACATTTAGCAGAATATTTTTAGCAATATGCATGGTGATAACATACATCAAGAGCCTAAAAAAGGGATAAAGAAATTTGATCCATAATCCTAGAGATTTACCCTTAAGGAAACATCAAAGATATTTTATAAGTATATATTTTGTGAAATTATTTATTTAAAAATCTGAAGAAACTAAACTTTGCATACTATAAAATTGGTTCAGTGAATCCTAGTACTTCTGATACTTTTAACCTTTAAATGTTAATGATGTTAACAAAATTGTTTAGCAAAAATATCAGACAACAAAGCAGCCCATATTGTTTGATTTCAAATTTACGTGTGTAAATGCTACATACTTATTTTTTTTGAAACAAGGTCTTGCTCTGTTGCCCAGGCTGGAATGCAATGGTGTGATCATGGCTCACTGCAGCCTCACCCTACTAGACTCAATCAATCCTGCCACTTTGGCCTCCTGAGTGTTTGGGACTACAGGAATGTACCACCATCATGCTAGGCTAATTTTAAAATTTTTTTAGAGATAGGGTCTCACTATGTTGCCCAGGCTGGTCTTAAACTCCTGGATGCAAGGGATCCACCTGCCTCTGCCCCCAAAGTGCTGGGATTACAGACCTGAGCAACCATGGCTGGTAAAATGCTACATTTTAATATTTAATATATGTATGCATGCATAGAAAATTGCTAGATATTTATATAGTAGTATTAATGGTTAATAACCATCGACAATGTGATCAGGTGTTATTTTTTATATTGTGTTTTTATACATTTTATAATTGGTCTATGGTAAAAATGCTTTTTGAATTGAAACAATTCTTTTGCATATATATTTTTAAAAGCCGAATTTCTAAAGAGAAAGTGTGGGCCATAGTGTTAAAACTTAGAATCCATTTTTACTCTAATCAATTTTGTAAATACAATAAAAGTTTAATATACAAACTAAAAAGTTTCATGCTACTGCTAGATTTTATAGCTCTTAGTGATATGAAAATCCACAAAAATTTTAATTTTTAAGTTATCAGTAAATATTTCATGAGAAAAGATTAAGATTTATATTTGTAGAAAACAAAGAATATTGTGGAAGTAGTAAGAAGAATGCTTGTTCATTCCCAGTTAAGGTCCGAGAGAAGACTAGTCATATCGAAGCAAGAAGTTTTTTGAAAAGAGTATGTGCAATGCTGTTGACTAGATCATGTGAGAACATTGTATTGCAATGTGGCTGGGACTGATTCTGATTGAAATATATAGTGACAAGGAAGTGACACAATCCAACTTGTGTTTTAGGAAATTTAATCTGCTTATGGTATGCTGAATTAAAGTGGAGCTTCTTTTTCCTTAAAAAAAAAAAATAAGAAATCGTGTCAGTTTATATCCTCTGAGGAGTAGACTAAATATGTAAGATGTTTATTGGGGAAATGGTTGTGAAACAAAGAAGATGATAACCAGCATAGGCATGAAGACCTCCATGTCATGGTGAAGCTCTGCCTGTCTGTGAACTAGTTTTATGGTAAAGCTCAGGTCTGAGAAAGTTTCGGCCAAGCTGATCAGGAGTCCTCAGATGAAAGCTGCTCATCAGAGAATCAACGTGGGGCAGGAGTGGTCAGATTCTAATACCCCTGTAGGGGCCAGTCTTTGGCTGGGACCTCCCAGGAGAGGTGTGGACTTCCGTGAATGCTGTGGTGAATCCAAAGTCATGGCAGCGGGAGGATTCCAACCAGCTATGCTCCCACAACTAAACGGGACACCTGCATACCTGCTGCAGTCTCCTCGTGCTACAGAGATCCATTTTTACACCTATATATGGGTGGTTATTCCATGATTCTGGGGGCCATTATTCCTAGGAGAAAATTTAGAAGAAGGATTTTATTGGCTAGTAGGTTGAATTACTCCTCTTCTAATTACAAATTCCTTTTATCCTAGCTTGTTACTTTGCAAGTCTTAATAGCTTACCAGGGAGTGTGTTCCAAATCTTCACTCCTGAGAAGTCTAAGCCTTAGGTAATTATATCTTTCTCACTCTCAGGTCGTTTCATGTATCTATTTATAATTAGTATAGGGCAAGGGAGTACAGGAGGCACTCACATGGATCGCCAGGCTTTCACATGTATCCTCCCAACTCTATTGTATAAAAGCAATTCTATCTCCTTGTGCTGCCCAGTCAATTTAGCATGCCACGATGGTCAGTCTTTCATGTCTATGGATTCTTGAGCATAAGGAGTCCAAAGAGCCCAGGTAGCGGCTGTAGCTTGTAATTCAATGAAACTTGTGCTGTGCCCCTGGCAAAAGTACACACTTGTTGATGAGCAGGACTTCTAAACCTGCAGAGCCTAGAGTTGTGGGAATGTGAGTTATAGGAATGAGAAGCTCAGTGACAGTCAGAAGAAGATTGTGAATGATAATGATGGGGGTGACTCCTTTCCTGGAATCACCTGTTTCTATTTGGGCCCTTCAAGAAGAAAATGCCAAGACTAAACTAGATGTGCAAGAGATTTCCAGGGTAATGCTTCTAGAGGATAAACAGAGAAGAAACAGGAGTAGGCAAAGAGAGGCTTCACATCTCAATTGCAATGGAGAGAAAAATTGGATTAAGAGTCTCAGAGTGCAAGTATAGCTTTAGCCAGGCCAATGGAGAGCCCCATAGCCAAAGTTGCCCATTAGAGGCGTCCCATATCAAGTAGAATTGGACGGGTGAGAATTCTCAGGTGGCTGAGAGTTCTACTACTGTCTGCCACCCCCTGCCATACTAAATTGTTGACTGAAAGCAGCAAACTGGAAGTGGCCTTGCATGTGCATGGGGTGGGTCTAAAGTTGTAGCATCTGCAGACTGTCAATCGGCTATGCATCCCAAGCAGTTTCTCTTAAACAGAAATATAAGCAGTTCAGCTCACCTCCAAGACTGGAGAAAAAGGGAAGTTTTTTTTCAAAATATTATGGTAATTCAGGGGAAAGAAAAATGGTCTTGCATTGATTGCACATGTACAATTTGACTTATAGAGGTAAAGGGACTACTTGAGATACATTTACACTGTGTAAAATATTCTAAATATGGAAGTTTCAATCCTTATGCCATTGTGAAAATTGTGTTTTCATATATACCTGGCAAGCAAAAAGTGTTATTGTCTTTATACCAGATGTATACAGGCATGCATCACTTAATGACAGGAATATGTTCTGAGAAGTGCCTCATTAGGCAATTTCATTGTTGTGTGAACATCATAGAATGTATTTACAAAAACCCAGATGGTTTAGCCTACTACAGACCTTGGCTACAAGGCATCTGACCACCATTGTACTTGTAGTCTGTCATTGACTGAAATGTTATACGACTGATATGGTTTGGCGCTGTGTCCCCACCCAAATCTCATCTTGAACTGTAATCTCCATGTGTCGAGGAAGGGACCTGGTGGGAGGTGATTGGATCATAGGGGCTGTTTCCCCTGCTGTTCTCATGATAGTGAGGGAGTTCTCAGGAGATCTGATGGTTCAAAAGTGGCAGTTTCCCTTGCAGATGCTCTCACTCTCTCTCCTGCTTCCAGGTAAGAAGTGGCTTTCTTCCTCTTCACCTTCCACCATTATTCTAAGTTTCCTGAGGCCTCCCCAGCCTGTGGAACTGTGAGTCAGTTAAACCTATTTTGTTTATAAATGACCCGGTCTCAGGTAGTTTCTTTATAGCAGTGTGAAAATGGACCAATACAATGACACAGGACTGTATACACAAACGTGTGAGATAGCCTCAGGGTGCTAAAAGTTGTCTATATTCATGATCGTATTTTCTGTTTGTGTATTTTATTATTTAAAATACTATCTGAATGTAAATAGAATAAAATTTTACTTTTCTGTACAGATTTTATTTACTTCAAAAATATTTTAGTGATATTTGCTCTGGGGATATTCTTTTGCACTTTTTAAAAATTGTCAGTCAAAATCTATGAAGAACATCACTAACCATATTTGTCAGTTTTTACAAATATTTTACTTTACTTTCTTTGTTGGTAGAGAAGCTGCCTAAGTACTATAAAAATTGTGTGGGAGCTAGACATACAATATATATTGACTGACTGATATTTGCATTTGGATTTATTTATATGAGATGAGGTCAAGGATGTTTGAATATTAGTGTGCTGACACTAATCTACAGAACCACTCGTAATAGAATTCTTATAGACTGAGCATTTTTAGAAATTTCACTCACTCCCAACCTTGATGAACTGTCATAATAATTGATTGTATTAACGGAAATAAATAGCCCAAATTTGGCTCACTCTCAAAACGACCCTGTTTCAACTGACACAGATGAGGAATAAGGTTATTTCATGTTGCCCCAACGAGGTCAAGGCTTAAAGAAAAGCGTTGGCTTGTGCCTTTAATTTGATCCTGCAGACAAGTGGATGAATCGGCTTTGTCAGTCTCTTTCTCTTTGGCATGGATACCAATAACCTTGCTTCACGTTCTTGTTTCTCCTAGAGGGAAGGATTTTGGCAGAATACTGCTTACTTTTACAGTTAGAAAAGTTACACAGTTTAAGGAGGGAACAGTAATTACAAGCCATTAAACTCAGAAGGCCATCGGCATAGACGAACATTCTGAAGAGGACACAGCCTTCAAGTTCAGTAAAGGATGATTACCAGAGCATTTTAGTAGAGAGCTGGTGAAGGAGAGGAAGAAATAACTCTGGAAATGTGCTAAGGCAGCAGACCTATGAAAATGCAGTTAGACACGGCAGTGACTACATTGATTATGCCAGGAATGATTTAGCAGGGGTGTTTCACACTTGCCATTAAACGAAGTGCCATAATGGGGTTTAAAATGTACTCAGATTCTACTTGCTATATCCAGTTTAAACCATAGAGGTGTCACTTACATTGTCACTCTTTGTTGGTTTGTGGGAAATTCTCTAGCCTTTTGTGACTGGACTGCTTTTCCTCTTAGATCCAGATTCAATGATTGCAAAAATTTGTTTTCTTCCTTGTCAATTCATGACTGTCTTTTGTTAAAAACACATCTTGAAACTTTCCTGATTTAGTTGCGTTCAATTATTTCCTTTCAATATCTTAAACACTGCATAAATAATATTTCTGACATTGGTTTGAAGGGAAGTTTAAAATATATTATTATTATATAGTACATGTACAAATATACATAAAATATATATTACATATAAAATATATTTTCATATATTATATATAATTTTATATATTATAAAATTCTATTACATGTATTATATAAAATATTACATATGATACATTTACATATAAAATATATATTATATGTAATAAATATGTAATACATAATGTACAACATATGTTTTTATGTTGATATAAAAATTTCATAATAAATAATATATTTTTAGATTATGATAAGGATATAATCACCTTTATAAATAGATTGTTAGTTCTCACTAAGCAAGCATTTTTTATTTCTTTGGTATACTTCCATAAACATTCAGTCTGAATGTTTCAGTCATTCATCTGAATACAGTACAGATAGTCAGACGGCAAGCCTTTTCAACAGTAGGGCATTTATTTCTGACACAAATGACAAAAAAAAGAAAAAATTGAAATACCCTATGTGTGTAGGGTGTTTTCTCACTCAGTTGAAAAGAGAATGTTACAACATTTTTTTTTTTTTTGCATTCTTATAAGAGTCTGCTCTCCATGTATTTTCTAGGATAAAAAAGCGATTGGAATTCCACTCCACCATCAAGTTAGAAGTTGATTACTTTATTGAGATTACGTGACAAAGTCTGATAATGTTTGTTAGAACAGAATTAAATAAATAATAATATGAAGTAGTGATAGAAAATGTGGTATTTTCAATTGTCACCTGTTGAAGCCCCTGTATTTTTTTTAGCAACTTTTCAACTTCAGAATAAAATTCTGTAATACCTGATGCCATCCATGTTGCTACTCTTTGCTTCTTAACACCATTCCTAATCAGAATACACCTATATGGGTGGTATTCAAATGACTTAACCATCCATAAGCTTACTAATTGTATTAAATTTCTATTGCTGCTATAGCAAACTACCACAAATTTAGTGGCTTAAAAACCCAAACTTATTATCTTGTAGTTCTGGAGATCAGAAGTCCAAAATCAGGGCTGAGCTCCTTCCAGTGGATCTAGGAAAGGTCTGTTTCCTTGCCTTCTCTACCTTCCATAGCTGCATTCTTTGCTTTGCTTGGCTCCTGGTCCTTTCCTCCATCTTCAAAGCCAGGAGGGTAGCATCTTGCTTCAGTCAACGTATTGCCTCTTCTTCTTGAATCTATAGTACAATTTCCCTCTATCTCTCTTTTAGAAGGACACTCATGGTTACATTTAGGACCCACATAGATAACCCAGAATAAACTCTCCACTTACTGATTCTTAATTTAATCACATCTGCAAATACATACACAGTAATATAGGACCTGGATATTTTGGGGGCCATTATTCAGTCCTACCATTCTAAGTAATGTGTTGCACTTTACAGATTTTACCTTAATTCATAAGTAATTGTAGCAATACTAAACATTTTAGGCATTGTGGTGGGATAGCAGGGAGATACATTTTTGTTCAGAGAGTTGGAGGCTACTTTTCAGGACCCTTCAAATTACATCACTTTAGTCACTGCCTTACTTGCCAGTGTGAAATGTTCTTTGGTGCTTGACCTGGACAATAGACCTAGCTTTAACTTTTTCAAATGTTCATCACACACACTGCATGTATTTTCTATTCCCACTAGAACTGTAAAATTTGGATATTTCTGGGTTAGTCTCTCGCCCCTCTTCCCTATGTATAAGCTTTACTGTAATTATGTAAATTTTCTTAGCTTTCAAGTTCTTCGGGATATGGAGTCAACAACTCCTTTAGTGTAAAAGGTGAATAAAGCTCTATGTAAGAGGTATGCATATATATAATAGATAAAATGTTTATTTAGTTTCCTTATCACAAAAGAGGACTTAAAGTTATGATATTAGCAAACCATTGTCTGTTATACTGATTATATTAGCAGACAAATTTATTATGAGATTTACATAATTTAACAACATCCTTCTTGCAAAACTAGTTTCACTAACCCATATGATGTAAATTGTAAACTGTGACCATTTAATTGATGTAATAGAGATTAACTCTTTTCACGAACACGTCAGAAATTGCATTTTTCCCCCGTGTAGCAAGATTTCTAAAATAATTTTTTAAAAATATATGTTAAAAAACACTATTTTTCAGAGTAAGTTTAAAAAAAAAAAAAAAAAAAAAACCACGTTGCAGGGGTAGCTCATACCTGTCATCCCAGCACTTTAGGAGGCCGAGGCAGGAGAATTGCCTGAGTCCAGGAGGTTGAACCAGCCTGGGGAACATAGTGAGACCCTGTCCCTAAAAAACAACAACAAAAAAATTATTTGGAAATGGTACTATGTGCCTGTAGTCCCAGTTACTTGGGAGGCTGTGGTAGGAGGATTGCTTGAGCCCTGGAGGTAGAGGCTGCAGTGAGTCATGATGATGCCTGTGCCCTCCAGCCTGGGCAACAGAGGAGACCCTGTCTCAAAAACAAAATTCAAAAAGCAAAAACAACGAAATGCCTACAATGAATCAAAGCTATATAGGCTGCGTTGGTGGTATAGTGGCTAACATAGCTGCCTTCCAAAACTATATAAGAAAATAATTGTGAATGTTGAAATATGTAAAGCAGTTAAAGTACTCAATATATACAAGAATCATAAAGAATATATTTATCACTTATGAAAAATGTGATGAAAGAAAATGTTACCTCCGTGGTAGAGAGAGGAAAACAGCACAAATGTAAAATATTTGGAAGCCAAATGAAAAAAAAAATGTTAACTGAAAAACCAAACTCTTTAGAACATTTTGAAGAGGTTTATTCCGAGCCAACATGAGTAACTGTGGCCCACAGAAACAGTCTCAGAGAGTCCCAAGAAAGCATACAAAAGACAGTGGATTAGAGTTTGGTTTTATACATTTCAGGGAAACAGGAGTTGCAGGCAAAGAACTAAATCAGTATATGGAAGGTATACATTGGTTTAGCCCAAAAAGGCAGGAAATAGTGAAGCAGGGGCTTACAAATTACAGATGGATTCAGAGATTTTTTAAAAATATACATTGACTAAAGGAACAAAATTGTGTCTAAACACTAGGAGTTAGCAAAAAAGAATGTTTAAGTTAAGATAAAAATGCTATGTCAGAGTCAACCAAATACAACCTGTTCAGCAAGATTGTTCACATACAGGCATGACTTAACCCTTGCCTTGCATGGCCTTAGGTCTTATTAATAATTTGGTATCTTATTGCCAAAAATAATCTATTTTATCAGTCTTATCATCTCTATTTTCACATTAATTCTGGTCAGTTTTGTCTAAATTTCAAAGGGGAGTGGTTACAACGAGGAGTATCTGATCTGCTTGCCTGTCATGGCCAGGAACTCAGTTCTTAAGGTTTCTCCGGGGTCACCTTGGCCAAGAGGAGGTCTGTTTATTTGATGGGGGCTTAGGATTTTATTTTTAGTTTGTAAGAGAAAAGGCAACATTGATTCAATGGTCAGTGCATCATTCATCTTTTAAATGAAAATTGCACAATTATTCTTTCTGTTTAAAGCAGAGAACTTATGAGCACATATCTCTAGAGATACATGAAACAAGAATTAAAGCTAACCAACTTGGAGAGTTTAAATACAAATCTGCACAAGGTAGTGGGCTGAGTCCAGTGAATTGTTGAGACCTCCCCGCCAGCCATTTTTAAAGTCATTAACTCTAGAATGACATGGAGACTACTGGACTATTAAGAGTATAGTGATATGTACATTTTAATTACTTTAATAACCAGAAGACCTGAGTCTATTGATCTGTACATTCAGTAGAAACCTTAAAGCATAGACCTTGACTGTTTAATGAACTTCAGTTGCTGAAAGTAAGTTATGTTTATTAAAACCTCAGAATCTATACTGAAACAACTAAGAGCCACTTGAGGGAATACTTTTTTGGAACTTATTTTTAAAATGTGTTATGAGTAAAATATAGGAACCACTTGATTAAAATATTTTAGGGTATTACTTTTCAACAATAATTATTGGAACTTAAGTCCTCTTCCTTCATTAAAATAATTAGTGCCTCTCAGTTAAAGTGCTTGGGTCTCTAACTATTTTGTTATGTAACAGGATCTCCCCATATAATGAGGGTCAGTTTTAGCCAAAGTTTTCCATAATGATTTGTGTAAATAAGAGATATAGTCTCTATGTAAATAATGTCTATTCCTCCTAATATCGTAGTATACAGCTTTATAGATGATATATTTGCAAATATTATTTCATGTAGTTAGACATTACTTAGAATAGCCACAGATTTTTAGAAACGACAATACCACTCCCTCGCTTCTCATGCACATAGGGAAGTAGAAGGGTCTTACATTGTTGTTATTAATATTGTAAGCAGAATATTTGTTCAGAAATTATAAACATTGGGTTGTATTATTCTTTAGTGCTTTAGCATTAGAATTTTGATGCTCTAATTTCTTATACAAAATATGCATTCCCAAAATAAATCTTTTGTATTAAGAAATTGTAACAATCAAGGATTTCACTTCTGTTTTCAATGACTCATGTATGCATATTATTTAAATGTAAACTACCATTTTTATGAATGAGTGGTCATCTCATATGTTTATAGATTGAGAAACAAATATTGATTGTTGTCCTTCATTCCATGTGTTTCAGACTTCCACAGTGTTACTCTGGGTAAGTAAATCTCTACTTACTGCACAGTTCTATCATTGCTCTATGGTTCCTTTTATATGACCAGGTTGTGTAGATTGAGCAAGTGTGGGACTTGTACTTAGGTTTTTGTTTGTTTTCATTTGAACAAATGTCTTTATATTTTAAAAATAATTCCATTAAGTTTTTAAAATATAATATGCTAAATACAAAAATTTAAATAACATAGAACCAAAAGAATTAATAAAAAGTAATATACTATAAAAAATACATACTATGCAAACATAACCACTTGGTGTACATGATTCTGGATATTAATAGAAGAATAAATATTTAAGAGAAGGACGAGATGGTAATATTGCAAGAATGGGATTATGCTATAGGTTTCTATTTTAATAAAATGTTATACTTCAAATTAATTGATTTCAACAGAACTAGAAAGTAATTTAATTGGCACAATTGATGAATACACAGTTTTGCAAGAAAGATTCCATTTTGATACCATGATTCTCATAGTTGATTAGCCTCAATGCTGTATATAAATGGTTCTCATAGAGACATATTTTCCACAGCAAAACTCTTTTTTTTTTAGCACAAAATAGTTTTATTTCAGAAAGGACTTACTGGGAAATTTTCTTGTTTGTTTCTTTTATACAGAAAGGACCATCTGGCTGGGTATTATTTTTTTAGTGTCATTTATTTTCCTCTTAAAAATATTGCTTAACGGTAGCATAGTATTGGAGATTATTGTAAAAATGTTTGATGCCAAGTAAATTAATTTTTATTCTGTATGACTTATATTTTTAATGTAGACATACATGAGTCCCTTCCTTTGTCTTTGTCACTAATTAAATTTATGTGAATAGATTATATTGTTGATAGGTCAGAATCAATTTTTTTCTATACATAGTATGCCATTATGATAGGTAAATTTGTTTCTTAGGGGAGAAAACATTTCTTTCATTACATATATAGATATCTGATTTTCTACTAATTTCAAATATCTTTGTTTTTATTTTTAAACTTTTATTTTTAACAGACTTTTGGTGGAGTTTTCAGGATTTTCTATATATTGTCTTAGTCTATTCTTAAGTCTCTATAAAGAAATACCTAAAGTTGGGCAATTTATAAAGAAAAGTGATTTAATGGGCTCACGGTTCTGAAGGCTGTGCAGGAAGCATGGTGCTG
The DNA here is from genome assembly GCF_043159975.1 of Macaca nemestrina. Lineage (NCBI taxonomy): Eukaryota > Metazoa > Chordata > Mammalia > Primates > Cercopithecidae > Macaca > Macaca nemestrina. The sequence goes on from NC_092135.1 coordinate 108,879,937, forward strand.
GCATCTGCTCAGCTTCTGGGGAGGCCACAGGAAGCTTACAATCATGATAGAAGGTGAAGGTGGGACAGGCACATCACATGGCAAGAGCAGAAGAAAGAGAGAGGGCCTGGTGCCACACACTTTTAAACAACCAGATCTCATGAGAACTAATTTACTATCATGAGGACAGCACCAAGCCATTCCTGAAAGATCTGGCCCCATGACCCAAACACCTCCCACCTCCGTGGTGGAGATTACATTTCAACTGAGATTTGGAGGAGCAAACATCTAAACGGTATCATATATGATCATGTCATCTGCAAACAGAGACAATTTTACTTCTTTCTTTCTGATTTTGATGCCTTTTTTTTTCTTGTCTAATTGCTAAGTCTAGACCTTTTGGTAATATATGGAATAGAAGTGGTGGGAATGAGAATCTTTGTCTTATTCCTAGAGGAAAACCTTTCCATTTTTCAATATTGAATATGATGTTAGTTGTGGACTTGTCACATATGGTTTTTATAATGAAGTACATTCCTTCAATACCTAATGTATTGAGAGTTTTTAATCACAGAAGTATGTTAAATTTTTTATGTCTCCATTTGAGAAATATCTATCCAGGTCTTTTGCCATTTTTATTATTTTATTTTTTTTTTTGAGACAGGGTCTCGTTCTGTCCCCCAGGCTGGAGGGCGGTGGTGCGATCTCTGCTCACTGCAAGCTCCGCCCCTGGGTTCACGCCATTCTCCAACCTCAGCCTCCCAAGTAGCTGGTACTACAGGGGCCTTCCACCACACCTGGCTAATTTTTTGTATTTTTAGTAGAGACAGGGTTTCACCATGTAAGCCGGGATGGTTTTGCCCATTTGTCAGTCAGATTATTGTTGTTATTATTTTGCTATTCAGTTGAATTCCTTATATATTCTGGTTATTAATTTCTTGTTAGATGAATAGTTTACAAACATTTTCTTTCATTCTGTAGGCTATTTTCACTTTGTTGAGTGTTTCCTTTCCAGGCATAAGCTTTTCAGCTTGATGTAATCCCATTTGTCTATTTTTGGTTTTGTTGTCCGTTCTTTTTAGGTTTTACACAAAAGTCTTCACCTAGACTAATGTCCTGGGTTGTTTCCTGAATGTTTTCTTCCAGTCGTTTCATAGTTTCAGGTCTTAGATTTAAGCCTTTAATCAACTTTGGTTTGATTTTTTTATATGGTGAGAGAGGTTCAGTTTCATTCTTCTACATGTGGTTATTCAGCTTTCCCAACACCATTTACTGAAGATATCATCCTTTCCCAGTTGTATGTTCTTGGCCCTTTTGAGGTTTTAATTTCAACAATAGGCAATAACATCTTTCTTTTGGATATGTCTCTTGCTGCATCAATTTTAAATAATGTAGTTGAATATATGACAGAGTTAAATGTGATATTAATACTAATGTTTCAAATCCTGTTTATGTGGTAAATTTTGATGTAACTATAACGAGAATTCTGAGGTTAGTAGCACTGTATTTTTCATGGAAACTGAAACTTCTATGTGAAATTCAGCAAGAATCTAAGATGAGCAATAAGTATGATTTATTTTCTATAGTAGATGTAGTTAACGGGAGACAACACAGGAATACATCATTTACAGTTGAGAAAGGAAATAAAATATGACTCTCTATATATTGTCTTCTGGCTCACCCATTAAAAACTCTAGTCTAAACATATGGACCACACCACAGAAAAATATAATTTTGTCTCTTTGAAATTCACATATGGAACATTGAACTTTTTGTTTACTCCTGCTATTTAAATTTAAAGGACAATATGAACAAATTATTAGACTGCTTTAAGAGCCCTATTCTACTTTTTTATTGTATATACTGTGGTCAAGGATTTCAAATGCATTTGGTGTGGAAAATAAAACTGGACAACTTTAGTATGCATAAGCTGACTGGCTCCAGGGGAAAGCAACCCTGAAATGTATTCCACACACTGAAAGGATTTTAAAGGACTTCGGCTTCTTTCAGCATCACAAAGCTTTCCTTCTTGTCTTGAGCAGTTTGACTTGAGTCTATAAGCTTTATGTCAAACAAACTGGAACAAAATTTTGTATATCTAAGAAAAAACATCTTTTATTCAAAATGTTACATATAGTATTTCTAATTCTTCACCACTGCAGTCTCCTCCTTTATTCCCAATGCACCTGCCTTCTCTCTTTATAACTATGATGAGGTTTCCAGGTAGACCACTCACTGTTGCTCCCCCTCTCTTTCAGGAATTCTTTATGCTAGCCAAATTGAGAATAACTTGTTGGTCTCAGAAAATGCCAAATATTTTCCCCTTTCTGCATTCTGTTTTTCTTTCTTTGTCCTACCTGAAAATGCACAAATTCAAGAGAGAGAGAAAAAAATGGCTATGTAGATAGCAATGCAAACACAATTTCTCAGATAACTTCAACTGCTGAATGTTTAATGTCAGTAATATCAACAGAATAAACTTTTAAGTGCCTTGATTATTTCAGAAGTGTTCACTTTTAAATGAACAAATACTGGTCTAAGTATAATATACTAATCTGTATCCATTAAACCAAAACACCTGTAAAATAATGAAGATTTATTTTTCTTCTCACAATGCCGGAGTAACAGTTCTACATTTAACAAACAACTGTTAAGTTCTAACATAATTTTAGTAATTCAAAAGTTTTCAATGGCTAATCTGAATTTCACTGTACTATTAATATCAAGATTCATTGAATTTTCTTTATTAGATAATAAGCTCTATGCAGGTAACTTTCCACAGAGTTTAACATAGTTGACATACAAAAATTTAATTAATTTAGTTTAGTTGAAGGCAGTTACTTTTTGTTTTACATAGTATGAGATTGGTGCAAAAATAATTGAGGTTTTTGAAATAGCAAAAACTGCAGTTACGTTTGCACCAACCTAATAGTATAGACAGGAAAAAAATAAGGGATAAAAGAAAAATAAGCATGTTTTAAATCATTACAATAATCATTTTCCTTCTTTTTTTTTTTTTTTTCTGAGAAGCATAAGAGCCAGGAATCTATTATCACCCAACCCAAAAAGAGAAGTTTAAAGGTGAAAGTTGAGGGGAGTTAAGTTGCCTTGAAGCCTTGCTCTGTGTTTAGCACAGGCTCTTGCTCTGATGATTTGCTAGCATGCAGCCCCTAACTTATGCCTGTGGCTGCCTTTCTTGTAATATGCGCATTCCATTTCATAATCGGATGGATTTTTCAGGTCCTGCATGTGGAGAAAATGACTCCATTTCTCATGTGGTCTACATCTCTTGTACCTTATAGTACTCACTTGAGGCAGGCAATAATCATCCAGAGTGTGTAGCTGAATGAGGACATCAGCTGTGTTTTAGATCTATAAATACCAGAGAGCAACCTTTCTCATACATTTGAAGCTCAGTGTGGCAAGTTGAATTCAGAATAGCCTCACAAATCATAGCATTTATTTCCAAAATGGAAGATTAAACTAATCCAATATTCGTTCCCAAAGATTTGATGATACTTATTCTGATTTTTTTTAATTTATTTGGATATAACAACAAATAATTTTCTATGTGTTACTTTGTCTCTGAAAAGCTTTTAACATGACAAAGGTTAATTTTTTTTTTTGTTACTTCTTGAAACATGTTGGTTATGGATATTTAAGATATTTACTTTTGAAGAAGACTCAATGTGATACTATATAGATGAGAACATTTAATAATCAATTTAGGTGTGTTACTAGAATTAATTGTAATACATCTTTATTTTAATGGTAATAATGGAATTTTACATGTAAAAGTATAACAATTAGTCCCAGAATTCCACTTTTATATTATTGAATAAAATGTTTTAATATGTTCCTAATTTAGATATCTCATCTGAATTTATTTCTCCCCTACATGTTCCTGAGATTTTTATAAAAATAAATCTCTTAGTGTTTTTAGGCTTTGCATATTTATTTCAATTACTTTCTAGTCTATTCGCTATACTTTTGTTCCTTTAACCATTAATTAAACATATCAACTCTTTTCAATTTCTAAAACACAGTATCTGATACATCCCCTTCTGTTTCACTAATCATACAATAAAGGAATTCACCTGGTTTTCTCTGCAAAACAATAACAAGTGCTGAGGCTTGATGTATTGTTTTGTTCTGCTAGGTTGTCTAATAATATGATAAACTTCTTTCAGCCTTGAGATAAGATGGAAGAAAAATGAAAGGTCTGGAAACACGGCAGCACTGGGGAATATAAAAAGTCACATCAGAATTGGAATTTTGAGACACAACTGAGAAAGCTTGAATCTATTTACTAAGAATTGCTCAAAGGAAATACAAAAACATTGTGGGAAATACGTATCTCACTGTATATTGAACACATTTTCTAAGTTTGAAGAACTTGACAGGTTACACCCATATTCTTTTCAGGAGCAACAGGGTTTTCTATTGTCATTGTAACATAAACATCCTGTCTTTCTTTTCCTGATTTTTATCTCTTCAATTGGTGCAATCCAGATGAAATAATTAGAAATACCTGAGGAAAGAGACTCTTTGCCCATCAATCAACACCTTTAGTGAATACCTTCTTAATACCTCACTGCCTTGTAGAGACAACATTCTCTACCTCAAGAAGGTGCCATCTAGTTATTTCACAGAAAACTTTATTCATGTTTGCATTTTCCATGTAGAATGATCAAAATTAGTGGACTGGGTTTGTGTATCAAAGTAATTAAATTTGCATTGATAATTTTTGTACTTTAAAAAATCTTATTTCCTTTCTTCCTTATAGCTTATCTAAATCTTACTTTTATTCCCCTTTATCCCCCTTTCTTTTTTTCTTTTTTTTTTTTTTTTTTTGAGACGGAGTCTTGCTCTGTTGCCCAGGCTGGAGTGCAGTGGCGCGATCTCGGCTCACTGCAAGCTCCGCCTCCCGGATTCACGCCATTCTCCTGCCTCAGCCTCCTGAGTAGCTGGGACTACAGGCGCCCGCCACTGTGCCCGGCTAATTTTTTGTATTTTTAGTAGAGACGGGGTTTCACTGTGGTCTCGATCTCCTGACCTTGTGATCCGCCCGCCTCGGCCTCCCAAAGTGCTGGGATTACAGGCGTGAGCCACCGCGCCCGGCTTATCCCCCTTTCATTACTCTGGGACACCCACCATTTGAAGTCCATTTTTTGAACTCTGTGTTATCCACTTACAGATCTCTCTCCCTATCATCTGCTTCTTAAACATTCTTTCACTTTTCTCACAGCCAAAATTTCTCAAGAAAATAATAAAATGAAGCTGATTTTGCCACAACAAAATAAATATGGTTTGATATCAGGTAAGTCCATTTTGTTGCTCACATGATTATTTCAACTTTTTTCTATACTCCTAAAAATGTCTATACAAAGATGAATAAGACTTATTACCTTCACTCAAGGACCTCTTAATATGTTAGCTGAGATAGATGTATCTTTGTAGAATTATAATGGAGTCAAGTAAAGGCCAAAAGAAGAATCCATAATTAAGAAAGGAGAGACTTCATTGAGTATGTACTTATCTACTAGAGTTTTATAGGATAATTTGGGAAGAATGGGAAAAGGCCTTTGCACATAGGAAAGAGTTTGAGCCCCTTTTCTCTCTCTTCTTCCTCTGCATTTTATCTTATACCTCTCTGACTTCTCTAAGACAAAGGGTGGTAAATTTTACCCACAGGCTAAATTGGGCCTATCAACTTTTTTTTTTTTCAAATGAAGTTTTATTAGAACACAGCTTTGCTTATGCTGTAGGAAAGTGTCAAAATAATGCTGCTCAACTTTTTCCCTTGTATTTGCAATCTGCATTGATTTAATGCCATATATAAATATTACTTTTGATGGACATTTAGTTTCCTGTCTTTTAACATTATGGTTAGTGTTTTCTCTATTCCAACAAAATAATCCTTGATCTTGATATAATTGTAAAGCTGTGGTCTTTCCTCCACAGTATTAACAACTGAAATACTTCTGAAATTCCAGCTGCTTTATAGGAGGTCAATTGTGAAGAGATAATGAAATCAACAGAATCGTATCAAGAGATGATGCAGATATTGGAACTATCACAGTTTTTGGACCCATATGCAATGAACAATTGGAAATGTAGATAAATTTAAAGAAAAACTATCATTTGCAATATTATAAAACACATGACAAGAATAAATCTGACTAAACATGAAAGATGTTTAAGATAAAGACAAAATATTGATGAGAGCAATTAAAGACACTTAACAATGGAGAGATATACTGTGTTAATGTATCTGAAAACTCAGTATTATTAGGATGGCATTTCTTCTTGAACTGCTTATAGATTCAATTTAATTTCTATCCAAACACTAGCATGTTTTTAAAATGAATATTGGCAAATTAATTATAATATTAATATACAAATGCAAACAACTTAAAATAGCAAAATGAGCTTTGAGAAAGGAAGTGAGAAGGCTTACAGTATCAGGAGTTAAGTATTACTGTAAATCTACAGTAATCATATTGGCATAAAGATAGACATATGGAACAACAGATAAGAATGAAGATGCCATATACAGAAACACACACACACACACACACAAACACACACCATTGGTCACTAGATTTTCAACAAATGTGCCATGATACTTCAATGGAGAAATAATATTCTTTTCAACAAATGATATTTGAACAATTGGACATTACTATACAAATAATATATTTTTTTAAAAAACTCAATTTTTCATGTACTCGATTGTACATTATATATAAAAGTTAACTCAACCTGGATCCTATAACTAAATCTAAGAGCTAAAATTATAAAATTTATTAAGGAGAAAATACAGGAGAAAATTTATATGACCTTGGATTAGGCATAGATTTTATATATAGGTCACAGCAATGCAAATTATTTTCAAAAGTTTGATAAATCCTATTTTACTAGAGTTAAAAACCTCTATTCTTCAAAAACTTTGTTAAGAGTTGAAAAGGCAAGCCACAACTGGGGAAATATTTGTAAAATATACACCTGATAAAAATACTTATATCCATATCATAGAACTCTTGTAACTCAAAAATGTATAAAATAATTGAAGACACTTAACCAAAACATATATGTCCGTTCTCACATTCTATAAAGAACTACCTGAGACTAGGAATTTCTAAAGAAAAGAGATTCAATTGGCTCATGGTTCCACAGGCTTTATAGGAAACATGACTGGGGAGGCCTCAGAAAATTTACAATCATGGCAGAAAGCAAGGGAAGCAGGCACATCCTACATGGCTGAAGCAGGAGTAAGAGAGCAACGGGAGAGGTGCTACACATTTTTAAACAACCAGATCTCGTGGGAACTCACTATCACAAGAACAGCAAGGGGGAATTCTGCCCCTATGATCCAATCACCTCCCACTAGACCCCTTCTCCAACAATGAGGATTACAATTCAACTTCAGATTTAAGCAGGGACACAAATCCAAACCATATCAATATACATTAAGCAAAAAAGCACATGAAAAGATAGTCAACATCATTTGTCATTAGGGAAGCACAAATTAAAACCACAATGAAATACTACTACTAACCCCTAACCCCTAGAATGGCTAAAATGTAAACGTACAATACCAAGTACTGAGAGGGTGTAAAGTAACTTAAACTCATATATTACTAGTGGGAATTTAAAATGACACGAATTCCCAGCTTTGGAAAAGAGTTTCGCAGTTTCTTAGAACATTACACTTACTTCCCATATATCCCAGCAATCCCACTCCTGTATATTTACCTAACAGAAATAAAAATGTATATTCCAAGTTCTACACACTAATATTTGTAAACATTTTTATTGATCATAGCCTCAAACTGGAATCGACAAAATACCCATTAATAAGCTGGATAGAGAGATATCATTCAATTCCACTAAGCAGTGAAAAATACTAATACATGTGACAACATGAATGAATTACAAGAGCATTTTGCTGAGTGCAAGAATCCAGATGTAAAAAGATATATATTATTTGATTCTATTTGAATGATTTTATGAGAAAGGCAAAATTCTAACATTAAAAATTTGATTGGTGATTGATAGGAATTGGAATATCGGGAAAGAGATTGACTACTAGCAAGCATGAGGAAAATCTTTGAGATGATGAAACCGTTTTATATCTTGATGGTGGCGGTGGTGATGTGAATGTCTATATGTTTTCCAAGATCATTAAACTGTATATTTAAAAGGGTGAACTTTATTCTATATAAATTATATCTTAATAATCCTGACTTAAAATATTCATCTCTTTTTCAGATATCAAAACTGTACTTCCAGTTGACTAAAGACCATTTCCGCCTGGATGTACTACCAGGTACACACATTGCATACTGAATGCCAAGCACATCTATGTCTAAGCTTTGTCTTGATTTTTCTGATAAAACTAGTATTTTTACTCTCACCCAGACTAGAAACTTTGGAGTTAACTTTGATTCCTCTATTTTCTTCACATTCAGTAAACTTCCAATTATTTCAAGGCCTAATTCTTCTAAGACTCTTGCATCCACTTTCACTTTCCATTTCTTTTTGCTTCATTTTCATCCTAGGCATCATTGAATTTTCTTTTTCCTGTCAAAACTGCTTTTTATCTAATGTCTGAGTCTCCACCTGTCCCCATTCTAACCACACATTTTTGCTAGATTAATAGTCTCAAGCAAACACTATAGGTAGTGTCATGGTTCTGCTGTTTATTAGATATTTTATGTTGAGAAATTTAATTTCTTTTAGCTTTCACTTTAAAAAATGTGTTCATCTATTCAGTTAACAACTGTTTATTAAACACCTACTGATTGCCAATTTCTGTTCTATGTACTGTAGTAATGAGACTAAATCTCGGCTTTTGCAGAACTTATTTTCCAGTGGGGAAAGGCAAATATAAAACAAGTAGAAAATAAGCACAATAATTTTAGATGTTTATAAGTTCTCTGAAAACAATAGAGTATAATGATATAACACGTTTAGGTAGTTTGGAAAATTATAGTCGATTCGATGACTTTAGATTCAGTGATTAAGGAAGGCCTTCTGGCATTTTCAGTGAGATCCAAATAATGTGAAGAAGCTTGTCCTGAGCAAATCTAGGGACAATAATTTAAAGAGAAAGAACAGTGAGTGCAAATGTCTTGAGGTTAGAAGATGTTTGACAAGGAGAAGGAAGGCCAGTGTGACTAGAGAGTAATGAGTGGAGCCAGACATGGGAAGGTGGAAATGATCTCAGAGAATTATCTATCTGCAGGTCACCCATGGCCGTATGGAACATTACAAGGTGCTTGAAATTTCTACAGGAAAAATTAAGAATTTTAGGCAAGGCACTCAGTGATATATAAATATATAGATTTATGTATATATATATAAATTTATGTGTGTGTGTGTATATATATATATATAAATCAGATTCATTCATATATATATGACAAAGTCTTGCTCTGTCACCCAGGCTGGAGTGCAGTGGCGAGATCTCGGCTCACTGCAAGCTCTGCCTCCCGGGTTCACGCCATTCTCCTGCCTCAGCCTCTGGAGTAGCTGGGACTACAGGCGCCCACCAGCACGCCTGGCTAATTTTTTGTGTTTTTAGGAGAGTCGGGTTTCACCGTGTTAGCCAGGATGGTCTCGACCTCCTGAACTCGTGATCTGCCCACCTTGGCCTCCCCAAGTGCTGGGATTACAGGCGTGAGCCACTGCGCCCAGCTGAATCTGATTTATATTTATAAAAATAAGCCTTATAATAGATTAAAAGAAACAAAGGAAAATGCAGATATACTGGCTAGACATTATTCCAGTAGTCTACATAAAAAATAATGGGTAGGGCTAGAATGATAGTGGTGGGCATACTGAGATGTGAATGTATTTTACTAGGTTTTGAGGTTGATCCATCAGGATTTGCTTACATACTATACAAAGGCAAGGGAAAGAAAAAAAGGCACCACATATTATTTTTCGGTTGTTGACCTAAACAGCTGAGTAGATAGTGACATAATCACTTAACTGAAAAAAAATCTCAGGAAAAATACATTTCAGGGGGAATTTAAGAGTGCTCTGAATACATTAATATTGAGGTGCCTATGGGATATTCGGACAGATTCCTGATCAGGAATATATGCTAAGCAGAAAGATTGACATAGGATTCTAGAGCTGAAGAGGGTGGTTAGGACCAGTGACATAAATTTGGAGTAATCAGAAAATACAATATATGGTATTAGAAATGTATGGGCATGGGAGATACTACATGGGCAAGTAACAGAATACTATGCAGATTTGAGCCCTTGGGCATTCAAAATGTAGATCTTGGGAAGGCAAGACAGCAAAAGGGATTGGGAGAATGGCGAGGGAGCTTGAATATTACTAAAAGTGTAGTATGAGATGCCAAAAGAAGAGTTTTTAAAAGGAGGAGTAATCAACTCTGTTAAATATTACCAAGATAATAATTAAGATGAGGAAAAGAAAAGGCAATTGAGCTGGATGATTTTTATAATATGACAAAAGTAAGTTCGGTAGCGTGTGGTACAGAAGCTAAGTAATTTTCCTAGACGTAATTAAAATGTTATTGGTACTATGAAAATCAAGAACAGATGGTGAAACCATCCTAAGAATGGCATCATATAGGAAAATATTCTTTAAAATCCCAGTGGATTCGCTTTTGAATAATAGATCTTCTAAGATAGTTTTAAGTAATAGCAAGTATAAGAAAGAGTTTGGAATAGTATATTTGGGAGTCTTCTGTATCTGAATGGGAATAAAGATCAGAATGGTAAGAGTTTTAGGAAGAAACAGAGGGTGACGAAAGCAAAAGGGTTACACTGGCATTAGTGGCAAGATTAATAAAAAAAATCACAAATATGCCATATTAAGGCAGAAATTACATTACCGTTGTCAAAAGACAAAAGTATAATGAATTTATTTATAGATCTCATCAGCTTTTATTCACAATTCATGAATTGGGGCAGTCTTGATTTTCCGAAATAGAATGGGAGTTCCCACTGAGCAATAGCGGAATAGTGAGTTTTATAAAGTGTGGGCCAAAAAACAGAACAATAGAGAAAAAGAAGAAGCTGATTGATTTATATTTAGTAAATTCAGGTTCCTTTTTTTTTTTTTTTTAAGGGTTAAAGCAGAGGGAATGTCCTTATTGTGTTGATTCGGGTAGACTGATATTTTCTGTTTTTAGGAAAAAGTAGTCTTTTCAGGATCTATGCACTTCTTTAAAGCTTCATTTTGATTGTATGACATTTAACATGAGTGACTCACTTTTGGTTGGTCTGGTCTATTGGGACCTAGTGCAAGAGGTCAGTCGAAAACAATGGTCTCACATAATTTGTGTTTAACACTATAAATCCATGAATTATTTGTGCAGTTATGATATTACCATGCTCAGAAATCATACAATTGCATTCCCTTTATTTATTAATGGAGATACAGAGAGGAGTGAAGGCATTTGGTATCCTAAAATACTGAGATTACGTTTAGAAATGATCCAAGTTCATAAGTACATTTCATGTTGAAGTAGGCAAATTATCTAGCTGAAAATTCTCATTAAAGGATTTCATGGGCCAGGTGAAAACCTGTACTATTTAAAAGGATATTGAAAGAAATTTCAACTCAAGACTCATCTATTTCTATTTGCTCTGTGCTAACTTTGCAATGACATTTATGTAATCTTTACTTGTATGCAAATTTATGTTAATGACATAACTGATGCTTAGAATCTAAATTGATGTGGAGTGAAAGCAAAGTACTGTAATTAAAGCTTTGTGAATATTGGCCTTTCTGAAAAGAATCTTGAAATATCAATGGAATTCAGTTGTATATACAATGTGTCGGGTTTGTGTGGATTGAGTATGTAGGGATTTCATTACATATTCCTTTGCCAGCATCAAGCTTATAATAGATGTGAGAATAGAGGGGTTTCTCTACAAATATACTTTAAAAAGAATAATGGGTAGACTGTCCGTTACTGAGATTAAGTATTTGAAGTCTTCAAAACATTTCTACTGTTTTCTTTTTAGGTAGGTGGCTAGAAAATAATATACTAATCTGAATTTTTATTAACAATACACTTACTTTTGACTTCTAATAGCCTGTTCATAGAATTAACTTTAAGGCTGAAAGGAAAATGAGCTTCAAGAACGTTTATTCTATAGAAACTGCAATTAATATTCTTTGTGCTTTATCCAGTATAATGAAATTGATCATTCTCTTTAGGGAGTCAGCCATTTAGGAAATAGATGGAATTTTAAAGAATATATTAATTTAGAAGATCCTGGATTATAGTTGAATCTAGACTAATTGGATCCCTAAGTAAATGATAGGTTTGGTCCCTTACCTCTGTTTGTTTTCTTTGTGAATATTTTCCTTAATGTACTTACACTTTTCCCAACTGCATATCACAGCTAGTACTTAATTAAACCTTTATATTTCATTGCAGCAGATGTATTACCTTATCTAATAGTAACAGGTTTTCATCACATACAGGGTGACCTGCCTGCACAATTGAGTTGCTGTCAATTCCTAGCATGGTGAGCCTTGCCTATCTCTGCTCTATTCCTATGTGTAACAGGCTGCTTCCTCATTTTTTTAATTCCTAGGTTGCATAGATCTCTTCTCAGCAAACAAATAAATATTCCATCATTTATATTCACTTATTGTCTGCTTTTCTAACATGAATCCCAAGCGGATGAATGTTTCTATATGCTTTTGTGTTGAAAAGTGAATTGTTAGTAGGGTCTTCTTTTGCTATACTTGTTATCTTCAACTATCACTTATGTGAAAGCTGTTTATTGTGGCAATAACTTCCATTGAAAAACTAACCTGTTCTACTGATAATTCTATGAATGTGAATAGATAAACAGATGCTGGGTTATGCATATTTGTACAAAACTTTCCTAATGCACTATCTTACTATTACTAGCATTTTATAAAACACATGCACATGAAGAACAACTACAAAATGGACTTTCAAGAAAGGTTGTATTAAACTAACTATCCTGTCAAAAGCAATTAAATACTCTGGACTATATATATATATATGTGTGTGTATATATATATCTCTCTGTATGTGTATATATATCTCTCTGTATGTGTATATATATATCTGTATATATATGTACATATCTATGTGTATATATATCTGTGTATATATATCTGTGTGCATATATATCTGTGTATATATAATCTGTGTGTGTGTATATATATGTAACAGGTGCACATGCACACACACACACACACACAGAATTATTTGCAAGCACTGGAGAGTGATCAAAAGTAGGCAGAAACAGGGCGGGGAATCACTCCTTGGGGGGAAAAAAAAAAAAAACACTGAGTGAAAGCCACATTGATATGACATGCTCTAATTAGAATACAGAAAGCTGCTGTTTTATCACCTGAGGAGTCAGTGGTTGGAGCATGGGGTTGAAAAGCAGCTGAAGATTGAAAGGTGATGTCTTTGAAGTGAGGACGCTGCATAAAAGGGAGCCTTCAAATCTGCATGCAACACCCCTCAAATGTTTGGCCGACCTCTAATCTATGCATGAATGGGACACATTCCAAGTAGTCCAGGGGAAAACATGAATTAATTGAACTAAAGTACTGAGCAGAAATTTAGCAGGTGCTTCCTGGAGGGGAAAGAAAGTCTTATTCAGTTAGAGAGACTCTAGGACTAAGGAAAAAAATTAAAGTAGATCAGTCTTTACAAAGCATAAAATCAAGCCTTCACATATTAAGAGATCCGTTAGTAATGTAATTGGCTGACAGAATAAAACTCAATAAATTATTAGAGGCAAATGACAAATCCAGACTATCTACAAGATATTCAAGGTATTATGCCCAATTACAAGATTTGTTAATATACCAAAAAAAAAAGTGTTAGTAGAACAGAATGACAGATTATCTCAATATTAGAATTATCAGCCAAGAACATTAAAATAACTCTGATAAATACATAATGAAATATGTATGAAAAACATGTTTTAAGAGATGGAAAATTGAAAGACATATATGAAAATTATTAAAAAGAACTATATGGGAAGTCAACAATTGGGAAAAATTAGTACATTTAATTTAAAAAATGATTGAAGGGTTTAATATTTTATAATAATACAAAGATCAACTTATTAGGAATAATTACCAAATATGCACGTGGTTAATAACAAACTATCAAAATATATGAAACAAAACAGAATAAAGAGAACAATTTTTTAAAAGTGCAGGCTTTTAGTACCATTCTCTCTGTAATTGATGGAACAAGTAAGGAAATCCCGGGCAAACTATAAATATATAGGAGATTTAAACAGCAACATCCATTTGGCCAAATTGACATTAATAAGTCACTAAAATGTACCTCATTTTTAACTGTATATGGAACAAACACCATAATAGACCATATATTGGGCTAAAAAATAAGTCAGATTTTAAAATATTAAAATCCTTTAGGGTATGTTCTCCAACCACAATTAGAAATATTTAAAAACCAGTATAATATCATTTCTAGAATATCTTGCACAGTTTTAGAATTTATGCAACACAATTCTAAATAATGGATAAGTCAAAGAAAAAAATCACAAGAAAAATTAGAAAAAGGTTTTTACCTGAATGATAATAAAAATTTGTGCAGCATATCAAAACGTGTCTTGGAAACCTCTTAACTATAAACACCATAAACATTGTACAAGAAACTAGAAAACATTTCTAAGAAAACATTTAGAAGATAGGTAGATTGACAGATATACTGTCTTCAAGAATTGGAACACTAGGCTGGGCACGATGGCTCACACCTGTAATCCCAGCACTTTGGGAGGCCAAGGTGGGCAGATTACCTGAGTTCAGGAGTTCAAGACCAGCCTGGCCAACATGGCAAAACCCTATCTCTACTAAAAAATACAAAAATTAGCTAGGTGTGGTGGCAGGCGCCTGTAATCCCAGCCAGTCTGGAATTGCTTGAAGCCGGGAGGCGGAAGTTACCAGTGAGCCAAGATCCCTCCACTGCACTCTAGCCTAGGTGACACAGTGAGACTGTGTCTCAAAAAAAAAAAAAAAAAAAAAAAAAAAAAGGAATTGGAAAACTAAATATTGTTAAGATATAAATGTTTCCAAAATTGTT
Source organism: Macaca nemestrina (assembly GCF_043159975.1). Classification (NCBI taxonomy): domain Eukaryota; kingdom Metazoa; phylum Chordata; class Mammalia; order Primates; family Cercopithecidae; genus Macaca; species Macaca nemestrina. The sequence goes on from NC_092135.1 coordinate 108,895,022, forward strand.
CTCAGATTCAATACCCTTCTAAAAAAAATCTCAGTAAGCTTTTTTTGTAAAATTTGATGATGTCACTTAAAAATGTGTATGAAAATGTAAATGACTTCTTAGAGTCAAAATAATCTTGAAAAACAACAAATTTGGTGGACTTATACTCCCTGATTACTATGGCAATCCAGAAAGCAGTATTTAGATAAGGATAGGCAAATAAATCAGCAGAACAGAAAAAACCTACCTGATGACTTAGCCATTTCATTCCTAGATGTTTACCTAAGAGAAGAAAAACATATGTCCACCAAGACTTGTGTATTTGTTTGTTTTCACACTGCTATAAAGAAATGCCTGAGACTGGGTAATGTATAAAGGAAAGAGGTTTAATTGACTCATAGTTCTGCAGGTCTAACAGGAAGTATGGCTAGGAGGCCTCAGGAAACTTACAGTCATGGCAGAAGGCAAAAGGGGAGCAGGCACCTTTTTCACAAGACAGCAGGAGAGAGAAGAAGAGAGCACAATGCGAGAGGAGCTCCACACTTATCAAACAACCAGATCTCATGAGACTTACTCACTATCATGAGACCAGCATGAGGGAAACCATCCCCATATTTTAATCACCTCCAACCAGGTCCCTCCCTCGACACATGAGGATCACAATTTGGATTACAATTTGAGATGAGACACAGCCAAATCATATCAACTTGACAAAAATATTTACAGCAGTTTTAATTCATAATAGCCAAAACCTCAAAATATCTAAAATCCGTATCAACAGGACAGTAGATAAACTAATACTGGTCTATTCACTCAATTGAATTCTCCTGAGCAATAGAAAAGGCATAAAATACTGAGGCATGCGACAACGTGGATGGGTTTTGAAACACTGAACAAAAGAAGCCATAGGCAAGAGTACATACAGTATAAGTTCATTTATACCAAAGCCTAGAAGAGATAAAGTAATAGAAGTGAGGACCATGAGTGCAAAGAAGGAATGTATTGACTAGCAAGTAGTAGTTGAAAAGTTTCTGAGGTGACAGAAATATTTCATGTCTTGATTTCAGTGGTGATACATAAATTTATACAATGTCCCAAACACACGAACTATGTACTTAAAGTCTGTGCACTTTCAATTTTTCAAGATGTTGGTGAAACATATAATTCTTATGAATTAAAATCAAATTTATGGAGCTAAGGATTATTAATATGAATACATAATTTTAGTCTCTAGTAGAAAGAAACTGAAAAAATTATGTTATATTCTTATTTATTCTATATTGGAGAATTAATTTTGTGAATTTCACACTTTAAAATTCAGTTAAATTAAATTGTGCTATCTTCAGATGTGCTTTCTGTTTTTTCTTTTATTTTCAAAGAATTGAAGAGTAGCAAAAATGGAGAAGAAAAATAAATATTTTTTTATTCCCCTCGAAAGACAGATTTAATAGAAGTGTCAGTACTGTTTCTATATTCATTGGACTTTTTAGTATATTCCAGCCACCTTTCCAATTGCCATAATCAGAATACCTGAGTTTGATGACTTCTTTTCCAAAGAAACTGCAGAAAGTCACACTGTCCGTGTGCACAGCAAGTTCGAAGTGCCAAAAAATCAAAACCTTCTCCCAGAAATTCTATTCAAATAGCTTTTGAGAATTGGTAGATAAATATTGCAACTCCTTTGTCCTTTGAGTGGGAAGGTTCTGAGCCATGTGTTTTGCACCTTTTCCCAGAATTTCCCTGTAGGATTAAGGTTTATTCATCCTGGGTGGTATCTGGCTTATTTATTGGTTGCTTCCACATTGTACCTCCTGTTGCATTTTCAGGGATCACCTTCAATAAACATTTTTGGTGGCTCCTAGAGAGAATGTGCTCACAGAATGAGGCAACCTTCCTCTGCTATCTTTGCATGCATTTTGGAAACAATTTTACAGCAACTGACAAGTTAAATCGAGGTATACAAATTATACAGGGAAATTGAATTTGAGTGATTATTTGCAATGATTTTGAATACAAGAGTTAATATCTATACATGCTATGTTGTCATATTGGTATTATTACTGATCTTGAATAGTTTTCCACAATTCTGAGGTCATGCTTCTCAAGAAGCATTTGAGGCTAAGGAATTTATTATGACAATTATATGTCATTTACTTAATCTGAAAAACTGTTTATCAGAAAGCCCAACTCCAAGACTAGGATGGTTTGTATGCATTTGTGTCAATAATAGTGTCTCCTAAAGTAAGGTAAAAATAAAGTCAAAAGACTCTTCTCAGGGTGAATTTCTTAGAGAAACACATACAAACCTTTTTCTCATTATGCCGTTCTTGGCATGTCAACAGAAGCAGTGTTTTTTCATTTATCTTAGTAGTCATCAAGACACATGGTGATTTACTTGTGGTGGTATACTCTTTTCCCTGCTATTTGTTTTCATGGTGAATATACATATGGTTTGGCTACGTACTTAATAGCACAAAAGTTTATCAATATTACAGAAAATCTGCCACACTAAATTTTCAGAAGGATTTATGTCAACATGAACATACACACTTATATGTACCAGCTTTTTAAAATTCTAAAACAGAAATAGGTTGATATGATTTTAACATCAAATAAAATCTTTATTGTATGTAGACTAATCAAAAGTGTGAAAGTTATCTAAAGATCTTTTAGTTACAGGGCTGTTCTAAAATCTGAAATCCTCTTTTTGGTAAAATTGTTGCACGAAATTATTTTTTCAGATTTTAAAAATATGAAAAGCCAGCTTCTAGTATTATCTTTTCCCAGTTGCTAATTGATACTTCAAGTTTATATCAATGTTTCAATTTAAGGGGTACTCCATTTTCTCTTGACATCTGGTTTAAGCTTTTTTGACTGTGGGGTTTTTCTGAGATCTTTATTGCTAAACTTACATACCAACTAACCCACATGTAGATAAAATATTTTCATGTTTTTAAGATCAACTGTCTTAACTCCTTTCTGAAAAGTGTTTGGAGTATCTAACTACATTAAACTTACTTTGAAGAATAAAAATACTGCGCAACTGCACACACTTTTAATGTTCATGATTCAAAATATTTTAATTAGATGTTATCTGTCTTTCTCCCTCCCACCCACTCCCTGCCCCTACTGATGGTTAGTGTGTGTCTAATTTCTTTAAACAGTGTTTAATATTGAATGTGTTGTGTTTTTTAAGTCACTCTGCCAGATTTGGAACTACATCTGTGGCCTATTCCTTTCTAGCTCTGCCCAGCTTTGCTGCTGATATTATCAATAGTGTTGTATATAAAAGCTGAGTGCCATTATGATTTAGAGACCAATCCTCTGGCATTGTGCCAAATAAGTCTAATTTGGGATCTGGGGAATGATAGACAAGAAAATTACAACTAGAAGAAATGTACATCGAATTCTAATTGAAAGCATGAGGCTTTGGGTGTTTTGCTTTTTTATTTTGCATTTTGTTGTTGTTTGGGGAATTTTAAAAACCTGAAGTTCTGTTACAAAAAAGCCACAAGACAGGTGCAAAATGATATATTTTATTCATTTTTAGGAATAAGAGCATAAAATCTCTGTTGATAGAATTGTGAGTTAGACTTCACTGAAAATTATGATTTTTAATAACTGTATCTGTTATTTTTAGGCAAACCAAATCTATTTGGCAATTATTGGTGGAGTAACTAAAAACATTAAAAAATAATTTGCTATTTGTCTTCTTGCAACTTCTCTCTAAGTTTGAATTCATTCACTTTTAGAGATTCAATTCTTACCCCTCAGTGAAAACCTTAAAATAATTGGATTATTACTCAAATTTAACATGCCCAAGGTCAAGTTTAACAAAGAAAGTATTTCACTGGTAATACATTTAGTAAATGCTACATGTTTATCCCTCTTGATTCAGATTTACTGCCCTGTCTTTGTTTCAAATTTTGTGTTGACGGCTATTTTTTCCAGTTTTCATAGAAAAGTTTGGAGTTATCTCATTTCACATACACTTATAAGAAGCGTGTTTATAATTTCTTACTCTCATTTCCCATATTTAGTATTTCTACAGGGTTTGTTGCTTCTTTTTATGAAATGCCTAGGATTTACTCATCCTCTTATCCCACGCTTCTGTTTCTAGCTAAATCTTACTCTAACTTCCATTTATTCTTGCTAAGTTACTGTCTTTCTGAACTGACTCCAATCTCTCTCCCTTTCTACTCACCCTGAACTCTGCTTATCTTTCTAGAACTGCCCCTACTCTTCATCCTTTAAGAATTTGCAATGCCTCCTTTTCACCTGTCTCCTAAAACAAGTCTCCTCTGGTAAGTTTTCACATCCCCTCATAACTATCCACAGACTGCCTCACCCCAGTGCACATTTCAATGGAGACTTCATTGGTTTTCTTATCTCCCAACATCCAGGGCTGTTCATAGTGACTCATAGACTGGACTCAGGCCTTAGTGTTTTGAAACAATGCAGTATATAGGCATTAGTTTTAAAAGACACTAGTGCAATTCAGTAAGATTCTAATTGCTAGGTGATCCCTAACTTTGTTTTCAGGATGATAATTTAATAACAACTTTTTAATAAAAATTGGTCCCCAACATGTTCCTCTACTTCATTAAACATGTCTATGAAATTGTGAATAATCAATGTTTTATATACAATATTATATACAGGTTTCATCTACTGTATAGGGTAGTATCTACCTTCTGTCTGCTTGTGAAACTTAGGCAGAGAAAGTGCAAGGGTAGCCTGTTGTCATTGCTACTATTGTTCAATATTTTTATATAACTAGAATGTTTCTGGTTTTATTTACAGCAGAATGTGCCCTACTGTACAATGCAATAATTTGTTATTGAGATAGAAATCTTGAGGTGTTTCTTAGAAGTACCACCTTCTGATTTGGTGCCAAAGTATGATAGACAACCAGTCCTATGCATTGTTTGAAAATGTAAGTGAGATCACACCAATTACCAAGATTATAACTAGTTTTCCTTGATATTCCTCGGGCTCTCCATTTGTTCAGCATGTCTTTCAGAGCCACATATACCAAGTTTAAAAAATGTTACCACAAATTGTTCATTTCCTTAAGTAATAATATGTTTTATTCACTGTGTCAGATGTGCTGTGGAAGAATAATTACTCTATTTTGTGATTTTATAGAGCATATTTTCTATATTATTATTAAATATCTGATTACTTGAGATAAACCAGCCATCCTCTTTTTTTCAGTACTGGGCAAGAAAGGAAGAAGAATGAAACTATTTGTGTTATGGAGCACAGTTTATCAGATAATCCCTGCACTGGAAAGTATTGTTTACCAGATATCAACAAAATGGTATTGTTTTTCGTATTTGACATTACCTTGAATAGTTAAATGTAAATAAATAAAGAAAAATTTTTAAATGTAAAATGCATATTTTATGCTCTTTCCAATATTAACACTCAGAATTGCATATTTCATCTAGTTATTCTAAATGCATATGAACAATTTTGAATTATTTGCTCTGTATAATCTCTTATGAATCCTACAAGGAGAAAAGATGAGTTGTAAGATTATCAAGACATCAGCCTAAACTATTAACAGAAAATACAATGGTTAGTCACTTGATATATAATTTTGCATAAAATTACATCTTATGGTTCTTTCAGACCATTTCTAATACTATATAAATATGCACACACTTGCAACATGTACATTTTCTGTTAATTTATTTTGCCTTGAGAGTATTACCCATGTCTTTATTGGTATCAATTTAGAATAAGACTTAACTAATACTACCAGGGCCTTACTAAGTGAGGGATATAATTGGACATTTAGATGATAAACATCTAGAGATCAATTTTATATTAGTAAGGCATGGCTTAATTCAATATATTCATCTCTATGTGTATGCTATTGATATAGTATCCCTTTTTTGGGTGTACAGTTTTCTGATCTCAGCATATTTTCTTTTTTAAAACAAGTAAGACTGAACCAAGCTAGCAGCTTGTATCATGTGAGCAATTTAAACACAGAGATCCAATAGCAACACTTAAAACCTGGGAACTCTAGTGCATGCTATAGCATTCTCAAATCTTTAATGGTTACAAACATACCCAGAATGAAGACGGTGTATTTTCTGTACCATATTTGAATCAATTTTTCAATCTACAACTTAAAATAATAGCAATTTGTTTTAGAACTCTTCTGTGGACTAATGTGTGTAATGCTGAACTGAGAGTTTCCAAGAGTTCCTTGAGGAGAAAAAAGTTCTCCCTTTTAAAAGCAGGCATTCAAAATTCTCCATATGCATGTAATAATAGATAACATCTGGTATTCTGAATGTTAATGTTGGGAGCAACTTTCAAAATCTACAACTTTTATATTTTTTTCATTTTCTGCATTTCTTTATATTTAATCCTTTAAGATAAAGAGCCGTGCATATGTCTGTTTCCCCCAGCTGAGTGGTGTTAGGGAGGTGAGAGAAGTACACTGAATTAAGTATAAGGCTCATTTTGTTGATTCTGTTCCTTTGTGACTTCATGGAGGATTGCCCTGACTCACTAAAGTGGGTCTTGTTTTGTGCTCAAAAAGCATTCACACCCTGTGCAGTCATAATTTTTCATTCATAGAGACCCAGTCATGCAAAATAATCGTAATTTCTTATGGCCTCCTCTTTGGGTGTCTCTATTTATCTGGATTTCAGAAAGTAGGGTACCTTGTTAGGGAGTGGTTTTCCTGACTGACTGAGGAAATCTATTCACCTGGCCCTGGCCCAGTGACCTTCTGTTTCCATTGCCAGATTTAATAGGCTCTTCTAGCGGGGCCTTACAGTTTCACAATCTATAAGCCATTAGCTAAAGCTATACCAAACCAATGAGAATCAATTCCAGCATATGTGGGATTTCGATTTTATTGCCCAAGAGTCAATAATAAATATTATCCCTCAACATGCCAGGAGTGCACAGGCGTCTAACTTCTTTGACCTTCCAGCTGGATTATTTTGAAGTATTTACTCTCTTCCTACAAACCCCCAAGCTCTTACAAGGCAACAGTAAACCATTTTTAAGACATGACCTTGTTGATTTGTTTAGAATGATTCAGCTGAATTGTCTTTCTGTTTGCTTCGTACTTTGAATTATTTTTTTTTTTCATTCTTGCTGGGGAATGTGCTAGTGTATCTTCCTTCTAACATTTGGGAAAACAATAAATATATAACATAATGTTTGGCCTGCAGTAACTCTATCTTCCATTGTAGTTGAAAAGGTTAGTTCCAAAGTAGGAAACCTGGAAGATTCCTGGATATAGGGGCATCAGTGGAAGTAGCATTATATAAGGCCACTGTAGCATGATCTTCATAATATTTCATTCCTGGCCAGTCTTTTCTATAGTAACCTAACCCCAAAGAGAGAAAGATTTCCCATTTGAGGTGATAGCCAGCTCTTCGGCTCAGCCAATTATTTTTATTTTCTTTATTGTTCTTGAAACATGTCAATTGCCCCAGATTCAAGTAACACTTAAATGTAAATGTATTTCTAAATAAATAGAAATGATTTTGAGTATATTACTTTGCCTATCCTATATGTTATCTCCCCTCTGGAATGGTGGAAAATAGTAATACGTTTTGCATTGTTTTTAGAACTGAGTCAAAGACAGTGGCAGTTTCTAAAATTCCACCTTCATTCCCTTATTTCCTAGACCTCTTGCAGTTTGGTAGGGCTATGTCTTTAGTCCTGAGCAGTGTCTTAGTGGCAGAAATGACATCTATTGCGTGGTGACCATACAGTTCTCTCTCTTCTGTTGTTCCTGCAAACAAGGAGACTGTGTGTTGGTATGGTGGAGCTATCGAATAACGCAATCTGAATTCCTGAATCACAGTGTGGAAGGTAGTTACGTCAGAAAGTAACTGAGGTCTATAATGATCTTTGCATGTGTGAAAAGCAAACTTTTATAGTATTAAACCCTGATAGTGTGGTGTTTATTTGTTACCAACACATCACATACCTATCACCAATATGTATGAGCACTTGATAATTTGTGAAGCCTGTTTGCAAACATTATTTAATTCACTTCCTGAGATTCACTGAAGAGATAAGGAATTTGAGACTCAGGGAAGGGTTTGTCTCAGGTCACACTCGTAGTAAATGGTAGTGACAGGTGTTACATGTAGATCTTCCTTCACATAGTTCATGGTGCAATATATTGTATCTATTATCTTTTTCTCAAAATGAAATCCTCTGGCCACATACAACATCTTGATCTTAAAAAAATGACCTTGAATCATCGTAGAGTCTAATTTTCCTTCTTAAGAAGGGTGGCATTTAAGTCTCTGTAATCAGAAAAGAGTACCTTCTGTGTATAAATTTATCTTTTAGTGTGTATAAACAAAACTTTGGTAGATATTACCACAGAGAATCACGCTTTGTCTTAAAGACATGAAAGCATCTGAAAGTATTATGAGAATTACAACATATTTTCAAAGTGAATTATTTGTGTGTAGGAAGCAACATTGAGAAATCTATGAAAGCAAATATTTCAGTGGTTATTTTCCCCAAAATTTCATAGCTTGTAGTAAAAATACCTACCTCATAACAAGTCATACTGTAATCAAGGTTCTCAGTTTTCTATACAGTATTTATTGAATTAAAATGAAGAGGGAATTGGTGAAAATTAATGTAGGGTTATGAGTCCCTACTATTTTTTTTTTTTTTTTTTTTTGAGATGGATCTTTGCTCTTGTTGCCCAGGCTGGAGTGCAATGGCGCAATCTCAGCTCACTGCAACCTTCGCCTCCAGTGTTCAAGTGATTCTCTTGTCTCAGCCTCCCGAGTAGCTGGGATTAGAGGCGCATGCCACCATGCCCGGCTAATTTATGTATTTTTAGTAGAGACGGGGTTTCATCATATTGGTCAGGCTGATCTTGGACTCTTGACCTCAGGTGATCTGCCGCCTCCGCTTCCCAAAGTGCTGGGATTACAGGCATGAGTGACCACGCCCAGCGGAGTCCCTGCCTTTTAAATGGTCTATATTGTTCTTATGTCTGCGATGTGTATTCTATTGTGTTTTTGTTTAACCAGGCTTGATTTCTGAACCTCATTGTTACTCTTGCTGTTACAACCTTCTCAATAGTTATTTATTTCATTTGTACCTAACTAGCTTAAAATAGCATGCTAGAAAGACACCTGATAACCACTCAGAAGCAGAATCCAAAGAAACAAGTAGTTTATAATATAGTTATATTTAAGTTAAAATAGCCTCCTATTTCCTCAAATTTGCATCAAAAGCCTTCATCTCACTATAAAAAAATTAGGTGGAGGCGGGGGGAGAAAAAAGTTGAAGAGGTTAATTTTTTTGCCTAGCTAAAGAAAATCTTCATCCTATGCTCAAAAAATTAACAACTAATATAGTTACATAGGTTATGAATATATTCTTTTATTAAAACATAGCTAAAATATGCTTATGTTTATGTACAATAAAGGTCTATGAGAAATCCTAGTTATAGAAAATAGCTACAAATAAGGACTTAGTCCTACAAAAATAAAACAAAATAGGATAGGAATGCTAGAATCATAAATATTAAGAAGTGAGCCCTGAAGTTCTTATTTCAAGAAGAATGTGCTAGAAGAGATAGCTCTGTGATGCATTTGTGGTTTTATTTTATAAAAATCGAAGATACTCTTGATACTCTGAAAGTGTACACACAAATATATCAATGTATTTATATATTTCTTATAAATGCCTTCTGTATGGGATGCTCAAGACTAAATAATTTTTAAAAAATTTTCTAGTTTGCAAATGTGCATGTGAGCACACCCACATAAATTCCCGTGCTACTTTAACCTTACTTATTTTTTGGCACTTATACTTTAACTGTATATCGAAAGCCTTATCTCAAAGAGACAAAAAAGCAACTTGAGTTTGGAACAATCTTTTCTGCATTAGAATTGCCTGCTCTCTCTGTAGCAGGAGTTGCTTGGCTAAGCAGTAAAAGCAGTTCTGGGGTCAGCTACCGTAAAAACCCAGAATGGTTTTTCTTGGCAAGGTATTTTCAAGGTATTTGTGTCATGCTCAGATTGATTATTCAAAGTTGGTTTGACTTGACATTCTTCAGGTATTAGATAACCGAGATTGTCCCAACCAGCCTTTCTCTATTTCTTTGCTTACTCATCTCTTTCTCTTTCTCTTTCATCTTCTTTTCGAAGAGAAAGATGCTATGTCATAGAATTTTGTCATGAACTCATCTTTAGCTGTTTGTTATTGACTCATTGTAGCCTAACACAGCCTAAATAATTATGGATTAAGGTTTTCATAATATGATTTAAATTATGAGTGAAAAAACATACACTATGCATATTTTGTCAATGAGCTTTTTCTGTGTTCATTTGTGAGATTATTTGCTTTGGTGTTCTGGACATCTCTCAATAAATATCATGTATTACTGTGAATATTAAGTGGTTCCACCTAGCCACATTGAAATATACCACATTGTCCAAATTTATACTTGACCTTGAAACAATGAAAACTTTTCCTTTAGAAAATTCATTTAGGACAGTGGAAAACTACAACACTGGTAATGAAATATAAACTGAATAAGAATATTATCAGCACTGAATATTGTTAATAATGTATAATTTTGAAAAGAAAGAACCTCTCACAGTTCAGTAAACTAAATTTATGTAATCCACAAAGTAAATCACTCATGAAAACAAAAATAAAATAGACACCAAGTTTGTTTCCAAATGCATCATTATAACCTCCAACAAGGAAGGAAAGTAGACTGAGTGAATCATGTAGGTGTGCTAAAGAGAATTCAATGCCATACATGTGGTCTAAATGTTTTGAAGTATTCCCTCAGAATAGTAGAATTTTAAAGCTTTTATTATGATGAAACACTTAATACACATAAGTCAGTATATATGACATGTGCAACTAGAGAATAAAACTGTACTAAAATTAACACCTATGTGCCCACTGCCTGGTTTACAGAGTAGAATGGTATTACGTGGTTATCTGTGTTATAATTTCTGATTTCATCACTGTCCCTCCCAGGAGGTTCATACTTCCTATGTTTGTCTTTATCGTGGCCTTCATTGTCATTACACTTTTGCTAAAATGTGTAGAATATTGACACTCTGTCATTTACTTTTACATTTTTAGTTTTGTATATAAATGGTACTGTAATTTGTGTATTATTTAACTTGCTTTCCTTACTCATTTTTATGTTTCTGACATTCATCCAGGCTATTTCTTATAACAAGAGTTTTGCTATTTCCATTGCATATGCCTCATTTTAGTTGTGTATTTATACATGTATCTTATTTTATTATTTCATTCTTTTGCTAATTGATATTTGAATTGATATAAAAATGATGCCATGAACGTGTATGGTTTGCTGTAGAGGTCTTTTGAATGTAAACAAGAATCCTAGAGTATGTTCTATGTGATGCCAAAGTGCCTAATTGATGGTGTTAATTTATACTTTCATTGACCATTTAGGATAAATCTTGTTCCATATTCTCTTCAATATTTAGGATTGCCAAACATTTTCATCCTTGTCTTTCTTGTGTATATAAAATAGCATCTGTCTGTGGTTTTAGTTTGTTTGCATTTCTCTGGTTAGCTATGAGTTTGAGCACCTTTTATGTTTATTAGCGATTTGAGCTTCTATGAAATATTTACTGACTTTTTTTTCATTTTCTATAGAGCTATCATGGTTTTTACTGATTCAAGATGTGAAGGTTTTTTAGTTATACATGTTATAGATAATAATTCTCTCATTCTGTCACTTGTCTTTGTACTCTCTTCATAGTAATTTTTAGTAAAGAGGTTTCTTCTTTATGATTTGTGCTTTTTATATCACGTTTAAAAAATCCCTCCTATATTTTTCTAAACATTCTTCTAAAGTTTCAAAAGACTTGTTTTTTACATTTAAGTATTTAATATACCTGCAATCAATTTTCATGCATAATGTGGAATATGGATGCACTTTTTTTCCTAAGAGGAAAGCCAATATGCCTTAGTATCTTTTATTAGCTATCATTTCTTCTGTCACGGTTTCATTCATATATACTTGCTGTTTCTGAGTTCTCTATCCTCTTCAAGTGTCCAGTTATCCAGCTCTGCACAAATATGACACTGACTTAATATTATAGCTTTATGATAAGATTTGTTAGCTGTTTTAACCATACTCTTCACAGTACTTCTCTTCTTCAAAAAGCTTTGTCTCTGCTTGGCCCTTTGATATTTTATATATTTAGAAGCCGCTTGCCAGCATCCACAAAAACTCCTATTGAAATTTTGGCTGAAATTGCAATGAATCTTTAGAAAAACGTGGAGAGAAATGACCTTTGAGTTTTTCTATCAGGAACAAAATGTGTCTATTCATTTATTCATGTCTTCTCTAAATCTTTCAATAAAATTTATAATTCATATCGATAAAGATCGTTCACATCTTTTGTAGATACATTTCAAAGTACCTAATATTTTGGTTGTTGTTATAAATGGAATCTCCAATTATTGTGTGTTTACTTGAGTTTTTACTGTACTACCCAGGACATCTAGTTCAATATTAGAAAGAAACAGTGATAGTGACAAAATGGTTAGATATAATCTTATTATTGACCAGGTATGCAGGAAAAGCCTTGCAAATCAATGGAAATGATAGTTATCTCAACAACTTCATCTAAAACAAAGGTACTCCTGGCAAATACATTTTCCATTGGCTTTCCATCATATCTAAAATTTCGTCATTTAGGAATCCTTTGAGGATCAGCTAAGATTAAATTGTACTACAGAGTATGGGAAATGTAACTGTTTAAGCACCCTGCTGGTGATTTACACCTTAACAATGATTACATAATATCAGACAATAAGAAATGAGGGCTAATTTTGATGAGAAAAAAAAGTAAATCTCCTTTCTGAGTCATATGGGAGAAAAACACCCAGGAAACAATTCCTCTGTGTTATCACCTGGATGACTCAGGATGGAGAATTTTTTCTTCTACAGATCTGGAAGATGTAACTAATAGATATTTGCAAGAACTCCATCTTCCAAGCTACTTAGCCAATGGCACCGCGCAATCTGTCTTTTAAGGGGGTTTTCTTTGAGCAATGGAAACAAATGTTTGCCTGAAGTTTGCTTTGAAAGATATGTCAACAAAACCTCTGGAATTACCAGGGAAATATACAGGGTGAAATAATGTATGCATCTGAATACAAGAGGTAGTGGCAGCCTGGCAACTGTAGATATGTACATATAACCTTTGGGTTTCCACTAAACATGCTGCCCCTTCTTCACCCATTAGCATTCCGTGCTACAGTTTATAATAATGACTTTTTCTTGTAATTTATTGATCAACTGAAATACAGTTTATTGATTGGGTGGAATATAAATGTGGGTACGTGTGTGTATAAGACATCAGTACATTTAAAATTGTGTCTTATATATATATGTTTAATATCTATACTTTTTCTACAAATATGAGCACCTAACAATAGTAAAGTTATCACTGAGAATTTTCAGGATAGGAGTCTTGCAGTTAATGGCTTCCTTTATCAGGTAAGATATATGAGTAAAAATAGGATGATAAATAGACTGAGGTTATGATGAGTGGAGGTTAGGGCACACGTATTTCAGTTTCATATCAGGAGTCATTGATAATAACATTGCGAGTCAAGTTAGCAAATTATTTTTCTGTTAACACCCAATCCAACTACACCTAGAGGGGCAAAAGAGTCTCTTAATGAGAAAAATGATTGCTTAGGTAGTACCAAGTAGAAGTAATATGGATGCCCGTTTCACTGATAATTATTATTTCACATTAGTTGTTCTATTGTGAAAAGCACATAGTCTTACAGTACAAAACGGCTAAACAGTGAACTTCTAAGATGATTTGTCAGACAATAGCAGCCAGAAGAGTCCTCAGAGCTTTGTGTCACCTAGGACATATTTGTGAATATGAAAATATTCTTCCACCTTCCTGCTAGCTCACCACAAAGCAAAATTTGAAAGAAAATCAGGTTGCCTCAGATCTCCACCACAAGCTGCCAAAGCTTACAACTTCTCTCTCTCCTAATGATTTCTGGAGATGAGAAGAGGCTAGAGAGATTAAGAGAGCAAATTGTTTTCTAGTACTTAATTTTTTTGTCATTTTGCTATCAAGATAGCAATTGCATAACAGACCTTTTAAATGAATAAAAAATATTTTGTGAGAAGAGCTCTGCCACAGAATAACTGAGTATTATGAACAGATTATTTTGCAATGCATTTGTTCTCATCATGAATCATATTAATAGGCCAGGGTTTTCTGTGAAACTTGGGTGCATAAAACATCAGTAAAAAGCACATCACCAGTGCTGATCTGAGGAGATGATAGGAAGGCGAATGTGCTTGACTCCATACCGACTGGTTTTCTTTAAATCCTTCTGACTCTGCAATAATTTAGAATATGATGTTAAATGTTGAAGAACAAATAACTAATATTGTTGGAGTAGTTCGCACTCTACCAGGCATATGTACATCATTTAACTTATTCGACCCTCTCACCCACCCCTTAAGGTAGGTGATATTTAATTTATTTCACAGGCAAAGACAGTTTGGTCCTCCTTAGATGGTAATTTGGTATAATGAGAATGGTAGAATTATAGAGAGAGAGAAAAACTGGAATCTTCTGATCCCAAGATGACTGCTCTTTGGACTGATTCCAAGATAAATAGGGGATTATTTATCTGGTTGACAATAAAATTTAAATTTTAGATCACAGAGGTATATACGTGTGTGTGTGTATGTGTGTGTGTGTGTGATTTCAGCCCCATATTAGGAATTATTAAGACTGAAATTGAGAGGCAAGTTTGCAAATTAGTTTTCTGTAATACCCAACCCATCCTATAGAGGTAGTTGAATGATGACTTAAATATTTGGCCACATCTTGCACGCGTAGCAAAAATCCTTCTAATTCTAACATTTCCTCTTCATATTTATTTAGGACACAAGCTGTTAGAGTATTAAAAAATAGTATGTCTTCCAGAGCATAAAGTACAGGGTCTAGGATGAAGAATTCCATTTCTGTCTTCCTGACAGAATGTTTGCTTAAGTGGGAACACAGGATACATCTATACTGCTAGATTCGTTGAGAGAAAATGTGGGCAATTTTGCAATCAAGGGCATTTTCCTGTCAGTGCCCCATATAGTCTGTTGATGAATGGATTTCTAATCAACAGCATTGTTCCATTTGAGCACAAGTTAGTGAGTCTAGAAAATTCCATAAAACCAATTTTAACTGTGTTATGCTTAGCATCAAACATATCCGGTGGCCTGGAAACAGGTTAAAAGTATGCTAAAGTTGTAATATGGCTGTTTTTAAACGTACTTGAGGGTAAGATTCTCTGATTACCCTTCAATAAGATCTCATATCTCTTGAACATTTTCGATGGCTTTGACAAATGAAATTTACACTGGAGTAGCTTTGGAGGATCCCATTTGCCACCTGACGGAATTTTCAGAGGTTTGAAAAATTTGCTATGACCAATGAAACTATAAGCTTATTGACAGTGCTAATAAAATAGAGCAAATTGTCAGATTTCCTTCCATGCTTTTCTATATCTCAACAACTATTTTTTGAGTGCCAACAACGTAGCAGTCACTGTTGTAGATACTAGGGATAAAAGTACCATTGAACAAAACAGATAAAGTTCATGCCTGAATCTACTTCCAATTCATATAAGGCAAAAAGATGCTGACAAAATAAATACACATTGATTATATTAGGTGATAAGTACTGTAAAGAATAAGGCAGGGAAAGGAATAGAAAGTGGTGGAGAGGACAGTGTTTTCTATATGTAGGCAGAGGTCTTTGCCCTGGTAAGGAAAGACCGAAGGGACCTGAATAAATTAAGGAAGAAGCCATGAAGCGATATTGGAAATAAGCATTCTGAGAAGAGGAAAGAACAGTGCAAATGCTATGTTTGTGAGTTGCTTTTTGTGTTTGTTTCTTAAGTGTGGCTGAGAACAGAGAGGGGATTGTTGGAAATGAGGTTAGAGAGGCAGGCAGCTCAGGGTCATGCAGGCTATGGAGGGACTTTGTCGATTCTCCTGAATAAGATAGAAGGAAGATCCATTAAATGGATGACCTTAACTGCTGTGTGGGCCTTAGAATGCATAGAGTCAAGAGAAAAATCAGGCAGACTAGGCTAATGGGTAAATTCCAATTTGCCAATACCTGGGAGGTAGGTCTACCCTAAGTGGAGAGCAGGTGTTCAACTTCCAGTTTCCTGCTGCCACTTCTGAGAGAAGCCAGTTTCAAAACTCCGTCTCCATTATCTTCCCTTACTGAACAGCCATTTTAAGTGCAGGAGTGGCAGAGAGGGGATTCTAAGGTCTGTGTATATCCATAGCTGGTGCTCAAACATCTCTGCTTGCTCTTTAGCAGGGACAACCAAACATTTCTATATCCTGAGCTCCACCTCTCTTCCTTAAAATTTGCTGTTTTGTGCACTGGCATAGAGGGTTAGGGTGTAAAGCCACAATGACAATGGAAGGTTGCAGGACAAAGCCAGACTGACATATAGAATCATCCAGATGTAAGTCCAGGTAGAAGACTGAGAAAGGCACTATTTGATAATCTGAAGGAATTGTCTATGGCATTTTTCCCCTTAAATCATGAAACTTATGTTAATGCTTCAAAATCTTTACAAAATATTCCACTTAGTATCTCTTTGGGCTACCAGCATTCTGACAAATTAGTAAAGTATAGCCAAAGTCACCCCATTGTCATCATATTCCCATTTATAGTGATTTTTAAAATGATTTCTTTTCTGGGTGTAACCATAGAGAGACTTTTTTGAATACAGCTATTTCAAAACTGTAAATTACAGCATAATTTTAATTTCAAAACTGTATTTATCAAGTACCAGTGTATAGTACTGAGACCTTTATAATGTTATTTTTAAAACCTACATATTTTAAAGGGGATGCTGTCTAACTTTAATCATTTCTCCATTTAATGTTTTTTGTTGTTGCTCAAAAGAGATATATGCATCTGTGATTTTTCTTGTGTATTAACAGTTTCAGTGAGGATCAAAGTGACCTAAATACAGTCTACCATAAAGGAAGTTTTTGTCAGCAAGGACAAAATGTTTTAGTCACTGATACATAATGACTTTTCAGCTTAGATATGATGTTTATTGTTAATACTTTTGACATTTATTTTCATTATTAAAGTGTTTGTTTTCAGAAAGCAGTGTGTGTATTCACAATGGTCATTTTGATAACTAAGATATTATTTTGAAACTTTTATGATAATTTCATGTTTAACTTGGGATGTGGCTAAGTAGTTTATACTAGAGATTTTTTAAGGCATAAAGAATACATTTAAAAATTATAGACCAGAATCACAGAGAGTATTTATCAGCAGACATCAAAGGTGAAATAGATTAAATAATATTACTAAAATATGAAAAGAATAAGAACATTTTTTCATTTAAAATATACATAATTAGAAAATGGCAACAGTCATACCTAAAAGGAATTCCATATCCAAACTGGGGAATCTGTAATTTTCTATGCATTAAAGAAGAGATGTGCCAGGTAACTATGATTCCACCAGAGTTTTATGCTGTCCAAAAATAGATGAAAATTGGTTTCATTTTATCTTCTCAAAGGTTCAGAAAACCTTATGACCAAATACAACATAAGAAGTTATTAACTTGGAATTAATATGAACTGGTAAATCTTTTCCAACTCCCACAAGTCTAGATTAGTTGCCTTTCCTGTATCTTCTCATAGCATGGAGAACTTAATAATTATTGTAGCACTTATCCTATTGTATTATAATTTCTTTTTACTTGCCTGTCTTTTACATTAGACTGTAAGCCACCCAATGACAGGAACTATATCCTGTTCACCTTTATATTCCAGCACTTACCACAATGCCTATTACATAATTGGTTAAATAAATATTTACTGATATGATTATTCTGTGTGTGACTTTAAAATCAGGGGTACATAATCTTGGTCTACCATTTACTCCAGGCATGAATGAGCCAGCTAGCTTTGTGCGGTTGTGTCTCTGCAGAGCCTTCTTTTTAGTTTTTATTTACTATTATTATTATTATTATTTTTGAGACAAAGTTTCCCTCTGTCACCCAGGCTGGAATGCAATGGCATAATCTCAGCTCACTGCAACCTCTTCCTCGAGGGTTCAAGCGATTCTCCTGACTCAGCCTCCTGAGTAGCTGAGATGACAGGTGCCCACCACCACATCTGGCCAATTTTTGTCACTTTAGTAGAGACGGGGTTTTCACCATGTTGGCTAGGCTGGTCTCGAACTCCGACTTCAGGTGATCTGCCCCCCTCAGCCTCACAAAATGCTGGGATTACAGGTGTGAGCCACTGCACCCGGCCCCTTCTATCTTTCTTCCCCAGAGCTTTGCTGACATTGCAATGGAGATGCCTGAGAGACTATGCCTAACGAACACCCATGTGCAGCCTAGAAGTGTTAGGCATTACTTTCCCCTATGGCAATCACTGACCATGAGATACTAGCATTAGTGGATAAACATTCCCATCTTTGGTTCCTTAGATGAACAAGTCTGCCGCACATTTAATACATTTCCATGAAGGATCCTGGTGGGATGGTACACAAGTTACCCACAGTGGAGATCAGCTGGAGAATCCAGCTTTCCATTGCTTTGCCCTTCTTCTCTGTTCCATCATACCAGTCTCCCACTTACTGCTGCCTGAAATCATTTCCCAAATAAAACGTCTTTACATGCACCTTGTTTTAGGTTCTTTTTTCAGAGAGCATCTAATGCTAAGACACCACCTAATGAAACTAATGAAAGTTATATAAATCATCTGAATCTCTGTTTTACTGTTATGTGAAATAACAGATGAAGAAAATAGACCTAACAGCAACAAAATACCGCCCACCATTTACCCGGGTAGGGACAATGATCTAAGATTACAAGACTGAAATTTTATGCTACATCAAAAGTCCTCTCTCAAGATCAACTTAGTACCATTCTCTCTCTTTCTATATATTTATTCAGAGAAATACTCCCAGACTGAACAGGTAGGAGGAAAAGGAGGAAAAAAAGAGGGCATTTTCAATTATTTTTACCCAAGACTAATGTTTTAAACAGAAAGTAGATCAGACAAATATGACCATAGTATATACCACGGGAGGCTTATCTTGCAAGTGCTAGTCTGCTACCCTTTCTGAACAAATTTTGCAATCAGCATATGACTCTGGTTTATTTTATGAGTAACATAAGTCACCTTTGTAAATTGGCAGATAAACCTTTATTTATTAGTGATTTATTTCAATTTGCTTATATTTGGTGTTTTTGCCTGTACATTTAGAATAAATATTAAACCACAGTTTTCCCTTTCTTTTATTAGACTTTGGAAATATGATCATAGTAGATTTATAGAATACAAGTATAATTTTTTTATATATTTTTATCCAGTGTTTTAGAGCAAATTATATAATATTGGCCTAAGCTTGCACAAATAGTTAAAATATAGTTCATCAAACTAGAGCTATTTGGAGTTAATGCTATTAAAACTTTTAATTTTTCAAGTAGCTATTAGTATATGCAAATCCTTGTCTTCATGCCTTACTACCCTGTGACCTTGGTCAAGTTTCTCTGTGCTTTAATGTTTTCAACTATAAAATGAGGATGAATGATAGTTCTTACCATATAGGGCTGCTGTGATGATTTGGTGAGTTAAGATACGTAAATATTTAAATATAAGTACTTATAACAGTGCTGGGACATAGAAAGCACAAAATAAATTCTAGTTACAGACTTCGGAGAGAACATCACAATAGCTTATGTACAGAAAGTCTTTGTACTGTTGATAAATGAGCTACTCAAAAAAGTTCACTGAAACACCTGATGTAAACTGCAAACCAGGAAAATCTGTCAGCTGGACACTGCCGGCCCTCACTCCATTTGAAGGTGCTTTAGGCTTGAATATAGAAATCTTCCCAAACGGTTGCTTTCTAGACTTAAAAAAAAAAAAAAAAAAAAAAAAAATCTGAATTTGTAGCTTGTTGTAACCACTAACATTTGTTTTCCTTTTGTTTTTATAGAAATGCCTCTTATGAAGTAACTGGCTGATCACACCATATAGAGGCCTAACTTAGATGGAAGCCAGCCTGCAACATCATCTCCTGAACTGAGACATACCATTTAATCGTTTAACTGATATTATCTATTCTGGGGTCTGAGAAACTGGTTGAATGGCTTATGGGACAATCCACCAACTCAGTTTCTGGACTATACAATGTCTTAGGGAAGTTTCAGACAGGAGAATGTTGATGTTCAGGACATACCACTTCGAAATATGGCACCTCAGCATTTGGAAAACCAGCAGAAACAGGAAAGTCTGACTTTCCCCTACCCTTATTCCCTGAAACAGGCCATAAAAGAATTATCTGACCTTCCTGTAAAGTGAGTCATAAGACGCTCATTCCAGAGGGGTCCTTCCTGTACCTAGAGGAAAGAAGTGTCACACAGGAATAAGGAATACAAAGAGTCTGAACAAACAGATCTTATTTATGTCCTCCCAGTTTATTACCTTTATACTATATCTTTTTGTCCTCCAATAATACCCTGCACGACTGTGCATAAAAATACAGTGTGCCCTGTTTAGGGAGGTCATTATTTCTGAAAGCTTCTGTGTCTTGCAAAACTGATTTTAAATAAATGTGTATGTTTTTGTTTTGTTAACCTGTCTATTGTTTTAGGGTCCCAGCCATGAACCCAGCAATGGGTGAGGCAATATATCACTGTCCTGCACAGTATTATATTTTCAGACTTGTAACAGAATTTATAACTGAACTAAATAGAAAAATGGGTGAATAAGTTATGGCCATCTGCATGACAAATTATCACATATTCATGGGCAATGTGTTTTCAAGGAATTTGTAATAGGATGTCCCCTTGAAAACCCCATGCAATCATTGTTTTCCTTTTTATTTTTATGGGAAGCAGAAATAATTAATCAACTATGGTTTTAAAAATTATTCTTGAGCAATGGGTCTTATGTTTCTTTACCCCTTCCAATAAATACAGGATGCATTGTGAAGATGACACAGGAGAATTTGCAACTACTGTTTAATGTTCCTTTGTTTAGAAATCTGCCCTGCTTTATTATTTCCATTTTATGTCTTTATAAGTAAATTGAGTTAAAATTGGTTCCCTTGTAGATCAATAACTTAAAAAAAATCATAGATGTCACATGACACACAATTTCTTCTGTAAGGAAGGTAATAAAACTTGACTATTGGCCAGGTTGTCTTTGAAGGGTCTTCAGTGTAGGCTGAAGATGTGTTCCTACAGTTCTAGTGTCTGAAGAATGTTTGGGTTATCAAAGAATTTCATCTCTGACAGAGTATTTTATATGTAATCAAAAGATTGAGAGTGTTTCATATGCAATTTTACTGGTCTGTGTCTTTTGCTCACCGGAAACTTTCCTTTCAGTTATATTTAAAAAGGAAAATAAAAATTAAGCCACAATTCACCCCTGAAAGGAAGTAACAGCTAAATTTGACAGTGCCTAAGTCAGGCATTTAATACAAATATTATTATAAAAATATTAAGTGAGAAATGTGAAACATACAACTCTATAGTGATAATATTCCAACTGTATATGTGTCTGTGCTTGCGAGAAAAATAGAAATTATACTAAAACATTAACAGTGGTTTTCTATGGATATTAAGATTATGAATATATTTCTTTTCTTTTCCATTATGTATTTCCAAATGCTCCGCTATAAACATTAATCACTTTTATTTAAAAAAAACTGGCTAATCAATTTTAATTGACAAGAAAAAATTGTGTATATTTATGGTACACAACATGTTTTAATATATCTATGCATTGTAGAATGGCTAAATCAAGGAATTTAACATATACATTACCTCACATATCATTTTTTTGGTTTGAGATCACTTTAAATCTATTCTCTTAGCAATTTTCAAATATATAATACATTGTTAGTAACTGTAGTCACCATGACGTACAATAAGTCTTTAGAACTTATCTTTTCTGTCTAACATTTTATGTCCTTTGACTAACATTTGCCCAATCCCCCTATCCCCTACCCTCAGCCTATGATAACCACCAGTTTACTCTGTTTTTATAAGTTTCACATTTTTATACTTCACATATAAGCGAGATTATGTGGTAATTGTCTTTCTGTGCCTGGCTTATTTCATTTAACACAGTGTCCTCCAGGTTCATCCATGCTGCTGGAAATGACAAAATTTCCTTCTTTTTTAAATGTTGAATAGTATTTCATTGGATATATATACCACATATATATAAAATAGAATATTAAAATCCCAATATTGGAATATGTACTAGGGATATATACAAAAAATATGAAATGAACCAGTTGAAGAGATACATACATTCTGATGTTCATTGCAAGATTATTCACAGTAACCAAGATATGGAACTAAACTAATTACACATCAATAGTGGAAAAATAAAATGTGTACTACTTTTATAATGAAAAAAGTGTCTATATTGTTTAGAAATTTATTTAGAAGTCCCCCTTCCCTTGCTAGACCCATGTCTTTTTCTCTGTTAGCCTTGAGAACATGACAACTGCTATTCTGGTAGCCAACCAAGAGATTATGCAAATTAGGACTTCTATTGTAATGCAGGAGACTACAGAAGAAATAGCTGAAAAGTGCACGCCTGGCTGTTCCTCTTCTCATCAGTTCCCTGAAATGAGCACACACTTCCACACTTCCTATGACATTTTCTAATGGTATTTCTACTGATGGTAGCCATAGAAGAGGAAAAAAGTAGTGCAAAGATAGGTACAAAAAAAAGTTTAAGATAAAGTTTTAAAACAAACTAAAAATCAACTAGATTAAAATACTTTTTCTAATATTCATAGGCATGGAAATTGAGTTATTCACTGGTTTGTCGTAGCATTTTCTTCTCACTTTAGAGGTATATCTTTATAATCTGGATCACTCTTTCTAAATGTGAAGTTTCTACTTTCCATTCTTTTCATCTTTGGTCTGGTGTTCCTGGTTCTTTTTTCTTGCATAAAGTTCATTTGTACTCCTTTGTACCCTGAGTCCCTGTTATCCACCATAGAAAACAGAGAGTGGGGAGGGCATATAATACTAATAATATTGTTGGGTCATTTTGTTACAAAATATAATGGTGGAGAATGATGCATGTTAGAGAAGGCAAGAAGAAAAAATGAGAAACAGATCTTTGAAATAATCATATTAAGAAAGAATGGGTCACTTGTTAGATATAGTCAAGGATACATACAAACAGTGGAATAAATTATTTTACTGTGTTGCTTGCTAAATGAACATCAAATAATCCTTTCTGGTCTCTATTATTACAGCATAACCCCTTTTGGTATAATTCATAAATTCACTTTATCATCATCCTGTTCTTCCTTTCTACACAATATAAAGTAAGGGAGGTCTTTGTGATAGGAGATTAATATTGAAGTGATACTTTCCTGCTTTGGTTCTAAGTATTTTATTCTTCTATTATTTTTCAATTAGTTTTATAACTTCTAACTCCATTCTTATAATAAGTGCAATACATATTTGATGTACAAAACACAAGAGGCAAAAATATAAAAATTACTTTTCATTTTTTTTCCCAGATATGATCACTTTTTACATTTAGAAATACATATAATGGAGGGATAAGGGGATGAATCACAGTTAAAATAAAACCAAGGGTATTCCTTGATGGAGGTGTGCAGCTGTTTAACAGTTTGGGGAAATACATTTTATTAATGTTCAACTGGGGCATTCCACTATGCAGGAAGTAGCTAAAGTTAATATTATTCTTCCAGCACAGAGTACCTTCGACCGTCCTGTACAGCTTGTAAAAAAAAATCTGATAGTACATGATAGTAGACTCTGGGGAATTAAAGAAGATGATATCTTCTACCATAAGAAAGATGTGTATTTATGGAACATAATACACATCTTCTACCATAGCTGTGTATTTATGGAACAGCTGGATTCTTCTTTGGGGGAGCCTCAAACCCTTCAGGGCCACTAAGACTGCTTGGTGAGACTATGGTCCTAATCTAATGCTTTCCCAGAAGTGGTGATGTTGCAAGCTAGGGAGCTGATTGCATTTTGAATTAGGTTAGTTGTTTCAATTCATTCATTTTTCATTCATTCACTTATTCCAAAAATAAGGATTACGTGCCTAGAATAATCCAGCATGATTTTACGTGCTGTCATAGGCAGTGAAGAAAAAAGACAAGTTTCCTGCCTCATGAAGTTTACATTCTAGTGAGAAGAGAAAAACAATGCACAAATAAAGATGCATTTCGGTCAATAAATGCCAAGGAAAAATAAAGCAGAATAAGGCAGCTGGATACAGGATGCTATCTTATAAGAGTGAATTAGAGAACTCCACACTCTTGTGGTGACTTATGAGCGAAAAATAAAATAGAGGACCTAGCAGTGTGATTTTGTGGGAGTATCCTTGGTAGAATAATAGTAAGTGCAAAAGCCTGAGGTACTCTCAGCTGGAATAATGAGTGAAGGGGGTGTGCTAGGAAAAGGGTCAGGTTCTGTAGGGTGCTGCAGGCATTCTGAAGACTGGCATTTACTCAGAGTGATTTAGGAAGACATGAGAAGGTTCTGAACAGAGTAAGGATATAATGATTAGGTTTTAAAAGCATCATTTTGACTATTTAGCATATATATACTTGGTCCTATATCTGATGTTGCATTCTGTCTAATAGCTATAATGCTTATTCCTTTACCTCACAGTTTAATGATCCATGATTTATATTTTATTTAGCAAGACAAATCTTTCTTCATTAGTCATTTCAAAAATTGTATTGTCTGGTTTCATACATTTTTTTTCCAAGTAATATTTGGAAATACTTTTATCTCAACACCATTATTAGGATTTTGTTTGGAATTAAATTATATCTATAGATAAATTTTAGGAGTCTTTTTATAACACTATTGATTCTCATACAGACTATGCTAGTTCTATGTTCTTAAGAGTTATTTTAGCTTTCTTGGAAGAATTTTATTGTTTTCTCTATACATTTTCTCTAAATTTATTATTAAATTTAACCATAGAATATTTACATGTATATTACTTCTGTGGAATGGTACCTTTTTATTACATTTTCTTACTAATTCATTCTGGTATATAGAAAAGCTAATACACACATGTTTATGTGTGTAGATAGATAATCATAACTGACCTCCACACAACGTGCTTATATATTATAAAATTTTAATTGGATTTTCTTCAATTTTTAGATAATTATTTTTCCAAGAATATGTATTTCAATTTTTTCCCAATATTTGTATTGCTTATTTCTTATTTTTCTTGTATTGCATTACCTAAAGTGTCCTGAGAATATTAATTACTTGTGGTGATAATGGTTATCATTTTCTTGTGTCTCATCATTTATGTAAATACCTCTGATACTGAGGCTACACATTGATTAAATGGCTAACCTCAATCAAAGAGCAGTTATTGGTTTTGTGAAGTTCTGCACTGAGAATACTAAGGTTCAGTACTAATAGTACCATGATCAATTAGCATTTCATGACGTGGACTTCGAAGCAGATGGATTGTTACTAACCTAGAATTTAATATAATGCTCTACACTGATTTGAGATGGTTTTCATCATGGAATGGTCATACATAAAGAAGTTTTTAACAAAACTCTCTTAGATAGTCTTACACCCACGTTTTCATTCAGCTGACAAACAATCTCACACCCACACCCTCATTCAGGCTGAAGTTTTCATTTGTTTGTTCATTTGTAGATTTGGGGAAATATGACACTAAAGAAGTAGCACCCTTCTATAAAGAGCTCCCGATTTAACCTGGGAGAATAGAGTCTTCAAAACACTAGTGAGCAAAAGCCCATTGCTTTAAAGTTCCTCCAAAAACAAAACAAAACAAAACAAAAATCTGAGATCTAGATTTAATTCTTCATCTATATTAAACCCAACTATTCTGATTCACAGATTGCAACATTACAAGGTAATAATTCTTGCCATAATTCTGAGACTATGACCCTCAAAGAAAGGTGGGAGCAGTTTACCACAACACAGAACAACACACATTCTTACAATTAGGATAGTAGTGCAAAGAGAGACATTTGAGACCCGTTTCCTGGAAGTTTGGGCTTCAAAAAGTTTGCAGGGCCTTTTAGACTCGGGAAAGGGTGAACATCACCAGTGGTAGCTTTTTTTTTTTTTCTTCTCTTTTTTTTTTATACTCTATGTTCTGATGTACATGTGCAGAACTTGGAGGTTTGTTACTTAGGTATACATGTGCCATTATGGTTTCCTGCACCCATCAACCTGTCATCTACATTAGGTATTTCTTCTAATCCTATCACTCCCATAGCGCCCCCAATCCCCAACAGGCCCTGATGTGTGATGTTCCCCTCCCTATGTCCATGTGTTCTCATTGTTCAACTCCCATTTATGGGTTAGAACATGAGGTGTTTTGTTTTCTACTCTTGTTTTAGTGTGCTGAGAATGATGGTTTGAGCTTCATCCATGTCCCTACAAAGAACATGAATTCATCATTTTTTATGGCTGCATAGTATTCCATGGTGTATATGTGCCACATTTTCTTTATCCAGTCTATCATTGATGGGCATTTGGGTTGGTTCCAAGTCTTTGCTATTGTGAACAGTGCCACAATAAACATATGTGTGCATGTGTCTTTATAGTAGAATGATTTATAATCCTTTTGGTATATACCCAGTAATAGGATTGCTGGGTCAAATGGTATTTCTAGTTCTAGATACCTGAGGAATAGCCACACTGTTTTCCATAATGGTTTAACTAATTTTCACTCCCACCAATAGTGTAAAAGCATTCTGATTTCCCCATATCCTCTCCAGCATCTATTATTTCCTGGCTTTTTAATGATCACCATTCTAACTGGCATGAGATGGTATCTCAATGTGGTTTTGATTTGCATTTCTCTAATGACCAGTGATGATGAGTGTTTTTTTCATAAGTTTGTTGGCTGCATAAATATCTTCTTTTGAGAAGTGTCTGTTTGTACCATTTGCCCACACTTTTATGGGGTTGTTTGTTTCATGTAAATTTGTTTAAGATCTTTGTGGATTCTGGATATTAGCCCTTTGTCAGATGGACAGATTGCAAAACTTTTTCTCCCATTTTGTAGGTTGCCTGTTCACTATGATGATAGTTTCTTTTGCTGTGCAGAGGCTCTTTAGTTTAACTAGATCCCATTTGTCAATTCTAGCTTTTGTTGCCATTGCTTTTGGTGTTTTAGTCATGAAGTCTTTGCCCATTGCTATGTCCTGAATGGTATAACCTAGGTTTTATTCTAGGGTTTTTATGGTTTTAGGTCTTACGTTTAAGTCTTTAATCCATCTTGAGTTAATTTTTGTATAAGGTGAAGGAAGGGGTCTAGTTTCTCTTTTCTGCATGTTACTAGCTAGTTTTCCCAACACCATTTATTAAATAGGAAATCCTTTCCCCATTGTTTGTTTTTGTCAGGTTTGTCAAAGATCAGATAGTTGTAGATGTGTGGTGTTATTTCTGAGGCCTCTGTTCTGTCCCACTGGTCTATATATCTGTTTTGGTACCAGTACCACGCTGTTTTTGTTACTGTAGCCTTGTAGTATGGTTTGAAGTCAGGTAACGTGATGTTCTTTTGCTTAGAATTGTCTTAACTATGTGAGCGCGTGTTTGGTTTCATACAAAATTTAAAGTAGTTTTTCCAATTCTGTGAAGAAAGTCAATGGTAGATTGATGGGGATAGCACTGAATTAATAAATTACTTTGGGGAGTATGGCCATTTTCACGATATTGATTCTTCCTATCCATGAGCATGGAATGATTTTCAATTTGTTTGTGTCCTCTCTTATTTCCTTGAGCGGTGGCTTGTAGTTCTCCCTGAAGAGGTCCTTCACATCCCTTATAAATTGTATTCCTAGGTATTTTATTCTTGTTTTAGCAATAATGAATGGGAGTTCACTCACGATTTGATTCTCTGTCTGTTATTGGTGTATAGAAATGCTTGTGATTTATGCACATTGATTTTGTATCCTGAGACTTTGCTGAAGTTGCTTATCTGCATAAGGCGATTTGGGGCTGAGACAATGGGATTTTCTAAATATACAATCATGTCGTCTGCAAACAAAGACAATTTGACTTCCTCTCTTCCCAATTTAATACTGTTTCTTTCTTTCTCTTTCCTGATTACCATGGCCAGAACTTCCAATACTATATTAAACAGGAGTAGTTAGAGAGGGCATCCTTGTCTTGTGCCGGTTTCCGAAGGGAATGCTTCCATTTTTTGCCCACTCACTATGATATTAGCTGTGGGCTTGTCATGAACCACTCTTATTAGTTTGAGATACGTTCCATCAATACCTAGTTTATTGAGAGTTTTTAGAATGAAGGGCTGAATTTGGTCGAATGCCTTTTCTGCAGCTATTGAGATAATCATGTGTTTTCTGTCATTGGTTCTGTTTATGTGATGGATTACATTTATTGATTTGCATATGTTGAACCAGCCTTGCATCCCAAGGATGAAGCCAACTTAATAATGGTGGATAAACTTTTTGATGTGCTTCTGGATTCAGTTTGCCAGGATTTTATTGAGGATTTTGCATCGATGTTCATCGAGGTTCATTAGGGATATTGGCCTAAAATTTTCCTTTTTTGTTGTGTCTCTGCCAGTTTTTGGTATCAGGATTGTGATGTGCTCATAAAATGAGTTAGGGAGGATTCCCTCTTTTTCTACTGTTTGGAATAGTTTCAGAAGGAATGGTACAAGCTCCTCCTTGTACCTCTGGTAGAATTCGACTGTGAATCTGTCTGGTACTGGACTTTTTTTGGTTGGTAGGCTATTAATTCCTGCCTCAATTTTAGAACTTGTTATTGGTCTACTCAGAGTTTTGACATCATCCTGGTTTAGTCTTGGGAGGGTGTATGTGTCCAGGAATTTATCAATTTCTTCTAGATTTTCTAGGTTATTTGACATCATCCTGGTTTAGTCTTGGGAGGGTGTATGTGTCCAGGAATTTATCAATTTCTTCTAGATTTTCTAGTTTATTTGCATAGAGGTATTTATTGTATTCTCTGATGATAATTTGTATTTCTGTGGGACCAGTGGTGATATCCCCCTTATCATATTGCATCTACTTGATTTTTTTTCTTATTTATTAGTCTGGCTAGTGGTCTATCTATTTTGTTGACCTTTTCAAAAACCAGCTCATGGATTCATTGATTTTTTGAAGGGTTTTTTGTGTCTCTATCTCCTTCAGTTCTGCTCTGATCTTAGTTATTTCTTGTCTTCTGCTAGTTTTGAATTTGTTTGTTCTTGTTTCTCTAGTTCTTTTAGTTGTGATGTTAGGGTGTTGATTTTAGATCTTTCCTCCTTTCTCATGTGGGCATTTAGTGATATAAATTTCTCTGTTAACACTGCTTTAGCTGTGTCCCAGAGATTCTGGTACATCATGTCTTTGTTCTCACTGGTTTCAAAGAACATCTGTATTTCTGTCTTCATTTTGTTATTTACCCAGTAGTCACTCAGGAACAGGTTGTTCAGTTTCCATGCAGTTGTGCGGTTTTGAGTGAGTTTCTTAATCCTGAGTTCTAATTTGATTACACTGTGGTCTGAGAGAGTGTTTGTTATGATTTCTGTTCTGTTTCCTTTTGCTGAGGAGTGTTTCACTTCCAATTATGTGGTCAATTTTAGAACAAGTGTGATGTGGTGCTGAGAAGAATGTATATTCTGTTGATCTGGGGTGGAGAGTTCTGTAGATGTCTTTTAGGTCCACTTTTTCCAGAGCTGAGTTCAATTCCTGGATATCTGTTAATTTTCTCTCTCATTGCTCTATCTAGCATTGACAGTGGGCTGTTAAAATCTCCCACTATTATTATATAGGAGTCTAAGTCTCTTTGTAAGTCTCTAAGAACTTGATTTATGAATCTGGGTACCCCTGTATTGGGTGCATATTTATTTAGCATAGTTAGCACTTCTTGTTGCATTGATCCCTTTACCATTATGTAATCCCTTCTTTGTCTCTTTTCATCTTTGTCTCTTTTGATCTTTGTTGGTTTAAAGTCTGTTTTATCAGAGACTAGGATTGAAACCCCTGCTTTTCTTTGCTCTCCATTTGCTGGATACATATTCCTCTATCCCTTTATTTTGAGCCTATATGTGTCTTTGCCCGTGAGATGGGTCTCCTGGATACAGCACACTGATGGGTCTTGACTCTACCCAACTTGCCAGTCTGTGTCTTTTAATTGGGGCATTTAGCCCATTTACATTTAAGGTTAATATTGTTATGTGTGAATTTGATACTATCATTAGGATGCTAGCTGGCTATGTTGCCCATTAGTTGATGCAGTTTCTTCATAGCATTGATGGTCTTTACAATTTGGTATGTTTTTGCAGCGGCTGGTACAGGTTGTTCCTTTCCATGTCTAGTACTTCCTTCAGGAGCTTTTGTAAGGCAGGCCTGGTGGTGACAATATCTCTCAGCATTTTCTTGTCTGTAAAGGATTTTATTTCCCCTTCACTTATGAAGCTTAGTTTGGCTAGATTTGAAATTCTGGGTTGAAAATTCTTTTCTTTAAGAATGTTGAATATTGGCCCCCACTCTCTTCTGGCTTATAGAGAGATCCTCTGTTAGTCTAATGGGCTTCCCTTTGTGGGTAACCCAACTTTTCTCTCTGGATGGCCCTAACATTTTTCCTTCATTTCAACCTTGGTGAATCTGATGACTATATGTCTTGGGGTTGCTCTTCTCAAGGAATATCTTTGTGGTGTTCTTTGTATTTCGTGAATTTGAATGTTGGCCTGTCTTGCTAGGTTGGGGAAGTTCTCCTGGATAATATCCTGAACTGTGTTTTCCAGCTTGGTTCCATTCTCCCCATCATCACTTTCAGGTACACCAATCAAACGTAGATTTGGTCTTTTCACATAGTCCCATATTTCTTGGAGGCTTTGTTTGTTTCTTTTCACTCTTTTTCTCTAATCTTTTCTTCTTACTTTATTTCATTGAGTTGACCTTCAATCTCTGATATCCTTTCTTCTGCTTGATCCATTTGGCTATTGATACTTGTGTATGTTTCACGAAGTTCTAGTGCTGTGCTTTTCAGCTCCATGAGTTTATTAATGTTCTTTAAACTTTTTATTCTAGTTAGCTATTCATCTACCCTATTTTCAAGATTCTTAGCTTCCTTGCATTGGATTAGAACATTCTCCTTTAGCTTGGAGGAGTTTGTTATTACCCACCTTCTGAAGCCTACTTCTGTCAATTCATCAAACTCATTCTCTGTCCAGTTTTGTTTCCTTGGTGGCAAGGAGTTGTGATTCTTTGGAGGAGAAGAGGTGTTCTGGTTTTTGGAGTTTTCAGCCTTTTTGCACTGTTTTTTCCCCATTTTCATGAATTTATCTACCTTTGGTCTTTGACGTTGGTGATCTTCGGATGGGGTCTCTGAGTGGATGTCCTTTTTGTCAATGTTGCTACTATTCCTTTCTGTTTGTTAGTTTTCCATCTAACAGGCAGGCCCCTCTTCTGCAGGTCTGCTGGAGTTTGCTAGAGGTCCACTCCAGACCCTGTTTGCCTTGGTATCACCAGCAGACACTCCAGGAGAGCAGAGATTGCTGCCTGTTCTTTCCTCTGGAAGCTTCGTCCCAGAGGGGCAACTGCCAGATGCCAGCGAGAGCTCTCCTGTATGGGGTGTCTGTAGGCCCCTACTGGTGGGTTTCTTCCAGTCAGGATACACAGGGTCAGGGACTCACTTGAGGAGGCAGCCTGTCTCTTATCAGAGTTCAAACACTGTGCTGGGAGAACCACTGCTCTCTTAAGAGCTATAAGGCAGGGACATTTAAGTCTGCTGAAGTTGCTCCCATAGCTACTCCTTCCCCCAGGTGCTCTGTCCCAGGGAGATGGGGGTTTTATCTATAAGTCCCTGACTGGAGCTGCTTTCTTTTTTTCAGAGATGAGGTGCCTAGAGAGGCAGTCTGGCTGCTGTGGCCTTGCTGAGCTGTGGTGGGTTCTGCCCAATTGAACTTCCCAGCAACTTTGTTTACATTGTGAGGGTAAGATTGCCTACTCAAGCCTCAGCAATAGCAGATGCCCCTCCCTCTCACCAAGCTTGAGCATCCCATGTTGACCTCAGACTGCCATGCTAGCAGTGAGAATTTCAAGCCAGTGGATCTTAGCTTGCTGGGCTTTTTGTGGTGGGACCCAATGAACCAGGCACCGGAGGGAATCTCCTGGTCTGCCGGTTGCGATGACCATGGGAAAAGTGCAGTATCCAGGCTGGAGTACACCATTCCTCCCACTATAGTCTCTCACGGCTTCCCTTGGTTAGGGACGGGAAAGGCGACACCTACCCTGCTTTGGCTCTCCTTCCGTGGGTTGTACCCACTGTTCAATCAGTCCCAATGAGATGAACTAGGTACCTCATTTGGAAATGCAGAAATCACCCACCTTCTGAGTCAATCTTCCTGGGAGCTGCAGACCGGAGCTGTTCTTATTCGGCCATCTTGCCATCAACGTTGTACCACCAGTGGTAGCTTTTTAGGCAAAATAACATTGTTATTGGATTCCTGCTTGAATATTGAACAACAGTTGCTCCATATCTACCAAATCAATGGAGCAACTTTTAAAGGATTATTTCATTACAATTTGACTTATCTTACGGCAGATGAATCACTGCCGTATGAATTGCTCCCTCTTTAGATGGATCTAAAGAGGGAGTAAATTAATTTTACATTTTAAAATTATATCTCCTACAACCAGTTAAATACATAAAACGTATCATTTCTATTTGAAAAAAAATACAACAGTAATTATGAAAATTATCAGCCCTACATGCACATTAGAATAATTTAAAAATACTGATATCTGGACAGCCCTGGAAAGTCTGGTTCAGTTGGTAAAGGGTGAGGCCTTGGAATTCGTATGTTCTTAAAGCATCCCAGATGATTCTAACTGGAAATGGGTTAGGAACTACATGATCGTTGCTCCCTCACAAAAGACACCACTCTTCCAAAGTGATTACATTTGCCAGTATGTGAATTAAATAATCATTTAGGAGTGAACAAGTATACTAAAATGAACTCCCAAGAAATTAACCACCTGGAGAAATACTACAAATTTTTTTTCTGTGATGTTTGGGCTTAAAATAACAAAAAACAAAGGATTCTTCAGTGCTAACCCAGCACGTATGTGTGAGATCATGTAAGTGGTATATAAGGGTTTTAATTGATCAGACATTATTCTTTAAATTGATGGTATTGAATGAATAAACCTGTAAGAATATTGTACATAAGTATGGATTTCTGTTGGTTAAAATTTTAAAATGAAAAATTACTTATAAAAGTCAGAAAATATATCAACAAATATTTATTGTGTTCCCACTATGCCACAGAATCTTTTTGGCACCAAGACTATGACAATTAGAAAAACACACAAATAAAAAATCTCTTTTGGCCAGGCGCGATGGCTCACGCCTGTAATCCCAACACTTTGGGAGGCTGAGGCGGTCGGATCACGAGGTCAGGAGATCGAGACCATCCTGGCTAACACTGTGAAACCCCGTCTCTGTTAAAAGATACAAAAAATTAGCCGGGCATGGTGGCGGGTGCCTGTAATCCCAGCTACTCGGGAGGCTGAGGCAGGAGAATAGCGTGAACCTGGGAGGCAGAGCTTGCAGTGAGCCGAGATCACGCCACTGCACTCCAGCCTGGGCGACAGAGCGAGACTACGTCTCAAAAAAAAAAAAAAAAAAAAATCTCTTTTGTAATAGTGTCTGCATTTGAGTGGAAGAGATGAACAATAAAAATCACCCAAAATGAAATAGTCTCATGTTAAAATTTTGACCTCTGTCAAGAGATTCTTAATGCTATCTCATAGTCATACTATATTTGCCTTTTGAATTTACTCTTCCATTCTCCTAAACTATTTGGTATGGTTTGGATCGGTGTCTGTGTCAAAATTTCATGTCTAATTGTAATCCCCAATATTGAAGGTGGGGCCTGGTGGGAGGTAATTTGATCATGAGGTGGTTTCTAATGATTTAATACTATCACCCAGGGTGCTCTTCTTATGATACGGAGTAAGTTCTCATGATATCTTGTTGTTTAAAGGTATGTAGCACCTCACTCCTCTCTCTTCCTCCTGCTCTGGCCATGTAGCACATGCCTAATTCTCCTTTGTCTTCTGTCACAATTAAAAATTCCCAGAGACCTCTCCAGAAGCCGTCATGCTTTTTGTAAAGCCTGTAGAACCATGAGCCAATTAAACCTTTCTTCTTTACAAATTACCTGGTCTCAGGTATTATTTATAGCAGTGCAAGAATCAACTAGCAAATTGGTACTGGGGAGTTGGGTATTATTACAAAGATACCTGAAAATGTAGAGGTGGCTTTGAAACTGGGTAACGGGCAGAGTTGGAAGAGTGTGGAGGGCTCAGAAGAAGAAAAGAAGATGAGGAAAGTTTGGAACTTCCTAGAGACTTGTTAAATTGTTTTGGCCAAATGCTGATGGTGATATGGACAATAAAGTCCAGGCTGATGAGGTCACAGATGGAGATGAGGAACTTATTGGAAACTGAGCAAAGGTTGCTTTTGCTATGCATTACCAAAGAAGTTGGAGGCCATTGTGCCCCTGCCCTGGAGATCTGCAGAACTTTGAACTTGAGAGTGACTATTTAGGGTATCTGCGGGAAGAAATTTCTAAGCAACAAAGCATTCAAAATGGGACCTGACTGCTTCTAACAACTATCCTCAGATACATGAGCAAAGAAATATCCTGAAACTGGAAATTATATTTAAAATGGAAGCAAAGTGTAAATGTTTGAAAAATTTGCAGCACGGCCATGTGGTAGAAAAGCCCATTTTCAGGGGAGGAATTCAAGAAGACTGCATAAATTTGCATAACTAAAAGCAAGGCAAATGCTGATAGCCAAGAAAATGGGAGAAAGGCCTCAAAGGCATTTCAGAGAGCTTGGAGGCAGCCCCTCCCATCACAAGCCTGGAGGCCTAGAAGGGAAGACTGGTTTCGTGGGCCAGAACCAGGGCCCCACTGCCCTGTGCCGCCTTGGGACACTGCTACACCTATCCTGGCTGCTCCAGCCCCAGCCATGGCTCAAAAACCAAGACTTAGGGCTTGCCCCTCTGAAGCAGTGGCCCAGGGATTACTAGTTACTAAAGATAATTTAGTTTTATTTTAGTTCTTCTTATTAATTTAGTTATATAGTTACTAGTTCCTAGTAGTAACTAGTAGTTACTAAAGATCATTTAGTTGTATTTTAGTTCTCATTTTAGAACTAAAGTAAGCGTTTTAGTTCATTTGAAATTACCGCACATGAGTAGTGTAGTTCGTAATTATATGGAGTCTTGCTCTGTCACCCAGGTTGGAGTGCAATGGCCCAATCTTGGCTCACTACAACCTCCAGCATCCAGGGTTCAAGTGATTCTCCTGTCTCAGTCTCTTGTGTAGCTGGGATTACAAACGTGTGCCACCATGCCTCATTCATTTTTGTATCTTTTCAGTAGAGACAGGGTTTCACCATGTTGGCCAGGCAGGCTGGTCTCAAACTCCTGACCTCAAGTGATTCGCTCGCCTCAGATTCCCAAAGTCCTGGGATTACAGGCATGAGCCACCATGGCTGGCCAGTAATGTCATTTTAAATATTTCAAAAAATATTACCTTAGAAAATAGGTGAAGCTGGCTGGGCGCTTCACTCACGCCTGTAATCCCAGCACTTTGAGAGGCCAAAGTGGGCGGATCATGAGGTCAGGAGATCAAGACCATCCTGGCTAACACAGTGAAACCCCATCTCTACTAAAAAATACAAAAAATTAGCTGGGCGCGGCGGCGGGTGCCTGTAGTCCCAGCTACTTGGGAGGCTGAGGCAGGAGAATGGTGTGAACCCGGGAGACGGAGCTTGCAGTGAGCTGAGATCCCACCACTGCACTCCAGCCTGGGTGACAGAGTGGGACACGGTCTCAAAAAAAAAAAAAGAAAAAATACATGAAGCCTATACTGGATATTAGAAGGACTCAATGATTACTTTAAATATATCCCCAAAATCATGTACTAGAAAAAATATATGGATTCATGCTTAAGGTCTGAAATGAGGTGAATGATAAACCAATCAACATATTATTTTCTGTTTTAAGTTAACTACAAGAGTATAGCAATAGCACCGAGTATAACTTATTTGTCATTGGTGTTTATATTTTAAATCCTTTTATGAAATCATCTTGAGAGAAACTAGCATTTCAATCACAGCAGCTACTGTCATAAAAACTTCAACAGGTGAGACTTCTTATCCAGCTGGAATAGTACTTTTTCTCAACTACCTGCAATTATATTGCTATAAAAATCAAGCAAATGATGTAGATTTGTTCATTCAACATCCTTTTTTTTTCTCCCTTCTTGCTTGCTTTTCTCTACTTGAAAACTGATAAGCTAAGCAAAACAAAACAGAAACTAAATATCTCAGTCTCCATTGCAGCTGGGTGTGGTCATAGCTGTATTACTTATTTTTGGCCCATCAGATGGAAATACTTTGTGCAATTTCTAAAGCTTACTCCTTCTTCCCTAAAACAAATGCAATTCTTAGACATCCAGATGTTGGTGCCAAGGACGGAGAGTAGCAAGCTAGAAGCAACTTGTTTTCTCAATGGCACCGTTGAGCATTACCGTCTGCCAGTCGACAGGAATCTTGCTCCCTGAGATAAAAAAAAAATAGTTATTTGCTTACAACCCATAAATTTCTATTTGGTGCCGCCAAACAGAAATGCTTTCAGATGTGATAATAATATTTTTATATCGAATATTATTGTAGTAAAATAAGCAAATTACTGGTCTATATATTCAGAATGGAACAGAGTTCTAACAAAAGAGTTCATTCCTGAGTTGTTTATATTAAAGATAAGACCTCTGTAGTACACACATACACTCACCAGAAGTACTTTAAAAAGAGAGAGATATAATGAAACAAGAAATCTTGGAAATTAGACAGTTAATTTGACACAGAAAAGTGTGGAATGTTGCCCAAAGAAAATTTCTATTTAAATTATCTGCAAACTTTTATGGAATCTGAAGTTATAGTAAACTTTTAGGTGAATAAAGTGGTATTTTAGAAAGTTAATAGAAATGTTTAGAGAAGTCATATAATGAATAATGCATAAGTAATAAGAAACAATATAGTAGAACCTTAAGAATCTTCTAATGTCATTTTTATAAATTAATTATTTACAATTTATTTTAAACGCTGATTATTTGTCTGGATGTGATAGGAAAAACATGTAAGTTGTTCATTAGTCAGGATCGTTTTATTTGCAATTATTAAAGCCTTGTGTGTCCTCAGTCATGCTAACTTGTCTTTGTCTTTAACATTTGTATTTTTAATGCTCAATGCATGTGGATTCGGTTTCCTCTTAAAAAGGCAGTACAATCTAATGGTTAAGAGCCATGCCTGTAGAGCCAAACAGGCTGCTATATGCTGTGCAACTATCATCAAGTAGCTTAATCTCACCAAGCCTAACATTTTTTTACAAGCAAAATTAGAATAATAACTTCCTCAATGGGTTATTGTTTTAAGATTAAATAAAACATTACATGTAAAGTGGTTAACCTACTTCCTGGAATGTAGTAAGTACTTAGTCAAAACAAATGTTATTGTTATATTAGTGATTCAAGGGAATGGTTTTGCCATGCTTCCTTAGATTCCATTACTTTTTTCCTCTCATCCACAAACTTTGTATTTAAAATTTCAACATGTTAGAGAAACGCATTTTTAAAAGTCATAAAAATAGTTGTTTGGCTTTTATTAACAACAGAAAATATGTTTATAACATCTCAGATGAAAAAATAATTCTATAGTGCCAAAATATCAATTAACATGGGTATAGAACCTTATAGAGACTCTTTTTTTTTTTTTTTTTTTCTGAGACGGAGTCTCATTCTGTCACCCAGGCAGGACTGCAGTGGTGCTCCGCCTCCCAGGTTCACGCTATTCTCCTACCTTAGCCTCTTGAGTAGCTGGGACTACAGGCTCCCGCCACCACACCCGGATAATTTTTTTGTTTTTTTTTTTTTTTTTTAGTAGAGACGGGCTTTCACCGTGTTAGCCAGGATGGTCTCAATCTCCTGACCTCGTGATCCGCCCACCTCGGCCTTCCAAAGTGCTGGGATTACAGGCGTGAGCCACCGCGCCTGGCCTGAAAACAGAGATTCTTTCCAGAATGTCAAAATGTGGGACAATTTGATCCAGAACAGGCAAGGATTGTTATCTTTTTGAAGTCTTTGGCAGTAGTTACTGGCTGAAACAAGGCAGCAGCAGAGATTAGTCTAGTCTGGCATTGGAGCTTGTGCAGTACTGGATCCGTGAAAAAATTGTAAGTTTATATACAGTGTTCTGGTTCACTCTGTTCAGATATTTATCAATGAGTAGGATTTCAGAACAGGACTGAGTCAGGAAAACGAATGTCCTTTCTCTCAGCAACTATATGTCACAACTCATTGCTGTTGTTTAAAAATGTAAGAGAAGAAGAAAGAAAAAAAATACTTGGTTGCTTTCTTTTATCTTTTCACAGAAACAAAACCCACTGAATTGCTTCCCATCCTTTTTTTTTTTTTTTCCTCTAAATTTTCCTTTCTGACTAGAAACTGGAAGTGAATTGCAAAATCAGATTTATGTGATGTTACTACTTGGTAAGAAAATTTTGTATGTCTGAGAATCCATAGCAACATTCGTCTCTCATTCCTATGATTAGTAATTTGTGTCTTCTCTCCTTTTTTCTGGATTAGTCTGGCTAGAGGTAATATACTTCACACTGAAACCTATTTTGTGTAATATTAATATAGTCATTTCAGTTGTCTTTTTAAAGTAAGTTCCAGCATAATGTATCTTGTTGCTTCCTTTTACATGAAACATATTTGTGCCTTCATTTTTACATCTCAAAGACCCAGTTTTGGGGTTAATTGATATTCCCAATTATTTTTCTGTTTCATGGATCATCTACTCTAATATTTATTTTTTTTTTTAAATTTTTTTTAAAAAAATATTTATTTTTCTTTATTTTTGCTTTTCCTTTTCTAGTTTCCTAGGATTGCAGCTTAGATAATTTAAATGAGAACTTTTTTCTTTTCTAATATGTGTTTAATTCTATATATGTCCTGCTTCAGTTCTACACAAATTTTGGTATGTCACATTTTTATTTTCATTCATTAAAAAAAAACTTTCTACTTTCTCTTGTGATAATTTATCTGTCCCCTGGGTTACTCTAACATCTGAGAAGTGTGTTTAGTTTTCAAATTCTTGAAGATTTCTAGATGACATTCTGTTGCTGATTTTTCAGTGTTATTCTCTGTGGTGACAGATCATATGTTGTATAGTTTTAATCCTTTTAAGTTTATGAAAATATATATTATGCTCTGGAATATGATCAGTAAAAATAAATATGGGTGCAGTTGAAAAGAATGTACATTCAACTGTTTGAGGAAAAGTATTCTGTAAATGTCAGTTATGTAAAGTTGACTGATAAAGTTGTTCAAGACTTTTATCTAATTAATGAATTTTTCTCAACTTGCTTCATCAATTATTGAGAGAGACTGAAAAATAAAGGAAGAAAGATGCAAATCCACAATTATAATTATAGTATATCTTGTTCCATCTTTTAACTTTAAACACACTTTAATTTATACTTGTGGATTTATCTTTTTCTCCTTTTAGTTCTATCTGATTGGCTTTATTTGTTTGGAAACTTTATTATAAGAAACATAACCATTTGAAATTATATGACTTTTTGATAAGTTTACTTCTGTCATTATAATGTTGTTATAACATTACCCCATTTATACCTGCTAATGTTCTTTGATCTGAAGACTATTTTCTGTGATATTAATATAGTCAATCCAGTTTTTTTTTTTTTTTAATTAGAGCTAGCATAGTATTTTCTTATTACTCCCTTTTACTTTAAATGTATTTGATAAAAGAAAGCCTTTATAGTTAAGGTTGGATTCTGTAGACAGTATGTATTTGGATCTTCTTTTTGTTTTCCTAATCTGATGATCTCTGCTTTTTAATTAGGGTGTTTAGGCCATTTATATTTAATATGATTATTCACATAGGTTTGAATCCATCATATTTCTATTTGTTTTCTATTTGTCTCCTCTGTTCCTTTTCTTCTTTTTCTGCCTACTTTTGGATTGAGTATTTTTATAATCTCATTTTGTCTCGTGTATTTTTCTTATTGCTCTATATTTTTGTTCTTGTTACTAGTTTTGTTTTTGGTTATTATAGAGTATATAGCATACATATTTAAAGTCTCCCTTCAAATAATATACAACTTTACATATAGTATGAAAGTTTTACAATATACTTCCATTTTTCCCTCCTTAAAACTTTCTCCTATTGACATGCATTTTACTTCTGTCTGTTATAAATGTCACAATATATTATTTTTGCATTAAACTGTCAGTTGTCTTTTAAAGGCACTCTTCAAATAAGAAAAATGTCTTATGTATTTGTCTCTATTATACGATTTCTGGTACTCTTTATTTTTTGGTTGTATCCAGATATTACTCTGGCATCATTTTCCTTCTCTTTGAAGAAATTTCTTTAATATTTCTTATAGTTTTATTCTACTGGTGCTGAAAATATTAGCCTTTATGTCTGAAAGATATTTTCATTAGTTATAAAATTCTAGGTTGATTTTTTTTTTTCATTCAGGCTTTTACAAATGCAGCTACACTGTTTTCTGGCTTTGTTATTTCCTATGAGAAGTTTGTTGTCATCTCTCTCATTATGCCTTTCTATGTAATGTATCTTTTCCTTCTTGCTGCTTTTAATATTTTCCTTATTACTGGATTTTGTCATTTGATTATGCTGTGCATTGTTGTCTCTGCTTGAAGTTCATTCTGATTATTTTTACTATGGGTATAGTGTTCATCAAATTTTAAAACTTTCCATAATTATTTCATAATTTATATTTTGTTCACCCCTCCCTACTCTTTCTGTAACTTCAGTTATATATATCTGAGGCCACATAAAGTTTTCTTACAGCTCACTCATCAATTCACATAGTTGAGTTGTTTTTTCCCTGTGTTTTATTTTGGATAGTGACCATGGTTCTCTTTAAACTCAATAATCTTTTTTCCACGCAATCTTTACTGTTAATCCTATCCAGTGTGTTTTTATTTTAGACATTGAATGTCTTTATATCCAGAAATTTAATTTTTGACTCTTTTATGTCTTCCATGTATCTTTAATGAGCTCATGTTTTATCTACATTATTGAAAGAAATAAACATACACATACATATATAAATTAAATAATGACTGTGTTAATGTATATTTTTAATAGTTGTATTGACTCTGACATTTCTGGGTCTTTCTTTCCTTAATTTTGTCTCCTCATTATCAGTCATATTCTACTGTTTATTGCATACCTACTAATTTTGGAATGGATGTTAGACATTATAAATTTTATATAGTTGGACACTGGAATTTTATATTCATTTGGATGTTTTCAACTTTGATCCAGACACAGTAAAATTATTTGAAGACAGCTTTAACTTTTCAGGCTTGCTTTTAGTTTTTGTTATGTTGAGCAAGAACAACCTTTATCCTAGTATAAGTTTAGTCTTATCACCGTAGCAGTACCCTTATGACTCAATCAAATTCCCTCTGATGAATCTTCTGCTCTCTGACCATTAGAAGCATAAAATATTCCTTTCCCTGTGTTAGAACTAGGAATTGTTTTGCATGCTACTTTGTTTATTGTTCCCTGGCCTCATTCCTCATTTAGGCTTTTTTTTTTTTTTTTTTAATAATGCATGCACTAATCAATACAGCTAGATAGAAGAAATAAGTTCTAATGTTTGATAGCAGAGTAGGATGACTATAGTTAAAAACAGTGTATTGTATATTTCAAAATAGCTACAAGTAGAGATTTGAAATGTTTCCAACACATAAACTTAATAAGTGCTGGAAGTGATATCTTTAATACCCTGACTTAATCATTACACATTCTACGCATATAGCAAAATATCACAAATACCCCATAAAATGTACAAATATTATGTATCAATAAAAAAATGTTAAAAATAGATTCAGTGAAGTCTGAAGTGGGACCCTCTGAAGATGTCCAGAGCCCTCTATTTGTGAAACTCTCTTTACTCCAGTGCCCTGCGTTGTGAATGCCAGCTGTCTTGACTTCTTCAAATGCTCAACATTAACTAACTGCCGGGATCTGGATCTGTTTGGGTTTCTTCTACTTTGTGTCCTGGAAAATCTCTGAATACCATAAATTGATTCAGCTATATGACTCACTTTATTTTCTCTGGAGTCGTTGCCCTATGTTGCCTGTTGTACAATGCCTGAAAGTCATTATTTTGTTAGTTTTATCTAGTTTTTCTTAGTTATTTAAGACTGAGGGTAAATATGTTCCCTGTTTTTTCATTGTGTTCAAAGATAAATTCACATATAAGTTTGAATCAAGAATTTATTAATGTAATAAGCCTATTCTTTATGTATTTACATTCAAAACATCTCTGATCATGAGTGTTTTCTCCCAGACTTATTCTTACAAATTATCTATTTACTCGTTTCTATAGATACAGATTATCTATTTATCTATATCTAATATGATTTAGCTAACAAATTACCAAAAATTAAAAGCAAAATTATTAAAGCTAAAATTTATTGACTTTTTCTCTAAATATAAAAATACATGCATTCTGGTTATCTAGTAACTAATGTATTTCACTCATTATTCATTATTCCTCTTTCTTCTGCTGTTGTTATTTTTTCCATTGTTAGTTAAATGCCCCTTTAACCAATAGGTTCACTAACAACCAAGGAGTTTCTAAATATATATATTTTTATTAAAGTTACCATTAAATCACTTCTATATGTTAAGGATTTTAGAATAATTTAAAGAAACATAAATATTTTAAATGTTTGTTTATTCATATATTGTCCTTTAACATTATAAAGGTATTTCATGTAAGTACTATTACATTCCACAGAACAGTAATTGGTGACCAATAAGAAATACGATATCCCTACCTAAGTGTTTGCTTTGGACCAGTATAGTAATGTTTGTGCTTTTATAGACCAAGATTATGAAATTTTTGATGTCAAAATCCATCACTCTCCTTTCTTTGTGCAAATGGGAAAAATGTATAGTGCTAGCTAGAGTCATCATATGTACCTAATAAATGCTAGTTGAATTATTTATAGATAAACGAGTAAACACAACAGATATGTTTGATTTCATTTT
Organism: Macaca nemestrina; assembly: GCF_043159975.1. Classification (NCBI taxonomy): domain Eukaryota; kingdom Metazoa; phylum Chordata; class Mammalia; order Primates; family Cercopithecidae; genus Macaca; species Macaca nemestrina. The sequence continues at coordinate 108,938,272 of NC_092135.1, forward strand.
TTAAAACTGAAGTCCTCCAGATAGCAGACTAGGTCTCTGGATTACTTTACCGAAACAAACATTTCCCAATTATAAGTAATGCAATCGTCCTTAAAACAGCAACCAAAAAGGAAATCACATGTGAGGAAGCTATTTTTAGAACCATAGATATGAAAAGAATTGTTTCAGACTGTGTCTTTGTGTATTATATGTCTATGTAAGTGTGTGTGAACATGATTGTATGAGAGAGAACAAGAGAGAAAAGAAAACAGGCAGTAGGGGAAGTAGGAGGGAGCAGAAGATGAGAAAATGAACTGAACAAAAGGCTTTTTTTTCTAAGAATGTAAGAAAGAATATGTGAAAGCAGTTTGTGTATTAATTTCATGCAAATCCAAGATGTTATTATTTCATCTATAGTCACCCACATTTTAAATATAATTAAAATTATAGTACAGTGACCATTGAATCCCATTTGAATGGTTAAAATACTGGGGGATAATCCTAGAAGGATGTGGTTAGCTTATTGATTTCAAGCTTGATGCTTTTTATCACAGTGCATATTATGTACTGACTATAACAGTTCTGATTTTTAATCCCAAATGACTAAATCCTATGATAAAGATTTCTGAAACTTTCCCCATGAAAAGATTATTTTGATACCATTGCTATCTTTTATGACATTGGTTTCTGTGCTTCCCATATCTTTTCCATTATAAGTCCAATCTTTGAACTCGAGTTAATATTTTATAAGGTAAAAAATCCATCTAGAAAATTAGGTTACTTTAATGCTTGTTCCATTATTTAAAAAAAAATTGTGACAGTGAAATACAGTGTCCATCTAGGATTCAAGTTTTGGCTTGATTGTTTTTTCTTCGCTTCACACATTAAGGTATACTGGAAAATGGGCAGGGCAGAAATTAAGGGGTCAGTCATTTGTCATGAATGTCTAGAATTATTTGCATTTAAAAATTGTATAGTATTTATCATATGCTTGTTTTGATCATAAACATAAGGGTACTGCCTTATGACAAGATATAAAAATATTCTAAAATTACTTTTAACGCTAGCATTGTTATAGAACTTTCCATATATTTCTGCCTACGTCAGCTAGATTTTGAGTTCTTATGAGAGAAACTGTATCTTATACATTTTATTAGCTCCTCTAAAAGTAATTAAATATTTATTTATAGTAGTTCTCAGTATGTAGATATATATTGTATTTTTAAAATGTATATTTTGGTACTACCATATGCCAAACCTTATTCTACTTTTTTTCGTATATACACTTTACCTCTTGTTCTGCCAATTACTTTACTTACTTTCTTCCTTGTAATTTTTTAATATCCTGTATCTGTCTGCCTTTCTTCTTCCCTCTTTTTTACACATAGACTTTACAGTTAGAGCAACTTTACACTCACAGCAAAATTGAGCAGAAAATACAGTTCCCATGTACCCTCTGCCCTGACACATGCACAGCCTCTGATACTATTAACATAATGCATCAGAGGGGTGTGTTATGATGAGCCTACGTTGACACACAATCACCCCAAGTCCACAGTTTACATTAGGGTTAGCTCTTGGTGCTATACATTCTATAGATTTGGCAAACTTATAATGCTATGTATTAACCATTATAGTATCATACAGATTAGTTTAACTGCCCTAAAAAATTCTTGTTTCACCTATTCTTCCCTCCCACCCACTAAACCACTGTCAATTGTTGATCTTTTCACTACTTCCACAGTTTTGGTTTCTTTAGAATGTCATGTAGTTGGAATCATACAGCATGCACCTTTGCAGATTGGCTTTTTTCACTCAGTAATAGTCATTTAAGATTCCTCCATGTCTTTTTACGGTTTAACAGCTCATTTATTTTTATTTTTCAGTAATTCAATTGTCTGAATGTACCACAGTTTATCCATTCATCTGATGAAGGACATCTCTGTTGCTTCTAAGTTTTGGCAATTATGAATAAAGCTGCTATAATTGTCTGAATTCAGGTTTTTGTGTGGATATAAATTTTTGATTCATTTGGATAAATACCAAGAAGCCTAATAGTTGGGTTGTATATTTACATTTTTAGTTTTGTAAGAAATTGCTGAACTCTCTTCCAAAGTGACCATTTTGCAATCTCACCAACAATAATTGTGATTTATTATTATTCTACATCCTCAATAGCATTCAATGTCAGAGTTTAGGATTTTGGCCATTCTAATAGATGTGCAGTAGTAACTCAGTGTTTTATTTGCAATTCCCTAATGACATATGATGTTAAGTATCTTCTAATATGCTCATTTGTCATCTGCATATCTTCTTTGGTGAAGTGTCTGTCCAGGTCTTTTGCCCACTTTTTTTATCCGGTTGCTTTTTTTTTTTTTTTAATACTTCAAGTTCTAGGGTACATGTGCACAAGGTGCAGGTTTGTTACGTATGTATACATGTGCCATGTTGCTGTGCTGCACCCATTAACTCATCATTTACATTAGGTATATCTCCTAATGCTATCCCTCCCCACTCCCCCCACCCCACAACGGGCCCCAGTGTGTGGTGTTCCCCACCCTGTGTCCAAGTGTTCTCATTGTTCATTTCCCACCTATGAGTGAGAACATGTGGTGTTTGGTTTTCTGTCCTTGCGATAGTTTGGTTGCTTTTTGTGTTGGTGTTGAGTTTTAAGAGTTATTTGTATGTTTTGGATGGCAGTACCTTATTAATTTTTTTCCCAGTGAGCGGCTTATCTCATTCTCTTCAGCAGTATCTTTTGAGTCAAAAGTTTAAATGTTCATGAAGTCCAACTTATCAAACAATTTTTATATAGATTGTCCCTTTGATAGCTAAAAAATCAACACCAAATATGAAGTGACCTAGATTTTCTGCTATGTTATTCTAGGAGTTTTATAGTTTTGCATTTAACATTTAGGTCTATGAATCATTTTGAGTTAATTTTTGTGGCAAAGGTAAGATCAGTGTTTAAGATTGATTTATTTATTACATGTCAATGTCCAATTGTTCCTGCATCATTTGTTGAAAATTAGTTTTTTTAAAATGTAAAAATGCACTCAGGTCTACCTTAGTCTACTGATTTGACCTGATGCTTTCTAAATATTCAGTCAAAAGCTATTTAAAAAGAAATCTCTGCTATCAGCCTCCACTTCTATATACCTATTAACCCCTAAAATCTGGCTCACAATCTTTTCACTCTAGTAAAACCAATACTAGAAGATAAAAGCTGTTTCACTTGTTCTTATAATTACTTTCAGGAATTCTGAGACATGGAGTTTTGCTTTCTATATGAGCTGTGTTCATCTCCTTTTCTGGTTCTTCTTCCTGTCTTCTACCCCTAATCATGGATTGCCAAAAATTTCTGCTTTGTTTCCATTCACTTCCTTCTCTATACTACGTGTGTATTTAATTGGATTTTAATGCCTTCATAACTCATTCCAATAATCACAGCCTTTCTTTTTGTCCTTTTCCATAATTTCAGTTGCAGTAGAACATATGTCTCTGAATAATATAATAAAAATGTTATATTTAATATATGTGGGGAAAAATTCATGATTTTCTTCTCCATATAGTATCTTCCTTTTGATTTCCCTCTCCCCAGGCTTGAAACACTACTTTTGAATTTACCTTTCTCCCCAGTTTGTTGCCAAACCCAGCAAGTTGCATGGATTTTATTTCTCCAAGTTTCTTTTTTCTACCACTTTGTCCCATTTATATACTTATTATTATAGTCCACATGTCTGTTAAATTTCATCTAGATATTTGTAACAACTTCTCCGCTGTTTTCCCACCATTGATCTAACTCACTTCCATTTATTCTACACTGCGGTCAAACCAATTGTCCATAAAGTATAGTTCAGATCATGCCTCATTTCTACTAAAAATTCTGTTATTTGTGCTTTTGCCATTGCCCTAGTCTGCCTTTAAGCTCCTTCTTGAAGCACTTTACTGGACATTTTAGAAAATTGGGATTTAGTATAAAATTATTTTAAAGACAGGTAGAAGATCTCAAATGCAGAACTTATTCAGGATTTGTAATGTGAAAGTTTCTTCTAGGATGGATATATCAACCCAGTGACACAAACAAAGCTCTGCTCTTTAAAAATAAAAGTTGTTTGTTCCTCTCTTCATTCCCAATTAGTTATCCAAAATAGAAACAAGTAAATTATTTAAACTATTGTGGTATATTTGCTTTCATTTACATTACTGTATCGTCTTATAATTTATTTTTCAAAAATGTTTGACCATCGCCTTGTAAACGTGACTATGAACACTACTCTGAAATACAACTGAGGCTACATTTTGGTGTTGATGTGTATATCTGACTTCATTACATGGTCACATGTGCCTATAAGGTTTTGGGGGACTTTCAAAACAAACCCAAAATATATTATCCACTAGTTTGTCATCACTCATTCTGAGTTAGAAGTTCTAAACATTAGAGAAATTCTTAATTCTTCAGATTTGATTTACCAAGATGGAGCTATTGTTTCTTGAAGGGAGTTTTGAAATATTTAATATTTTACATTAAATATTTTAAAGAAAATATTTCTTAAAATTTTGAATTTTTAAGAATTTTCTATCAGTGTCCTTTTACAATAGTATCAGGAAAATGGTTTCAAAAAATGTTATTAGAATAATTTCATTCCTTTATCACACCTCATTGTGACAGTATTCGAGTGACTATCAGAACTACAGATCAGAATATTAAAAGGATTATCTGATTCAATAATCATCATTAAACTAAATATACATGGCTTGTAAGAGATCCATCCTAATCTAGAGGAAACAAAGTGGTTTAAATAAAAAGTGAAAAAATGCATATCATGCAAAAGCTACCCTAAAGAACAGTTATGTAACTATACTAGTGTTAAACAAGGTAGGTATTAATATAATAAGAATTACTTGAAATAAAGTTAGAGTAGGACACTTTATAACAATAAAAATGTTAATTTACCAGTAAGATAAAAAATTCTAAATATGGATGCATTTAATAATATAGACTCAATAGAATAAAGAAAAAATTAACACAACTAAAAGGAAATATACACAAATATACAATGTTGAAACACATTAAGATATCTTTGTCATTGATCAATGTAGAAGTAGAACAAATAGAAAATAAAGTCAGTAAGGATATAGAAGACTTAAATGAAATTTTGTCCTAATTGGCATTAAAAAGAACACTACCTCCAACCACTGTAGAATATGCATTCTTTTAAAATATTCATGGAACATTTATTAACATTGACCCTATGCTAGGCCATGAAGCAAAAATAAACTACTTTCAAAGGATTTAAGTCACATAAAATGTGGTCGCTGATCATAGTGGAATTAAGCCAGAAATCGACAATAAAAAAGGTAAAGATAAAATATCCAAAATAAATATATTTAGAAATTAAATATTTTGAAGTTAAAAAAATAGATTTTTTAAGTGCCATATTTTCAAAGAAGAAAATACAATGGAAATTGGAAAATATTTTGAATGAAACGATAAAAATAGGATATATTAAACTTGTGCAATCCAAAAAGAGTAATATTTAAAGGAAATATAGATCACCAAGAAGCTATATCCACCGAGAATCTCAGAATACGACCTCATTTGGAATAATAGCCCTTGCAGATAAAAGCAAAGTAAGAATTTCAAGATGAAATCATTCTGGACTAGGGTGTGACCTAAATCCAATCCGGGATGTCTTTGTAACACAGTGAGAGGGACAATACAGAGACACAGGTGAGACTGCCATATGACAATAGAGGCAGAGATTGGCATTATGCTACCATAATTTTATATTTTATATTATAAACATACATATATTTAAAAGACTAAAAAATGAAACCTAAGTGTCCACCTCAAGAATCTAGAAATGGTATTGCCAATTAAACCTTACAAATGTAGACAAAAATAATAAAGAACAGGCAAAAATGCTTGAAGATTGCTAAGAGAGTAGATCTGCAATGTTCTCACCACAAAAAAGATAAGTATTTGAGATGAAAGACATGTTAATTAGCTTGATTTAACCATTTCACAATGAATACATATTATAGAATATCAGATTGTGTACCACAAATGTATACAATTTTATCAATTATAAATTAATTTTAAAAGAACAGAGAACAAAAGAAGTAGAAAACAAACACACAATAAAAAATAATCTGTGAAGCCAAAAGTTGGTTTTTGAAAATGCTAATAAAATTGCTAACACTATGGCAAGACTGATGTCATGGATCCTGTTGGTGTCCCACTCAGATCCCCTCAAATACACCTTTGTACCTGTTCCTCAGTTGCTGTACATATTGGTTCCTAATGCTCACAATTGCTCTCTTAGATGAAAGGATTGTCCTTAGGTGTGCCAGAGGCCCTTAGCTGGGACAACCTACAGCCAATAACTGATTAACACCTTGTTTCAAGGTAAGGCTAAAACTATGGAATAATTTGTGCTCTGAAGTTCTGCATGATATCAAGCTAAAATTAGTCTCTAGCTTCTGGAGATTAATTTTTATATAAGTTTGAACATATGTCTACATTAGTGAAACTATTACCACAATCAAGATTGTGAACATATTTGTCATTCCCCTGAAGTGTACTTGTACCTCGTGATAATTCCTTTTTCCTATTTAAAACAAAGTCAAACAAAACAAGGAAAACAGTGCTTTTGACTATAACATTATCAAATTAGCAAGTATTTATTATTTTTATGGTAAATTAGTCATTGGACATTGATAGTAGACATAAGGTTTCTCTATATCAAGGAGACAAAAGAGAAGCCTATAATGGGAGACAAGAATAATAATAGAAGTCAAATAGAAAGAATATTTTTTAGACTATTATACTAGTAACTATGGATTATTGTAGAATAGCATGAAGAAATTGGGTTACTGTAATAAATTCTGTAAAATAGACATTAAACGGGGAAAGGAGGCCATTACCTATTATTGAATATTAAAGACAAACTCTTCGTTTTTCCTAGAACTGGTTCTGATTTTATCATGCATGCATTGTTGTGGTGAAAATTAGGTACGTGTCTTTAGGTCATTATAGCTGGCAGTTATCATTATTGAGAAATGTCTGTCCTGAATTATTTTTTTGTGTGATTCTCTTGTTCTCTTCAAAGCTACTAATGAGGATGAAAATAATCAATTCATAGAAAAGTTTTCCTGCCCTCCTAACTTTTTGTGTTCTCCTTGAATCAGCCACAACATAGTTAATTCCCATTAGGGATTCCCCATCAGCAATGCAAGAATTTCACGGACAAATGCCAGATAAAGCTTTAAGAGTTTATAATATTGAATGCATTATGATGTCCATTTTATATTCACATAGCATAGCACTGAAGTGGTAGTAAAAGGGAGTTCCATTTAATTTTTCATTATTTCAAGGAAAAGACAACCAACAAAATCCTTTTTATCTTGACTTTGAAATCCTTTTGAGTACTTTGAAGCAGCAGCAGCTTGTTGTTTTAAGTTACTTTAAAGAATGTTGTACCTCAGTGTGAATAGGTGACATAGGATTTGTTGTGTTCAGTGACCTCAAGTGGTCACATTATTAGACCTTAATCATTTGTGTTTACCATGCCTTGTTATATCATTAGGATATTTTTATATCTGTGCCCTTGGGAATGTAATTTAAAATATTATTGCAATATAAGAAAGAAAACAAAAATCATAAAAGCCCCTCACCTTTTGTTTTATTTAGTTTCAATTTTCAGACCTGAATTTTTACATATTATTTGTTATTAAATTTTAATCCTTGATCATTTTCTTATACTATTAGAGGGAAAGATAAGAAATAAATGTTGTAGATAGGTTTGACTTCAATTATTTCAATAACAATGAGTTTATATCTGTCTAAAATAGGTGTATTATTTAAAAATATTTAAGGTGGGTTGAATGGTGCCACCCGGAAGCTATATCCATTCAGAATCTCAGAATATGACCTCATTTGAAATAATGGCCCTTGCAGATAAAAGTAAAGTAAGAACTTCAAGATGAAATCATTCTGGACTAGGGTGTGACCCGAATCCAATCCAGGATGTCTTTGTAACACAATGAAAAGGACAATACAGAGACACAGGTGAGAGTGCCATATGACAGTAGAGGCAGAGATTTGCATTATGCTACCACAAGCTAAACAACACCTAGAGCAACCAGCAGTGGAAGACACAAAGAAGGAGGCGTCTTTAAAACTTCAGAGACTGTGGTCCTGCCAATACCTCAATTTCAGACTTTTGGCTCCAGAATGATAAGATAAATTTTAGTTGTTTCCTGCCATCATGTTTTGGTTATTTGCTCTGGCAGACATAGGAAACTCATACAAATTTCGATACTGAACATTGAGGTGCTGCTGTAAGAAATATCTAAATGTGGAAGTGGCTTGGAATTGCATAATGGGTAGATGCTGATGCCAGAAGAACTTTGAGGCATGTGATAGAAAAAGCCTAGATTGCCATGAAGTGACTTTTGATAGAAATGTAGAAATTAAAGTCTATTCTGGTGTAGGTTTACAAGGAAATAAAGAATGTGACAGAAAAAACTTCTATCATTTTAAAGAATATATATATATATATACACACACACACACACACACACACACATACACATGCACACAATCATGAGGAGAATATTCATAGAAATATAAACATTAAAGGTGTTTCCGGTGAGATCTCAGAAGGAAAACAGGAACATGTTATAGAAAACTGGAGGAAAGGCAACCTTTGTTATATAGTGGCAGAAAACTTGGCTAAATCACATTCTACTGTTGGGTAAAATGTTGGATGTGTAAGTGATAAACTTGGATATTTAGCTGAGGGTCTTTACAAGCAAAGTGTTGAAGATACAGCCAGGTTTCTCCTTGCTGCTTATAGTAAGATGAGAGAGGAAGGAAATAAATTGAAGAAGTAACTATTAAGCAAAAAGGAACCAGCATTTGATGGTTTGGAAGCTTCTTAGCCTCTCTTGGTTTCTAAGAATGCTAACATGAAGATATTCACTGTTGGGAAAGTGTACCCTAGAGAGAGGTCCTAGGTTGTGACTGGACAATATTTTACTGAGGAGATGAGGTATGAGACTCATATATCCATTCAGCCATCTCAGCTGGAGCCATAAAGAGAGGTGAGATTATCCAGGAAAAATCTGTAGTGAAGCCTCTTGTCTAATGATGGAGATACTTATGACATATATGGGAGCCCCATGAGGTTTTTGTGAAATGTCATACCACCAAAAATGCTATCATATTAGACTGAAAGGGACTAAGACTGAATGAAACGAGACAAAGTTATCAGACTCCCAAAATTCTACATTCAGGAAAAAGGCTGATGGAGTTATTCAGTTGCAAACATCAGTTATCCTTAAAGAAAAAAGAGAAACTACTGTGAGACCAGACCCTTGGGTGCAGAGACCAGGACCATGGGCCCAGAGGCAGAGGACTGAGCTGAATTAGAGACATCCTTTGTACTAGAAGACAATAAATACTTTTATTGAGTAAACTAGGGGTTAGGGGCATGAGGAGAACACTACTCTGCAATAGTACACTTGCCTGTTTTATTACAGAAGTAAAAGAGAATTTAAAAAGTATAAAGTTGTGAGGACACTTGCCTGTTTTATTACAGAAGTAAAAGAGAATTTAAAATGTATGAAGAAGGAACCAGAAACATAAAAAAAGACAAAAACATAGATTAAAAAGGAAACAGATTATCAGAAATTAAAATTGTAAAAATATAAATGAACACGTTGAAAATAGCCGAATAGAGCATTAAGAGTAATGGTGAACTCAGAGAAATATTTAGTGAGGTTGCACAGACATACAAGAAGAAAGTATATATTAAATATGGGTAAATAAAGTCCAAATATTGAGTAGGAAAGGTAAAACATGAAATTAATTGGTGTCTTGGGTGAGAATAAAGAGAAAGAAAGGCAATATTTAGAATGATAATAACTTAGAATTTTCCAGAGTAGGAGAAAGACATGAACCTTCACATTCAAGAGGCACAATGAAAGCCAACCATAAAAACATTAAAAAGAAACTTGTACTTAGATTCATCAAGTAAAAAATTTAAAAACAAAATAATTAAAAGGATTTTCAAAAAAATTGGAGAAGAAAAAGAGGGAAAGATGCATTTTTAAAATTAACAAAAATAAGTTCATATATAAGTAAGCAGTAGCAGTATAAATCATCTGCTATTATGTCTAATTAAGGTTAAAAATATTAAATGTAAAATCTTGGCCTAAACTCCAGATATATCAAGAGATGGTAATAAGAACTTAAGTGTTTCATGATTCTTTGGCATTAATTTTAGACTTTGTGTAGTTAAGTAGGTAAATTAAAATTTTACAATATCTACAAAGTATAAAACTTCTAATTTAATGAGGGGTGGAAAAGGGGGAATAAGAGTGCTTATATGATACTATGTGCAATATACTGTTCTAAATGCTTTCTGTGTTTTAAATTATTTAGTCCTCACAACAACCTTAGGGGGAGAGTATTGCTGTCATCCCTGTTATCAGATGAAGTAATGAGACACAGAAAGACTAGGAAAGTTGCACAAAATCATAGGACTTTGAGTGTCAAAGATGAAATTTGAAACCATGCAGTTGGGCTCCAGAATATAAGCTCTTAACCACCAAATACCATTATATCTCCATAAAAAAAAAAAAGACAGAGCAAAAATAAATCCAAAGGAACCATAACCATTCATGCATTCACTCAGCAAATAGGTATCAAACCTGTACTCTGTGCAAGGTAGCATTATAGGCACTAGCAAGACCCTAATATAGTTTTTAGATAGATCAAGTAAAATTGAAGAAGTTAAAAGGAGAAACTGCAGAAAAAAAGAGATTTTTTAATACATTTCTCTTATTGATTAATCAAGCAGACAAAATAAATCAATGATAATTAGAAGATTTGAGCAATGCATATAACAAGCTTATTCAAATAAGACTTCTAACTAACATTACCACGCAACAACTTTTCAAGCATTTATGGAACATTTCTCAAATTGATCACATTCTAGCCATAAATCAAGTTTCAAAAATTTTTCATGACCCCATATGATATGGACACATACTCTGAGCATGATGATATTCATTTAGAAATCAATACCAAAAAGCGTATTTTTAAAACTATACACCTCATACTAAAAAGACAAACAAAACTTCTCTAAATACCTAGTAGGCTGAAGAAAAAATTATCAATGGTAATTACCCTTAGAATTGAATGATAATGAAAATACCTCTCAGCAGAATTATGGAATATAAAAAAGTAGCTCTTAGAAAGAATTTATAGCCTGATTCATGAATTGGAAAAGCAGAAAAGATAGTAAGTGAGCTAAGCATCCATATAAGAAGTTAGGAAATAATAATTGTATAGAATCAAAGTAAGGTAAAGAAAGTTACATTAATAGGCAAAAATTAATAAAGAGGATTAAAACAAAGTTATTTTTTCTTTGAAAACACTAATAATGTTAACAAACCACTAGAAAGAGACACAAAGTCTCTTGAAGGAGGAGCATCTCTGGCACATGCAAAGAACAAGCGAACAGCTGAATACTGTGTGTTTGGAGCACAGCAAGTGAGTGGAAAAGAGCAGGAAATATAATCAGAGAGATGACCTAGGGCTAGACTTAGGCTAGCCCTACGACATAGGCTTTATAGGCCATCATAAATAATTTATTCTGCTAAAATAGGGACCCACTGGAGTATCTTGAGCTGAAAAGAGATTTTATTAAAAAGTGATCCTCAATTGATGTGTTAAGAAGATTTTTAGGAGAGAAATGATGGAAGTGGTAGACCAGGAAGAAGGCCCTTTTAGTAGCCTGGGCTTGGCAAAAGATTTGGGGCTTGGATATCCTACGTTGGAGGTGAATTTGATACAGTCTGGAGGTAGAGCCAACAGAATTTCTGTTTTTTTTTTTTTTTTTTTTTTTTGGATGTTGAGAAGGAGATAATAGGGGAATTAGCTACAGTGGTAGTGATGAAGATGGTGAGTAAGTTACATATAATTGATGTTCTGAATGCGGTAGGAACTGTATGCTAGACTTGGATTTTATATTGGCTCTAAAGTCATAACATAAAGTAAAAATTATATTGTTACAAGTATTTGTGAAAATTCCTTAGAAAGGTAACGTATTGGAGACTAATGTTTTGTACTTACTTGATTAAACATAAGGGCTGGCTTTGTTAACAAACTTTCAAGGTTAGTGTTTGTAGTGATTAGATTACTGTTCAACAACTAATAATTCTTTCTCCTTCAGTCTCCAAGGGAGAAGTATTCTTAGAACTCCCTTAGTGCTGGGTTTGCTGTGTGACTTTCTCTGGCCAAGTATATGTTGGTGTACCAGTTCTTAGGAATCAAAAGATGTCACATTTTTCTAATGACCCCTTGAAGAACTTCTATCATCCACTATAAGAAAAAAAATGCCCCATTAGTTGATGCCCCTCAAAGCATCATCTCAGAATATGAGACACAGAACACTCCTGAGCATAATCCACAGCTGAAAGAATATTGCCCAAGAGGACCTGCAGACTGAGAAATGTACACTTATTGTAAAAAGCCATTGAGATTTTTGCATTGTTTCCTAAAATGCGTCATTGCAATAGACATCTGACTAATGCAGTTATTTTCATTGTGCAAGTGAAAAAAGTCAGATGTGGCCGGGCGCGGTGGCTCACGCCTGTAATCCCTGCACTTTGGGAGGCCGAGGCGGGCGGATCACGAGGTCAGTAGATCGAGACCATCCTGGCTAACACGGTGAAACCCCGTCTCTACTAAAATACAAAAAATTAGCCGGGCGCGGTGGCGGGCGCCTGTAGTCCCAGCTACTCCGGAGGCTGAGGCAGGAGAATGGCGCGAACCCGGGAGGCGGAGCTTGCAGTGAGCCGAGATGGTGCCACTGCACTCCAGCCTGGGCGACAGAGTGAAGACTCCGCCTCAAAAAAAAAAAAAAAAAAAAAAAGAAAAAAGTCAGATGTGCAGAAAATGGTAAGGTCGATCCGGAGACTCAGACTCAAAACTCTGTCGTCTTTTTGCTGTTCACCCTGGCATCTCAAATATTTATTACAAAACTTTCCATGGCTTCCAGACAAGTTTTTCTTATCTGTGGAAATTTCAGACTAATATTTATAGTTATATACTTTTTCTCACTTTTATTTATTAAACATTTACTGATTACTACTATGTCCCATATATAATGATGAAGCTACTTGTATGCTATTTAACGAGATTTTTATTCACTTCTGTTTTGCTCTGCTGATGGGTCTCTGTCCAGGTTTTGATTCCTTTCCATGTCCTATCTGCCTTATGCTGTTGCAAGGGTACCATATTGTCTGATGCATGAGTCTTAAATTATGACAGAGATAAATTTGTCACTTTCAGTGAAGACAAGGTCACTTGACAATCTGGTGCAGACAGAGTTGGACTGGATTTTAATTCATAGGCAGAGCTTTATGAATAGGTAATTGTCATGATTGAAAAACACTAATGTTAGAAGGAGAGAAAAAATATTTTAGGAAAATAATGCTAGCATAATTATTGTGATAAAATGAACAATATGTGAATGTTAACAAAAGAGATTCCTGTTTGCTATGTCTCCAGCATCTATAGTGAAATATGTAATTACCAATTTACATCTGCTTTTCCTCATTCTCTAAGCAGTCCTGGTCCTACGCATTTGGTGATCAGAATTAAAAGAATGAGCAAAGAGAAAAAGAACTAGAGAGACAAAAAGAAAAGGAAAAACTGTCTTTGCTGACTCAATCCTCTTTTGTGATATTTTCTAGCAATGGAAGATATGAGAGGCAGATTTTTGGTCCCCATGACCTTTGCATTCTGTTACACCTGCATGGTTATGTAAAGTTGCATACAAAAGGGACTTTGCAGGTGTAATTGCAGCTATTAGTAATCAGGTGCTCTCAATACAGGAAGATTATCGTGGATTACCAGAGAGCCTTTAAAAGCTTAAGAAATCTGCCATGTGAATGAAGCAGAAGAATTCAGAAGGATTCAAAGCATGAAAATGATTCAGGGAGCTTACATTTTCCTTCCCTTTTTCCATAAGCAAGAGTCTATCTTTGTTGGCTTTGATGATAAGGGGGCCACAATCCAAAGAATGCTAATAGCCTCTAAAACAGACTAATCCCTAGTTCACAGCCAGCAAGAAAACGAGAGAATTCAGTCTTACAACAGCAAGAAACAGGATTTAACCAGGCAGCTAAGTTTGGAAGTGGATTTTCTTCTAGAGATTACCTATAAGTGCCTATCTGACTGACATCTTGATTTCATCTTTCTAAAACCCTAAGCAAAGGACCCACTTGAGCTCAGCATGGACATCTGACTGATAGAACTGAAAGATAATAAATGTATGTTATTATAAGCTAAGAAGTTTTGTTAATTTGTTTCAGCAGCAATAGAAAACTCCTACAGCAGAAGAGAAAGGGAAATTAAATAGATGTTGGAGATATAAAAATAATAAAGATTTCAGAGAGATGGGGCAATGTAGCTAGATGCCGAAAAGAAATTGGAGGAAGAGTTTTGGGATGCAAGATTTTGGAAAACAGCGAAAAGGAATACACACTAAACTGCAATGATTGTTAAAGTGATTTCTGCTATGAGCAGTGCTTCTTCAGATGTGAATGGCTTTATTCAGAGAGATCAAGGGCGAACCTGGAAAATATTTAGTTTATATAGGATAAACTGGAGTTGGAGAAAGAATAAACATAATAAAAATAAACAAGATATTTTGATCCAGAAATAAATGATTTACTCTTGAACTGACATAGTAAGAATGGCAATAAAGAGATTAGGCCCTGTTATAGATAAATCAAATACTGAGTGTGAAAGATTGCCAACCATACATACTTAGGAAATTTACATTAGTGATTTGATCTGGCTCTGTGTCTCCACTCAAGTCTCCTCTTGTAATCTGAATTGTAATCCCCACGTGTTGGGGAAGGGACATCTTGGGAGGTGATTGGATCATGGGGGTGGTTCCCCATGCTCTTCTTGTGCGAGTGAGTGAGTTCTCACGAGATCTGATAGTTTTATAAGGGGCTGTTCCGCCTTTGCTTTGCACGTCTTTCTCTTGCCTCCTGTGAAGAAGGATGTGTTTCCTCCCCTTTCCACCATGATTTTAAGTTTCCCGAGGCCTCCCCAACCATCTCAGTGGAACTGTGAGTGAATTTAACCTGTTTCTTTTATAAATCACCTTATATAAATATAAGTCTCAGGTATTTCTTAATAGCAATGTGAAAATAGACTAATACAGTTAGTGTATTGTTAAAGAACCTGATTTTAAGAACAGGATAGTCAGAAGTAGCTTTAGGGAACAGAAGTATGTGACATAATTGCATTTAGTTTATTAAAGCATGGTTATTGGTCATGGGTGATCTTTGCAATAAATTTGTCTATTTTGGGGGACTTTGTATAGTTTTACAAGATAAAAAATAGATTTTTTTGTGTAACAAAAACAAGATACTATAAAATTCAAAGATGAACTCATTTATTTTTATATTTCTTTTTGAAATAAGTACCTAATCTGCAAGCTTTGCTTTGCTTCTAGAATTACCTGTCTTTAGCATCTCTTCTATCCACTGAGTAACTACGTAACTACTGAAATCTCAGGTGATCGAGTAAAACATCAATTAACTAGCCTGCTTGTGGAACAGGTGCTCTGATTAAGCTTATTTTCTAGCTAAATCAGAATAAATCAGAAACCTCTTTTGTTTTATTCCTTATTGTTGATAATCTTCACAAAATTCATACATCTACTTTCTTGTCTTAGTGAATAGAGCAGAATGAACATAATTTCTCTTTACTTTTCATTTTGATGTGATAAGGTACACATGTGGGGCAGCGATTTGAGTGGGATATGAATTCAATCTAGATTATTCAGATTGAATACATCTGATAACCTTAATTCAGGTGATCTTTCCAAAAAACAGAGTAGGTTCAATATTAAAATCAATATGCTTAGTTGTGGCCATTATTTGTGTTTATGTCATATAGAAGATAAATTTATATAAAGCTCTGGAACACATCAAATGAGTTCTTCATACAAAACAAGATGACATTTTCTAAACCTAATTTGATGGGCTTATTTTTCATAATATTCGTAAATGATGCCAGTATTTTAAGAGTAAGCAATATCTTTCTCTCCCTAGAAATTTCTTCTGTTTTCTCTAGTTTTCTGTGAATCTCATTATATTTTTAATACCTCATTATGAATCTTGTTATTGAGATTTTATGAACCTCTCTATCTCAATATCATTGTATTCACTCTGGTTCTAAAATTCTATGCTTCTGTATTTCTAGAGAAGTTAGGGCTCAACTTTAGGCTAGCATTAAAGGTAACATGGACGATACTGAAGCAACTTCAAACAGGTGACAATCATTACTCTCGGTCCCAAATGCTGTGGCTAACCCTTTGCACAACTGCTTTCAACTGATCTGTTTTCCCTGCGATAGATTTTCCCATTCCTCGTCCCCACTCTGACACTCATTCACAAGGCAAATAATTGCCTCCTAAAAAATTCAGGACCAGTATCTGAAACACAACAGGAAATACTAAAATGTATAATGCTTTAATTTTTTCCAATCATCCCCTATAATCTGTAAATGCAAAAAAACCACAAGTTAGTTTTAATGATTTTAGAGGAACTCACAGAAAGAGATACCTTGATAGGAGAGAGTTGAAACCAGTTGAGCCTATTGAAACTAAGTAAAAGGTAAGAACTTTTAAATGACCACGTGGTGACACCAAAGGAGATTAAAACTGTAAATGGATGTGGACCCTTAAGGTCTAGAAGAAAAACTGAAAAGATTTGTGATTTGCTGCTTTGAGGACAACGAGGCCAGGAGATGATTTATTGTCAATTTTTATTTGTATCTTGAAGAAAGGAGACTCATTAGGTCAAAATATGTTTAAGTACAATTTGTATTAAGGAATAAAATTTGAATGTACCTATTAAACATCAAACTGAAGGGAAATTAATTCTGCAAGTCATACAGTGCTCAAAGTTTGCTGGCTGACATTGTGTGAGTGACACTCTCCTGAAAGCTCACACAGTTTAATGAGCGTGTCTTCCTACATTCCACGTGGAGAGGAAAACAATAAACACTGAGTCCATTGTACTAAAAGTGCTCACTGGGAGCTGACCTATGCTCTTTTGTAAAATCAATTTGGTGCTCACCCTGTGTTCTCCTCCAACTAGACTTGTCTTACTAAATTGCATTTTATTTCCTTCCACCTCCACCACTTCCCTATTGTTCTCTCTACTGTGTCTGCCAATTACATGTGACCTTGCTGTTTTCATGAAGAAATCTTGCAGCCCTTTAGCCTTTCAAAACTCAAATATTCTCCCACACACACTAAGGCAATGGAAACATGTTTTGGAATAATATGCCAGATAGAGTGATAACTCTCAAGAGTGATAAGTTATATTTGACAGTGATAAGTATAACATTTTAACATTAACTAGACTCATGCAATACCTATGTATAAATATTGAAAGTGATGTTTATAAATGAGTTCCCATCATAGTCTTGCCTAAAAATTAAATGCTTTAAGAAAATTTGTCTTAGGAACATATTTATTTGTACCTCTGTCACAAAAATAAAATTGAGCTATCTCCTCCTTGTTACCAAGGGCTCTGGGTTAGTTATACAGCATGATTAATATTGATCCTGGGGGAGTAAAACTGTGCTCCTGTTTATAGAGTGAAAGAGAAGTTTATTTTTTTTATGTATAACTATCAGTTTTTAAAGGTGAACAAACCCAGGTATTTAGACTCACATTGTATTTTTTCTCTATTATGCCTTCTCAGCAGAAACATGTAGTGAAATCCTGGTCTGAGAAAGGTCCTGTTATGACACCTGCCACTTCAGTGCACTCTGGTACTTCACCATTTACTCTTAAAAAAATGAAGATAGGATTTTGCTTATATTACCACCACAATTTTTAGAACAACAACAACAAAAATGGTTTTGCTGAAGACTTGGGCAGTTTGAAATCTGTAACTGTTTTTTAAAAGCTATACTGATGCTATAAAAATCCTGGGTCATAGATAGGGTAAAGCTATTAATGTTAGAGAAGAGACAAAGGAGAGTGTGCATTTAAAAATAGAAAGTTGAGACAAATTACTTACATACCATATGCAAATGTTTTGGATATTTTTCCTAAGTGTCTATCTGGGAAATCCTTTGTGTTGCTGATAATTGAACATGTTACTATTTCTGCTTTGTCCTGGTTAAGAGGGACTAATCCTTTAAGATGATTATATTTTAATGTTTCAAGTTCATGTTATAGACTACTTTAAAATGAACCATTTTTGGTCAGTTAATCTTAAGTTATGAGTATTGGGGAGTTTGAAGAACAAAATGAGAATACATGAATTTCTTATACATGAAGGATATGGGAAATGACTCTAACAAGGCAAGATTTTACAGTGTCGTCTTTTTGGTTCTTGCTATAGACTGAATGTTTTCTTCCCCCGCCCTACCTGTTCAAATTTATATGTAAAAAACAAATCCTCAATATAAGGGTATTGGCAGGTGGGGCCTTTGAGGGGTTATTGGGTCATGAAGGCAGAGCCCTCATGAATGGGATTAGTGCCCTTTTTTAAAAAAAGCCCCAGAGAAAATATGCTTCGATTCAGTGCTTTGATCAAGAATGTCCCAGCCTTTCGAACTATGAAAAATAAATTTCTATTGTTTATAAGCTACTTAGTTTATGATATTCAGCCTGAGCTAAAACAGTTGTGTTCAGTCAAAAACAAAAGAAAATTAAGAGCAGACTATGGGAAAAAGGATGGTAAAAACAAATCACAAAGGCAAACCCTTAGGAGCAAAATGATTCTGAAAGCTTTTCTCTGAAGTCCCAGATAATGAATCAGTATGAGGTTTCCGATATTTCTATCAACAGCCCATATGCTGCTTAACTTCAAGTTCTCCTGTACTGAGAATTCTGGAGACACACAGCAGCGTTTTCTGAACCATGCAACATAGTATATTTCTGGTGAAAGTGATCACTAAGTATGGTTGCCTTACATCTTGATAATGCATGTGATTCTATGAAGCCTTGGTTTCTTTCTTCACAAACACAGAAGTAACTCAGCCAACTCACCATCCTCTGCTTTGCCCAAACCTTTTTTTTTTTTTTTTTTTTTTTTTTTTAGTTTTTATTATTTTCTACTCCTCTTGAAGATATGTTGTTACTTTCTGAAAATCTCACTCCCTTTGGAGACCGATTCTTCTGAATTAACTCCATGAACTCCTCTTCATCTTGACATTTCCAGATTGTAGATCCGTGGGCCTACTCTCTTTTCTCTTTGTAGTCTTGCTCTTGAGATCTCTATTTCTCTCTTTTCTCCTCTCTCCTACCCCTGCCTCTCTTCCTCTCTCTCCCTCTGGCTCTCCTCTCTCTCCCTGCTTCTTTGTTTTAACCACCTGTATTTTTAATCCCCCTTACAAGATCTAGGTCTTCTGTTTTTCAAGTATTTTTAAATGTCAAATGGGTACTTCCAAAGCAAAATATCCTCACTAAACTAATGATTTTCCTTTTAAAACTAGCTTATCTTCCTTATAGTTCTATTAAAAACAGACACTATTTGAATGTCTCATGCCCAAGATATCAGCCCCTCAATCCCCAAACAATGCATATCCACTGTATTGGATTGGGCTACTGAGAAGCAGAAGCTGAGCCAGGAATTGGATACTGTGACTTCCTGGAGGAGAGCTTGTCAGGAAATACCTGTAAAGAAGTGAGAGAAGGGAAAGAAGTGTAGTAAGAATGTGATATTAGGTAAAGAGGAGGAAGGAGTATGGTTTTGGAGCATAAACTAAACCATAGAATTGTTTTCCCTTTAACACAGGACTGTCATTTGTGCCTTATTATTAACTATTAACTGACTATAGGCACCTTTAAAGATGGGGTGGGTAACTTCCTGTGCTAGTTTACTCGATTCAGTGGAAGGCAAATTTTCTGTGACATGAGGCAGCTTTGAGCCTTTAGGGGATAATGCTCATGGTAGCTGATGGATGTGTGTCCTGGCCACATAAATGGAATATGGATGAGTACCACAATGTCAGATGCAACCACATACACACTTATCCTTTCTCAATTGTCTACTTCCATGACAGACATGAAATGTATCATTCTCACTGCTACCACCATAGTAATGACTTTTATTATATGTCACGTGGGCTAGTATTTTACCACACTAACTGCTCTCTCTATACACTGAATCTTCTAAACCCATTCCTATTTTTTAACTTTTAAGTTCATGGGTAAATGTGCAAGTTTGTTATATAGGTAAACTTAGAGCACGGGGGTTTGTTGTACAGATTATTTCATCACTTGGGTATTAAGCCTAGTACCCACTAGTTATTTTTCCTCATCTTGTGCCTAGTCCTTCCCTCCGCCCTATGATAGGCCCAGGTGTGTGTTGTTTCCCCTAATTTGTCCACGTGTTCTCATCATTTGATTCCCATTTAAAAGAGAGAACATGTCATATTTGTTTTATTGTTCCAGCCTTAGTGTGCTGAAGATAACGGCTTCCACCTTCATCCATGTTCCTGCAAAGGACATGATCTCATTTACTTTTATAGCTGCATGGTATTCCATAGTATATATGTACCACATTTTCTTTTTCTAATCTATCACTGGTGGGCATTTAGGTTGATTCCATGTTTCTCCTGTTGTGACTAGTGCTGCAATGAACATATACGTGCATGCATCTTTATAATGCAACAATTTATATTCCTTTGAGTAATGGATTGCTGGGTGGAATGGTATTTCTGCTTTTAGGTCTTTGAGGAATTGCCACCCTGTCTTCCACAATGGTTGAACTAATTTACATTCCCACCAACATTGTACAAGAGTTCATTTGTCTCTCCAACCTCCCCAACATGTTATTTTTTGACATTTTAATAATAGCCATTATGATTGGTGTGAGATGGTATCTCATTGTGATTTTGATTTGCATTTCTCTAATGACCAGTGATGTTGAGCTTGTTTTCATATGTTTGCTGGCTGCATGTAGGTCTTTTGAGAAGTGTCTTTTCATATCCTTGGCCCACTTTTTAATGGTGGTGTTTGTTTTTATCTCATAAATTTATTTATAGATGTTAGATACTGAACCTTTATCAGATGCATAGTTTGGAAAAATGTTCTCCCATTCTGTAGGTTCTGTTCACTCTGTTGATAGGCCTTTGCTTTGTAGAAACTCTTTAATTAGATCCCATTTGTCTATGTTCACTTTTGTTGCAAATGCTTTTGGTGTCTTCATCATGAAATCTCTGCCCATTCTTATGTCCTGAATGCTACTTCCTAGGGCATCTTCCAGGGTTTTTATAGTTCTGGGTTTTACATTAAAGTCTTGATCCATCTTGAGTTGATTTTTTGTATGCAGTGCAAGGAAGGGGTCCAGTTTCAATCTTCTCCCTATGGGTAGACAGTTATCCCAGCACCACTTATTGAATAGAGGATCCTTTCCCCATTGCTTGTTTTTCTGTCAGATATGTTCAAGATCAGATAGTTGTAGGTGTGTGGACTTATTTCTGGGTTCTCCATTCTTTTCCACTGGTCTATGTGTCTGTTTTTATACTAGTATCATGCTGTTTTGGTTGCTGTGCCCTATAGTATAGTTTTTTGTTGTTGTTTTGGTTTTCTTATTTCCATAGATTTGGGGGGAACAGGAGGTGTTTGGTTACATGAATAATTTCTTTAGTGGTTATTTCTGAGATTTTGGTGCACTCTTCAACCAAGGAGTATACAGTGTACTCAATTTGTAGTCTTTCATCCCAAGTTCCCAAAGTTCATTGTATCATTTTTATGCCTTTGTGTCCTCATAGCTTAGCTCCCACTTATGAGTGAGAATATACAATGTTTGGTTTTCCATTCCTGAATTACTTCACTTAGAATAATGGTCTCCATTTCATACCAGGTCACTGCAAATGCCATTATTTTGTTCCTTTTTATGGCTGAGTAGTATTCCATGGTAGGTGTGTGTGTACATGCGTGTATATGTGTGTGTGTGTGTATAATAGATATATAATATATATATAGAATATATATTTAATATAATAGATTATATATAAAAATATATATTTATATTTATTTATAGATGTTAGATACTGAACCTTTATCAGATGCATACTTTGCAAAAATGTTCTCCTATTCTGTAGGTTTTGTTCACTCTGTTGATAGGCCTTTGCTTTGCAGAAACTCTTTAGTTTAATTAGATCCAAATTGTCTATATATAATATATAGTATCTATTATATGTGTATTATATACATATACACCTTGGGATGCCAAGGTGGGCAGATCACAAGGTCAAGAGAGTGAGACCGTCCTGGCCAACATGGTGAAACCTCGTCTCAACTAAAAATACAAAATTTAGCTGCTCAGTTTTGGTGTCCGTTTTCATGAAATGTCTTTTTCCAACCCTTTTCCTTAAGTTTTTGTGATTCCTTATATGTTAGGTGAGTCTCCTGAAGACAGCAGATACTTGGTTAATGAATTTTTATCCATTCTACTATTCTGTATCTTTTAAGTGGAGCACTTAGGCCATTTACATTCAATGTTATTATTGGTCTATGATCTACTATTCTATTCATCATGATATTTGTTGCCTGAATACCTTATTAAAACAATTATTTATTGTGTTTTTGTTTTATAGGTCCTGTGAATTTATGCTCTGAGGAGTTTCTATTTTGGTGTGTTTTGAGGATTTGTTTCAAGATTTAGAGACTCTTTTAGCAGTTCTTGTAGTGCTAGCTTGGTAGTGGCAAATTCTCTCACCATTTGTTTATCTGTAAAAGACTGTATCTTTTATTTATGAAGCTTAGTTTTGCTGGATACAAAATTCTTGACTAATAATTGTTTTCTTTAAAGAGGTTGAAGATAAGGCCCCAATCCCATCTAGCCTGCAGTGTTTCTGATGAGAAATCTGCTGTTTAATTTGATTGGTTTTCCTTCATATGTTACCCAGTGGTGTTGCCTCACAGTTCTTAAGATTATTTCCTTTGTCTTGACTTTAGATAACCTGATAATTATGTGCCTAGGCAACGAACCTTTAATAATAAACTTCCAGGTGTTCTTTGAGCTTCTTACATTTGGATGTCTAGATCTCTAGCAAGGCCAGGGAAGTTTTCCTCAATTATTCCCTCAAGTATGTCTTCCAACATTTAGATTTATTTCCTTCCTTAGGTACACCAGTTATTCTTGGTATGGTTGTTTAACATAATCCCAAACTTCTTGGAGCCTTTGTTTTTTTTTTTAATTCTTTTTCTTTATTTTATTTTATTTTTTTTTTTTGAATTGGGTTAATTTGAAAGCTTTGTCTTCAAGCTCTGAAATTATTTATTCTACTTACTTGATTCTATTGCTGAGACTTTCAAGTGCATTTTGCATTTCTCTAAGTATGTTCTTCCTTTCCAGAAGTTGTGTTTGTCTTTTATTAATGCTATTTCATTGAAGATTTTTCTTTCATATTTTGTATCATTTTTATTTTTTATTTCATTAAGTTGGACTTCACCTTTCTCTGGTGCCTCCTTGATTAACTTGATAATTAAACTTTTGAATTCTTTTTCTAGCATTTCAGGATTTCTCCTTTGTTTAGATCCATTGCTGGTAAGCTAGTGTGATCTTTTGGTGGTGTTAAAGAACCTTGTTTTGTCATATTACTAGAATTATTTTTCTGGATCCTTCTCATTTGGGGAGTCTTTCTCAGAGGGAAGATCTGGGGCTCAAGAGCTGCTATTAGAATCTTCTGCCCTATGGGATGCTCCCTTAATAGTGCTGTCTCCCTTTTCCTAGTTATGTGACTTCTTGAGAGCTGAGCTGCAGTAATTGTTATTTCTCATATGGATTTAGCCAGCCAGAGGAGCTACTGTGCTCCAGGCTGGTACTGGAAGGAATCTGCACAGAGTCCTGTGATATGGACTATCTTCCTCAGCTCTCAGCTGTGGATACTAGCACCTGCTTTGGTGGAAGTGGCAGGGAAGTGAAATGGACTCCGTGAGTATCCTTAGTTGTAATTTTGTTTACTGGTTTAGTTTTGTGCTGGTTGGCCTCCTGCCAGGAGGTGGCACTTTCAAAAGAGCATCATCTGTGGTAGTATCACTGGGCAGGGCCTTAGAGCTCCCAAGAGAATATGTCCTTTGTCTTTGGCTACCGGGGTGGGTAGAGAAAGACCATCAGGTGAGAGCAGGGTTGGGTGTGTCTTGGCTCAGAGTCTCCTTGGGTGGGGCTTGCTGTGGCTGCTGTGGGGGTTAGAGGTATGGCTCTCAGGCCAATGAAGTTATATTCCCGGGGGATTATGGGCTACAGCGTCCTCTGCTGTGTCTTTCAGGTCACCAGGGAAGTGGGGGAAAGCTGGCAGTTACAGGCCTCACCAAGCTCCCATGCAGCCCAAAAGTCTGGTCTCACTCCCACTGTGCCCACCCTCCCCAACACACTAAGTTTGTTTCCAGGCAGCAGGTAAGCGGGGCTGAGAACTTGCCCCAGGCTACCAGCTTCCCAGCCGTGAAAGCAAGCAGGGTTTTCAGGTTTTGTGCCTCCCCACCTGCTGTGGGGCTTCTGTGCTGTGTCTGCACTCTGGATTCACCTCCCTCTCCTGAGTTTTGTCCAGGAAACTTTGTATGAGGTGGAAATTGTTACAGAGTTCAGCTGGAAGTTTCCTTCTCCCTGTGGTCTTTTCCAAGTTCCTCTGGCAGCCCTCCTCAAGTACCCCTGTGAGACAAAGTCAGAAATGGCTTCCCTAGGGACTGAGAGAGCCTACAGGGCTCTTTCCACTGCTTCTTCTACCCTGGTATTTTTCTTGGCTATCTGAATTTGTCTCAGCTCCAGCAAAGGTCAAATCCTTCTCCTGTGATCTGGGCCTTCAGGTCCCCAGTGATGGTGCATGTTTGGGGATGGAGAATCCCCCTTTCACACTTTCACACTTTTGGCACTCACAGTTTTGGGGCTGTCTCCTGGGGCCTGCAGGAGCAATCTGCTTCCTTCAAAGGGTCTGTGGATTCTCTTGACTTTCCTGGTATGTTCCTGCAGTAGTTCTTGGAGCAAAGGCTCACAACATGAGTCTCCAGACACTGCTCTGTCCAACCGAGTGGGAGTTGTAATTTAGTCCTGCCTCCTATCTGCCATTTTTCTCTATCCACCTGCCCATTCCTATCTCCAGTTATAACACTTATCATAGTTCTGGTCTGTCCACATGCTTTCAATGATTTTCCATTACTTGATGAAAAAAAAAAAA
The DNA here is from genome assembly GCF_043159975.1 of Macaca nemestrina. NCBI lineage: Eukaryota > Metazoa > Chordata > Mammalia > Primates > Cercopithecidae > Macaca > Macaca nemestrina. Next base: position 108,963,497 of record NC_092135.1, read on the forward strand.
GTATAGATTTCTACTTGTATTCGTCAAAGTTATCTACCTATCTCATCTTTCCAGATTTACTATTAAACATGTAATTTATGTGTTTCTCAAACAGGATTGCCTCTTTCCTAAATATTTTCAAGACCTGTCAAAAATCTATCCATATTCTAGATAATTACTCATTTATTTTTTCTGCTTTTGCATTTTATTATATTGAAAATAATTACTGGCCTGGCATGGTGAGTGGCTCATGCCTGTAATCCTAACACTTTGGAAGGCTGACGATGGAGGATTGCTTGAGCCCAGGAGTTTGAGACCAGCCTCAGCAATGACCTTGTCTCTGCAAAAAATTTTTTTTTAATTATCCAGGCATGATGCCATGCACCTGGGGTCCCAGGTACTCAAGAAGCTGAGGCAGGAGGATCTCTTGACCCCAGGAGGTCAAGGTTGCAGTGAGCCATGTTGGTGCCACTGCACTCCAGCATGGGCAACAGAAAAAAAATAGAAAACACCTTCTCCCTACACTCCATATTTTTAATGACTTAATTTTGTTCTAACCTGATTACATATATCTTTTTTATTATCGATAAAGTTTGTATACTTCCTGAGGTATACTTGATACTCATATGAGGCAGAATAGATGTCCATTAACCTGATTTGCTTCCTACTAAATTGTACCTTGTTCAAGGTATCTTTCACTTGGTAGTATTTCCCACAGATAAATGTTTGTATAATTGAATTGAGCTACATAAAATGGTGTAATTTTGACTTGGTCTCATTATTAGAATGTGTCTTAAGGTCACAACAGTAGATTATTTCATGTAAAGAGTATTTACTTTAAAGAGTATTTTTAAAGTAGTTTTAGGTTCAAAGCAAAATTGAAAGAAAGGTACAATGATTTCCCATATACCCACTAGTCCAACACATGCATAACCTTTCCCATTAACAGCATCCCCCACCAGAGGGGTACATTTGTTACAATTGATGAACCTATGTTATTACATCATAACTGCCCACAGTCCATAGTTTATGTTAGAGTTCAGTCTTGGCGTTTTACATTGTATGGGTTTAGGAAAATGTATAGTGGCATGTAACCACCATCACAGCACCACAGGGAATATTTTCACTGCCCTAAAAATCCTTTGTGCTCTTCCTATTCCTCCATCTCCCAATGCCCCACCCTTGTCAATCACTTGGTCTTTTATTGTCTCCACAGTTTTGCCCTTTCCAGAATGTCATATAGTTAAAATCAAACAATATATAGCCTTTTTGAATTGACTTATTTCACTTAGTAATATGTATTTAAGATTCTTCCTTGTCTTTTCATGGCTTGATAGCATTGAATAGTATTTTATTGTCTGGATATTCCACACTTTATCCATTCAGCTACTGAAGAACATATTGATTGCTTCCAAGTATTCGTAATTATGAATAAAGCCACTGTAAACATACATGTGCAGATTTTTTGTGGAAATAAGTTTTTTAAAATGTCTCCTTAAATAATTGGAAATCAGAAACAATCTTCAACAACTCATCATTGGAAATCACCTTAATATATATTTGGTGACTCATGCCTGTAATCCCAGCACTTTGGGAGGCTGAGTCGGGTGGATCACGAGGTCAGGAGTTTGAGACCAGCCTGACCAACATGGTGAAACCCCGTCTCTACTAAAAATACAGGAATTAGCCAGGCATGGTGGCGCAGGCCTGTAATCCCAGCTACTCAGGAGGCTAAGGCAGGAAAATTGCTTGAACTCGGGAGGCGTGTTGCTGTGAGCCGAGAGCGCCACTGTACTACTCCAACCTGGGCAACAGAGTGAGACTCCATCTCAAAAAAAAAATAATAATAATGTATACAAATATATTGGACAGAAATCTGGTAGAGGCCATTTTAACCAAGTAATGAGGGTTATTAATATTCAGACAAATTCATAGGATCTACCTCCTGATACAATGAACCAAAAGGGACACAACATACTTCCATGACATGCCTGCCAATCACCGAGATAATTACATTGTGCCCCTAAAATGTATAAAGGTCCAGAAAGACAAAGACTGGGGAAATGTTCCGTATTAAAGAACTAATGAAACATGACAAATAAATGCAAATAAATCTGAAGTGGATCCTTGACCAGCAAACAAAATAGTATAGAACATTATTGGAATAATTTAAAAACAAATATGGAGTATGGATTAGATATTAAATCAATTGTAAATATTCTGATTTTGATCATTGTACTATGGTTAACTAAGAAAATATCTACTTTTGAAAAATATATATCAAAGTTCTTAGGAATTAAGAGCAACAATATTTCTAACTTTTCTAAATGGATTTAAAAAAAGCTGTGTCCATGTGTATGTGTATCCTTCCATCTCTCTAGAGAGGGAAGGTGTATATGTTTATGTATCTGTCAGAGACAGAACACAAATAGGAGAACATCTAAACAATTGGTGAATGTGGGTGAAGTGTATATGGAAGTTCCTTATATTCTTGACATTTTTCTATGAATTTGAAATTACATTAAAATAAAAATTTATGAAAAATGATTTGTGGTATACCGTGATGTGATTAAATTATATCCCATCTTACCAAAGCTCCCTTGACCCCTAAAGACTTTTGCATATTCCATATTAAGACTAGATGGAATTTATTTTTATTTTTCTCTTTTGGGAATTTACATTGTCTTGACTTCCTGAGTAGAGAACTGGCAAAATTGTACTTGTCATCTGTTAAATGGGATTGTATAGAAAATTACTAAGAATGAAATAATAACCAGTTTTAGAGACATGACTTATCTGATATTTTCTCAATTTTAATCTTAAAATTCAATTCAAAACATTATTAAAAATTAAGCTTAATTAAAAAAGGAAAACTCAAGTAATACCCATTTTTATGTAAGCCGTTTGTTCAGATTTTACATTTATTTTCTAAAAGGCATTACCTTGGTTAGTTTATCATTTCCTCTACCATTCTTTTATTTTTTCCAACATCAAAAACCAATCTAAATGCATGGTGCTTATCAGTAAGCAGTTGAAGGAGTGATTTGCTCTTTTTGAGGAGTAACCAATGTAACAGGATTTATTATTTTATCTCAAATTGTTAACTCAGTTCACATTTTATCTCATATTACTGTTACTCGAATGTATGCTTTATCTTTACTTATTCATATTTTCATTTTCTAGTGTCTTACACATATACAGGTCTTAATGTTTCCCAAACCGAAGCATGTATGAATAAATAAATGAAAAAAAAATTTGTATTTTTTTCCTGTGTAAACTTAAATCATCACAATGGAAAGTTAAATTGAAAACAAAGTGTAATTACATTTGAATTTGTTAAGATGATTATTTATTTCTGAATATCCTACAGTGCCTTAAAATGGATTTAAAGTGACTGTGATTTAAAGTGACTGTGAGAATTAGCTATATGGACATGGCATATAGGAAAATGTAAAATGCTATTTAGTGACTCTCAGCACAGACAGAGTTAAATGCAGTTTAATAGTGTTGGGCCAAGCGTGTAAAATAGAAAGGTAGAAATTGGTTATGAAATCTAGGAAGCCCATGTAGCTTGGGATTTATGATAACTTACAGAAATTAGCTAAGAGGAAAAATAAAATGTTTGAAACTAGAGGAGCCTGAAGGTACTCTCGGTGTATACTGTGGCAGTTCAACCATGCATGGTTCTACCTTTAGTGGTAGGTGCTTGAATGAAAGATTTCTTTTTTCCTTTTTTAAAAAATATACTTTTACCTATCAATTATCATTATTCAATAATTTTGTGATCTTATACTATTTCCAACAGTTATTTATTTGAAAATACCCTGTTAAATCTTACAGTGCATGTTAACTGTACACTCTTTTAAAACCGATTTAACTGAAATTAAATATAGAATGATGACCTCACTTCTAGGAATGATGTGACCCTGGGTGGCAGTCTGTTTGTCAGGTATTTCTAATCAAGAAATGGTTTTGCTTTTTGAAATATTGCCCTTCTTACCATAAAGATAGTGGAGAGAGCTCTGGCTGGCTGAGGACTGAGCTCATTGCCACCTCCACCATATCATGGAAACCTGCTCTCCCTTCCTCTGCTCTGTAATCACTGGCACCACCATCCACCCATCCACCAAAGGCAGGACTACGAAGTCAGCTTGCATTTCTCCTTTGTACTCACATCTATCACCCTATTGATCCCTACACAAACTGCTTCATTATACATTCTCTACATATCTGGGAGTGCTGCTCTCCTTGTCTTAACCTCTACTGCTGCTTTTTATTGTGGCTTCCTCATATCTCAACTAAATTATAGCAATAGCTCCCTAAGAGGTCCCTGATTCAGATCCTAATGAGTCCATCCTCTATGATACTGTGGGAGAAACATTTTTCTAAACTTCAGTCTATACCTATCACTGAACTCTTAAATTCCTTTAGTTGGTTCTACATCAATTTGACAAAGCCAGACAACTGATATGACATACAAGACCTTAGTCATTTTGGTATGACTTTACTAAAAACTATATTTTATTTTATTTTTTTTCTGTTCCAACATTACTTCTCATTCTTCTATCTCTCTCAGGTATGCATTCTTCATAATTGTAATAGTATTGATGTTGCTGTCAATCACAGTGTTCTTCTCTTTCTTAGCCAAGCCATGAACACATGATGTAAGATAGATCGATCAGACTCTTCCTTAGAATCTGAATTTTAGGTGGCTATGTTAAACAATTAGCATGTCTGTGCATTAATCATGTCTCTTTGCAATGAGCATGCTTTTATTCTTAACGAAATCTCTCATCTCCACGCTTCAATGCAAATATTACCTTTCTGGAAGCTTTTTAAACTCCACCATTCGAGATAGAGACGTTTCATTTTTACTTTTGTGCACTTAAATCTCTGCACTATATTTTTGCCTATATGCACATATTCACCAGTAAAATGTTAGCTGCTTGAAAGCAGGTGGTAATAGAAGTACAGAGGAATTGAAGAAAGAACATGAACTCAGTGGCAAATTAGATAAATTAGAAGAAAACAAAGAGTAAGATGTAGAAAAATACAGTGTGCTAAAGGATTCTAGTAAGTGCAGCAAACCATAGCTATTGTCTTCCACGATAGGGAGGTACTTTTGGAGAAAGCATGTCTGGTAGTCATTAATATTGCTTATCAACTATCTCTAGGTTGTTCTCAGGCAGGCATGTGAAAGGACTGTATTTCCTAGGTATCACGTAACTTTGGTCAAAGAGTTTTGAACAGAACTCTTTTATGATGCTTCTAGGCCAGAGCATGTAATTGCTGGAGTGGGATCCTCCCTGAATTTCTTTCATCCTGGCATTGGCAATGATAGAAGAGGGGGCCCCTTCTTCTACCTGGGTAACTGTGATTAACAGACACAAAATGGACATGTGCTGAAAAAGAAATCATTGCTATTTTAAGGTGATATTTGGGAGTTCTTTGTTAGCACAGCATAATCTATCCTATCCTGGTTTCTCCTGACTAAAACCAAGTGAATAGAAACACGATAGCCAATTTGAACATGCCTTTACTCTTAATGAAATAATCTCTCATCTCTGTACTTCAATACAAATATTACCTTTTTGGAACCTTTCTAAACTCTTCCATTCTGAGATAGAGATATTCCATTTGTACTTTCAAACACTTAAATCTCTGTATTATATCTTTGATTATACGCCTGTATTCTCCTGTTTGCAATTGTATTATTCAAACCACTAGCATTAAAGTTCTTGATTGGAAATAAAAAAGAACTAAGAAGAATAAATAAAATCACAGGCTTAATTTAAGCTAGAAATCTTTATTATTAGTAAAAATCAATAAATCTGATTTTAATTGTATCTGCGTTTGATATATTCCAAGCATCATTAGTTACTCTATGCCCTATTAAGATGCTGCTGCTTTAGCCTCTAGTTGCAGAAAACTCCACAGACATTCACAGCCTTAGGCTGTCCTGTCTATTGCAAAGATGAGTCATTTCATGCACAGATTGTGTGTACAAAGGGAATCATACATCGTTTAGGGGGATAAGGCAAAAGGAGGATGAGAGCAAAAGAACATGAGAAAAAGAAAATGCGTGATTTTGTTCACATTCTTCCCAACCATACCCAGATATATAGATACATACTCACCGAAATGTTGGCGGTAAATCAGGGAAATTAATCTACAACGTGGAATTTCACTCATCAACAAACCAGTAAGAAAGGTGTTTTTTGACAGGAGCTTGTACAATACAGTTCTGATCCATCCTCTAATGATATCACATGAGAAGCTTCACAAAGCTCTCATAAGAGGCCTTCCTTGTTAAAGGGGAGTGGCAAAGTGCTACTAATTATATGTGTGGTACAAAAAAACAATGTAGACATTGAATTAATGCTTGAACAAACGCAATGTCTGAAAAATAAATCAATGCCTCAAAGCAGAATTGTCCGGCATTAAGTAGTTCAGAATACAACAGATAAATGTAGATAAATGCAGCAATTATGTAATGTACTGATTTTTTCAAATTCTTTGTATTTCTAGATAAGCACAACAAAACCACCTGATTACAGTGAACAGATTACTAGAAAGTTGAAGACTGTTTCTGCATCTGGGGGCTGTAATGGGATCTTCTGGTTTATTTCCAACCAAGAAATTTTATGCTAGTGGTTTGAATAATACAACTGCAAAATTAAAGTATCACTAAAAGGAAATGAAATATTTCAATATTGATATACATTTATTTTAATAAACACTGTCATAGAAACATTATACATCATCAATATTGCTGGTTGATTTAGAACCTTAATCCCATCCTAGTCAGCTGGTAATATCTACCACAAGAGGGCAGATAGTGAATGCTAATGATGTAATGTGTATTATCCTATCCAGGATAATCCTATTCTAGTGGCATTCTTGGTGTAAATCTCAGAGTAATATCATTAAGAGGGTTCTCATCACAGACACAACCACCACAATCTCATTTTTCTCTCCTAAACTATTCAGCTCAGATCGCTTAATTTTTCCACCCATGTCCTTTCAAGAAAATAGAAATACTTCTGGATTAATCCTTGTCCTTAGTCTTTCACTAAAGAACAGTGAAGATAATATATATATATATAAATATATATATATAAATATATATATATATAAATATATATATATAAATATATATATATATATATATATATAAATATATATATAAATATATATATATAAATATATATATAAATATATATATATAAATATATATATATATAAATATATATATATAAATATATATATAAATATATATATATAAATATATATATATATAAATATATATATATAAATATATATATACACACACACATATATATACACACACAAATAAAATACTATTTGTTGATTCTGTACATAGGAAGAATAAAAGAGGGAATATTTTTGTAATTGCAATATGCTCTATTGAATTTGGAGTATAGATTAGTAGATTTTTCAATAAATTTATTGTTATAACCAGTAAGAACTTTCATTCTATTTGGAGAAAAACAAAGCTAATTTCACCCAAAATTTTCGAATCCAGGTTCCAATCAGTTCTAAACATGTTTGATGACATAAAATAAATTTCAATTTATTATATGACAAAACAAAAATACATATATGCATCTTGTATGAGTTACATATATAAAAACTCTGTCAACGACTCTTCCATTTTAAAATCGTAATTGTGTCTTAGTGCTAAAAACATAAATGAGTTTTCTCAAACTATTTTGTTATTGACTATGATCATCATATAGAATACCAGTGTAAATTGGATACTTCATAAATAGTGATTTACAGTTCATTGTATGCTGGAACTCAAGAACATTTTTCGTAAGTTGGCTTTATTGTTTTCTGGACAAGGATTGTTCTTGCTTAGCATGACCTTGGTTCAGTTGATGAATTCTATTATAGAGCCAAAGAAGTTTATGTCTTTTTATCTCCTTTTCATCATTCTTTGGCTCTACGAAGAGTATAATAATGCATGCTCTGTGGAAGATGCTGAATGCACATGGTATTGCTGTGTGAACACACTTCCAGTCTTAAAGCTGAAAATTATTTTGAATAGTGAATTTCAGAGCTGATCAGCTTGGCTTGGTCTCCTTTTTCAACCTTAAAAGTTACCACTTAGTGAATGAATGTCACTAACTCATGTAAAGGTAAATGCTAACCAGATTGTGTTGTCTCTCAAGGATGGCCCATCTCACATATCCTCACATATAGAACACTGGAGTGCAGTGTTAGCAAATAATTCAATTTTTCTGTGGTGCTATTTTACAGAATCTATTTTATTAGAGATGCAGTCCACTATTCATCCTGCCAATTTTGCTGTAAAGTCTGATGAGATCACCTAACTAAAAACTATTAGAAGAACTAAATTTGCTTTGAAAATAATGAGTAGGCAATCACAGAGAATTATTACTCTACTTAATCTTTGAATATAATGCTCTTACGCTTTTGTGTTCTAATAAACTTGGAAAATGATTCTTACAAGTAACAAAATACTTAAAAGTTTACTAAGCATCTACAACATTTGAAGAACTATGTCAAGCTCTTCAGTTTTATTATTTGTCCTACATTACTGATGGGGAAATTGAGAACTAGAAAAATACCTTTGCCCTCTGCCAGATCTTCTGATTGGAAGTGTTAAGTGCCCATGCCAGTTTCATTTTGTTAGATAAAGCAGATCTCATGGCCCAACCTGTCATCACTAGAATAGGAAGTCTTTCCAGAACCATCTCATCAGGGAGATGCAAAAAATGTTTTGATCTAAAAACATCTATGGTGTATGACCAATGCAATGATATGTCAGCAAATGCAATTAGAGATGATAGGAAAGGGCACACTATACTGCCTCCTGGAGGTTGTGAAACTTTCAGAGAGAAAGCTATGTGCATCAATTAAAAAGGACCTTTCAGGAAATGGAAACGGGTAAAGACATGATATGAAAATGCCAGCTGTGTTTGGGGAAGAATAAGCAGATCAATTTGAGCATAGACTTGTCTCTGAGGTAGTGATAGGAGATGCGGCAAAAAGTACATTTTGTGCCATGCTAGGAAGTTTTTACTCCATCTTTTAGGCAGTGTGTGTGTATGTGTGAGTCAGCAAGGGAGGTAAAGGAATCAGGAGTTTTAAACTCCACAGCAATGAGAAGGTTTGAATTGGGTTCAAGATTGGCCAAGGGTAGTGGCTAATGCCTGTAATCCCAGCATTTTGGAAGGCTGAGGCGGATGGATTAGTTGAGGTCAGGAGTTTGAGACCAGCCTGGCCAACATGGTGAAACCCCGTCTCCACTAAAAATACAAAATTAGCCAGGTAATTGGTAATTTTGGTAGCAGGCCTGTAATCCCAGCTATTCGGGAGGGTGAGGCAGGAGAATCACTTGAACCTGGGAGACAAAGGTTGCAGTGAGTGAGCCGCGATGGTGCCATTGCACTTCAGCCTAGGCAACAGCAAAACTCTATCTCAAAAAAAAAAAAAAAAAAATCTGGCAGCAGTGGGTGAGGGTGGGGGAGGGTGCTTGGGGGTAAGGGTGGAAAGAGAAGGGAGTAGGCAACATTCGTGGCAATCAATCATCTTGGTGTCCATTGCACAGTCCAGGCAATGGCTCCACCAAGATGTGGAGAGTAGAGGGATAGAGAGTACTCAAGAGAGTTTTAGGATCAAATAAGTACATGTTAATACAGTAATTCTTCCTTTAAATAGAAATACTTTAAATACAAATTGAAGTTTTACAAGCAAAATGAAGATTTTTTTAAAACAGTGTGCTTATTGAAAGTACAAACTTGGGTATAGTATTTTTCTTACATGCATTACAAAAGGGACTCACACAGGTCGATTTTATAGGCAAAAGTTGGACAATGAAATACTGACTTGGCTTATATAAGTAGTTTGAACTGAACTTAACCTTATGAGAAGAACAGGGGCAAAAATTGTAGATGATTATAATTTTTGTAAGTAGTTAAAATGAGAAGATTTTTGAAGGCTTTTTGTTCAACTAAGGAAATTGTACAAGATAAAACAAGAAGAAACAATCCTATTTCCTCAGAAATACACTAATTATTTCATTATGCAATATCTAAAAGAAAAATACAAGCTTTGATGCTTTTCTCTCAAGGTTGTCTTGTTTGTGGGTAATTTTTTCTTTCCCTGTGAAAGTCTGGAAACCCAAGTTGTTTGTACTACTCACATACAAAAAAACCTTCCACTTATGTCTTTAAGGACTAAGTGTGTTTTATCCTTTCTTTTCTTTTCCCTATGGTATTTTTCCAATATTCTTTATTTTTAAGAAATGCGTGAAGTGCTTCATCTGGTACTTGATTTAGTTTCTGGTGAACTTTGCATAGAGATAGAGTATTATGATCTACTCAAGTGTATATTATCTATTCAATGTGCACAGTGGAATTGGAATAACTCAGTAGTCACTTGCATGCATATATTTAACTAGAAGTTCCAAATTTCTTATATTTAAATCTTAGGATAATCATTTTGTATGATTAAAATACATTGTTTAAAATCACCTTTTAAAATCTCAAAATGACTCAGTTGTTCCAGATTCTCTAACTTGTGCCTTTTTATTTGAAGCTACATTTTTCGATTTAGGATCTCATGCTGTTTCCAAATCAATACAAGTTTCTGGCAAAAATACACTCTGCCATCAAAATAAGAAGTATGTGTTTTGTTTTTTTTTCTATAAAATTTGGTATAATACCAGTAGCATGTTATAGAAGTGAGTAAGGTTTATGTGATATGACCAGTTATTGAATTTAAAATGTTTACATTGGTATAAAATTTGAGTATTTGAAAACTTCTTTAAAAATTAAACAATTTTGACTCAAAGATACATTATTGAAAGCTCAAAATTTTGTTTATGCTTTATTTATGTGTATTTTCTTATTGTAATAATAGAATGGTTGAGCTTATTTTTTCTGGAGACTAATACTGGGATTCCATGGCCAAATTTCTGATAAGAGAGATGATTGGGAAGATGTATAATCAACAGTGATATGAACGTGTGCTATCTGTCAGGGGTGTCCTATGTCAGGCACTATAGGAGGCATGTGTGGCTTTGTTTTATTTAATACTCTCAACAGCCTGGCAAAGTAAACATTGTCATCCCCATTTTATTGATGAGTAAATTAAAATTGTAAAGCAGTCACAAATATTTTCAAGTTCACTCAGCTAATAAATAACAGAGCAAGGAATCAAACCCAGATACTACTCTTTTCAGTATGAAAGGTAGTATGAAAAAACTACCTATTCTGCTATGGGTGAAAGGAGGCATTAGAGGATCAGGCTAATATACTCTGTGGAAATTGAGTGTCCATATAAAGCTGCAGTTCTCTTCAGAGAAGTTGCCCAGTACCCTTTTTCTGGGTGGAGACTCTCTATAAGGGTAGTGAAGCTGGAAACTGAGGAAAGAGGCCATGGTAAAGGGGAATTTCTGATCAAATGCTTCCCTCTTCGACATATAGTCCCACTTACAAGAACTACCATAGCCCAATCAAGACTTAAACTGTAAGGATTCCCTTACAAATAGTTTGGCATATCTAGAAAATGTGCCCACAAATGATGGGAACTAACAAGATTAACAGTTTAAAACTGAGGAATAAGCCCTAGACCCTGAGTAAATGATGAATTAGATGATTTTTTTTTAAAAAGGCCCTTATAAATATAAGAGGCCCATGGTACTGGTACCAAACAGATATATAGCCCAATGGAACAGAATAGAGCCTCAGAAATAACATCACACATCTACAACCATCTGATATTTGATAAACCTGACAACAAGAAGTGGGGAAAGATTCCCTATTCAATAGGGAAAACCTAGGCAATACCATTCAGGAAATAGGCATGGGCAAAGACTTTATGACTAAAGCACCAAAAGCAATGGCAACAAAATCCAAAAGAGACAAAAGGGATCCAATTAAACTAAAGAGTTTCTCCATGGCAAAAGAAACTATCATCAGAATGAACAGGCAACCTACAGAATGGGAGAAAATTTTTGCGATCTGCCCATCTGACAAAGGGCTAATATCCAGAATCTACAAAGAACTTAAACAAATTTACAAGAAAAAAACCCCATCAAAAAGTGGGCAAGGGACATAAACAGGCACTTCTCAAAAGAAGACATTTGTGAAGCCAACAGACACATGAAAAAATGCTCATCATCACCGGTCATCAGGGAAATGCAAATCAAAACCACAATGAGATGCCATCTCACAACCAGTTAGAATGGTGATCACTAAAAAGTCAGGAAACAACAGATGCTGGAAAGGATGTGGGGAAATAGGAATGCTTTTACACTGTCAGCAGAAGTGTAAATTAGCTCAACCATTGTGGAAGACAGTGTGGCGATTCCTCAAGGATCTAGAACTAGAAACACCATTTGACCCAGCCTTCCCATTACTGGGTATATACTCAAAGGATTATAAATCATGCTACTATAAGGATACGTGCACACATATGTTTATTGTGGCACTATTCACAAATAGCAAAGACTCGGAACCAACCCAAATGTCTGTCAATGATAGACTAGATTAAGAAAATGTGGCACACGTACACCATGGAATACTATGCAGCCATAAAGAAGGATGAGTTCATGTCCTTTACAGGGACATGGATGAAACTGGAAATCATCATTCTCAGAAAAGTATCACAAGGACAGAAAACCAAGCGTTGCATGTTCTCGCTCATAGGTGGGAATTGAACAATGAGAACCCCTGGACACAGGGCGGGGAACATCACACACCAGGGCCTGTCGGGGGCTGGGGGGACAGGGGAAGGAATAGCATTAGGAGAAATACCTAATGTAAATGACTAGTTGATGGGTGCAGCAAACCAATATAGCACATCTGTACCTACGTAACAAACCTGCACATTGTGCACATGTACCCTAGAATTTAAAGTATATATATATTTTAAAAAGAACCCCTTATGGTAGCTGTCCTGAGAATGCCTATTTTGTATAAAACAACTAACTTTAACCACATATTACGTAAGCATTTGCTTCATTTTACAATGCCATTCTTGTAAAAGTCAATAGATTTTAATAAGGTATTTGTTAGTGTGAGTTTTTTAAATAAAAGGAAGACAGATAAGGTAAAATAATACGTTCAAATTTTATTATTATTCAAGAATATCCTAGAAAAAATTAAAACACAAATGCAGATGGAACTTTTTCTACTAGACATTGAAATGTATTATAGGTAGGATTTTAAATCTGGGAAAAGATGTGTAGTGGTCAGTAAATTTTGATGGAACAAATGTCTATATATTCAAAAAAAATTAGAACACTGTCTTACTCTTTATGCCAAAAACAATTATATATTTGTCTATGTTTGCAAACAAAATTTAATTTACTCAGAAATAATACAGGAGAACATCATTTGTAATTCTCTTCTAACTAAGCTTGACAAGAAGCTATAAAGAAAAAGATGTAAATACAAATTCAAGTAATTAACATTGTAAGAAATAAAGTTAAAAAATAAACATTTCTCACATTAGTAAAAATTACCTTTCTCTCAATAAAAAAGATCTTTTCAACTTCACATAAAAGCAGCCAAAGAGGTCAATAGGTAATTCACAGGTTAAGAAGTAGAAATATCTATCAACATAAGGAATGTGTTGCATTTTACAAGTGATTAGACAAATACATATGAAACAACAAATGGAATGAATTTTTATCTGTCAGAGGCATATGAATGAAAGCAAATTAAAAAGAGATGTATGTAGTATTAGAAAGCCTGTAGGAAGTAGCTTAATCTCACGTACTGTTGGAACTTGGTACCACCTTCTGAAGGGCAGACCTATTAACATTTAAAAGTTGCCTGCTGTTTAACCTAGCAGTTCTGCTTCTGGAAATCTCTTTTAGGAATACTATTATAATAGCAGAATACTAGAATACCATGATATTAGTATGAAAATGAGGATAGTCACTGCAACGTGTTTTTTAACAAAAGGACAAAACCTGAAGATAAATGTACATATTCAGGATTAGGGGAATGTTTGGGGAAGGTTTCCTTCATCCATACTGTTTAATTAAAATTGAATTTAACTATGAGGAAACACATACACACAAATTAAGTAATACAAAATAGAAGAATATTTCTCTCTCATGTGAACGTGAGTGTCAGTATGCCATCTCTATTTCATGAAGCCCTCAGGGACCCAGACTATCTGTTTCACTGCCCACCATCTATATGATATGGCTCTTCATTTTCACGGTCCAGCTGGGAAGTAACCATATTCAAGATGTAGAATGGAACAATGTATGAAACAGAAAAAGGGGCAAGGGGCCTTAGTATTTCTTAAGAAAAGATTTTTTTCTTGTCCAGCCCATGGGGGTGGGCTGCATGTGGTCCAGGACAGCTTTGAATGTGGCCCAACACAATTTGTAAACTTTCTTGAAACATTATGAATTTTTTTTTTTTTTTTTTGCTATTTTTAGCTCATCAGATATCATTAGTGTTAGATTATTGAATATGTGGCCCGCCCAAGACAATTCTTCTGATGTGTCCCACGGAAGCCAAAAGATTGTACAACCCTGATCTAGAGGCTGCAGAAAAAAATGTCTGCTTACATGGTATTGGTCAGAACGTAGTCACATGGCCAAGCTTAACAGCAAGGATGTAGTCTTTATTCTAAATGGTCATTTGACCAACTAAAAATTGTATTGCTTTAGACAAAGGGATAACAGATACTGGTAAGAAGCTGATGGTCTCTGCTGAACATACTATACATAAAGTAGCCATTAGTGTACTACTTGAAAGAATGATTTTAAAATAAAGTGCAATTTTCAGAAGCCTATTTATACATCATGACCTCTTTTTGACTCAGTTTGGCATCAATAAAGTAATAAATATTTCACAGAATTGCCATAAAGATTAAATGATATATTTTATATTAAGTGCAAAGAATAGTGCTTGGCACATAGTAAATGATTGATATGTGTTCATTAATATCATGATTGTCTAAAATACTATTGTATAAGTGGATAAATATATATGTATGGAATTACATTTCACTCTTTGTTCATTTTTGTATTTAAAATATTTTTCAAGATGTACTACGTTTATTTATTTTGTAACCTAGTAAAATATCCAGCAGAAAGACAGAAGGAACATGCTTACATATTTTCTATAGATGTATCTTTTTAAGATTTAAAATAACTTTTCCAAAAAAAGTAATAATCAAGAGAAATTAGAATATGTTATATAGTGGTTGTAACTTTTGAATTATCTCAGAATTAAAAGTTTTAGCCATTTTTGGCATGGTGGTATAAGCAGTAGATTGAAGAATGGCAGACTTGACTTATGAATGTTACTTCTTATTCTAACTAGTTGGAATATTTGAAGACAATTCATCTAAGTAAAAGATATTTTTCTATAACAAAAGATGATGTCAAAAATAGTTTAGTGTTAGAACCTTGCTGAAGTTCTTTCACTTAGTAGTTTGTCAAGTTTTATGACTTTAAAGAGGTTCCAGAAATGCTATGAACCTCAGCTTCCTCATCTGAAAAGTCGAGAGTACTACGGGACAAATGTCTATTGTCTTGTACAAATTACATATTTAATAAATAGTACTTTCTCACTTGTCTCTCTGATCTTCGATTTCTTCATAGTAAAATTAGAACTACAACATGGGCATCTTATTCTAGATGATATGCTAGGTTCTAGCCAGTCATAATATCTTGTTTTTTAAAATAAAGCACAATTTAGTAAATATACATATTACTAAGCAAGTGGTAGAACAAATTCCATAAGAAAGCTCAAATGAATGGAAATACAAACCTACTGCATTTTGAGGACTTATAGTAATGGCTTGCTTTAGGGGAAAAGATATCTCAATAGCAGGAAAATGTAGTGCTTTTTAAAATCTTCAAGTGATCATTCACAGCCTTCCCCTATGTTCTTTAGATATGACTTTGGATTCTGCTTTTGATATAATGGCTCTGGGCAAGAAAAATCTATCTCTGATTGTTGGAGCACCTGGTACATCTATCTGCCCCAGAGGAGGAGGGATCAGAGCTAAGCATGACTCACAAAGGGCAACAACTGAATGGCAGACTTGAGACTGCTCTTGTAAAGCACTGGATCAAGAGAAGAGGATCTAGAATATGTGAGAAATCAGTGAGGCTACTTCTTACTGACAGGCAAAACTGTAGGAGATAATTGGCAGTTCCTGGAAAGATCTACGAAAATACACTTGGAAGTAGTAGCAAGAAAGGTAGGGAAGAAAGCGGACAGGTAGAAGGACAATTTGACAGTCTTTAGCATACAGTGGCAATGGTTTTATTAATATTTGTAAAATGTAATAAATTCCTGGCTCATAGAAGCCATTCTTTATCTGATGGTTGAATTTGGAAAATCTTAAAGGAGGGAAATCTGAGGAAGGTATGTAGAGGTAGAGGAAAGCCATGGTAATTGCATATATTGCAACAGCTAGAGACCAGGAACTAACTGTGCTGGGTGGTTTGCAATATCATAGTTCATTTTTCACCACACACAAACACACATACATATATACACACACACACACATCCTCTGAGGAAGCAGTATTATCCTCTTTTTAAAGCTGGAGACATCGAACCTTGTAGAAGTTATTTACCTATGATTATTCAGAACATCATTTGAAGTGAGCATTCATGTTCAAATTGTATGGCCTTGGGTTTTTTATTGTTGCTATTTTCTTTTGTTTCATTTTTACCAAACAATCCCTTTATACCTTGACAATTCCTCCTCTTCCCCTAAGGTGTCACTAACTAAATACTTAGGAAAAGTGCTATTTAAAATGCAAGGTGCTAGGGGTTTTCCTAAAAACTAGGAAGAAGCTTGTGATATAAAGCCCAATCTTGAATAATCTTGATAAAATACAATGAAACTTCTAAATTCATCTTATCCAGATTCTTCTAATTATGATTTTATTGACTTGATATATAAACAGTTTTAGAATTTATGAAATTCTTGCCCCATCTTTTTATGAAAGCTGCTAATGACAACGAAATTTCAAGCCCTCGTCTCACCACTTATTTATGTTGGAGAGTTTCATCAAGTAATAGTTAAAGAAATCCTAAAATATATAGAAAAGTATGACAATAAATATACATAAGACAGAAAACTGAAGAAAAGAAGAATATTGAATATTCCAAACAATGGTAAGGTTTGGGTTGTATTTTAATAATACTTCAATTAAGTATAAATAAGTATAATATCTTTCTGTGAAGGGTTTTTAGAAAATTTATTGCAAGAGCTTCTTGTAAACTTCATCATCCATTGGTCCAAAAATAACATGATATCATTTAATCATTCAATAATTGATGTTTTAATTTATTTACACAAATGGTATTTTACCTTCTTTTTTCTGTTATCTCTTTTCTCTGGCATTTTTCATTATTGTTTGATCGGATAATTAATGGCTTAGGTGTTTATTTAAAAGTGTTTTCTGTTTCAGGGTACTCTGAAAAAAAGCCCACTTTTATTGCAGAAAAGTGCCCTTTAACAATTAACTGTTAAGTGCTAGTGCAAATTAAGGCTCCATAGAGGTAGATAAATGAATCTGTCACACATGTAATTGCCAGGCAAAGTGGTTACACTTTTAGCCATTTTCATTGGTTTGCTAATGCAGCTTTCTGTTCTAAAATGATAAATCATCATTTGTTAAGCAGGCATTTCCTCTCTAGCTAAAGAATATGTTTCCCATTGTTAATATAGACTGTTATAGGGTTTTCAGGAAAGAAAAAGAGTGAGGGGAGTCAATGGTGTAACAGTGTCTTTTTTTTTTTCCTTTATGATGCAAGCACCTGGTGGATGATTTATAGTTTTTCATGAACCAAATAAATTTAAGGAAAAGAATGTATATGCTCCAGATGACACATAGACACAGCTGAATACTATAACCACAGAAAAAGTAACTGTTGAGGTGACAGAATTTGAAATCCGTATGAAATGTGCAAAAAGTGTTTTAAGAACAGCTCACCGTTAAATTGCAGCCTGTTACTTTTTATACTGTGTCTACAGAGAGCTGCTGATTTAAATGTTTGAAAGACCTTTCTTCTTTTCCCTTTTTTTTTTTTTTTTTTTTGTTGTTATTGTTGTTATTGTTGTTCTGGCACCATGGCAGTGACAAAATTGTTTTCATGGACAAACTAATATAGTTTCTGACAAACCCATGATACAACCTGAAAACAAATGATTTAGCAGTCTACCTTTCAGTTTGCTGCAATAAATTGAAGAGCCTGAGGCTAGCTAAGCTTTGGTACTTAAATGTCAGCACTTGGTTCAGGAGTTCTATTTACATAAGCTGTTTACTAATTGCTGACTCAGTGCATTTTTATAATGTTGAGCTTTGAAGAGTCTGATTTTTAAGTCAGCTTTCATTCTAGCTTGTGAGCCTAAAAGAAGGAAACTGGCAACCACTTAATGAGGAGATAAAATGGCGAGGGTCATTGTTTTGGTTATGAGTGAAAATAGCTGTATTGAAGGTATCAACGTCCCCTCAAATCACTGTCTCCATCTTTTTCTGGACTTGCAACAGAGTTTGGATGTGTGAGACATTCACATAAATCACTCTAATCACACATTATCTGTGAACTTTGGAGTAGTAGTTTGCACCATTTGTAAATTTGCATGGTAGGCAGAAGTTTCAGTTGGAGATTTCAGTTTACAGTTGTCCTATTCAGACAGGGCAATTCTCAGAAAGTCCATGAGTGAGTATAACTGCAGAATAATTCAGGGAAACGAGGTAGAAAAATCCCCAAATTCATCATGGCTGACTGTATTTAAGTTAAAAATGTTTTCGATGTTTACTTAAGGAAAAGCACTTGGTAGAGAGAAGTCCTTGACCAATTGGTAAGATAGCCAGGTATTACACAGGCAACATGACAACCATGATGAAAAATGTATAGAAATGCATTTCCTGGAAACTAACTTAGGGAATTCTTGTGTATATAAGAGTTGTTCTTTCTCTCCTAAATATATATATATGTGTGTGTGTGTATGTGTGTATGTTTATATACATATATATAAAGTATTTTATAAAAGAGTTAATTACATCACAATACTTTGGTAAAAGATCTGTGTTTTGCATCTTCAGTCATATTTTATGTCTTCCTGAAAATATTCTCTTAATTTTATCTATGCTCCTCTACTCCTTTAATGGAAAAAGAGAATGGAGAAAATACAAACTAGCTAACATACAGGATTTTTATAAAAATATGAGAAGTAGAAGAAAGTTTTATGATAAAATTTCACATTATGACACTTGATTCTTATGGAATAATATTGAAGGCCATAATAAGTGACCCAGAATTGATCTCGATTAGATATACATCCATCTGGATAATTTCAGAGGCTTACAGTGCTATAGGAAATGGTCCAATGGTAGACAAACATACAGGCAATAAGCAGAAGCAAGAAGGGGAAATGTTTTCTAATGTGGTTGTTCAGCATTAAAGATGCAAGCAAATTCTGTGTGCGTTATTATACTAACAAAAGGTTAGATCTAGAAGAGAAGATAAAATATTTGAAAAATAAAACCATAAAGTATTTTATAAATGAGCTAATTACATCATTAGAAGTTTGATAAAATCTTGTGGTTTGCATCTTCACTCATATTTAATGACCTTCCTGAAAATGTCCTCTTAATTTTTTATCAGTGGTCCTCTGTTCTTCAGTTATCTAGCTCAAACACTCATTCTTGCCAGAAAGATTTGCACTTTTAAAATCATATTTAAAAAGGATTTCTAATGTTCTCAGTATTTAAACAGCCAGTTTGGCCTATATTGTATTAACTAATATAGCTAAGAAAATAGGGCTAGACAAAAATTGGAGAACCCAAAGAATGAAGGAAGGAACTGATAAGCTTCTTCAACATCAACATTAAAATAAAAATGAATCATTAATTCACTTCTGCAACCATCATGATATGGAATGTGAATGACTCTAAAAAAAATGGAATGAGATGCCTGGTTAAATTGTGATGGGAGCATGGGGACACTTTCTTGCTTCGGGGACTTTCTCTTGACAAGTGCCATTATACCACCATCACATTCTTTCAATATACCATGCTCCCAGAAGCATATCACATAGTCTACTTACCCATTTTTTCCTTCCCATTCACACCTTTTCCACTTATGTTCAACACACACACGAGATTTGGACACATTTGAAGTTACATTCACGATAAATGCCAGTTTAAAGTGGAAAAATTCATTTTTTAAATACCTCCTAAGTAGCATCTTTATTACATTTTTATGTATAACCTATTCAAAATTCTGGACTGCACAAATATTCGGTGTATGTAATCTCTGATTACTACTGGCTCCAATAACTAATTGTTTCAAATAGGTTTCAGCAAAGTAATTTAATTAGAATTTGAATGAATGCTTATTTGAAGCCAACATTCAGGCTTTATTTCTGAAAATAGTGCCATCCTTAATGATGAAGGGAAATACATAATAAATGAGTATTGCAATGATTCAAAATGAATTTGATATTTTAAGACATTCAAGAGGCAGAGAGTGCTTAGAGATGTAAAGAGAGAGAAGGAAAGAACACTGACATTTATAGCGATGTGATGTTAGCCAATGTTTCGGGATGCGTTGGGGGAGCTCAATGTGTTACCCTATTTTATTGGAAAACTCTTTTCTTCATAATCAAGGTTCACAGCAGAAGAATTTAATAATTCCTTAGTGACATTCTGCACTCTGACTCAAAAGGGCTTCTTTAAATGCTAATTCACCTTCCTTACAACAGTTTCCTTGAGCAAATTCCCTGAGTGGAATTCAGGTTGCTTCCTTAGAAGATGATTTCCTGATCTTCATTCAGAGAAGTCTCATTTCTAGCAGGAGTCTCAGGTGAGAC
The DNA here is from genome assembly GCF_043159975.1 of Macaca nemestrina. Classification (NCBI taxonomy): domain Eukaryota; kingdom Metazoa; phylum Chordata; class Mammalia; order Primates; family Cercopithecidae; genus Macaca; species Macaca nemestrina. The sequence goes on from NC_092135.1 coordinate 108,984,340, forward strand.
TCTCATTTTACAATTTACTTTTATCTGCTCACTTAGAAGTAGATCACGTGATAGGACTTTTCCCAAGTCTTTTTATCAATGATGTGAGAAAGAACTCTAATGCTGCTAAGAATTTAATTATGCTCTAGAATAGATGTAAAGAAAATAATGGCTTTTGCAAAGCAAAATAGCCTTTTTTGTCAGTTTCAGTTTTAGTTTTGTTACTAAAAATATGCTTGTTGTTGCCTGGCATTCTGTCTTTAGGTATGCAACACAGTTTGTTTCTCCTGCATTTCCAAAACTGCTGACAACCGCTGTAGTAATCTTAGTTTCTTTAGGGTCTTGAGTTGAAGATGATAAAGTTATTAAAATGGACATGGTTGGGATGCCAGTTATATACAAGAGAAACTTCTAATCACATTTTTCTTAGGTTTTGATGGAGATAGTAACACAATTTTTAACAAAGAAAAGAAAATCAATGTTTTCACAGAAATAATTTCTCTTGGAACTTCTTGACATAGTTGTGACATGCAAAATAAAATGATGGATGCCTATTCTAAACTATTTCTACAACCAGACTTTTTATTTTCAATTAGAGACTGTATTTTGTTTGCTTTTGGTAAATCAAAGACTGGGCTGCAAATCAGGACCTCTGGGATTTGCTCTTGGCTTCACTGCAATATTATGTATTTTGGCAATTTATTATGTTCAATTTAATTCTTTGGGGTACACTTTGTATTTATCTCTAAATATGCAGGAATTTTACTTCCCAACAATGTAGAGAGCTCACTGGAAGTAAATTGGGTCTTGTAACACATTCATATTTCAGGGAGAATTTCCACAGATGTGGCACAGAGAAGATACTTGGTAATGTTTATTGAAAGAATAAATCAGAGGAGAAATGAATGAAAGAAGAATGATGAATGAACAATTTTATTAAATTGATGTCTTTATATACAAATATCTACCATACATCATCTTGTATGTTATGGTAGCTGCAATTAATCTGATGTCAAATTCTTTGCTACCTCTCTCCTTTTGAAACTGTGTACCCTGAGTGATTTGTAGGACCAACTGGATACTGAAGTGATGTTCTTGGATTTCTCAAACTAGGTCATAAGAAGCCTTGAGTATCCCACCTGCCCAGCCGCCATGCCATGGAAAGCTCCAACCACATGGATAGACCATGTACTGGTTTTCTTTTTGGCCCTAGTTTAGCCCCCTGGTGAAAGCCAGTATCAATTTCTGGACATGTGTATCAGGATGAGTTCAATCAGGAAAGAGAAACCCTTCAATTATTTGAACCTGGAAAGTTTCACAGGATTGAAATAGTAAGGGATTGGCTAGTATGAAACAATCTAAAGATATAGGAATAGCAAATACAATATAAAATACAATAGCACATATTATATAGTATAATCTAGAACAATCATTACAACTGGTATTGAGATAGAGTATCAAAAGTAGAGCTGGCGCTCCGCTTCCACCGCCCCCCACTTCGCCCCGCCAAGACCTCCTGCCCCCTGAACCTGGGCTGGGCTGAGATCCAATCCTTGTTCAATAAAGCATAGCTATTGAATGACAGAAAATTTCTGTAAATTGTCAGAAATCTGATACTAGGGATTCAGGGAAAGCTGTTCACAGGGAGATGTCTCATCGGAGGTGCTCGACTACAAAGTTCCCCAAGAAGTGTGCTGGGCAGAGCTGCTGCCGCTGAGTACTGCAGATCAGCATGCACTGCAGGAATCAGGTGCTGGAGAAGCTGCAATAATGTAGAAAACTACTGAGTGAGCAACACTGGAACTAGAAAGCAAAACCCTTTTCTCTTGTAATAGCTCTCCAATGACTTCTATTGACCAAACTCCAATGGCATCTGGCAAACAGGAAAAACACTTTAAAAACCTAAATGCATTTCACAAAGCAGGCAAAAAGGGAGAATTTGGAGCTTAGTCAATACATTGATAACTGGTGCACTAGGTGAATTAGCTATCCTGGACTGGCTGCTCAGTTAAGCTCTCAGTCAGCTCCAGACCTGGCTGCTATCTAGCAGCTACTGCATCAGAAACCAAAAGTGAGAACCACCTGAGTCAACCCTCAGAACAATGAGAGATAATAGTGTATTATCACTTTAATTCACTATGTTCTGTGGTGGTTTTGTTACACAGCAATAGACAACTGGAACATATGTTATCCGGTGTCATAATTTGTTATATCTTCCTTTTCCTTTCCACCTTAAGGCAACCAGGAGACATTTGGCAATTTTGAAATTCTACTTTTCTAAGTCCCTAGTTACATTTTAGAGATTTGCTTTTCACAGATGGAAAAACGGCCTAAAAAAGACAATGCTGTTTATAACAAAGAGTTGTACCCCATATTCAACATTGCAATTTGGAGACCTTTTGGATTATATTTCAAGTGTTGAGAGAATGTTTTGTAGATAGCATTTCCTATGGAGTGGCCCAATAGTATATCTCAAAAATCGCATTATTTGTAATGAGCTGAAAAAGGCTTTACTCAGTGTACTGCGTCACTTCATATTACAAAAATTAAAGCAGCATCTATTAAGAAAATTGTATTTCTATAACATATGCAAGGAATTCTTGCCAAGAGTGTGAAATAAATACAAGTACCTTCTATGCTGTCTATACCTCAATAGAGACATATTAAAAGAGCTCAAATGGGTTTAAATATATGTCCTAATGGTAGATTCAAGGACATATGATGACTTAATAGTAAGAACCACTTTGAATTCATATGCTGGTAAAACTTATTCATACTCCGGGGTAGAGATTTGATCAGCACTTCACTCTTGGGAGACTACAATACAACAGAATCCTTGGGGTACTTATTTTCCTAGAAGCATTTGGCTTTTCCTGCCACTCTGTGCTGAAGCTTCATCACGGCCAGAGAATACAGACGATGATCATTTTCCTCTGGTCACTATAACCATTGAATTTAGTAGACTATGTTTTCCAGGCTTACACTGGTTTTCAAACCGAACCCATAGAGTCTGTGGGATTCCATAGGGTGGGTTGTTGTGAAGAGAAGATCTTAGTCGTTGAATTTTAATTTCAGCTTTTGTTATATGTCTTATGATTGAGACATTCTCATCTTCCCACCATGAAAACCATGTTCTTACCTGCTTCCGCACCCATTTTCTCCCTTTTCCCTCTTCTACACTAGAGAAACTGATCTCTCCAGGTGTATGTGAGAGTAGGGGAGAGGTTATTAATAATAACAATTCAGTATGTGGAAACTGAGACTATTCAAGGGAAAGTAGAATGTATGGGCATCCTATTTAATATAATTCCTTCTTACCTACTAAAAGACTTTACTTCCCCAGATAGCCTCATTCTTTCCTCCAACATCGGTCCCTACCCTTCCTCACTGTATCATTCCTATCATCATAAACGCATGCTATAATACATTTCCTGGTTTAAAAAACATCCTCCTATGCCTTTTCCACCCTTCCAGGTACAATCTAATCCCATTTCTAGATTTTCTTTAAAATTATATATATACACACACACTATATATATTGTGTGTGTATATATATAATGGAGCGTATGTTATGCAAATGTCTTAAAATGATGTATATCTTTTCCTTTCTACTAATTCTCCTTTCTAATAATTTATATAGCTAACATAATTTATATAATATATACTATATAATATATAAATGTATAATGTATAATATATGTATAATTATATATTATATAAATCATTGGAAAAATATATAAATTTATATGTTTATATATTTATACTATATATTATATATAGTTCTTCTATATTATATAATTATATATATTATATAAAGTTCTTCTAAGCTCAGTCCTCAGCTGCCTTTTCTTTTCTTACTCTACCTCTGCCTAGTGATCTCATTCATTTCTATGACTTCCAAAGTCTCGTTTATATTATGGTGACTCACAGATTTATATTTCTCACTCACTATATATAATATATAGTATAAATATATAATATCTAGCATGTTGTGTATATGTATAATTTTAAAGCAAATCTAGAAATGGGATTAATTATATACTATATAATATACTATACATTATATAGTATATTACACTATATACCATATTCTATAGGGTATATTATATAGTATATGTATTTATATTATACTACTTATATTTACATATTAATATTTATAAATACAAATAATACATAAATATGTATTAATATAATATACATTTATAGTATATAGTATGTGTGTGCATAATATATAATATATACATATATAAGTAATATATAGTATGTATAATATATAATACTATAGTATATTATATATAACATAATATGTAATGTATTTATAACATTTTATTATATATTGTAGATATACTATATATAATATATTGAATAATATATTGTGCATATATAATTTAAGAAAAAATCTAGAAATGGGATTGGATAAATTATATACACTATATAATTATATATAAAGTATATATAACTATATGTAATTATACTATATATTTGTGTGTATATATATAATTTTAAACACACATAAAGTATACATACTACACACACACAGTTTCTACTCCTTTGTTTCCCAATTTATGTTGACCTACTTCAAAATTGACTTCCAAACCATATGTCAACTAAAATCTTTGTTAATCAATTGCCTACATGTGGACAAATATGATGGATGTTTTTCTGACATTCCCTTACTGGGTCTTCAACAGTGACTCACACAGATGACCATTTTCTCCTTGAAACACTTTCATCTCTCTGCTTCAGGAACAGCATGCTCTTCTTTACTTGTTACCACTTTATTTATTTGCATTTTCCTTTGCTATATTCTTATCTTCATAACTATTCATGTTAAAGTTCTTCTAAGCTCAGTCCTGGGCTGCCTTTTCTTTTCTTGCTCTACCTCTGCCTAGTGATCTCATTCATTTCTATGACTTCCAATGTCTCATATTATGGTGACTCACAGATTTATATTTCTCACTCAGACTTCTTTTCTGAGCTCTATATTTATATGTCCAACTTTCCTATTTGAATGTTTCAGATGAATTTCCAAATTTGCATGTTAAGAACAAAACCCATCCATTCCATTCACACTCTACACAATCTAATAATTCCCAGTGTTTCTATATTTCAAATAAATGGCACCATCACCATCCATTATGAAGGTTAGAAGTTTAAGATTAATTCTCGACCTCTTTCCCTAGCCCTTCATATTTCATCTACCTATGCCAGCTATGCCTTCAAAAATAAATGTGCAAGCTATTCATGTCTTTCTTGGCACCACCTGACCACGTGAGTCCAAGCATTTATCTATTGCTTAGACAATAAGAAGAGCTTAATTCCTTTTCCTTTTTCAACTTTTGCCTGTCCCCAGGTCCACTCTCCATACTTGAACCGTATCTATGTTTTAACAAATTTGTAGGAGATTGCGTTCATCATGTGCTTAAGACTTGTTTATGGGCCCTCATTGCCCTTAGAATAATGCCTAAATGGGTTCCCACCACCTCCAAGGCCTTCATTGTTATGTCCCCATCTCCTCTTACACCCCTCTGTTCATCACATTTTATTCTGCAGCCCCACTGGCCTTCTGCCAGTTCCTAGAGGGCTCTACACACTTCCCCAGCTCAAGATACTCAAATGTGTTGCATTTATGGTTCGTTCTACCTGAAATGCTGTTTCTCAGATCTTTCTTATGTGACAAATTGAAAACAATCTAAGCACCAAAAAGGAATAGTTTGAATAAATTGTAGCCAATTCATACTATGACTTCATTTTATGAATACTAACCAGTCTTCAGCTGTTACAAGGATATGATGGAATCTTACATATTTTTATGAAAAAATGTCCAATCACATTAAGTTTAAAAGCAAGTCGTTTGCAACTTCCAGACTCTACAATTATTTCAAAATAGGTTAAAATATGTTGCAGAAAATATGTAAAATGTGTAGTTTGTTTAAAATGTATAAAATATGTACTAAACATGTATAAAAACAAAAAGCTTTATATGTGTTTTTAAAGGCACAATAATAGTAGGAAAAGTTCCATACCAACTGCTAACAGAAATTACTGCCTTAGTAGCTGTGGGACTGTGTAATTGAAGGAAAGCTTATATTTCTTACACTATATACATTTGCTATTTATTTAACCACAATATTCTTTTATTTATACATACACGTGTAACATATGTAGTTTTACCAAATACATCGATTTTTTTTACAAGACAAAGTAAATGCCATTTATATCACTCATAGATTTTTTGACTAAAAATTCTGTCAAATTCTGGGAACTCCCTGAAGTCAGTTGCCTAACAGAAACAAGAGGTGTTATTATAAGACTTACCTCTTTTCATTAAATTTTTCTCAGTTGTGAGAGTCATAGCTATGAGTCCTTAAATTCCTTTTCCTTGGTATATATATTCTGTATGCCTTTCTTACTCTAAAGGATCTGTTAGTAACCCGTATTAACCTGTGATTTTTACACTATGATATTTGAGGCTGATGAAACAACTTTTTATGTGCTATCTCAGATATCAGCTATAAACTGCATAATTTAAGGACAACTGAACAGGTTTATATTTTTATAAAGCTCTCGAAAAGGAATTCACTTTTAAAAAAATGCATTATGCTTGCATAAACTTCTATGCCCCTATATCTGTTAAATGCAATCAGATCAGTCTTGTTTCTTTGTGTCTCCAGCACAGTGCACAAAACTGAATATTCTGACCTTTAGAAAATTTGCCAAGTCCAAATATTTTTATATATAATTAAAATTATCAGTTAACTGCTGAGGTTATATATTTCTTAAAGTCTAGAATTTTATCAAGTTACTTCCAATTCGGTGCCTGTAATAACTTATTACCAAAGCAACACAGGAAATAAATGTTCTCATACAATTAATAAATATATTATGATTTTACATTCATTATAGTGAATAATGATATCTCTTCATTTTTTTCTTTTGAGTGTAGTTGTTAATTTCCCCACAAATTTCCACTTATTTTGTATTATTTCATATTTACCTATATGAAATGGAATGGACAGAGCATGAGTAGTGAAATTGAAACCAAAATTACATTCTATAGTTTTACTTGGTGAGGGGTAGGTTGGTGAGAGGGAGGAGGAAGGGGAGGGGCAGTGATACTCTATTTGTTTCAGTTATTTATCTTAAAGCTGTTTCTGTATATTTAACTTTCTATGGTCAAATGATCTATTACATTTTATCTGTACAAAATATTGGAACTTTTTAAATTTTATAAGTACTAGAGAGATTTTTCACAATAGAATATCAAGTTTCTATGAAAGAAAAGTTTAAAGTTTCATACATTAGGAAGCAGGAGACATAATTATATCTATCACAAGGTTATCTTTGCTAATCTTTTTTTTTTTTTTTTTTGTCATGGACTGAGCATTTTTCCCTTAACCAGGACTAGAGTGCAGTATTTGAACTAGGTATCTTATATGCAGTAAAGGTCCAGATAATAGCATCAGTCTAAATGAGATAGATTATGGGGCAATAATAAAGTATCATGAAATATTAGTAACATTATGTTTCACTTCTTACTCATATTCGTGTCCACTGCAGCCCAGCAGAGGGACCCACACATCATAGCACCTCAGGGATCCAGGGAAATACAGCATCCACCATCTTGAACATTGTCAGATGAGAAGGAATCTCTGGAGAGTCTCATCCTAAAAATTACATGCACGAATATAGAAATAAAACATGCCGTTATGTTCACAACTCATTGGCCAGAAGTAGTCACATGAGGGGTGCTTTGCTTACCCCTAATCACATGGGGACAGGTAAATACAATCCCAACACGAAATGCTGTGGTGAAGAGCCAGAAATACACAGTGGAGCAATAATGACTGTCTTGGTTTTCATGACCAAGAACTCCAAGGAGCAGAAAAATGTTATATTTCTTTTTCATATGTGTCTTTTTCTTTCTGTACCCTGAAACAGCAGACACTGACAGCTGGCAGGAGAAGAGGCATAGGAGTAAAGGACTCTCTGCAGCTTGCCTTAGGGTTTATTTAGTTATGCCAGCATTGAAACATTCAGATAATACACCAGAATGAATATGATACATGAACAGTTTCCTTTAGTCTCTTACTATTGGTTACCAAGAGCTTCATGTCCCTTCATTGCTCTTTTCCCCATTTCTAGCCACAGAACAGCCTCTCAATTGTGCAGTGGTGTTAGATATTACAGAATGTTAAGGAAAATGACAGTATTACAATATTCAAGTGAATGGTTTTACATTTATCTACTAAATATGACCTTTCTCAGCCCAGTCCAAGTGAAAAGTGCCCATTAAACAGTGTTATAATAGTAAATGTTTAACAAATAGGTTTCCAAATAAACCCAGATTTGTAAGAGTTGGTGTAAGTACTCTCACCATGACCAATTTTATTCTACTGACATGCTATCACTAAACACAGAATTGGGAAAAGATGTGCGCAATGGGCTTTTTGGCCACCTAATAGGAGTCGGCTCCAGCATGACACTGAGAGAAATAACTTTCATCATCTTTCTTAGTACATAGCTCAGTTTCCAAAATTACTCTCCATTTTTCATCTCTATTTGCACACCCACAAACACATGCATACGCATAAACACATACCTCACTAGGGAAAAACCCAATTCTTAAACACAGCATGGAAACTTTCAGTAAGAAACAGAAACCTTATCTTAATTGTTCCATTATGTTTAAAGCTATCTCTTAAACAATTTACATTAGTATTTTACATCATTATAGCAAGAACAGTTACTTTCCCATGATCACTCTCGCCTTAACTTCCCTTCCCCCTTCAGATCTCTTGGGAAAAAGAAAAATATTTGACTCTGAACCATGTGTGTCTTTATGGCTGCTCCTTTTGCTACATACATATCCAGCTAAAGCTTTGATGGCAGTTTTTGTAAATATCTGTGTAAAGTATCTGTTGATTCCACAGGGAATGGGCATGTTTAACATTTTCATTTACATCATGTTGTACCCTGTGAAGCTCATGAACCACAGCAGTGATTCCCTACCTCATATACAGACCCTGTGGTCTGACCTACCTTGGTAAACCACTACTCCAGCAGCTAGTCCAGACTCCTTGCTCTTTCCCAGATAACCACAATCACTCAGATCCTTGTACTTTGCTCGTGGAATTATCCTACTTCTAACATACCCACTTTCATCTGCTTTTCCAACACTTAACAAAACAGATCCTTATGTACAGTGTTGTCATTGTTACGACACCTCACTTCTATCTATAATTGTAGCTAACTCCCTTTGCAATGGCTTTATATCACACATCTTAAACTTCGCTAAAACTTCCCTTATATCATATTTATCAATATGTTCTATTTGTTTTCTATGAAATGACTTTATGAAAATCTTCTCAAAAAAATTATGCACTCTTGATATCAAGCACTGTAATTCTCTTCTGTCCCAATAACATTAAACAAGGAATTAGGTTGCTATCCAATCCTTTGCAAATAAACAAAGTGCATACCAAAAGTATTATGTATTTCTTATGTCTTAAAAATGATACACTTGAGATCAGGGTTGCAAATCATTAGAGTGGCAAAATACACTTGAATACAAGTTATAATTTAATAACTATTAAGTATTGAACAAATTATAGAAATAAAATTAACTTAAAAAGTGATAACTTTAGAAATTTAGTTTATGGATTATCATTCAATACACTTAGTTCATACGCTTTTTTTAAACCTTCATGCCAAGGCATCTTGTTGCCTGACTGGATAGAGGACCACTCTGAAACTAATTTTGTCTTAGTGTTAGTAACATTTTTTCTACTTACCTGCAATTATTTCTCTGCCTCTTCAAAAAGCAAAGTATTGAATTATATGGGGAAGCAAGTTTAGCGTTCCTAATGGAGAATCTCATGAAGTAAAAATGTGGGTTCTACTATTCTAGTGCATGTTAAAGTTGCTTGATCTAAATTTTAATCAACAGACATTTATTGGATGTCTTCAGGAAAGAGGGGGAATGGGAAATAAGGTTCAAAAGAGATGTCATATATGCCTTTCATTTTTAGAAACTTTTTATCAAACATGCAAAATCATAATGAGAACAAGTACACAAGAGCTAAAATGTTATAAAGGTAAATGATGTGTGGCACATCAAGAAAGCTTACATGAAGAGGCAGTTTTGAACCTAGTTCTGAAGGAGGAATAATAGATTTAAAAGAAGTATGTGAAAATTTGAAAATAAACATGGCAGAGGAAGAAACAAATATAAATCTATTTTTAGAGATAAAAGAAAAAATAATTGACTATTAGCTATTTATAAGATATTTAATGGTGATATTAAATATTGAGTATTATTTAATATAATTTTAAAAATTCAGACATATCCACTGAAGCATAGAGATCAGGTTGAAGAGTAAAAAAGATGCATATGGCTAGATTTGGCAATCCAGTACAGGTAAAATTTTCAAGTTCTTATCTGAGAAGATTAAATCAATAACAGAATCAATATAGGATTTTTAAGAGAAAGATACCACATAAAAATAACATCTAAATATTATACTGTTTATCATTTTATGTAGGATAATTTGATTAAAGATTGAATTAGGAAGCTCCATATAAGATTTGTCCATATATTAAACTTATATTTGATATATATGTCAAATATATATAATATGCATCAAATATATATATTTATCATTTACCAATTTATATACATATATATATCCCTCTCTTGTTGACACAATTATTCACTCAACACTTACATAATGCCAAGGAAGAACAAAAAAATTTCTTTGTTGAACTGGCATCTACGGTTTGTCTTCCTACCTTCACTTTCAGAGAATGCAGAGCTAAATTTAGTGTTTAATCATAGTAATTATTTAAGTCAGAATTTCTGTTGTGACTATTTCTGCATATATATATAAAACTACATATAGTTTTTCTTACTGACATGGGAACTATCTTAAATACATAGATATTTGCATTTGTATTTATAATCTTTAAGGAAGATAACATTATAAAGAATCAATCTTCACTCACCTCCCCCACAAATACATACTTTCTGTGAGAAAATAGAGGCATTTTGCAAGTCATTCACTCTTTCAATGCCCTCATCAGCTCCACCCCAGGCACCCAAATTGATTTTAAAAAGTTAACTGTTTAGGTTCATTTTGAATAATTACAAGATTTAAAGGCAAAGATAATATACTTTTATTTACCACATATCTCTTTAAATTGTTCTACCTTAAACATAAAATTCATGTAATAGGAAGGAAAACATACTTAAAGTTAGCTGTTAAAATGATAGTCAATACCCTTTGGGTATATATACCCAGTAAAGGAATGGCTGGTTCAAATGGTATTTCTAGTTCTAGATCTCTGAGGAATCACCACACTGTCTTCCACAATGGTTGAACTAGTTTACAGTCCCACCAACAGTGTAAAAGTGTTCCTATTTCTCCACATCCTCTCCAGCACCTGTTGTTTCCTGACTTTTTAATGATTGCCATTCTAACTGGTGTGAGATGGTATCTCATTGTGGTTTTGATTTGCATTTCTCTGATGACCAGTGATGATGAGCATTTTTTCACGTGTCTGTTGGCTGCATAAATGTCTTCTTTTGAGAAGTGTCTGTTCATATCCTTTGCCCACTTTTTGATGGGGTTGTTTGTTTTTTGCTTGTAAATTTGTTTGAGTTCTTTGTAGGTTCTGGATATTAGCCCTTTGTCAGATGAGTAGATTGCAAAAATGTTCTCCCATTCTGCAGGTTGCCTGTTCACTCTGATGGTAGTTTCTTTTGCTGTGTAGAAGCTCTTTAGTTTAATGAGATCCCATTTGTTAATTATGGCTTTTGTTGCCATTGCTTTTGGTGTTTTAGACATGAAGTCTTTGCCCATGCCTAAGTCCTGAATGGTATTGCCTAGGTTTTCTTCTAGGGTTTTTATGGTTTTAGGTCTAACATTTAAGTCTCTAATCCATCTTGAATTAATTTTCATATAAGGTGTAAGGAAGGGATCCAGTTTCAGCTTTCTGCTTATGGCTAGCCAGTTTTCCTAGCATCACTTACTAAATAGGGAATCCTTTCCCCATTTCTTGTTTTTGTCAGGTTTGTCAAAGATCAGATGGTTGTTGATGTGTGGTATTATTTCTGAGGACTCTGTTCTGTTCCATTGGTCTATATCTCTGTTTTGGTACCAGCACCATGCTGTTTTGGTTACTGTAGCCTTGTAGTATAGTTTGAAGTCAGGTAGCATGATGCCTCCAGCTTTGTTCTTTTGACTTAGAATTACTTTTGCAATGTGGGCTCTTTTTTTGGTTCTATATGAACTTTAAAGCAGTTTTTTCCAATTATGTGAAGAAAGTCATTGGTAGCTTAATGGGGATGGCATTGAATCTATAAATTACCTTGGGCAGTATGACCATTTTCACGATATTGATTCTTCCTATCCATGAGCATGGTATGTTCTTCCATTTGTTTGTGTCCCCTTTTATTTCATTGAGTAGTAGTTTGTAGTTCTCCTTAAAGAGGTCCTTCACATCCCTTGTAAGTTGAATTCCTAGGTATTTTATTCTCTTTGAAGCAATTGTGAATGGGAGTTCACTCATGATTTGGCTCTCTGTTTGTCTGTTACTGGTGTATAAGAATGCTTGTGATTTTTGCACATTAATTTTGTATCCTGAGACTTTGCTGAAGTTGCTTATCAGCTTAAGATTTTGGGCTGAGACAATGGGGTTTTCTAAATATACAATCATGTCATCTGCAAACAGGGACAATTTGACTTCTTCTTTTCCTAACTGAATACCCTTTATTTCTTTCTCTTGCCTGATTGCCCTAGACAGAACTTCCAACACTATGTTGAATAGGAGTGGAAGAGAGAGGGCATCCCTGTCTTGTGCCAGTTTTCAAAGGGATTTTTTCCAGTTTTTGCCCATTCAGTATGATATTGGCTGTGGGTTTGTCATAAATAGCCCTTATTATTTTGAGATATGTTCCATCAATACCGAATTTATTGAGAGTTTTTAGCATGAAGGGCTGTTGAATTTTGTCAAAGGCCTTTTCTGCATCTATTGAGATAATCATGTGGTTTTTGTCTTTGGTTCTGTTTATGTGCTGAATTACATTTATTGATTTGTGTATGTTAAACCAGCCTTGCATCCCAGGGATGAAGCCTTTTTGGTGGATGATGGATAAGCTTTTTTATGTGCTTCTGGATTCGGTTTGCCAGTATTTAATTGAGGATTTTTGCATCAATGTTCTTCAGCTGAAAACCATCATTCTCAGCAAACTCTATCGCAAGAACAGAAAACCAAACACCGCATGTTCTCACTCATAGGTGGGAATTGAACAATAAGAACATTGAATTGAATAGTGAGAACACTTGGACACAGGAAGTGGAACATCACACCCCGGGGCCTGTCGTGGGGTAGGGGAAGTGGGTAGGGATAGCATTAGGAGATATACCTAATGTAAATGACGAGTTAAGGGGTGCAGCACACCAACATGGCATATGTAACAAACCTACACGTTGTGCATATGTACCCTAGAACTTAAAGTGTAAGAAATTTTTTTTAAAAAAACGATAGTATCATTCAGATGATCTGACACGATAGCATCATTCAAAAAATCTAAACAAAATTTGGCTTAATTTTTATTCCTTCCCTTTAGGGGGTAGCACAACATCATTTGACAGGTCTCTCCTCAAATTCTTGGGGAAATAAACTGAAAGCTTATGTGGTTGAAGAAAGTGAGCAGGTCTTCCAGTCTTCTGTTATTAGGCAACTTCTTTAGATTCTCTCACTTGGTTGATACTTGCATGTTCCATTTGAAAACAGCTATCTCCCGGACAGTACTAGCTACCTCTGCACTAAACTCAAGGGAGCCCTACAGCTCCAGATCCCCAGAAATTAGTTTAGAGTCTCCATACACTCATTTCTGTGCCTGCCGTTCTTTTCACTAATTCATAATTGAAGCATACCTCAATCTGTGTCATTCTAGAAAAGCTGCCCGTGACTTTCAGTGTCCTGGGATCCAGTCATACTCTCTCAAACCGAACAACCTGCACCATCTTCAACTCTTCCCTTCCAGGAAGCCAGATTAATATTTTGGTACGTTTAACCTTTCCAAGCAAAGTTTTCAGCATTGGTGGCATAGGAATGTGGGGAGAGGTACTATCTCACAAGCAACTAGAATGCATATTCTATTAGACAGCTTTTATTTTCTCCATTTTTTTTTTGTTCACTCTTGTGTCTACAGTATCAAGGACGGTGACTTCACGTAACAGCTACTCAGTAAATATCTGAAGGAAGGGAGGAATAGAAAGGACAAAACTCAGACACACAAAGTCATGGTAGTCTGAAGCATTCATAGCAATGTACAAATTTAACATCTCAATAGATGATCTGATTACAATCAAATTTGGAATCGAAAAGATCTTTCAATATTAGTAGTAGAGTGGTTCTTCAGCATAAGAGAAGTGCTCAAGCAGGGCACACTTGGAAATAACTATTGTCAGTTTTGCTCAAGCACAATGACTGGAGGATACTACTAGCATTTAATGCCCCAGGAGCTAAGCCTGCTAACTATGCTGCAATGTGTAACAAAGTCCTGTACAACGAAGACTTCTTGCACAAATCTGGTAGCACTCCAGTTGAAAAATGCTTAGGTATTCCTAACCCATCCTTATACTTAAGTTCTCCATATTTAAGCACCATAGAGTGGTCTTCTAGGTTGTAGACCTAGGCCTAAGCACTCCTTCTGATGGAAGTCATGCTAATTCCAAGCTTGTTCCTTCCTTTGATAGCTCTGATGATCAGAGTGAGGTACAACTGCAGAGTGGAAAGCACAGAGTCAGATGCACACGAGTTTAATAAACTCCAACATTTTTCTTTCCAGCCTATATTAACTACAAATCTTTGTCTACGTAGCTTCCTAATTCTGCATTAATTCTTCTACTTGACATCTCATCAGCATACAAAGATAGCTTGTATATTCCTATGTGAATCATCTTTATTCCCAACTAAGCAATCATTTTATTTTTCATAATTTTATTTGGCTCCTATCATTCTACTTTGCCTCTTCCTAAGACTTAAAAATTTATGTAAATGCTACTTAAAGCATAATGCCCTGAATTAAACCAAATATTCCAGGTGAATCTGAAATTACATAGAAAATAGTAAAATTCTCATTTGGATCATTCTAGTTATCTGACTACCTTTAATGCTTCTTTTAATTATTTTATCAATTTTTGTATTCCTCCCACCTTATTCTTTATGATGTGCTTAATATAGACAAAGATCCTTGAGTTGCTCTTTTTCCCACATGTCCTACTACTAAGCCACACTTCTATAGTCTTATGTTTGTAGAGTTCTATTTTTGGACCTAACTTTATTCTTTTTAATATATTTTTATTTGACAAAATGTATATATTTGTTGTTTTGAAATACGTATACATTGTGGACTGGCCTTAATTTTATTCTTTTTATTCTCATTTTATTGAAGTCCTTTAATTAGTTCAGTCTGAAAAAAATGTTTTCTTCAACTAATTTTCTGACTATCTCAGTATTACCTATAAATGTTATGTATATACAAATCATAAGTTGCTTCAATGAAAACCCAGATGATTTTTATTACAGCAATGCCCAGTGAGAGCCATATGACTGACAAGCCACAGGACTCTATTTCAAATGACATACAATTATTTTCTCACTGAGGTACTTATCTAATGATTTTTTCCCTCAAAACAACCTCTATCACTCCATCCTGGCTGAAAAGACATTACATATTTTATCAAGTATCTAGCTGAGTTCCAAATATAACTTCCCCCTCCATATTCTAGGCTTAACAATTTATGTGTTTTAAAACAGAAGAGAAGGGAATTTGATATGAATTTGGCTCCTGCTATATCCTGGTAATTACTGATTCTTCTCTCCTTGCTGTTCACAAACCGTGTTTTTATTAGTGTTTGAGAATCTTGCCTATGATCAAAGTCCAGTTCACTAGGCTATAGGTTGTTAAAAAAAAAAAAAAAAATTCACCACTTTTTAAAAATTAAAGGGTATATGTCTATCTCCAATCTTTTTTTTTTTTTTTTCGAGACGTAGTCTCGCTCTGTCGCCCAGGCTGGAGTGCAGTGGCCGGATCTCAGCTCACTGCAAGCTCCGCCTCCCGGGTTCCCGCCATTCTCCTGCCTCAACCTCCCGAGTAGCTGGGACCACAGGCGCCGCCACCTCGCCTGGCTAATTTTTTGTGTTTTTAGTAGAGACGGGGTTTCACTGTGTTAGCCAGGATGGTCTCGATCTCCTGACCTTGTGATCCGCCCGTCTCGGCCTCCCAAAGTGCTGGGATTACAGGCTTGAGCCACCGCGCCCGGCCTCCAATCTTTTTTAGGCTTCTCTCATTATCCTAGATTTTCCATTATCATAAAAAGTAGTTCCATAATCTTGGCTGGAATTCAGTTGGTTTCCTAAAAATGTAAATAGTCTGGACCTAGGAGAACAAGCCCATTTCAAGAAATACTCTCTCTGGGGATTTATTCTCTGGTTTTGGACTTTAGTTCTTTAGTACTAATATAGTTCTTTATACTCTGAAGAGATCTCTTTTTAACTGAAAATGCAGCAGCTAAACCGACAACAAGCAGTCTTGCTTTCTCTGGGTCATCTAGGGTAACACAGTGACTAAAAGGCTTTGAAATCACAACACTGGGTTCCCATCAAACTATACCATACTCCACCATTTGCTAGCAGCGTAATCTTGGGCAATTGAGTTACCTTCACTGAATTACAGTTTTCTCATCTGCAAAGTACAGATAATCATCCTATCACATATGGTTATGGTTAAGTATTCACTATTATGGACATCAAGTTCATAACACAGTAGCTGTCACTTAGACGTCATTGCTCTTTTCGTCAATGTTAAATGAAACATCCATTTATTCTAATCTTTGATTAACTCCTTGCTTTGCTCACACAATGTTAAAATTTTGAATATATTTCACTACATTTTAATCAAAAGAAGATGGCATATTTTGTATACTTCTCTGTATTAATGGTAGAGAAAATGTTAGCTCACTAGGAAATAATTAGGAATATTTGATGGGAATTCCAAAGAACAGAAAAAGATAGCTGAATTGACATCTTGTGGAAACAAAGATGAACTTTGCCTACTTCTCAATTTTGGCCACATGTTCTTCCTCCTTCATTTGTGCAAGAACAAGATGCTTTGTGCATTGATGATTTGAGTAATAAAATAACTGTGAATGGTTATATATTTTGTGGAGGAAAAAATGACTTCAGGAGCCAGCATATTAATTTTTAAATATTAGCACAGGGCTTTATTGTGAGGACTGAAATAAACTGAATATTTCCACCTGGAGAGTAGTAAGTCAAAATATTTCTAATTCTGCCCTTAACAATATCTTTTCTCTCCTTATTTCAAACAGAAAAGTAAAATTTTCTGAAAAAAAAATTGAATAAAATATTTAGGGTCTCGCTTCCTTTCCAACTTGGACTCGGCAGAATGGCTCCCTCAAAGAAGGGTGGCGAGAAGAAAAAGGGCCCTTCTGCCATCAACGAGGTAGTGACCCGAGAATACACCATCAACATTCACAAGCGCATCCATGGAGTGGGCTTCAAGAAGCGTGCCCCTCGGGCACTCAAAGAGATTCGGAAATTTGCCATGAAGGAGATGTGAACTCCAGATGTGCGCATTGATACCAGGCTCAACAAAGCTGTCTGGGCCAAAGGAATAAGGAATGTCCCATACCGAATTCGTGTGCTTCTGTCCAGAAAACGTAATGAGGATGAAGATTCACCAAATAAGCTCTATACTTTGGTTACCTATGTACCTGTTACCACTTTCAAAAATCTACAGACAGTCAGTGTGGATGAGAACTAATCGCTGATCGTCAAATACATCAAATAAAGTCATAAAATTGAAAAAAAAAAATTTAGGGTCTCTAGAAGTAGAAGATATGGGACAAAAGGCCAAGATGCAGGAACAGGGGATTCCTTGAAATCTCTTTTGTGACACAATCAAAGGACACTGTTGACTTTGAAAAAGTGATGGGGATTTCAGATCAAATAAGATGGACTGGGTCGTACTACCTGTGTTGAAAACGTTCTTTGTGAATGATCCAAAAGAAGTTTAAAGTCTTAATGTTTTTCATTTGAAAATTGAAACAACACCCCTGAGTTTCTCTATCATCTTTTCTCAGTGGCCATACTGTAAAGGACTGTATTAAAAATGAAGTCCTTGTTGTCCTGCGCTAAGCCTTATGGCATGGAGTTTCCTTAAAGTCGAATTCTAAAAGATCTGTTAATCATATCTACATCTACCTACCTATCTATTTCAATCTAATTTTTCTATTAGTAAAAATATAAACATGTATACACTTAAATCCCCAGATAATTTTTTATGAGTATCTCTTTTTTTCTTTTTTGGCCGGGATTCTGAGACTATGATAAAAATGATATAAAATCACTATTAGAATAAATGGGCTATAGATTCTGATTATTTTTATTTAAGAAACAGGTATAATTGTGATTTTTCAGTCAGTATCTTTTGAACGATGAAGGTTTAGTGGGAGAATGAATAATCTACTTGAACCAAGAAAATGGGCCCTGAATGTTAATATTGTGCTTTTTGTCTTGGCTTTTGTGTGATGAGCCATTTGTAATTTTTAGAAAGCTGCTTGAGAGGACAAATGTAATAAGGTCTTGAACCCCTAGGTAGAAAAGCACTATATAATTACATCTTTAAAATATTATTACCATAGTTTTGTCCTAAAATTGTTGTTACTTACGGGGAAACCTTTTAGTAGGGACATCTTTTTTTTTTTTTTTTTTTTTGAGACGGAGTCTCGCTCTGTCACCCAGGCTGGAGTGCAGTGGCCGGATCTCAGCTCACCGCAAGCTCCGCCTCCCGGGTTTACGCCATTCTCCTGCCTCAGCCTCCCGAGTAGCTGGGACTACAGGCGCCTGCCACCTCGCCCGGCTAAGTTTTTTGTATTTTTAGTAGAGACGGGGTTTCACTGTGTTAGCCAGGATGGTCTCGATCTCCTGACCTCGTGATCCGCCCGTCTCGGCCTCCCAAAGTGCTGGGATTACAGGCTTGAGCCACCGCGCCCGGCCAGTAGGGACATCTTTTAGTAGGTGAATCCCCCTGGTTACACTGCTTCTTCCCTTTCTGTCCGGAAGTGTTTTAAATGAACTGAAAATGGTTTCTCAGTAAAGCAGAGTGTCTTCCTTTAGGAAGCAGCCAGGTTAGGAGCACTTGACCTTTCTGAGTTGGGTATGCAGAAATTGCCAATAAAGATTTTACAGGAAAAGAAAGTGAGCTGACTGAAAATTCTGTCTCTTAAAGCTTTAGATACTTTTGTTTGCTTTATTTGCTCCAATTAACAAGGTTAAACTCTGGAATCTATAACAAAGACAATGCCCTTTTGAAATTGGTATATTTAGGAATAGGAGTTAGATGATAGTTGTGGTTTGTAGGAGATAAGATTGCTTCTTTCTGAAATAATCTATTTATTTCAATAAATATTAACTGAATATACTTTGTGCTAATTACTGACAACACGATGGCAAACAAAACCTGAAGGTTATGTTCTAGTAGCAAGACAGATTCTAATCAGAGGTAGTATTGTAATCATTTCAACTACCATGAAGGAGAAGTACAGCATTATGAGAACATACAACAGGTGTCCTGATCTCATAGGAGAGATGGCGGTGTTTAGGGAAGATTTTCCTAAAGAATATACATCTGAGTAAGTGAATATTATTATTATCTCATCATTTTTAACATAAGGCGTTTTGCATCTAATCATGTTTTTCTTCCCCAAATACCTCCTGAGATAGGTTTAATAACAAATGCTTAATTATAAGACAAGAACAAGAGAAATTACGTTACATTGGAATTTTTCAACCCCCTCTCTAGCTTGCGGAGGCATTATATATGTTTTGGTTTGGCATTACAAAATATTAATATAATTGGCTCAATGGTGAGCACTTAAATTTTACTCCTTAAGAATGCCATTGGAATTAAACTGAGTCCTGCCATATTCTTTTGTTCTCATGTTGTGAATACTAGAAACACCAGCTTTGATACTATTTTCATCTACTGGTTAAAGATAAGAAAGACAGTAATACGATGTTTTATAAACAATTCTATGGAATTTTTCCCACATGAAAATAAAACAGAAGTGGTCTCAGTATTCTTATTAGCAGTTTCGGAATGTAGCCAAAAGCTCTATTTATAGACACAGGTCCTTCAATGCCTGCAAATGCCTCTAGAGTGGACTGTGTTTCACTTCTTCTTGTGGGAAAAGTTTCCATTGCCATTGGATTGGATTATGTCTGTTCTGCAAATAGTGAGGTTCATTTCCGTTTCTGTCATTCGGATATCTTTCATGAGTTTTCTTTTCCATTTTTAAAACACAAGGCACATGAAAGATGCTATATAAAATCAAATTCATTTTTATAATCTCTGATGGCATCTTCATCCTGTAACTGCTATTCTGGGATTTTGTAGCCATAACACAAAAAACAGCAATCAACAGCGGAGTGCAAGATGAGATTAGAATTGCTGTGCCTGATCATCCAATCAGACACTGCAGCTTCAGTTGAACACATGCTTTGCCTATAACTGTCCCTTTGCAGAAATTACGAATAACCTTTTAATGCCCATCTATAATCAGTGTAACTTAATTTTGTTTTTTTCACTCCAGAGTTCAATCAGAATCCCAAAAAAGGTCAGCATTTTTGAGTTGAAATGAGACTACTCTGCACCAATTTAGGCATGTTAGAAACCTTAAAGTTTCTGTGGAGGAAAATTTCAAAAATGGTAAAACCAATTCTGTTGAGACTTTCACATTCCTATTAGATTTATAAAGTAAGTCCATATTTACAACTAAAAATGATGATGAATAAATATAACTAGTCATGATTAATTTTTTTATAAAAGGTTCTTAATAATAATAATAATTATTATTATTACAAAGACTTGTGGTCTAAAGCTACCCAAATTTTTAACCTGCCTGTAAATTCTATGTACATTTCCCAATGCAGAAACCAGGATTAAATGATTTGCACAAGGTCACAAAGCAATGTAGCAGCAAGTCAAAGACTGTAATTCAGCCTCCTCATTTGTATGGTTTGATCAGCATAATCAGCTCTACTACCTCCCTGAATTAGATAAGGTTATCTCTTGCTGTAAAAATGCTATGCTCACAGGCCACTTTGATTCCCTTTCCAAGGTCAAAAGTAATCCCATTAGGATAGGTTAGGAATAGTAAGATAATCCTTTTGATCTCAATTTGTAGTGTTATACAGTGTAATTCTTTCTCCAACTCATCTATTACTTTATTCATGAATATTTATTAAGATATATATCAAATACTATACTTGGCTCTAGTTAGGTTTGTAAATCTGTATTTTAAAAATTATTAGAAAGTTAAATCGCTTATATATGAAGTTTTTAGTTGAACATATGAAAAAAAGGAAAAGTAACATTTTTGCCTGACAGTCTTCAAATCAGTTTTTGGGTTTTTTTGTTTGTTGTTTGTTTGGTTTTTGGCTTAAGAATGGAGGGATTTTTAGGATTCCCTCTCCTACTTTATTGTCTTTGTCTATGTAATGGCTCTTTCAGTTCCTAAAACTTATCCGACAGCTGAGGGTTATAATCAGACACCACAAATTGACTAAGACACTTTGTGCATTTGCTCTGGATAAAATGGTACTATGACTTGTGACACCAAAGCAGGTGGAAAAGAGAATAAGGCAAAAGGCAAGTCTGGAAATACTGGTAAACCATTCTTCTGGCTGTTTTTTTTTTTTTTGAAAAGAAGTTTCACTCTCATTTCCCAGGCTGGAGTGCAATGGCGTGATCTGGGCTCACTGCAACCTCCGCCTCCTGGATTCAAGAAATTCTCCTCCCTCAGCCTCTGGACTAGCTGCGATTACAGGCACCCGCCACCACCCCCTGCTAATTTTTGTATTATAGTAGAGATGGGGTTTCACCATGTTGGCCAGACTGGTCTCGAACTCCTGATCTCAGGGAATCTGCCTGCCTCAGCCTCCCAAAGTGCTGGCATTACAGGTGTGAGCCACCACGCCCGGCCTGGTAAACCATTCTAAACTTTTAAAACTTGACAAAATAATTCAACCTATTCTTTCCCAAACACCTGCCTGCCCCATAAAAAACTGGTAATAACCCAATTATGACACACCCTGATTTTGTGTTTTGAAGAGATTAAACAAATTTTAATGTCAGTGGGGAGTTAGTCACTGACCTTTTTCAATAGCCTTCTAACAGCCCAGGAGGTCGAGGCTTCAGGGAGCTGTGATCACACCACCTGGGTGACACAGGGAGACTTGTCTCAAAAAAGAAAAAGGAACAAAAAGTCCTCAGAGTTAATCACTCACATTCTGTGCTTTTGTCTTTGTTAATGAGTTTGTTAGTGTTTGCATGGTCCCATTGCTGCATTTATAAAGGAGTCATAAAAACTTACTGCGAGATGTATGTTATGTTTATGTGTATTTCTTTGCTAGACTAGTTTGGGTTTTGAAAACTATTCTTTTATTCATGTCTGTATTTCTAAGCCCTAGTACAATGCCTGCCACATGATAGTTACCAATAAATAATTGTGAATGGAATAAAATGAGTTAAATTGATTTGAACTCTAACATTTTCCTCTGAGGTAACTAAACTTACAAGATAAACAGTAACTTGCTAGGCAAGTTGTGGCAGTATGTCAATGGATGCTAGTACGGAAGACTTAGAAACCAATACTACCTATACTGTGCTTTCGATCCTCATACTACTAGTACTTCCTATGACCAGCTTCTCTTCTTCCAGCAGATCCTTGGGAAGAATTGTACAATGCTTAGCTGACTTAGTTGTGAGATAACTTGAAAGCTGAAAGACTGCCGTTACTACAACTGAGGAAATTTACAGATCTTTGAGGATCCTGTTCCAAAGATTAGAATCTTTCCCTGAGGTCGGGGGTTGGAGACCAGCCTGGCCAAGCACGAAACTCCATCTCCACTGAAACTATACAAATTAGCTGGGTGTGGTGGTGGGCACCTGTAGCCCCAGCTACTCCAGGGGCTGAAACAGGAGAATCACTTGAACCCAGGTAGTGGAGATGGCAGTGAGCGGAGATGGCACCACTGCACTCCAGCCTGGATGACAGAGTGAGATTTCGTCTCATAAAAAGAAGAAAAAGAAAAAAAAAAAAAGATTAGAATCTTTAAAGACTGGCGAATTAAGTCCTGTTTTCTGCTTCATTTTTGCCACAGATCTGGACTCTGTTCAGATTATGAGAAGAGTTTCAAGTAATGAAACTCCGAATATCTTAAAAGCTTATGAATCAGTCTTGTCTTTTACTATCATTGTGGCATTTGTCGTGCTTTTAGTATCCTGAGTTTTGGAGTCTTCATTGTTCTCCTATGACTAAGTCCCTGTTTTCTTCCCTGTAGCCCTATCAATGGAGTTTCAGTCTATATGCATGTGCCCAAATCCCTGATTTGATTCCGTATTAACTGCCTCGGCTCCTCTAGTTTCAGGGTCTTTCTTATACTCTGAAAAAATCGGGTGTCCTTATTGGAATCTCAGTTTTCACTGACGCCAGCTCTTTGGCTTCGACCTAAAACTCACAATCCTGTGCTTTGCTCATTTAACACTGTTTCTGCCGTTGTCTGCTGCTCATCTCAAATATGGAGAATACCCTGCACACACACGCACACACACCCTTTCCTTTCTTTATGGCTTGCCGTCTTGATACCCTCCTAATACCTGATCCTTCAGACAAGTTCCTTCAGCTGTCTTCTTTCTGGATCCCAGCCATTTTTGGAGAGCTTAGTCCTGTTACTGACTATACTTAATTAGCATCGCATGGTCCTGAATAAGACAGCAGGGATGGGTGCTGTCCTGAGGAGTTTCTGAATACACAGTCTTACCAGAGTTGTCTTGCACACAACCTGTAGGTAAATATATGAACACTGAAGTGTAAAACTTTTGATAGGAACTACTCGAGTGTTCTTCTTTTTCTTTGGAGTTATATGAATAATGAGAAAGCATAGTGTTTTGGAATTTAAAAATGCTGAATTCAGAGTTAAGCAGTCACCTTCTTCAATCTCTGAGAAATGGTTTAAGATTTCTTTAAGAAAATCATTTGATATTAGCTGTTTTTACTTAGGTTTCCATGCAGTCTGCCAAATAATGTTTCTTTTGTATTTGTGCCTGATGAGTATTCATATTAATGTAAACCCTTATTTGGTTGCTATTTAGCCAAGTGATTTATTTTTTTCTCTCACAAAAATCCTTAATTATTTTTGTTCAGCTCTAAAATTCTTTCTTATTTACTCTTTATTTTCCTTGGAATGAATATAGTTTCCTGAAATGAGTTTATCAGAATCATAGGGATTAGGGAGAAATTCTCTCTTAACCAATTTATTTCAACTGTTATTTACCCACTTGCTTACTGGAGATCATATATGTTTTATTTGTCTTGAAATCCATAAACAGAGCATATTAAAGTAGTGAATCATATCCCCCACTGACATTAATGTCCTTCTCTGCAAGCTTGTGAAGCCATTTTGAACATATGCATAAATTCGGATGTTGTGATATAATAGCTTAGGGAATTAGGCAGCCTTTTTTATTCTGTTCTGTAAATAACAAGAAAAAGATAAAATGATTTTATCATTAAAGAAACACTCTCTGGTCCAAATATCTTAAAAGAATAGTCAATTTTCATAAGTTATAAAATGTTCGATCGATTTCTTTTATAGAACATTTGTTTCTTATTGAAATTTAGCATTTCAATATGAATCTACTCTTTGAAATATGCAATCAAGTAAA
The DNA here is from genome assembly GCF_043159975.1 of Macaca nemestrina. Classification (NCBI taxonomy): domain Eukaryota; kingdom Metazoa; phylum Chordata; class Mammalia; order Primates; family Cercopithecidae; genus Macaca; species Macaca nemestrina. The sequence goes on from NC_092135.1 coordinate 109,009,142, forward strand.
CTGAGGCCTAGAATAAATTCTGTGAACACCAAGCAAAGTGAACTTTCTCAGGTATCTGACTTTTTCATTGAAATCGAATAAGGTTAAATTAGAAGTGAATTAGTTTATAAAAGCACACTGGGGCTGGGGGCAGTGGCTCAGGCTGGTAGTCCCAACACTTTGGGAGGCCGAGGCAGGTGGATCACGAGGTCAAGAGATCGAGACCATCCTGGCCAACATGGTGAAACCCTGTCTCTGTTAAAAATACAAAAATTAGCTGAGTGTGGTGGCACTAGCCTGTAGTCCCAGCTACTTGGGAGGCTGAGGCAGGTGAATCGCTTGAACCTGGGAGGCAGAGGTTACAGTGAGCAGAGATCATGCCACTGCACTCCAGCCTGGAGAGAGTGAGACTGCATCTCAAGAACAAACAAACAAAACACCACTTCAAATCCAAGAACTATCTGTGTATATTTTTTTCAATTGAGATGAAAATGAGAATTATTTTTGTCTGCCAAGCATAGATTTTCTGTGTTTGAATGAGAAGGAAGGAAGAAAAAAGAACTGTTTGCATGGTATTTCATAAAACCAACTATGTTCAATTAGAGGACTATCATTTATTTTGTAATTATTGGGTTAAAATTACTTTTATTAAATAATGGTTAACATTATATGGTAGTTTTAAAAGACAATATCCTTATTTACCGATGTGTGAAGTTCCAAAGTTTAGGAACTACTGTTTTAGAGAACTATAGAAAAGGTGAGAAGACCATCACAGACTCATATAAAAATATTAGAAGCTAAGTTTACAGTTATTTACCATGTTCTTATTTCTCACAAGGAAAACTTCAGCAACATAAAGGTATTGTCAGTAAAACATTTAAATGAAAAACATCCTTACAGACTACATTTGCATTTGAATGGTTTTATTCCCTTTATACTCTCAAAAAGTACTACATTAAATATTAATGCAACATTTTGCTCCTGTTATTGTTCACTTTCACTTCTGCTAAACACTAACTTCTCATCCTGTACAAGAAGATGTAGATGAGAAATGGTATTTAGTGATACAATGTAGCCAATCTCAAGTTATCATTTTGGTTCCAACACGTTTTATTGTGTAATGCTGGCAACTCAAAAGACTGTCACTATTCACATGAAGTTATCACCAATATGCTTCTTTGCTTACCATAGCCTGCTTCTTTTCTATTATTTCTTTCAAAAATGCAATTGCTGGAATAGATAGTAATTATAATACAAAATAGAAAACATCAGTATAGAAGCACTTTTTCTTTCGTTTTCTGATGCTGACAGAAAGTATAATAGAAATAAGCTTTCTAACCAAGATTAGCCTTCCCTGTGAAACAGGACATTGGTTATGGGAGCCCTTTTAATAATAATAATAATAATAATAATAATCTGTAAGCACAAAAGCTTCACAGAATAACAAATATTATGACAACCAGGAATTTTAAAAACTACATTGTCACTTGCTAACCACTTTTCCATACAATATTTCATTTGACCCTATTGGCTAAAAAATTAATGCGTTTCACCAACTTCACCAACTTTGGGCAGCTGAGTTCTATGGAGGTCTTTGTTTAAAAAAAAAAACAACAAACAGATCACTTGGTTCTCATTTCTATCCTTCACTAGCAGTGTTACCCATAACATGTTTATTTTTTTGTTAACTTCTTTAAGCCTCAGTTTCTATATCTGTTGTATAGCTCTATAATGGAATCAACATGTGGATGCAAAGTGATAACGTTAACACTGCCTATTTCCCAGCCCAGCATACAGTGGGCTTTCAACTAATGGAAACTAGACATGAATCAATTCATTTTTCACCCAAATCCTCTATTTAGGAGCACACTTTTTATACAGGAATGGGGTTGTGTAGAATCTGCCATTTTCCTATTCAATAGTAAGTGCCTTCTATGTGACAGCTAGTGGTTTCATTACTCCTAAGACAAAAATACATTTTAAGAAACAGCCCTGAAGTCTAAGAAATTTTCATTCTACTGTATAAGAGTTCTATAAGTAAAGGTAATTTTAGTATGATAAATACATAATTGGAGTTCTTCATTGAATACTATATGAACACAAAAGAGAGCATTTCAATTCATGTTGAGAATTAGGAATAGCTCACTGGAGAACATAGCACCTATGCTTAATCCTGAAAAAAGAATATAATTTCTCCAGGCAAATAAAGGTAAGAAGACAATTTCCTCTGCTTCAGGTCTAAGGTACAGTCTGAAAGAAGAAGAGTAAATAAAATGGACCAGTCCTGGTCAGTGTGGTACTATAAATCTGTATTCTTTTTGGCCAGAAATCTGTGTAGTTAGTACTGCAATTAGGAAAAATATTTTCCTTCCTCAGTATGGATTTAGACTTTACTATTTCTGTGAATATGTGACTATATCATGGATCCACTAATTATCACTCAGAAGTCCAGGAAAAATGAACAGAAACTTTTTCACTTCAAACTTGGCAAGGAAACTTTCTACAAGAATGGGACCTTGGAGTGCCCGAGCCTGATCAGGAATGCATGTCTAAAGATCCCTGTCTCTGACTTTTCACACTTTCTTCTACACACATAAACACACAACCGTATGTGTCATTTTAAACTAAACAACTCGATCCTTAGAAAATGTACTGTTATATGTTGTTGGAGCTGAAGGATTAGATTGGTGCAAAAGGTTCATTGTGAATTTCGTGATGTTCCCTCCAGATCCCTAATTGAGGAAAGTCTTCTTTCTCCAGCTGCTGGGAATATTGTCAGTAGACAGCCCCTTCTGGGAGTGCCTCATGTTCAGAAAGCCTGCTTGCTCATGATTATGTCCCTTCCCTGGGAGGTACATCTCCAATGACTGATTGGTGTAGGAGTATAAGTATGATATCATGTTATAAAGGAGTTTATCTTGGTCAAACTTGGCTCTACACTGTAGAATTGGACAAGACTACACATATGACCCCTAAAGTTTACAAGCATTTTGGTATTATTTCTACATAAAGTGGTAATCAGTATTTAGTATCACATATAATACGAAAGTATGTTTCCTTATTCCCCTTGCCACACCACATTCACAAAGATATCCGTACATACATATACTATATAATGTTAGCCTGAAAAAATAATTTATTGTTAATGTAGCTTATTAAAATATGTATTATTATTTATTTTTATTTTTTGAGACAGAGTCTCACTGTCACCCAGGCTGAAGTGCAGTGGTACAGTCTCAGCTCATTGCAAACTCTGCCTCCCAGGTTCAAGCAATTCGTGTACCTCGGCCTCCCTAGTAGCTAGAATTACAGGTGTGCACCACCACGCCCAGATAATTTTTGTATTTTTTGTGAGGAAAGGGTTTTGCCCTGTTGGCCAGGCTGGTCTTGAACTCCTGGGCTCAAGTGATCTACCCACCTCCTAAAAGTGCTGGGATTACAGGCATGAGCCACTGAACCCAGCCTTGTGATATTATTTATTTATATATATATACACACACACATACACACACACACACTTATACTGAGGTTATAAAAAGATATTTTATTTTTAAATGCTTTTTTATTAGAAAGCAATATGGGCTATGGTTGGAAAAAAATAAGTAAAATATGAAAAGGAAGCAGAGATAATTGCTATTATCATATAATCGTTTTTATGTTGCCAAACATCTATAGTATAAAATTAACGTAATAAATACTATCCATTTTATATAATGTGTTTTGAATCAGCCTATGGACTATGTGACCAACATTTAATCATTGGTGCTTTATATGTGATATATATGTGATATATGATGTGAATCATGTAATTTTGTTTATATCCTAAAATAAAACAGGACTTACAGAATTACACAAATATATGTATGTAAATATAGGTGTATGTATAAACATATATATGTATGCATACATATATAAATACCAGTATGTATATTCCAGTCTTAATTTGTGACTATAAAATTAGAAAAGAAAATGTCACTCTAGCAGAGATTTTGAGAATCATAATAGTATTGTATTGCAATGTTTTCAAGCATTCAAAATTTGAGAATGATAATATCCTCATTACTATAGCTTCCAGCTGGTCATTCTGTTTTCTAGAATTTTTGAAGTTTGTCATAGGACTTAACTGTATCATTTTTAGTCACTGTTGTCCTTAACTTTGTTATTAGTAGTAGTATGGCTTGGATTACATTATCTGGAACTCTCTTAAATACAATAGTTTTTAAAGTTTGTGTCTGCTATGTGTAACAGATTAGAAAATGATCTTATGGAAAAAAAATGGAAACCCAATTCTTATGCATATATTTGGCCCAAACAGGAGCAAATCTCATTAGAACTCGTTTTTATTCCTGCAAATGAGAATTTTGCCTCTGTTGTCAAAAGTAGACTGGTCTAGCAGTGTTTTTTACTTGCTGCTTTTCTTCACCCATTGCTGTTATTTATGACAGAAGATTAACATTTTTAGGGAGAAAGCAAAATATTGTATATCTTGGTTAAGTTACATAAAATCTGGTGTACTCAGAAAAGGAGAATTTATGATTGTTCATTTGATCATTCAACACATGTTTGTTGCACATGTGCTAAGTGCCGCCAGTCTCTGCTCTCATGCTAGGAGTATAGCAATGGAGTTAGTAGAAGCAAAACTAAACGAAAAGAAAAAATAATTCTGAACTCTATTATTGATTTTCATTTTATTTCAAGTCCAAACCCAGTGGTGAAATTCAGTTCGCATATACACTTAAATGGTTTTATTGCATCTTTTTCTTATCCAGAAAGAATATCTGCTGATCTCTACATTTATTGATACGTTTATTTCACTCTGACAGTAAAACCATTGGAGACATTGTTTGTTATTGTTATTTTTCTTTTTCAACTTTTTAGAATCAGGCAGTACATGGGAAGGTTTATTACAAAGGTATATTGAATGATGCTGAGGTTTGTGGTATGACTGAACCCGTCACCCTTTTAGGGAGCATAGTCGCCAACAGGTGATTTTTCAGCCCTTTGCCCTTCCATTTCTTTCACCTCTAGTAGTCCTCAATGTCTATTGTTCCCATCTTTATGTCCGTGTGTACTTAATGCTTAGCTCCGACTTATAAGTGGTAATATTTGACATATGGTTTTCTGTTTCTGCATTCTTTCATTTAAGATAATGGCCTCCAGGACATGATTTCATTCTTTTTTGTGGCCATGTAGTATTCCATAGTGTATATATACCATATTTTCTTTATCTAGTCCACTGTCGTATTAGTTTGTTTTCATGCTGCTACAAGAACTGCTCAAGACTGGGTAATTTATAAAGAGGTATAATTGACTCACAGTTCCACATGGCTGGGGAGACCTTACAAAACTTACAATTGTAGTAGAAGAGGAAGGAAACATGTCCTTTCACATGATGGAAGGAAGGAGAAGTGCCAAGCAAAAGAGGAAAAAGCCCCTTATAAAACCATCAGATATCATAAGAACTCACTCACCATGATGAGAACAGCATGAGGGTAACCACCTCCGTGATTAATTACCTCCCATTGGGTCCCTTCTGTGACACGTGGGGATCATAGGAGCTATCATTCCAGATGAGATTTGGGTAGGAACATAACCAAACCATATCAACTGTTGATGGTTACCTGATTTTATTCCATGTTTTTGCTATTGTGAATAGTGCTATAAGAAAACCCAGGACATATCCTTCTCAATGTTGGACTTGAAAAAGAATTTATGGCTAAGTCCTCAAAAGCAGTTGTAACAGAAACAAAAATTGAAAGTGAGGCCTAATTAAAGAGCTTCTGCACTGCAAGAGAAACTATCAAGGAAATAGACAATCTATTGAATGGGAGAAAATATTTGCGTACTATGCATCCAACAAAGGCCTAATATCCAGAATCTATAAGAAACTTAAATCAACAAGCAAAAAAAACCCCATTAAAAAGTAGGCAAGGACATGGAATGACACTTCCAAAATAGGATAATACACACTGCCAACGAATATATGAAAAATACTCATCATTACTAATCATTAGAGAAATGCAAATCAAAATCATAATGAGATACCATCTCATACCAGTCAGAATGGCTTTTGTTAAAATGTCGAAAAATAGCAGATGTTGGTGAGGCTGCAGAGGAAAGGAAATACATATACGTTATTGGTGGGAATGTATATTAGTCTAGCCACTATAGAGAACAGTTTGGAGATTTCTCAAAGAACTAAGAGTTGAACTACAATTAGACCCAAGAATCCCATTACTGGGTATATGCGCAAAGGAAAATAAGTCATTCTACCAAAAGGATACATGCACGTGTGTGTTCAAGACATTATTTTTTTAAGTGATACAGAATTATCACCACATTTTAATTTTTTAAACAACAGTATATATTTACTGATTTTTATCCAATGTTTGGGAAAGACACCTCTTTTCCATATTGTTACCATTGCTGGAACTCCCCTAAACTTTATGCTTCTCAATCATAAACAACATTTTCTACGAAAGCTATCTAATTACTTTCCTATTAACTCTCTCTTTCTGCCTAATCTATTCCAGTCGAACAAAAACGTAATCCTGTGAAGGTGTGATATGAAACATGATCATCTTTCACATCAAATAATTTGACAACTACTGGAATAAGAGAGGTTAATAGTATAACAGAAGTTAATATTTAATAGGCAAGCCTATTAAATAAAGCCAATAAAGTATAGAAAGAAAAGATGATATTTAATACTTGTAAAACTCTCTATTCTAGTTGGATTTAGGTTTGGTGATAAATGCCAGTCTACATGATTGAATAAATATAGTAATCAAAAGGAAAAATATTACGCTTAAACTTCTACTTCATATTTTAATAAGCAAAGTCAGTGTTTAACAATAAGTGAATATCAGTTTGTTTCTGGATATCAGGTTGTTGAACAATCCTTTGAAAAGGATGCTATGAAGTAAGCTAAGCTTGGTCCAATTAATTTTTTTAAAATTATTACATAGTTCACCATTCATGCATTTACCAAGACATTTATTTAAAAACACTAATATGATGAAATAGGAGAATAATATTCTAGAAGGTGGTCATGGATACTTTTTAAATGATATAGTGTATGTTTAAAGAGTTTTCCTTTGGCAGCAACTTGTCAAGAAGTTACACTATCAGTCACTTTTCTTTACAAAAAATTATCCCTAAAATGACTTGTTCAATTTGAAGCTGTAATTAAAGACTCACATGATAAGCCTATTATACTTTATAAAAGTGCATGATGTCCAAATGGATCCAACTTACAGTACTTTTGGACAATGCCACATTTATCTACCATACACTATTCTCTAAATAATCGACCTTGCTCTCCACTTGACTGTAAATGAAAAAAGGAAGCTGCACCAGACAGGTCCATAACCTCTGAAGAACTAAATATGCTGACATAGGCAATCCACATATTTGCATTACACATACTAAACTAACAGACAATAGTATTTACAAGGCTTCACTAAATGCTTAAATCTGTTTTGTGGACAAAAGGATTTTTAAGTTAATTCATTTTGTGGAGAGAATAATTTAACCAAGTTAGCATTTTGTTGACAGAATTATGATGAAATTCATTTTGTCTACATAATTGATTGGACAGCCAGCAGAATGCATTTCTCCCTAGAATGAAGAATGTGCAGAGGTTGTCAAACAGCATTTCCTCCTTGGTCTCAAATCATTCTGCCAACAAAATGAATGCAAAATCTTTTCATTTACGACATCAGTATGGGTGTTAATTATTGGTGACTAGAATTCAAAGTCAGAATCTTTTCTGTTAAATATTGATAGAATGATATTCATACCACTCACTAATGAGATATTAATCTCACAAAAGGATTGTTCTGGAAGAAGCTTATATTTAATCTGTGTAACAAGATGGGTGTGTCATTTGTTTTATTCACATTCAATACTACAAACATGAAATAAACACTTTGGCTAAAATTTTAAATTGAATGGCTGGAGTAAGAAACACCAGGAAACTGTTAGAGAGACTACAAAGATGGTTATGGATAGTACCTGATAGGAAATATTAAAAGCTACAAAACATGTTATCAACACTGAGTGTAAATTTACATGGTTCTCTAGATGCACTTTTAATTGAATTAGATTATTATATTCTTCACTTAAGCCTAGAGGCCTGCAGTGTAAAGATGAGTGTTGCAGCAGAGCACTAATAATAGATGTTTGCCATGATTTTGTGCTTCTCATTTGCATATCACCTATTGCCAAAAAGTCTGGGAATACTGAAAATGGAATCCTACAGTACGGGTAGATAAGGCCATTCATAGGACACATAGTTGGAGGAGATAATTCTTTCAGACAGCCTTTCCATTGGGGAAAGTTTGAATCTTTCCATTCTGGATGTTGGAACAGAAAAAAATAGAATACATTTTGTGAGAGGAAAACAATTTTAGGGCTACCCAACAGAAGAAGGGGAACTGATGTGCCCCATCATATGTTAAGAATTTGTGATGATTTAGATTGTAGAGGTTTATTTTCTTTACAAATAAAGATTATATAAGCATTTCATGTCAACTGTGTGAATTGGCTTCAAGGAAAATATTCAGTAAAATATAATTTCAATAGATGCATTATTCACCATAGTCTAAGCTATCTAGATAATTTGTATCATTAAGTTAATAAGGCCAGGTGTTAACTCTTCTGAGACATATGATCACTCTTTCTTTAGCACTTTGTGGTTTATTTGCAAACTTCTACCAGCTATAATTTTGTTTTAAAATTATAGACCAATACCAATGTTCAAGGTTTAATGAAACAAATATGGACAAAATCAGGTAGTTGTGTTGAATGTTGTTTCGGAATAAACAAGGAAATGTTTCAGACAACTTAAAACCAGTTGAAAGTGAGTCATTGGGGTAAGAATAAATATTTGAATACAAAACTAGAATATATTTAGGAAAAAATATGTTTTAGTAGAAAGGTTGGAAAAATTGCAAAAATGCAATTGAGGAAGCCATTGGTTGGTGCAAAAAATGAGTCATAAACTCTAGATCTGTAAGATAAACTGCTTTTTTTTTTAACCTCCAAATCCCTGTGGCATTGTATTGGAAAATGTTTTGCCAAATATACTCTGTATGCATTTAGAAATCACTTATTGCCCATCTGAAACCAGTTAGATTTGGAAGAAGGACACAAAAGAATACGTGATACAATTTACCTGTCTTTCAGTTGATCATAATTAATTTGGCAATATAATTCTCATATGATGTATGACCTAACATATGGTCTAGAAACATAAATATTAATAAATAGAATTCAAAGCATAATATATAGGCTAAACATTCTTCATTAAGTAATTTAATATATTTTAAATTTGTATTTAATCAAAACTCTTCCAGAAACACATAAAGCATGTTCATGTGAATCTATTGAGCAAGAAAGTAAAACAAGGGTGAAAATATAAAATTTAACCAGATATGCTTTAGATATGTGTAGTACAAAACTCTAGGCAGTTGCTATTGGTAATTGTCCCTGTGGTTTAATGCTTTCATTAGCTCATGACCATTGTGTACAAATATTTTAACATCCTTACCTTTTCTGTCACAGGAAAACTGAGAAAGGCATTATTATTTTCATTTATAGATGAGAGATGAGGAACACTGTGTTTAGAGATTATAACAAATTACCCCAAACTTCCGAGGAAACAAACCAAGACTTTAGAGAAGGAGCTGGTACATGAATTGTAGCTCTTCTGAGATGAGTACAGCTCTCTTTTCATTCCACTATATAAGATTTCTTGGAAGAAATAAAACTTGAGCTTGATTCAAAAGATGATCAAAAGACTATCTTACATGAGGCACTGTTGAAAAGACACCATCTGACCAGTAGGAAGTAAATAAAATTTAAGGTCAAATCTGATGAGTGGGTTTAGCTGAAGGAGGGCTTAGCTATTAGGCTGAAGTGTTAAGACTTATCCAAGAGAACAGGGTCTCATGGAAGTTCTAAACAATGGAATGGTGGCATCTCCACACTGCTTTCAAGTTTTCCTTTTACACGACTGCTAAAATGAAATCAATATGTACACCGCTTGAGGTGTTTTCACTTCTTATAGAGAAAGAGTTGCTGCAGAGGCACGTACTTCAATGACATTGTTATTGGTTACATTTTTCAGTCGGTTATTTAGAAATTAAAATAGCTCTATGAGGCAAATACATATATATATCATATATATGTATCATACCTGAAATATATATGAAATATATATTTTTTAAATATTTTTAAATTATATATATTTATATATATCAGACACAGTTCAAAAGATGAAATCCTGGGCTATTCACAGCAGTAAACAAAGGAATATCAGGATCACCAGCAGCAGTACCTACCAGGAATGTGGAAAGTTTCTTTAGCCCAGATGTGTTCAACACTAACAAAACATAATAAACCTCACCTCATGACAATCATTCTATATAGAGTTCAATGGAGTATATACGAACAAGATTAGATGTTTACAAATAACAATAGACTTTCAGGTAAAGATGGCTTGAATGTATGTACCTACTATGCATTCCTTGAATGTGAAATAAAAGGGATTTATTTGTCTAAAGCCTACATGTAGAAAAACTGGGAATGCAGGAAAAGAGACTGCAGAAACCATAGTTTTACTAGTAACAAAGGAACTAACAGATTGGAATAAACTGAATCTTAAGCCTGTGGAGAAGAAAATCCAGAAGTGACCTGACTTGAATCAGAATCCTAAATGGCTCATGAATCACCATTATCAGGTGTACAGGTTATCTATTGCTGCATAGCAAACTACCCCAAAACTTAGTAGTGTAAAAAACAAACAAACAAACAACATTTCTGTGGATTGGTAATTCAAAAAGTGCACAGTGAGGGCTGCTGTTCTCTGTGTTATGATGTCTGGGAGAAAAATGGGGTTGAATTGAATGGCAGGGAGCTAGAACAGCTGGGACTGGTGCAATAGGCTGAATATGAGCATCTCTCCGGAAATTCATATCCTAAAACCTATTCCCCAGTGATAATATTTGCAGGTAGGACTTTGGGGGAAGTTATTAGATCATGAGGGTAGAGCCCTAATAAAAGGGATTAGTGGCTGACAAAAGATGCCCCCAAAAGCTCAGTTTGGCCATCTGTGATCCAGAAAGTGGGGCCTCATCAGGCGCTATACCTGCCACCACCTTGATATTGGACTTCTTAGTCTCCAGAACTGTGAGAAACAAATTTCTGTTGTTTATAATGCACCCAGTCTATATTTTTGTCAAAATAGCCCAAACAGACTAAGACAGATGGTAAAACTACTTTAGGGATTAATTCTCCACTTACAGTCTAATGACTGGGCTAGAATAGACAAAAAGCAGGTTCATCATGGATTGTTGACTAGAGTAACTAGGGTGTTTCAAGGCAGTTGAGCTTTTTCTATGATGATTCAGGGCACCAAGAGTGAGTATTCCCAGCCAGCAAAATGGAAGTTGCCTGACCCTTTATGACCTAGCTTTTGATATCACATAGCATGAGATCTGCTGTACTCTACTAGTAAAAATCAGTCGCAAATTCACTCAGATTCAGAAGGAAGAACAGAAGCTTCAGCTCCCAATGAGAGGATTGCTCTATCAATACTTCCAAAAGTGAAAATGAGGAAATTGCATTAAAAGACAAATAAGATACCCTTCCATCTTTTCTTACAGTAGGATATTGTTCCTCCTTTACTGCACTAAAAGGCTGAGGTTTATTCTCTGGAAAGAGTAAAATGTCTGTTCCTGTGTCTGCGAAACACCAGACAGAGTTGAGATCAAAGGTATGAGAGGGAATCTAGGCATTAGGAAATGTATGTATACTGGATGTTAATAGTCCCCAGTCCTCCTTTCCCCTTAACCCACAGAACACAGGTACCAGTCTACCCTCTGGGCAGAAGAACTGAAGATGCCTTTTTGGGAAATAGCCAGGTTTTGACATCAAAGTTCCTCAGCTAAAAGGCTCACCCAAGGCATCCTATGGCAAAGTATACATTTGCCAAATCCACTTATGAGCTTCAAATCAATGGTTAGTGTCTGGGTGTTACATATAAGCAGAAAACCCATGACTACTGGGTACTTGAGGAAATCCTCTAACATTAAAAATAGAGGAAAAGGAAGGGAAAAGAAAATGGGAACTATGCACGGAAAGAAAACATTTTTTAAAAGCTTGTCTCGGATGTACTCGGGAGAGGAAACAAAAATAATCTATCCAGGAAGTCTAACATCAAGGCCTAAGAATTTTAGAGAAAATGGGGTCCAGGCACAGTGGCTCACGCCTATAATCCTAGAGTTTTTGGGAGGCCGAGGCAGCTGGATCACTCGAGGTCAGGAGTTTGAAACCAGCCTGGCCAACATCCATCTCTACTAAAAATACAAAAATTAGCCGGACGTGGTGGCATGCACCTGTAATCCCAGCTACTCAGTAGGCTGAGGCATGAGAATCGCCTGAACTTGGGAGTCGGAGGTTGCAGTGAGCCAAGATGGTGCCACTGTACTCTAGACAGGGCGACAGAGTGAGACTGTGTCTCAAACAAACAAACAAGGGAGAGAGAAAAGGGAGATGAGGAGGGAAATCAATGAACTCATTCCAGAAAAGTTTTTCAGAAGAGAAGGAAGTAAGTTTTCAGATTGAAAGAGCTCAGTGAATATCCACCAAATAGATTAAAATAGACATGCAACAAAGCCTATTGTCATATAAATCCAGAGAATTAAAGACAAGGTCCCTACAAGTTTATAGAAAGAAAAAAATAATACTTACAGAAGAGTAAGAATCGTAATATCTTTGAACCCCTGAACAAGAACAATGGAAACTAGAAAGCAGTGGAGGAATGCTGTCAGTATTCTGAGGGGAAGTCATTTCCTAACTCGAATTATCTACGTAACCAAACTATTAAGAATGAAAGGACAATAAAGATATTTCATCAAGCAAGGTCTCAAAATTTTAACTCCTTCTACCCTTTCTCCGAACATGCTCCACCATATAAAAGAGTAATCCAGAAGAGAAGTGAGCACGAATTAGTGAAAGTACAAGATCCAAACCCACAAAGATGATGAAACCAACAAAGATCATAAAGCTACCAGCTGCATACCCAGCACAGAGGACAACCAGTTCACACTGAACAGATCAGAAGCTTCCAGGAGAGAATTCTTCAGGAAGATTCAGTAGTAGAATACCTACTTTGGATGTTTTAAGAGAATATATAGGCAGTGAGGTAAAAGCATTGAGGTTGAATATGTTTTTAAAAAGAACGGGAAACTAAGCTAATAAAAAGGCAATCAGTAATCTCTCTCTGAAGAGATATAGAAAGGAATTTCAGGCTGTAGATTAAGTGAGGAAAGGAAAGAAAACAGATTTCTCACTTCCATAGTGGGATATGCTCTCCACCTTATTTAAAGGCATTAATGTAACTAGTAAAATAATCATTGGCAGGAGATCAAAGTAGTTGTTTCTGAGGACTGGGAAATATGGGAAGAAACTGCAGACTGTTATTTTTTGTTTAAAAGTAAACCTTTTTGAAATTTTTGACCTTCTAAATTATACAGGTCCATAATTTCATGTAACATGTAGGGTAAAATTAAAGGATCAAAAGATGCAGAGGGACAACAATATCACCAGAGTGCAACTAACAGGGTGCCAAATATAGTATTGGATACTGAGCTAAAATACTAGTAATATCTTTAACTATGTAAGCATTGAATATATATGTATATAGAGAAACACACACACATACCTATATATTCCAAAGCCAACTGAAAAGACCAGAAAGATTAATGAATTTTTATGTACACAAAGCTTCTTTTAAATGACCCAAATCCTGCATAACAGATATGTGTGTGTGTTTTTGTGTGTATGCATATGTGTATGTGTGTGCACGTGTGTGTGTCTTTTAAAAGTTCCAAAGTACTACTTTTACTATGAATAATAAGTGTTGGATTATCCAATGTATGTCTTTATGGATGAGACCAAAATTTATAATATATCTTACTTGGTGTGTATCAGTGCATTCACTGTCAGATCCCTAGAGTTTTAAAGTGTCATTCACCTATCCAGTAGTTGCAAATACAAATAGTGACTTTTTGTATCTGTTTTATGCTAAGACGGTGAAGAAAATATACTTGGTCTGAAATGTTTGCCTAGGGTCCAAACTAATTTTAAATGTTTAATATTTTGTATAATTTGTAATCACTGGGTACTTCCTGACTTCTTAATTTGCTTAACCAATTAACTGATAATAATTAGAAAATGAGTAAAAACTGTAAGAAAAAATTGTATGTAAAATACCAGTTTAGTGAAGTAAAATATCTTATGAATATTCATTCATTTTTAAGATAAAATTGTTTAATAACCAGAATATTCCAATAATTATGAAGTAAATGTTGAGGATTTGGTTATTAGTTTTCATAACTGCTAGAAAAATGTTTAAATGATATAAAGGATGTCTCCAGTTACTCTTTCTGCTAGTCATTCTTATCACAAACCTAAAGGAGTTGTATAGAAGTAAAGAGGCTGATTCAACAGAAATAAGCTTATACCTTTTAAAGAAGCTTGTCAGTTGCAAGGACACCATTGTCTCCAAAGACAAAGGCATGAACTCTTAGTACCCCGGACATGCAAGGAATATTACATTAAAAAAAAAAACCTACAGAAATGACCCTGGAAAATTGTCTTAATGTGAAAACAGACCAACACAAATAACTTCAGTAAAGGCAGTTCTGTCCTAAAGTGGTTATAGTATGAGAATAAACACACAAAAACAGAGTCCCAGTCTCTAAGGGCGTAGCAGATATGTCTCATAAGAGAACTTTCAAATAAATTTTCTACAAAATGTATTATGTCTAGAAAAAGATGAATATTATACTAAATTCATCCATTACTTTTAATTTAAAAAATACAGTCATCCCTATCTTCCCTGTCACAATTACTCTCCTTGTTAACACCACTAATGAGGAAAAAGCAAATCGGTTGTGTCATTATACCTTGCTGCTAAACAGAAGCAACACAGTCATTAATGACTTTAACATATGTTCATGTTTTCCTGGCCACTGGGAACTTCATTTATCTGTTTCTCCTTGTGGAGGCAAAACATGTCTGTTAATAACATGATTCTGAATTTCCTTCTCTGGATGTTTATATTCAGAACAAAATTTTCAAGTACAGCGTTAGAGGTGAGGCACCTGAGAGAAAAGGTGTTTCTAAAAGGATGAATGATGCCAGGATGATCTGTTCTCACCTTTTCCACCCCAAGCCATAGGCCTGCCTTCATTACAAATCAGTCCACCAGGTGGCGATATAAATATGTAACACTTCAAAAACGGTGACAGAATTTTAAAATACGAAACAAAGGGTTTATAATTTCAATGAAAAACACAGCACTAAGAAATACACTAAGTATTGTGACGCTGAATTTGGACCATGATTTTAATCTGACATCTGAGAGTTTCGGTAATTATCAGATACTTAGTTAAGTAATTTAAACTCCTCCCACCCCCTAGAAAAAGATGGGTTGTTAATTTTGCTTGAACCACTTAGCTACTTGTTTCAGCTCTCGATTTTTTCTTGTCAGTTTGGGATAGCCTTGGTCAAGTTACTTAACCTCTTCATATCTCATATAGTCTTGTAATGTGAAGAAGCACTAATAAGATTGATTATAAAACACTGCAAATTTTAGTGCTGAAGACTACATTGCTTTGAAGTCACCAGAAGTGTGACACGTGTTCAGACAAGTACATAATTAAACTGTCCAAACTGCATTAGCTATTGATGGCATTTAACTAGGGCTGACTTTTCCTATCAAACTATGAGTCTGAATTGTAATGACTTCTATAACTCCCAAAGAATTTACCAAAGTGGAATTGGGAGAGGGCATTTAAGTCTGAAAGCTCATGTGTATATTTAATGACAGTAATTAAAACATCATCAGATTGAAATCTCATCAATTTCTTCTTTTGTTAGAAGAAATTGTAACTCTGTCAATTAGTGTTTAAGGAAAATGTTGAATGGCATTACACACAGTGACAAATCAATAGCACTATAGTTCAAGATGGAATCTTTTTTGGAACTTGAATGTCCTGTTCCTTACCACTCCTCAATTATAACTGACGTCAATCAACATCTGTGCCTGAATTTCACTGACGCCAAGCTCTCACCTGCTCCTATAAGAATTTTATTACTACATAAGTGTTTCACAGAATCCTCAAGATGTGACTTAACTGCGTTCCAAACTAAGCCTGGTTATTGTTCACAATCCCTGATCCTTGAAGCTGCTAGTAACCCCTATAGCACAAAGGGACCACTTAAGCAGAGCTGCTTTGCTTCCTCTCTTCTGAGATACCAGTGACCCTTGCCTACTAGAAAAGTGGAAATGACCTCAATTATTTACAACAAAGGGAATTTAATGTAGGGAGGAAGTTAAGTGATATAAGTACTGAGAATTCCAACATGGGGTCCTGAATGACCCTTAAGATTAGCAATAGCAACAAGTCAGTGTGCCCTAAACTGGAATGACAAGGAAGAAATCATATAATCAGAATTTGGAATCATGATTATAAGGTGGAGTCTGAAACCACAGAAGGCGAGTCTATCAGGGAATGGATTCATACAAGAGGTACAATCTCTGCACAAAAAGCTGCCAAACGCACAGAAAAGGTCGAGAAATACTTAGATTTCTTTCTCTTCTTCCATTTTTCCCCCTGTACTTTTTATTGTCTTTATTCAACTGGAAGCCAGCTGACATAGGAACTGACAAGGGGAAATACATGATACTGCAATACAGGGGATAGCTGACGAAAGGTGACAAATGATCGGAGGGCAAAAAGATCCTATATGTGGACAAGATCGGCTGCTGTTGTTGCAACGGATGCTCGCCAAGCCTAGACTCTTCAGCTGCAGGCTCAGACAGCTCTGCTGGCTGGCAGCTGCTTTTGTGTCACCCACTCTACTTCCAGGGGTTTGAGTTGCATGCTCTACTTTTAGAACAGAAGTTGGTAAAATTTTCTGGAAAGAGCTTCAGCATAAATATTTTAGATTATGGGCCATACCATCTCTATCACTACTGAGCTCTGCTGTTGTAGCACCAGAGCATCCATAGGCAGTAGGGAAACAAATGAGTGAGGCTGTGTTCCAATAAAACTTGGGGATTTTGTTGTTGTTGTTGTTGTTTGTTTTGTTTATTACAAAAACAGGTGGCAGGCTGAATATGGCCTAAGGGCCATAGTCTGCTAACTTCTCTAAAACAACTATTACTATTTTTTCAGGACTCAGGACATTTCAATGCAAATTCAAGAGAGCAATATTCCTTTCCTTTATGATGCATGGTTACGAGAGTTTCATAGAATTTCTTGACCTCAGAGTATTAGAACCATAATGAGAGTCTTATTTCTCAACCTTACAACATAACCAATGCTAATTTATTTATCTTTTAAGTCACATTATAGCAGACTTGGGGTCAACATGTCAACAGCTGGTCAGGCATGGAAATACTAGTCATTTTGGAGGCTAGCACTTACTCCTAGAGTCACAGAAAAATGTGAAAGTCTAAAGTGTTCAGAAAAATGCTTTCAGTCTTTATGCTGTCATTGTCACCAATGATATTCTCATTATTCAAGCAACACACCACCTTGAAGTCTGGCAACTCCACACAAGCCAAAGGGAATAACAGGGTGGGGGAAGTTTTATATTCAACTCCCACACTCCACAATTCACACTGGTCTCCGGTCAGTAGACCGTGTTGCTGAGTGGGATTCCTGTGCTGTGATCCTTTATCCCTGAAGCAAACTCTTTCTTGAAGATCTCCCTGAATAGTCCAGGAGGGTTGTATGTACAGGAGATGTATGTACAGGGTTGTATGTACAGCTGTACTTAAACAGCTTTATTTGCCATAGCTCAATCCTAGTGGAAACCCAGGTTCCTTTTCTGTTGGGGACAGTCATTTCTTTGTTTTTGTTTTGTTTCAGTCCATAATTCAATCAGAGACAATAAAAATACTTTGGAGGACAGGATACCTTCCAATTCCTTAGCTTGGACCTATCGGAGTCATGATTTTAGCTGAATTAGGACATCTGTTATACTTTATTGGGCTTTATAGTCATCTGATAACTTCCTAAAGGTACTCAGAAGCAAGTAGCTATTCTATGTTTGACTTTCAAGACAGGTTTGTAAACCCTCCTGTACATACTTGTGGTTCAAAGCTGTTGAAAAATCATTCTGATTCTAAAGAACTTGTTTTAAAGATAGAGAAATTAGTTTTAGGATGAACTAATTGGTGGTTGGTGTAGGAGTTGTGGGGGGGAATTTAGTTGAATTTGGCTGTTTGCATCTGCTTGTTGATGGACTTCACTGCTTTTTTCTGCAATTAGAGAGATTTAAGCTTAGATGGCCTATAAAGAATGCTGCAATTAATTAGATTCAATGTGGATGTTGGAAAAGCAGTAAAAAGTCTGGGAAAAAAGGAGGCAAGTAAAGTGGACCTAGAGATTCATGAAATAAGCTGATTACATTTGTTACAGGTTTGTTATATTATAAGTTTGTTGATTTATTATAGATTTGTTACATATTCTGTCAAAAACAAATAAGCAAAAACATGCCAAATAGATATTTTGTCCTTTTGGTCATTCTCCAAATGACCAAAATATCCAAAGATATTTTGTCTTCGGTCATAGAACAGTATGTCCTAGCCTGTTTTGCAGGGATTTAGATTACAGCTATGTATGACAACATACATACAGTCACATTAGAGCATATACACTAGTCTTGCCCAAAGTTGGCCAGTATGACTCAGTTCTCCTATTCAGATTTGCATATCCCCTTAATTTCTGGGGAAGACACTTTGAGGCGTGGACATGATCAGCAGCTCTTTGTCCAGTGACTTTCTCCCATACTGCACAGGATCGGGTTTCTATTTAAATATGTCAGGTCAAAAACTGAATGTGTAGCGATCAGTGTGTTCGATATGACAGAATTGTTGAGAGCAAATCTGGTTTCAGAGGTTTGTATTGCTGTACAATTGATAAATGCAGTAAACAAGGAACTAAAGGCATGGAGTCGGGGGAAGGAGTCTATGAGATTACAAAACAGGATAGAAGCCAGAAAATAAGGATTTATAAGAGCTCCATTCATGTGTTATATTGTATAAAATGAAAAAGGAAAACTGTGAATAAGGCAGTAAATGCATGTCAGGATTTGGAAGAATTTTATTACCCACTAGAGTTACACTCTTCTATATTTCAATATTACCAGGTTCTTTTCAGAGTAATACACACTTTAAATTTTCCCCAACGATATGAAGGCAGTATTCTGAACAATAGTTGGTACTATTTCAGGACTTATAGTTTTTACTTTTATTTTTGTTTTACTGAAGTCAGCAGTTTCCAAAGAGTAGCCTAAAGCTATGTTTAGATTCATCTTCGATAGTTAACTTTTTAAAACAGAGTGCAAGGCATGGGTTGAAGGAGGCAAAAATAAGGCCACTTTTGAATAGAAAATAGAGTAATATCATAGATATTAAAAACGGATGTTAATTGTGTTTTCTTGGTTTTCAAGAAATGACAAATACATAGTTTTTGTAGCTAGGACTGGCTTTCTAAATATAGAGTGTATGAGCCTTAGGTACAGTCATGCCATAAGATCTTTGACTCCAAGTTTGGAAGGGACAGTTTTTTCAGAGTCCTTCCTTTATCACCCAATTAAAAATCAGCTTATTATAATCCTGGCAGAAGTACAGTCAGCTTCTTCTTCAAATGCCTGCAGGGATGAGGACCTCACCAGTTTCTCAAGATTATACTGAGGTGGAATGTTTTATATGGACTCAAAATCTGTTTACTTGTAGCTGATACTACAATAATATTTATGGGACATTATTACCCAGAATAATTCATCTTTCACCCTGAAGTCCTCCAAGTATTAGGGCAGTAACACTGTATTGGAAGTACAGGCTGAATTGCTGTTCCAGTACCTCTAAAAATATATAACTTAGAGAAACATTCCTAAACTATGTCTTAACCGATTTCTGTCTTATAAAAGAATCACGTTAGATTCCAAGCAAATTTATTATTTAAATAAAAGCTAACTTATTTATTTATACATAACTTAAATGGTCCTGTTTAAAATCATATGTTCTTTTTAAGTCAGTGCACAATCTGTTTACATAGTCCCTTGGTCTGATATGAGAACTCTTGCTTCACAGTTCATATCGCGGGGGAATGTTGGTGGAGAGAAAAGAGAATGGGAAATGATATGCTTAGTACTATATATTTTGTTGAATCTAACATGTCATTGATTTATTGAGTCTAACATGTCATGATTATGAGATACACCTTTAATTTATGAACTGCTTTGGAACCATGAAGTATGATATTTATTAATTCAAAATATTACATAGCTAAATGAAAGCTGGACCAATTCCTCTTATTCTATTCTTCTCTGTAGGTAGGGATAGGGGAGGACAAGAGTGGGACCACATAAAGTGACTATTAATCTCTCTATCTTATGCCAAATAAATATTGAGAGTGGCTAGCAATGTGGAAGAGGGGGCAATATAAGCATTTTTCATACTTTTTATTAAAAAGACATCATATGGCTGGGTGCGGTGGCTCACACCTGTAATCCCAGCACTTTGGGAGGCCGAGACGGGCAGATCACGAGGTCAGGAGATCGAGACCATCCTAGCTAGCACAGTGAAACCCTGTCTCTACTAAAAAAAAATACAAAAAACTAGCCGGGCGAGGTGGCGGGCGCCTGTAGGCCCAGCTACTCGGGAGGCTGAGGCAAGAGAATGGTGTAAACCCGGGAGGCAGAGCTTGCAGTGAGCTGAGATCGTGGCACTACATACCAGCCTGGGCGACAGAGCAAGACTCTGTCTCAAAAAAAAAAAAAAAAAAAAAAAAAGGCATCATATGAAAGTGGCAAAAACCTGGTAAGGCTTTTCTGAATAATAGCAATTTTACTATTTTTTTTCCTCAAAGATTTTCTGTATTCTTAGAATATAAACAGTCAATATAGATGGCATTTATTAAGTTTTATCAATTACATGTCACTTTGTGTCATGCTTTTTTCTTCTTAATATTATTTTTTAAATCCTATGGGAAGCAAAAGTATCAGGATGAAGAATAGACTGAGAACCTGAGATGAGCGTGAGGGAATCCAGAGACAGGGAGAAATAGTGTAAAAAGAAGAATCAAAGATATAATTTCTGTTACTGTGGCTCATTACATGCTAGTCAATATCTTTCTTAATTTGTTTAATTTACCAAGTTAAAAGAACAAGTCAATGATACCGTACATAGGAGGATATAATAAAAGTCAGAATAAAGAGGAAGACTGAGTAAGTGGAAGGATTTACCATTGATAGTAGCAGAGACTAATATTTTTAAATGTTTTGCTGCTATGGACATTGGATATACACAACCTAGTAATATTGTCATGATTTTAAAAATAAATCCTGAGTTAGTTTAGCATGCATTATATTTCCAGATCAATGCTAAAG
The DNA here is from genome assembly GCF_043159975.1 of Macaca nemestrina. NCBI lineage: Eukaryota > Metazoa > Chordata > Mammalia > Primates > Cercopithecidae > Macaca > Macaca nemestrina. Next base: position 109,030,598 of record NC_092135.1, read on the forward strand.
TTTAGGAGAGGAAAGTTCATTACAAAAATTTTTTTAGAGAAAATACGAACTGAATTTGTGTTAGTAGAAAAAGACTAAAGCTGAAAGAACAACATGTGAACCTGGTTAGTAACCCTTTGCTGTATAAGCCAAGACCTCTGAAAACTTTCTTGATGCTTTAGAAGGCAAGAACATTTCACTAAACTTGTTTATAAAATTTACCGTAGGTTGGGGATCTAACTATCATCTGGCAGTTAGGAATCATGTGCTTGACTCTTGACTTGGCATTGCTCAACCGCCTTTACCAGATCACTTCTTTCTTTTCATTTTCTTGAAAAAAAAAAAAAATTAACTTGGCTCCTAGTGGCCTGCAAATGGTTTTAAAGGCCAACCTGCCATACGAACAAGAACCCGCTAAGTGGAGCATAATCTTAAGTTTCCTTTTCATCAATCTGGGGAGGTGTTTGCTCCTACTCTTCTTTCCTTTTTCTTCCCTATTTTTTACCTTTGTATTTTATGTGAGACAATAAGGTTTGCCTTTTAAGTTGAAACTTAGGGAAAAACAAAACAAAGCTTGTTCTCTTTCCTCTTAGGTGTTGATAAGGAACACTACAGATACCAAGAAACTAACATGAATTATTGGCAGAGGATAGTATTTGTAGCTATTGCCAACTTGATGCTTATACCTATGTGGAAATGTGATGATGCTTTTCCTTTCCCTAGATATTACAGAGGACTTGGAGTGCTATTATACAGCTCTCTCTCATCTCTTTATTATCTGAACAGAAAAATCATTTTATTGAATTGTGGTCACACACCTGGCAAAATTTATTTTTTTTCTAGATTACTGGCAGTGAAATGTACTATGAAAAGCAAAGAAGGACAATAGTATAGACAGGACATTCTTTCGCCTGACAGGTTGTGATCCCATCTGGACTGTGGTATATTGATTGCAAAAATAACCCCAATTATTCCCTGTATCCATACCTTTTGTGATGTGTTTGCAACATCTCCCAACAAGGAGGGTATTTCCTCATCCTATGATCTGAGCTGATTTAGTGACTTGATTTGGCCTAAAGAATATGAAGGAAATGCTGGTATGCCAGTTCTGATCAGAACCCTCCGAAGTTTCTATGTGCTACCACTCCCCCTCAGACCCCTACCTCAGCAAAGAAAATAAGCCCTGCTGGAGTACTAGAGGATGAGAAGCCATGAAGAGCAGAGCCCAGAGAGCTGAGATCCTTCTCAACCAGCAGCTTAGGATAAACTGACAACAGAGAATCCAGCATATATCGAATCCCTGAAGTGGTGACACTGAAACTGCGATCCAACAGTTTGAAAGAATAAAATCTCCACTTTTAGGTAGGAAGCTAGAAGAAGTGTTAAGTGTTATCTAAATATTATCATATTTGCAGATAATTTTGGAGAACTTAAACTAAGAAAAGATGGAGATAGGATTTCCTGTCATACTCTATAGGTATCAACAATTTGTTCTTCACAGTTTCGTACTCATTGAACATAATGAAATACCCTGAGCCAACCCACCAGCTGACCCAGATGCATAAACTGGCCAGCCAAACTCAGTGGAGTTTTGCTTAAATCAGCAAAACCTCCTAGTCTATCCGTGGACCCATGAGCTAAAATTAATATTTATTGTTGTATGCCACCAAGGTTTGCAGTTGTCACGCCAGAGTATTGTGGCAAAAGATAAAGATATGGGGTTATTTCTAAATAAAGATTTTCTTCCTTTCTCTTTCCAGTAAACCAATGGGCACTGACATACGGCAGTAGGTTGAGGCATCTACTTTCCCTGCGTTTAATTCAAAGACTTCTAGGAGTTCCCAAGCTGTTGTTTATATTTGTTTCATGTTTGTTGCAACTAGTTTTCCAACTTCTTTTCCTCCCAGTTTGCCACAGAAAAAGAATGATTAAAGAGTCAAGTCTGTATTTGGAATTCTCAGCTTCTTTTAAAATGTATCTTCCCACCAAGGTCCCCCAGCACACCTGCCTCCTCCTTGCAGTCTCTTGTTCACCTGTTCAGAGAACCCACCTCAGTCACTTGAAGGAATAAATGAATGAAAATACATAAAATGTTATGGAAATAGTTGAATTTTAACAGAACCCAAAGCCTTACATTGTTTTTGCCTAAGTTGTAATCTGAGGCCACCTGCAGCAGAATCATCTGAGGGAGATGAAATAAAATGCATATTCTTAGATCACACCCTGGCTTACTGCATCAGAAACAGAATTGGAGCAGAGGCTGATATAGTTATGTTTGGCAGCAATTTTTGTTTGTTTGCTTGTTTCTTTTTTGTTTAGTGTGGTTCTCCACTTGTGAAATTATACAACAGACTCAGATCAACAGTCAGCTTCTCCGTTTAATTGAATGGGAAACTTTCTTTGCAGTCAGAGAGGCATCAAGAGAAACCTCCATGTTTTTCAAATATACAGGTTTATATTTGAATGTAAAATTAGAAGAAATAGAGAGTTATGCCATGACTGGAAGCACTCAGGGAACAAGGATTAGGAAAGCTATTACCAGCAACCCTGTCCTGCAGCCCCTCAGCAGCTAGTTCTTAAGAAATTCACCTGAAAGTTGCTTCAAATGTTACCTCTGACACCAGCACACATATCTGTCCAAATCTGTTTCTGTGAATTAATGGTCTATCCTTATCTTTCACTTTCTAGATTTCATGCAAGTGTCTCTCATTAACCGACTCTAACTTGAGACCAGGTGAAGGGGAATCTGGAAAATGTAGTTCCCAGCTTCTCCCCTGATATGCAGAAATATCTAAGAAGCAGCTTAGGATAAACTGACAACAGAGAATCCAGCATATATCGAATCCCTGAAGTGGTGACACTGAAACTGCGATCCAACAGTTTGAAAGAATAAAATCTCCACTTTTACGTAGGAAGCTAGAGGAAGTGTTAAGTGTTATCTAAATATTATTATATTTGCAGATAATTTTGGAGAACTTAAACTAAGAAAAGATGGAGATAGGATTTCCTGTCATACTCTATAGGTATCAACAATTTGTTCTTCACAGTTTTGTACTCATTGAACATAATGAAATACTTTTTGTAAAATATAAAAAATAAGAATAAAACAATACACTAGAAATAGCCAACAATAAAAGTGACCACGTGTGACTGGTAATGCCCTCTATTGGTGATAGGCAGGTTGCACGGGTTTTAATTCTGCCACTTATTTTTGAACATTGGTAAGTTCAAAGTTCATAAGCAAAGGACAATCTGTATATATGTGTATATATATATGAATTTCCATGTCAAGCAAAAATAAAGGTCAAATGTGTGGCAGGGAATGAAAGCAGCTTATGTTTATTTTGTTTACATAATTTTATTGAATTCTTAAAACAAGACTGTAAAGTGAGTATTGTTTCCATTCTGTACATTTTGGAGCTGAGGGTCAGAGAGAATAAATAGTTACTCCCAAGTCACATATTTTATAAAAGGCACAGCCAGAATTTAAATCTATAGCTTTTGACTCCAAGCTGTGTGCTTTTCCCACGTCATCTCTCTGCTTCCATAAATACAATTTTCCAGCATAAAAAGTCCTCCCTGTTTTGCAGAGAGGATATCATAGCATTATTTTCTGTTTTGCTCTTGTCCTTTCAACCTCCACTGCTGACTCTCATGATGGAAGGGAGGAAGAACATTTGTCTTCTTTATTTTCAGTCTTCCTAGCATCTATTCCTCCTTCTTACCAGCATATCCATTTCTTTCCAGAAGATTTCCACTCTTTTTCTGTGTGTGGTCTTAGTGAAATGTTGCAACTGAGGTTTGCCTCCTACTACTGAAGCTGAAGTGGCAGAATACTTCAGTCCGCCACCCTAGTACAGCTACGGAGTGAACAGGTGACTCAAGATTGGCCAGTCAAATGCTTTCCTCTAGAGCTTTGGAATTTGAGCAGGGGATGGAAAACAAATTTGAAGACCATGTGATTCAATGGCAGACTAGTATTAAAAAAAATCACTATTGAGGGGGCGGAGCAAGATGGCCGAATAGGAACAGCTCCAGTCTCCAACTCCCAGCGCGAGCAACACAAAAGACCGGTGATTTCTGCATTTTCAACTGAGGTACTGGGTTCATCTCACTAGGGAGTGCCAGAAAATCGGTGCTGGTCACTGCTGCAGCCCGACCAGCGAGAGCTGAAGCAGGGCAAGGCATCGCCTCACCTGGGAAGCACAAGGGGAAAGGGAATCCCTTTTCCTAGCCAGGGGAACTGAGACACACAATACCTGGAAAATCGGGTAACTCCCACCCCAATACTGCGCTTTAAGCAAACAGGCACACCTGGAGATCATATCCCACACCTGGCCGGGAGGGTCCCATGCCCACGGAGCCTCCCTCATTGCTAGCACAGCAGTCTGTGATCTACCGGCAAGGCAGCAGCGAGGCTGGGGGAGGGGCACCCACCATTGCTGAGGCTTAAGTAGGTAAACAAACCTGCTGAGAAGCTCGAACTGGGTGGAGCTCACAGCAGCTCAAGGAAACCTGCCTGTCTCTGTAGACTCCACCTCTGGGGACAGAGCACAGATAACAACAAAAGCAGCAGAAACCTCTGCAGACGCAAACGACTCTGTCTGACAGCTTTGAAGAGAGCAGTGGATCTCCCAACACGGAGGTTGAGATCTGAGAAGGGACAGACTGCCTGCTCAAGTGGGTCCCTGATCCCTGAGTAGCCTAACTGGGAGACATCCCCCACTAGGGGCAGTATGACACCCCACACCTCACAGGGTGGAGTACACCCCTGAGAGGAAGCCTCCAAAGCAAGAATCAGACAGGTACACTCGCTGTTCAGCAATATTCTATCTTCTGCAGCCTCTGCTGCTGACACCCAGGCAAACAGGGTCTGGAGTGGACCTCAAGCAATCTCCAACAGACCTACAGCTGAGGGTCCTAACTGTTAGAAGGAAAACTATCAAACAGGAAGGACACCTACACCAAAACCCCATCAGTACGTCACCATCATCAAAGACCAGAGGCAGATAAAACCACAAAGATGGGGAAAAAGCAGGGCAGAAAAGCTGGAAATTCAAAAAATAAGAGCGCATCTCCCCCGGCAAAGGAGCGCAGCTCATCGCCAGCAACGGATCAAAGCTTGACGGAGAATGACTTCGACGAGATGAGAGAAGAAGGCTTCAGTCCATCAAACTTCTCAGAGCTAAAGGAGGAATTACATACCCAGCGCAAAGAAACTAAAAATCTTGAAAAAAAAGTGGAAGAATTGATGGCTAGAGTAATTAATGCAGAGAAGGTCACAAACGAAATGAAAGAGATGATAAACCATGACACGAGAAATACTTGACAAATGCACAAGCTTCAGTAACCGACTCGATCAACTGGAAGAAAGAGTATCAGCGATTGAGGATCAAATGAATGAAATGAAGCGAGAAGAGAAACCAAAAGAAAAAAGAAGAAAAAGAAATGAACAAAGCCTGCAAGAAGTATGGGATTATGTAAAAAGACCAAATCTACGTCTGATTGGGATGCCTGAAAGTGAGGGGGAAAATGGAACCAAGTTGGAAAACACTCTTCAGGATATCATCCAGGAGAACTTCCCCAACCTAGTAGGGCAGGCCAACATTCAAATCCAGGAAATACAGAGAACGCCACAAAGATACTCCTCGAGAAGAGCAACTCCAAGACACATAATTGCCAGATTCACCAAAGTTGAAATGAAGGAAAAAATCTTAAGGGCAGCCAGAGAGAAAGGTCGGGTTACCCACAAAGGGAAGCCCATCAGTCTAACAGCAGATCTCTCGGCAGAAACTCTCCAAGCCAGAAGAGAGTGGGGGCCAATATTCAACATTCTTAAAGAAAAGAATTTTCAACCCAGAATTTCATATCCAGCCAAACTAAGTTTCATAAGTGAAGGAGAAATAAAATCCTTTACAGATAAGCAAATGTTTAGAGATTTTGTCACCACTAGGCCTGCCTTACAAGAGACCCTGAAGGAAGCACTAAACATGGAAAGGAACAACCGGTACCAGCCATTGCAAAAACATGCCAAAATGTAAAGACCATCGAGGCTAGGAAGAAACTGCATCAACTAACGAGCAAAATAACCAGTTAATATCATAATGGCAGGATCAAGTTCACACATAACAATCTTAACCTTAAATGTAAATGGACTAAATGCTCCAATTAAAAGACACAGACTGGCAAACTGGATAAAGAGTCAAGACCCATCAGTCTGCTATATTCAGGAGACCCATCTCACACGCAGAGACATACATAGGCTCAAAATAAAGGGATGGAGGAAGATTTACCAAGCAAATGGAGAACAAAAGAAAGCAGGGGTTGCAATACTAGTCTCTGATAAAATAGACTTTAAACTATCAAAGATCAAAAGAGACAAAGAAGGCCATTACATAATGGTAAAGGGATCAATTCAACAGGAAGAGCTAACTATCCTAAATATATATGCACCCAATACAGGAGCACCCAGATTCATAAAGCAAGTCCTTAGAAACTTACAAAGAGACTTAGACTCCCATACAATAATAATGGGAGACTTCAACACTCCACTGTCAACATTAGACAGATCAACGAGACAGAAAGTTAACAAGGATATCCAGGAATTGAACTCATCTCTGCAGCAAGCAGACCTAATAGACATCTATAGAACTCTCCACCCCAAATCAACAGAATATACATTCTTCTCAGCACCACATCACACTTATTCCAAAATTGACCATATAATTGGAAGTAAAGCACTCCTCAGCAAATGTACAAGAACGGAAATTATAACAAACTGTCTCTCAGACCACAGTGCAATCAAACTAGAACTCAGGACTAAGAAACTCAATCAAAACCGCTCAACTACATGGAAACTGAACAACCTGCTCCTGAATGACTACTGGGTATATAACGAAATGAAGGCAAAAATAAATATGTTCTTTGAAACCAATGAGAACAAAGATACAACATACCAGAATCTCTGGGACACATTTAAAGCAGTGTGTAGAGGGAAATTTATAGCACTAAATGCCCACAAGAGAAAGCAGGAAAGATCTAAAATTGACACTCTAACATCACAATTAAAAGAACTAGAGAAGCAAGAGCAAACACATTCGAAAGCTAGCAGAAGGCAAGAAATAACTAAGATCAGAGCAGAACTGAAGGAGATAGAGACACAAAAAACCCTCCAAAAAATCAATGAATCCAGGAGTTGGTTTTTTGAAAAGATCAACAAAATTGACAGACCACTAGCAAGACTAATAAAGAAGAAAAGAGAGAAGAATCAAATAGATGCAATAAAAAATGATAAAGGGGATATCACCACCGACCCCACAGAAATACAAACTATCATCAGAGAATACTATAAACACCTCTACACAAATAAACTAGAAAATCTAGAAGAAATGGATAATTTCCTGGACACTTACACTCTTCCAAGACTAAACCAGGAAGAAGTTGAATCCCTGAATAGACCAATAGCAGGCTCTGAAATTGAGGCAATAATTAATGGCCTACCAATCAAAAAAAGTCCAGGACCAGACGGATTCACAGCTGAATTCTACCAGAGGTATAAGGAGGAGCTGGTACCATTCCTTCTGAAACTATTCCAATCAATAGAAAAAGAGGGAATCCTCCCTAACTCATTTTATGAGGCCAACATCATCCTGATACCAAAGCCTGGCAGAGACACAACAAAAAAAGAGAATTTTAGACCAATATCCCTGATGAACATCGATGCAAAAATCCTCAATAAAATGCTGGCAAACCGGATTCAGCAGCACATCAAAAAGCTTATCCACCATGATCAAGTGGGCTTCATCCCTGGGATGCAAGGCTGGTTCAACATTCGCAAATCAATAAACATAATCCAGCATATAAACAGAACCAAAGACAAGAACCACATGATTATCTCAATAGATGCAGAAAAGGCTTTTGACAAAATTCAACAGCCCTTCATGCTAAAAACACTCAATAAATTCGGTATTGATGGAACGTACCTCAAAATAATAAGAGCTATTTATGACAAACCCACAGCCAATATCATACTGAATGGGCAAAAACTGGAAAAATTCCCTTTGAAAACTGGCACAAGACAGGGATGCCCTCTCTCACCACTCCTATTCAACATAGTGTTGGAAGTTCTGGCTAGGGCAATCAGGCAAGAGAAAGAAATCAAGGGTATTCAGTTAGGAAAAGAAGAAGTCAAACTGTCCCTCTTTGCAGATGACATGATTGTATATTTAGAAAACCCCATTGTCTCAGCCCAAAATCTTAAGCTGATAAGCAACTTCAGCAGTCTCAGGATACAAAATTAATGTGCAAAAATCACAAGCATTCTTATACACCAGTAACAGACAAACAGAGAGCCAAATCAGGAATGAACTTCCATTCACAATTGCTTCAAAGAGAATAAAATACCTAGGAATCCAACTTACAAGGGATGTAAAGGACCTCTTCAAGGAGAACTACAAACCACTGCTCAGTGAAATAAAAGAGGACACAAACAAATGGAAGAACATACCATGCTCATGGATAGGAAGAATCAATATCATGAAAATGGCCATACTGCCCAAGGTAATTTATAGATTCAATGCCATCCCCATCAAGCTACCAATGAGTTTCTTCACAGAATTGGAAAGAACTGCTTTAAAGTTCATACGGAACCAAAAAAGAGCCCGCATCTCCAAGACAATCCTAAGTCAAAAGAACAAAGCTGGAGGCATCACGCTACCTGACTTCAAACTATACTACAAGGCTACAGTAACCAAAACAGCATGGTACTGGTACCAAAACAGAGATATAGACCAATGGAACAGAACAGAGTCCTCAGAAATAATACCACACATCTACAGCCATCTGATCTTTGACAAACCTGAGAGAAACAAGAAATGGGGAAAGGATTCCCTATTTAATAAATGGTGCTGGGAAAATTGGCTAGCCATAAGTAGAAAGCTGAAACTGGATCCTTTCCTTACTCCTTATACGAAAATTAATTCAAGATGGATTAGAGACTTAAATGTTAGACCTAATACCATAAAAACCCTAGAGGAAAACCTAGGTAGTACCATTCAGGACATAGGCATGGGCAAAGGCTTCATGTCTAAAACACCAAAAGCAATGGCAACAAAAGCCAAAATTGACAAATGGGATCTCATTAAACTAAAGAGCTTCTGCACAGCAAAAGAAGCTACCATCAGAGTGAACAGGCAACCTACAGAATGGGAGAAAATTTTTGCAATCTACTCATCTGACAAAGGGCTAATATCCAGAACCTACAAAGAACTCAAACAAATTTACAAGAAAAAAACAAACAACCCCATTGAAAAGTGGGCAAAGGATATGAACAGACAGTTCTCAAAAGAAGACATTCATACAGCCAACAGACACATGAAAAAATGCTCATCATCACTGGCCATCAGAGAAAGGCAAATCAAAACCACAATGAGATACCATCTCACACCAGTTAGAATGGCAATCATTAAAAAGTCAGGAAACAACAGGTGCTGGAGAGGATGTGGAGAAATAGGAACACTTTTACACTGTTGGTGGGATTGTAAACTAGTTCAACCATTATGGAAAAACAGTATGGCGATTCCTCAAGGATCTAGAACTAGATGTACCATATGACCCAGCCATCCCATTACTGGGGATATACCCAAAGGATTATAAATCATGCTGCTATAAAGAGACATGCACACGTATGTTTATTGCGGCACTATTCACAATAGCAAAGACTTGGAATCAACCCAAATGTCCATCAGTGACAGACTGGATTAAGAAAATGTGGCACATATACAGCATGGAATACTATGCAGCCATAAAAAAGGATGAGTTTGTGTCCTTTGTAGGGACATGGATGCAGCTGGAAACCATCATTCTTAGCAAACTATCACAAGAACAGAAAACCAAACACCGCATGTTCTCACTCATAGGTGGGAACTGAAAAATGAGATCACTTGGACTCGGGAAGGGGGACATCACACACAGGGGCCTATTATGGGGAGGGGGGAGGGGGGAGGGATTGCATTGGGAGTTATACCTGATGTAAATGACAAGTAGTTGGGTGCTGACGAGTTGATGGGTGCAGCACAGCAACATGGCACAAGTATACATATGTAACAAACCTGCACGTTATGCACATGTACCCTAGAACTTAATGTATTAAAAAAAAAAATTAAAAAAAGTCACTATTGTAGATCCTGTTTCATTGCTCATTTAGTTTGTCAATTTTCAAATAACAATAACCTTTTTAGATTACGTGATTGTCAACTGCTACTACCCTTACCTTTCTTTTTAAAGTTGGCTAGATTAAATTTCTGTTACAATTAAGAATCCAAATTAATATAATCATCTGTAATCATGAATACATTCACCTGCTGTAATCCTTTCAAAATATGTAAATGTGGGTATTAAAAATAAATCCAAGATCTGGAAAAAAAATAACTTTGTATTTGATAATTTAGTTGAATTTAATGTACAATAAAGCAGAAATGCTTTTAGTTTCTTGCAGCAGAGAAAATTCCATTGCTTTTTAAAATCCTGGAATAAAATAGAAAAACTCGGAATAAAAAAGATAGCATAGAGGTGGGAATTGTTACTATACAAAATTTATGCCATAAATATGTAAATAATGTACCTCAACTAAGAACTTTCTGGAAGTCTATGCAATAAGAAAACATGGTCAGTTGCATACATCTGAGGATTCCCAAGATAAAAATGCTTTGTAATTACTCCTGTACTGAGTCTACAGAAAGAAAATATAGTTCTTGTGCTCTCATGTTGTAACTGTACAAAATGCAGCAAATAGTATCTAGAAAGGCACCTCTAGAGGAAATACTACCGCTTGGTTCACCAGCTGTTTTTAATAATTTTCCTCAATGTGAGTCAATAGGATCATGCCAAAGTAAGATTCACTGAAAGCAGTTCTGGTGGGGACAAAAATGATATGACTTCAGTATGTAATCCTCTGGATCTTGTTTTTTATTCATGGAGAGATTTTAAATATGGCATATCTCGGGGTTTTTATACTTTATTGTGCTTTGCAGAATTTGTAGTTTTCTTCACAAATCAAAGTTTTGTGGCAACTCTTTGTTAATCAAGTCCATCAGCACCATTTTTTCCAATAATGTGCTCAATTTCTGTATCTGTGTCATATTTTAGTAATCTTTGCAATATTTCAAGCTCTTTTGTGATTATTATACCTGTTATGGTTATCTGTGATCAGTGATCTTTACGGTTACTATTGTAATTGTTTTGGGATGCCATAACCATGCCGACATAGCTAACTTAATAAATGGTGTGGGTGTTGTGATTGCTCCATCAACCAGCCATTTCTTCATCTCTCTTCCTCTTCTTGGGCCTCCCTATTCCCTGAGACACAATAATATTGAAATTAGGCCAATTAATAAGCCTTCTAAGTGTTCAAGGAAAAAAAAAAAAGGAGTAACTTGTCTCTCCTTTTAAATCAAAAGCTAGAAATAATTAGTCTTGTGAGGAAGACATGTTGAAAGTCTAGATAGGCTGAAAGCTAGCCTGCTTGTGCCAAATAGCCAAGTTGTGAATCCAAAGGAAAAGTTCTTGAAGAAAATTAAAAGTATTACTCCAGTGAACACATGAATAAGAAAACAAAACAGCCTTTTTGCTGATGTGGAGATAGTTTTAGTGGTCTGGATAAAAGATCAGCCACAACATTTATGTAAGTCAAAACCTAATCCACAGCAAGACTCTTCAGTTCTATGAAGGATGAGATAAATGAAAAAGCTACAGAAGAAAAGTTTGCAGTCAGCAGAAGTTGGTTCAGGGTTTAAGGAAAGATGTTGTCTCCATAACATAAAAGAGCAAGGAGAAGCTGCAAGAGCTGGTGTAGAAGCTGAAGCAAATTATACAGAAGATCTAGCTAAGATAATTGAGGAACATGGCACACTAAACAGATTTTCAATTTAGATAAAACAGCCTTTTATCAGAAGGAAATGCCATCTGGAACTTTCATAGCTAGAATCAATGCCTGACTTCAAAGCTTCAAAGGACAGGCTGACTTTGTTGTTAGGGGCTGATGCAGCTGGTGCCTTTAAGTTGAAGCCAGTGCTCATTTACCATTTGAAAATCCTAGAGACCTTCATAATTATGCTAAATCTACTCTCCCTGTGCTCTACAAGTGGAACAACAAAACCTGGTTGACATCACATACATTTATTGTATGGTTTACTGAATATTTTAAGCCTATTGTTGAGACCTACATCTCAGAGAAAATATTGCTTCTCATTGATGATGCACCTAGTCACTCAAGGTTTCTGATGGAGATGTACAAGAATATTAATGCTGTTTTCCTGCCTATTAACACAACATCTGTTCTGCAGCTCATGGATCAAGGATAATTTTTAACTTTCAAGTCTTACTATTTAAGAAATGCATTTCATAAGGCTATAGCTGCTGTAGGTAATTCCTTTGATGGATTGGGGCAAAGTAAATTAAAAACCTTGCAGGAAAGATTCACTAGTCTAGATGCCACTAACAACATTCATGATTCATGAAAGAATCATGAAGTCAAAATATCAACATTAACAGGAGTTTGCAAGAAGTTGATTTCAACCCTCATGAATAAATTTTTGATTGGTTCAAGACTTCAGACTGCAGAGGTGGTGGAAACAGAGAACTAGAGTTAGAGATGGAGTCCAATGATGTGACTAAATTGCGGCAATCTCATGATAAAACTTGAATAAATGAGTTGCTTCTTATTGATGAGCAAAAAAAAAAATGGTTTATTTATTGAGATAGAAACTTCTGTTAGGGAAGATGCTGTGAACATTGTTGAAATGACAACAAAAGATTTTAATTGTTATTATTATTATTATTATTATTATTGAGACAGAACCTCACTCTGTTGCACAGATTGGAGTGCAGTGGTGCGATCTCGGCTCACTGTGATCTCCATGTCCCAGATTCAAGCAATTCTCCTGCCTCAGCCTCCCAAGTATCTGGGATTACAGGTGTCCACTACCACACATGGCTAATTTTTGTATTTTTACTAGAGATGGGGTTTCACCATGTTGGCCAGGCTGGTTTCGAACTCCTGACCTCAAGTGATCCACCTACCTTGACCTTTCAAAGTGCTGGGATTACAGGCATGAGCCACCACTCCCAACCAACAACAAAAAATTTTAAAGTGTTGCATAAACTTAGTTGACACAGAAGCACAAGGGTTTGAGAGGAGTGACTTCAATTTGGAAAGAAACTCTGTCAGTAAAATGCTATCAAACAACATTGCATGCTATAGAGAAATCTTTTGTGAAAAGAGGAGTCAGTTGATTCACTCAACTTCATTTTTATCTTATTTTGGGAAATTGCCACAGCTACTCCAATCTTCAGCAACCGCCACCCTGGTCAGTGAGCAGCCAGCCATTGGAGGTAGGACTCTTAACCAGCAAAATCATTATGAATAACTGAAGGCTTGGATGACTGTTAGCATTTTTTAAATTGAAGTATGTACATTGTTTTTACAGATTTTATGCTATTGCACACTTCATATACTACAGTATAATGTAAACATAACTTTTTACTTGAACTTTTAGGTTCAGGGGTACATTTGCAGGTTTATTATATAGGTAAATTTCATGTCATGGAAGCTTGGTGTACATATTATTTCATCACCTGGGTGATAACTATAGTACCTGATAGGTAGTTTTTCAGTCCTCATCCTCATCCCTCCCTCCACCCACAAGTAAGTCCCAGTGTCAGTTGTTCCTTTCTTTGTGTTCATGTGTATTCAATGTTTAACTCCCATTTATAGGTGAGAAAAATGCAGTACTTGGTTTCCTGTTGTTGTGTTAGTTCGCTTAGGTTAATGGCCTCCACCTCCATTCATGCTGCTGCAAAGGATATGATCTCGTTCTTTATTATAGCTGTGTAGTATTCTATGGTGTATAATGTACCACATTTTCTTTTCTTTTATCAGTCTACCATTGATGGCATTTAGGTTGAATCCATGTTTTTGCTATTGTGAGTAGTCTTGCAATGAACATATGCATGCATGTGTCTTTATGGTGGAATGATTTATATTCCTTTGAGTATATGTCCAATAATGGGATTGCTGGGTTGAATTGTAATTCTTCTTTGAGTTATCTGAGAAATCACCAAACTGCTTTCCACAATGACTGAACAAATTTACATTCCCACTAGCAGTGTATAAGCATTCCCTTTTCTCTGAAACCTCACTAGCATTTGTTATTTTATTTTATTTTTATTTTTTAATAATATCCATTCTGACTAGTGTGAGATGGTATCTCTTTGTGGTTTTGATTGGTATTTCTCTAATGATTAGTGACCTTGAGCATTTTTTCATATGATTATTGGCCACATGCATGTCTTCTTTGGAAAAGTGTCTTTTCAAGACCTTTGCCCACTGGTTAATGGGGTTATTTCATGTTTGTTGATTTGTTTAAGTTTCTTATAGATTCTTGATATTAGATCTTTGTCAGATCCATACTTTCCAAACATTTTCTCCCATTCTCTAGGTTGTCTGTTTACTCTATTGATAGTTTCTTTTGCTGTGCAGAAACTCTTTAGTGTAATTAGGTCCCATTTGTCCCTTTATATTTTTGTTGTAATTGCTTTTGGCATCTTTGTCATGAAATCTTTGCCAGGGCCTATGTCCAGAATAGTATTTCCTGGGTTTTCTTCCAGGGTTTTTGTAGTTTGAGGTTTTACATTTAAATCTTTAATCCATTTTGAGTTGATTTTTATATATGGTGTAAGGAAGGAGTCCAGTTTCAGTCTTCTGCATATGGCTAGTCAGTTATCCCAGTACAATTTATTAAATGGCTCCTTTCTCATTTGCTTATTTTTTACCAGGTTTGTTGAAGATCAGATTGTTGTAGGTGTACAGCACTATTTCTGGTCTCTCTAGTCTGTGTCATTGGTGTATGAGTCTGTTTTTGCACTAGTACCATGCTTTTTTGGTTACTGCGGCCTTAGAGTGTAATTTAAATTTGGGTAATGTGATACACCCAGCTTTGTTCTTTTTGCTTAGGATTGCCTTGGCTGTTAGAGAACACAGGTCCTCTATTCATGCAAAAACCAAAAAATTTGTGTGACTCACTCTATTGAGATATTTGCTTTATTGCAGTGGCCTGGAACTGAACTTCCAATATCTCTGAGATATGCTTGTATTTAGAGGAATGGGCAGGTTACTAGCATTCAAGCACCCCTGCAAACACCCATCATTTTTCTAGAGTATTGCTGAGAATTGAGTTCAGGGTTATAACAATTGCTTTCTGGAGAGTTATTCTATGTTGGCTGTGGAGCAGATGGTTACTCCGGCCATTGTTAAAGTGGAGGAAATGAAAAGATGAAGTATAACTGCCATTATACACTGACAACATGATTGTGAATGTAAAAAAATACAAAGAAATTTACAAACTACAAGAACTAATAAATGAATTCAGCCGGGTCACAGGATACAAGATCAGTTATCTTTTTATAAACTAGCAACAAACAATTATACAATACGAGATTTTAAAATAGTATTTATAATTTAACTGACACCATAAAATATCTAAGAATAAAATTAATAAACTATATGCAAGAGTTTTCCACAAACTATAGACAAAATGAATATTGCTCAAATAAATCAAATATCTCAATAAATAGAAAAATATGTCATGTTCATAGAATAAAAGACTCTAAACTGCTAGATTGTATTAGACTGTTCTCATACTGCTATTAAGAAATACCTCAGACTGGGTAATTTATAAAGAAAAGAGGTTTAATTAACTTACAGTGTTATATGGCTGGTGAGGCCTCAGGAAACTTAAAAATCATGCATGAGGGGAAGCAGGCATGTCTTACATGGTGGTAGGTGAGAGAAGAGAAAACTAAAGGGGAAGAGCAGCTTATAAAACCATCAGATCTCATGAGAACTCACTCGCTATCATGAGAACAGCATGAGGGAAACTGCCCCTATGATCCAATCACCTTTCTCCCTTGACACATGAGGATTACAATTTGAGATGAGATTTGGGTGGAGACACAAAGACCAACCATATCATAGATGTAAATTTTCTTCAAATAAAGTCCATGTAATCCCAGCAGATTTGTTGTTAAAGTATACAGGACAATTCCAAAAGTTATATGAGAAGATAAAAGACACAGAGAGGCTACAACCTAACCTCTTAAAACAAACGTCTTACATTTTTGTAAGGAGAAAAGATATATGAAAGGAACAGAAGAAAGTGCAGAAATGGACCTCACATATACAACCTCTTGATCTACACCAGAAGCACCAATGCAATTCAAAGGGAAAATACATATCTTCAAAATAAATGGTATTGGAGTCATGGGATAGTCATAAAAATTATAAATAAATAAATAAACCCTGTATGCTCCTTCACATTACACAGCAAAATTAAGTTGACTTAATTGTAGTAGTTAAAGGTATAATTTTAGCGTAAAACATAAGAGAATATCTTCATGGAATTAGATTGACAAAGATTTCTTATACAAAGCAACAAAATCCCTAGCTATGAAAAGAAAAAATAACCTGGTAAATTGTAATTTACCCAACTTATACATGTTGTCATTAAAAGATACCATTAAGAAAGTAAAAATGTAAGCATTAGACTGGGGAAAATACATGTTAGACAAAGAACTGCATACGTAATATATATTAAACTTACAATATGAAAAAAGACCAAAAATGGCCAAAAGAGAATATCCCAATGGGTAATAAACATATGAAAATGTGCTTAATATAATTAATCAGGAATATATTAATTAAAAGCATAATATACTACTAAACACCCATCAAAATGGCTCAAAGATGTTTGGATAGCAAATTAGCATATTAATAGATGTGCAACGCTATTAGTAGGAAACTGCAAAACAAAAATTACAGTGAAGTACCACTATACACCTGTGAAAATGGGTACAATTAAGATTGGCCATACCAAGTGTTGATAAGGATGTGGAAGAATTGAAACTCTTATACCACAAGTGGTGGAAAAATAAAATGTTACAAGTACTTTAGAATATCATTGGGCAGTTTCTAAGAACATTAAACATATATCTACATTATGACCCAGCTACTGTAATTCTAGGTATATAATGAAGAAAAATAAGTAAAACTGTTTGCGGTCAGTGACAACATATACTCTGGATTACATGATTACACACACACTTATATACATTTGCTTGTACATATAATCTCTCTGTATTTATATAAGGAACTCTTTTACTTCCCTGCATGGGTAGGGGACTGATTGGGAGACAGGATGAGAGAGGAAATATTTTTCCACTGAATATCACTTACCATATTTGAGTTGTGTACTACGTACATGTATTACCCATTTTGAAAATGAACCATTTTTTTTTTTAACTCAATCAGGTCTACTCCAGCACACATATGGAGTCCTATTTTATTATGGTATATTGTTCTACTATTTTATTATTATTGCCATTTATCTGTTGCTGTTCATAATTTATAAATTAAAGTTTATTATATGTATGTATAGGAAAAAACTATATGTAAGGCTTAGGACTATTTATGGTTTCAAGTACCAACTGGAGGTCTTAGAATGTATTTCCTGAAACTATGGGAGGACTACTATAATTCATAACAAAAGAGCCAGTTAGTGGTAAAATACAACAATAGCATTATATCATTAACTTGCTAAGAAGCAAGGTTGAGTAAACTTGGAATGAATATATTAGATTGTATGCTGTAATCGCCATACATTTAGTTGCACATCTTCTATGCTTCTTCCCACAAGTATTTTTTGCAAGGTTCTCCTCCACCTGTTTCTTCATCAAAGTTTAATTTCTTTTTGTTTAAGAGCCCAAGTTATCATTTTTTGCTTTCTTTCTTTTTGTTTTTTTTTTTTATATTTGTTTGTAATGTCTATCTCTTCAATACAAACAACCAGAAGTATCACGATATGATACATATTTTTTAGACTAGACGATCTCAGGCATACAGCAGCATACAATTTATAACCATGACTAAAATTATCCTCAGAAAACAAAAGATATTAACATTGCCTTAAGCCACAGCTATTTGTGTTAATTTATCACAAATTACCCTTGCATATTGCACTTGCAAGAAATAAATGAATTATTTTCATTTGTTCAATATATTTATGACTGTACTGAATACTGTGGGCAACTTCAATGCAACACTAAGTATTTGTGTATCTAAACATAGAAAAGGTACGGTAAAAATATGGTATTATAATCTTACCACTTTCATGTATGTGGTCTGTCATTCACCAAAATGTCATTTGGCATATGACTGGACCTATATTGAGACTACAGACAGCAGCTAGAAAAGTCAGAAGTTTGATTCTAGAATATTGAATTTCCTATTAGAAATGCAAATGGATTGAGTGGAAGTTGAATGGAGATGAAATACAGGTTTGGATTTGAAGGAAAATATATCTGCTGGTGCTACAAATTTGGGAATCATCAATATATAGAAAGTAGGTTATGTTATGTTAAAGCTATGATACAGGATGAAATCACTAAGAGAATAAGAGTAGGTAGAAAACAGTAGGTCCAAGTACTGCACCCTGAAACGTTAAAACACTGAGAGGCAGTAGACATAAAGAGGAGATCGATAAGAAAAGGCAAGAAGAATATGAATAAAGCCCAGGGAGTTTAGCGTCCCAGAAGCCAAATGGAGAAAATATTTCAAGGAAGAGAGAAGAGTCAACTGTGTCAAATGCTTCTGATAAGCAAGAAAAATGAGGAGCTGGCTATTAGATTTTGCAGTGTGGAAGATACTCATGATAACACTTTAGGTGGAGTAGTTTGAAAATCTGATTCAGGTGGTTTTAAGAGAGAATGAGAAAGAAAAATTGGAGACATCAAGTTTATATAAACTATTCCAAGATAATAACATGAGTATATAATGATAATTTCAATCTCAGGTGATAAATTCTTGTTCACAAGAAATAGACCTTTCCTAATATTCCCTATAATTGAACATAGTATTATGTTGAATTAATACACAAAGTTTATTGAAGCATTGTGTGCGATAGTAAAACATTGAATAAACTTGGCTAACAAGTAATTATTGGTCAAATAAAATATGGTTTGCTGAGTATGGTGTGTATAGTATGGAATACTACAAAGCTGTATTGGAGAGAAAATGGTAAATCCTACATGTTTTGACATTGAAATATCTCCAAGATATTTTTGGTGAACAAAGCTCATGATATAGCATCTATAATACAATTCTTATAGTGTGTGTCTGCGTGTGGTTTAATTACTTAGTTGAACTTGACAGACTGCAATCATGAAAAAATTATTTTGGTCAATGCTACTATACTACTGAAGTATCAGAATAGTCTGATTTGGGGGTGTTAAAATATTCAGTGTGATACAAGTCAGAACTTTCATCTCACACCAAATTAAAAGTTGCTCCTGTTCCTCAGCACTCAGCTGCTCAGGGAGGCATGTTCTGCCTTTTCTATTTTTCTCTCTCTCTTTGCCCCACAGCTAGCTGCTGCTTTGACTCCTCCAGCACAGGCATGGAATGGAAAGAAACTCACAAAATCACCCTGACTGATTCTGTTGTACTTTGGTATCAGTGTTCCAAATGCTGGCCTACGTCCAAATGCTGGCTCTTTTCCTCATAAAATGCTCACGTGGCTTCTTCAAAGACTTACCCATTGTGAATCACATATCGCTGTTCTTTGACATAAGCAAGCACTCACTAGTTGGCCTCTGTAACCCCCGACTTTAGCTTCTTCTCTGACACCCCTGCAGCTTCTCTCTTCTGGTTGACCTCTTTCTGGCAGGACATCATGTTAGGGAGTGTTAAACAAGCCAATGTGGTCATACACAATATTTAAGTTCTTTTTGGTAAACCATGGGTGCATCTCCCAAAGAACTGTGAGAACTATCTCTGCTCTGTCCTGCTCTGCTATATCTACCTCTATCTTACTGTACCCTTGCTGTCAGGTTTTACTGAAAATAAGTCACAGAAAAATTACACTAAACACAGATATTTATTAAGCAAATATTCAGAAGCAAGCAACACAAAATAGTTCTTACAAGGTTCTCTGAAAGTTCAATGACGGTCCAGCTCTCTGAACTTTTAAGTGCTCCTAAAAGCATCTTCCTAAAAAGGTGTATTCATGGCAGACAAACTAACATTAAGAAGTAGTTTTCTGTCAATTGTATAGTGGGCATAAGAGAACTAGAGGCCTTCTTAAACCAATGGTTGGACACAGAACTATTTAGGAATAAAGCTGTGAGAATGATCCCTAGAATAAATGAAGAGTTTCATTGACTATTTTATCTGAATTATTAGGGATGTTTCTAAAATATTTTAGCCAATAAATACACCTTGGTTATCTCTCAGAAGCCTCCTGTACTAGTGGATCTCACAGAACCTGGAGAAATATATCCTAAGAGAGAAAAAGACATTCGTTGTCAGAGCCACCTGGTGGCCCCTATGAAACAGCTGTTCTTTATCATGGCAGTGCTCTCCACTTCAGGGACAAAAGGGTGTAGCATGTGGTGGGCTCTGATTGGCACCAGCTCTGCAAATGTGGTTATCATCAAGGAAGACAAACCCAACTTTTTCACTGACCACCACAAGTCTTTCAGAAAATTCAATGAGAAGGGACCACATCACCTGCCTGGAAAAGGGCACCACCTATAGACAGACAGAAGATCCTGCTAGACTTCCTGCACCCGAGGAAATGGCACCCCTCTCCCCATTCTCTACTCTACTCTTTGGAGACCATCACTGCTGTGACCCAGCAGATGTCGGGCTATGTGAAATCTGCGTCATCAACACCCAGTGGTCCCTACACTTGCTGACCAGGCTGCAGGTATTCACCCACCCACCTGCCGGGCTCGTGCAGACCCACTCAGGTGCAGAGCCCCAGCAGGTGCCGGCTGCACAGAGGAAGGAGAGGCAGGAGCTGAGAAGCATTAGCAAGGCTCTGTTAGATGCTCGGTTTGAGAGCATCTGCCTCACCTTCCACAAACTCCTTACTTCTTACCTCACCCCATGTGCTTCTCTGACCTGTACATGGCCTTGCTCAGTGGCCTTCTCTATGCATGTAGACTTCACCCTCTATCTTCACTGCCTGCCCCTGCAGTACCAGGCGCCTCGCAATGGCCAAAGTCTGCACCAGCTTCATGAAGATGCCCTTCCCTGATGGCAATGGGGGAGCGGGAAGAATAACTACCCTAGGTTTACAAAGTGTAAACTAACGAATGGAAACAAAATGTCACTCAGTCATCCTAACTGGCTAGTGGTTTAAGATGACTCCAACCCAGCTCTCTTGCGTAGTGTTGTGAGAAAAGTGTCTCTACCATGTCCTGAAAGCCCGGTCTTCCCCACAACAACTTTCTTGCTCTCTTCTTGCTATCAAAGCAGCTGCAATAAGCCTCTTTCCATCAGACTTTCCCGGAGTGAGCCATGTGAGTCCACCCACTGGGATCCCTAAGTTCCAGGGTACATTGTTCAAATTCTGCCAAGAAATCTGGAAACTTCTGCTCTGGTTCCATGGCCTGCAGCTTAGCAACTATCCAGCCAGGAGGCTCATCAAGAACTAAGTTCTCCTTTGGCAAAAAAAAAAAAAAAAACCTCTTGTTTCACTTAAGATTTTCTTGGAGCTCTCTGGGCTTGAGATGAGGGTGGGGCCTGGGAGCTATAGAAGGTGAGGTGGTGGGTGTTGGAAAGCAGGCCCCTCCTCTCTCCAAGGAATGACAGGGGCAATGGCACAGCCCTTCCTAATGAAAAGTAGGCAATTCTCTTGCTCCTGTGTACCCCAAATCCTCCAGATATGAATTGGGGAACATTTATTGCATGTCCTGAAGATTTTCCAGAACTCTTCTTAGGCATATGAAATTACTGCTCCTATGGGTGTTAGAATTCAGAAAATATTCACATTTAAACTAAAACTCTCAATTAAAATCCAACAAATATATTTTGTGCTAATTTAATAAATACTTATTGGGTGCCTTCTTTATGGCAGTCACTGTTTTTGGCATAGAATGTGTTTAGGATACAGTCTTCAGTGTCCACTAGTTACCCCTAGGGAATGGGTAGTCGTTTCTTTTTTTACCTTTTTCTCTCATACAGTTCTATACTGTGAGAATTTTTTAAACAAAATTCATTTTTTTAAGTTTATAAATTATTTTCAAAATGATAGGAAACCCTTCTGTATTCTTCTCTAAATACATGTTTATAATTTATTTACCCAATATAAAATTCGGTTACTGTATTCTGAAAATTCAGGATGCCAGTCATCTTTCCCTTTAGGTTTATGATATTCTGTGAGCATTGCTTACAAGCTTGAGAGAGAAGTTAAAAAAAAAAAAATCACTGCTGTCCTAGTGATTTGCTCTATTTAGTAAGTGTAAATGCCCCTTTGTAAAGCAGTGATTAAACTTTAGAACTTAAAAGGTCAGATGTAGATTTATGCAAGATAAAACCACGTCTTACTTGCCAGCTCCTTTAAAAATGACATTTCTACCTACCTTGTCCTTCTTTGTGTCCCTAAAAAGATCTCTTTGGGATTTATAATAACCAATTAGAAACATATATCCCAGATCTCCTGAGAGTCTCACTCATCCAGAGCAATTAAATGTTCACTACATTCCCTGAAATAATTAATAAATAATTACTTAAATTTTGATAGTTGCAGGAAGTGGAAAAGAGAGTTCACATCAAATACTACATTGATGTGCTCAACCAAATACTTATGCATTTGTTATTTGTTGCTGTGTAACAAATTACTCCAAAACCCTATTAACTTAAATAACTACTTTTATTTTCTTGTAGTTTTTATGAGTCAGGTGTCTGGATATGGCTTACTGCGGTGCCTTTGTTTTATGATCTCTCATAAGTTTAGAATAAAGATGTTGACTGAGATAGAGTAATCTCAGTGCTCACCAGGGAAGTGTGTTGGGTTGTGCTTGCACTGCTGTAAAGAAATACCTGAGACTGGGTAATTTATTTAACAAAAGAGGTTGAATTAGCTTATGGTTCTGCAGGCTGCACAGGAAATATGGCGCTGGCATCTGCTGAGCTTCTAGTGAAGCCTTGGGAGCTTTCAGTCATGACAGAAGGTGAAGTGGGAACAGGCAGGTCACATGGCAAAAGCAGGAGAAAGAGAGTAGTGGGCAGGTGCCACATACTTTTAAATAACCAGAGTTTGAGAGAATTTACTATTGCAAAGACAGCCCTAAGCCATGGAGGGTTCTACCCCCGTAACTCAAACACCTTACACCAGACTCCACCCCCAGCATTGGGGATTACAATTCTACATGAGATATGGGCAGAGACAAATACTCAAACTGTATCAGGAAGGGTCTGCTTCCAAGCTTAGTCATGTGGTTGCTGGCAGGTTCTCACTAACCACTGTTCAGATAAATCATTTCTGTGCCATGTAGGTCTCTTCATAGGCCTGTTTACAGCATGCAGCTGGATTCCCTAAGTCCAAGAGAGAAGAGAGAGAGGTCACTCAAAAGGAAAGCCACAGTCTTTCCATAACCTAGTCTTGGAATTGATGTCCCATCACTTTATTGTAGTCTGTTAGAAGTGAGTCACTAAATGAGCCCACCTTAAAGGGGAGGAGATTACACAACTGTGTCAATACTAAGAGTCGGAGATCACTTGAGAGCATTCTATAGGTCTGCCTACAACCTTTTTAACCTTTCTATTCTCTTCTCCTACCATCCCCACTCTCCCATGATTCCTACTCTTAGCCAATAACAGTATACCTCTCCTTCTTTTCTTCTTCCACCAGACTATAATTCCTTCTCCTTCCCATTGTAGCATTTCTCCTCAGTTTGAACACCCCTGTTTAAAGAAAGAAAAACCCATTAGTTAAGCAGAATGTAGACACTCCATTGTTTTTTTCGATACGTATCTTAAAGGATCTCAGTAGTATCAATAGAACTATGTAAACTTACTATAATGTTGTACTTAGAATTAATTATTTTATATAATGATATTGCAATTAGGTTTCATTATTATAACATAATTTTAATAGTTTCAATAATCAAATGTATTAGGAAAGAAGCTGTGTTCAATGAAGTCTATATTATTATATTTATAACAAGACTTCTCTTAATGAATTGTGATTCTCAAAAGTTTCGGTTTTTTTTAAAGACAAATTTTATTCAAAATGTGTGTTTGTTTCCAAAGTCTTGTCTTAATATTTGAGTGCTCAGTACAAGTTCAATTACAGAGAAGAGGAAAACAAATCTTTTGACATTTTGGCCAAGAACAGTGTTGGTTATTAAACTCAATCTTACCTTGGAAAAAGCTGCCTTCTCAGAAAAAGTTTTGTTATCTTTTCCTTGTCTGCAGAATCAGTGTCGAATAATGCTATATAGCCTGAGTGCTCAGTGAACAAATGATGCCTCTGAAGAGGTTTCATGGCTTAGTGGCTTTTTCTTTTCACTCTTGATACTGTGATTTTTGCTGTTGTTGTTTTTGGTACTAAGTTAAATTTAAACCCTTTCTGAGTTATCCAAAAATTCCAAAGGGAATAAACTTTATGTAATATCTTTGACGCAAGCTTTTAACTATTTTCAACTTTTCTCTCTAAGGTTTGGAGACAGATTCTTCCTGATCTCTGTAAGAAGAGAAATAATCTAATCAGTCCTCTAACCATCTACAACTTGACTTGATCGTTCTAGGATTGTCTTGTCCAGGAAGATGAAATTTCAAATAACTTTCATTGGTTGTTTAAGATCTTTACGAAAGTCCATTTTTCTGAGCATTAGACTACTCAGTCAGCCTTCATGAAAGGACTCAGGACCATAGCTAGCTCAACCAGACTCATCAAATGACTATTTACTTTTCAAGACAGGGAACGCTGGCCTTACTCTGTCCACAATCCTATATTATTATGTCATGTTTTTTTTTCCCCGCCAGTACAAACAGGCTTTCACGATGAATGAACTACATTAAGCCAGACACCCAAAATCTCATATTTTGTCTTTGTTCTCTCCCTATCTCCAGACACTATTAAGACTCTATTGATGAAATAATATTCTTTAATTTGGTAAGCAATAATCTTTTACTTTTTCTTCCTTTATCAAAGATATAAGAATATACTCAATTTGCATTATTTACAAATGATGAGAGAACCATGTCAAGGAAAACTAAGAAAAATGCCTCAAAAAAAGTACAGCAGTAATATTTATAAAGTTCAGCAGTAATATTTAATATTACCTGAGATGAAATATGAGACAATTTGGAAGTCAGGCAAGCAGAGTGTTGGAGGACTGAGAGCCAAAGCTATGTTGTGTGTGTGTTCTCCTTTCATCAGCTATGTAGCAAGAAAGTAACATAGACTTGTAGAGTTGATTTAAAGAGAGCGGCCGGACACAGTGGCTCACACCTGTAATCCTAGCACTTTGGGAGGCCAAGACAGGTGGATCATAAGGTCAGGAGTTCGGGACCCTGGCCAACATGGTGAAACCCTGTCTCTACTAAAAATACAAAAATTAGCTGGGTGTGGTGGTGGGCACCTGTAATCCCAGCTACTCAGGAGGTCGAGGCAGGAGAATCGCTTGAACCCAGGAGGCAGAGGTTGCAGTGAGCAGAGATCATGCCACTGCAGTGCAGCCTGGGTGACAGAGCAAGGCTCCATCTCAAAAAAAGAAAAAAAAAGAGCTTCTGCACACATGCAAATTCCATGGTCTACAACTAGGGTGTTTGCTTTGCATTGAATGTGAACCTGAATGATAATAACTTCAGGAAATCTCACCAAAATGTTTGCTATCAGAAAGTTAAAAGCATGAAATGTACCACATTGGCCATATTTGTGTTTATAAAAATCAGTGTGGATACAATATACTGTCCCTTTAAGCATGGCTATTGAGTACAAAATCCCTTTCCAGATATAGATATGCATTTTCATTGCTGCAGCATCTCTAACAACTCTGATGATCAATTATCTGTCTTCTTCAATTAGAAAAGAAAGATATCACCCCTGTCCTGTTTGCTAAAGTTGTCCTTGAACACCAAGCTACTGCTCTTCAGAGGTGGTGTTACCATCATTGGATACTTGCCACCTTAGTAACAAACACCCTATCCATTCAGCATCGTGGCACGTGTTTAAACCCAGTGAACTTCATTTATGTTCAAAATAGAAGAGCATTCGAAGTTCTTTTTATAAAATTCTTGGCCTTCCTTGACAAGAAAACAAAGCAATGATAGACTGAATCTCAGGTAACATGAAGTGAGGCTTCAGGAAGCAAGATAAGCAGCAATTGAGTGGTCTCCTCTTAACATTACAGTAAGAAGTAAAAAGAAGTACTTTTAATATTCTTCCCTTTCATTTTTCTTGTTTTCTGAGGCAGAGTCTTGCTCTGTCGCCCAGGCTGGAGTGTAGTGGTGCCATCTCGGCTCACTGCAAGCTCCACTTCCTGGGTTCCCGCCATTCTCCTGCCTCAGCCTCCTGAGTAGCTGGGACTACAGGTGCCCACCATCACGCCTGGCTAATTTTTTGTATTTTTAGTAGAGATGGGGTTTCACTGTATTAGCCAGGATGGTCTCCATCTCCTGACCTCATGATCTGCCCGCCTCGGCCTCCCAAAGTGCTGGGATTACAGGCGTGAGTCATCACGCCCAGCCCTATTCTTCCCTTTCTTTTTGTGTTATTTTATTTTAATAGAAGACTTACAAATAAGGTTATCTACTATTATTTGGTACTATAATATTTAAAGTCCGACTGTGCCATCAATTTGCCATTTTATGAAGTTAAGGAAGTTAAAACATATAACTTGGCAAGTGGGCTGCCAGCAGTCTAGCAACTACCTTTACATCAGCAGTATGAATGTATATGAATCTTTGTTATAGAATTATGGTAATATTATTTTTCTGTTTACCATTTTCATTTGGAATAACATAGATTTTTACCTTTTGATGCCAGTTCAGTTCCTAGAGGTGTCAAAACTATTTCCAATTCACGCATCCATACCAAATGCAATTTCCACATTAAAATACCCATACCTTCATCTATCATAAGATTTAGAGAGATTAAATAAGTCAAAAGAATGCATGTGCATTTTTAAAAGTTGATTTCTGAAAAAGACTTACCTATTCTGATTTTAAAGTAATTGGTTTTTATTTAATTTGTGCGTAGTATACATAGACATTTTTAAAATGTCATAATAATGCAAAAACTATCCTTAATCCCAACATTCCTTTTATGGTACACATAGATATTTCCCATTAGTCTTTTTTGGATATATTTTAGAGAATTACTAAAATACTCACTTCTAAATGAAAATCCTAATGATGTTATTTTCTTGTCAAAGCCGTATCAGTGATCAACTTTCTATTGCTGCATAACAGATCACCCCAAAAATTAGTAGTTAAAAACAATGTATTTGCACATAGGCTCCTCATTTCAGTCTGGGCTCACGTGTGTGATTCTTTAGCAGAAGTCTCCTGGGTTACCTATATAGCTTCAGTCAGGAGACAGAAAAGCTGATAGCTGGTAGTCCTGAATGACCTCATTCATATGTTGAGAGAATCAGCAGGAATAAGTGAAAATAGCTGGAATGACTCTTCACGTGAAGAAGGCAGCATCCTAGAAGGAAAAAGCAAAAACTGCAAGGTTTTTGGTTTTGCTCAGAAGTCATGTGACCTCTTTCTAGGGAACCTGGGTCCAGATAGCTGGATTCCTCACTAGACGCAGGAGGTATCAGTCAGCTCTACCTGGCAAACAGCTGAGAATTGTGGGTGTACCTACATTTTATTTATTTTTTTTATTTTGGGGGGAATACCAAATTTATTTGAAGGAATGGTACAAATCAAAGAACTTAAGTGGATGTTTTGATACAACGTATCTTTGCTTTTGTTTAATTATATTGATTATTCAAAATCATCTCAGATTCAAGAGGTAGTAAAACGTATTCTGTATCTTGATGGAGGAGATTTTCACAATTTGTGGCAGTTTTAAACCCATTACAGTTAGTATCAACAATATTATATATAAAATAAGATTAGAACTTCAGTTGAATATTAATAAAAGTGTGTTTTTAAAACTATTTCTTCTAAAAGGAAGAAGCTAACTTCAATATTATAATTTTATTGCTGGTAAAATATTCAACCCAAATGATAATTATTCATATTTTAATTTGCCTGCAGAATGTCTGATCAGGTGTTAAATACATAGATGTCAGAATAAATATTCAGGATTTCTATTAAAAATTTAAGTAGAACACAACAGGTTTTTATTTTTAACTTTTACAGGGGTACAAATTTGGGTTTGTTACATAGGCAAACCTGTGTCATGGGGTTTGTTGTAAAGATTGTTTTATTACCCAGGTATTAAGCCTAGTACCCATTAGTTATTTTTCCTGATCCTCTTTTTTACAAAGTGTTTAAATAGAGTAAAAAATGATTATTGGCATAGATAACTTATTTTAGAATTTATGATAGTGACAGTGAAGCTGAAATCCGAAAAAGTGACACATGAGTATCTCCTTGAATAAGAAATATAATGCGTGGCCGGGCGCGGTGGCTCAAGCCTGTAATCCCAGCACTTTGGGAGGCCGAGACGGGCGGATCACGAGGTCAGGAGATTGAGACCATCCTGGCTAACACGGTGAAACCCCGTCTCTACTAAAAAATACGAAAAGCTAGGCGGGCGAGGTGGCGGGCACCTGTAGTCCCAGCTACTCGGGAGGCTGAGGCAGGAGAATGGCGTGAACCCGGGAGGCGGAGCTTGCAGTGAGCTGAGATCGGGCCACTGCATTCCAGCCCGGGCAACAGAGCGAGACTCCGTCTCAAAAAAAAAAAAAAAAAAAAAAAAAAAAAAAGAAATATAATGCAAGAAGTTCAGGTAGCCCAAAGTTCTAAGGTTAAATGCTTGGACTAAAGGAAGTGGATGGAAGTGGAACAGAAAAAAGCAGTGCCTAGCATATGCCTACTCTTCTAAGAAACATGGTTACACTTCTGTGTCAGCAAGCACCTAGGTGCAAATTGGATTATTTTCCCTCAGATAAAGTAAACCCTTTCAGTATGTTATCTCTAGAAGCTATATCAAGTGATCCCAAGTTTTAAATTTCCTCCAACTCACCTTCCCTCAAAATAGAGTTCAATCTTAAGGTTAAATTCACTTTATTCTCTAGTATAAACCAACCTCTTATTTTTTTTCCTCTTATTTACTTGTTGATTAATTAATTAATTTTATTTGCTTGTCTGCATTTCATTTTAGAAAGGAAATCCTAAAGCTTCAGTGGTCCAAATAAAGTTAATAAACCCTCTGTTTGCCTGGAAATCTTCAGAACATTTCAAACGTCTTTTTGTTACTACTAAGAAGACACAAATGGTTATATAATCTGAGCCAAAGTAAAAGTGAGAAAATTGTTAGTAATCTTCTGTAATTCCTCCAGTAGTCCATGCCTAAGCATTATACTGAGGATTATTCATTATGAAAAAAATCAAATTCTGTATTTCCCGCCCCACCCCCCCCGGCTTGAGTTTCGGAGTTGCTGGATTTATTCTCAGATTTTCAGTGGAAGCACTTTAGTGATTTCTGCTTTCTTTGCTGCTGTGACCAGATGGAAGCGCTACTTTCTTTTCCAGAAAGTCTATGAACAGGCAGAGTAAAGGTGACAGCTCACATGGAGTAGTGCCAGATGCTCTTGTTTATTCCAGAGAGTTAGGGGATATTTATTGGCATAAGTTCAATGGCTTTTTGGAGGATTTTCAAAAGCATCTCATTTTGGGGGGTGGAAAATCTGCTTCTGTGTGCAGCCCAATAAGGGAAACATAGTTTGCCTACTAGACTTGGCTTCGTTTTCTTGGCTTACATTCTTCCCTCAAAAGACAAGAAGGTTTTTTTCTTTTATTATTATTATTCCAAGAGTATTCATTTCATGGGAATTCAACATTATTGTCTACATGCTCTCCTTAAGAAAATAGGAAATTGGTACCCAAAGCTGTAAATTTGCCATATTTTAATTTTCCCCCTTAGTTTCTAAAACTAAGTCATAATTATGTTGAATGAAAGTAAATGTTACCAAAAATACTGAATGCATGATCATAAATGCCAAGCCTGTTTATTTTACCATAAACTCAAGCTGTGCTAAGATCGGGAAGCATATCTATTCCAGCTTGTTGAATCAGCAAGTGTGTTATACTACCATGGAATAAAACAGTATTGTTAGTTCTTAAGAGCATGGGCTCTGGGTTCCAGGTTCTCAAGCTTATAAGTAATATCACCCTGGCAAAGTTATTTAACTTCTCTGTGCCTCAATTTTCTCCTGTGTGAGATCATCATTGTAATGGTACCCATCTTATAGGACCATTGGGAAGGCCAAGTGAAGTTTTTCATCAAACGTATTTAGAAAAGTGCATGACACATAAGTACTCAATAAATGTTAGTTACTATTGTGCCCACTATCATTATTACTTTCCAATCACTTTATTTTCATCCATTACATTATGAAATGTATATTCTTCTTTCTTGGGAAAGGCTGGTGTTAGGGAAAAATGTGTCAAAATATTCTATTAGAGATGACAAGAAACTGAAAAGATTATCCAAACTCAGCTTTCACAAATAAGCCACAGACAAAATAAATAGAGTTTGTTTGTTTGGGAGCTTTCCCAGGAAACTGACACTAATGTTTCCTTTTTGTCATTTTTTAATGTTAACTTTTAATCACCCTTATAAGCAATAAAACTCACATCTAATTTTATACATATATAGTTTTTCTCATGGCACTATTCACTAATAAGTATCTTTCTACAAAGTTAAAAATTATTTTTTAAAAATGAGAAGACATTTTGTCCATATTTATGTATTGCATTAAATTATAAATTTATTTCCTCATCAAGTATCCCTTCACTTTGGAGTAAAAACAGCTTGAGACATACACACATAGCTATATATAAAATAAGACACTTCATCAGATAAACTATTTTTAAAATATCTCTGTCTCTTAATTCCCAAAGTGTGGGTTTCAAATCCCAGATGACAGTAGAACAAGATCAATGTAATATTTTAAAAGCTAAAATTTAGTTAACTATAGAGCTATTGGTGATATTGGAATTTGCCTAAGTTGGGGTACTTTGTCAAAATGAATCAGATTTTGAATATTTAGAATACTTGTATTACATGAAGGGAACCAATTGATTCGTAAATGGTAAAACGCAGTTGTTAAAAATGTAGCACACTTGGCTGCAAATTGCAATCTGAAAGTATGTGATGCAATCAATTGCTTATATGTAAATCACATTTTTTACTCTCATTAACTGTTTTGGGACAATAATAAATACATCTTGGAAGAATAAACTCAGCATTTGGAGAGAATCTTCAGATCTCAGATGTAGTGACTACAATTATTGATGGTTCCCCTTCTGCATAACTGAATGCGTAAGTCACACCCACATTTGTTCCCAGCTCTGGCCATATGGCAATTCTTCCTGAATGATTTGGCTTCTCCCTTGTCTTTCTCTATCATTACATTATTATGGCTTGATTCCCTTCAACTCTTGCCAGCTGGGAAACAAAAAGTATTATTTTTGCCTCACTTATTATTGATGCCTTTTTGAATATCCACAGTCACCTTAAATATGAACTTCATACTGTTTATATTTACAATTTAAATAATTCAGTTTGAAGAATCTGTCCTATTACATGAATTTAAGAATCCACATTTCTCTAATACATTCAACTTATCAAATGTTTTTAAGGTGGAGGCTGGGGAGTGGAGATTTAAATTCCTTGGGGGTACAAATAATTTTGTGTGTGTGTGTGTGTATATATATATATATATAAATATAAATACATATATAAATATATATAAATATAAATATATATATTATATATATATATAACCTAGAAAACTGTCAATGTCTACTTTAAAGGGCAGTCTTCTGACTAGAAATCACATTTGGGTTGGCTCTTCATTGCCAAAATAATATTCCTATTATGGATGTTTGTGACTCGGTTTCTTTTTACAGCCACATGTAGAAATATATGCCAATAGATTAGGCAAATTGAATATTATAACCTACTTCAGGAAAGGTAATACATACATTTTGCATTTTGTAAATATGAAAGTTTTTTGTTTTTTGTTTTTTCTGAAAATTTTAACCTGAACCCAGGAACAGGAGACTGATGGCTCCCATTGTGAGAGTAAAAAGTCTCTGCTTGTTCATCACAACCAAACCAGCCTTAAACAAACACATTCACATCAGAGAGAACCTTGTGAATACTTTGGGGGAAGGACTTGGAGTGATTCACAGTTTACTGCACTTGGGTCACCTGGATATTACTGATATTTTATCACACAAGGCTGCAGTTGTTCTAGTCTTATCCTCCCACAATCATGTATGAATTCATTTTAAGTTTCCAAATGTGTTCTTTGAAAATAACACCTATTTAAAATAATCACAGGCTCAGGTTTTAAAATTTTGTTTGGGGAATAAGGAAGAGAATGATATAGATTTAGGAAAAAGGAATGCATAAGAAATTATCTTGATTGTCATAAAATATAAATTATGTCATAATTTGTTATCCAAGGGTTCAAAAAAGTAATATTTTTTCTTGGTAATTGAGTCTATACTTATAGAGGTATTTATTTAATAGCTGATTTAGTATAATATTTGTAATATTCTGCCAAAGCCACAGGAAGTCTTTGAATATTCTAATCTATTTCTAAATAGTCTGCAATCAAGAAATGCTTATGGGATAAAATATTGTACTCTTGAAGGATATGTTGAATAAATGTTCTGTGGTAAACCATGGCTTGTCAATAAAGATGTGCACAAAAATAGGTAATCACTATCCTAGATTTTTCAATTATCAAAGCATCTTAACCACTTGAAATAGAAATAAAATGAAAGGACCTACATTTCTACAGTTATCTCATCTAGTAAATGCATGTTTTGTTGTCTAGATTGTAACTTCATGCAAATTGTCAATCTCATCTAAATTTTCACATAATCTGACAGATTGGTAACAATGACAAAGCTCATTATGTAAGTACATATAGCCTTAGCTAGTTGGGCTGATTTTGAGTATATGATATTTTTATTTTTTCATTTTGAGAATTCAAAACACTTTCTTATATACGAAATGTAACTATAATACTTTAATTTTATAATGTTTTTATAATTGAAGGCTAAGTGTGGCTTCTATTTAAAATATGACTTCCTAAATTCTGACATTTTGTTTCTCTTAATTAGGTAACATACAAAACTAGTTATTAGATTTAATCTATAAATAGAATACTGGGCCATAACTGTCTATATATCTCTTTTTCTTCATCTTTAAAATTAAAATTATAATAGCTAACTTGCAATCTGTTTTAAAGATTAAATGCAATGTGTTATATCTGTTTATATAAAGTACATACCAGAATGCCTAGTGCATGAAGGTGGTTGTTATAGTTGTCACCACTGATAAGATCATAGAAAATATTTTTTAAAACCTGATTAATATTTATTTTGTATTAATCGGAGATGCAGGAAACAAATGGTCCAAATGGTCTTTAAGTATGTTTCTTTTTTCTTGTTAGGATCCTTTTGTTTGAAAAAAGAAAAATTCCACTCACATGGCTTAAGAGCCTTCATTATTTCATCAAGCTGATACATTCAACGAAGTACTGGCTTTAGGCATGACTTATTGCAGGAGCTTCAACATTGTCCCTCAACCCTATTATCTCTTATTTCTCTTGACTCTGCTCTCTTCCGTGTTGTCTACATTCTCATTTTCCATACACTAATAAGGCAGCTGCCAACAACACTAGATCGATCTCTTTGTCAGGTTCAAATGATATGAAAAAGAAGGGATACTTCTCTATGTATGTCACATTGGCCACGATTGGACCATTTGTTCAACCTTTAATCATTTATAATGTCTAGAGGAATGTGATACTCAACTGGCCAGGTATGTTTGCAACCCTAGGGACCCAAGGTAAATGGAATGATAGTAAAGCAAGAATGAGTCTTTAGATAAATGTTGTGGTAAGCTTACTCAAAAGAAAAATACATAGATTCAGACCATGTATACAATATGCTGAAAAAATTAGAATGTATTTAAAGAATGCCGCTGACTATTCTTTTCTATTTTGCCAGGTGTCTTTTCTTTTTACCTTTTTAGATATGGGTATATCCCATATCTAGATTTGTTCTCCTGTATGCACACTTCTCTCTCTGATATTTCAGTGGCACTTTTCAGTCTGTCATCTAAGTAGACTCATAAATGTATTTTGAACTCCATTTTTAGTATCAGTTAGCTTTTATTGTACAACATACCCCTCTTAATGATTCTGAAGGCTGGCAACTTTGGCTGGACTCAGCTAATGAGATCCTCTGGTCTTGGCTAAGGTCAATCATACATCTCAGTCAACTTCCACTCTGGTTAAGTTGAAGCACTTTACAGTACGGAACACATAAAAGGAGTCACAAATTATTATGGTTGCCACTGATAATATGTTTTTCCAAATGAGAAAAGGAGTTTCTCTTCCTTTGTCTAAGTACAACTCTCTTTATAAAAGCAAAAGCTTTATATATTTTTTCTGTAGCATCACTATAAATACATAACACCAGTTTCATTACTATAAATATCCTAATAAACTGTGTAATCTAGGGCTACATTGGAATATCATTAACAATATCTTATATTTACTTGCTATGACTGTTGCTGCTGCCTATGCTACTGCTAGTTAAAAACTACATGTTAATCATATCGATATTTTTCAACTATGTGTTGTGTCCTCTGGAAAACACTCGGAACATCTAATACTGCCCAGATGAACAATGTTTTAGATGTTTAAATGTCTGCTTGTAAAAAGACTTCTTTCAGAATATATTTGATTTCGTTCCCCATGCCCAACCATTCTTGGCTATATTTGATCTCAATTTTAACAGTGAACATTCTATCTGTGCTATGATTTGAGTGTTTGTCTTTTTCAAAACTCATGTTGAAACTTAATCCTCTATGAGACAGTGTTGAGAGGTAGAACCCTTACGAGGTGATTAAACCATGGGGGTTCTGCCTTCATGAGTGGGTTAATACATTCATGGATTAATGAATTAATAGATTAATAGATTAGTGAGTTAGCAGGGACTGGGACTGGCGGCTTCATAAGAAGAAGAAGAGAGACCTGAGTTAGTACACTCAGCCCCCTCTCCATAAGATAACCTGAGCTCTTTTGGGACTCTGTAGAGAGTCCATGCCATCAGATGACACTCCTCAATCTTAGATTTTCTGTCCTCCAGAATGTAAGAAATAATATTTTTTTCTTTCTATGTTACCCAGTTTCAAGTATTCTGTTATAAGCAGCAGAAAATGAATAAACACACACATACACACACATGGAAAGAGAGAGGGAAATGGAGAGAGAGATAGAGATATGATGAGACAGTAACGCTAACTCAAAGACTGAAATAATTGGGGAGGAGTTCCAATTTTGGTTTTATTTTTTTGCTCTTACAAGAAAGATTCTGGTTAGTAAATGTATAGGCTAAATGTGAAAGACTAAGTTATCATGTGAATTAAAATCATGCATTATAATCAAATATTTTACCATGGAGTTATTCTTTACCACTATCTTCTCTTTCTATGAAAAAAAGCAAAAATTAAAATGTTTCTAAAACATGAAAATTGTAGCCACAAACTATATGCGTATTAAGTAATGTAGCAAAGCCATTGAATAAAAAAAGATACTGCTATATAGACAGTGTCATACTCTTCTTTCTGGTGTCTATGTAAAGACTTCCATCATATTCTTTGGTACATTTTCTATCTGTAGTCTTGGTTATTAGCTGTAAATGGAGCCATGTCCACCAGTCTAAAGGCATGCATTTATGTTCTTTCCATTTTCGTGGGTGTCACTTGGGTCTCTAAAATTTGAAGTTGTTCTCTGGTATTATCTTGAATCCTGTTCTAATATGTGACCAAAATAATTATCTCAAAATTATGATTCAGGAAATAATTCATCAATTATGATTGAGGAACTGTTAGAAATCTAGAGGTGAGTTGTAAATGAATGTTAATTATAGAAAGTATAGTTGGAATATGCCTACTTTATCTTTGTAGCCCTTCATAACTTTATAATTACTAGTATAAGTAAATAATACTCTTCATTGAATGAATGAATGAGTCAATGGATTAATTGATTAACATTGACCAACTATATTATTTTCTAGAAAATTTAAGTTTATGACAAAGTACCTCCCCACCATATACTAATCATGTAATGTCCGAGGAAGCAGATTTCCACTTTAAAGATTCAGAAAATAAAAAGACAGTTAATTTTAACCATGCAAGGATATTTGAAGAACATCGAGAAGGCCAGTATAGTTGGGATAAAAAGGAGTTAGAGAGGTAAGGAGCATCTAGATTAAGTGCCTTTCAGGGTGTGAAAATGTCTAATGAGTTATTGGAGGTATTGAGAAAAGGAGTGACATAATCTGATCCATGTCATTTTATTACTTTTTAAAGAATATTCTGGCTGTGAGGAGAAAATGAAAGGGGAGGGGAGCAACACTTGAATAGAGGGGTAAGTTAGGAGTGGGGGCCAAGTATTGTCCAGGAAAGAGATGCTAATGGCTTAAAATAGGGCAGAAGCAGTGGAGGTGGTTTAAAGAGTCAAGTCGGTAATTTTTTCAAAAAAGAGAATAAACTAGTCTTGACCAACAGACTCAATGTTGATTGTGCAAGAAAGAGATGAGTCAAGGATGATCAACTAGGATCTTTTTAAAGAAATGGAGAAGACTGGAGAGGATCAAGTTTAAAGAACTTGATCATATATATAACTTCAACAGTTACATTTTGAACCCACTAAATTTGAAAGCCCTATGATAAATAAGATTGGAGCTCTAAGTTTGGGCTATTTCTTCCTAGCTGAGTAAGCAACCTGACATTTTTGTATCTCATTTATATCCTCTACTAAATAGAATTATAATAATAAGATCTACCTCCTAAGGTTCTCATGAGGATTAAATTAGTTAATCCATATAAAAATCTTAGAATAGTTTCCAGCACATTGTAAGCATTTATTGTTATCATTCTAGTAGAAATGTAGCTTGTTATATGAGTGTGGAACTCATTGATAAGCCAGAATTAAAGCTATAGATAGGATGTAAAGCCGTGAGGCAGATAACCCCGTATGTGAGCACATATAGGGCAAAGAAAAACACCAGAAACAGAGCCCTGGGATATTCTTCCAAGTCAGGAAGAGGAAAAAGAGTTAGCAAAGGAGACTCAGAAAGATTGGCCAGGGCAGTTAGAGGAAAACCAGGAGTGTGTGATGTTCTACAAGCCAAGGAAAAGTGTTGTTATAATGAAGGAATAATCATGTCTGTCGGATGGAAATTAATAAATGAACATTGGATTGACTGAAAAGGAAGTTATTGGCAACCTTGTCCCCAGCCTTTAGTACAGTTGTTAAAATAGAAACATGAATATACTGACTTAATGTGAAAATGGCTGAAAAAATGAGTTAGAATAAATTCTTTTTTAGAAGTTTTGCTTTTTGTGGAGCAGATAAGTGTGATAGGATGCTGGAGGTGAATGGAGATTGAGGGTGAATTATGATTCAGATGGGAGACATTTCAGCATGTTTGCAGGTTGATGGGAATAATCTTACCATAGACATTGAGGGAATTCTCCTAGTCTCATTTGTACCGCAACAAATTCGAAATGGAATGAAGACGCATTCGGATAAAGGGAAAATTATCTACCTGCCTCCAAACAGAGAAGCAGCAATTTCCCCCATAGAGAGTAAAAATAAGATTTTGATTATACTACTTTCCATAGTCTATTTGTGTAAACATAAAAAAAAAACCCTTTTATTTTAACATAGAGAATATGGGACTGATACTCTAAGGAGAAGTTTTGTGGTATTACTAAATTGTTTTTTGTCTTTTACAAAAGAGACATATTGATATTTTATTACTGAATTAAAAATAATTTTATTCTCAATTGTGATAAAATAATGTCATGAAGCATATGGGATATCTACATATCATATTACTAATGTTCCTAAGCTCCAAACAGTTAAATTTTTAATGTATTATTATAAGCAGTAAGTTGGTCCATTTATTTCAGGTTCTCCATTCAGTTCCTTCAGTCAAGCTAGATCCAATCTTTCACTGAATATTTATGCATCTTGTTTCTTCTAGACTGAGTTCTCTTTATAGAAGTGATAACTTTCCAGGATCCTTGCAGCCTAAGAATGTATGACTTTACTATCTCTCCAATATCCTTTCCATTTTACATAAAATTAGGTCAAAGAAAATTGTTAATGCTTTCCTGACAACTAACTTCTTTCAAAAGTGTTTCCAGGCTGGGCGCGGTGGCTCATTCCTGGAATCCCAGTACTTTGGAAGCCAAGGCTGGCGGATCACGAGGTCAGGAGATTGAGACCATCCTGGCTAACATGGTGAAACCCCGTCTCTACTAAAAATACAAAAAATTAGCCAGGTGTGGTGGCGGGTGCCTGTAGTCCCAGCTACTTGGGAGGCTGAGGCAGGAGGATGGCATGAACCAGGGAGGCGGAGCTTGTAGTGAGCCGAGACGGCACCACTGCACTCCAGCCTGGGCGATGGAGCGAGACTCCGTCTCAAAAAAAAAAAAAAAAAAAAAAAAAGAGAAATGTTTCTTAAGTTAGTATTAGTCTGTTCTGAGCATTTGTCTTTGCTCCATATTTTCTAATCATTTGCATTTGCAGTAATCAATTTGAGCATTTAATATATGTTAATGGGCTCTTTCTAAGAGCTATATGTTGCTTTCTTATAAATAAATGAATGATTGACTCAAATATTGCCAGAGTGGAGACTCCCCATGTTAAGTTGGTGTTGCTGGTTTATAGGCACAAAATATCTAGAGGGTCCCCATCGTCTAAATTTTTGGACAGAATGCTGTCTTGGGAAGTAGCTTTTTATTACAAGGAGAATTAAGTAAAAATTAAGGATGGCTGTGACCATTATTACCACTGGTAAAAAAAAAATCCTCAAGAATAATTACTTCTCTCAAAGAGCGGCACCCTTCCCATCATTGTGACCACATTCACTCATGTGTTCAGTATTTATTGACCACCTACTGTATTAACACCATATGGGATGCTCAATAAAAAAATTGAAAATTGGAAAACACTCAGTCATGGCTACCAGATAATTGTCTAATGAAAAATAAACACAATGTGCATCTTCGCAGCACTGGTTGATAAGTCCTATAATAATGATGTAAAGTGTTCAATGGGAACAAAAAAGGATGGAGTTTTACATTATAATCGTTATAATGAGTGATGAGGAAAGCAAGCCTTCTTAAGAAAGTTACTATTTTCTCAATTTTGAGGAATTAGATGTTAGTTAGAAAACAAAATAAATCAGAAAGTGAAATCCCTCTATGAGTAATTTTATATTAGATTTAATACACACAAATACGTGTGTATGTGCACGTGTGCATGTGGGATTGTTTGGTGCTTGTGTGTGTATATGTATGTGTGCCTGGGTGTGTGTTTAGTGTGAGGAGAGGCAAGCATGCTGGAGAGGAGGGGAGTGAAAGAAGTAGGAGAGGAGTTTTAGAAGGGGACTTATGTATTGAGCTAAACTTTGTGCATTCCATCCTGAATATTATGGGGAAGGTACCTAAGAATTTTAAAGAGGGTCTGTAGAATCATATTTGCATCTCTGAATGTAGCAGTGGAGGCTACTTTGAAGAAGGTTAGGCATGCATCAGGCACACTGTGGGCCTACAGTATTGTCAGACGTGCAAGGGTGAGGGCCTACATTAAGGCAGTTAAAGGGAACCAGGCATTGTCTATAACACATGCAATTTTTAAATTAATCTTTGTCCTTAGGAGTATAAAAACAAATTGCCTTCTTAATAATAATAATAATAATAAAAAGAGGTCTTCCCTCTCTTCTTTTATAAACTTTATAGTTTTTTTTGTTGTTGTTGTAACTAGTAGGAAGAACAACATAAAATTATTATTTTACAGTTCTGGATGTCAGAAGTCTGAAATGGACATTCCGGGGTAAAACCAAGGTGTCCACAGAGCTGTGTTCCTTCTGGAACTGCTAAGGGACACTCTGTTTCCTTGCCTTTTCCAATTTCTAGAGGCTGACTGTATTCCTTGGCATATGGCTCCTCCTTTTATTGTCTAAATGCTGCTTCTGACATCCTATCTTCTGTCTCTGACTTAGCCCTCTTGTCTCCCTCTTATAAGAATCCTTGTGATTACAATGGTCCATTTGATTTTTGTTATTGTTGTCACACAAAAAAAAACAACAAAACAAACAAAAAAACCACCTTAGACTGGGTAATTTATAAACAATAGAAATTTATTTCTCACAGTTCTGGAGATTGGAAAGTTCAATATCAAGGTGCCAGCAGACTCAGTGTCTGGTGAAGGCTGCTTTCTGCTTCCAAGATGGTGTTTTCTTTCTTGCTGTGTCCTCACATGATGGAAGAGGCAGAAAAACAAAAAAGGGACTAAATCTCTCTCTCAAGGCCCTTTAGAACAGCACTAATCCATCCATGAGGGTGAAGCTCTCATGACCTAATCACCACCTCAGGGCCCCACCTCTTAATACCACCACGTTGGAGGTTAAACTTACAACATGTGAATTTTGGAAGAATGCCCACATTCAAATCATAGCAGCCCCACCCATATAATTAAGCATAATCTCCCCATTTCATAATTTTTGATCATATCCACAAAGTCCTTTTTTCCATGTAACGTAATATATTTATAGGTTCCCAAAATTAAGATATGTAAATCTTAGAAGAGCTTTTATTCTGACTGCCACATAAAATATCTATTAACCTTTGTTTAACTCCTACCTAGCTGTGAAATAGTTCAGTTTCTTTGTATATACAGAACTGTGAAATCACTAGAATCTTACTTCTGCCCCTCTTTAGCCCTATGATATGGTCATTCATTGGTTCAGCATAAGTGAAGAAAAGGCAAAAGCTATTTTTGCTACTATAAATACTCTTAACCTCCTTTTTCCACTCCATGGTAAATATGAGTTGCTGGGTCAGAATATGTTTTATATGAGCAGCTCTCACTTGTATGTATGAGGCAAGTGAAAGATTGGGGTCAAAAGGGGTTTGTTTAAAATATCCTCTTATTGAAATTTGCTCTGCAGATTGCTTCAAATTTAAATTCATGCCAATAAGTGACAATAGATACCAGAAAATGATTCCACTTTTCTCTCATTTTTAAAATAAATTCATATTTAAAGAAAGCTTTAAAATTATTATTATTGCACAATTCTGTCAAGAATGCAGTGAGAATATTCATGTTCTTTATTATCGTCACCTTCTAGATAATAGAGGAATTGAAAAATTGAGATTTTGCCATTTTCAAAGTAGATGCAGAATCAGTGCTAACAGCATGCTGTTTCGTCTGCCAGGGTTCTGCTTTAACGTGTGTGAATCTTTTTTATTCCTTTTTTATTTAACCCCCTCAAAAAAATGTTCTGCACAATCTGATTATGCTGTGTTTACTCCTGACAAATAATCAGAAAGGATTACTTGGACTTTCTTAACCATGAAAGGAAACAAACATTAGCAGTACCCAAAGACATTCACAATCCTACTGAAGAAAAATTACAGATTTGGGCCGTAGCCATTCAAAGTCATTTCTCTCCCTGAGCTCATGTTTATCCGAAAATGAATACAGTTTGGGCATGTTGTCTATGATAAATATGCAACATGTTGTAAGTGATGTTTTAAGGCAGACACTGGTTATGTTTTGGCTTCTCTCAGCGTCTTCCTATTTACTGAAAAGGAAACTCAAACATTTAGGTGCATTGCATGCTTTTGGTTGTTGTTGTTTGTTTCTGGTTTTTATAGTTTTTTTTTTTTTTAGAGAGAAATTGAAGTTTATCATTTTCATACTTGTTGAATAAGAACATTGGATTTATTTTTTTAATTTACCCTTTTGATAAGCCCTCCTTTCAGTACACCTAGGGGAACTGATTTTTAAGATATACAATAAATTTTTTGAATGCTGCTGCCTAGTGTTGAAGTCCATTAGATCCTAAAATCAGGAAACATACATCTGTCATTGGTTTTGAGGAGAGTTTAAAGCATGTTTCTTGGCAAATCATAATTGCACATAACTGCTTATTTCATGCAAATTCTGACACATGTGGGACTATTAATGTGGTAATGCCCTCAATGAAATTGTACAGCTGCTACTAAAGGGCAAAACTGGGAAAGATGCAATGTATTTTAATAATGTGTGTGGACAAGTCAGTGAAGGGAATGATCCTATAGCACTCGTTCAGTTTCACAAAAAAACAGAAGTTCATCTAATCAAAACCCTGACATTTTATTACTTTTTATTTGGAATGAATTATGAATACCTTTAAGCAAACAATTCCGATTTTAAATGTGTTTCACAAAGGTTTTAGAATGCTTATCTCTGGAGCTCTGATTTAATTAACAAACCTTTCTACATTTCTATAGTCGTTGTGGCATTATGGTGAAATTAACACTGGTTTCCATGTTATATTGTGCTTTCTGAAACATTTATCTACAATCAGAGTAGTTGCATCTAAACTTGTCTATCACTGTATTTTTATTTTATGGTTGCTGCCTTAGCATTAGAACAAAAAAGATCACGCGCGTGTGTGTGTGCGTGTGTGTGTTTAAACATGTTCAAATACTGTAGTGTTAAGTTTGCCGAGTTAGTCCACTGCTAAGATGATAACTAGAATAACTGCTGTAGATAAGATAGAAATACATTTCTCTTTCAGTAACTGTCTAAACTGAAGCAGTGCGTAGCTGGATTGGTAGCTGCAATGCTGGCGACCTAAGTTCTTTTTCTCTTGTTCTGCCATCCTCAACATGCAACTTCCATTTTGTGGTTAAAATGGCTTCTCTAAGCAGTAACAGCAAGGAGAGAAAAGGGTCAGGGAGGGTGCAAAATTTCCCTTTAAACATATGGCCAAGAAGTTGCTCGTATCATTTACTCTTCCCTCCCATTAACAAGAAGTTAATCATTTGACCACATCTAACTACAAGGAAGACTGGGAAAGACTGGGAAATTCTAAAATTAGAATTTCTAATACTAAAGAAGGGAAGAATGGGTATTGGTATTCAATCAGCAGCCTCTGCCATACACTCTAGCATTGGTTTGGAGTGCTTTCAAAATTACTATA
This sequence comes from Macaca nemestrina, assembly GCF_043159975.1. NCBI lineage: Eukaryota > Metazoa > Chordata > Mammalia > Primates > Cercopithecidae > Macaca > Macaca nemestrina. The sequence goes on from NC_092135.1 coordinate 109,073,679, forward strand.
TATAGGAGATTCAAAGACATAGTAGCACACCAGTGAACAGTTTTTTCATTGCTAAATGGGGCTGCTTTTCTTCCTTGTTGCCTTCCTTCCTTCCTTCCTCCTTTTTCCTCTCCTTCCTCCAATTCATTTCCTGTATTTCGTTCTTTTAGCAGCTTCTATGTGTCAGAGATTGTCCTATGCACTAAAGTTCAGAATTGAAAAAGGCGTTTTCTCTCTCTCTCACTTAATCATATAGGGGAAAGCAATATACCAGCAAGATGGTGAGTGCTATTTTAACAGTGTGCTGTAGGGACAGAAAAGAAAATTGTCCTAGGTAGGTCAGGAAGTCACCAATAGGTGACATTTGAATTTGATCTTCAGAATGCTTCTCGATGCTTTGACCTGTTCCTTCTCTCTGTTTTGTTCAGCTCCAATCCTATCTAAAGACTTTATTGAAGGCCAGGCGTGGTGCCTCAAGCCTGTAATCCCAGCATTTTGGGAGGCCAAGGCGGGCGGATCACAAGGTCCGGAGTTCAAGACCAGCCTGGCCAGCATGGTAAAACCCCGTCTCTACTAAAAATACAAAAATTAGCTGGATGTGGTGGCGGGTGCCTGTAATCCCAGCTACTCGGGAGGCTGAGGCAGGAGAATCGCTTGAACCCAGGAGGTGGAGGTTACAGTGAGCCAAGATTGCGCCACTGCACTCCAGCTTGGGTGACAGAGTAAAACTCCATCTCAGAAAAAAAAAAAAAAAAAAAAAGACTTTGTTGATAGCTAGGGTGTCGAAGTCTGGTATTGTAGACACTAAGACTGCTCACCATTATTTCCAATTCATCTCCTTCCATGCATAAACTAAGAGTGCACTTACTCACTCAAAGTTAGAAGTAGCCATGTGACTTGCTTTGGCTAAAGATACATGAGCACAAGTGAGAAATATTACTTATGAGTGAATGCATTTAAAAGTTGGTGTGCTAGCGTTCGTTGTATTTCTCTTTCCAGCTGCAATGATAGTGGAAGCATAGTTTGATATGGAGATACAGAACTGAGCTATCACATGCAGATCAGCTATACTGGAGAACTGCCCAGACCTGAAGTACACTCCCAGAAAGATAAATTTTTGCTGCTTTAAGACATAGAGATTTGTGAGCTATTTGTTAAGCAAAAAAACCTAGCTTCCTGTTAACTATATAATAACTAATTCTTCCTTCAGTCCACTCCTCTCACATGTTCTTTCTTTCATATTCACACTCTTATCTAAGAACAAAATGATAGTGATGATGTATGATCAAGGGTAGAACATTAGAAAGTTCTGAATTTTCCTCAATGAAATTAATTCCTAATTATTTTTAGATAGTATTTTTATTAAACATTTTTTTCTTTGTATACTTCATTGGGGTTCATTTTAGACTGGTAGAGTTTGATTTATTCTCTTTAAAAAGACCCCAAAAATTATCAGTTCAATAAGAAAGCAAAATACTGGGAATTCACTGAAAACACAAGCTTTTAAGAGTGAAATAACAAAATAGATCCATTTTATTTTTTGCTAAAATAGGCATCTCTGTATTTATACAATTTAATATAATCAATTTGTAATAAAAATCTATTGAGATATAATATCTTTTGCAATTTTCATCCTGTATGGCATAGTTTTCTCTTTTACCTGCATAGAGGATATTAGAACATATAATTATCAAAACATGGCCTAGCAGAAATATATATCAGGCAGGGAACAGTAGGGAAACGTGCCCTTGGTAATTGACCATGAGAAACTGATCCAACTTCACCTGATGTATTAGTAAGCCTTGAGGAATGTGCTAGAGCTATTACCAGTGTGAGCACGCAGAGACTAAAGGAATCTCAAAACCAGTCAGAGAAGTCAGGAGGGTATTAATGATAAAAAAGCAGAGAGAATGGTAAAGAGGACTTGAAGGGGTCTTCACCAAGTCGATATGTATCATGGGATGCTCTGTAGGGATTTAGCTAATGATGCTTGTCCCTCTCAAAGAATATAGCTCTCTTGTTTTCTACAGTCATGCTCAGAGTTAAATATTTATCTGTTTTTCTTACATTAAAAGTACTTGTGTGATTTTCTTGTATTTGTTGGTATGTTTTAATCAATCACCATTCACCCTACTTAACATTACCTTCACAAAGTCTCATATTACAAAAGTCAGCAAACCTATATAAAATTGAATGTATGGAAACTTATCCTTTTTAAATATTAGGTATGTGCATATAATACTATGAATTTAAACACATAAATTGTCTACCCAATTTACTAAAAGTATTTAACTTATAAAAACTAAAATATGTATGTCTGTCATTGTTATTATTGGTTTAAAATGTTCACAGTTAAGCAATGCAAAAGGATAAACTATGAAAATTCACCAGTGAAACAGTATATATAAAATTTAGGATAGTGTTTGATTTAGGATGGGATATGGTAGAAAAGGAGATGTGATTAGGGAGAAGGATTTTCAACTTTCATAAAGTTTTATTTCTCAAGCTGGACTGAGGATTGATTGGTACATGGATTTTGTCATAACATTTACACAATTTTGAGTGTCTGAAATATTTTATAATAATTTTTCAAATCTCATACTCTCTCAAACCCCCTTTCCCTGTTTCATTTTTCCAAAAGTTTCAGGAGTTTTAAAAAATGAAGATAGTAAATCTCTTTTTAAAAATATTTGTTCCAATCATTCATTTTTTTTGCTCTGATTGAATCCATGTGTTCCCTCATGGTTTCAGCTACTTCTGAACCCATTTGATGACTTTTGACATAAATGCATTAGTACACTTGTATAAATACATTTCTTGTTGACTATCAAGAAAATTTCTTTATTTTGATATAGTGAAATTAAAAGACAAGTTACAGAATTATACTGATATAATTATATATATATTATATATAATTAATATAATATAAATGGCTTACACTTGGGATTTTAGATTTTAGACTTTAAGTTTTATATAATATAGATTTCTATAAAAATTAGAATGATTATAATTCTATATTATATAGAATTATGTATTATAATCTATATTATATAATATCAGTATTATATAATATATAAAATTATATAGATAGGATTGTACATTTTTCCTTTTTACAGGTAATTTTGGAAGAAAGTAGTGATATGAGGTTTGGGGGCCTGAATTTTCCAAATAAATGCAATAACTGCATTTTACTTTGTCATTATAGATCAAAACAATGATATCACTAGTTTAGGAGGATGTAGTTTTGATTTTCATTTTACTGTTTTTATCTGTTCATCTGCTCTCGTCAACTGAGAAGCCATATAATAGGTTATGTTTTCTGATGACAGAGATTACCTCAGTTAAATTTTTCCTGTGGGCTAAGATAAATGGGTCATGTTTTGAATATTTATGAAAAATCTGTGCAGACAGTGGATATTTTAAGTGTATTTTCTTGTATTAAATTGTGATTTATAATGTCTTATTAATATGGAAAAGTGATCTGTTATTTCCATCGAACCATGTTTGTTTCTCAGGTGCTGCCCTGACTTGCTCTTTTTACAGATTTTTGTACCCTCAGTGTGTGTACCTCTCTAACTTCAGGGCTTTCTTTGTAAAAGAAGGGTCAGAACTTGTCACAGAGTCACAAAACATGTCAGATTTCAGGCCATTTCTCTGAGCTTGTGTGGGTGCAAAGCATGCACATTTGCATGGTGACCTTTGCAAAACCAAACAGAGAAGGTGATGTGAGGGTCATTTCCTAAGCCCAGCTAATGAACTGATTATCCCCAAATGCCTGGTAGTCTGCATAACAATGAAGAGTGGAAAGTTCACTTCAAATCCAGAGGGACACAATAAATCTCGGAAGTAGAATTTTTAATAAACCAATTGTATATTAGCATCAGTATTTTAATTATTTGCTACTGGACCACCCAATGCCTAGAGATCAAATTGTTTACTAGAAAGAGGTATTGTCTTGCTTTCCAATACACTTTAATCTCTAATTTTTAATTATTTTGTTGTCCCTGAAGTATTGTTCTTCAAAAAGTCCCCTTTTTTTTGGATGAAGGTGGGGTATGATTAACAAACATTTTCCAGAACATTGCTAGAAAGAAAATTTGCAGGCATTTTCGGTTAAGCTTTATTTTTTCTCTAGGGCTAATTGGTATATAAACAAATTACGGCTATGTTTATTATTATTCTCTCCCCATATGTATAATTTCTACACAAGCATGTGGTATAATATTTCCAAATAGGTATCATTGTTATAATTAGTTACAATGAAAATGATGTTAACAATATTTCATTAGGTAAATCCTCCCTGTCAGAGCAGTTTTAAAAGAGGAGAAATGGCTTACACTTGGGATTTTAGATTTTACACTTCAAGTTTTAAATTTGTGTATGCCTCTATGTTTGTTAAAGGTAATGTCTGAACCAGAGATACGAATATGTAATAGAGGGGACACCATTTTATATCCATGGCTACTTGATGTTGATGTTCACTGACTGATTAATGTTGAATAATGTTAATATTAACAGATTTTCCATTTGTTTTCCAGGCAACTTTTTTCCATCAATTTCTCCATTAACTAGCTGTTTCATTCAAATATCAGTCAATCTGGCCTAGTTGTAGCATTATTGATAAAGATTTCATGTATTTGCTATCTGTGTTCCAAATCTTATTCTTTGAAAAATCAATAAATAAAAGGGTATGGCACTCAGGGGCCCCTAGTATTACATTTATTTAGTATTCAAGCATATGGAGGAGATGACAATAGTCTTACAACTTTGAAAAAGTAGACTTATTCTCCTTTTAAAAACTTTGCTGATACCTAGTCTGTATTTCCCTGAATCTCTTCTCTATGGCGTCTGGTCTATGTCATCTTTCTCTGCCTGCATCTTGAATTTCAATGTTCAATGAAATTGTCTCCATGATACCCCTTTTTTCTTCCCAATTTGCATTATCTTTGGGCATTCTCATCTACTCTCTCTTCAAGTGATATCACCCATATATATATCACAACCCTGTCTTTCAAATGTTGACCAATGTTTTAAATTCTATTAGCTACTTCCAACTATCACAGGTATTCTAAATTCATGTGTCTAAAACTGGGTCCATTATGTTCGTTCTCAGAGCCTCTTCTCCTTTTATTCTAATGGAATAGTCAATACTCACCTAGTAAATTAGGTAGAAAATTGTCTTTACCTTTCTTTACCACTTCCCCAGGATCCTATAAGTCATCAAGTATTGTTTATTCAACCCAAGAAACAGCACCTGAATTTGTATTCTGTTCTGCATTTGATAACCACTAAATTAATTTTCTCCCTCATTATTTCTAAGTATGTTATCTTAAGGACATCCTCTATAGTCTATCCTTTAAATCCATCCTTAATTGATGTGAAACAGAAATAGATTTCTGTTTATTTGAAATTGCTTATATCACTTCTTTTTCCTAATTAAATACCAGTGATAATTCACATTAAATCCTTGGCCAATGAGAAAAATTCCAAACTCCTTAGCTTGCTCAAACTATCACATCATGCATTTCCAGACTTGTTCCCTGTGACTTTCCCCACTCATCTATGCTGGTCACCTAGACAAAACAACTTTGACAAAGAACAGTTTCTGCATAAAATACTTCCCAAGCTGCATTTCGTGAGCAGAATGATCTTTTTCTGAGTGCTCCATTGTCTTTTGGACAATATATAGTTCAGTATACTTGCCTAATGAAAGATTTAGAACCCTAAATTTCCCATTAAACATGGCTCTAAGAGCATATCACAAGTTATGATGTTACATTTTTATTATCTTTTGATAAACATATTTTTAATCTTCCATTGTGATTACTTTTGACACATGCATTATGTAGAAGTGTGGAAATATACTACATACCTGGTAAATATTTAAGAATTTTCAATTATACATTTTAGAATTAATTCCTAGCTTAGCTCTCCTGGGGTCAGGGAAAGTACTTTGAATAACTTAAGTTTTTGTGGTCAAATATTTTAATACACAATTCTGGTAAATGTTTTATGTGATCTTGGAAAGAGTGCATATTCCTATGATGTTAATCATACCATTTTAGACACTTCATACAGGTCAAGTTAATTGTGCTATTCATATATTCATATACTTACTGATTGTTTTATCAGTTACAGGAAGAGGTATATTAAAATGACATTCTATATTTGTGTATATCAATTTGTCATTTTAGATCTATCAGTTTTTGCTTTATTTTGAGGCTAGATTAAATAGAACATACAAATATATTTCTTAGAAATGTTTCTTGCCTTAAAATTCATGTGTTCTTATATTAGTACAGCACCTCCAGATTGCTTTTGGTTTGTATTTGCAAGGTATATCTTTTTCTAATCTTTTACATTCAAGGTATCTATGTCCTCACATTAAGGGATGTCTATTTGGAAGTAGTGTATAGTTGAATCATCTTTTGAACTCCAACTTGAATATCTTTGTATCTTAATTGAAATGTTTATACTGTGTACCTTCATTATACCATGGATGTATCTGTTTATATCTACCATCTCACTATTTGCTCTCCACTGGTTCCACCTGTTCTAGTCTTCTTTTTCTTTACTTTTGAGCCTTCTTGTGGATTAATCAATTATTTTCAGTTATTGCAAATGTTTCCTCTATTAGCTTGTATTTACATTTTTTTCTTCCTTTAACTATTAACCTAGAAATCACAGCATATTTTTTCCTTATAATAGAGCATATTTACAATTTTCCAGATAATGTTAGACTCTTAGTAGAGTTCCATCTTTTAAAATTCTTCTTCCTTTGATATTATTTTTGTCATACATTTAATTCTACCTATAATTTAATCCCATAAGATATTATTATTTTGTTTTTATGGTCAAGATTTGTTTAAATGTATCTACATATTTATTGGTACTTTCTATTGCTTTTCATTCTTTCTCCGTTTCTTATTTTTTATATATAGTTCATTTTCCTTTTAAAGGAAAGGACTACATTCCCCTTGGTATTGTTTATATTGGAGGTCTCCTAGTTCAAATTATCACATTTTTCTGAAAATGTCTATATTTTGCTTTTTGGCTACTGTGATGGTTAATACTGAGTGTCAACTTGATTGGATTGTAATATGCAAAGTATTAATCCTGTGTGTCTGTTAGAGTATTATCAAAGGAGATTAACATTTGAGTCAGTGGGTTGGGGAAGGCAGACTCACCCTTAATCTGGATGGACACCATCTAATCAACTGCCAGCAAATATAAAACAGGCAGGAAGAAATATGAAGTTTCTTGTTTCTCAGCCTACAGCTGGCCTACTGTGTGATGTTGTGATCCTGTGAGTTAATACTACTTAATAAACTACCCCTTATATTTATATCCCCTTTATGTATTATATATAAAGGGGAGTTTACATATAAGGGGTTCTCTAGAGGGACAGAACTAATAAGATATATATATTATGTTATATATAAAATATATAATATATTATGTTATATATAAAATAATATATAATGTATATCTTTTATGTTATATATAAAATAAGATATATAATATATAACTTATATGTTATGTATAAAATAAGATATTGTGTCTTATATATAATAAGATATATAATATATTATATATCTTAATATTATATAAGATATATATTATATATAAAATAAGATATATATTAATCTTAGATAATATATCTTATGTAGATATATGTTATATATAATTATTACATACAAGATATATAAGATATATAATTATATATTATATATAAAATAAGATATCTTATATATTATATATAAAATAAGATATAATATATAATATATATACGACCCACAACCCACACTGCCATCAGCCTTTCCACCTTTGTCTGAGGAGATAAACCCTCGCTGCCTGAGGCAACAGTTATGACCTGCCTGAGGCAGTTGCCAGGCAAGATAACGTTGATTCTTCTCAGGAGCCACACACAACACCCTTGTTTGCTTCTAGACCTGTAACTACACTAAAGTCCCTATGGTCCCCTAGAGGCGAGTTTCAGAGTGTGACCCATGTGGAGGTACGCTACATTCCAAAAGAACTGCCTGAATTTTCTAATTTATAGAAACAAATCTGGAGAACAGGCACAGGAATAGATATTAAGGATGTGAGATAATGGTGGAAGGAACATAAATTTGGGTTAGGCTGAATATATTGATTTAGACCCACTAAGTAGGGATTCTGCATTTAATGTTACAGCTTGGGAAGTTAAAAAAGGTTCTAATAATGCATTTGCTTGGTTAGCTGAAATATAGATTAAAAGATGGCCCACTGTGACCAACCTGGAGATGCCTGATCTCCCTTGGGTTAATATAGAAGAAAGGATCCAAAACCTTAAGGAGATAGGGATAGTGAAGTAGATTAGTCACTTTAGACCTACTCATCCCAGCTGGGAGGGTCCAGAAGATATACCCATGACCAATGCTTTGTGAAATAGGTTTGTGAGGGTAGCACCTATATTTTTTAAGAGCTCTATAATTGCTCTTTTCTGTACATCAGATCTAACAGTGGAAACCACAGTCACTCAACTACAAAATTTAAATACAGTGAGAATAATTGGATTCTGAGGTTTTCATAGATTAATCAGCTGTAAATCTGAATTCCACTATTACATGGAGAAAGTGCTATGGCTTAAAAATTCTGATAGAAGAATGCTTTCCTTATCTCGAGCCAAGGCTTTTGATAGTGACAGGAGGCAGACACATCCTAGGCAGACAGGGACAGGTTCCTGGTAAAACCCTGCCATGAAGCTGAAGAGTTGAAAACCTAGCTTCAAGTCCTGGGGTAAATCCATGGACTGGATTGAGAATGTCTCTTCCTGTTTGGCACACTTTCCTCTGATGGATACCCACCCTTCACATATTTTACATATACCTACTCTTCCCTGATTGTTTTGTTACACTGTCATGTCAACCTTTGAGTGGAGCCTTTGTTTTAGCCTTTTTTTTGCATACTCACAAACCAAGCAGCACACACCCCCCATTCTGAGCACATAAAAGTCCCAGGCTCAGCCACACTGGGGGAAGAAACCAATCGACTTCAGAAGAAACCAATCGAGGGTTGACCAATAGACAACCCTCATGTCCCCTCTCTGCTGAGAGTTCAATAGAATTCTTCTCTGTTTTTCTCACCCTTCAGTTGTCAGTGTATCCTCATTCTTCTTGGATGTGGAACAAGAACTTGAGACCCACTGAACATGAGTACAAAGAAAGCAGTAACACTGTGGCCCTCTGATCTCTGTGAGTGGAGGGCAGCTGCCCTGTGTGATGGGAAGCAGCAGTAGGGCCGAGCCAGCCCCAGAGCTGTGGCCCACAGTAGGGTAACGGGGCTGACAGAGCCTGGGCAGGGGCATTGACAGACAGAGGTCTCTGGCTGGCAAAGTGACTGAGAAAAATCCTTCGTCATTTCAATAGTAAGTTTTCTGGTCACCTTTTGGAAAGCAAGTAATTTTAATTTTTTAAAACTTTTTACTAAAAGGAGCTCTTTAACAGATTCAGATATATTCAGTGGTCTTGGTTTCAACTTTGCAACTAATATAGAGAGTTCTCATTCCCCTAGCCTACACCTATGTGTTACTCACATCAGCAAATGTCCTCAAGGCAGATGCCTGGAAAACTAACCCTAATCACTGTTGTTTCCCGTTACGTTTTCATGTATTTGTTTCCATATTATTAAAATATCAGATATACATTTCAAAAAATATTTGGAAGGCCTGATGTAGTATTTCCAGGTGCTTATTATAAAAGAATTTTTCAGGCTATCTAATTTACCACATTATAAAAATAGATTGATTTCCAACATTTCACATTGATATTTTTATCTGTTTACAGATCTGTCTTTTCTAGAGGGATAATAAATTTCCTGAAGGCAGAAAGGGTATGGTATTCATTGTTACATATCCCGAACCTAGCATGTGTCTGATTAATATATAGTAAATGCTAAATAAATGATTGTTGAATTAATGTCTCCTTTCTTAAGATAGATATCTTTTTAGTCTCATGTTATAAATTATGTCATAATATATTAAGAATGAAAGCCTATATAGTTATATTTTGATGACTGATGTCATTATTTTTATCTAACAGCTGTTAGATAATCAATATAGATTTATTCTTCTATCATTTCATGTTAACATCATACTTTTTAAATATCAGTGATTATATCTTGTATATCATAATCATTAATATTTTATGTCAATCACAATAAAACACAAGTAATTCTATATGTCAAAACTAAAGCAAATCAATAGTACAAATTTAATCATTCTCAGTTATTTCAATACTCCAGTTTCTTTGAAAGAAACAATTATCTATGGAGCATTTATCTAAGTACCTTGCCACTGTAATTAAACATACATTTAAAAAATATTTTTAATAATAGAAAAAAAGGCTAATCTTCCTCATATAAAGTGAAGAATTATAATGGAAATATAAAAACACTTAATAAATATAATTTTTATAGTCATGATGGAACATTTACAAAGGAAAGAAAGCTAAGTATAGAGAATGGACTACACGTCATTATTAGTGGGGTTCTTTTTTATAGTCTATTCCTTTGCACGGTTTTGGACATTTTTCTAAATTTTTCTATTTCTCTTATTTATGAAATTGGGAAGATCTTTCTTGACGAAGAAAGATGCAAAAGACAACAAATAGAATTATCATAAAACAAAATACCGAGGCTACACCAGTGCCTACTGGAATACAGTATAACTAATTTTAGATTTAACTCCCCTCTAAATTCTACAAATTTGGGCAGATTTTTAATATGCCTCAAAGTTCTCTTTTTGTTGAGTAATATCAAGTTAGGTTACATCTATTGTCATGATAGACTCACTGAGATTATTGGTTCTCTTTAATTATAAAGTCCCCTTAGAGGGGAAAACAGAAATTTAGGTGAATTATCAGTGTCTGAAGTGTTGGGTACAACAATAATACAAAATGACATGCTCAGGACTGTTGATTCATTTCAAAGAATGTTTGGCATTTTTTCTCTGCAATTGAAATTTGAAAGTAATTAATCACTTAGGCTAGAAATAGAGATTCCAATTATTCAAAAATCCTTATTGGGCACATGCTGTGTTCTTGGTCCATAACACAGAACATAACAAACAACTTCCACTCAAATGTACAAACAAACAATTCTATTTTGTCATTGGAACCCAGGCATATATAAATAGGCATATTTGCTGGGCCCCAAAGAAAGTGAATTATGAATGGAAATCGTCCTATGAGAAGAAATTGACCATATGTGAAAAATGGAACACAAGGTCTGTTATAATGAGTTAAATTGATGCAGAGAATTAATTACTTCAGTGAAAGTAACTGGATCCGGGTAAAGCATGACTTTTATCAGGTAAAATCCTTTGTGATTTGGAAACTAAAGTAGCATGTGGCACCTGAAATAAAAGGAGCTGTCTTACTAAACTTTAAAACGTTTTAGGAGTCTGAACCCCTCCTCACACCAGTAACTGCGAATAACAAATAGAGGGGAGGAAGTCATTCATCTTCTTCCCAAGATACTGCAAAACTTATGTATCAGTTTAATAATTGAAAACACTGGTACCTCTAGTAATAGTTCCTTAAATAAAACCAAAGTCAGTGGAAGTAATGATGGTGGTTCTGAGTCAGGTCATCAGCAAATGGCAGCATGTGTTGATTTTTATATGCAAATAAGATATCCTTTCCAGGAAACTTGAAAAACCTAGCGCAGACAATGAAGTTGATAATAAACAATTTGTTGTTATGCATTTAAAGCCTAGGAACAATGGTAATGTGGACATCGAGTTATAAGAGGCTTCATATTTACCCAAATTCTGTTAAGGCCAGGATACATTTGAATTGCATATATGACCTGCCTGATTTTCATCTCACTCCTGATGATGAACATCTATTGCACACAATAGTTGGTTATAAAATAATCCTTTGCATACAGCAGCAAAGTGTTCCTATAGCTATATTAAAAGAGCTGAATCAAAATACTCTCTATGTAAGGATCTTGCGGCGATATATTCAGCCGTGGTATGCATAAGAAGACACTTCATAGGAAACATGACATTGAGCAATCTTTTGAAAAATATGAGCATTCTTACTACTTCCTTTTATCCAAGAAGAAGTCAAGTTTTATTAAAGAGACAGTATAATATGCAAGCTGTGTGTGTGTGTGTGTGTGTGTATATGTGTGTGTATATATATATATGTGACACTATGCTATGCAAGATATATGTATATATACACACACATATATACACACAAACATATATAAAACAGGTTAAGACTACGTTGGCATATTACTTTAGAATAAAAACTGAGGAGGACACAATTTACAGTAAACCCAATCACATATACAAATTAATGAACATATTAAACACCAATTTTGATAAATATGGTTTTCTCATAATTGTTTGGCATATACATCAGTGATACTGGTGTTTGTTTTTTGATGGTTTCCTAAATACATCAAAAAATGAGACTACTGTGCTTCCCCGTTTACCACCTACAGTAAAATACTATCTTACAAATAAAGGTCTGCAAAATTGACAGTGGTGTGCAAATCCTCATTTAACTATTGTATCCATGAGTGTTAATTAAAGATTCTCTTAGAAAGAGGTTCAAGATTAGAATATTATTATCTTTTCAAATTAATTTTTTCAAATACAAAAAGACAAAATTGTATAAATAGACATAAAGGAAAAATATTTACTCTTAGTCTACTCTAGCATTCCATACCCTGGCACTACTGACATTTATGTCTAGATGCCATTTTCTTGTTGAGGGACTAGCTACCCTTTGCATTTCTAATATGTTTTGCAGCATCAATGGCCTCAACCAACTAAATACCAATAGCATTCTTTCCCCATTTGTGATCAACAAAACTGTCTCCAGACATTGTGAAATGTCCCGAGGGAAATATTGCTTCTAATTAAGAGCCCTTATTTAGTTTTACCTTTCCCACCCACCAATTGACAGTCCCCTCAGAAAATTACCTTTATTAATTCTGAGTATGCTTTTAGAGTTTCCTCATGTAAAAATCTTTTTTTTCTTTTTCTTTTACATGTTCTCATCCTTGTTTTGTCATTTAAAGATTTCTGGCACATTTTACAAATTTAGGGGATTATCATAATTTTTAGTCTTTTAATGAACACTTGGATTGCTTCCAATTCTTTTGTTATAAATGTCTTAAAATGGATAAATTTATACCTCCATCATTTATATGTGTACAAGTAATAGTAAAATAAATTCATAGTAGTGTATATATATACACACACTATTTACATACTATTTAATACTATATATTTACACTGTCGTCAACATTATAGTTTCACTAAAAATAGTATTTATATGTTAGCTGTAATTCTTGTTCTCTATTTTGCTTTGCTTGATTGGCAGGATAAAAAGGCTTAAGATATTGAACTACACTACTGTCATATTCATACTATAGTTTCTTTTATAAAATTTAAACTTGGGCCAGGCGCGGTGGCTCACATCTGTAATCCCAGCACTTTGGGAGGCTGAGGTGGGCAGTTCACGAGATCAGGAGTTCGAGACCAGCCTGGCCAACATGGTGAAACCCTGTCTCTAGTAAAAGATACAAAAAGTTAGCCAGGCGTGATGGTGCGCGCCTGTAATCCCAGCTACTCAGGAGATAGAGACAAGAGAATTGCTTGAACCTGGGAGGCAGAGTTTGCAGTGAGCTGAGATTGCACCACTGCACTCCAGCCTGGATGACAGAGCGAGACTCTGTCTCAAGAAAAAAAAAAAAAAAAAAAAAAAGGTGGAAACCAATTAAAGCAATAGTAAAACTTTAGTGAGGTAATTTAGAAAAAGGGTTATTTTTTAGAGAGACAGAGGAAAGTGATAAAGTCTAATGTGCTAACGTCATTGGCCTCTAGAGATGTAGATAAAATATTCTTATATTCTGTATATCCATCAAGAAAGGGTGATAATCCCACTGGTCCTAAGGATTATTAACTACAAGAACAGTTTAAGTATGGAATTTCAGAGTCATAAAGCTAATAAGAATTTCATTGGCTTTCTTAAGCAAGATTAGGGTAACAGAAACTTCTGTGGAGAAGGAAGAAAACCCTGCATGATCATTTTCAATATAAATATGGAACTCGATAGGTGACATCTGTGATACTTTTGGATAAAGTTTAATGAGTCAACAGTATTCATCTACTTAGAGAGGTGATACGTATTATCTTTCATTACCCCTATTGTTTTTAAGTATGATTTTAAAAATGAGCCTAATTGGTCACCATCTGCCCTCATTCAATGAAAATCTACTCATTATAGAAACTGCATACAGACCGCTTCCCTGTATTCATTTGATGCAGAAAGAAGATCATCATGTAGGGGCATCATTTTGAATCTTAATTAACCAAAGATTTAATTTTGTTCAGAAAATGTGAACTCATCAGGTATACGTAAGTGATGCTTGTTAACATCTAGTGCTTTGCCTATTAGAATAAAAGCCATTCTCCTTGTATTTGAATTCAATTATTTACTATGGATGATTTGAAAGGTTTATAATATTGTACTTACTGGAACTCACAGCACCAAAGTATTCATTTTCATGTCCGTAAAATGGAATGCAATTCTTTATATATGATTATGCTCTTTCAAATATCTTCTCCCAGCCAAGACAATATTAAAGTCATCAGGTAGTCAACACGGATGGCATATGAGGAGCTCTAAAACTATGAACATGATGGAGTACTTTTTATGTCTATAAATCTGAAACTACTTAGAAGACTCTAGAATTTATGACTACTTTAGGTATTATAAATTTTTATCAAGTGTGGCCTTTAAAACTAAAGTTTTTATTCATGTTAGATGAGATTTTTACACAGCTTATCTTGCCTAAAACCAACTTTCCATATGAACATTGATTGCCAGATACCAGCTTATTTGATAATCATATGTCCTAAAAAGCCATCGCTTTGAGCTTAGTTCAAGAATAAGTGGAATTGATTAGTAAACACTTGCTAAATGACTCCCATGGGAGAGGAGAAAGAAAAGATGCGGCAACTTAAGATCTTTTCCTCTCTGAACCTCGATGGCTTTAACTTTCAGTATGTCTCTCCAAATCGATTCCCTCTGAGATAACATTGTTGGAACACCTTCCTCTTCCAGAAAAGTAGAAACAAAGTAGAGTTGACCTGATGGATAAAAAATTGACCTTTATTAAACAAAAAAAAATTGTATAAATTTTGCTTTATGCATCCTGCTGTATTTCGGCTAGGTCCTGGGGAGTCTTCTTGGCATAGTTTACTTCCTCTCTTAGAAGACACAGCACTTCCTAAATTATGTTTGAATTTAATATCATTTGTTTATCTATTGTTCAGGAATGGGGAAAGATCCTGAGGGGGCTCGTTTTTTTCTAGCAAAGCAGAGTCCTACACCTTCTCTCCAAACAAAAAGAAATAAGCACACACCTTGTACCAACAGAAAAAACACCTCCACATGTCCAAGGGTTCAGGGAGACCTGTAAATCCAAAAAGGTTGAGTGCACGCCCCCATCTCATGTCTGTAAGTCCCACTCTCTAACAATCAGAGATCTCCTTTAATACATAGTCCTGATACAGCCAATTTTCTAGTGTTGATAATTTTATCTTCTCTGAAGCTCTGCTATTATTTACATCAGTTCTAGTTCTGATCCTTAGCTTTTCTTGCCTTCTGGATGTCCGACATGATAGTCTATTTATATGCTCCCAAATTTATCCTTTCTTAGTTTTAATGATATATTCATCCTTAAAATGATGATTAACAGGTCAGGCGCAGGGGCTCACGCCTGTAATCCCAGCACTTTGGGAGGCCGAGGTGGGTAGATCACAAGGTCAAGAGATCGAGACCCTCGTGGCCAACATGGTGAAACCCTGTCTCTACTAAAAATACAAAAACTAGCTGAGCGTGGCGGCATGTGCCTGTAATCCCAGCTACTCAGGAGGCTGAGGCAGGAGAATCAATTGAACCCAGGAGCCGGAGGTTGCAGTGAGCCAAGATTGTGCCACTGCACTCCAGCCTGGCCACAGAGTGAGACTGCATCTTAAAAAAAAATGAAAAAGACGATTAACCTACCTCAATCTTTCATTGCCCTTAAACAATGCACCCATTTTTCAGAGTAGGGGCTATCTAATTTCGTAGTTTTTATAATTATAACTTCATTCTGATCTCTCAAAAAGCAGAGATAGTGCACCTTCCAGCACATTTCCTTTAACTTCTATGCTAGTTAACCACAAATATGAGACTGAACAGTTGCACTGCTACCTTGTGCAAGGGTCTGGTGCTCCTTCAACCACTGGTAATAGTTCCTCTCCTGTCAGCAGTCAGAAGGTGAATCTAACGTGAATCTAACTTCAGAATCCTTCTTAGATTCTACATCCTAGGTAGGATACTCCTGGTATCAAATATCCTAAGTTGGGTTTCCTGGCAAACAGGATCTGAGACAGAGATTTGCATACAAGTGTTATATTGAATAGTGTTCTTGGGAATAACACTTGTGAGGAAGTGAGGGAAGTAGGATTAGAAAGAGGAACAAATGAAACTGTTAAATAATATCAACTGAGAACTCAGCTGATCACACTGGGACCTTTGGAGCTGGTATTTCTTTCTCACTCACACAGACACACACACACACCTCTCTTATGCACACACACATAAGCACACACACAAATCCAAACATATTTATGTTCTACAACTTTCTTGTATTTAAAAAACCATAAGATTCAGAGTCATATTTACTTGTTATTACATGTCTGTCTTTGTCCAAGTTATTCAAAGGAGACTCTCTTTGAGTCTATGTTTTGTGTTTGAAAATTGAAGAGACAGTATATCTCTCATGGAGCAATTGTCAGAAATTGGTGAGATAATGTAAAACATTTGCCTAGAGTGGGATCTCATATATAATACTTGCTTTTAAAAATATTATTTTTCCCACTGTTTCCTCATTTTCCTGTTAATTCTCAGGTCTAGAGATTATTTCCTGTCTACAGTTATTTCTATGCTTTTTTTTTTTTTTTTTTTTTTTGAGACGGAGTCTTGCTCTGTCGCCCAGGCTGGAGTGCAGTGGCGCGATCTCGGCTCACTGCAAGCTCCGCCTCCCGGGTTTAAGCCATTCTCCTGCCTCAGCCTCCCGAGTAGCTGGGACTACAGGCACCCGCCACCATGCCCGGCTAATTTTTTGTATTTTTAGTAGAGACAGGGTTTCACCGTGGTAGCCAGGATGGTCTTGATCTTCTGACCTCGTGATCCACCGGCCTCGGCCTCCCAAAGTGCTGGGATTACAGGCGTGAACCACCGCGCCCTGCCTCTATGCTAGTTTTGATAAAGAATATATATTTGATTTGACAGCTATAAAGTTATATAGCTTTTATTAGTAATATAGCAGCAATTTGAATTAGGTTTTTTGAAAAAAACTAGTCAATAGCTGATCTTGGAAAGTGTATAATTATAATAGCACTTACATATATCATTTGATGAAAAGAGTGAGGTATGCACCTTAACTCTTAAATGAGTAACTGGGAAGTAAACAACCATATCTCAAATGTACTAAAAATTACAATACAGAATGACTATTGCTCTTATGTCCAGCAAACAGTCCTCAATTCTTACTATTTCTGGAGCATTTTCCCCATGACAGATCTATTTTGTGCAATTTGAGAGGGCTGCCTCACAGCCTCCTTTCCCCATCTAATCCCTCCACAGCAGTAAATGTGTAACCCAGGGACAGCCAGTCAGATCCTTTTTTCCCCAAGTGATTGGTTGAGGGACGGTCCATAGCAGGACTAATTAGAGCTTCCTCTAAGATTTATGGTGCTGAAAGAGAAAATGTATCTTATTCTTGGCTCACAAAGCAATAGAAATGTAGACTTGAGGCTATCAGCGACCTTCTTTTCTGCCATGCAGAATAAGCCTATGCAAAGAGGAAATCTATTCAAAGAGGAAAGAATCCATTGTGGAGATGGAAAAAGACTCTGAAAACAATATTCAACATTAAGCTATGACCTACCAGATCCATCTTTGGACTTTTCAGTCGTATGAGCTAAATTCTTCTCCCTTTTAAAAATTATTTTTTAATCTTTTTAATTGACAAATAATAATTGTGTAT
The DNA here is from genome assembly GCF_043159975.1 of Macaca nemestrina. Lineage (NCBI taxonomy): Eukaryota > Metazoa > Chordata > Mammalia > Primates > Cercopithecidae > Macaca > Macaca nemestrina. The sequence continues at coordinate 109,091,763 of NC_092135.1, forward strand.
GTTTATGGGGTACACAGTGATGTTTTGATACATATAATGTATAATGATTAGGTCAGGGTAATTCATATATATATCATCTCAAGCATTTATTATTTCTTGGTGTTAGAAATGTTCAATAGCCTCCTTTTAGAAATTTTAAACTAATACATTACTGTTAACTGTAGACATCTTACAGTGGTACAGGACACTATAACTTATTCCTCCTGTCTGGATGTAAGAACCATTTCAAGCAAGATTTCTGTTACTTTCAACCAAACAAGTCATAATAAAAAATATACAAACTATTATTTAAATATTTTTGAAGCACTATTGACTATATTGGAGAACTTAATTTCTGATTATAAATCATCTGTGTTGCATCTTCATTGCCTAGAATTACGCCTAGCATAGCATAGGCATTCAACAGGCATTAGCGGAATTACATAATTCATAAACCAAAAATTGACCTCAAAATGTGTCACATAATAGTGCTAACGGAAGAGAAAGATGAGAGAGAGAGTGTATGTGTGTATGTGTGTGTATTCACTGGGAGAAAAAGTACAGTAAGGTATAACCATTGTCCCTCTTTTATAAAGTTCATAGCTACTTTCTATTTCCTGAAGCAATTTAAATTTTAAAATTTTAAAGAAATGAAAATGTTTAGGATATGATTACTTAGTTTCATTTCTGGCTCTACCAATGTTTTGATAAATAATATCTCAAATCTCAGTTTCCATACTTTATCAAGAATAGTTGTTTCTGATATTCTTGCCTGAACTGTGCATTTCAGGTTGAATTTAAATAATTTCTGTGCTTTTATAACATAATTTCCAATTCTAAATTTTTAATTCAAAAATAATTTTTGGAAATTAAAAGTCATATAATACTTTGGGGAATAGTGTGGATGGCCACAGGGAATAAGTGAGAAGCGTACTAGCTAGCATCTCTAAAGGCATTAGCAGGGCACTTGAGGAATGAAAGTAGCAGTTATTCTGTAAATATCTAGAATATCTTCATACAAACAACAATTTTTTTTTTTTTTTTTTTTTGAGATGGAGTCTTACTCCGTCACCCACGCTGGAGTGCAGTGGCATGGTCTCGACTCACTGCAACCTCCGCCTCCAGGGTTCAAGCAATTCTCCTGCCTCAGCCTCCCAAGTAGCTGGGATTACAGGCACAGATCTCCATGCCTGGCTAATTTTTTGTATTTTCGTAGACACGGGGTTTCTGTGTTGCCCAGGCTGGTCATTAACATCTGAGCTCAGGCAATCCTCCCGCCTCGGCCTCCTGTGTTGCATATCTGTAAGGTGAAGATTTATTCACTCAAAGATACTTTGTTAGTCATTTAACATAATTACACACTCAAAATATAAATTATTTCAAAAGCAACTTAACGCTTTTAAAGGCTAAGTAAATGTTTTGAGAAATATTCAGATGAGTCCTGCTTGAAAAACTGTATTTATTGTAATTACTACAAAACAACATATGCTTTTAAATAACTTGTTTATTAGGAAAAGCAACTGGTGACTCTCCAGCTCATTCAGAACACTTTTAGGAAAACTGACAGTGATTTGATAAAGAGAGCCCTTGCCACACACTGAACTGGGAATGGGATTGAAAACTGGAATGGGATTTGCCGACTTGGCAATTGTGATTCCATGAACCACTGATAAGTTTTGCATCCATCCCATTTTTCCTTGGTCTTTTCTTTTGCTTTCTTATTTTTTGGTACCTGAAAAGGTCTTTTATTTTCAAATAATAAAGAATGGTTGATGTAATAGCACCTAAAATTTTCAGATTCATCTTAGAGCCTCTCATTAATTTTTTTATTTATTTGACCTTAAGCACAAATAAATATTTTCTGAGAAGAGTTTCTTCTCTTAAGCAGTAATCATGAGAGCTGCTTGAATGTATTGAGGCAACCTACACTGAGGTGATTCTATCCGAATGTAATTGCTGTTTAGTAATCACTTAAAATTTAGTTTTGAGTTACTATAAGAATTTGGGCTTGTATTATTAAAAGCTAAGTAATGGTATGATAATTGGATAATATCTGAATTAAAACTTAATTCTTATGCATATATCAAATGTGCTAATATAATTAATTTATAGTTCATAGTTCATTGATCTTTCATAGGTGAGAACAGGAAAAGAGTTTCCATCAAATAAATACTTAACAAGATTATTTAGATAATTTGAGAAATGAATCCTGGTTATTTTTAACATCTCCGCCAGAAGATGGCCAGAAATTAAGAATTGGTTTGTTTCTAGCTTACTTCTACTAATTAATTTGTACTACAAACCCAATGTAATAGTCAGAAAAGCAAGGCCTGCCCCCAAAGTGGAATATATGTTCTGTTTTCACCTAGGATAATGTCCAATGTGTGCTATCTGTATTTTTTAGAAATCTAGCAAAATAATATTGACCAATGATATTTTACCTAAGAACTTTGTCTTCCTTTATCAAAATAAAGCACTTGAATCAGTATTTATCTCAATATGTGATTCCATATCTCACTCAGTAATTTTGTATTGCTTTTTAACTTTTCAGTTGAAATCATCTACTAAAATGTAGCAATGACATAGTAATGATATCCTGGGTTTCTTTTTTCCATAGAAGCAATTGTTTTTAGTTGCTGATTATATCAAAATCTCATTTCTGAATGCCAGTAGCACTAGTTAATAGCATGGTAAACTTAATAAAAATTTAGCTGTATTACTCAGTAAGAATAAGTGAATACGTTATGCCTTTAGAAATAATATATTTAGGTAAGCAAGCATGCATTTGATTACAGAGTTGGGTGAATTAGTTTTAATATGGATGGCTGCAATGTAACTCCTTTAGGAAAATTTCTGTTCATTGTCTTTAGATATGATTACTAAGAAGCATATAATAATTTATTAACCTGAATAATATAGAGTAGTGTTTCTGTTTCTTCATAAATTTTGGGTTAGATATTAGCTATGAAATACTACATTAGATAGAGTATAGCAGTTTAAAAATTACACTTTGCTTACCTGTGTGGGACACTATTTTGTTTGTTATGTTTGCGATAAACATATGTCTGGAGGTATGCAAGGATGACTTCAACTTCAAATAATCTCACTGCTCTCATGAACAACTGAATATTGTGGAAATACTTGTCTTTCCATTTCTAACTAAGTATTTCTAACTAAAATACTTAGTTTAGGCTGCTGAGTATCTTTCTCCACATCCCGAGAAGTGTGTCCAGCACCACCTTTCATGCCCAACTAAAAGTCACAATGGATGTTTTCAGTATTTGTTCTAGACAAATTGTGGTTAATCAATGCATACGTCCCTCTTTTCCTTCATTTCCTTTTTTGTGGAATCTGATGCCCAATATTATTAACCTAATTTATCAACTGACTACTTTCTAGGCTTTGGGATCTGGCTCTGTTTCTTAACTTCTGTACTTATCTAAGCCCTATATCATTGAGTCTTTGGAAATGATGCCCTTGTTTGGAATAACTTTAGGGCTCAGTGGTGACTCCTCTGAACTGAGGTTTAAGAAAAACTGAAAATATAAAAGGACAAGAATCTTGACGAGGGCCACTAAAACAGAAAAGTTAACCTAGATACACATTGCTTAAGTTGTATCAAAATATTAAGAACAAACTGGTAGTTACTTCTAGAACTACACTCTAGTTATATGTATATTTTTTAAAAACATAGTACTATGTTTATATTTTATCATAGTTAATAAATTACATATAATAATCATAGAGTATAAGCTTAATCTCTTCACCTAAATTTTGGTTTTGCTTAAAGAGTCACTGGTTATAAAGGTCACATTTTGGTATTTCAAAGGAGAGTTACTAGAACAGGAACTTACAACAAACATTTGCCTTGGTTATTCCATTTTCTTCATTAGAAAATACAAATTAAGTATATTTCTTAAATATCTTAAAAATAATGGTCATAAAAAATTATATTGTGTATTGGGATAAGCAAAATGCAAAGGAGACTTAAACCCGTAAAGTTCCAACATTTGGAAAAGAGTACATTGTTACAGCTTCCTTTCAAAGACTTGGTAATTTCTAGTAAAGGTACCACACACTTCTAAGGTTAATACTGAAGCAGTACACTCTCTATCGCCCCCTGGTGGCAACTACTTTGCTTGACAGTACCTCTGTCATGGAGGCTATTAAACCTTTTGGAAGTCACTCCTATGATCAAAAAAAGTCCACTTCTTGGTCCATGGCCTCTTACATGTATATTTAGGAACATATATTCAAGGATGCTCATTGCAATAATTATAATGTCAGAAATCACAATTGAGGGCATTTTACAAACATCAGTAGGCATAAGAAAAAGGAAAGATTTTGATGGAGGCAATTATGTTGCATACATTTTGATTGGAAAATGGAATATTAGTTATAAAGTTCTGTTATCAAGAGCTACTAGAAATGAAGGATGCCTGGCTGGCCCACTGCTTCAGGGAAGGCTTTACCCATGGTGTTGTTACAATCTGATCTCCAGCCTTTAGGTATGCAACCTGAGGACCCCAAGCTGTCAGCCCTCTTAGATGTGATTATGCTCAGAAGAGCTGATTTTCAGTGGCTAATATCACAAAGAAAGGGACAGATAAACAAGAATGCTGATTTATACACCCACAATGATGGAGACATCTAACTGGATAACTAGCACCTGCCATTTCCCCAGATTCTCCCTCCTCAAGCAAATCAACCTAAGGCACCCAAATAAGAGATTAGGTTAGTCTGTGTGAACTGTGTTAGAACAAAGAGTCGTATATTTAGGGATATTTCAATATATGACTCAGAACTAGTTGAGCTTACTTTTTCCTGCTTAAAAGATATTGTCACCTAAGTAATTGATAATAGTTTTTAAAGTTAGCCATCTTTTCCCTTTTCTAAACTAAAGAAGCATTTGCATATTGTATTTGCTTTTTAAAAACAAAAAACAAAATACAAAGTCATGCAGATGACTTCTCTCCTTCTCTTGCTACTTAAAGTTACTATGTATTTATATATTTGAAATTATTCAGCTTTTTCTTTAGCACGGGGTGGGGGATACAGTTGGCTTCAGGATATACTCTCAACAATTTGACTATGCTTGGGAGTGATCTGTAGGCCCATTCAAGCTTCATTTAAAAAACGTATATTCCCAGTTATACTAGGCTTTGACAAGACAAAAACACCCAGTTCTGACTTTCAAAATATACTGTTCAGGGAAAAGAAGAGTAAGCACACAACATTTCTAATTTCCAATGGTAATTGAGATAGGCATTAATATACAATGGTAAAGTAAAAATCAAACAGAAGAAAACAAAACCCCAAAACAGCTGATATTTGGAAAAAGATTTCTAGAGAATAAAGAATTTGAGTTGATCTGAAGACATAGTAGGAATAAGTTCTTTGACTACCAAAGGAATGTGCAGTTAAGATAATGTACAAGGGTACACTGTCCTGATTTACGAGAAACCCTGGTTTTCTTGATTAGAACTTAGAGACATCCTAATCTTGGTTGCCTCTCAATTCGAAACCTCTTAAGCAAACCTGTTTGTTGAGATGGTGAATGCTGTCTTTCATATTTACTAATTTTAATATCAGAGAAGAATTTTTTTCAGCTTCATAGGATAATTTTGAAGGTTAACCTGATTTGGAGTTTTAGTCTATAGTGGAATCATCATAACTAGAACAGCCCATATCTGAATCTCACTGGTTAATTGGGGAGTTTGATATAATTTTGATTCTTAGTTTATTGCCCTATCAAAGCAAATCCTGTATCGTTGGTAACACTGGCCTTCAGGCTATGAAAACCAGAAAAACCCATCATTGGTTTATTCAGTGTTGAGTGTGCATATTTGAAATTTTAATAAAAGTGCCACATTTCTACTGTTTCAAAATCCTTCACTACTAGGGTCAGGGTATTACTTATTTTATGCTTTCTAACATTTTAATGTTGAGCAATGCACAGTATCTCCCTTTCCTTTATCTTCAATTGTCAACTGCAACAACAAAGCCTACTTTTATCATTAGCCTTTTCCCCAAAGTGATTTAATGCAGCTTCAAGGAAAAGCATAAATCCTCGTGATGAAAAGACATTATGCAACTGAGCCTATACCATTCTGCCATATTCTAAATAATACTCATGTCAGAAATTGGTGATGATAAGAATTATAGTCCTTTAGCAAGAAGGGCCTCCCTAAACCAAATATTGCACTGGCCAGGTCACAATAAAATGGGAAGCGGTGCAACAGATTCAGTTCAGCATTCTTTGAAAAGTGCTTGCCACCAATGTTTTGCAGAAAATTTTTAGAAATCTTGGTATCCCAATAACAGTTTGACTTAAGGACTGTTTCTGTGCCATCATTTATTCTACTTTTATCTGCTGCCATCAGGAAAATTCTTACCTGAGAGAAATTTAACAAGGCCAAGAATCTAGGGTAACCTAGTGCCCAGTTAAATGTCTAGACCATAGTAATACTGTAACAAAAATTTTCTTTTTCCCTCCTGAGCACCACCAAATGCCATACTTGTTTAATTGCTCAATGCACATGAAAGGGAGATAATAGTGAGTTCAGTAGAAACAGCAACTACTGACTAAAAATATCACAAAAACATCTTTTGTCCCTTTCGTTCCCCACCCTGCTCTCTCCACCACACTAATAAGAACAGACATAATAATACCTAAGACTTATTGAGCCCTTATTATCTGGCAAAATATTTCTAGACAGTTGGCTGGGTAGCCATCCTCATGCAATACTTGCAATAATGCTATGAAGTAGGTACTATAATTATCCCACTTTTACAGATGAGGAAATTGAGGCATATGGTGCTAAAGGTCTCAGAACCATGTAGTGGTAGAGCCAGGATTCTAACCCAGTACAGACAGGCTCCTGATTACATGCTTATATCACTTCAAAAAGGAATATCCTGGCCTAAGGGAAGAGTAGAAGGAAAGCAAAGGAGTCAAAGAGTGGAGAAATTAGTAAACTGTGTTGTCTTGGGAACAAGAAAAGAGAAAGCATAAGGACAACTTGGGTGGACAGGTGATCAAAATATACTGGATTTCACTGTGGATGCCCCAGGATCAAATAAGTTCCCCTTCTATCAATACCATGACATTATAAAAAAAGCACCTTGTCCACGGAGACTTAGATGCTACTGTTGGGGAGATTAGTTTTCTGACTACCACAGTGCTTGATGTAGAAACACAGTTCAATTGTGGAAGAAAAAGAAGCTGCTTATGGTCAATCTGAGTCTGAAGACTTAGTTTTACTTATTTTCTCCTCAGAGCAACATGGGGCACATTTAATAAATTGGCAAACTAAGTCACAGATGATCAAATGGCTTACCTAAGCCCGCTTAGTCCAGTTTTGTGTCCTTTATTATGTTTATCAAACATGATGTGAAAGGAATTTCCAAAATTAATATTTAAAGGGCTTGCATTTTTTCATGTTTAAAAATGTTTCATTTAATATTGTCTGTAATGGTAAAAGTTATTACACATATTTGTTATACAGCATTTAGAAAATGTGAAAAAAGAAAAATAAAAATTATTATCTATAATTTTACCACCTAGACCTATTTTGAGCATCATGTTAATTTTCTTAGTTTTTATTATTATGTCTTTTATTTTATTTTTTTTTTGAGACAGAGTCTCGCTCTGTTGCCCAGGTTGGAGTGCAGTGGCGTGATCTCAGCTCACTGCAAGCTCTGTCTCCTGGGTTCATGCCATTCTCCTGCCTCAGCCTCCCAAGTAGCTGGGACTACAGGCCCCCGCCACCTCGACCGGCTAGTTTTTTGTATTTTTAGTAGAGACGGTGTTTCATGGTGTTAGCCAGGATGGTCTGGATCTCCTGACCTCGGCCTCCCAAAGTGCTGGGATTACAGGCGTGAGCCACCACGCCCAGCCTTTTATTATATTTTTGTGCATATATGTGAATGTGAGTGATTTTATAACTTGTATATGACCTTTTGAAAACATTTTTATTTTTGTCACCAATACATTGTGAGTATAATCCAAAGACTTTAAATAATCTTCAGATATATACTTCATAGCATTACATTGTAGAAAACACTATAATTTATTTAATCTATTTATATATTTAGATTATTTTCCAGTTAGACTATTACAATAATTAAAATTACAAATCCACAGCTTTAAATAAATTCTTGATTGTTTCTCCAAGAAAAAAAAAAAAACACTTAGAAGGTGAGTTATCAGATTAGGGGCTTAAGCATATGGAAAGTTCTTGATATAACTTGTCAATTGGCCTCCAAAGAGTCTGTACTAGTTTCCACTGCAGTGGCTTTGAATTAATTAAAAAGCATACAAATAAAATTTGTCTCATTCTGGCCTCATTGAAAATAGGTGTTGGGTTCTCCATTAAATTTTATTCTCTCAGCTCTCAAAAATCACCACACAGCTAACTTTAATTGGAACTGGTGCTATGTTGTTCAGCCAATAAGCAAAAGTCTTGCTTTATTATTTAGATTTTAAGCTTTTTGGGCTATGTTATCCTTGGAGAGCTAAAGTAACTTTTATTTTGTTTCTGATTACTACATTTAAATCCTATATTTTCACCTGGCTTGCTGAAATGACCTGATTTAAAAAATAAATGAGTAGCCCTTCAGGGTTCCTATTAAAAAAATGCAGCAAAATAATGCAAGTTCTCTGTATTTATACCAAACAAAACATATATAATGGTTTTATTTATGACCTATTTTACTTTTTGAAACATTTTGGTAAATAGGATACTAATAGAATGAACTGGGGTATATGGTCATAGAACCTGAACATTTATTTCAGCATTTATCTTTGCATTAGCAACAAGAACTAATTTTCCAAATCCTCAACTGTGACGATTAACTCACGATGTTAGGTAGTTCCAATCAGGCTTCTCTATCTTAAATGATTTCCAAGTGTTCTTTCTGTGGATTTTGGAGGCTTTATCAGAAACAGACATAGAAAAACCTGTTAATTATTTCTGACCCTGTGTGAGTTTGTTTTGTTGAGCACAATTAGAGATGATGTGTGTGACTGAGGAAGAGGTGTGATTTCCCTGTAACAAGCTGACCTTTGAAAGGAAAGTACAAAACCTTGAGTCACAAAATGAATGAAAACAACACACATAAACTTCTAGACATTCTTGCAAAACCACAGTCTATTTTCATTCTCAGAATTTCATGGGAACCTCTTTCAAATTTCCACATATAATTTGCAAGTGTTTTATATCCTAGTGGGCAGTATATTTATTTAGAGGTCAGACTTTCATTTAGAGGTCAGGCTTTATATCCTAGTGGGTGGTATATTTCTTTAGAGGTCAGTATAAATTTTTATACTTGGTTTGTATTGACTTATATTATTGGCTCTTCATGTTTTTGTGTTAAAATTATTCAGTTAGTTTTCACCAATATGAATTTAAATACAACCAAATAAGTCAAGGCATATATATAAACATATATGCCTTGTTGTATATTATAATATAATATAAATATAAATATATAATGTATATTATTTAAACATATATATAAACATATATAATATATAAACATATAATATACAGTATATAAAAACACAATATATAAAACATATGTTGTTTATATATTATATACAATATATATTTACATATGTTTATTATATATAATATATATTTATATATTATATATAATAAATATATATAATAAATATATATTTATATATAGTATATATTTATATATTTATATATTGTATATATATTTATAGATAATATTCTTGATTTTTCACTACTTTAGCTATTGCTTACTGTAATATAAGCAGCATGAATACAATAGTTCTAAAATCATTACTCTTAATAAGTAAAATGAAGCTTAGATTATTTAAAATTTACCTCCAAACATACATACAGTAAATGATAGACATGAGATTAACTTCTACATCTATATACTGTAAAGTCTTAACTCTTAACTACAAAAAGAAGTTATATAAAAGCATAAAAATTGCTTCATGGGCTGACAACACTAACAGATCTGCAGATTTTCCAAATGACAATATATGGAAAAAAAACAAAACAACGAAAGATCAATCACATTAGCTCTTTCCCAATAGAGCTATCCATTTGCAAAATTATTAGTGAGCATCCAGATTTGAAACACAGCTTCCTTGCGTTATAATAATATTCTTCCCCTGAGCAATGCCTATAGTCACTAAGCCTTAGTTTATTCTTTATTATTATTATATAGAATCTTATAACTATAATAATGCCCTCAGCATGTTAGAAATAGATCAACTAACTACAAATAAGTGGTAATTTACATCTACATTAAAAATATCATTACCCATATCTTACCTTCATTCAATAAAAATGTGCCAAATAACTTTAAAATATTTAATGGAATTGTGATCAAATATATTTATTTTTGAAATCCTAGTTTTCTCAAATGAAAGTAATCAAGGGAATAATAAACTTACAAAGTTAAAATAAAATTTTGCAAGCAAGTAACGCTTACAATGTGAATTTCACGTATTAATAGCAAGCAAAAGTCCTGAAACACTGCCAATTGTTCCATGGAGGTATTTTATGTGGAAATATGAATTTTATATTTTCTAATATTTTGTTATGAATACTTTCAAAGGTGCAGAAAAGTTGAAAGAATTTTACAGTTAACTTGTGGACTAACCACCCAGATTCTATAATCAATATTTTGATTTTACTTGTTCCATATTTCATCTGTCTCTCTATTCATATATCAATGCATCTTATTTTTTATACATTTCAAAGTAAGTTGTAGACATTAGTACACTTTCTCCCAAATATTTCATTGCACATAGTTAATCATTATTAACTGGAGTTTAATGTTTGTTTATGACTTTTTTCTTTCGAGGTAAAAATTATACCCAATAAAATGCATAAATCTCAAATGTATGACTCAATGAGTTATGACAAATGCATAAGCCCAGGCAACTGAAACCTCTGTCAAAATACTAAACAGCACCACCTCCCAGGAATTTTCTTCACATCCTTTCCCAGTGTATCTCTAACCCTTCCCCTCACTACCCAGAGACAATCATTATTCTGATTCTTTTTTGTCACAAATGAAATATAATACAGGATGTAATCAATCATTTGTGTGAGACCTCTTTGACCCAACATGTTTGAGATCTATCCATGTTGTTGAATCAGTACTTAATTCCTTCTTATTGCCGAGTAGTTATCTCTGTACAAATATAATAGAATTTATCTATTTTCCTACCAATGAATATCTAGACTGTTTCTAACTTTGAGATATTATAAAACTGCTATGAATATAAATCTTTTTATGGAATTATACACTTTTCATATCTCTTGGAATAAAATTTGAGATTATGCGGTAGTGTGTATTTGGTTTTATAAGAAACTACCAGAATGTTTCCCAAAGTTGTTGTATCATTTTACAATCTCAAAGTACCATATGAGACTTCTGATTGCTCCGTATCTTTGCAAACATACATTGTCTGTCATTTTAATTTTAGCATTCTGATGGGAGTTTATTGGTATCTCAGTACCACCCGTGAGAATAGCATATTAAATTACATTTCTCTGAAGACAAACCACCTATGGCACTATTATACTTACGTATTGCTATTTGTATATCTTCCTTTTTGAAGTGACTCTTCAAACTTTTATGATTTTTGAAGGGTTGAGTTTTTTTATGACTGAGTTGTAGGACTTACTAAAATATGCTACATACCAATTCTTTGCCATATAAAGTTTTGCAGATATTTTCCCCCTATTTTTTGGCTAGTCTATTCATTTTCTTAATGGTGTCTTCTGGTAATCAGAAATGTTCTTTACATAATCTAGTTAACTAATGTTCTTCAAACATGGTTACTGTTTTCTGCATCTTTTGTAAAATATCTTTGCCTGCCTCCAAGTAGCAAATATATTTTCCTTTTTTTTTTTTTTTTTTTTTAGAGCTTTACGGCTTTAGCTTTTAGATTTAGGTCAAGAATACACACACGCACACACACACAACGTTCTTCTTAAGAAAAGAGTAGCATATCAAATATAGCAAAATATTTAAAGAGTAATAATTTATAATTAAGTATAGTTTAGCCTGAGAGTACAACATTGGGTTAATTTCAATGTGATTTATCACATTAACATACTAAGAGAAAATATCTTATAATCACTTCAATAATGCAAAAAAAGCATTTGACAAAATCAAACAATTCATAATAAAATAAAACAAACTCTCATCACTCTAGAAATACAAACGGATTTTCTCAATCTGTAAAAAAGCATCTATAAAAAACCTGCAGCTAAATAATATTTAAGGGTGATGTATTGAATGTTTTCTATGATTTCCAATTTTATCTCATATATTTAAAAGTGTCATGATGTGCTAAATGCTTCCCAAATTTCTCTTGTTCCTTCTTCAAATTACTTATAATCAAATTAAGAGTATAAGCAAATAAAAGAAAGAAAATGAAGCACATACTGTCTCCAAAATAAGTCGTACAGATAATCAGTACAGAAGGGTTTCATGAAGGTGATTGATCACTAATGGCATGGATTTTGTAGATAATATAGAAAATGGAAACAGAGCTGGAATAATTTCAGAAGTTTCAGAAGGATGGGAGAGAAAGACAATAGGGCTTGGGTACAGCCTTACAAGGATTTCAGTGGAGGAGAAGAAAAATGGCCTCAGACTCTGGGGCTTTTGGGGATGACCAAAATAAATATAAGTTAAGAATAAAACGAGATTAGTCCTGATAAACCCAAGTCAGACAGTTGTTAAATTATAAACATTGGATATAAGAAGGACTGACTTTTGAAGACTCCCATTTCACCATTAATGATGAGGCCCTGGGGAAGGGGAGAGGGTAGGGTCTAGGTTTCTTACTTAAGGCCTCTTCCTAAGTCATGATGATGAAGGGTAGGAGAAAATATGAAAGTAGGAAACAAAAATATTTTCAAGTATATAGAAGTTTTAAACAACACAATTTACAAATTGATCTAATTGGAAAGATATTTATTATAAGCATATCTGGGTATAACAAAATTTAGCCATTTAGGATATACACAAATTTCACAGGTTTCAAAGAATAAGTCCACTGTTGACCTCATTTACTGATTATAGTACATTTAATTTACAAAGTCTATGAAATTAAAAATTAAGAACATCTAAAGAATTCCTTCATCAAAGAAGAAATCATAATGAAAATTAGAAATACATAAAACTGAACATAATGAAAGTACCACATATCAGCATTTGCCAGTGTGAGCCAAATAGTGCAAAAGTAAAATCTGTAACTTTATATGTATTGTTTGCAAATAAAGAGACTTTGAATATTAATGTACTAAATACTTTTGGGCTCAGAAAAAGAAAAATCTAAAAAACTTTGTTAAAGTGAAATAAGATATTTTCAAAAAAAAGGAAATATAAACTTCAGTTAATACAAATTGAGTCTTAAAAAGCCAAAAGTTATATGCCTGTGGACCCAGCTACTTGAGAAGCTGAGGGTGGAGAATTGCTTGAGCCTGGGAAGTAGAGGCTGCAGTGAACTGTGATGGTACCACTGCACTTCAGCCTGGGTAACAGAGCAAGACCGTGTGTGTGTGTCTGTGTGTGTGTGTGTGTGTGTGTGTGTGTGTGTGAGAGAGAGAGAGAGAGAGAGTGTGTGTGTGAAAGAGGAAGACAGGCAGGCAGGAAGGAAGGAGATAGAGAGGAAAAGGGAGAAAAGGGGAGAGAGGGAGGAAGGGAGGGAGGGAGGGAGGGAGGGAAGGAGGAGCCAAAAGCTGGTTTTCTAAAATGACCAAGAAACTTGATGTATCTCTGGAAAGACTGCTCAAGAATATTAAAGAGAAACTATAAATAAGTTAGAACATAAAGGGGATCATAAATACAGGTATAGCAGATATTGAAAAGAAATTATGAAAAATATATGCCAATAACATTAAGTAATTTCAAGGCCAAAATAATTTACTAAAACCAACTTAAGAAATAAAAGCTTAAATATTCTATAACTATGAAGAAATTAAAATTGTAATTAAAAATCTTTAAACTCTTTCAAATCGATTGCTAATGGAAATATAACCACTTTGGAGAAATGTTTGGCAGTGTCTTGCAAATATAAACACATACCTACTCTTTGAACCAGCAATTCCACTCCTAAGTATTTACTCTCTTGGATGAAAACATATCCACACAAAGATTTTCACAAAATGTTTATAGCAGCTTTACTAATAATGGCAAAAATCTGGAAACAATCCAAATGTCCAACAACAGGAGAGTAGATAAATTGTTATATTATCTAATGAAACTCTACTTAGCAATAGAAAGGAATGAACTACAGGCAACATCATGGGTGAATCTCACAGACATTATGTTGAGTTAAAGAAGATGAACACATTAGAATTCCTACTGTATGATTCCATTCATATGACGTTTCAAAGCAGCCAAAACTAATTTTTGGTGAAAAAATTTGGATTAGCAGCTGTCTCATCTCTGGATGTGAATGAGGCAAGAAAGAACTTTCTGGAATGACCAAAATGTTTTTATACCTTAATAGATTATATCAATTTATCAAAATTGAACAATTAGGATTTGTGAAATTCAATGTATTAGAAGATCATATAAAATATTAAAATAATAGTAAGTGAGGGGGCATGGAGGGAAAGGTATAGATGAAGCAAGAATAGCAAAATGTTGATAGTTGTTGAACCTGAGTGATGGGAGATTACTGTATTCATCTGTTGAATTTGTGTAAGTTGAAATTCATTTAATATTAGCAACTCTAACTACAAAGAGACCCTATACAATTCATGAAGGGTAAAGGTAGAAAACTATTATTTTAATACGTATTTTTAAAAGTCCATAAAATTCATCATTGTTCTTGAGAACAATTTTAGTGAATGATAAATAAAAAGGAACTCTGTAACTTAAAGGAATATCTATCAAAATGTACAGACAGCATCAACAATTTCAATGGTGACTATTTAGAAATATTATCTAAAACGAGAGGCAAAACAGGGATGACCATTATCAACAATTTAAATCAGCAATATATTGAAAGTCTTACAATACAGGAAGGAAGCCCCAAAAGACAACAAAAATTTAATGAAATAAAACTCTAATTATTCAGAGAGATAGTATTATAGTACACATGTTAAATCCAAAATAGTACAAAGAAAAAATTTTAGAGTTAAGAGCTGAGCTAAGGTTGGATATAGAATCAATATGTGAAATGTAACTGCAATTTTGTAATAATAATAAAGAGATGATAAAAATTTTAAAATTCCACTCAGGATGCAACAAAAAATATAAAATATCTAACAATAAATGGAACAAAATATATGTAAAATATTTGTGGAGAAAACTGTACAACCTTATTAAAAGATTATTTAAATAATTTCTACAAAACCAAATATTCATAGCGAAATCAAATATAAAGATGTCAACTCACTCAAATTAATCTATGGATTCCATGTAATTCCAGTAAAAAGTCAACAGAGTTTTTCCTAAAACTTGGCAAAGATTTTTCTAAAATTATTTGGAGAAAAAGGGACAAGATACTCCTAAAAGGTACCCAAATAATGGATTTGCTGTTGTAGAGTTTAAGACCTACCGTAAATCTATGGTAATTAAAACCATGTGGTGCTACTACAGTGATAGACAAATAGGCTCATGGAACAAGATACAGAACCCGGAAACAGAGCCATGTTGATATTGAGGCTTGATTCACAACGAAGCAGAATTTTAAAGAAGAGGGTAAAGGATGGAATTAGTGGTACTAGAATAGCTGATTTTCAAAAAATCAAAAAGAAAGATGAAATTGGATTCTGCTTGTACCATAAACAAAATCAATTCAAGGCATGTATTACATACAAACAAGTAAACAAGTCTTTAGCTATTTTTAAAGAATATATAAAGGAGGATACCTTTATGAGTTCTAGATGAAAAATATTTTTTAAATGAGACAAAAATGTTTAAGCATAAAAAAATCTAATTACATTAAAATTGAGAGTTTGTATTCATCAAAAGATAGCTTTAAAATTCAAAGAAAAAATATAGAATGGGAGAAGACATTTGTCATACAGTTAATTGATAAAGAATTAATAACCAGCATGCATATCTAAAATTTCAATAAAAATTAAAGGTTAAAAATATAAACAATCATTTCACAGGGGATGAAACACAAATGTCCCTGGCATGTAAGAAAATATCTTTATTGAGTATTATTCAGGGAAATCCAGATAGAAACCACAGTAAGATTTCATCATGTGTATAAAGTTTGCACAAAAAAGCTGAGTGATAGGCTAAATAATGCCTTCTCCTGCCACACCCTAATCTCCACAATTTATGAATGTCACCTTATATGGTTAGGGGAAGTTTGGAGATGTGATTAAGGATTTTGAGATGAAGAGCATATCCTGGGTTATCCAGGTGTTCTCTAAATACAATCACAAGTGTCCTTATAGGAGTGACACAAACAGAGGTTTGACTACAACGGAAAAGGAGGTGATGAGATGACAGAAGCCGAGACTGGAAAGATGCACTTGAAGGTGGAGGAAGGAACCATACACCAGGCACTACAGACAGCCACTAGAAGCTGAAAAAGATAAGAACATTGATTTTTTCCCCCTAAATCCTCCAGAAGAAATTAGCCCTACTAGCATCTTGACTTTAGCTCAGTGAAACTGACTTTGGAATTACAGCCTCCAGAATTCTAAGAGGATATATATGTGTTATTTTAAACCACTAAATTGTGATAATATGTTACAGCAACAATAGGAAACTAAAAAATACAGTCTGATAATATCATGTGTTGGCAATAATCTAGATCTTTATACCAAGGGAGGCAAAGTGAATTGATATTACTACTATGTAACTGTCTTGTAAATTAAACCTAGATTTATAATATAAGACCCAGAGATTCTAATCTTAAATACTGACCCAGATAAATCCTCAAATATGTGACCCAGTAGACATGTACAAAAAGTTTCAAAGAGTTATTGATTGAATAGAAAATAACTGTAAACAAACAAAATATAAGTAGGAGAATAGATAAAGGAATGCTGGTGTGTTCAAACAATCCAATAGTACATAGAAGTAAAATAAATAACAATAGCTACTCACACCAAAATGTATACATATTTGATGTCTGTTAAGTGAAAAAAACATACCTGAGAGAAATACAGTGCCACCATTTTTTAAATCTCAAAAGCAATATAAAAGAAAAAAGCAAGAGGATATATTTTAAAATTCAATATGGTGGTTCAGTATTGCGATTCTTTGAGAGAGGTAGAAGGACATGAGCAGGGAAGAGCTCTGAGAAAGCTTCAAATATGACAATGTGTTCTTAAGGAGGCTGGGAAATTCATAGATGTAATGGCTTTATTGATGTGGCAACTCTGCTAGGATATAGTCCCCAGTTACTCAAACATTTATCTAGGTGTTGCTGTGGAGGCATTTTGCAGATGTATTTAAAGCCCATAATCAATTGACATAAAGTAAAGAAATATTCCCTCAGGTAATCTGGGCAAACCTCACCGAATCTGTGGGAAGGCCTTAAAAGCAGGTTTGAAGTTTCCCTGGGAGAGAGAGGGAAAAAAAAAAAAAAATCTGCCTGTTCTTGTAGAGGTCTGTACTGCTCATTATCTCCCCTTCCTGACTGACTGTCCTGTGGTTTTGGACTGACTTAGCCAACCCCCATATCCTGTTAGCCAATTCCTTGTAATAAATAATACATATATCTGTCCTATGAGTTCTATTTCTCTGGCTGAATCCTGACTGATATAATAGATGTTGCTTTACCATTTTCCTATTATGTTATTTACATGTAATGATCATATTCACTGTTTTGGGGGAAGGGTAAAAGGTCATTCTTTACATACTCTTCATTTTCTTTTATTTTTCTTATTTTTTGGAGGGGTAACCAGATCATGTAAAATGCATTACTGTTTTAAATGAAGGGCTGAATGTTGTTTGATAAAGACTAAAAGGATTATATTATCTAAATGAATTAAAATCTCATAATTCTGAAAGAATACTTAAACGAGTTATGTTTTAGATCTATAAAGTACTACACAGTAGTCCTTGAAAATAAGGTCTCATTCTGTAAAGGGAATTTGTTTTTAACGCATTTATAACTTACAGGTGTCTGGCCAGTCCAATCTTACAGTCTTTAAATAAAATGTAGGAAGACACAAATATCTCAACTGAAAACACACCCACACACAAGCACAAAGTAAACATTTTAAAGTGCATTTTTGTGTGAAGTCACTTCACTGAACCTTCTTCTAATGATTGCTGGGAGCTGCTATAGTGCCTCAGCAGTTACCTGTCACTTGGTCTCAGGAATGTGGCAAACTAAATGCTTGAAAAATCCTAGTTTGAAAGCACTCAAGAGGCTAGAAAGGATCAGACCACTGTGACAGTTTCCTGAGGAGGTGGAGAAAAAGAAGGCTGAGACTTCTTTTTGCAACGTGGATTGCACCAAAGGGAGAAGCTGTTCTGTAGAATAGGGAGAGCTAAGTGAATTAATGCTTTAATTAGCCAAAATGAAACTGGAGCCAACAGTTAACTTCTGCAGTAGGTAAGCAGAAGGGAGAAGAGGAGCGTGAATGGAAGAAAGACCAGGTAGAGAAAGTGACTGAGAAAGTGATCCCGGCATAGTGTCTGACATTCACTACCTGTATGGCCTTGGAAGATTACGCTTCTCAGAACGGACCTCCTACTCTGCCAGAATGAGTGTGTTAATAGTACCCACATCATAGGCAATGGTGGCTTGAGACTCTACGGAAGAATGGTTTGTATGGCAACCTAATGGAAGTGAAGAAGAAGACGGAGGATTCTCTTAAGGCTATAAAGCAATCATACTGTTTTTACTTAGACTCTTTATTTACTGTTGTTTAAGATACAGTACTAATAGAATTGCAGTGATGAATAATGAGATAATGCACACAATGCAGCAGCATGATGCTGGCAAATAAAAGCACTTTATAAATTATAGCAGTAATAATTAATACTAATTATCATACCAAGTGTTCTTTCCTTCTTTCTTATTTATATATATTTGTCAGATGTTCATAACCTAAAAGAAATGACTTTATTTAATTTTAATTTGATTGAAATTTATATTATGCAATATACCTAAATACATGAGACAACTTAATATTTCATTTGTAAAGATTTACTTCTATATTTATAAAAGGTTGACTCCTGGTCTTTCAGAGTGAAAAGCAAAATTCATACAGAGATTCTTTTAAAGCAAAAAAACACCAGGTGTTAAAAAATGAAATTAATAGTGCCTTTAAAAACACTTATAAATCACTTTCATAGTCTCCATTAGATGCATTATGTACACACTAAATTAGTCAATATTGCATGTTAACAAGATTCCTTATATTTATTCTAGGCATGTGGCCATATTTGTGTTGTTTTTTATCTTCAATATGCCCACATGACAATAAATGATCATTTTGTTAATTTAAAGTGTTGCTGTTTCTAACATTTATCATACTTTCAATAAAATAATCAGACGGGCTAGGCCAGAAACATATTACCTCTGGAAAATCATTTCAACAACACACAGGCTCATCGGTGGTATACTAACTAGGGTACTTGCTGAAATAATCACTTAGAACATAGAAATTAAACAAAAATATCCCAAACTGAAAATGCACTCTGTACAGAGAGTTATCGTCATCATCATAATATTAATAATAATCAAATAACTCATACTTCACATGGAAATGCATATATGTTTTCCATGATTTACATAGGCTGGCTGAATTTAGGTAAACCCATTAACTTGATAGATTAAAAACATCACGGGTAGTGAACTATGAAATGTGGTTCTCATGAAGGCAATCGTGTCAGAAAACTTGATCGTAATGAAACTGCTGCTGCTTGGAAATGCTCTATCAGATTTTGGGACAGACTACGTTAATTTGCGAAGAAGAGTTATTGACTGTGATTCTAGAGATCTTATAGCACAGTAATTATTACAACAAACAAGATGACATTAGTTATTTATCTGTTTCGTCTTATATTCTGAGTTCAAGCTCTGGAATCATAGGCACATTACATAAGAAATGGTCAGGTATATTCCCTGATGCCTAAGGACATCATTAGATTTTCTTAAAACTTAATTTCTCACCTTTTAAACTTTCATCACTCTTACAGATGTCTCATATATTCAGTTTTCTCTCTAGCCTTTCTTTCTCAGGTATTTTAGCTTCTTGCTATACCATTTAAAAATTATAATAACATTGATATAGCATACTTCTGAGTCAGCATTGCTCCAAACTTTTTACATAAACAAATTTGTTTAATCTTAACCACAATCCTAATAGTAAACATTAATTTGCTATGATCATTTCTATTTTATGAATAATGAACATTGAGGTTAAGAAAAAGACAGTATGTGATTTGTCTGAGATCACACATAGCTGATATATGGGTAAGTGGCAGATCCAGGATTTTTATTTACTTTTATTTTTTAAATTTTCAGTATCAATTTAATACCATTTAACTATCCAATGCTAATTAATTGGCAGTTCACATCGACTCTTGTTTGTATATAATTCCATTTCACTTCCTTTCTCAACTGGATTATTTTGAAGCAAATTTCAGACATATTATTATTTATTTGTAAGTATTCCAGCAAGCATCTCTAAAATATGAGAGCTTCCTTAAACATAGCAACAAAAAACCATTGTCAAACTCAAATTAATAATTATTTCTCAAAATCCAGTCTTTAAATTCTCATGTTTTTTTTCATAAATATACTTTTCTATTGGATTGTTTGAATCAGAATCCAAACAGATCCACATAGTCTATATGATTGTTATGTCTCTTAAGCTCCTTTTAATTCCTTCTCCCTCTGTTTTCCCTCTGTGTTGCAAAAAGCGAATTTTGTTCTCTGGAGTTTTCAGAATTTTGGATTTTGCTGATTGATTTAATATGTTCCCCTTCACTTTATACTCCCTGTAAACTGGAAATTAAATCTAGGGGCTTGATATGATTTGCCATTTTGTATGCTTTTGTTGTTATTGTTTTGTGTTTTCAGTTGGCGTGGTTTGGTTTGGTTTGAAAAACTATGCCATAGGTGTGGATCCTGGGCTTGAAACCAGTCTGGCTTCAGAGTCTGTGCTCTTAATGACCTCACTACATATCCTCATAAATATTCCATGCTCCTTCCATTCTTATTTGTGACTTTGTTTACTCTCTTTCAAGAAGCCTTCCATTATACCAGCAGACTGTCGCAGAACCTTAGTCCTCCATTGCCCATAATACCTTACTCACTTTGTATGTCATCTCTTTTGTAGCATTTTTCACATCCCAAGATATTGAAAAATAAAGTGTCAATATATCTCATCACTAGTAATTTGAAACAAAGGAATGTGTTTTCATTTTTGTATTTCTAGTATCCAGCCCATATATGATACATAGTGAAAAATAAACATTCATGAGAGAATACGTGTAAGTGAATACTTAAGTGTAGGATTGACTGAAATAGAATTGCTTAAAAACCATAAAACAGCTAAGCATAGAGGAATTAAGGCCATAAGCTGGAAGATATCCATTGAAAATACAGCTACCAAAAAAGTCTACAAACCCAGGATTCTAATCCAGAATCCCAAGCTAATCATGAAGTATTTTTGACATGTTAGAAGAAAAGAAAAAAGTAAAAGCTGTCTATGAGGATGCCTTTTTGTAAACAAAGAAAAGAACTTTGATTAAGGAAAACAAAGTTCATTACAAATCAAGAGCCCAGAGAAGTAACAGCAGGGTGGGGGTAGTAGTGTTGGGAAAGAGAAAGCACCAAAGCAGCTCGCTGGGGCTGAGACAGGAACTTCAGTCATCCTGCGGCCACTGGGAGGGAACTAACACCGGTGCTCTGCTTTCTTGACACCCTGATCCAGATTTGATTTCCAGGGAGGGATCAACCAATCACCCACATTTGATCTTATCCTTGACCTTGGACTGGGGAAGGGGTAGGGCCCCTGACTTGAGGTCCCACTGAACCGTATCCCTTGGAAAATAGACAATTCCTCCAAGGAAAAGTGGTGCTGTTAAGAAGGAAAAATGAAGTTTAAATTCCTCTATAAAACTCCCAGCACTACCAATATTTCCAAAGTATTTCTGAAGTGCCTATGCTGAGGATACAGCCAAGAACTGGACAAATATGAAACCTGCCTTTATGAAGTTAATAAAAAGCACAAACACGTAACAGTTCCAAAAAGATAAGTGATAAGTGTTGTAGAAACATAACAGGAGTAACTGACTCAACGTGGGTTTTCAGAGAGGCCTCCTTGAAGAATAAACATATGAGCTGGATCCTGAAAGTTGATAAGGGCTACCTAAATAATGGAGGGGTAAAGGGTGTACCTGGGTAAAGGAATAAAATGTGTCAAGTTGCCCAGACCACACAACAGTGTTCTTTTATTAAACAGAGACAAGCCCTATGTAGATATAGCGCAAAAAACCCCACAAACAAACGAACTGAATTGTGCAGCCGGGAACCCAGAGAGGAGCCAGGCTAAGGAGAATCCTGTGAAGATTTTGAATTTCATGTCAGTAACAACGAGGAAATATAATAGGCTTCCAAATGGTTATGCGGTATACAAATTTTACAGCAATCAGTATAGCAGCAGTATAAAGGATGGCTTGGCTAGAACAAGAGTAGAAATAGGAAGATTAATTCAACTAGTGGCAATAGGAATCTAGATAAATCGACTGATTTAAAAATTACTGTTAAGTCAGCATGAACAGAACAGATTAAATGGATGGGGCTAAGTGAGAAGACACTAGTCAAAAGACCCCCATTTCTGGCATGAGCAAAAGGGTAGTGGGTAAGGGTCATTTGTTGAGATAACTTTTATACTAAAGAAACACCAAGGGTACTATAAGGAATGTAAAGCACTTTGATTCGATTAGTCAAGAACCAAGTAGAGATGCCAAGGAGGACATCTGGAAATACATACCTGGAGCCCAGGAGAGATGTTTTTGCTGCAAATACAGAGTTAAGACGTCTTAGGCATAAGGATGATAATTTGAGACATGGGAGGGAATGAGTTCACCCAGGGAAGAACATACAAAGAAAAAAGAACTTTGCTCAGAGACATAAAAAACAACAGTTAAAACATTTGGTTGTACATTTCGGAAGGGGCAAAAAAGACGAAAGAACAAAGACTGAAAAAGAAACCCAAGAGTGTGTTAGGATAGATTGAGGAGAAAAGGTTGAGAGAGGAAACAATTAGAAGTATTGAAGACTACTTAGAAATAAAGAGAAAAAAAAGATTAAAAGTTGTTTGTTGGCCAGGAGCGGTGGCTCACACCTGTAATCCTAGCACTTTGGGAGGCCAAGGCGGACGGATCATGAGGTCAAGAGATCGACACCATGCTGGCTAACATGGTGAAACCCTGTCTCTACTAAAAATACAAAAAAATTAGCCGGGCGTGGTGGCGGGTGCCTGTAGTCCCAGCTACTCGGGAGACTGAGGCAGGAGAATGGCGTGAACCCGGGAGGCGGAGCTTGCAGTGAGCCAAGATCGTGCCACCGCACTCCAACCTGGGCGGCAGAGGGAGACTCCGTCTCAAAAAAAAAAAAAAAAAAAAAAAAAGTTGTTTGTTGGATTTAATCACATAGAAATAATTGTTAATATGAGTGAAACAGGTTCAGTAAAGTGTTGGGATGGAAGCCAAATGGGAGAAAGTTAAGGGGTTGGAGGTGATATAAGCAATAAATATTGGCAATTTGTTTAAAAGGTTTGTGAAAAGAAGGCAAGAGGAGTAATAGGTGACGATGAAGAAATTTTAATTTTGTTACCATTGGTAGCTGGAATTTTGAAAGCTATTATTATTGGTGCATTGGAATGTATAAGTTATTACCTTTAAATGAAAAAACTACTTCAATTGAATTACTTTCATATCTTATGATCCATTTTGTTTTACATGCATGATCTTCAAGTTTTGGAACTCAGAAGAGCTGCCCAAAACTGGGATTGCAAATACAGTCTTTTGCAACACAATTCTTCAGGCAGCTATTATATAATAGACTTGGCACTTGCGATGATACTTAAGGCTGAATCTGGACTCAGCAAGCAAGAGTGCTATGATTGATTAGCCATGTCTGCCATTAGCTCAGACCCAGGGACTGATCCTGCCAAATACTTGCTGACTCCAACCTAGAAGTTTCACTTGGCAATACAGCCCTTCTCAAATAACTGGTTAGGTGATACTTAAGTCAAAATTAGTTTGATATTTATATCAGTGTCTCAAATCCTATTTATGCTCACATAATATGATAGACGTTTATTAACGCAGAGCCTATCTTGGTTTTCATCTAACGATATTGTCTCTTTGTATGTTGACAATATACTTTTGTAGAGCTGTCTGAATTTATAATTATGTTTTTTAAAACTGTACATTTACATAGTGGTTGAAACATTTCATATACAACAATTCTATTAACTTTTCCATGTTAGCACATAAATTACTCAAATTACACATTACTCAAATAAATAGGTCCCTCTGAAAAACAGCTGATTGCAACGTGTTACATCTTTGAGAAAAATATCTTTTTGCAGTTCAGTTGAGATTCACATGTGAATACAGACGCCACCTAAACTACAGATTACATCCACCTCATTGTCAATGCTGCAAGAGGGTCTGAATGTGCTGCTTTTATCTCCCTATAGGTGAATAATTATGGCAGCCAAAGAAAGGCAACTGAGAAATAAGCCCAGCATCAATTTTAAGAGAAAGCATTCAATC
This sequence comes from Macaca nemestrina, assembly GCF_043159975.1. NCBI lineage: Eukaryota > Metazoa > Chordata > Mammalia > Primates > Cercopithecidae > Macaca > Macaca nemestrina. The sequence continues at coordinate 109,116,477 of NC_092135.1, forward strand.
TGAGTGTTAAATCTGGAAGGACAGAGCCAGAAAAGAAGGAAAAGATGTAGGGAGAAGGTCCAGACTATTAATTATTTGTGTTGAAATTTTCCTTTGCCTTAACAGACATACTTCAGAGGTCATGTTCAATCACCCCAAGAACACTATAGTTGGACCTCATTGACAAGATAACTAATAGACAATTAGGGTACAATGGGGGTCATTTATTTGCCTAACATGTCTCTAATTTGCCAGTCAGTTGAATCTTTAGAGGAATGAGCTCACTGTTTAGTGGGTCTTTTTGATAGCTATACTGTAGAACCTAATATTTTAGATTATGAAAAACAGATGAAGTAGACAGTGAACTTTTTAAAGAAGACATATTATTAAATTAAATAGAGGCATAAACTGCTACTTAATCCAAATGCTATTAGAAAATTTTCATAAAAGAATATTTCACTTAGAGATGTTACTGTCTCTAAGAGCATCTTTTTGTGATTTGGTTTTGTTTTGGATTTTAAAAACTGGACATTGAATAAGATGAGGCTAATTTAAATAAATGTGTGGTGAAACAAGGCTCCAGGAAAAATGACTTATCCCATGGATGAAAACAACAAGGTTTTGTTTTCAAGGTTGCATTGAAATTTGAAGGACCTAATTATTTTAATGGGATAGTGTTATGCGTGATTATAGGTCTAAGTAAAACTGATTTCACTCATAATCTGCTGTTGATATTTTTATGATTGGTTTCAAAGGCACAGTCATAATGATAAACCAGTACCTTGAGTCCTATGAGCTGAGTCACTTAATAGAAACCTATAAATAAATAGGATTCATAAAGATTTCTGTCTGCACATATGAGATTATTGGATTTGAGATCAATGAACTTTTTTCCACCACACTCACAAGTCATTTGTAACCACTGGGAAACTTATTTTACTAAAGAAGATCAATATTTTCTAGAAATGTAAGAGGCCCCCATGTTGATGTAAAAAAGGAAATAACTTTGAGAAAATAGAGTTCTTAGGAGAAATGCAATGACCAACTTTATAGAAGTCCAAATAAGCAATAAATATTGGCAATTTGTTTAAAAGGTTTGTGAAAAGAAGGCAAGAGGAATAGGTGACGATGAAGAAATTTTAATTTTGTTACCATTGGTAACATTGGTAACAAAATTAAAATTGTATTTCTATTCTAAAGGAGAATTTGCCTTGAGAAAATCATAAGACCAAGTAACCACTGGAGATGATAACTTCTCCTAATTTCAAGATCTGCTTTATTTTAAAAAGTTTATTTCATCATATATTTCATATTAACTTACCATTTTGTAGGAAAGTAGGGGAAGATGGTTTGTTCTCCTAAATGTCCAGCGCAGAGAACTATCAGAAACATTTTACCCCAAAGAAAAGTTTGTAGTGTGCTCTTCTAGCCCAGTGCCTACATATTTCAAACACTTTTTCTAATAGCAGAAAAAATGAATGCAATTGTCACCATAAAGATGCTATTATGGAAGACATTTTTTTTAAAAAAAAGGAATTATGAAAGGAATTTTCCTTTAAAATAGATTAAAATTACATATTATTTATATTTATATATTATTTTTAGTTATGGCAACCACCTGATTTGTCAAACTTCTCAGACAAGGGTTATTTATCCTTTCATTTTGGTATGCCTAATTCTGTAGTATCCTAGTATTCTGTGCTTTGTCTTTGAGCTGTAAATTATCAGAAAAAAATATTTCTTTTCTCTCTTAAAAGTCCAGTTGCAGAATCATTGTGTGATATGGCATGGAGTCACTAAACAATTGCAATACAAATCAGTTCAGTGATTTTTATAATTAACAAGTTCTCTTTACATTCTATTTTCATAAAATGTTTATATACTTTTTTTAAGCACAAAATATGTTTTCGTGATTTGAGCAGAAAGGCAAAATGTCTGAATTTTTTAAATAATCGATCAAAGTAAGAATAAAAAGAGATTAAGTCACAGGTGTCTTTTGAATCTTGAGTCTTTTGAACCATGAGTAACTTATGGTTAAATATTAATGATAATTATATATTTTTAAACAATCTGGCCCTGCTCATAATACCCCGTGAAAACAAACAGGTATCAATGTCACTTCCTTCTTATTGTAAATGCAGAAAAAAGCAAACGCTGAAATCTCACAACAGTATTCTTGAGTTTGTCCCCAGGGATTACTTTATGTAAAAGAAATACTGATGCTAAAAGTAAAAAGAAAAAGAAAAGAAAAGAAAACCTGCCAACATGCATGCAGCCAGATGGGGGCAATACATTTGAATATAAGTCCTAAAATCACATCCTAAAAACCCATTCTCTGCCCTCTGTGTCATGCTTGATATCTCCTTTGGGTTTTCTCACCTTGAACACCACTGCCGTATTCCTTGCTATGACTCTATGGAAGATTCTAGCCCCAGGCTCAACATTTCCATGGGAACTTTAACATAAACTGAAAGGAGAGAAAAAGCAAATTCAAGAAGCAAAAAAGAAAATACTCAATTTTATAAAAATGGAGATGTCTGGTTCCATCTTTGACTATTTCTTGTTTGTTTTCTACGATCCATTTAATCTAATTCCTAACCCCAATGTTATCCTGTTTTATTTCTTACGCATTTCTATTCTAAAGGAGAATTTGCCTTGAGAGAATCATAAGACCAAGTAACCACTGGAGATGATAACTTGTCCTAGTTTCAAGATCTGCTTTATTTTAAAAAGGTTATTTCATAATATATAAATAATTATTTAATTATGATTGCGTGCCACAATTGGACTTCCTTCCATGTGTGTCTGAGAATATATATACACACACACATACTGCAGGAAGAGGGAGAGCAAGAGAGAAAACAACATATGAACAAAACCACTTTTCATTACTATTACAGTCAGAGAAACATCTTTATTGCCTCTTTCTCAAAGTTTTTGAACCTTGACGCTCTTAGGGAAACAATTTGGGAAAAGAAATTATAAGTTTTTTCTTTCCAGGAAGAAAAGAAACACAATTATGTCCCTGGTTTTGTTTTCTTGTACCATTTCTCACATACTACATTCGATCATAATTGTACAATTTTTATCTTCCCTTACCTGGTTTTGAAAATTAGCATAAAATGTCTTACTATTTTTCTTTAATATGTGATAATTCCTAGAAGAGGGTGTGATGCATACTAAGTATTTGTCAAATAAAAGACCTTGATGTATCACAAGTTAGGTTTGTGTTTCTCCTACATGATTGAAATAAATCGTGATTGAAATAAGTACTGAGTTGATACTGGCCATCGCCAGTCTCAACTTGGAAAGCGGTCTCTAAATTTGGAAATGGGCATTTCTAGAGTAGTAGAATGAACCTGAGGCTGGTTAAAGAGGGACTTCCTGGGAGAATTAGGTTCCTGAAAGGGTTTGAAGCCAAGCTGTGTAGAAACCAAAAGTGAATTACCATTGTTTTAAAGAGTACATACACATATTCAAGGCTAGGATACTAAAGTGGGTTAAACCTGGAGTGAGCTGCCACTATCTCCATGTCAGGGTGCAGGAGTCAGAGCACCTGGCCACATGGAAGGCCATGAATGTCTGAAGTCATAAGTAGAGGAGGGTAGGTGCAGCATCTGACTGAACGTGCTGGATGCTGGGAATTACCCCACTGGCCATTATTCCTACCTTTCCAGGTAAAGGCTTCTGCCCCAGAACAATCTGAAAAAAGTACCTTACAGTTTCTAACAATGATAAATAATTGCATTGCTTAAATGACTTGCTTTGAAATAGATACATTAATTATGCAATTCTAATATAAAAAATTAATTGGGTGAAACTGAAAAAGGAGAGAGTTTCAACAGAAGATTAGCATTCTAATTATCAGAATTGGAGAAAGGAGAGATCTTCATGGGAAAACTTCTAAGAAAAACAGCGGGTGTTGGTGAATGCTCTGTCTTATCCCATTTCTCTTTTTTTTTTTTTTAACATATTGAGAGAATGAATTCTAGAAAATCCACAAAGTAAGTTAATTCTGAAATTTATATATACAAAGAGAAGGTAATATTTATGTAAAGCAAACTACTTTTCATTTTGGTGGTAAAATACAAAGCTCAATTTTGCTCATTAGTCAAAAGACAACTGGGAAACAAATACATAAAATCAGTTTTATCAAACTCAATACAATTGTATTTTGTTTTATATAGAGATGCTTATGAAAATATTTTCTTAATCTATGAAGTTTGTTAAGCAAATAAAAAATTAAAATTGTATCGTGAAGGCAGCATACAAGTTAACCTCAGCAGTAGCCCTTTTCGAAAAATCATAAAACTGTGGAACTGAAAGGAATGGAGTTCTATTACAATAAAAACATAATGATATTTGAGGAAACTAAAGAGCTCTAAAACAACCATATAGACATCATAACATATATTGTATGACTAACCAGTTAATTTATCAATAATATGTAATCTTACAGAATATAGTTTTTAGGTTTATATAGTATAAAAAGAGAACACCTTTAACTGATTTATCTTTCAAATGGAAAGTGAAAATTCAGCCAAGTGGGGTATAATGTTGCATACAGGAGACAAATAGCAGATATTTTTATACCTTCCAACTCTGTGATTCTTATATGATATGGGGAAAAATACTCAACCAAAAGTGATTTACCATTTATTAGAAAGTTGTTTGGATATTTGAGGGTTATATTATTCTTTAGTGTGTATTTCTAAATTATTAATTCACTATACTTTGGCCTTAAGTTAATTTAATAATTCGAGGTCACTGACACATTTGCAAACCTTCTATTCCCAGAAAAATGCAGATGTGTGCATGCAAAAGACATTGTATTTCAAAGGTTTCTTGGAGGCTTAGGTTTAGAATCTCTGGATTAAGCCCTAATTTAAATATGTCACCCCTTGAAGTAGAAATATTTATCGGCCGGGCGCGGTGGCTCACGCCTGTAATCCCTGCACTTTGGGAGGCCGAGGTGAGCGGATCACGAGATCAGGAGATCGAGACCATCCTGGCTAACACGGTGAAACCCCGTCTCTACTAAAAATACAAAAAATTAGCCGGGCGCGGTGGCAGGCGCCTGTAGTCCCAGCTACTTGGGAGGCTGAGGCAGGAGAATGGCGCGAGCTCGAGAGGCGGAGCTTGCAGTGAGCCGAGATCGCGCCACTGCACTCCAGCCTGGGCGACAGAGACAGACTCCGCCTCAAAAAAAAAAAAAAAAAAAAAATTTATCAAGCAGCTTTTTAAAATGTTGTGTGTTTTTTTTTGTTTTCTTATAAGATGATTTAAAGAAGATAAAAAGACAATTTTGCATTTTGCTCTTCAGTGTGGTAAATAAGCAACATAATCAGATTGTACTCTATATAAAAGCTTTTAGAAGTGGGGGTGAGGATGGGTGAGGGTTAAAATCAGCAAACCATGAGCCCTGTAACTAAGCTGGAGAAAACAGTACTTTTCTTTCCTATTTGCCCACAAAGTCTCCTTTTCCGCCAAGCTTATGTTAGTTGCTGGCCTGCAACTAGATTCTCTAATTTGGCTGTTTTTGTAAAACAGGCATAGAAAAAAGTTACATGTATACAAATTATTGTCCATATACATACACAACACACACACACAATGAGAGATTTTGGAAATTAAAAATTAAAAACTCATTATTCTGGGAGTAGTTTTCATTCATTCCCTCCAAATGCATTTTCATTCTTAGGGAGACGGTACTTTCTTTGTTTATATTTTCGACTTGCTGTTGATGATCAAGATATGACAAAGAGAAATTTTCCAAAACAAATTCTTTCTTCATAGCAAACATAGTCTAACAGTGAGAGGTCATTTTTAGTTAGGAGGAAAAAATAGTTTGTATTCTACACAGCTCTGTACACCGACTACTCTTTATAACCTAAGAGAAAAGAGACTTGAGATCCCTTAAGGGGGAAGAGAATTTTCTTTTAACTCTTGCCTATCTGTGTGTGTGTAGGTTTTGCTTCTCTTGCCCACAGGGATTTGGATATTTAGTCTACATCCTGCTCTTCAATTTGATTAGCTCTCCTGGATCAGTGCTTATTGGAATACTGTTTGACATCCCTGGAAGCTAAACCTTCCTCACGTAGGAAAGCACATCTGTTCCTTGAATCCATGTCCCCTGACTCAGTAACCATTCTCTGGTGGTTTCTATAAAACCGAATCCTTACAAGACCAAACAACATCACTTTGCCACCTTAGTTAGGATATCTACTCAAGCAGAGAGCCCTAGTTAATTGGGAACGTGCTGCTGGATTTACAGAAGACCAAGATCCTCACATAAAAAGGAAACCTTTCCTTCTGTGACTTCAAGAGGTTTTCCTTTAACCACGAAGACCCTGGATGTTGTTAGGCTCTGAAGTTTTTGATTATATAAGCAGCTGTTTATCATTTCTTTAGGGAAGAATTCTGCCATGTATCTTTAATATACATTGTCTAAATCAGAAGGTTTTTTTAATACTCTACTACAAATTCAGCTTTGCTACCATGTGCTCACTAAACATGCAATAACCATTTATTGCTGCTGATGAGTTCTGGAACTGGAATTTGCTGAAGCCCACTGTGATCGACAGCTGCCGAAGAACTGAATGTAGTCATTGTCTAGCACAAGCTCCCATGTGCTGCAAAAATCTGGAGAGGCTATCGGAATGACTGGTGTATGGCTCTCTGCCCTCAAATACCAGGTGTCATAGGTTAAGCCTCCCTTGTCCCAGTCCAGCCCAGACTACGTGAAGCAGAGGTACCGTTTTTGCACATGCTGTTGATTCAAATGCATACTGAGCTCTCCCTGATCAGCTTGTTCCTTTGGGCGATACCACAATTTCATCTTGTTCAAGCTGTCTACATTCCTGTTTACTTAGGTTTGCAAATAGAACGTTAGCACTCAAATTAGTACTGACAGAACAACCTGCAAGTGTTCTAAATCCTCATTTGCCTTCATTCCAAGGGGCAGCACTATTTTCAAAGCAATATTGTTTTATATCAAAATTGTCCTCATGGCTTGAAAACAATGACACGGAAATGCACGGCATGAAAACCCTGCATTCCTAATTTCAAATGCAGTCATCTAGGTGTTAAAATGGACACCAAAGGGCATCTAACTCCTTGACCAACACTGCAGTTTCTTTCTTTTGAACTGTCTGTTTTTCTCATAGGGCACAGAGGTATGTGTAAACAATAGAAAAAAAATATTTTAAGGTAGTAATTCAGTAGTGTGTAGGAGTGATTTTTTTCCCTTAATATATAAACAACTCTGACCTACAAAATTCTTTTCTGCTAGTGCTCTGGTTCAATTGCCTGGAGACTCAGTGTCATGATTAGCTGAGAATAAGTTCCACTGCCTCTAATTGGCAGGACTGGAGGCAGGATGGCCAATGAAAAGAAATCCTAAGGGGAGTGAACTGCTTCTTATCCTAACTCAGTTTTATTCGATGGGAAGTCTTGGGTAAGGTCACTAAATCATAGCCCGCTTACATTTCTAAACAATGGTCAATATGTAAGAGAGCAGCAGTTCTCACCCCTGACTACATGTCAGAATCACCTCAGGAGCTTTTACAAAGTAATATACCTTAGTGCCATCCAGACTAAGTTAAATCAGAATTTCTGGATGCGGAGCCTGGATGTTGGTATGATTTAAATGCCCCGTGGGACCCTGCAGTTCACTAGATGAGCAGAATCTAACATTCTATTTATACAGACATACAAACAACCCTCACACAGGCTGTCAGGGTTAAGTGGTGCCTCCAATTCTTAAGACTTTGGGATACTCCATCATGAATAGGCTTGTTTCTCATTGGAGTTTTCTTTGCATTCACTTGGTGTTCACCTTTCTCTTCTCTGCAAACTTCCATCCACTTTCTGGCTTTTAAAAATTAGTTTTCGTCTCTTATCTACTCTTATGTCCTCATTTGAAGGATTTTTATTTATTTCTTTCTCTCTCTTTTTTTTTTATACTTTACTGACATTTTAATGGTGTCTTGAGGAAGAGCAGAGATCTGAGTATTCAATGCACTGTGTTTAGCCAGATATATTTCCTTCTCTAGGTATCCGTTTGAATTTCTCATTTGTTTGGAGAGGCTTGGTTCAATGTTCTATTTTTTTCTGATATGCCTAATCTCTAGCATCACTCCAGAGCTCAGTTGCCACCCATCTGAGAAAAATATATGATGCATCTTTCGCCCTGATTTTCCTTAGAGTCAGCAACTCGCCTGTTGGATGATCTTAGTCTCTCTACACTTTCAGGGAGGAGGAACTTGCCACATTCTTCCAGAAGCATTCTTCTCCCTTTTTACCTCTGTGCCACCTCCCTAAATATGTCATTGCCCTCTCTTTTATGTGCTCTTCACAAATCTTACTCCTGATCTTCCTCATGACAGGTCTTGCAAAACCCCTACATATAATCTGTGTTATAACTAGTTTAAGGGAGAAATAATAACAATTCAACAATATTTAAGAAAGCAATTACCTTTTTTAGGAAGAGGCTTCGTTTAAATGGTTCCAGAAAACATTCTTCTCTATCTTAAACAAATATTGTAAAGATGAAAAAGAAGAAGGACCTAGAGTCTTCCATGAGTTTTTAATAAATGAAAGCAATGACACATGGCCAAAAAATGTAGAGTTTAGAAAGATACAACATGAAATTTGAAAGTTTCCATCACTACCTACCAGCCTCTGCCCTAAGATTAATTACTATTAACTAAATGTTTACATATTATTTCTTAGCATATTCATGTATATGTAAATATATACGTCTATATATCTATATTAATAGCAGTATCAATCTTTGTTACATAAAAGAGGTTGTACTACTCACTCTACTTTGCAGCTTCCCTTTTTCATTTAATAGAGTGGAAGTCTAGAAATAACTAAAGCCTGAATGTTTCATGACTAGAAATGTCTACAGGAAGGGGACATTATAAGGAAATCTACAATATGTAACCAATGTGATTTTGTCTTTGAAAATCTGAAAGCCTTTATGAAAAGAAAACTTTTGAATAAAATTATAAACTTCTTTCTCAAGTCATGTCTCAATGTTGGTTTAATTATAATTTTAATTACAATTTTCTGACTTTTTTGCAATGTTAGTAGTAATGAAAATTCAGATGGATGACTGATGCCACCCCTAGAGATATACCTGAATGCAGCTCAAAACAAAATCATCCTGATCAGTAAACACTTTATTAAACTCACTGAAGCTTAACGACTTCAATTGTTTTTATCACATATGTCATTAAAAGCATTCTAATTTCATAACTTTAACAAAAGTAATTATTTTCAACTTCAACATTTTGAAGCTCTGACAGTACCAAAAAATAAAAACAAGCTAAAGATAATCTACTTGCTTAATCATATTATAAGAGATTCAAAATTCTGTCCTGTAGTTAGCAATTTACTACTATTTTATGCTATATTTGTGTGTGTATGTGATGTGTGTGTTAGTCATGGTTCTCCAGAAAGACAGAAAGACTATGAATTGGCTCATGTGAAATCTGATTGCTGGGAAGTCCAAAGATCTGCAGCTAGCAATCTGGAGAACACAGAAGGCCAGTGGTGTAGTTCCAGCCCAGATCCAATGTCTGACAGCCAGGGTAGCTGATGATGTGAGTTCCGGTTCGAGTGTGAGTCTAAAAACAGAAGACCTATGTACCAGCTTACCGTCAGGCAGAGAGAAAGAGGGGATTATCTTTTTCCCCTTCTTGTCCTATTCAGGCCTTCAACAGATGGATGAAACCCACTTATATCGGGGAATGAAATATCCTTTCTTAGTCTGTAGATTTAAATGTTAATCACATCCAGCAACATCCTCAAAAATACAGGAAGAATAATATTTAAATATATGGGTACCCTACAGACACATAAAATTAATCATCATAACGTATTTATGTATATTTGTATACAAATACATATACCATATAGCACTTCCTTATTAGATATATACATTTGTGTATAAGTTTGTTTTTTGTTCTTTGTAGAGAAATAAAAGTGGAAAATATCAGAGAGTCAGCTTATCTTTTTAAGATATTCTGTTATTAGTCATGCAATTTTTCCTGTTTCAAAAAATCAATGTATTCTAGAATTTTAAAAACATATATATGATTCTATTAAATCAGTGATTTAAGGAGTAGATCTGTTTAAACTCAGAGGAGTGGATGCCAACCAGATATCTCATTATGGTGGATGTGGAGACCTACTTTCATCCTGTTTGTGAATTTTTTTTTAATGTGTAACTACTTCATATGTAAAATCTGTTAAGCCTGCTTAACTGGAATGTCCACTCAAATACATAAACAAGAAGTTTTGATTTAAATAAAATACTACAAAGACATACCCTTTTCATTTAAAATTGTAAAGAAAAATAATCAAACTATTAGACACCGGGAAACATAGAATTCTTTCTTTCTTTCCAAGTCAGAATTGGATTTTGGTCATCCACAATCAGAGACAAAAAAGAGATTTTACTGATCACAGTATAGAAATTTAACATCTCTGAGGTTAAATAACTTTAAAACTGTTAAACAGTTCAATTCATCAGTTAACTCTTGAGCACCCATACTATGCCTAAGACATGGCTAAATTTGCTGGGGTAAACTAAATAAAAGGGTGCTCTCCTATTCTTTGCAATCTGAGCTGATTGCAGAAATTAGATTTAAATGTATTAAGAGGAACATTAAAATTGCAATTTTTTTTTATCTATGCCAATAGACCAGCACGAAGAGCACAAATAGACAAGGTGCCCATCCTTGCAGAATTGATAGTCTTATTCTCTCTTATCTCCTCCTCTCCTTTTCCTACTCCAAGACTCGGTCATCACAGCTCTGTTTCCTTCCTGTACTCTACCCATACAGCTACAATCTGTCTCCCTTTTAATGAAGAGCAATCCTCTAAAGTCATGTGGAAAGTCATCTCTAAGCCTTGTAAATGTGGGAAGGGACTGTAATAAATAGGGATTTTTCCCCCTTTCTCTCCTTGCCTCTCTTAAATTCTGTTTCTATACTGTGTGTATATGTAATGAATATATTCCAAAAGCCTTAATATGAATCCCTTGCTTCTGGGCCATTGATTGAAAGTTATATGCATATAGGTAGAGATTATAAAATGTAGACCCTTATTTTTAGGTTTCTAAAGTCCAAAGGGTAATAAAAATATGTGATAACTTTAAAATTTTCAAAGAAAGTAGGATAGAATTGAAAAGCTGTGGTTATAAGAGTCTATGGTCATAACTGAGTTTCTAACTATATTGGAATACAACATATTAACAAAGTAAGAATGAAGGCTTGGCAAAGAAATATCCCTTCCTCATCACTAAATGTGTAGGAGTGATATACCTTGATTTGCACATATGACTTGGCTGTGTTGTTTCTGGTTGGTGCTGTGCTTGCAACGAAATCAGCTGTGATTAATTAACTCCATTAGGAAACTCAAGTATGAAATATTTCAAATCAACTCTAAGTGCATATTTGAAAATTGTAAATGGTTTTAAACTTTAAAGCCAATCCATCATCGTTTCCAGAACTAGGTTTCCTGCAGTATTAATGTTGCTTCCAATTATGCACATTTTTGCACATGACTATTAACTACAGATTTTACAAGGTAAAGGCTCAAGTTCACATTTGCAGTTTTAGGATGATTTATCCTCCATTTCTCTTCACAGAAATATTATAGGCATAATACACAGAACTTACTGTCTGTGGGTTCAGTACCACCATTCTTTCTAGTTTCTCTCATGTTTCTATGATCTGCCTGTCAGGTCTTCAAGAAACCTTGCTTATGGAAGCGAAGACAACGGACAGTCCTAGCTGCTGCCCCTTTGAATTCATGACTGCATTTCCACAAAGGTCACACTTTCCTTGGACTATTCCCAGTTAATGACTGAGAATGGTACCAGTGACCACCCATTCCTGCCTGCACAGGACACATCCAAAGTCCCTGTGCTCAGGGACTTCCCATTAGTCTAGTCTAAAGTTTTTGAGAAGGGCACTGCAGTGTGAGATTCTTCCTATCTAATTCTTCCTTATCTCTTCTCTTTCATAGGTGTCAGATTCATATCTTCATGTGAAGTCTATGCCTCCTAGTACTTCTCACTTCTCCCTTTATCCTTTACAGATGTATTCCTTAGCAAATATCTTTAGCCTTTAATTCAACCTGCTTCTTGGAGGACCCTAATTAACACGGTCCTCTTTGTAGAAGTTTGTTCAACTGCCTCTTAAATGTTGATGTTTCCCAGTGTTCTAGCCTCTGTTCTTTTTCATACCATAATTCATTTTGGTTACTCCAATATAGACAACATGGCATTTATCTGTTAGTATTTTTCAGATCTTTATTTCCATACCACATCACTTTCTGGACAACCAGAACTGTCTATACATCTCACAACTAGATATATTCACTCAAAAGAACTACAGGCATCATAAAACCAACGTATTACAAAGTGAGTGCATAATTATTCTTGAACTCACCAAACCCACTCTTTCTGTTGTATTATCTACTCAGTAAATTTTATCATCATCTGCTGGGAAACAGTTACCCAAATCAGATAACTGGTATTCATTCCTGACATATTTATTCCTCCATCCTGCCATCCAGTCATTACAGTCTGTCAGTCCTTCCCTATTAGTACCTCATGGCTCTATTCTTCTCATGCCATGTCTCAGTCAGCTATTAAGTTAATGTTTGCAGAGAAGAGGAAGCTAAATACAAAGTGACTGCAAGGAGGACTCCAATGACAAGCAAGCCTAATCATGATGCAGAATTTCAGAAACTCTCAAGAATTGGAGGTACCGTTCATCTCTGACATTTCATGTGAGGCATGGGATGAAAACAGATTATTTGACTGTCTGTAGAAGGAACTTTAGATCATGAACAGCCATACAATAGCTGGAGCCTGAAAGTTTCCTCTGAAGTTTTACTGAACCAGAGCAGAATGAAATTTAGGGAGTCAACACAATAGAGGGCTGGGAAAGGCTCAGTATTGAGAAGTGTTGGCTCCAGTAATGGTGGCTATCAGACATAAAATCACCATTTTACCCCTAAGACTCTACAAGAAGATAGATATATAGGTATATTGACAGAGAGAGAGAGAGAGACAGAGAGTGAGAGAGAGAGACTGATTTTGGAGGGCTCTCTAGTAACACAACTGGGTTTCTGTTTGTTGGAATCCTCTCATGGTAAAACCCATCAGTGGACAAGTTCCACTATAAGTACAGGACTTTCATTCTATTTTTAGTGATTTGTCTTAAAAATGAAAAAAAAAAACAACAACCAAAAAAACCAACTCTGATGTATAAGAGTAGAATACAATAATTTCCCGTAAACAAGTTTCAAAAATGTCAACTTATATTTATCTTTTATCAAGGAGGAGAAAGAAGGTAGAAAGGAGTTAAGAGAAAGTGAGAGTGGATGCAGGGCAAATGAGATCCACACAGAGGAGAGGATAAAGGCCAGTCTGGACGGAGGGTCTGTCTAAGATTTAGAAAATAATCCACCCAGTAGAAGCCAAAGGGATCCAGCAGGAAAGCTTCATTTGGATGCCTGGGGTACAAGTTGACCTAGAGCAAACTAGTGTTTAGACTAATTCTACAATTCTGTTAGATGGTTTGGGAAGAATTGCTAATGGCACACGGGAAATAAAGCAAATGAAAAGGCAATAATTAACTCCAGGAATTCTTACAAAAAGAAAGTGTAATCATAAAACATGGCTTAAAAGAGAACAACATGAATATAATCACAATAAGATAAAAGTTGAATATTGCTTTCACTAACACATATGATATTAAAAATTAAAGGATACATGAAACTAAACCTTATTAAAACATTTGTACAGGTATCTTAAAGGGAAAGGAAGATGACTCTTCAACAGAGCAAATGTTCTCAAACTTTAGTGAGCATCAAAATCACCTAGAGAGTTTGTTGAAACAGATATTACTGGGACCCATCCTCCGTAGATCTGGAGTGGGGCCCAGAAATTTGCATTTCTAGCAGGTCACCAGGTGATGCTGCTGCTTTTAGTTTGTAAACCACGTTTTGACAAATACTTCTATAGGATGTTTCACCTGCTCCGAGATCAACTGGGCCTTTCCCTGCAACTGGGATTATTTGAAATAAATCTTAAATAAAGATGCTTGGGATGCAACAAACATTATTAAAATGTGATAATCACAGCCTTCCCTTCTCCTCCTCCCTCCCACAAAAGAGAGTCTATATTTGCTCACTCTTTGCTTCTCTTCAGAGAAAAACTCTTACCTAATGAAAAAGGGGCCCAGTTATTCTACATAGTAAGAAATGGTTTTTGGGAAAGACCATAAAAAGTAGTAGTTGTTATACCTGTGAGTGATTTGATACATGCAAAAAGAGAAGTGAATTCCAATTATTGTATTAATGTTAGCTCCTGAATCATTATTTTAGCATGCAAGACAGTTTGGGGACCTACACATGTAGATTCCTCAAACTAATATTATGTACTTAGGAAATAACAAGAGAGTACATGAAAAAATCCTACTAGCCTGAGTTATCCAACAGGTGCCAAAAAAAAAAAAAAAAAAAAAAAGTTCTAAGCTGGAAGAGTGGGCTGTTCTGTTTTTCTGAGAAATGGGAGTTCTAACTATTATCTAAGAGTAAAAATTCAGAAATGAATATGTAGAGCCAGCAAAGAAAGGCCTGGTGTGAATTCATCTGTGATTAATTTCTAAACCCATAGGTGCAGTCTTAAAACACTCAGCCAGATGTAAATAGAATTAACCTGTATTAATCTTTGTCCTCCAAAGGGAAAAATTGAATTCCTAAATACCTAAAATTAAAAAAAAAAATCATTGAGAAAATAAATTTAGGTAATCCTGCCAAAATATGCTAATTCTTAATTATATTACTTATTACTCTTAAATTATCCCCATGTATACACTCTTCCGTATTGCATTTTATTGCTACCTGCTTTATGCACATAAAATGTTATGCAGCATTTTGAGAGGGGGTTAGAGGAATTGCTTCCATCATAAACCTTCATATTTCTCTAGTGTTTTATCTACTTTTTCAAAGCATTGTCACATCTGTTATACTTAATTTTACTTTTAGAGCAGAGCAAGAAAACCTTGTTTTGGTTTCTTGGGGAATCCCTGACTTACCATATTTCCTAAAGCAGTGTATATTCATTGAGAGATATGTCTCCAGTTCCTCCTCCCAGCCTAATTACTTAAGTACAGACTGTAAGGCTACTCTTTTCTAGCACTTGGCTCTCCCTTGAGGGAACTGCACAGGAGCTAGGAAATGAGCATGTCCAAGCTCCCTCACTATGCAATGGTGAACAAATTGGCAACCTTCTTCTCCCACTTGTGCTGAGCAGTGAAAGAGTAGAGGCTCTTATATAGTACAGTGAATACATGGTTTAATTTAAGGTATTTTTTTGCTATTTTTTCCAATAGATATATTTGGAAGACAAACTGTCTTCATTTTTCTAAAATTTTCTTCAAATTCTAAATAAGGTACAAGTGATCTTATTATTATTATTATTATTATTATTATTATACTTTAAGTTCTAGGGTACATGTGCATAACGTGCAGGTTTGTTACATATGTATACTTGTGCCATGTTGCTGTGCTGCACCCATCAACTCGTCAGCACCCATCAACTCGTCATTTACGTCAGGTAAAACTCAGAATGCAATCCCTCCCCACTCCCCTCTCCCCATAAGAGGCCCTGGTGTGTGATGTTCCCCTTCCCGAGTCCAAGTGATCTCATTGTTCAGTTCCCACCTATGAGTGAGAACATGCGGTGTTTGGTTTTCTGTTCTTGTGATAGTTTGCTGAGAATGATGGTTTCCAGCTGCATCCATGTCCCTACAAGGGATACAAACTCATCCTTTTTTATGGCTGCATAGTACTCCATGGTGTATATGTGCCACATTTTCTTAATCCAGTCTGTCACTGATGGACATTTGGGTTGATTCCAAGTCTTTGCTATTGTGAATAGTGCCGCAATGAACATACATGTGCATGTGTCTTTATAGCAGCATGATTTATAATCCTTTGGGTATATACCCAGTAGTGGGATGGCTGGGTCATATGGTACTTCTAGTTCTAGATCCTTGAGGAATCGCCATACTGTTTTCCATAATGGTTGAACTAGTTTACAATCCCACCATTGCTCATAACTGTGGTAGGAAAGAATTAATTTATGACATAGTTCTGGCTTATCCTTCTTAGTTTGTAATTTAGTTTGTTTAAACATAAACCCTCATTATTTTTAAAAAGCATTATTGGAGTGTAATTGACATACAATAAATTGCTACAAAAGTGTAAAATTGCTATAAAGTGTACAACTTGATAGATTTTGACATAGGCATATATATGTGAATCTGTTACCACAATCAAGATAATGACTTTGCCCATCACCCTCAGAAGTTTCCTTGGCTCTGTTATAATCTTTCCATGGGTACCTGGTCTCTACCACCAGGAAGTCACTGATTTGTCCTCTGTCACTAGGAGTTAGTTCATATTTTCCAGAATTTTATATCAATGAAACCATGCAATTTATAGTCATTTTTGTCTGGTTTCTTTCCCTCACTATTTATTATTCATCCATGTTGTAATGTATATAAATAGTTCATTCTATATTTTGCTGAGAGTATTTTATTGAGTGTGATGTAATTGGCTTATCCATTTACCTATTGATGAACATTGGATTATATGTAGTTTTGGCTCTTACAGATAAAATTGCTGTGAATATTCATGTAAAAAAAAAAAGAGTAGAGGCTAAACTTGAGTCCTTTGTGATTTTTCATGGAGATGATTCAAGGAACTGTGGAAATAAATGAGTAGATTCTTGTCAGTACCCTCTCAAAAGAGGCAGCCTCCTTTTACAGATATACTCCTGAGGAACTGCCTCCCAGAAAGTGTATATCTCAAAGTAGTGGTAAATGGTAGAATACTGTGTCAATTTGTAACTTTTTTTTTTTTTTTTTTTACTTTTTCATAGCTCTTCAAACATAAAAGAGAAACATGTTCACTGCTTAGTGTCTGGGGACTCATACGTTTTTACTTCCGTCTAATAGATGCAATATGCATGCAGTAGTTATTAGCCTTCTTTATTTATTTTATTTGTTTTACTTTTTGGTCACAGTCCTTTAAAAAATCTGATGATATTCACAGATTGCTCCCATAAATAAATCACATCCAAACTTATAAACAACATTTTGCATATTATTTCAAGAGATAAATAAACACCTTAAAGCTCCTTTCTGAAATTTAGTTTACTAATTCCTGATAGTGAAATATGCACTAGTTTTGAACTTAAAATAGATTCAAGTCTTAGCCATGTTACTCTTTGGCCTTGTGCATTTATGTTTCCAAGTTTTCAGTTTCTCCATTTGTAAAATTGAAAACATAATGTGTGTCCTGCCTTCTTCACAGAATAAAGCTAGCAATATTTTAATTGTGGAGTATTTTGGTTGTCATAACAGCCACACAATAGAAGAAACAGCACTCTGATTTTCCTGTAGGGATATATTCTTCTCATCATAGAAATAATCTTGGTGACTTAGTCAATCATGATGCCCCAAACTCTGACCAAGTGGTGGGCATGTGGCAAAATGTTGCAACTCAGATATTCCCTTGAACTTTGAAAGCAGTGACATAAAAAATGAAAATGTTTGTATGTACTTTATTCTAACTATGATTATAATACTCTAATTATAATCTCCTCTAATTGTTTTATTCAAGACTGTGGTTAAAAACTGGTAATCAATTTGAAACAAAGTAAGTGGGGTTTTTAAATCTTTGATAATGTTTCATAGTTATAAATGCATAGAAAAGCAAGGATTCATAGATTTGATAAATCTAATGCTCCCTGCTGTACTGTTGACTCCAGGAGAACAGGAACATAATGGTGCCTGTCTTTTTACTCTTGGATGCTCAGTATACATTGAAGAGTGTCTAGCATACAGCTGGTAGTCAGCAAACAGTTATAGAAAGAAAGGAAGAACAGATTGAGATCAGTGAGATAGTCAGGGGCTAGATTACAGAGGACATCATAAATCATAGTAAAATGAGTGGATTTAATTATTTCTAACCACTAAACAGTTTTAATCATGGGTGATATGATCATTGCCTAAAATTGAACTCAAGGTGAATTTCTCATACATTTCAGATCCCATGATTGACTTACAGAAGGTACAAAATATATAAGTAACCAAAATACAAGTCTAAAAATTAGAACATAAGGAATTGTAGATAGAGATAAAAGACAGAAGAAAAAGCTATAACTTTAAAGATACTACATGTTTAATATATTTATTTCTCTGAAATATTGTATAGTTTTATAAAAACATTGCTATTAAGAAAGAGAATTTCAAAAGGAAAATGTCATTTTCCATACTGAATTGAGTCACAGACATCTTCTCTGCCAGACTTCTGTGCTTACAGCATTAAAGTTACAAAGTCCCTGAGGTTAGAGGTATTGTCCATTCCATCTGGTAACTACAAGGATCAGAGGAAAATATTATTAAGTTTTGGATTCTTTCCCTCAAATAACCTGTCAATGTAATACGATGCCAATGATATCTGTTATCATTTTGAACGCTACACAAAATAATTGCAATGTTCATGACAAAACAATTCATACAGACACAATCTAAGAGTTCTGAAAAAATAGCAATAATGACATGTGCTCCAGAAATTAAAATAAGGCTACACAATTTTAATTTTTTGTCTTGAAATAATTATAGATTCAGCAGAATGTCCAAAGACAGTAAGATGTTCCATGTACTCTTTACCTAGTTTACCCCAATAGTCATGTCTTATTTAATTACAATACACGGTCAAAACTAGGAAATTAACATTGGTACAATGTACACACACAGTTCTGTGTCATTTTATTACATGTATTTATGTTGATACCACTGAAGTCAAGAAATGGAACTATTCTATCTCCACAAAGATCTCTTTTGTGAAACTCCTTTACAGTTTTGGTTTGGTTCAGGTACATCAGCATCTTGAGTCTGGTCATCCTTGACACCCTAACCTGAAGAAGCTAAAGCCTCAATCAATGATGAGAACTCCAACTGACCAAACCTGGCCTCTCTGTAGTATACCTTTGGTATCAAACTTTAAAATAAAAAATTAGAATTGTGAATAAAATTATGGATGCCTAACCAATTATTTGGAAATAAAATGTTGAATTATAAATGAAATATACTCAGGAATATGTTGTTTTCTAGAATCCAATGAATGGAGTTTTACTGAATGCAAAAAGTCAGACCTATGTTTTCTTTAACAGTTGTTTTATATTAAAGCTTCAGTTTGCTGAACGTATCATTTTATGAGTTCTGTTTAGACAGTGTAGTATAGTGGGTGATCTCAGTACCTTATAGCATTTGAGCAAACTTGATTATTTTTCACTGTTTTGATATTTCATCTATTTTAGCATTTATATGTTATATTAAGCTAACATGTATTAAAACATTCATTTGTATGTATGTTTAGAGTAATTTTACAATTCTGTTAGATGATTTGGGAAGAATTGCTAATGGCACATAGGAAATGAAGCAAATGGAAAGGCAATAATTAACTCCAGGAAATTTTATAAAAAGAAAATGTAATCATAAAACATGGCTTAGAACAATGTGAATATAATCACAATAGCGTAAAAGTTGAATATTACTTCCACTAAATCTCAAAACATGTTGGAATAAAACACAAGGAAGCAAGGAAAGAAAAACAGATAAATAAGAGGAGACAAACAGAAAATAAATAATGTCATACCCTAACATATCAATATTTTCTTTCAATGTAAGTAATCCATACCAATTAAAAGGTAGAGTTGATTTTTTTTCTTCCCTTTTTTTTTTTTTTTTTTTTTTTTTTTTTGAGATGGAGTCTTGCTCTGTCACCCAGGCTGGAGTGCAGTGGTGCAATCTCAGCTCACTGCAAGCTCTGCCTCCCGGGTTCACACCATTCTGCTGCCTCAGCCTCCCATGTAGTTGGGGACTACAGGTGCCCACCACTACGCCTGGCTAATTTTTTGTATTTTTAGTAGAGACGGGGTTTCACTGTAGCCAGGATGGTCTCGATCTTCTGACCTCATGATCCTCCCACCTCAGCCTCCCAAAGTGCTGGGATTACAGGCATGAGCCACCATGCCTGGCCAGTAGAGTTGATTTTATAAAAGACATGAATCAACTGTAATTGATTCCTATTGTTCATGGTATCTATGTTCTATAAAGTTAACACAAACACTAATTTATTGCTCCTAGTAGAAATACAGGGTCAGCTCCCTGCAAGCTTCTGGTCACAACATTTTCATCGATTGATTAATATATAACCACATATTGTATGTGTTTCTGTTAAAGGACACTTATTTAATATATATTGCAATTTATTAACATTGAATTCACGGCCAACAATATCATAACTCATGCCTGAATGAAGCTTATCTAATATGTAATTTCTTCATAAGGCACATGATAGCCTTCTTGTACTAAGGAACACTGGACAACCCTTTAGCACTATGCTTAGGGGTCATAATAAACAGTGAAATCACCAATTGAAAGTACAAAAATATGAAACTATGGCATTAACTAGATCACATAAAGGACACTTGCTTCCAGCATAAGAACAGAAAAAAGAGAAAGTGTCACCTTGATTGACTTCAGCTAAGAATGTATATATTCGTTGACAGTTTTTCTTGACATTCTGTATATGTCATGAATGATGGCAAAAATACTGTATTTGTTTTGAGTTATGAATAAATTTTAGTAAGTAGGCTATTTGAAAATATGGACTTGCAAATATTGAGAATTGACTATATATGTAATTTATAAGAAACTCACTTGAAATTTATTGAAATAGGTAAATTGAAAGTAAAAGAATAAAAATTAGCTTTCATATGCAAATACTGATTTTTAAAAGATGCGTGCACACATAGCTATATTAGTATCAGTTACAATAGACTTCAGAGTGAAGAAAATTAGTAGCAACAAGGAGGAATATTATATGATGCTAAAAGATTCATCCACCAGGAAGATATAATGATACTAAACGTGTATCTACCAACAAACAGAGCCTCAAAATTTGTGAGGCAAAAATTGGTAGAAATAAAAGGAGAAATTAACAAGTATGGAATTTTTATTGTGAACTTTAATATAAATTATAGAATTTTTAATTAAAAAATCAGCAAGAATATAGAAGATCTAAATATCCCGATTAACCAACAGCATCTAATCAACATGTATATACTAATTCACATAATATTCCAGCCAATAACAATAGAATACTTATTTTTTCAATTATTCATGAAATATTTATCAAAATAGACCATATCCTGGCCATAACAAACCCTAACAAATTTAAACTACTTGAAATTTTACAGGGTATGTTTTCTGCCCATAATGAAATTAAAGTAGAAATCATTAACAGGTAAGAGTAAAACTCTCTAAGAAATTTAGAAACATGCTTCTAAATAGTTCAAGGGTAAAAGAAGATGTCTCAAAGGAAGTAAGATATTTAGAGAACTGAATGAAAATGGAAATAAAGTTAATCAAAACACATGATTTTGCAGCTGAAAATGCTGATATGCTTATAAATACTTACGTTGGAAAAGATGAATAGTCTTAAATCAATAGTCTAACTTCTTATCTCAAGAAACTAGGAAAAGTGGAACAAAGTAAACCTAAAGCATAAAATGGAAGAATTTAATAAAGATAGTAGCAGAAATCAATGAAATTCAAAATAAGAAATAATACAGAAATTCAATAAAGCAGAAAGTTTTCTTCAGAAAAAAATCAATAAGAATGATAATCTAGTAACTCTGGCAAAAAATAAAAAAGAGAAAGATATAATTAATATTAGGAATGAAAGAGAAGTATCACCACTGCTCCCACAGCCTGTAAAAAGATAATAAGACAATATAGAAAATAAATGTGTACTCATATATATTTAAATGTAGAAGACATAGACTAATTTCTTGAAAACCACAGACTACTAACACTCAACCAAAATGAAACAGATAGCCTAAACAGCCCTATAATAGTTTTCAAAAATTAAATTGGCATTAAAAAGCTTTCCAAAAGTAATCTCAGGCCCAGATTGTTTCACTGGGGAACTCTATAAATATTTAAAGAAGAATTAACACGAATTTTATAGAACATCTTACGAAAAAATAGAAGATGAAACATTTTCTAACTCATTTTATGAAGCCAGATTTATACTGATTCCAAAATCAGACAGTGTCCACCACCCCAAAAAGAAGAAAAAAGAAAACTAGAAATATTATATTAGCAAATTGAACAAAACAATATATAAAAATAATTGTAACCACGTGAGATTTATTCCAATTATGTAAGACTGGTTTAACATTTAAAAGCCAAACATTGTAACTCACCATCTCGACAGTCTATAAAGGAAAAAATCATAGGATTATATTACTTGGTACAGAAAAAGCACTTGATAAACTCCACAGCCATTCATAATAAAAGCTGTCAGCATGTTATGAATAGATAGGAATTGTGATATTGAAAAATTTGATCTTCAGCCCATTTCTTGACATACAACTCCTAAAATCCTTAGAATTTCCAAAGAAATGTCTTTTTGTATGCTACTGAATTGACTGGTGGCTGGCAGTGCCTAGGTAGCTTCCAAATGAGGGCTGTTCATCAGAAAGACCAAGGCATAATTACAGTGGTGAGACTTTCAGATACACCCTCCAACCTATGGGGAGAGGAAAGGTGCTGAAGTCAAACTGATTACCAATGGGCAATGGCTAAATCATGCCTACATAGTTTAGCCTGTATGAACACTCCGAAAGACTAGGTTCAGAGAGCTAAACATGTGGAGGCTTACAAGCAGGTGAACAAGAACTCATCCTTTTACCAGGAGGGTAGCACACCCCAACTCTATGGGGACAGAAGCTCTTATGCTCAGGATCCTTCTAGACCTCACCCTATGTATCTCTTCATCTGGCTATTTGTATCCCTTAAAATATTATTTGAGTCAGGTCCACTGGTTCACACCTGTAATCTCAGCACTTTGGGAGGCCAAAGTTGGTGGATTGCTTGAGCCCAGGAGTCTGAGACCAGCTTGGGCAAAATGGTGAAACCCTGTCTCTACTAAAAATACAAAAATTAGCTGGGCATGGTGGCACATGCCTATAATCTCAGCTACTCAGGAGGCTGCAGCAGGAGAATTGCTTGAACCTGGGAGGCGGAGGTTGCAGTGAGCTGAGATGATGCCACTGCAATCCAGCCTGGGCAACAGAGTCAGACTGTCTCAAAAAAAAAAAAAAATAAATACAAAAAATTAGCCGGGCGCGGTGGCGGGTGCCTGTAGTCCCAGCTACTCGGGAGGCTGAGGCAGGAGAATGGCATGAACCCAGGAGGCGGAGCTTGCAGTGAGCCGAGATTGCGCCACTGCACTCCAGCCTGGGGCACAGAGCAAGACTCTGTCTCAAAAAAAAATAATAAAAAAATAAAAAAAATAAAAAAAATAAAATAAAATAAAAATTATTTGTAACAAACCAGTAAATTTAAGTGTTTTCCTGAATTTTGTGAGCAAGTCTAGAAAATTCATCAAACCCAAAGAGGGATTCATGGAAACCCCAACTTGAAGCCAGCTGATCAGAAGTTTTGGAGGCCTGAACTTGTGTCTGGTGAGAAAGAGAGGACAGTCTTATGGGACTAACACCTCAACCTGTGGTGTCTGAGGCTAGCTCCAGGTAGATCATGTCAGAATTGAATTGAATTAGAGGACACCTAACTGGCGTTCACTGCAGAACTGATTGCTTGCTTGGTGTGTGGCAAGAAATCCCCACACATTTGGTCACAGAAGTCTTGTGAGTTGATTGTTGTGAGAACAGAAGAAAAAAAACAGTTTGAGTTGGTTTTTTTGTCACAGGAATTCTACCATCTTGATAAAGAGCATCTACAACAAATCTAATACTATTACGGAATCATACTTCATAGTGAAAGACTGAATGCTTTGCTCATAAGATTGGTAATAAGGCAAGTGTGGTCACTCTCATCGCCCCTATTCAATGGAGGACTGGCAGTTCTAGCCACTGAAATAAGGCCAGAAAAAATAAATAAATAAAAGGCATAAAGATTGGAATGAAAGAGAGAAACTACCCAATTTGCAGATGGCATAATTGTCTACATTTTTTAAAAAAATCCCAAATGACCTACAAAAGAAAACTTTCTAGAACTATTAAGTTCAACCAAGTTGCAGAATACAAGATCAACACATGAAAATGAATCATATTTCTATATGGTAACAAAGAACACATGGAAACCAAAATTAAAAACTCAATACCATTTACAATTGACAAAGGCTGTGTCCTTGACCAAACTCATTAGGCTCCTCTGAGCCCTCTTCTCAACTAGATCTCAATCCTGGCCTGCCCTAAGATAAGAATTCTGCCAAGTCAGATTTGCAAGAATCATTCTACCTTTGATAACTAATCCCCCTTTATATCTGATCAAGTATCTCATTCCCCACCCTTTATGTATAAGTCCTTCACCTGCCTTTAGCAAGAATCTTCCTACTGTGACGTCTCCTCTGAGTAATTTTCCACTCGCTGATCTTGTTCTGATAGTTGGCTATAAATTCCCACTTGTCCTTACTGTATTTGGAGTTGAACACCAATATCTCCCCTATTGCAATAGAATTAACCTCTACTGTAGTTGTCTTAAAGTCTCCCTTACCATTTTCACAAGTCTCAGAATAATTTCTCTTTTACACAATAATTCTAAATACAATAAAATACTTAAGTGTCCACTTAGTAAAACATGTACAGGATCTGTATGCTAAACATTTTTATTTCTAGTGTGATTCTGAAAATTGCTTTGTTATCTTACTATGGCATTTTGCCAGTACTCCATGCATTTCTTGGAGGAGGAAGAATGATAGTATTGTAGATGGAGGTGTTGCTGGATTAGTTACAACAAAACTATACGCATGAGTTTTTCTTTGCAAAAATTACGAGAAATATACAATTACAGATATTCTGTTCTCTCAGCTTCTCCCCCATCCCCCATTTAATGATTAGACTTAAAAGAAATTGGGTGAAAACAGGCTGTAGCTTTAGTATTCTTAAGAATGCATTTGGGAAAAAAAAGTTTTCACCTGCATTGGACCATGAAACATATTCATATATTGAATAGAAGTCATTGCCATTATGCAATGCAACTAAAGCAAAAAGATTTTAATCAGTGATTGTTCCACAGAACAAGTCATAACAAACCTGCAATTATACTGAAAATTAAATATTAGAGAGCTCTGATTAATGGCTTTATCCACATGCCAGATATACTTTGTTTTCTGATTTTAAGTAATAAGTTCCTTTTCTTGGACTTTTAAAAAGTCACATTTACCATCTGATATTCTGGAATATTTAAAAAGAAAAATAAAGGAACATACATTCTAATTTATTTCATAGTTCTGCCAAAATCTCTGTATGGCTGCAAAATAAATCTGAGTTCTTTAGAGTTTCCTATATAATGCAAGATTTAAAATATCCACTATCAATAGGCTGAGTTCTTTAGAAAAAACATGCAATATGGATATATATGATTTTTTTCTGTGTGCCATCATTTGAAAGTACTGTATATCTTCCAGTAGAATTTTCTGGGTAATAGAGGCTTCTACGAGACTGTATTAAACCAACAAATGAAAGAAAGAGTGTCTGGTAAGTTTGGCATTATAGGAGGCAGGATGATGGGTTGATAGGTGCAGCAAACCACCATGGCACATGTATACTTATGTAACAAACCTGCAAGTTCTGCACATGTATCCCAGAACTTAAGGTGAAATTGAAAAAAAAAATTATCTCTTAGGGAATAAATTATCTCAGAAAGAATTTATGGATGATGATATTTAAGGTTATCTTGGTTAACTTTAACGTTATGTAATTTCACCATAGCAAATATATTTTCAGTTCCATCCCTCGTTTTCTTGTTGGCTTCTCCTTCCTCCCCAAGCCCTATTCCCTTAACACACACACACACACACAGACACACACACACACACCACACAAGAATGAAAGTTTGCTACTTAATAGTTTCCTAGTTCAATAAATTAAAATCTATAGGTCTAAATATGAAGATGAAATTTTATGTTTTGCCTCATAATCTTATATATTATTTTATCCCGAGGATTTAGTTAGTATACAGAAAGAAATTATAATGCCTAATAAATTTATTTTCACTTTCCTGGACCATGACAGAAAAAAGTTTTATGAAAATGAAGTTTGATCTGCCTAGAAAAGGGTGTTCAAAGACTACAAATAATCACGGAGGCAAGAAATAGTACTAAGAATAATAAAGACTGGGCAACATAGACTGTCTGAAGTTTACTTTTTTTCTGCTTTTTAAATTATTATTATACTTTAAGTTCTGGGATACATGTGCAGAAATTGCAGTTTTGTTACACAGGTATACATGTGCCATGGTGATTTGCTGCACCCATCAAGTCGTCATCTACATTAGGTATTTCTCCCAATGCTATCCCTCCCCTAGACCCCCACCCCCTGACAGGCCCTGGTGTATGATGTTCCCCTCCGTGTGTCCATGTATTCTCATTGTTCCTGAAGTTTACTTTTCTAGCAAATGCAAAAAAAGATCCTACTAGGAAGATCAGTGCTGACTTCCTTTACCCTAAATTCATCTAAAAAGTCACTTTATTTCTTTCTACTGTTCTAAGAATTAACTTTGCCCCTCTCTTTATATACTTATTCTCATTCCGATGAGTAGTGCAGCAATATTTCCAGTTTCATGGGTCCTCCCCTTTCTAAAATTCCATTACTTGTGATATATAGGAAAAAACATTTTGTTTCTTCTAAAACCTGTAAATACTGCTTATTGTGACTCTATTCATGAACTAGAAACATATATTAAAAGTAGTGATTTTCAACAGACTATGGAGAAAGATAATATCTAGATCAGTTGGCAGCATTTCCTAACTACACAGAAAATCTCCCTTAAAGATTCTGATGTCCATTTGGCTATCAGCAACAATTAAACAAGGATCTTCCCTCTCTTGATTACTTTTTTGCCCAGAAATGTAACTGGCATATGGTGGGTAGAGAGAAGAAGTACATACAACACCTCCCAGATCACAGAATACCACTGTCAGGCCAGACGCAGTTGCTCATGCCTGTAATACCAGAATTTTGAGAGGCCAAGGTGAGAAGATCTCTTGAGCTCAGGAGTTCGAGACCAGCTTGGGCAACATAGTGAGACCACATCTCAACTAAAAATAAAATAAAATAAAATAAAATATAAAATAAATAAAATAAAATAGTAGCCGGGTACGGTGGCACAGGCCTGTAGTCCCAGCTATTCTGAAGGGATTGAGGTTGCAGTGAGCCATGATTGTGTCACCATGCTTCAGCCTCAATGACAGAGCAAGCCTCTATCAAAGAAAGAAAGAAAAAGAAAAAGAGAAAGAGAAGAAAGAGAAGAAAAGAAAGGAAAAGGAAAAGAAAAGAAAAGAAATTCCACTGTTATGACTCAATGTTTTGAAATGCACCCTATTCTCAGATGTATTGGGGAACAAGCAAGACTGAGAAATATTGCTGTGCCTACAACAAACCAAATTACCACTTTACATGCTGGTCATCATAAGTAATATTACTACAAATATAATATGAACCCACTGTTCAAATATAATATGAACCCACTGTCTTCAGAGTTGCTTTAGAAGTTAGGCCGTGTCATTTCTAATCTCCACATTACTCAGAGTTCTCAACTCAAGGGTTTTCAAGAGAAAATAATAAATATACATTGAATTAAACCAAATAATAATTAGAATGACTATTCTCTCTGAAGAAAGATGGCTGTTATAAATGTGTTTGTGCTTTTATTTCTCAATCAAATCACAAGAATCCTTCTAATTTTTGAACACAATTTTAAAGAATGTGGAGTTTCTGACAAGAATTCAAATTCTTAATACTCAAACAAATTATGTGTGACTCTAGAAAATCTAGTTAAGCCTCTAATAGAAAATCTATTTCCTCATCAGTAAAATTAGAATAATTATTTTAAAATGCTTATCACAGCAACTATAAATTAGGCATTTAATAAATGGTAGCTATCATTATATGAAATTAGCTTTGTGGGAAATTGACCAATAAGTCAATATATATTTAAATATCTGTTTAATCCAAAGAAAAGTTGTTGGTTTTATTATAAAGTTAATTCAAGATCAAACACACACAAATACTTATAATTGAGATATTTTATAATTATAGATCATTCTAGGTTTGTTGCTAAAGATAGCTTAAACTAAATGATAAAGAAATTAATTCTGATTAATTATGAATTTCCTGTGATGTTTGAGCACTTTGTCATGAGATAAAAGAATAAAACATTCACCTCTGCCCACTAAGAACTTATAATTTAATTCAGTAATTGCATTCAAATCTGTTGGATTTGTATTTAATTTTCTTGAGGGAAAATGTGTCAGCATATCACAGGAGTCAAATAACATTAACAACTACCACTTTCTCCACTAAGTTTATAAAATGCTTGTTTATTTCAGAGAAGAAAAGAAAGGCAAGTCTAAAAAGCTAAAAGGAGACAAATATGAAAAAAAGAAAACTTATCTAGAGAAGGTAAAAATCAATTTTTTGAAACTATGAAGAAAACACAAGCTGATGTCTTGGAAGAATGCTATTGCCATCCCCTCACTAGTCTTGTTTCTTCAAAATATGTGGTACAAAGAGAAGGAAAAGTGTAACTGCTTTTTGACTTCCAAGGAATCTTAATCAGAGACTCAAAGATTGAGTCCTAGGTACTCTGAAGAATTTCTATTCTTATCCTCAAAACACTCTAAGAACTCAAATTGCTTCCAGTGGTTTAGCTGAATTCAGAGTGAAAAGAAAATAAAGTACATTTTATAAGAAAATTTCATTTTTCTGCTAGATAAAATTCTCAAAATAGCAATTTCGAGCCAAAATCTACAGAATGTTCTATTTTGAGTGTCTTTACTTTTAAAACAATTTTAGAAATAGTAGTGGCATAGGAACATTATGTCTTACTGTGCTTCTACTTATAAGTGAGCGATCATGAAATAAACACATGTGACTTGCATGTGTGTGATATTTATTGATAATAATATTATTATTGATAATAATATTAAAACAACCAAAGTTCAATGCCTCCAATTGAGCTTTAGAGTAGAGGTAAAAATTAAGGAAAGAAAAGTAGTCCTGTTTGAATGAAAGGGTAATCTACATTATTAACTGTTTTTAAATATGATTCCTCAAAAATGATTTTTTGAAAGACCAGAGGAAATTATGCAGTTAAGAATTAGGTAGGCTTCAAGGATCTTGGGTTGTTTTAGTTTTATTTGAATAAACCTTAGAATCTCTAAATTGAATGAATTCTCAGTTTTATTATTTTTGATATTATTTATTCTCTTGCTCTTGAGAGAAAATGAAAATTATTTCATTTTTTCAGCTAAGACACAAGGTAGACAACTCTAGTACTAACAGTCTGTTATAGGAAAAAAAGTTGATCAATTATTGTAAAAAATGTGAATTTAAACTTTTTTAAAAATTTAAATAAAAGGACAACAAGAGCAGAAAATAACCTCTGCAAACACATTTCCAAACTTTTGTCTCCCTCAATTTGGGTATGAAATTTTACATTTTCATAATTTCTTGATAATTTACTGCCTATATTCAAAATAGAAGTGACCTGAATTAGACATCAGGAGACCTGGGAATCCTTTCTTGGCTACTAAGATGGCATAAGACTTGGGAATGAAGCACTTTTATAAAACATCATAAAACTTTCATGTCTAATGTCTGGACTGTGGCCAGAATTACTAAGTAGGCATAGGAAAATAACTGGTGTTTCAGATGGGTTCCATACCAAAAACTAAACAAAATCTGTTTTACTCTGGGTGCCACATTTTCAATTTTCAATTTTCATTTCCTTTCCACCCATACACATAGACAAGCTCTTCAGATAGCACCCCAACACTGCTCTGATTTAAAAATAACCAGAGCAGATGATTTCATATCTTACTTTTAGCCACTGAAGCCACACAGCTGCATTAGCCTATGTTTTCTTTTTCTGGAAGAATAAAACTGATCTTAAATGATAGTTATACCATGCCTACGCTCCTTAGACATGTAACTGCAGAAACAGCTCTTGGTCTCTGTATGTTTTGAGGGATGGAGTATCTATAGTCCTGGGTAGCTGAGCACCATTTTTTTAATGACCTAAAAAGTAATGGGTACCTCAGTTTTGATTAGATCTCCCCAACTGTGATATTCTTTACTGTGTATCCCTTTCACCACCAGAAAATGACAATACTCGTCATTATATCTTTCTTGCCAGCCCTTTCTTTCTGAGCATCAGGTGATTGTTAAGCCCTTCCTTAAATGTCTTTCTCAGTGCTTGTTGCTATAATCGTTTTCTTGAACTGTGTTTCAGCTTATAACAGTAATCTCGGCTGCATTTCTCCCAGCCTCTGGGGGCTCTTCATAACTTCCTTAAAAGTAGATCTATTCTAGACAGCCTCTTTCTTATCAGAAACTAATTTTCACCTTTGACCTGCTTTTTCCTAGACAGCAAGACTGTATAGGAATTGCTTCATAAAGATTAGAGGGATCAATCACCTACAGAGGCCTAGATCCCTCTTGAGATGACAAATATCTGTTATGATGAGAACCCTCCAGCTTCACAAGAACTCTCATTATAGTTTTGGGCAGTCTTAGTTGGTGGGAAGATTTTCCTTTTTATTGTGCTAAAATTTGCTTCTGTGTAACTCCTTCCCATTGGTCCTAATTATGCTTTCAGTATCCAACTCGAAATAAATCTCTCCTATAGGTCAGGAGAGCCAGCAAGCACTAATGTCCTATTTGGATCCAAAGAAGAAAAGAGTGACGTGCAAGGGCTGCAAAATAAAGCTACATATGCAGGTTATTTGATTTACTTCATTCATTATTTAACAAAGACATGCCGAAGTATCTGATTCATTGTTTATAGTGGGGACTGACTGAAATACAACCAGAGTAGAAGAACTGTATTTGCTAGGGCTGCCATAACTAAGTTCAACAAACTGGGTCCTCAAACGACAGAAATTAGTTGTCTCACAGTTTTTGAGATGAGAAGTCTGAGATCAAGATTGTCAGCAGGGTGAGTTCCTTCTGAAGCTGTGAGGGTGAATCTCTCCCATGTTTGTCTCCAGCTTCTGGTGGCTTGCTGGCAATCTTTGTCATTCCTTGGTTTATAGATTCATCACCTCAGTTTTTGTCTTCACGTTCACACGGTGTTCTCCTTGTGTGTATGTCCATCCTATGTCCATATTTTTCCTGTTTATGAGGATACCAGTTTTATTTGTACTAGGCCCCAGCACAATGACATCATTTTAACATGATCATTTGCCAAGACCCTATTTGCAAATAAGGTCACATTCTGAGATACTGAGGGTTAGGACTTCAGCATATGAATTTGGGGAGGATATAAGTTAACCCATAATAGTAATCAAATTTACAGCCTTATTAACTATGACTTTGAAGATATTACATACTTTGTCTTATTCTCCTGTTCTATAAAATGGCAATAAAAATAGGACTTAACTTTCCAGAATTGTGGTGAAATCAAATGAGTTAGCATAGGTAAAATGTTAGATCAGTGTCTAATAGTAAATACTTGATAAATATATTTGTTATTGTTTTTATTATTACTCGTAATTAGCTAGGTTAATATCATATAACCATTTGTGAGTGACAAGGTCCTCTGATTATCTGCAGTAACGTGGACTGCCATTCCCCTGGCTATAGAACTCCAGATACATTCTCTGGCAAGTACTAGCAGGTCCCAAGCCTCAGGTAGGAAGAGCTTGACACCCAAGCAGAGGAATATAAAATGCAGCACTTTCTCTGAAAAAGGATGGGCAGCTTGAGTATATAGGAACTCGAATTCACCTGTGCAAACTACTGACAGCTAGACAACTAGAATTCACCTGTCCAAACTACTAATCATTAATTCATTTATAAGTAAGAGTCACTTCTATAAAATATATTTCTGGTTGCCCAGTCAACTGGAAAGTAGCCCTTCCA
This sequence comes from Macaca nemestrina, assembly GCF_043159975.1. Taxonomy (NCBI): domain Eukaryota; kingdom Metazoa; phylum Chordata; class Mammalia; order Primates; family Cercopithecidae; genus Macaca; species Macaca nemestrina. Next base: position 109,148,515 of record NC_092135.1, read on the forward strand.
CTTTCTCAGCCTCATGTCCGGGTTAACAACCCAAATAGTTCCAGTAGTTCCTTATATGGTATGGTTTATTTCTCATCATCAGCAAGTTGTTCTTTTCTGCACATGATCCATTTCACCATAATTCTTTTAAAAGAAGGTCCCTGGATTTGAAAACAAGACTTAAGTACAGTGCTGACAATATTTTTCCATGACATTATAATTCTTAATGCTTATCCGTTACTATTTTGTTGTTGTTTTTGTTGTTTAATGAATTCATAACATTCTCTGATGCTTGTTCAAAAGTGACCTTTGTTCATGATGATGAAAATGTATATACCAGTAAAACAGAACTTGTAGAAGATAGATAGGTAGGTAGGTAGGTAGATAGGTAGATAGGTAGATACATAGATAGATAGATAGATAGATAGATAGATAGATAGATAGATAGATAAAATTTCAAGGAATTTGCTTAGAACTGGCCAGACAAATCTGAAGTCCATAGGGTGAGTCATCAGGAAGGGGAGAACAGAAACATTGAAGGAGCTGAATTCCAAAAGTGGAATTACTTCCATTCATAATGTCTCTCAGCTGATTGGCTCATGTCTGTCCAGATTATCCAAAATAATCTCCTTTACAAAAACTCAACTGATTGAGTTATAAATGTTAATCATATTCACAAAATACCTTCACAGCAACATCTACGTTGTGTTTGATTGAGTGATTGGGTAGTATAGCCAAGCCAAGTGGATACATACAACTTACCATCACAGAGTCTCATTCCTACTCTGAAAAATTATTAATGGCTGCCTGAAATGCCATTTTTAGAGGGATTCCAAGGCTGTTTCTAGCCTCAGAATAAGAGTACTTAACAGTATCTGCCTAGTAGTTTCTCCATATTCAAGAGATATACAAATACAAATATTTTCTTGTACAAGAAAAAAAAGTGAATGATCTATTCACAGGAAAGCCTGAGATAGTTTCTGAGTTTTTAACAAGATGGCTTATTTCTCATCATCAGCAAGTTGCTCTTCTCTGCACATGATCCATTTCACCATAATTCTTTTAAAAGAAGGTTCCTGGATTTGAAAACAAGACTTAAGTACAGTGCGGACAATATTTTTTCATGACATGATAATTCTTAATGTTTATCAGTTACTATTTTGTTGTTGTTTTTGTTGTTTAGCAGATACATCACAATGAATTCATAGCGTTCTCTGATGCTTGCTCAAAAGTGACCTTTGTTCATGATGATGAAAATGTATATGCCAGTAAAACAACTTGTAGAAGATAGATATGTAGGTAGGTAGATAAGGTAGGTAGGTAGGTAGATAGGTCAAAGGGGAAGTTCAAAGGGCTACAAAAATGGAATTTGCTATTTCTAATCTAATAACAGAAACTGACAAACATAAATGTAAATAATATGACCACTGTAACTAGTATGGTAAGAGTCTCAAAAATAGTATGATACTATCAAAGAAATGCAATGGTATATCACGATGTGAGCGCAATTTCTCCAGGCCAATGGTATATGCCTACAAATTTTTCAGTTGCCATTTTCTATGTAGAATATATAATTTGGTACATTCATTGGACAATAAAAGTAATATCTAAAGACATATAAGATGGATTGCATTTTCCTTCTTGGGAATTTAAGTCATTCAAGTGTTGGTAACATATATCTGACGCATTGGATGTATAGTATGCTGTGTAGTGCGAGTAAGTGGGGGAAAACTGCTAAAGTCAGAAAAGAGATTTCACTACCTTTGAATATTTAGAAAAACACTTGAAAATCCAATAAATGTTTTAATCCTTTGTGTTTGGTAAGTTTTTTTTTTTTTTTTTTTTTAGACATAACTCTTAGACATGACATTTAAACTGCAGTTCACCCTCTAGACACAGTTGTTTTCAAATGCTGACTTGTACCTTCAATATCTTTGAAACCCATATTTTCTCATTCAATTAGGTGATGTTTCTCATTTCCTGTTTTAAAATCTCTAATTGTAGGTGAAATAATAACTATCGTTTATTATCATAAAGCTTTCTTCATGCAGAGAGGCAGTGAAACTAATTAAAATAATCACAAAGGCATGATTGCATAAAAATATTTTTTAAATAAGAGGAAAAAAAATATTTTCTCTATATGCAATAAAAAATAGTGAATGCTCTAGTCACAGGAAAGGCTGAGAAAGTTTCTGAGGTCGTCAGTGTGCTACAAGATGAATATAATAACATAAAACTTACTTCATACTTACCTTTTGCTTACCTTGTACTCAGAACGTATACTCAAAGCAATTGTGTAAGAAACTCTTTCCAGAACAGTGTTTCATGAAGAGCAAGCACAAGAAGGTGTCCCGTGTCACTGACTCCACGTTTAGTGAGGTGTCCCGCGTCACTGACTCCACGTTTAGTGAGGTGTCCCGTGTCACTGACTCCACGTTTAGTGAGGTGTCCCGTGTCACTGACTCCCCGTTTAGTGAGGTGTCCTGTGTCACTGACTCCACGTTTAGTGAGATTCCTAACACCACAGAGGATTCTGCAGGCTTGCCCGGCCATCTTCCCAATCAGTGCACATATCCTCAATGTCTTCTGATCCTAAACTCATCTCTTCATTTCTCTTCTTTAAGATCTATAATGGACATTACTTTGTACCTTATATGTAACTCCTTACCAAAAAACCCTATAGTGTTCAAGGCCCCTTCTAATACTCAAGACTCTCAGGGTCTCCAGAAGCCCTACCTATATCAACTATAGAGCCCTTTTTTCTCTGCTAATCAAGTACCAGTTCTAGCCACAGAAAAATCTTGTTGGGCCCAACTTTTTAGGTCCTGCCCAGGCTGCTTAGAATTTTATACTGACATATCTTCTTTAACTTTCTTTTGCCTTCCTCTTCTTCCAATGTACCAGAAACCCCCAAGCTTGGTCCCTCTTTTGTGGTTAGTTTACTTAACTAATCATACATATTAAATACTACTAAGTGCATGACTAGAGAGAACTCAAGGGAAAATACTTTATTGTCTTATATTTCTCAAATCATTAGCATCTTTCCAATTCCGTATCTCTTTTACCCCATAAATTCTCTAAACTTAATGTCAACGTCTGCCTTAAATAGATTTAATTATTATAATAAGACACCAATCTAACCAATGTTTTGAGTTAGAGACAAGCTTGGAGAAGGTAAAGCAGTGGTTCTCAACCATGGGATTTCATGGCCCATTTTTACAATGTCTCAGGCATATTTGGTTGTCACAGCTGGAGGGATGGATGCAACACACATTTAACAGACAGATACCAAGAATGCTGTTAGACATCTTAGAAAACACAGAACAGCCTTCTTGCAGAACAAAGAAGTGGCCATTCCAAAACGTTAGTAGTGCAGAGGAGTAGTAGCCCTGACATAAAACTACTTTTGGGTATGGATGAGTAATAAAGATGTAGATGAATTATCAATGTCTATATTTACCAGAAAGAAAATAAGCTTTAATTACGAAGGTATATTGTTTAGCTAAAAAGAAGAACTTTATGATTCTAAATTGTTTTAGCAAATGTCCAGAGTATGTAGACATTTTTCTTGAATGGTTTCAGTATATTCCTGCCTAAAGGCAGCAGAGAAAATGTGGAAACATTTCAGAATTTTTGCAATATTATTGGCACTCTGGGAATAACAAGTATCAGTTAACTGAAGAAGCAAAAAAAAAAACAAAAAAACAAAAAAACTCAAAAGACACTGCTCTGGGACTTACTCCTGATTTTCATTTACTATTGTCAATTATGAAATCATCATCTTCCTATAATAATATTATATCTTCAGTCTCATCACATCACTGCAGGTTATATTAGATACTATTAAAAAAATAGTCTAATGATTAAGACAAAAAATTTCATCTCGTGGCTTCAAGATCCATATCGGTGTTACTTCAATTGCAATGTTATTTAGAATTATTTATGTTCAACTATTTGGAGCTGATTTGCGTTCTTCCACATTTAAGCTGTAAGTTGTGTTTTCAATTGATAGCTGTTTTCAGCACAAGATAAACACGAATGCATTTTCATAACAGTTCTTGTGAGTGCCGGCTCCCTCCCATTTTTGAAAAACTGAGAGCTCATTCCCTGGCTGTATAGTTGTTCTGTTCATCTTTTTGTCTTTGCTTGTTTGTACTGAAAACAGCATTAAAAAAATAATTTTAAATAGAAGTTTTAGGTAACTTACACTTGATGAAAGAGAATAATTTTTCACAATTATAACATGATATTTTTAAATGATAGAAAGTTTCTGCATCAAATGATATGATGTCACTGCTTGCCTATTTAAAAAAGCCATTTTGAGAAGATTCTATTTTTTCCTAGTATTAGTAATTTCTCCTTCTACTACTTACCTTGCTTCGGGAGAGCATGTCTCTTTCTACCTCGGATTATAGTTAGTGTATGTACATGTCTTCTATTTTCTTTCAGATTACAAACTGTTTACAAAGAGGAAATAAGCCCTTCTCAACCTTCTATCTCCTGGCACATTCTATTTCTATAGTAAAGTGAAACTGAATTGATACTCTAATTTGAGTCAAATTCCTAGAAATTAGAGGTTCATATATACCTGTATAAACAAAGGTGTGTACCTTCTGTATCTATAGTAAAGTGAAACTGAATTGATACTGAGTTGTAACAGAAAAAACTCAGGAGTAAAAGTGTTTGATATGGCTCTGGCATTCATGAGCATCAAGTCTAATAGCCTAGGTCTGATTTTTAAAATAGTCCACCCAAATATGAAATTAACAATAAGCTCTGTTCCCATTTTCTCTCAGAGATGGGTAGAAATAAAAATCCTTTATTCTGGCAAAAAATGTCTGCTGATGCTAGCCTTAATAAGATAGTCTTAAAGTCATGGTCTACTGGCAGCTGCTATTGTAAGTGGAGAACCTAACCGATGGCAGCTACTACTGTTGGAAGCCTCTGGCAGTTACAGCTTAACAGCTCTTTTCAATAGAGTCCCCAGTGTCAATTTCTTTTCTGCTGAGTGTTTAACCTGGAACATGGCTAGGGCTCATTATACCTAGGCAAGTAAGTTAGTGACCAGAACAGGTCCAGATAAGTAAAAGATAAATGTTGCCCAGCCAAGCTGATAGAAAATCTAGGTGCAGTTAGTAATGAACCTACTGTTCAACTCCATATCCACTCTTCTTTGCTCTGCTTTGTGATCCTAGAACTGACACTGTGTAAAGCACACTTCTCTATCCAGTGGCTACCTGTTAAGCTCTGCCAGTAGGGAGGTCAGAGGAACACTGTTAAGTGGAGGAGAGAAAAGGAAGTTGCTGTTTCCTGTTTGCTTGCTCTTTCCTGTTTATTTTCCCTAACATACATCACCATGGCTGCAACATCTGGCCCAGTTTCCAATTTCTTTCCTATATCCTCAATAGCAACCTCATTGTACCCCTCAAGATTATCAGCCCAGTTGGGATACTCCCTTTTCAGAAGCCTTAAGATGAGGTCCAGAGTGCCCCTTCTCCTATATTCTATGTTCTGATTTATTCTTTTGTTTCCCCAGTTTAAGCTGTGGTAGCTATTCCTTAGATAGAGTTGCTATCTCTGTGTTACTTTGACCATATTTTTTACATTTAAAGCCCTCCAATACTTGTGTAACCAAATCCTTATATTAAATGAAAAAATGTCCTGGCAGGATTACAACTAATACACCAGTTACATTCAAATATCCAAGCAGGTCGATGCACAAAGCCATTAGCCAACAATGGAAATCTAAGCTCATGTCTGGGATTTGAAGGTGGGACTCTGGTTCCATGATCTGTGTATACAATTGTGCATGTGTGTACACATAGCGTGATGAGCAGGAAGGATCCAGTTAGTACAAAGAGATTGGGAAATTAAGGCAGTTACTAATATAGAAGTTTAAGGATTCTTAAGTTGGCAAAATAGCCCAGCTTCTGACTTCATCCTGCAACATCAACTCTTAACTATAGCAGTAAAAAATAATCTTGGAGTTTATTAGCACGATAAAATAATAAAATAAAAATTATAACATACATGGCAAGAATCAAAGCTGCCTTGATCTGATATGTTTGTGAGATGCAAAGGCTAAGGCGCGAGACGAAAGGTAACCGCAGGCAAGAGTAGAAGGAAAGAGTTTTAATTTATGCTCTAGCATCCATCCTCCATGCCATTGTTGTGGTTGGACAAACAATGCCTTCCCCTTCACCTCAAATATTGACAGAAACAGTCAGACTACAAGGGCCTTTACATGATATCCTAGGGAAATAAAAACGCCCTGCTCATGGGAGAAGTAGAAGAAAATAGATATGGACTGAGTGGCCACCTTCTGGCATTGATTCTTCCACTGTCTTCTTTTAACCTAAGGCCTGATGAATTACAAATCTCAAGGGACTGCCTTCTCCCCAGGCTGCTGTTTTTAAAAGAAAGAAATAAAGAAGAAAATTTGGGGAGACTATGCCTGGAGAGGTGGTTGCAAATAGGTATAATGAACAAGGGCTCTGTCATCCTGGGACCCTCTCTCCTAGGAAAAAGGTGGAACAAATCAAAAGATGTACACTAACTGAAGAATATATAGCTATCAGACAGAATAATTTCCCAGGAAACAGCAGCAAAGAAAAAGAAAATGTAAAAGAAATATATAAAGTGTAAAATATTAGACAACAGTTAGAAATAACAGCCTCAGAAGTTTTAGTGTACAAAGACCCACACTGAATATGCTTTTGGAGAAAGAAGCAGGTTTAACCATTTAAGAGTTGCTACAAAAGACTATGGAAAGTAAAACAGTCAAAGACTTGATCAGCTTACCGTGGTCTTAGGGAAAAGAAAAAGCTAATACACAGGAAAATGAGAAGTATATCCTTAGTAATGTCATATTAAAATTTTAGACAATATCAGGTCATTTAAAAACTCAATACATTCTAAAATATAAAAATCATGTATATTGTGTTTTTGTTTATAATTCAGTAAAATTAGGAATTAATAACAAAAATCCAATACACAGAAACTGAATAATAGCTCATGGAATAATCATTGTATTTAAAGGGAAATTAAGAATTATTTAAAGCTGAACAGTAAGTAGAATACTGTGTGGTAAATTTGTGGAACACAGCTATGCTGTAGTTAGAGGGAAATTTAGAACTTTAAATACATGTACCTTTAAATTCTTCATTGAGATACTAGTTTGGTCTAAGACAGTGGCTGAGCACACAAGGTGGGAAGTACTGAGTTAGTATCTGTTTGGTGTTATTAGAGCTCTGGAGTTGCACACACGTAGGTGTAAATCTCATGTCAGCCACTAGCTGTATAATCTTGAGCAAAATATTTTACCTCGTATATTCACTTTTTGTCTCTATAAAATAAGTCTGATAGAAGTACCTCTCAGGGTAGATGCAAGGAACAAATTTAAAAATCTATTTGTTGTGTTAGCTATTATTACTTTTAGCAAGAAAAAAATGAGGACAAAGGTATAACACTACCAGTGAGTCCAACTTTTAGTGGCAACTACTTTGCATTACCAGTTTTTATCAAAGATTATTCCATGTATGCATATCTTTATGGAGTGTTGAAGCCAGACATTCACAAACTCCACATTGTAAAATCCTAACTTAAAGCCAGACATTCCCAAACTCCACGTCATAAAATCCAAGCTTACGCTACCTCGAAGCCCATCTATTCTTCTCTGAGGCCTGGCAGAGGGATAGTGACATTACATTGGCCCAATTTTGATTTTTTTCCCCTCAAGATGTAACACTTCCTCTGTCCTCCACCACAACCATCCTGTCTTACTAAGTAAAGCCTGTCACTCATTTGGGTACAAGGACTTTGGGGTGATAGTTTGGTTCTCAATATGGTTATCATCTTGAGAAGTAAACTGTCAACCCAAAGTCCTTCTTGTATCTTTCCAAAAACCAAAAACACAACAAGTGCATAAGTGCACACATGGAAATGCCTGCTGCTCCCAAGTAAGACGTGCAAACTTAACTTAAATAACTAGTAGTACCATGATGACTTCTCATTTGCAAACAAACAAACAAAAAAACTATGAACACGTCAAATTTTAAGTAGTAAAATCATTTGTGCTGTGGGTAGATTCCTTTGAAGAAAGAGCTCAGTCTGCAGAATTTCTAGGATGTTTGCTTCAAGATCAGATCAACACACTTAGGTTTGACAATTAAAGTTTCCCTGTCATCTTTTGGATATGTGACTTCTCCAGTTGTTTGAATAAAATGAATAACTGCTTTGAAACCATGTCATTAGTTTCAGTATACACTGAAAGTTTGATGCTGATTGTCTTACTTAATCAGCAAACTAGTCCTTTGTGATTATTTTAGCCCCATTTTACAGGCAAAAAAAATTAAGCTTTAGAGAGATTAAGTAGTTAATTCAAAATCATACAATTACAAAGAGGTGGTTCAAGACAAGTATTATGAGGGTTCATAGATAATAGAGATCACATCCAATAGCGGACAATTAGCATTAGTTACCCAGATGACTACACGTATCTCTTAACCTCTTACCACTAAATTAATTTTCTGAAGATCCTAGCCTATAGTAGTTTGTGCGTGTGTTATGGCTGGCTACCCTTTATTAGTAACTTTGTTTAGCTTGGAATATTTTCGTTAGTTTACATTTTTCTGGTTTATTCCTGTGAGAGAGCATTTTCCTGGAAGAAGGTAAAGAATATGGCTCCATTTAATTAGGGTCAAGGCAGTGCAAAGGAATCATCTCCACAAAAGCTGACATCTGAATGAAGTAGTCCTTTGAAACTGGCTGAGGAAATAAACTTTAAACTAAATTTGAAGGAACTTAGTTGAGAACTACCAGGGCAAAGAAGCCCAGACCATTTGAGCCTGTCTGAATAAAATGTGGCCTTGGTCAGCAAGGATAAGAATAAAATTTTAATTTCATTCATCACAAGAGACCTAAGAAAATGGAAAGGATATTTTTTAAATTTGAAACTTGCATGCAAATTGTAATACATAAGTGATAGGACCTCAAAAGAGTAAGGAAGGAAGTTCTGAGAGCAGAGAACTTGTTTCTGCAGAATCCTGCTCATGGAAGACAAAGCCTTGCATTCCGCTTGGGTTTCACCTTAAAGAAGTTTACTTCAGTTGATTATTTGTGCCCTGTGTCAATCGGGAATGTTATAAAGTCAAACAAAGCATTGTACAATGGCTTGCTGAGAAAAGAGGGCGTAGTGCATTACAGAATTCATTTCTGTAAGTTATGATTTGAACAGAAGCCCTCAAGTTCTTGAGCATAAGGATTTCGAACAGAGGAAACTATAATAGCTTGCACGATTTTTTCTATTCATCCAGAAAATTTGCACTCTTTGGCAGAATACAAAACTATGAATAAGCTTTAGGAAAATGCTATTGTTCTCTTACAGTTCTTTTTTAAATAGTCTTTTAAAATAATTGCTATATTTTATCATTACAAAAATAGTAAGAAAGCTTGTTTTATAAATTTAAAAATAAATGTGTTTATTAAATAAGTTAAGCCTCTTCAAGATTTGGTGGAACATGCTATTCAGATCTTTGTTTAAAATGGCATACACACACAAACTTGCACATTTTGAGTCTTAAAAGCATTGCTTCCTGTTGCATTGGCAAAAAAATAAATTAACTATTAATTAATATTTTTATTTTTATGTGGGCTAATACCTAGGCTTTATTCTGAAGAGTTTTATTTTTTATTCCTTTATGGCTCTATGCTCCAAGAGTACTTTGATGAATTATAAAGATTTGCTTTGTAATTGGTTATAAAATGTCATCTTTTATTTAAGTTTTTCTCTCTCACAAAACATGGTGCTTTATTTTGCATATTATTCATGCAGCACAAAGACAAATTCCATGATCCTCATTGAATTACACATTTAATGACTGATAAGATCAGCTTGCCAATCATTTATTACCGTGCATCCCACTCAGTGTAATATTCCCAACTGTAACCTAGAAAAAAAAAAAGAGGAGATATAATAGTAAAACAAATCAACTTATGTGATGTGGGCAAATGAGAATGGAATAAGCAAAGTAGAATGGTAGAATGCTCCACCATGGCAAAAACACTTCGAGGCACAAACAAAAGCAACCGTGGATTGCATTTAATTACTACACAATAATTGTTTTACTAAACTTAGTATGTGGTTGTAATTCACAACTCTTGTTGCACATTTCACTCACCAGAGAGAGGTTTTAACCAGTATCACCCTAATGCCAAAACCAGGAAAGGACAAAAAAAAAAAACTACAGACCAATATCTCTGATTAACATAGATGCAAAAATCCCCCCCAAAATACTAGCTAACTGAATTCCACAGCATATCAAAATGATAATTCACCATGATCAAGTGGGTTTCATACCAGGGATGCAGGTATGGTTTAACACCGCAAGTCAAAAAATGTGATACACCACATAAAGAGGATTAAAAATGAAAATCACATGATCATCTCAATAGATGCAGAAAAAGCATTTGACAAAATCCAGCATCCCTTTATGATTAAAATCGTCAGCAAAACTGACATAGAAGGGACATAGCTTAACGTAAAAAAAGCCATCTATGACAAATCCACAGCCAACATTATGCCAAATGTGGAGAAGTTAGAAGCATTCTCACTGAGAACTGGAACAAAACAAGGATACCTACTTTCACCACTTCTATTAAACATAATACCAGAAGTCTTACCCAGAGCAATCAGGCAAGAGAAAGAAATAAAGGGCATCCAAATCAGTAAAGAGGAGGTCAAAGTATCACTGTTTGCTGATGATATGATTATATACCTAGAAAACCCTCAAGACTCCTCCAAAAAGCTCCTAGAACTGATAAATGAATTCAGCAAAGTTTCAGGATACAAAATCCATTTACACAAATCAGTTGCACTGCTATACACCAACAGTGATTAAGTTGATAAGAACGCAACCCTTTTTACAAGAGCTGCAAATAAATAAATAAATAAATAATAAAATACTTAGGAATATACCTAGGAGATGAAAGACCTCTACAAGGAGATGAAAGACCTCTACAAGGAAAACTGCAAAACACTGAGGAACGAAATCATAGATGACACAGACAAATAGAAACACGTTCCATGCTCATAGATGGGTAGAATCAATACTGTGAAAATGACCATATTGCAAAAGCAATCTACCGATTCCATGCAATACCATCAAAATACCACCATGATTCTTCACAGAACTAGAAAAAGAATCCTAAAATTCATATGGAATCAAAGAAGAGCCTGCATAATGAAAGCAAAACTGTGCAAAAAGAACAATTTGGAGGCATCACATTACCTAGATTTAAAAACTACACTATAAAGCCATAGTCACCAAAACAGCATGGTACTGGTATAAAAAATAGGCACATAGACCTATGGAACAGAATAGAGAACTTTTAGGCCTCTGAGCACAAGCTAAGCCACCATGTCCCCTGTGGCCTGCTCGTATATATCCAGATAGCCTGAAGCAAGTGAAGAATCACAAAAGAAGTGAAAATGGCTGGTTCCTGCCTTAACTGATGACATTACCTTGTGACATTCCTTCTCCTGGCTCAGAAGCTCCCCAACTGAGTACCTTGTGTCCCCCGCCCATGCCTACCTTAGAACAAGCCCCTTCGACTGTAATTTTCCACTACCTACCCAAATCCTATAAAATTGCCCCACCCCACCCCTATCTTCCTTTTTGGACTCAACCTGCCTGCACCCAGGTGATTAAAAAGCTTTATTGCTCACACAAAACCTGTTTGGTGGTCTCTTCACATGGACATGTGTGACATTTGGTGCTGAAACCCAGGACAGGAGGACGCCTTCGGGAGACCAGCCCCCTGTCCTCACCCTCACTCCATGAGGAGATCCACCTACAACCTTGGGTCCTCAGACCAGACAGCCCAAGGAATATCTCACCAATTTCAAATCAGGTAAGCAGTCTTTTCACTCTCTTCTCCGGCCTCTCTCACTACCCTTCAATCTCCCTCTCTTGCTACACTTCAATCTCCCTGTCCTTCCAATTCCAATTCTTTTTTCCTCTCTAGTAGAGACAAGGAGACACATTTTATCCATGGACCCAAAACTCCAGCACCAGTCATGGACTCAGGAAGACAGTTTTCCCTTGGTGTTTAATCACTGCAGGGACCCCTCCTGATTATTCACCCACACTCCATTGGTGTCTGGTCACTGGGGGGATGCCTGCCTTGGTCATTCACCCACATTCCCTTGGTGGCAAGTCAATTGCGGGGATGCCTGCTTTGGCTGCTCAGGCACATTGCAGCCCAGGGCTGCTCACCACCCCCCTTCTCTGTGTCTCTACCCTCTCTTTCCTCTGGGCTTTCCTCCTTCACTATGGACAACCTTCCACCCTCCTTCTTTTCCCTTAACCTGTGTTCTCAAGAACTTAAAACCTCTTCAACTCACACCTGACCTAAAACCTAAGCCTCTTGTTTTCTTCTGCAACACCACTTGGCCCCAATACAAACTTGATAATGTCTCTAACTGGCCAGAAAACCACATTTGCGATTTCTTCATCCTACAAGACCTAGGTAATTTTGTCGAAAAATAGGCAAATGGTCTGAGGTGCCTGATGTCCAGGCATTCTTTTACACATTGGTTCCTCCCTAGTCTCTACCCACAATGCGACTCCTCCCAAATCTTTCTTCTTTCTCTCCTGTCTGTTCCTTCAGTCTGTACCCCAAACTCTGAGTTCTTTGAATTCTCCTTTCCTAAGGACTCATCTGACCTCTCCCTTCCTCCCCAGGCTGCTCCTCATCAGGCCAAGCCAGGTCCCAATTCTTCCTCAGCCTTTGCTCCCCTACCCTGTAATCCTCCTATCACCTCCCCTTTTCACACCTGGTCCAGCTTACAGTTTCGTTCAGTGACTAGCCCTCCCCGACCTGCCCAACAATTTCCTCTTAAAGAGGTGGCTGGAGCTAAAGGCATAGTCAAGGTTAATGCTCCTTTTCCTTTATCCGACCTATCCCAAGTCAGTTAGAATTTATGCTCTTTTTCATTAAATATAAAAACCCAGCCCAGTTCATGGCTGGCCTTTTTGACAACAACCGTTAGACACTTTACTGCCCTAGACCCAGAAGAGCCAGAAGGTTGTCTTATTCTCAATATGCATTTTATTCCCCAATCCACTCCCGACATTAGAAAAACACTGCAAAAATTAAATTCCAGCCCTCAAATCCCACAACAGGACTTAATTAGCCTTACCTTCAAGGTGTACAATAATAGAGAAGAGTTGCAGTTACTTGCCTCTGCTGTGAGAGAAACCCCAGCCACATCTCCAGTGCACAAGAACTTCAAAATGCCTAAGCCACAGTGGTCAGGCATTCCTTCATGACCTCCTCCCCCAGGATCTGGCTTCAAGTGCCTGAAATCTGTCCACTGGGCAAAGGAATGGCTGCAGCCTGGGATTCCTCCTAAGTCATGTCCCAACTGTGTGGGACCCCACTGGAAATTGGACTCTCCAACTTTCCCAGCAGCCACTCTCAGAGCCCCTGGAACTCTGGCCCAAGGATCTCTGACTGACTCCTTCCCAGATCTTCTCAGCTTAGCGGCTGAAGACTGACACTGCCCGATTGCCTTGGAAGCCTCCTGGACCATTACAGATGCTTTGGGTAACTCCCAGTGGAAGATAAGTCTGTCCCCTTCTTAATCAATATGGAGGTTACCCACTCCACATTACCTTCTTTTCAAGGGCGTGTTTCCCTTGCCTCCATAACTGTCATGGGTATTGACGGCCAGGCTTCTAAACCTCTTAAAACTCCCCAACTCTGATGCCAACTTGGACAACATTCTTTTATGCACTTCTTTTTAGTTATCCCCACCTGCCCAGCTCCCTTATTAGATCGAGACATTTTAACGAAATTATCTACTTCCCTGACTATTCCTAGGCTACAGCCACACCTCATTGCTGCCCTTTTCCCCAGTTCAAAGTCTCCTTCATATCTTCCCCTTTTATCTCCCCACCTTAATCCACAAGTATGGGACATATCTACTCCCTCTTTGGTGACCGATCATGTACCCCTTACCATCCCATTAAAACCTAATCACCCTTACCCTGCTCAACCCAATATCCCATCCCACAGCATGTTTTAAAAGGATTAAAGCCCGTTATCACTCACCGGTTACAGCACAGCCTTTTAAAGCCTATAAATTCTCCCTATAATTACCCATTTAACTGTCCAAAAAAACTGGACAAGTCTTACAAGTTAATTAAGGATCTACACCTAATCAACCAAATGGTTTTGCCTATCCACCCTGTGGTGCCCAACCTGTACACTCTTTTGTCCTCAATACCTTCCTCCACAACTCACTATTCTGTTCTTGAGTTTAAAGATGCTTTTTTCACTATTCCCCTTCACCCATCATCCTGGCCTCTCTTTGCTTTCACTTGGACTGACCCTGACACCCAGTAGGTTCAGCAAATTACCTGGGCTGTACTGCCGCAAGGCTTCAGGGACAGCCCTCATTACTTCAGCCAAGCTCTTTCTCATGATTCGCTTTTTTTCCACTCCTCTGCTTCTCACCTTATTCAATATATTGATGACCTTCTACTTTGTAGCCCCTCCTTTGAGTCTTCTCAACAAGACACCTTCTTGCTCCTTCAACATTTATTCTCCAAGGGATATCAGGTATCCCCTTCCAAAGCTCAAATTTATTATCCATCTGTTACCTACCTCAGCATATTTCTTCATGAAAACACATGTGCTTCCCTGCCAGTCATGTCTGACTGATCTCTCAAACCCCAACCCTTTCTACAAAACAACAACTCCTTTCATTCCTGGACATGGTTAAATACTTTTGCCTTTGGATACCTGGTTTTGCCATCCTAACAAAACCATTATATAAACTCACAAAAGGAAACCTAGCTGACCCCATAGATCCTAAATCCTTTCCTCACTCCCCTTTCCATTCCTTAAAAAACAGCCCTAAAAGCTGCTCCCACACTAGCTCTCCCTAACTCTTTCCAACCCTTTTTTCATTACACACAGCCAAAGTGCAGGGTTGTGCGGTCGGAATTCTTACACAAGGGCTGGGACCATGCCCTGTAGCCTTTCTGTCCAAACAACTTGACCTTACTGTTGTAAGTTAGCCCCCACATTATTCCTGATACCATACCTGGCCCTCATGACTGTATCTCTCTCATCCACCTGGCATTCACTCCATTTCCCCATATTTCTTTCTTTCCTGTTCCTCACCCTGATCACACTTGTCTTATTGATGGCAGTTCCACCAGGCCTAATTGCCACTCACCAGCAAAGGCAGGCTATGCTATAGTATCTTCCACATCTATCATTGAGGCTACCACTCTGCCCCCCTCCACTACCTCTCAGCAAGCCAAACTCATTGCCACAATGCAGTTCCTCACTCTTGCAAAGGGACTACGCATCGATATTTATCCTGATTCTAAATATGCCTTCCATATCCTGCACCACCATGCTGTTATATAGGCTGAAAAACGTTTCCTCACTACACAAGGGTCCTCCATCATTAATGCCTCTTTAATAAAAACTCTTCTCAAGGCTGCTTTACTTCTAAAGGAAGCTGGAGCCATTCACTGCAAGGGCCAACAAAAGGCATCAGATCCCATCGCTCTGGGATGGATAACACTTATGCTGATAAGGTAGCTAAAAAAGCAGCTAGTGTTCCAAGTTCTGTCCCTCACAGCAGTTTTCCTCCTCCTCATCAGTCACTCCCACCTACTCTCCCACTGAAACTTCCACCTATCAATCTCTTCCCACACAAGGCAAATGGTTCTTGGACCAAGGAAAATATATCTCCTTCTAGCCTCATAGGTCCATTCTATTCTGTCATCATTTCATAAGCCACTAGCCCATCTCTTAAAACCTCTAATTTCCTTTCTACCATGGAAATCTATCCTCAAGAGAATCACTTCTCCGTATTCCATCTGCTATTCTACTACTCCTCAGAGATTGTTCAGGCCCCCTGCCTTCCCTACACATGAAGCTCAGGGATTTGCCACCTGCCCAGAACTGGCAAATTAACTTTACTCACATGCCCCAAGTAAGGAAACTAAAATACCTCTTGGTCTAGGTAGACACTTCACTGGATGGGTAGAGGCCTTTCCCCCAGGGTCTGAGAAGGCCACCACAGTCATTTCTTCCCTTCTGTCAGACATAATTCTTTGGTTTGGCCTTCCCACTTCTATACAGTCTAATAATGGACTGGTCTTTATTGGTCAAATCACCCAAGCCATTTCTCAGGCTCTTGGTTTTCAGTGGAACCTTCATACCCCTTACCATCCTCAATCTTCGGGAAGGGTAAAACAGACTAATGGTCTTTTGAAAGCCCACCTCACCAAGCTCATCTTCCGACTTAAAAAAGAGGACTCTGTCAAGGATAGAGCCCAAAAAACTCACCAACCAAGCAAGTAATTATGCTGAACCCCCTTGGGCACTCTCTAATTGGATGTCCTGGGTCCTCCCAATTATTAGTCCTTTAATACCTGTTTTCCTCCTCCTTTTATTGAGAACTTGTGTCTTCTGTTTAGTTTCTCAATTCATACCAAACCATATGCAGGCCATCAGCAATCATTTTATGTGACAAATGTTTCTTCTAACAACCCCACAATATCACCCCTTACCCCAAAATCTTCCTTCAGCTTAATCTCTCCCACGCTAGGTTCCCACACTGCCCTAAATCCTGCTCGAAGCAGCCCTGAGAAACATCACCTGTTATGTCTCCATACCACCACCCCAAAATTTTTGCTGCTCCAACACTTTACTATTTTATGTTATTTTTCTTATTAATATAAGAAGACAGGAATGTCAGGCCTCTGAGCCCAAGCTAAGCCATCATATCCCCTGTGACCTACAGGTATACATCCAGATGGCCTGAAGCAAGTGAAGAATCACAAAAGAAGTAAAAATGGCATAGTTCTGCCTTAACTGATGACATTACCTTGTGAAATTCCTTCTCCTGACTCAGAAGCTCCCACGCTGAGCATCTTGTGACCCCTGCCCCTGCCCACCAGAGAACAAGCCCCTTCAACTGTAATTTTCCACTACCTACCCACATCCTATAAAACTGCCCCACTCCTATCTCCCTTTGCTGACTCTCTTTTTGGACTCAGCCCGCTTGCACCCAGGTGATTAAAAAGCTTTATTGCTCTCACAAAGTCTGTTTGGTGGTCTCTTCACATGGACTTGCATGACAAGAACCAAGAAATAAAGCCAAATACTTACAGCCAACTGATCTTTGACAAAGCAAACAAAAACATAAAGTGGGGAAAGGACACTCTATTGAATAAATCGTGCTCAGATAATTGGCAAGCAACATGTAGGAGAATGAAGCTGGATCCCCACCTCTCACCTTATACAAAAATCAACTCAAGATAGAACAAAGACATAAATCTAATACCTGAAACCATAAAAATTCTAGAAGATACCATTGGAAAAACCCTTCTAGCTATTGGCTTTGGCAAAGACTTCATGGCCAAAAACCTAAAAGCAAATGGAATAAAAATAAAGATAAATAGATGGAACTTAATTAAACTTAAAAGCATCTGCATAGCAAAAGAAACAATCAGCAGAGTAAACAGACAACCTACTGAGTGGGAGAAAATTTTTGCAATCTATACATCTGACAAAAGACTAGTATCTAGAATCTACAAGGAACTCAAGCATATCAGCAAGAAAAAAAGCAGTCCCATCAAACAGTGGGCTAAGGATATGTATACATAGTTTTCAAAAGAAGATATGCAAATTGCCAACAAACATATGAAAAAATGTTCAACATCACTAATGATCAAGGAAATGCAAATAAAACCACGATGCGATACCACCTTACTCCTGCAAGAATGGTCATTATCAAAAAATCAAAAAATAATAGATATTGGCGGGGAGGTGGTGAAAAGGGAACACTTTTACACTGCTGGTGGGAATGTAAACTAGTAAAACCACAATGGAAACAGTGTGGAGATTCCTTGAAGAACTAAAAGTAGAACTACCATTTGATACAGCAATCCCACTACTAGGTTTCTACCCAGAGGAAAACAAGTCGTTATATGAAAAAGATACTTGCACACCCACGTTTAAGCAGCACAATTAGCAATCGCAAAAACATGTAACCAGCCCAAATGCCCATCAATCAATGAGTGGATAAAGAAATAGTTGTGTAGACACATACACACACACACACACCATGGAATACTACTCAGCCATAAAAAAGGAATAAAATAATGACATTTGCAGCAACCTGGATGGAAATGGAGACCATTATTCTAAGTGAAATAACTCAGGAATAGAAAACCAAACATCGTATGTTCTCTCTCGTAAGTGGGAACTAAGCTATGAGAATGCAGAGAATGAGAACCACTAGAGTTTTAGAAAATCAATAGCAACATATCCATGCTGCATGTGACTTCAGGAACAAATAAGAGATATATTCAAGAATCAGAGAGATAAAAAACCAAAATACCATCTTTATTACTAATAAATTGGCCTTATTACTAATAACTGAATAAGGCCAAATTATTAGTAATTAGCAGATTTACTCTACTCCTCCAATTATTGATATAGTTAGAGGAGGATAGGCCTTGCCCTAAAGGGACAGGCTCCTAACAGCAGCAGGCAAGATCATAAGCCTGTGTAAACTTCGGCAGGAAATTACAATCAAAAGGAGAAAGAGGAAGTAGCTGACACTAACATGTCCAGTTCCTTCTTCTAAAGTCATAAAGGAGGTACATTCTTTCTTGTCTTTTGGGGAAGATAAGTGAAGAAGCAGAGCACAGGGATGTAATTCTAGTAGAAGTTCCTACAGAAACATGAAGAATGAGGCACAAGAGTTTTCCCCTAAAATGGACAATAATCAAAGTGATATCACAAATCTTCAATCTCGGTCATTCAACTCAAATTTATTGGGCACTTACTCTTTCAGGAATTATGTGAATATGGTATGGGATATAAGAATGGGAAGTTAAAAATGGTGGTACCTATGGATACATTTGAGAATTGTGTTTATCCATGGCCAAGATTTGTACTTTAAATGCAACTGAAATTTTTGTTTTGATTTAGATTCAAAAGTTTTACTTAGTGTTTGAGAAGTTAATGCAATATGATTATATAAGCAAAATAGATATTCCAAAAAAGTTTTGTGCATCAAAAGATAATTAAAATATTCCATTGATAAAGAATTAATTCATATTGTGTCTGGACAGTCTACCTGTGGTCACTTTTTTACCTTATCTCTCAAGAGCATAGCTCCAAATAATTCCTGATAGAAAGTCCAAGGCAGGATCCTTTTGAAGGATGACACATAAATAAAGGGAATTACTGTCGGAAGGGTGAATGAGGTAAACAAGAGCAAGACCACATGTGCAAATCCAAACAACAAATTTCAATATCTTTCCAAAAGCCAAAAATATTCATACAGATGAAAATAAATGTTAATGCAAAAATAAACTTTGCAAGTTGACAATAAATCGCTTGCTATTTATAGTCAAGACAGGAGTTTTTAAAGCTAAAGAGAAAATTGCTCTTCCAGCACTAAAAGATGCTTATCAGAATGTGACAGGACAGGGGTTACACATTCAAATGTAACAAGATTAGACTTTGAATTCCCAAAGTAGAAAGAATGTATTCAGCAGAAATGGTTTTTATGTTGCCTGTTGGGCTGCTTTTGAATCAATTCTATTTATCTTTGGCATCAGCTGTGGTTCTGTGACTGGAGATTTTTAGTTAGAGAAAAAAATCAGGAATACTGAGAGTTTTCTTGCTGGTAAAATGCAATGCAAAATAATTATTTTATTATACACAGGTTTGACCTAACTTTAACTTCAATATAATTATGAGACATGACTTTTAAACTTGATTTTTAAGGTTTGTGCTAAGTGGGAAAAACTCTATAAATATACTAATTTATACTTAAATCATTTATTATAGAAAAAACATCTATTTTATTCTACATTCACATCACAATATTTAATACTTAGTTTTTGTTTAGTAAAAGAAACTTGAGAGATTCTAAAATCTGAGTGCCCTTTTGTTTATATTTTCCTGACAAGATTCGATGTGTGAGAAAAATAAAATTTCAATGACATATTAATACTGCATTTTATCAAGCAAAACATGTAAATGTATAAACTGAATATGAGCATACATGCTAAGGTCATAGTTCTTTCTTAATTTTATCAAGTTTCCCAAATGTTCTAGTTCCCCTTGAAATAATCTTTTTTGTAAACTATTAGCACCAAAAGCGGTCTCTGTTTTTTCCTTAAAATTATATATCATCTCTACAGAAACTCCATTTTATTAAAGTTTGATATATGGAGTATTTCTATATACATATATACATTTATGTGTGTGTGTTTTAAAGTGTGTCAGGATATCATATACATTATCACACAACATTTATTATTCTCTGTAATAAATATTATTTTATGAAATGATGATACAATGTAAATAATGTAAAACTGCCAGATTATAAAACAAGTCCTTTTGTGTCTGGCTTCTTATACTTGATACAGTGTTTTCAAAATTCAGCCATGTTGTAGCATCTATCAGACCTTTACTTTTCATGGTTGAATTCATTGTATATATGTACTATATTTGGATTATCCATTTATCTATTGATGGACACTTGAGTTGTTTCTGTCTTTTGGTTATTGCAAATAATTCTGCTATCAACTTTTGCATACAAGTACCTGTTTGAGTCTCCCTTTTAATTCTTCTGGTATATTCTGAGGAGTAGAATTGCTGGGTTAAATGGTAATTCCATGTTTTGCCTTTTAAGGAACTGCCAAACTGTTTTCTACAGTTGCTATATCATTGTACATTTCCACCAGCAAAGTTCTATGGGTTCACTTTTTCCACATTCTCACCAATACTTGCTGTTTTCCACTTTTGTTGATTATAGCTATCCTAGTAGGTGTGAAGTGCTATCTCCTTGTGGTTTTCATTTATGTTTCCCAAATGACCAAAATCTTTTCGTTTGCTTATTGATCATTTGTACATCTTTGTTGGAGAAATGTCTATTCAAATCTTTTGCCCATTTTTTCATTTGATTATTTGTCTTTTTGTTGTTGAGTTGTAGGAGTTCTTTACATATTTTGGATACTAAATCCTTATCAGATATATAATTTCAAAATACATTATCTCGTTCTATAGTTTGTCTTTTCATTCTTCAATAATGTCCTTTGATACACTAAAGTTACCAATTTTGATGAAGCCTACCTTAATTTTTCTGTAGTTGTTCATGCTTTTGGTGTCAAATATCTCATACAGGAAAATTTATAGAAACATGAGGTAGATTAAAGGTTAACAGAAACTCTAAAGAGTGGAGAATGGGGAGTTAGTGCTTAATGTTTAAAGTTTCTGCTTTGGCTGATGAAAACGCTATGGAAATAGATGATGCTGATCATTGCACAACATGGTGAATATAAAATTGTCACTGAATTGTGAACTTAAAAATAGTAAAATGGAGGAGGAGATGGAGCAAGATAGCTGATTAAACTGCTCCAGTGATCTTTGCCTCCCATGGAGGAACACCAAATTAAACGACTGTCTACACAAGGAAGCACTTTCGTACGAACTAAAAATCAGGTGAGCGATCGCCGTACCTGTTTTTAACATCATATCAAGGAAACAGACACTGAAAAGCAAAGGAAAGAAAGTCTTGAATTGCTGAGACCACCCTTCCCCAGGCCCCAGCAGTAGCTACCTGGCACAGACAGAATCTCTGTGCTTGATGGTCGGGGAGCACAGTGATTGGTAATTGTGGAATTTTCACTGGAACCCAGTGCTGCCTGTTACAGCAGAAAGCAGCACAGCAGAATTCAGCCAGAACCACAAAAGGAACATTTCTACTTGCCCTCGCCAGAGGGGAGTCACCCATCCCAGCAGTTAGAATATGAATTTTGGCTAGCTCCACCACAGTGAGCTAAAGTGCTCTAAGGTGTTAAATAAACGTGAAAGGCAGTCTAGGTCACAAGGACTGCAATTCCTGGGCAAGTCTCAGTTCTGTGCTGGGTTCAGAGCTAGTGGACTTGAGCACATGACCCAGTAAGACACTAGCTGGGGCAGCTAAGGGAGTGCTTGCATCATCCCTTCTCGAACCCCAGGTAGCACAGCACACAACTCTGGGAGAGACTCCTTCCTCCTGCTTGAGGACACTAGAGAGGAGAGTAAAGAGGACTTTGTATTGCAACATGGATACCAGCTCAGCCACTGTAAAATTTGGTGCCAGGCAGAGGCCTAAGGCTGATTCCATGCCCTAGCTCCCACATGACATTTCTAGACATACCCTGAGCCAGATAGGAAACTACTGCCTTGAAGGAAAGGGCCCATTTCTGGCAGGATTCATCATATGCTGACTAAAGAGCCTGTAGACTTTGAAAAACATTAGCAGTGCCCAGAGAGTACATGCCATGAGCCTTGGGTAAAACCCCGAGCCATGCTGGCTTCAGGTATCACTCAGCACATTTCCAGTTCTGGCGGCCACAGGGAGAAACTCGTTTTGCTTGAGGCAAGGAGAGGGAAGAATAAAGGGAACTTGGTCTTGCAGCTTGGTCACCAGATTGGCCACAATGAGATAGAGCACCAAGCAGGCTCCTAGGGCCTTTGATTTCAGGCCTTGGTTCCTGCAAAGCATTTCTGGACCTGCCTTGGGCCACAGGGGAGCCAGCTGCTCTGAAGGGAGAGACCCAGGCTTGGCAGTATTTACCACAAGCTGACTGAAGAGACCTTGGACTTTGAGTGAACATTGGCGGTAGCCAGGCAGTCCTCACCGCAGGCCTGGGTGGTGGTGGCACAAGAAGAGACTCCTTTTGCATGAGGAAAGGAAGGGAAGAGGGAAAAGGACTTTGTCTTGCAGTCTGAGTGCCAGCTCAGCCACGGTAGAATAGTGCACCAAATACATTCCTAAGGTTCCCAACTCCAGGCCCTGGCTCTCAGATTTCTGGTCCTGCCCTGCACCAAAGGAGAGCATACCATCCTGAAAGGAAGAACACAAGTCTGGCTGGGATTCACCACCTGCTGACTGAAGAGCACTTGGGTGACTACAGTCAACAATAATTTACTGTACATTTTAAAATAAAGAGTCTAATCAGAATGCTTGTAACACAAATAAATTATAAACGCTTGAAGTAACAGATACCCTTTATACCCTGATGTGATTATTATATATTCCATGCCTGTATCAAAAGAGCTCATGTATCTCATAAATATATATACCTAGTATGTACCCACAAAAATTGAAAAGAAAAAAATAGTTAAAATGGTAAAATTTATGTCAAGTATATTTTATGACATTAAAAACAGTTTAAAAATTGCCAAAAGATGGAGTCTCGCTCTGTTGCCCAGGCTGGAGTGCAGTGGCACTATCTCGGCTCACTGCAACCTCCATCTGCCTCCTGGGTTCAAGAGATTTCCCTGCCTCAGCCTCCCGGGTAGCTGGGATTACAGGCATGTACCACCACACCTGGCTAATTTTCTGTATTTTAGTAGAGATGGTGTTTCACCATGTTGGCCAGGATGGTCTTGATCTCCTGACTTCATGATATGCCTGCCTTGGCCTTTCAAAGTGCTGGGAGGAAGTTTTCAATTAAAATTTTTTTTAAAATTAGAATAATGATAACTAGATAGCCAAAGTATTCTTAAATTCAAGGAATAATTCTAACTATATGAAAGAAGGAAAACAAACAAAATTAGAAGTATTTGTCTGTTAACTACATATTTAGTAATTATTTAGAAATTGAAAAGTGGCAAATGTCTAAAGCATCTTCTTAATATCTTTCTTGGGGCATTCTATACACTTTGAACTGAAAGATCTCAACTTCATAATCTCACAAAAATTATATAAATTAAAATAAGAAGATTCCTTCTTAATATAAAAAGTTTTGTTTGTTTGTTTATTTTTCCTCCTGGGTGGAAAAAAAAATGATATTCTGAACACGACTTTGAAGTGCTGAAATTAAGTAATAACCAGTTCTTGCCCAGGAAGATTTTCTAAGATCGTTGTGAGAATGTTCTGTCTTTATTGGTCCTCCTAAGAAAATTAAAAGCTTTGGTGTTCTGCTGAAAATAGCTGCTGGGATGACCATGGTGTGTCCCTTTACACTCTCAGTGCCCTCCATACTGAGCTACCGTAGTGACTAATGCACCATTTCCCTCCCTCTCCCCTGTGCTGCAGCTCTCCTTGGATTAGGCATACATTCTCCTTCTAGGACCCTCATCCCTTTGTCCCCTTTATCTAAATCTTTCTCATTCTTAAGGTCTCATGTTAGAATTTGTAGCTGACTATGTCTTTTTTCCCCAGTTTGATTAGGTGTCTCTCTATGTATTCTTATCACATTTAAACTACTTGCTTCACTATGTTATAATTCATTTTTAAAACTTGTTTATTTCCATAATGCATCAAGCTTAAAATAGATTTTTAAGATAAATTTATAAAATAGACTACTGGACATTTCTCAGGCATGCCTCTCTTCATTGTTGTGTTAATTTAAGCAAATAATTTTATTTTGTCTAAATTTCAACAGGGGGGTCATTTAATCCAAGGGTCCATATTCTTTTCATGATATTATGCTAGCTAATGAATGAATGAGTAAACAAATGAACAAATGCACAAGAAATAAACTGTACTAAAATTTGTAATATAGACAGCCTCTCTCATATCAAAGAATATGATTCAAAATTTAAAGGATCCCCAAATCCTTTAAATTTTTCTAAATTGTCCACCCACATGTAGAAGGCACATTACTCTCCAAATGTGTCCTGCTAGCAAGATCCTACTTTTTGTCAGGTGGCAATGGGGACAAAGAGAGTTCCATCTTCCAAGTAGAAGGTCAGATGGTTTTAGAGTCTATCAAAAATAAACCTACGTAGGAAAAAACAAATAAGGCTGAGCACGGTGGCTCATGCCTGTAATCCCAGCACTCTGGTAGTCCGAGGTGGGTGGATAGGCAGGCAGATTGCTTGAGCCCAGGAGTTGGAGACCAGCCTAGGCAATGTGACAAAACGCCATCTCTACAAAATACAACAACAACAACAAAATAGCGCAGCATAGTGGTCAATGCCTGTAGTCCCAGCTACTTAGGAGGCTGAGATGGGAGAAAGACTTGAGCTGGAGGAGGTCGAGGCTGCAGTGAGCTGTGATTTCACCACTGTACTCCAGCCTAGGCAACAGTGGGACCCTATCTCTAAATAAATAAATAAATGCCAAAAACCTAATGAATCTCCCTTATTATTGGCAATGAGGGCAACTTCTAAGAATGTGTATTACCTGGAGTCTCACTCTGTCACCCAGGCTGGAGTGCAGTGGCCGGATCTCAGCTCACTGCAAGCTCTGCCTCCCAGGTTTACACCATTCTCCTGCCTCAGCCTCCCGAGTAGCTGGGACTACAGGTGCCTGCCACCTCGCCCAGCTAGTTTTTTGTATTTTTTTTAGTAGAGACGGGGTTTCACCGTGTTAACCAGGATGGTCTCGATCTCCTGACCTCGTGATCCACCCGTCTCGGCATTCCAAAGTGCTGGGATTACAGGCTTGAGCCACCGCGCCCAGCCTACCTGTCTCTTTTATTGTTTTTCATTTTAAGCTTTCTACTGTGTTCTAACAGTGTTACCACTATTTTCCAGAATATAAGCTGGCTTTTTCACTGTTTTCCAAATGGAGACCCTATAATGTATAGTTCTTGAGTCTATAAGTTAATAGTAAAATCAGTGATTAAATAATCTTAGCTCATAGATGACCTTGGAATATGAAGGTATAGAAAGGGTATGTTGTTAGAGTTTGATTTTTATTTTTATTTGTTGCCATATCAACCCTGCTAGGTATTGCTTGGTACCCTGCATTCTTTAAAAATGCAGAGTCTCACAATCAACTTTAGATTCTAGCCAATAAAGTCCTCAAATCCCGTCATTTCTGATATAAAACTTCCTATTTGAAAAATAGCATCTGCTTTCCCATGTCACCAGTGTCATGACGTAGATCCCTATGGAGAGAATCCTGTGGAGATGACACCAAGAGGTGGGAGCTGTTGTAAAAGAGCAATAGGGGACAGTGACAGAGACAGTATTAAAAGTAGAATGCTGCTGACTTGAATCCCAATCTATGTTGGAGCAAATGGTCCCCTTAGGGTAAATCAACAGAGTAAGTGTCTATTCATGCTGAATATGTGAAGAGAAAGAGGACAGGAAATTTTATTTTCCAAAGTAGAAATTGACAAAGTAGAAGAATTATTATCTATGTTCTTTCAAAAATACCACTAGAGGATTGATGCTTGATTGTGCTAATCATCCTTGATTTTTCTTGTTTTGAATTGAATTTAGAAATAACACTAAGGATGATTTTTACTTTTATCTTCTTACAGGAACTGCCCAAACCCCTTAGTCTGGCATTCAAAGGACCTTTATAATCTTGTGGCAATGTATGTTTGATTTTGACCTCTTCTTACTCTCTACGTAAACTCTTTTACTGGCTAGGGTGGCGGCATTGCTGCTCTTAAAGCTTTCTTCATATTATTGCACCAACTGAATTTCTATCCTTTTCCCAGCTCATAGGAGCTCATCCATTTTTCAGGGTAAGGACTGTGGTTGGTCACTGTTATACATACAATGTCTGACCCACACTATGGGTCCAGTATATATTTGTTGAATAGATGAATACTTGCTGAACACTCTTGAAGTTCAGATTCATTCCTTATGTCTAGAATATTATGGAGTGCAGTCAAAGGCATCAGAATCCTATGGATCCTTTCTCTTAAGAGAATTAAGGCACAGTATTTTATTAAAAGAATATTGCCAAAGTCTCCTTATGCACTAATTTTCCACTTAATAGTGATACAGACCTTCAGAAAAATATCCTAGTCTATTCAAAAAGTGGATGAGAAGAGTTATACTGAGCTAGGGAACTTTCTAATTGATGAGAAGGCCAGTTTACCTTGGGCTACTTAGATTGTTTGTATTAGGGAACTCTATGATAGAGCATTGACTTTGGAATCAGGCAGACCTGATGTATGCTGTGCTACCTTACAGGTATGTGACCCTGGTGAGTGACTCAATGGCTCTGAGTCTCATTTTTCCATCTTTGAGATATAGTTGCTATGAGTATTCTGGAAATAATGTTAGTAAAATTGTTTAGCACATTGTCTAGCACACAATAGGTATTCAGTAAATGTCTGTGGCTCCAACTTTCTAGGTACACAGAGTAAAGTGTCTGTTTTAAACATTGTGTTAACATTGTATTATGGTTACGTATTAGTCTATTTCATACTGCCATAAATAACTGCCTGAGACTGGGCAATTACTTGGTAATTTATAAAGAAAAGAGGTTTAATTGACTCACAGTTTAGCATATCTGGGGAGGCCTCAGGAAATTTAAAATCATGGTAGAAGGTGAAGGGGAAGCAAGGCATCTTCACAGGGCGGCAGGAAGGAGAAGTGCCAAGTGAAGGGGGAGGAGCCCCACATAAATCCATCAAATCTTGTGAGAACTCACTATCATGCCAACAGCACTGGGGAAACTGCCTCAATGATT
Source organism: Macaca nemestrina (assembly GCF_043159975.1). Taxonomy (NCBI): domain Eukaryota; kingdom Metazoa; phylum Chordata; class Mammalia; order Primates; family Cercopithecidae; genus Macaca; species Macaca nemestrina. The sequence goes on from NC_092135.1 coordinate 109,175,981, forward strand.
CAATTACCTCCTCCTAGTCTCTCCCTTGACACATGGGGATTATAAGGATTATGGAGATTACAATTCTATGTGAGATTTGGGTGGGGACACAAAGCCTAAGCATATCAGTGATATAATGATATAATATATTTAATGTCTAAAATGTAAACCTTTAAAGAACATAGAAATTCTATAATCCAACAACTGAATCCTATATGTAAGAAGGCTTAGAGAATTGAAGTAACAGATTAATCTATGGCAGTCTATTGTGATATGTCATATTTCATTTTATTTTATCTTTTATTATACACTTGAAAAGTACACACACACAGTTTTTGACTCAGAGTAAACCTCAATGAAACTGCACAAAAATTCTTTTTAGGAATATTTGTTTAAAGGTATCTATGGTATTTGACTTAAAGCTTAGCAGACTATTTTAGATCTTATGTTATCAAAGATGAAATGTGGTTATAACTTAAAAAAGGAATAAACCAGAATAGATTCCCTAGTTGTCTATAAATATCGGAAAGAGAGCTCATAGAAAAAAAATTAATGGAACTACAGTGGATGTTGGCCAATTTTGATTGATTCTGGTGTCTAGGGTTTTAAAAATTTTTCGGAACAACTAAAATGTAAGTGGAATGGAATTTAAAGGTTTGCCCAGTTAAAACTTCTGATAACAGAATTTTCTTACCACCTCTTAAAGGCCAAACCTTTCAGATTAAGGCTAACCCAGAGAAGTTAGAAAATATGCTTTGTAACCTCAGGTGACCATAAGCCATATTGCAACAGGTGATGGAAATTTCAACCCTAGCTCAGATGGGTAAAATTAGAGCAAAATCTGTATACATTTAAAAATTGAACAGTTGTAATAACTACAATAGCTAGTGCTTACAGAGTATTTCTTTTTTCTGACAAATTATTTTATTTAAGCTCCACAACAATCCCAATGAGGTAGCATTATCATTCCCATCTTATACATGTAGAAATTTAGGCCCCAGAACTTAAGTTGCTCAAGGTCTTACAGCTAATAAGAGATGGAACCAGTGATTGAACCAGGCACTCTGACTCTAGAATCTGAACTCAGCTCTTTTATGAAACTAAACCACATCATACGTCCCTTCCAATGCATGTCTCTTCTCATATCACTATAGCAATCAGCATCTCATGACAAACAGCAAGGGGCATGAGTAGGAGAGACCAGAGTCCTGACTGCTAATGTGCTGTTTGATCCATCACAGTTTGGATAATTGTCCTGAAAGGCCTCATTTTATCTTTTCATGTTATATACTTGGTGCCCATGAGCACCAGTAGAAGTATGAAGGTAGGTACAAAAAGTATTATTGGTTATTTCACCCATTTCCACTGCAATAGATCATAAAAACACTAAAATCAAATGATACCACATTTTATTTGAGGGATTTGAGGGGAGGGGTATTGAAGAGAGAAAGTAGCATACATAGCATATATTAAGACAAAGTGAAGCGTTGATTTTTACAGTGATACTATGTAACTGTTAGGCAATGCAGAATAAGAGTTACGTAAACCTTGCTGGATGGTTTGCAGATGGCCTTGGCCAACTCAGGCCTTCCTCTGTCTTCCTACTTATAGTGCTCAGAATAACTGTAGAATGAGCTGGAAATATAACAACCTGAGATAAGGGGAAACTGTCAGGGATAGTCTAGGAAGCTCTGTTTCTGTCTCTCCTAGAAAAAGATGTGCTATAAGACTTTAGCTCAGCAAATCATGGTGCCCCTGGGTATAAACCCAGTGCAATCGGCTCTCAGGGTCCCTCAGCTCCAGTACCACAAGAAACATGCACAGATGAAATTCCCTCTGCCCTGGGCAGCTTTCATGAGCCTTTGGGAGCCAGCTCTCCACAAATCCTAGGTTTTCATTGTCCCTTGCTGCCTATCTGTAAGTAATAAAGATGCTTCACCTAACTTGTTGCGTGAGCATTCTGTCTCACCCAACTCATGCAAGTTGACTGATGCCCCTACTTGATATTGGCAAGGTGTTTAGAGTTTTTTCCTGTGGTAGATACTGGTGGATGGCGGACCTTCTTCACAAGCCAGAAGATCTAGTAATCAGATCTCTTTTGTGTAACTAGGGAATGCATAAAAGCAATCCTAATTCCAGTGAAAACCAGATTTATTGTAGGAAGGTCAATAAGTGTTAATTAACATTGGGAGAAAATAAGTAGGACAAGAAAGATGCGCCCCGAAAGATAAACCCCAATGAATGAATAGGAAGTCCCCTCGTAAACACTTAGTGTAGAGATTGGTAGGGGGAATAAAAGGTTTTCACCTGTTAGGAAAAGGGATATAAGGATAAAACTGGAGACACTGAAGACATCCAACTAATGTTCTGTTAATACGGTCCCTAGAGTGGTGTTCTTAATATTTTTCAAGGGAAGAAGTCAGTTTTCAATTTCCTTAGGCGCAATCCAGGACCTAGTTTGCTGAGGCCACATAGGATTATGCAATTGTGAACAGTGGATTTAAAGGGAAAAGGAATAGCTCATATGAATACAATTAGGTGAATTCAACTTGTTCCTAATGAATGGTATCCAGTAAGTGTAGCTAGATAGTCCAGAATAGAGTATCCTATGATAAATCATGTTTAGCTTGAGTTCATAAAGACAACACATAGGCATAGGGAAACCCATTCTCCTGGAATATCCTGCTTTCACTTTGAATTATTCCCCTGTGTCCCTGGAGACAGCCTGTGAGCATGGAGTCAGAGCGGGGCTGTGATTTTTGATTTGTCATTCAAAGTAAGCCTCTAGCAATGATTGGAAAATATTGGAAACAGGAGGTAAAAGTCAAGCAGTATTTTTAGTTGTAATGAGATGGCTGGAGTTCAGAAAATGATGCCTACTTAGTGGTTAAAAGGAGGAGCCACATATATTATAGGATAGTGGTTAAGTATCCAGTATCTAGAATAAGATTTCATCGTTCAAATTCTTACTCAGTCACTTGTTATGTGAGTTACCTTAGTCAAGCTAGTTTTTTTTTTTTTAATTTTCAAAACATGAATAATGATAGTACTTACCTCACAGGGGTATTGTGAGAGTTATGTAAGTGATTACATGTACAGTTCTCAGAACTATTCCTTGTACATCAAATATCAGCTTTTCTTATTATATAGGCTAACCAAGTCAACCATGGATTGCGGAAAGACTTTTAAATCAGAACATCTGTAAAAACACTAGGCAAGAAGGGTATCCTAAATTATTTCACTGGGAAATGACATGAATCTGGGTTCCCTTGCCAGGCTGCAGAGAGATGAGCAGACGATTCTGTCCCAAGCCTTGGAGCTAAGTCTTCTGCTATGAGTTTTACTTCTCAATGTGTTTTCCCCATTGCAGTTAGAGAAATGTTTTTACAAAATCCAAATTTGATTATATCACTCCTTTGGTTAAACCATCTAGTGACTCGTGATTTATTTTTATAAAAATAACCAAAAGCATAATATTATCTGTAAGTAGATTATATAATTTATCACTCAAAGCAGGACACTTTACGAGTTAAAGGGGCACAATTATTACTCATACCAGGACAATAACTATAACCCAGGACTACCCACAAGTAAAGAGGGTCATCTGTTCATCCTATCTACAAGTCCCTGTATGAATGTATGATCTGGTCCGTGCCTTTTTTATGCCAACCTCGTTTCGTATCACTTTCCTTCTTGAGCCTTGGTTTCCAGCCACACTATTTTTCTTTCAGTTTCTTTCAATATTCTTCTTCCTGCCTTTGCATGTTTTTTTTATCCCACCCAACTTCCCCTTTGCTTGGCTAACTCCTTTTTCTGTAAATTTCTTCTCATTTCCCTTTGTTAGACAAGCTTCCCTGAGTCTCACAGACTAGATAAGTTTTCAAGAAGAATGCTCTCTTTACTTTGCTTATTTGTCCTTCATATTTTATATAACAGTTTTAAATATTATGTTTGTATCTTTATTCAATCATTACTTGTTTATTCTGGCTAAGTTATGAGCTCCTATCTGCTTTGCTCACTCTGCTTTATACCCCAGTGTGGTGTCTAGCACAATGTAAGCATGCAATGTTGAATGGAAGCATATTATGTTTGCCTCAGTAACTAAGGCGGAGCAAAACTGGAATGTGAGTGTCATCCTTAGATTCAACTCTGCAGAGCCAGAAGGACAGAGGCAAAGGCTTACTTAGAGTTAAAGTTAAAGTAGTGATTCTCCGCAGCTACGTATGAGGTCTGGGTAGTGGCAACTGCTTCTCTTATTAAAACATGGTGGCAGCTGATGGCCATGTGACAAACTATGATGGGCTAATATCATTGTATTGTACTTGCCAATATTCACATATACTCTGTCTTCTGAGAAACTCAAACTGAATAGATTATAATAGAAAATACATTGAGTTTACAATATGCATTGTTACCTTTCTCTGTTATTAAACATGCTTTCTCCTGCTTTGCCATAGTGTATCATTTGTCTGCTTTTCTAGTACATTTCTCTGTTGAGAAACCAGTTAGAGCTGATGAATACTTCCCCATAGGGAAATTGCAAGTTAAATCATTATAGGGAAGCTGTTATACATTAACCTAAAATTATTTCATCTTTTAAGGAAATGGAGCCCTAAAATTATTAGTTTGCTTTGTGTTGACTGCAGAGAATGCCTTTTATTTAATTCTATCTTAAGCGGGTTTGTTCTTTAAATTCTAGTGTCATTCTTGTTATGCGGGGAAAAAAGAAGCACTTCCAGTACTATTCACAGAAATCCTGTGTATTTTACTAAGAAATCAAGCCAAGAAAATTACTTCACTTTTAATTTTTTTTGTCACTAAAAAAGTGAAAGTTGAATGCTACCACACAATGCTGCAAATGTAATATTTCTAGGAAGTCTGATGGGAGTTATTTACAAAAATATTTACCTTGTCTTCTGGGAGACTATTTCTTCCCTTGATTATTTTTGACTTCTCACCTATTACACCTTAAACTTCCTCAAAGGGTAGCAGTTGAATGACACGTTCTCTTTGGAAATCACAATGTGAGTAGAACATGTGAAGAAAAAACAAAACAAAACAACAACAACAACAAAAACAAGAAAACCACCACCATTTTGCTAAGGCAGCTAAGTTTTCAAATGCTGGAGGGACAGTTGTGAAACTAGAGTACTCACTGAATTAGGTCCAGTTATTTCAGAACAAAGGAAAGTAATCAGTTATGCTTGGGGACTGTGCACTTGGTCTACTTTCTTTTCTTATAGATTTCATGTTATTGTCTCAAACAGTTACACCATTCTCAAGAGTCACCTCCCAGAATGCACAAATCTTATTTCAAATGGTAGCTGCCTTTTGCAGCCAGAACTTTTATTAAAAAACAAAACAAAACAAAACTGATTTTTTTTGTTTAAATGTGTAACTGGATCTGCCTACATCTTAAATGCCACATCTCTGCCTTATACGTCTTTTTCATTGAATTCCAAGTTCTTTCTCACAACAGGAAAAAGTAGGTGCATGATAGTATCTCCATATGTCAGAAATATAGTACTATATATAATGTTTTGTTTTTGAAATAAATTCCAAATTATTGATACATTTAGCTAATTCCAATGTTTCCATGCTAATTTTATTATAAGGACTAAATATAGTCTTCTACTAAAAAACACATTTATTTGGAAACATTGGTGTAAATTGGAGAGGAAAATAATTCATCCTATACTTTCCATATCACTGTCCCTTATTAATACATAAATTAATCAGAATCATGGCTGATTCTGTAACTTTATCAATAGTGCCACCAGTACTGTGTACATTGACAACAGTATCACCCAATTCATAATTGAATGAAAAATGGACTTTCAGTGCCCATAAAAGTCTCTCGTGCATTTTCTCTTTATTGGAAATTAGAACAATTATATTTGTTGACATTATGTAAAATGCATAAAATCCATACATTTGTTAGTTGAAAGGAATATAGATTTCTTTAAAATTCAACTCATAAATAAATTCACGTAAATCTTTTCATTTACCTATAAGAGAAATCTATTCTGGGTTGAGCAATACTATAAATTTCTAAAACTGGTGCAGTTTTTTCTAAGCTATAAAGATTTTTCAGACAATAGCACACATATTATCATCATCTTCGTAATTTTCATAATCATAACTAATATCAGTGTAGGCTTACTATGTGACTAGCCTTGTTTTAAGCAGTTTACATGAGTTAACATATTTAATTCCTCAACAACACCACAAATTGAGTTTTAATACTTTTCTTTTAAAAGCAAGGTATCTGAGACACAGAAAGAGTAAACTAATGTTCTAAGATGACTCAGTTTAGATTAATGATATAGCATTTTTAATAACTTTCCAGTTGAGAAGGTAGAAATGGTAGAAACTAAAAGACTTCCAACTCTGAGGAAATTGTAGTAGGAATGGAAGCAGTGTAACCTATGATTGAACTTAACCGATGTGGTGATTGAGATTGTATTTGAAGAGACACAATGCTTAAAGAAATAAAAGAAACCCAGACATAAAAACTGAAGCTTTTGTGGAGATACATAAATACATAGGTCCTTGGAAAACAAATGAAATAATATAACTGCATATAATTTGTTAACATATATAAAACATAGGAAAATGGAAATACGGTGTGTACCTAAGTGTACATTTCTCTGTGTGAAATTTATTGTGTGCTTTTACTTTACATAATCTGTGGAGAGTATAGAACATGATCCCTACCCTCGAGGGATAATGAGGGGTCACTTTATACTTCAGGGAAGAGACTATAAACGCTATGAATGTCTTATACTTGCATGAACTTGCATGAAACTACATATTTTTCAGAGATGTTTCATAAATTATTTCACATTAAGTTTGTTTAATAGCTATATAAAAATCCTTCCTTTTCCCAGCACTTTGGGAGGCTGAGGCGGGTGGATCACAAGGTCAGGAGATTGAGACCATCCTGGCTAACATGGTGAAACTCCGTCTCTACTAAAAATACGAAAAATTAGGCGGGCATGGTGGTGGGCGCCTGTAGTTCCAGCTACTCGGGAGGCTGAGGCAGAAGAAAGGCCTGAACCCAGGAAGTGGAGCTTGCAGTGAGTCCAGATCATACCACTGCACTCCTGCCTGGGTGACAGAGTGAGACTCCATCTCAAAAAAAAAAAAAAAATCCTTCTTTTACAGATGAGTAAACAGCGGCTGGAAGAGGTGATATGACTCACCCAAATTGACAGTTAGTAATAAATACATTAAGGAGAAGAAAATAAAGATAACAAAAGAGGTATGAACAGGATGCTTTGTGACTCTCAAAAGATGAAGATGGAGACATTGGAGAAGCCTTCATGGAAGAGGTGATAGTTAAATTGACCATTGCAGGATTCATTGCTATAGGGAGAGAAGGAACGTGAGCATTGAAATTTTAGGGAACAGTAAGAGTAGGACAGATGAGGCCAGAAACTGTCAATATATTTGCAAAACAACAATCAGTGTAACTTTACTAAAATTTTGGTAAAGACTAAAGAATGGGAGAAGATATAATCAGCAGAATAAAACCAGACTGTGGAGAACATAGAATGTTTTAGAATGTAAGTTCTAATCTAACAAAAATCGCTGGAAGATTTTTTTTTCTTTTCTTTTCTTTCTTTTTTTTTATTTTATTTTTTCTTGAGAAGGAGTCTTGCTCTGTCACTCAGTCTGGAGTGCAGTGGTATAATCTCAGCTCACTGCAACCTCTGCCTCCCGGATCCAAGTGATTGTCCTGCCTCAGCCTCCTGTGTAGCTGAGATTGTAGGCATGAACCACCATGTCCAGCTAATTTTTTGTATTTTTCGTAGTGACGGGGTTTCACCATGTTGGTCAGGCTCCTCTTGAACTCCTGACCTCAAGTGATGTACCCACCTGGGCCTCTGAAAGAGATTTTTCTTTAATCTGAAATATGACATGAAAATAATTTTAAATTGAAAATTTAACCTGGGACTCTTGAATAGTATAAACTAGAAAAGAGGAAACTGGAGTCCAAATTCATCTTCATCCAACCCAAGTTAGTTGCTTCTCAAATGTTAACTAACGTTCGTATGATTTACCTGAAGATGTAGTTAAAAATGCAGATTTGAATCAGCAGGTCTCTGATGAGGGCTGAAATTCTAAATTCCCAACAACCTCACAGCTGATGTAATGCTTTTGCTGCTGACCTGCAAGAGTTAAGTGGCAAGGAGGTAGATCATTCCCTGTTCATGTCTCTGAAAATAGAGTGTAGAGAGCTTTCTTTTCTTTGTATAGTGAATAGAGTCTTACACCTCCAATTCCTAAGGATGTTTCTTTGACTCGAAACTTGAGTCTTGAAAGCTAATTTTTTAATTAAAATCTTCACAGAAAGAGACAAAAATAATAGAGATTTAACTTACAAATCTAAGCTCAGAAGGCACTCTATGGATCAGAAGAGACTTAGGTTGTGGAATAGACACAGAGGACTTTAGATGACAATGCACCCCACAACCAACAGAGGTTCATACTACCGTCCGCAATTTCCTGCCCTCCCAGTAGACTGCACGTGCCTCAGGGTCAACCATTATAACCTATTATTCAGGTCCTGACCCAACCCATTCTTCCTGCCTTCTTGATTCATCAGCCCAGGTTCATAGTAGACAACAAGATAAAAATCATTATCATAAAAATATCATCTATACCAGCTCTCCATACATGTAACATTTTCTATCCTAGTCATTGAACCTCCATATTTCTGATAAAGAAGGCAATATATTTCTCCTCCAAAATATGAACCTATGATGCCACACCAAAGACATTTTAATAATCATGTTTTGTATCTTCCAGTTATAATGTTTGTCATTCTCTTTTCTTACTCAAATATCTGCTCCTTGAATTCATCTCTCTTTTTAAACAACATTAGATCTGTCCATACCAAACTAAAACAAGGGCAGAAACTGAAACAGAGCATTCTAAGGCCCAAAGAAAAATTTGACAATATCCCATTGAATATAAGAGGGTCACTATGGCACACCACAATTCTTCTAAAATTTTAACATTCATAAGAATCACCTGGGATCCTTTTTTTTTTTTTTTAATTATACTTTAAGTTCTAAGGTACATGTGCATAACGTGCAGGTTTGTTACATATGAATACTTGTGCCATGTTGGCATGCTGCACCCATCAACTCATCATTTACATCAGGTATAACTCCCAATGCAATCCCTCCCCCCTCCCCCGTCCCCATGATAGGCCCCGGTGTATGATATTCCCCTTCCCGAGTTCAAGTGATCGCATTGTTCACTTCCCACCTATGAGTGAGAACATGCGGTGTTTGGTTTTCTGTTCTTGCGAGAGTTTGCTGAGAATGATGGTTTCCAGCTGCATCCATGTCCCTACAAAGGACACGAACTCATCCTTTTTTATGGCTGCATAGTATTCCATGGTGTATATGTGCCACATTTTCTTAATCCAGTCTGTCACTGATGGACATTTGGGTTGATTCCAAGTCTTTGCTATTGACATGTGCATGTGTCTTTAGAGCAGCATGATTTATAATCCTTTGGGTATATACCCAGTAATGGGATGGCTGGGTCATATGGTACTTGTAGTTCTAGATCCTTGAGGAATCGCCATACTGTTTTCCATAATGGTTGAACTAGTTTACAATCCCACCAACAGTGTAAAAGTGTTCCTATTTCTCCACATCCTCTCCAGCACCTGTTGTTTCCTGACTTTTTAATGATTGCCATTCTAACTGGTGTGAGATGGTATCTCATTGTGGTTTTGATTTGCATTTCTCTGATGGCCAGTGATGATGAGCATTTTTTCATGTGTCTGTTGGCTGTATGAATGTCTTCTTTTGAGAACTGTCTGTTCATATGCTTTGCCCACTTTTTGATGGGGTTGTTTGTTTTTGCTTGTAAATTTGTTTGATTTCTTTGTAGGTTCTGGATATTAGCCCTTTGTCAGATGAGTAGATTGCAAAAATTTTCTCCCATTCTGTAGGTTGCCTGTTCACTCTGATGATAGTTTCTTTTGCTGTGCAGAAGCTCTTTAGTTTAATTAGATCCCATTTGTCAATTTTGGCTTTTGTTGCCGTTGCTTTGGTGTTTTAGACATGAAGCCCTTGCCCATGCCTATGTCCTGAATGGTATTACCTAGGTTTTCTTCTAGGGTTTTTATGGCATTAGGTCTAACATTTAAGTCTCTAATCCATCTTGAATTAATTTTGGTATAAGGAGTAAGGAAAGGATCCAGTTTCAGCTTTCTACTTATGGCTAGCCAATTTTCCCAGCACCATTTATTAAACAGGGAATCCTTTCCCCATTTCTTGTTTCTCTCAGGTTTGTCAAAGATCAGATGGCTGTAGATGTGTGGTATTATTTCTGAGGGCTCTGTTCTGTTCCATTGGTCTATATCTCTGTTTTGGTACCAGTACCATGCTGTTTTGGTTACTGTAGCCTTGTAGTATAGTTTGAAGTCAGGTAGCATGATGCCCCCAGCTTTGTTCTTTTGACTTAGGATTGTCTTGGAAATGCGGGCTCTTTTTTAGTTCCATATGAACTTTAAAACAGTTTTTTCCAATTCTGTGAAGAAAGTCATTGGTAGCTTGATGGGGATGGCATTGAATCTATAAATTACCTTGGGCAGTATGACCATTTTCACGATATTGATTCTTCCTATCCATGAGCATGGTATGTTCTTCCATTTGTTTGTGTCCTCTTTTATTTCACTGAGCAGTGGTTTGTAGTTCTTGAAGAGGTCCTTTACATCCCTTGTAAGTTGGATTCCTAGGTATTTCATTCTCTTTGAAGCAATTGTGAATGGAAGTTCATTCCTGATTTGGCTCTCTGTTTGTCTGTTACTGATGTATAAGAATGCTTTTGATTTTTGCACATTAATTTTGTATCCTGAGACTGCTGAAGTTGCTTATCAGCTTAAGGGGATTTTGGGCTGAGACAATGGGGTTTTCTAAATATACAATCATGTCATCTGCAAACAGGGACAGTTTGACTTCTTCTTTTCCTAACTGAATACCCTTGATTTCTTTCTCTTGCCTGATTGCCCTAGCCAGAACTTCCAATACTATGTTGAATAGGAGGGGTAAGAGAGGGCATCCCTGTCTTGTGCTAGTTTTCAAAGGGAATTTTTCCAGTTTTTGCCCATTCAGTATGATATTGGCTGTGAGTTTGTCATAAATAGCTCTTGTTATTTTGAGATCCGTTCCACCAATACCGAATTTATTGAGCGCTTTTAGCATGAAGGGCTGTTAAATTTTGTCAAAGGCCTTTTCTGCATCTATTGAGATAATCATGTGGTTTTTGTCTTTGGTTCTGTTTATATGCTGGATTACGTTTATTGATTTGCATATGTTGAACCAGCCTTGCATCTGGGATCCTTTTAATAATATAAATTGCTAGACCATACCCCAGAGATTCCAATTCACTGATATAGGAAAAGATCTAGGCATCTGTATCTTTAGTGTCTCCTCCACTTACTCTAAGTCTTGTGGTCTTAGGTTTTCCACTAAAAAGCACAGATACAGTCTAAATAATCCAGAGATGTGTGTACGTATTTGATCTCAATCACGAATTAGCCAAGTAACATTGGACAAGGCCCTTGATCTATTTGGATCATAGCTTCACATCTAATTAATTTTTAAATATCCATTTCAACTGTTTTTTATGATTGTAGAGATATCTATTAACCCAACATATATTGAATGCCAAGGGAAAGCATTCCAAATGTAGTAGAATAAATGTAATGCATAGTAGAAAAAATAATTCTCCAATTGGAGAATTAGGGAGTAAACAAAAGAGAGACAAAGATGGAGGGATTAAAAAAACTCTCTCATTCATAAGTCAAGGTTATATTCAGCGTCCTGAACACTTAATGTAACTGCTTTTTGTTACTTCCTTTTGTAGAACTGAACTATCAGGTGTTTTCATACCATTTGATATTCTTTTTTTCTGATTTGTTCCTGGATGTAGGAGCCAGTGTGCTACAGGGGAAGAATGTTCTCATGCACAGTCCAAGATCAGATCATTTGTATTGGTTAATTCCAGCTCAGGAAGAGTTAGGGTTGTTTCTTTGGGGTGACAGATTCCTTTGGCAGAACAGGTTAAATTTTGCTGCAGTAAATTATTATATGCTCTCATCAGTACGCCTTCTTCCTTGGTAACTTTCATAGTATGTAGAAGTAGCCTCTGAATTATGCTAATGAATTATTACCTCCTGCCCAGAACTGCATGCACACGTCTTCAATGCAGCTGCTTGCATGCATTGGAAATGAGAAAATTTTATGAAATAATTATCTTCAGAATAAGTTTGAAAATTTATGAAATTAAATGCTATTTATTCATTAACATTTGAAAAACCAGAAATATCTTTCCATCTGCTTTTGATGAAATCAGCCCTTTATTCAGTTCAATATTACCACAAATTAGTCTGCTTGCTTTCATAGCCTTTTCACACTCTCCATTTCCTTCAACTCTTAGAAGTGATGCTCACTATAGCTTAAAGACAATGCTCTCTGCTGATGAAACAACTGCAAATTACAGATACACAATACAGGAACATTTAATAAGCTGAATAGAAGGATTTACAATATGCATCTATGCATGGCTGTCTGAACACTTTTGCTTAGATTTCATATTTTACTTTCTATGGCTGGTTTGATGGAAGTCTTAAGAGAATAATACCATTTTGTAGCTTTTCATGATTACTATTGTACTCTGTTACAAACTGTATGTTCTTCATTGAGATATGCTAAACAGTTTTTTCTTTTTTAATAATGGCGAAAATCTCCTTTTATACAGTGTTCAGAATGAAAATTAATATTAATATTGTTCTCCTCTGGGTTAGTAAAATGAATTTCAATAACTTCAACCAACTGTGGAAGAGAAAAGATTTTGAAATAAATGGATAAGATTTGGGCATAGGTTCTAAAAGTGTTTAGCTGTTAATGATTTACACTGAAGGTACTTTTATTATAAAAAAAGAAATTGGTGAAATCAAGTGAATTTAGTTACTTGTACTAACTTTGTTATATTAAAATGGGAATTGCTCACATAACAGTGGAATTTATTCTCACATATTAAAAAGTGTTTGAGAGACCATCCTGGCTAACATGGTGAAACTCCGTCTCTACTAAAAATACAAAAAATTAGCCAGGCGTGGTGGTGGGCACCTGTAGTACCAGCTACTCGGGAGGCTGAGGCAGAAGAAAGGCCTGAACTCAGGAGTTGGAGCTTGCAGTGAGCCGAGATCATGCCACTGCACTCCAGCCTGGGCGACAGAGCAAGACTCCGTCTCAAAAAAAAAAAAAAGTGTTTGAATAAGAATGGACTTCCATCGAGGCAGTTCTTCATGTTTTGAATGGGACAGGGTTGATTTCATTTCCCGTATTTTGTTTCTTTATTTTTCCAACCAATTAATGTCAAGACAACTACAGCTGGTACAACATCTTTCATAGTTTGCTTTTGTTTTTTTCTCTGTATGCCAGTTGTAAGAGTTTAATATTTTAGCAACATATTCAGCTAAATATAAGACTCTTAAGCAATCATAATAGTTGGTATTATCTTAACAAAAGATTAGTTCTGAAAAAGTTATTTGATATCCTGGAATTATGTAGTTATTCTGTCCAAGACTTTGAACATGCACGTTATAGAAGTCATTTTCATTCTGTTCGGCATGTCTACCAGTTACCCTTATTTTCATAAGTTTTGTCATATAACGTGTGTAATATGTATGTGTAATGACCAATAACAATGAATCCCTTATAATCTCCAATGATGTGAACCAGCAATCATACACACACACACACACACACAGAACCAGAGTATAATCAATCAGTCAGTCTGTCTGTCTGTCTGTCTGTCTGTCTGTCTGTCTGTCTATCTATCTATCTATCTATCTATCTATCTATCTATCTATCTATCTATCTATAGTTGTTGTTCTGTTGATTATACTCTGGTTCTTTGCATTTACTTTATTTCTCCATTTTATTATCCTCACAGTAAACTTTTCTGACTTGATGTTTCCCTTTTGTAACCTACTTCGGCACAGTGCTGCTACTTACTAATTGTCCTAAGTCCCTACTGGTTAGGTTGGCAGTGATCATGGCTGATAGTTCAATCCTCAGCAGGTAGCACTGCCTGAGCTTCTAAAGGCAATAGTGTTTGGGTTTTTGTTTAATAATTTTTTATTCTCTTATTGATACATGATCTCACTATGTTGCCCAAGCTGGTCTCGATCTCCTGGCCTCAAGTGATCCTCCTGCCTTGGCCTCACAAAGTACTAGAATTACAGGTGTGAGTCACCATGCCCAGCCATCAGTGTTTGTTAAGTGAATGGATAAAGGATTGTTCTTCATGGCTTAAAAAAAAAAAAATCAGTGGTTTCACATTTCTTATGGAATATAATTCAAATTCATTACCATGACCTCAAGGTCTTTTTCAACTGGCTACACAACCTGTCTCATTCATCTCTCACTGATCTTTCCTCACATCTTACAAACAATATACATAAGAGACTTTCAACTTACTTTTCTCCAACAACATGCATGACAGTTGATATTCATGGGCATGGCACATTTCTGTAAGCACCACCTCTGACACAGACAGAGAGCGCAATTTACAGAACACGACTCATAACATCACCTTTACGTCTCTCAGATATCTTATTAAAATGCCAATGAGTTAAATGGGTGTTGTTTTAGTGAGCACTTTAAACTCACTCTAATTTATTTTATTTAAAAATTAAGAAAATTCAGTGTACTTTAATTATTACTTTTAAGATATTGTTGTTGAAATATCATTCCATTGAGACTCCATGTTTGAGAACTCTTTTTAATAATAATAGTTAACATGGTTTGCTTACCTTCAAAATATTGGGATTTTGTTGGGTATTTTATATGTATTAAATTTTCCAAAAATCTGTGATGTAAGTAACACTATTATTCTCATTTTATAGAAGGTAACATTTAAGTGCAAGGAGCCTACATAATTCACTCAAGGTTACACTTCTATTCAGTTTATATGTTTTTCAATTAAATATTTGTTTTAAAGTACTAAAGATGTTTCTAAAAAATTCAGGAAACAACAGATGCTGGAGAGGATGTGGAGAAATAGGAATGCTTTTACACTGTTGGTGAGAGTGTAAATTAGTTCAACCATTGTGGAAGACAGTGTGGCGATTCCTCAAGGATCTAGAACTAGAAATACCATTTGACCCAGCAATCCCATTATTGGATATATACCCAAAGGATTATAAATCATTCTACTATAAAGACACATGCACACATATGTTTATTGCAGCACTATTCACAATAGCAAAGACTTGGAACCAACCCAAATGCCCATCAATGATAGACTGGATAAAGAAAATGTGGCACATATATACAATGGAATACTATGCAGACATAAAAAAGAATGAGTTCATGTCCATTGCAGGGACACAGATAAAAGTGGAAACCATCATTCTCAGCAAACAGTAACAGGAACAGAAAACCAAACACAATATGTTTTCACTCATAAGTGGGAGTTGAACAATGAGAACACATGGACACAGGGAGGGGAACATCACACACCAGGGTCTGTCAGGGGGTGGGGGAGAGAGAGCATTAGGACAAATACCTAATGCACGTGGGGCTTAAAACCTAGGTGATGGGTTGGCAGGTGCAGCAAACCACCATGGCACATGTATACCTATGTAACAAACCTGCACTTTCTGCACATGTATCCCAGAACTATAAAATAAAATAAAAAATAAAATAAATAAAATAAAATAAAATATGTTTGTCAAACTACTTCCATTCCCTGTCTCCCACTTTATACCTTGAGGCTGACACATAACATACATAGACACATTTATACACACACATGCACTCACACTAAATTTTAGGGCCTTTGGTACAAACTAAGAGTTCTATGATATTTTTATATAAGAAAAAAATTTAAAAGTACTTCTTGGCTGGGCGTGGTGGCTTAAGTCTGTAATCTCAGCATTTTGGGAGTCTGAGGTGGAAGGATCACTTGAATCCAGGAGTGCAAAACCAGCATGGACAACATAGTGACACCCTGTCTCTACAACAAATAAATAAAATGAAAATAAAATGTTTCTTTAGTAGAGTAGATATGATTATATAGGTAAGTATGTAACAGGCATACTTGAACCTAACACAGGAGAGTTTGGTTTAGATGTCATTTTTGCTAATAATGCTTTAAGCATTGCCTTATGCCAAGGCTCAAAGGGAGCATCCCATTTTTAAAAATTTAATATCAAATTGGATTCCATGTTCACCAAATTGGTCAGACCAAAGCCTGTTGGTTTTGTTTCACACAGGAATGTGCTGCCTTCAGCCTTTGCTCTGTGAGCAAACTGTGCCTGATTTGATATGTGTTATGTGGTTAAATAATGTTTTTGTATCAGAGGTCCTATATAAAACTTGGTGATACCTCCCTAAATGTAGCTATCACTCCTTTAAAATATTTTTAAGTGATTCCACTGCTTTACCTTCCATGTATAGAAAGTGGAATTTCACACACACACACACACACACACACACACACACACACACACACCACACACATGCACACACAAGCAGAGTATATTTTTACAAGTGTGGTTCAGTGATCCTTTCCTTGATGAGGATACTTCATGACTCTTCCAACTTTTCCTTAAGATGCTGTAAAAAGTAAACATCTTCTGGGTAAACCTCTTGCTGAATCTGATACTTTACTTCAGAAACTTAGTAACTGCCCTCTGCATTTCAATGAACGTAGCTAAAGGACCCTACTGGATAGCACAGACTGCTGCGGAAACAACCATTTACATTTCTATTTGTTTTTCATTATAATCAAACACAACATTTTTTAGTTGGTATAAACAACCAATGTATTAAGGAAAGGATAAACCTATACAGCAAGGTTTACAATTAAAATATAGAATGTTGAATGACTTCTTAACAGGCTTGATGATGCTAAAAAATAGAAGAATGAATATGAAGACAATGTTATGACTTTGATAAAAATATCAGAGTCCAGGCACGGTGGCTAATGCCTGTAATCCCAACACTTTGGGAGGTCGAGGTGGGCGGATCACCTGAGATCGGAGGTTCGAGACCATCCTGACCAACATGGAGAAACCCCGTCTCTACTAAAAATACAAAATTAGCTGGGCGTGGTGGCGCATGCTTGTAATACTAGCTAATAGGGAGGCTGAGACAGGAGAATTGCTTGAACCTGGAAGGTAGACGTTGCAGTGAGTAGAGATCGCCCCATTGCATTCCAGCCTGGGCAACAAGAGTGAAACGCCGTCAAAAAAAAAAAAAAAAAGGGAGAAAAAATATCAGAAAGGAAAAAGTTAATGACAGATTCTTATTTATTATTTGATAAGTGAAAAATGAACAAATAAATATTAGCGAGAAGATAAATGGCCCTAAGGCCAGGATCACACTGGTATCCAGAAGAACCCAAGCAAACAAACTAGTTTGACAACTTTGAAAAAGCGTGGCCAGCACTGGAAGATAAATAAAATGAGAAGAAATAAGATAGAAAGGATTTCCTTCCAAATGGCAGGCTAGATTCTGTTTTTTCTTTTTTCTTTCTTTTTTTTTTTTTTTTTTTTTTTTTTTTTTGAGATAGTGTCTTGCTCTGCCACCCCGGCTGGAGTGTGGTGACACGATCTTGGCTCAGTGCAACTTCTGCCTCCTGGGTTCAAGAGATTCTTGTGCCTCAGCCTCCTCAGTAGCTGGAATTACAGGCATGTGCCACCACACCCCGCTAATTTTTGTATTTTTAGTACAGATGAGATTTTATCATATTGGCCAGGATGGTCTCAAACTTCTGGCCACAAGTGATCCATCCACCATAACTTCCCAAAGTGGTGGGATTACAGGTGTGAGCCACCGCGCTTGGCCTAGATTCTTATTAGATTAGAAGGCCATGATCAGTTTTTGAGAGATGGAGAACTGGAGAATAATTAAGAATGCAGATTTTAATGCCTTAATATTTGGAAAATAAGAGAGCTTAAGACAGGGTTTCTCAACCTCAGCCTTATTGACATTTTAGACTGGATAATTGTTTTGGAAGCTATGAATTATAAATACTTGGCAGCATCTGTGGCTTCTCCTTACTAGTTTCCAATAGCACCCCCACTTCCCCAGTTATAATAATCTATAGTATCTCAAGACATTGCCAAACATTCTTTGGGGAAATGAAATATCTCCTAGTTCATGATCCCTGGCTTAAAGTTACTATAATCATTAATTTAGGCAGGAGGTGAAGGAGAAACTGTGGATTATACTGGATTATTATATAGAATATATCATTAGCTTTTTTCATTCCACCAAAGCTCAAATGAGAAGTAAACTAGATTTTTAAAAATTGTATAATTAGCTCTTTTGAGAATATGCAATGCCTTTCAATTTATAGATTTCTCAACAGGTATCTATAGTAAGTACAATTCTGAGGTTAAAATATTGCCTGCTAGTAAAGAAGGCTTTTGAAAAATTTTGACATTATATCTACAATATTTGATTATTTTCTTTATGTTAATCCTTTATGAAATAAATATCGAGGACTTCAAACATACTCTAACATTAATAAGGAAATAGATAATATGCAGGTACCACCACTCAGATTTAACAATACCTGGTCCTATTAACTTCAGATATTTTTTCTTTCTTAGGATTTATGTTTGTTTCATTTGTTTTCTAATCTTGTAGTTAGAGTGTCTTCTTGCCCATCCTAATATGTACCTTTCCTGCCCAGGGGCAATCAATTACCTGTAGATATTCTTTCTGTGTATGTTTTTATTGTACACTTTAGCTATGTCTGTTTGCATCCATGATAGCACATAGTGTTGAGTTCTTGGTGGCTTGGTGTGTTTTTACTTAAATGGCATCTGTCTGTGTTTATCTTTTAAATTTTTATTTTTCATTCAATTCATATGTGCAAGAGTTATTCATGTTGGCATATATAAATATTTGCACAGTAGGTACAATAAAAGGCTGTGAAGCAATTAAAGTAAATGAGCAGACTTAAGCACTTGTAAACAGCACAGCTACAGACAAAATAGGGACAGTGTACAGCACTGTTTAGTTCACTTACATCCTAAACTTGGCATCTAAACCAAGGCATGAAAATTCCAGAGTTGAAAATGTTTCATCTGTCATGACCCTACAAGTACAGGAAGAACTGAAACATGGTCAGAAAAATATTCAGCCTCTTTTTGTTTTTCACGGGAAAAACATTAGCTTCCTAGAGTCTGAGAAAGGGCCTGTGTGGGTAGAAGAGCCTGACCCTTCTCATGGGAGTAGAGGCCTGATGAGCCTTTCACATGGCTTACCTGGATTTTAAAAGAGAACTCATGGGAAAACCACCAGGAAAGAAACCTTTACTCAACAGCAGGCTGTATGTGACTCTATACAGCAGCTTATTTCTGAGCTAGCCTGTCTTTGTTAGGTACAGCCTACGTATGAAGCCCATGGGTAGCAAGCACAGGATTTCTGGGAGCTGGAGACCTTGGTGGTTGGAAGGGGCCATACGCAGAAAGTAGTGTGGGGCTTAGAGGAATTTAGCATATTGTGACCATAGCTCCAGTGAAAGTGGCCACTACAGGAGGTAGAAATAATGCTGAGAGGGAAGAAACATGCCCTATGGTCGTGACTGAAGGCCCTACTAGTTCTGCCCAGGAGTCCAGGATAAAAGATTTGGACAACAAGAGCAGGAGTTCTTGAGCCTGACACCTGGAGGAGGCTAGGGGTCCAGTGTGTCCACTGATGGACATTTGAGTGACAGGGTTTTGTTGTGTTGCCTTTTCTTTGGTTAGTACTCCTTGATTGAAAGTCCTCAGGCTGGCGGGACCTGGAAAAGCTTCTGAAATTTATGAAAGCAAGGAGTGTTTATCTATGTTTTGGCGAGTATTTCTTTAGACCTAGTAACTTGTTTAATGTTAAAGTTCTTTGAAAAATTAATGCTTGATTTAAAGCTCAGTAGAACTGATAGGTCCAAGAAGATTCCAACATCAGTTTCCCATATGCTGAGTAGATAATTCTTTGTCTGTATTTTTGTATCAAGAAAGAACACAATCTCAAGATTTTTAAATTTAAGACTTGTGTTTCCTGAAATAAAATTTGGATGCTGTGTTAGTTTTAGTTCACTGCCAAAGCAGAGTCTGAGGCTCTGAGGCTCTGAGGCAATGACTTTCAGGCTGGTGGTCTATTTAGGATGTGGCTTTAAGGAAAAGGAGGAAGGGTATTAGAAAAATAGAAGAAAAGTCAAAACAAATATGCATTATCAAGTTGGATACGAACTAAATTCTACCACAACCTCTCTTGATGCATTATAGGATTATCCACAGAAAATATCAACCTATGGGCTCCTTCCCTATGGGTGGAGGGTTGTTAACTTCATCCCACTCCCAGGTTGTACATGTCTGATGCTCAGCAGGTGCTTGCAAGAATCTCATGCACCAGAGAAGACCCAGGTGGAAAAACTAGAGATCCCCGGTACAATTGAATTGAGGAGCTCTCCAGTTGTACCTGCACTAAGCAGGGTGCCACGGCAGTGGCAGGAGCAAACGCTGGACTCAGGAGATGTGAGAGGGGGCACAAGAAGTATTCTAAGACAGATAGGGAGTTTTCAAGATTTAATTTACAGTTCTACTTCAAGTTATAAAGATGTGATTCTCAGTTTTGGCCAAAGGTCAAATATGAATAGATATCAAATTTTAGGTTTGAGAAAAACTGTATGCACTGTTTTCTTCCTTAGTCTAAAATGGTCTTTACAAAAGAATCGACAGTAGATAACTTTTAGTTGGAGACATTCCTAAATTGCACTGATTTTTGGTTTTGGAGGGAGCAGAGAGTGGTGATAGTATTGTTAATTAAAGAAACTATTAAGGAAGATAGCATTTTATAGGAAAGATTTGAATAGGCTTATCAGTAATAATTTTTGCATAGTTGGCAATCAGACTCCAAAGAAATAAAATAGATGTTATCTCAAACTGAGGGCATTCAGATGCTGAGTCTATCAAATTATTATCAGGAATGCTATGAGTGAGATAAGCTCATAACTATAAAGACAAAGTGTTACAGTGATATTCTGAAAATTCAACTTTCAACAGGTAGATTGAAAGAATTACAGTTTTTTTTTTTCCAGAAGGCACCTGTGACCCAAGTTATATAGTTTAAAATGCAGATGGATGTGTTATAATGCCCTGCCTGCTGTCCTATCTAATTTAAAAGTAGTCTAATGCAATTCATCAGGGAAGAAAAGAGAAAACAGGAAAAGAAATAAAATGAGCTGCTTCTTCTACATTTAAATAGTGCTGAATAATGATCCTAAGTTTTGTTGCTAACCCAGCAAGTACGCTGATCAATATTGTGCAAAGCCAAATGTAGTAGACTCAAAGCCAAATGCTATTTCAGAATACTTCATCATTTTTGCCAGCCTCGTGCAGTGTTCAAAATGGGAAATATTTCATATGATCTCAGATATAGCAAAGTTCTTCTTGAGCTTGAAGTATAACTGAGAATTCCAAGAAAAATGAAAAGTCTGGGGAATTTATCCCAAACTTAACATCAAAAAGGACAAAAGTAGGTATCTACTTTTTTATGCATAACTATTTCCTTTATTTTTAATAAAGTATAAATTAAACCAATATTCAGTTTTTTTGCTTTTAGTTTTAGAGGAATGATCATACATAGTAATACTTTAAAACAGCACCAATTAAAAATCTTGTTATAGTCAACTTTGTATTAGATTAAACACCGGCATTATAAGAATAGTATTTAAATTATCTTTGTTAAACCTTTGGCAAAATGTATCATGCCTATGCCTAAACTGATCTTCTCTTAAAATAAAGAACACAATTTTTTTTCAGTTATTGTATTTTATCACACCAATATATGCAAGTATATATGTATGGAATGCAATTCTCCTCTTTCACATTATAATATAATTCTAATTACACTTTATCTCATCATCAACTCCTTTTTTCTCCATGATGACTTTCTATCTGATTTTCAACTGAAAATTTTGTTTTTAAGTTGATATTTAGTGTGTTAAAAAGACTTTTAAAACATTAAATAAATGTCAGTAATTCTGAGAGACTGATAATCTATCACAGAAATATTTTTCAAGGGAATAGTTAGCGTCAGGTAGAAATGGACTGAATCTGAGAATTTCTCGAATCTTTTTGATGTATCTTTTCTCCTTGGGCATTCCTACTCATTTAGTATCTTCATTAATTTAGGGGATTCAGTATGTTATCTCCTTTAAGGAAAATAAAGCATGACTTAATTTCCAAAGGATTGAAGTAATATTATTTTATAAAAATTGGTAGATAGATTTTTTTTTTTTTTTGCTTTGCTTGTATTTAGGTGTTTTATTCAAGTAGCATCACTATTAAGATTCTATTCTATTGGGAAATGTCAATTTTCTAGATTGTTGACAAATCAAGAACATTAGAATAGGATATTTAAGAAACTGAAAGTATTTTAAATAGCATGAGAACAGAGAGAATATCATTCTGAGTAAGTACCATTTTCCATCCAGCCTAGCATTCAGACTGAGGAAGACATCAAATAATTTAAGAGTTTTTTCGAATGTCAAGCTAAAAATTCATAGGTGTTCCTTAAAGTACCCATAACATTCTAGGTCAATTATCTTGACTGTTCTCAACAAATACTTCCAAACCCATTTACATTTCAGAAGTTGTTATTATTATTCCACATCTTCTAACTGGGAGCAATTTCCATGTATTTTCATCTTTCATTGTTAAAAATTAAGAATCTTTATTAACAAGACCTCTGGCACATCCCTCAGGGCCTAAAACACTGAAGATCTGAATTGGTTTTCTTCTGTGTATATGCTTGAAAGATAGGTGTTTTTGTTTTTGCTCATTTTTTAGTGGACTAGGGAGGAAAAGAGGTCCTGTTTTAAAAGTTTGCCTAAACCGTCCCCTGTACATCAATCAAGTTCTATTTAACTGGGGTGACTGGAAGGGTTGTCTTTGAAATTTATACCTAAAACTTTTGCTAATCCCTCAAGCCTCTGCTTGCTTATATGTATAAAGACTCTACAGATCAGTGAGTATTAATAGGTACTGGTATGTTGGAGAAGTTTCCAGAAGAAAAATAAATTTAGTCTTTCTTGGCGACTCCCTTTTAAGGTGAAAAGGATTAACAACAAGCAGTTTTAACACATTCACTAGAAAATATGGTGTATCCTGAGATAATACAACAAAGACCTAGAGAACTTTTAAAACCTTGTGAAAATTTACTGATCACTGATTTTTTCCCACTGGAAGCACCAATAGTGTAAGAATAAGTCTGAAATCCATTTCTGTTGATATGTGTAAGCCCTTTATTGAAGGTTCAAAAAATTGCATGAATTAGTATCTAAAATATTTAGCACATTGTTAGTTACTACATTTTCATCATCATCATTATCAACATCATGTCTAACATTTTCTGAAGAGTTACTACATATTAAGCACAATTCTAAGCACTCTGGACACATTAACTTTTTAAATCTTTATGAAAACCCTATAAATACTCCTATATTCATAATACTTAGATAATGTTCTTAAAATTAATTATAGTTAAAATAGATAAATGATAGACAGATTGGTAGATAAATATTAGATAGCTAGATAGATATTAGATACCTGATATCAGAGAAATATCAAAGTAAACTATAATATCAAATAATATATTTATTTTCTAGGCTATTGACAATGACAGCAAAGAGCTTCTAGCCATAGAGGCTTCCTCAGTTCCACCTGTATTTTGTAGAATGGACTGTATTTCTATGATATGCAGAATGACATAGTGGACACTAGAGAAGAAGGTTTGCAAAGCTAATAGCAGTAATTCTTATGTAAAGCAATTTCTCTCTCTCCTTCCATTACCACCCTCTATCCACTGGATTCCTATGGCATTCCAAGACCCAAGACTAAAGGTGCATAAACTGGTAAGGCTTAGAGGACATTTGGGTTTGGAAGTTAACTCCTATGATGATTCTCAGAAAGACTGATTCTTAAGATTTGATGAAATAAAATGTATGTTTTCTTAGAAAATGATCATATTTGAGTTTAATAGCAAAAGATCAAACAATTTGAAAGTACGCCCTATGTCAAAAAGACATGTTTCTGAATTAAAATGTAGTAAAAGTCTTATGAAGAATCTGAGACTGGGCATGGTGACTCATGCCTGTTATCACAGTAATTTCAGAGGCTGAGGCAGGAGAATTGCTTGAAGCCAGGAGTTTGAGACCAGCCTGGACATAGTGAGACTCCATTCCTACCAAAAAATAATAATAATAATCAAAAATATTAGCTGGATATAGTGGTGCATGCCTGTAGTCCTGGCTACTCAGGAGGCTGAGGCAGGAGGATCACTTGAGCACAGGTGGTAAAGCCTGCAGTGAGGTGTGATCACACCACTGCACTCCAGCCTGTGAGAGTCTGGGGGAAAAAATTAAAAAAAGGAAAAGAAAGGAAAGGAAAAGAAAGGAAAAGAAAGAAAGAAAATTTGTGTAAGAGTAAGTGGATTAAAAAATATTAATACTTACATTATAGACCACTCATTCAGGTTGCACCTATAAAAATGCTTTTAAAATATATATGGAAAGTGGTAAGATGCAGTGGAGATATCCAGTGGCATATCTGTGTCATAAAATATCAATGACAAATGACATACTGCAAAAAGATGGCTTTCTTTGTTAACAGTTTGATCTTTTACAAGATTAACAAAGCAATGAGTACATTTACTATTCTAAAGTTAACTGCGATCAATAATAATATGATTGGTAAACTAGCAATGTTCTTGGGAAAACGTGACAATTGTCATGGTGAAGACTGTTAGAGATTATAAGAGTTTTCCATTTTTAGTTTGCAAAAGTCATGTTAGGGATAGGCTATAATACACCTTTCTGACCTATGCCAGCTATTTCAGAAAGTGGTAGGTGTTAGTCACCTAGTGTCATTTTTATTATGTTCTGAGTGGTTATGTAAGGAAAAATGGGCTGGGAGGATTTTGAATAAGTGACCTCTCTTTGAGGCTAAATTATACTTAAACCATCTCAGAAATATAGGTGATTAAACAATCTATTTCAAAATATTCTCAACCTTAATATGTAGTAAAAATAGGAGGACAAACTGGTGATTTCTTTCATATCAAGCAACTACAAATTATCAAGCATTTCTTAAGTGCCTACTTGATGCTAAGAAATTAATGTAGCTGAAAACATTTGATTATTCTTCATCTTTCTTTTTCCAACTAATAGTTCCTTAACTTTTTCTCATTTAAATAACTTAAACATATACAATAAAATATCATACTTTACATGCATATTCTCTTCCAACCCTGTGTTTTATATTTAACCATAGTTAATTATTTTGCCTTTAAATGCCTTTAGATGGTGCAATTTGTTCTGACTGCCTTAGCTTTTCTCTTCGGTCACACAGCTGGAGTGGAACATGAAGACTCCATGGAGCACGTCTCTCTGGGTGAACGTTTTTAAAAAAATCACAACTAGTAGGCAAAAAGCCATTTCCTCTAGTCAGGCTGTGGTTATCTTGATCTAGCATGACAAATTGGTGTTCCCAGAGTGGCTGCAAAGTAATCAGACTGTGACAAATGGTTTACTTATAGCAATTTGTTTCCATTTTACTGAAAATTTCTACAGTCTTAAAAAAATAAAAAGATTTTTAATGGTATTTGAACATTGTTAAAAGTGAACTGCTTGAAATGGTCAAAGCTAGAATCTAGAATCATTATGCTTTCCCATAAGATATGACCAGAAACGTGACTTCCTGGGTCACGGATTGCTAGACGGAATTCACACTTTAGTCCACTGTTGACAGTACCAAGTGACCCCAAGGCAAGAATTTCAAGCCGCAGTCATCAAGACTTAACAGGTAGAATGCTTTAAAACTCTGTTCCCATTCTAGACTAAAGGTTCAATGGTCATTTAGTTTGCTATAATTTATCTTTTCTAAAGGTCTGCCTCAAGCCCGGCAAGATTTGTTTTTGCCGAAATGAAAAAACATCTGTTTGAGATTGGATTCTCTATCACCTTGCTTCCTCCTTCTGGAATGGTACTCTCATATCTCTACATCTTTCTGCTTATCTTTTAGCAAGTTTATCTTCTCTCCTTGGTTGGACGCTCCACAGTGACTCATTCATCCTATGCCCTGACTTGTTTCCTAGTCAGTGCGGTCTTCTATCTCTTCCTCACTTCCGTGAATTTATGAATGGCCTTCAGTGAGGCCCTCCAGGTATTTACATACCTCCTTCTTCTTCCCAGATTTCATGAGGGAAAATAGAATTGGAGCATAAAAGGGGCAAGATATAGTGTTAAGAGTTAGCTCTGTACTAGGCAGACAAGTAAAGTGATTTGCCTATGTTTTCCCATGTTACCCAGAAAGGTCAGTTCGATTCTCCCCATTTTATAGGTAAAGGTAACTAAGAAAGATGACATAAATTGTTAGAGATTAAGTATCTGTGATATTTTCTTGCCTGCTTTCTTAACGCTGTGAATTATTTTTAATCTCTCGGTTCATAAGTAGTCTGAGGAATTTGTTTTTTCCATTGGTTTGTGTTGTGAATTCATATAACTAACGAAATAAATGTAAGAAAAATGTCTATGCTTTAGTTTAATAATAGCTAATAATCTTGATACCCAATTGAAAAGAAAAGAAATTAAGTATTAAAGCCATTTCACTGTTAAGTTATCAATTCACACACATCCCATTCAAAGCCACTTGCATTACTCTGTTACTCGGTATTTTTACATTATACTATATTCCCTCTTTGCTTTTGTTGTTTCTTCTCTTAGGGGTACCAAATAAGAAAAGTTTCTAAACAAGAATTTTTTTTTTTTTTTTGAGAAGGAGTCTCACTCTTTTGCTCTGTCTTGGCTCACTGCAAACTGCATCTCCCAGGTTCAAGTGATTCTCCTGCCTCAGCCTCCCAAGTAGCTGAGACTATAGGCACATGCCACCACGCCCAGATAATTTTTTTGTATCTTTAGTAGATACAGGTTTCACCATGTAGGCCAGGCTGGTCTTGATCTCCTGATTTTGTGATCTGCCCTCCTCAGCCTCCCAAAGTGCTGGGATTACAGGCATGAGCCACTGTACCCGGTCTTGAAATGTTGTTTTTTATTCTTCATGATATATCTTTATAAGACTAGTTATAATATTTACATAGTAATTTCCACACGTCAGCAATATTTTCTAATAATTATTTGAAATCCTGTGCAATGCCATGGGATTTCAATTAACTAAAATGAATCAACTCTGTCAGGCCTCTGAGCCCAATCCTGCACATATACATCCAGATAGCCTGAAGCAAGTGAAGAATCACAAAGTGAAAATGGCCAATTCCTGCCTTAACTGATGACATTACCTTGTGACATACCTTCTCCTGGACAATAAGTCTCCGGAGCTTCCCACCAAGCGCCTTGTGACCCCCGCCCCTGCCCACAAGAGAACAACCCCCTTTGACTGTAATTTTCCACTACCTACCCAAATCCTATAAATTTGCCCCACCCCAAACTCCCTTTGTTGACTCTCTTTTCGGTCTCAGTCCACCTGCACTCAGGTGATTAAAAAGCTTTATCACTCACACAAAGCCGGTTTGGTGGTCTCTTCACATGGATGCATGTGACATTTGGTGCCGAAGACCCAGGACAGGACTCCTTCAGGAGATCAGCCCCCTGTCCTTGCCCTCACTCCATGAGGAGAGCCACCAACAACCTCAGGTCCTCAGACCAAGCAGTCCAAGGAACATCTCACCAGTTTCAAATCGGGTAAGCCATCTTTTCACTCTCTTCTCCAACCTCTCTCGCTACCCTTCCATCTCCCTTCCAATTCTAGTTCTTTTTCTTCTCTAGTAGAAAAAAAGGAGACACATTTTATCCGTGGACCCAAAACTCCAGTGCCGGTCATGGACTCGGGAAGACAGTCTTCCCTTGGTGTTTAATCACTGTGGGGACTCCTGCCTGATTATTCACCCACACTCTATTGGTGTCTGATCACCGTAGGGATGCCTGACTTTGTCATTCACCCACATTCCCTTGGTGACAAGTCAATTGTGGGGACGCCTGCTTTGACTGCTCACCCACATTGCAGCCCACAGCTGCTCACTACCCACTACCCACCTTCTCCGTGTCTCTACCCTCCCTTTTCTTTGGGCTTGCCTCCTTCACTATGGGCAAACTTCCACCCTCCATTCCTCCTTCTTCTCCTTTGGCCTGTGTTCTCAAGAACTTAAAACCTCTTCAACTCACACCTGACCTAGAACCTAAATGCCTTATTTTCTTACGCAATATCGCTTGACCCCAATACAAACTCAACAATGGTTCCAAATAATCAGAAAACGGCACTTTTGATTTCTCTATCCTATAAGATCTAGATAATTCTTGTCATAAAATGGGCAAATGGTCTGAGGTGCCTGACATCCAGGCATTCTTTTACACATCGGTCCCTTCCTAATCTCTGCTCCCAATGCGACTCGTCCCAAATCTTTCTTCTTTCTCTCCTGTCTGTTCCTTCAGTGTCTACCCCGAGCTCTGAGTCCTGTGAATCCTTTTCTACAGACCCATCTAACCTCTCCTCTCCTTCCCAGGCTTCTCCTCACCAGGCCAAGCCTGATCCCAATTCTTCCTCAGCCCCTGCTCCCGCACCCTATAATCATTCTATCACCTCCCCTCCTTCCACCCAGTCTGGCTTACAGTTTTCGTTCTGTAACTAGCCCTCCTCCACCTGCCCAACAATTTCCTCTTAAAGAGGTGGCTGTAGCTAAAGGCACAGTCAAGGTTAATGCTCCTTTTTTCTTTATCCAATCTCTCCCAAATCAGTTAGCATTTAGGCTCTTTTTCATCAAATATAAAAACCCAGATCCATTCATGGCTCATTTGGCAACAACCCTTAGATACTTTACCACCCTAGACCCAGAGGGGTCAGAAGGCTGTCTTATTCTCAATATGCATTTTATTACCCAGTCTGCCCCTGACATTAGAAAAAGCTCCAAAAATTAGATTCTGGTCCTCAAACACCACAACAGGACTTAATTAACCTTACCTTCAAGGTGTACAATAATAGAGGAGAGTTGCAATTACTTGCCTCTGCTGTGAGAGAAACCCCAGCCACATCTCCAGCACACAAGAACTTCAAAACGCCTAAGCCACAGCGGTCAGGCATTCCTTCAGGATCTCCTCCCCCAGGATCTTGCTTCAAGTGCCAGAAATCTGGCCACTGGCCAAGGATGCCCACAGCCTGGGATTCCTCCTAAGCTGTGTCCCATCTGTGCAGGACCCCACTGGAAATCGGACTGTCCAACTTGCCCGGCAGCCACTCCCAGAGCCCCTGGAACTCTGGCCCAAGGCTGTCTGACTGCTTCCCAGATCTTCTCAGCTTAG
This sequence comes from Macaca nemestrina, assembly GCF_043159975.1. Classification (NCBI taxonomy): domain Eukaryota; kingdom Metazoa; phylum Chordata; class Mammalia; order Primates; family Cercopithecidae; genus Macaca; species Macaca nemestrina. Next base: position 109,205,366 of record NC_092135.1, read on the forward strand.
CAACTGAAGACCAACGCTATCTGATAGCCTTGGAAGCCTCCTGGACCATCACAGACACTTTGGGTAACTCTAACAGTGGAGGATAAGTCCATCCCCTTCTTAATCAATACAGAGGCTACCCACTCCACATTACCTTCTTTTCAAGGGTGTGTGTCCCTTGTCTCCATAAATGTTGTGGGTATTGATGGCCAGGCTTCTAAACCTCTTAAAACTCCCCAACTCTGATGCCAACTTGGACAATATTCTTTAATGCACTTCTTTTTAGTTATCCCCAGCTGCCCAGCTCCCTTATTAGGTCGAGACATTTTAATTAAATTATCTGCTACCCTAACTATTTCTAGGCTACAGCCATACTTCATTGCTGCCCTTTTCCCCAGTTCAAAGCCTCCTTCACATCCTCCCCTTGTATCTTCCCACCTTAATCCACAAGTATAGGGCACCTTTACTCCCTCTTTGGTGACCGATCATGCACCCCTTACCATCCCATTAAAATCTAATCACCCTTACCCCGCTCAATGCCAATATTCCATCCCACAGCACACTTTAAAAGGATTAAAGTCTGTTATCACTTGCCTGTTACAGCATGGCCTTTTAAAGCATCTGAATTCTCCTTACAATTCCCCCATTTTACCTGTCTGAAAACTGGACAAGTCTTACAGGTTAGTTCAGGATCTGTGCCTTATCAGCCAAGTTGTCTTGCCTTATCCACCCCATGGTGCCAAACCCATATACTCTCCTATCCTCAATACCTCTTTCCACAATCCCTCCACAACCCATTATTCTGTTCTGGATTTCAAACATGCTTTCTTTACTATTACTTTGCACCCCTCATCCCAGCCTCTCTTTGCTTTCACTTGGACTGACCCTGACACCCATCAGCCTCAGCAACTTACCTGGGCTACACTGCTGCAAGGTTTCAGGGACAGCCCCCCTTACTTCAGTCAAGCCCAAATTTCTTCCTCATCCATTACATATCTTGGCATAATTCTTCATGAAAACACATGTGTTCTCCCTGATGATTGTCACTGGCTAATCTTCCAAACCCCAATCCCTTCTACAAAACAACGAATCCTTTCCTACCTAGGCATGGTTAGGTATTTCTGCCTTTGGATACCTAGTTTTACCATCCTGACTAAACCAGTATAAACTCACAAAAGCAAACTTAGCTGACCCCATAGATCCTAAATCCTTTCACCACACCTGTTGCCACTCCGGGGAAGCTGCTCCCTCACTAGATCTCCCTAATTTATCCCAATCCTTTTCATTACACACATCCAAAGTACAGGGCTGTGTGGTCAAAATTCTTACACAAGAGGCAGGACCTCGCCCTGTAGCCTTTCTGTCAAAACAACTTGATGTTACTGTTTTAGGCTGGCCCCCACCCACATGACAGTATCTCTCTGATCCACCCGACATTCACTCCATTTCCCCACATTTCCTTCTTTGCTGTTCCTCACCCTGATCACACTTGGCTTATTGATGGCAGTTCCACCAGGCCTAATTGCCACTCACCAGCAAAGGCAGACTATGCTATAGTATCTTCCACATCTATCAGTGAGGCTACCACTCTGCCCCCCTCCACTACCTCTCAGCAAGCCAAATTCCTTGCCACAATACAGGCCCTCACTTTTGCAAAGGGACTACCCATCTATATTTATACTGACTCTAAATATGCCTTCCATATCCTGCACCACCACGCTGTCATATGGGCTGAAAGGTTTCCTCACTACACAAGGGTCCTCCATCATTAATGACTCTTCATTAAAAACTTTTCTCAAGGCTGCTTTACTTCCAAAGGAAGCTGGAGTCATTCACTACAAGGGCCATCAAAAGGCATCAGATCCCATCACTCAGGGCAACACTTATGCTGATAACGTAGCTAAAAAAGCAGCTAGCATTCCAACTTCTGTCCCTCACAGCAGTTTTTCTTCTTCTCATCGGTCACTCCCACCTACTCCCCCACTGAAACTTCCACCTATCACTCTCTTCCCACACAAGGCAAATGATTCTCAGACCAAGGAAAATATTTCCTTCCAGCCTCACAGGCCCATTCTATTCTGTCGTCATTTCATAACCTCTTCCATGTAGGTTACAAGCTGCTAGCCTGCCTCTTAGAACCTCTCATTTCCTTTCCCTCATGGAAATCTGTCCTCAAGGAAATCACTTCTTAGTGTTCCATCTGCTATTCTACTACTCCTCAGGGATTGTTCAGGCCCCCTCCCTTCCCTACACATCAAGCTCGGGGATTTGCCCCTGACCAGGACTGTCAAATTAACTTTACTCACGTGCCTTGAGTCAGGAAACTATAATACCTCTTGGTCTGGGTAAACACTTTCACTGGGTGGGTAGAGGCCTTTCCCACAGGATGTGAAGGCCACCATGGTCATTTTTTCTCTTCTGTCAGACATAATTCCTTGGTTTGGCCTTCCCACCTCTATACAGTCTGATAATGGACCGACCTTTACTCATCAAATCACCCAAGAAGTTTCTCAGGCTCTTCCTATTTGGTGACTCCTGGTTTTACCTCAAATCACCACCCTTAAGTCTCTCTTGAAGTGGATAGAAGATCTTCAGTGGCAAGGCACATTCCAATACTTTCACCCTGATGAAGTCCTATTCTTTACTTTTATACTCACTCTTATTCTTGTTCCCATTCTTATGCCACCCTCTACCTCTCCCCAGCTATCTCCACCACACTATCAATCTCACTCACTCTCTCCTAGCCATTTCTAATCCTTCTTTAACAAACAATTGCTGGCTTTGCATTTCTCTTTCTTCCAAAATCCCCGAGGCCTCGACTTACTCACTGCTACAAAAAGAGAACTCTGTACATTTTTAAATGAAGAGTGTTGTTTTCACCTAAATCAGTCTGGCCTGGTATATGACAACATGAAAAAAACTCAAGGATAGAGCCCCAAAACTTGCCAACCAAGCAAATAATCATACTGAACTCTCTTAGGCACTCTGATTGGATGTCCTGGGTCCTCCCAATTCTTAGTTCTTTAATACCTGTTTTTCTCCTTCTCTTAATCGGACTTTGTGTCTTCCATTTAATTTCTCCATTCATACAAAACCATAACCAGGCCATCACCAATCGTTCTATACAACAAATATTCCTTTGAACAACCCCACAATATCACCCCTTACCACAAAATCTACCTTCAGCTTAATCTCTCCCATGCTAGGTTCTCACACTGTCCTTAATCCCGCTTGAAGCAGCCCTGAGAAACATCACCCCTTATCTCTCCATACCAGCCCCCAAAATTTTCACCACCCCAACACTTCAACGCTATTTTGTTTTATTTTTCTTATTAATATAAGAAGACAGGAATGTCAGGCCTCTGAGCCCAAACCTGCACATATACATCCAGATGGCCTGAAGCAAGTGAAGAATCACAAAAGAAGTGAAAATGGCCAGTTCCTGCCTTAACTGATGACATTACTTTGTGACATTCCTTCTCCTGGACAATAAGTCTCCAGAGCTCCCCACCAAGCACCCTGTGACCCCTGCCCCTGCCCACAAGAGAACAACCCACTTTGACTATAATTTTCCACTACTTACCCAAATCCTATAAAACTGCTCCACCCATATCTCCCTTTGCTGACTCATTTTTCAGACTCAGCCCACCTGCACCCATGTGAAATAAACAGCTTTATTGCTCACACAAAGCCTATTTGATGGTCTCTTCACATGGACGCGTGTGATAAACTCATGATCTCCTTCTAATTTTTTGCTTTATTTGGAGTCTTCTCAACTTGCCTTTTTTCTCTTCTAAATGATCAGATTATTTCTTAGATGTAATACATGTGACTCCCCTTGTGCTTTTTCCTTTGAGTTTTAAGAAAGACCTTTGAAATACACACAATCTTTTATTTTGTCAACAGAAGAAAAAGGGGAATTATTTGGTTTTAGATTATTTGATTTTAATTAAAAAACAAAGGTATTTTACATTTCTCTCCCTTTTAAATGAAGTGACATTCATGTTTCACACAGTCATAGTTGTACACAGTCCATGGTCTATTTAGTTGTATCCCCCTTTCAAATACCATTGCTAATCTGATTGTATTTGCATTTTTCCTCATGGGATTTAAACATGGTCTTCACAGTCTAAAATAATAAATATATCTTCATCTTTCTAAGAAAGTAGGGCAAATAATTAAATGTGCAAATTGATAAAATGTGTTAGCAATGTGTAAAAACATAATTTTTTTAATCTTCCAGGACTTCATTAATAATCCAAACATAGTCTTCTATGGTTTGTTTTTTCCTGATCTTTAATGTAGTATCAAATATGGGCTTTATACTTAATAGTGAAGTGCATGTCTCTAATCTATTTTTATTTTCATTTATACCTTTTAATAAAATGGCCTTTGTGCTACACTGCATGCCTGTTTGAGGAATTCTCTGATTTTTTGAAAAGTAGAAAGAATCTGTTCTTATTTAAAGTCATTGTGTTCTTGATTGATTTAATTTGTGCTATGACTTGAATGTTTGTCCCTCTAAAATTCATGTTAAAATTTTATTGTCATTATAGCAGTAATAAGAGATGGGTCCCTTAAGAGGTGATTAGGCTATAAGGGCTCTAGCCCCATGGGTTGTATTAGGCTCCTTATTGGCCCTCTGAAGGTTCACTGAAAAATCAACTTACAAAAGACAGAGAAGAGGCATCCAAATTTATTTATCATGTATACACAGGAGCCTTCAGAAGAGGACCCAGTCTGTCAGTGAGGTACAGAAACTTAGATACCATCTTGTGGTTGTAGAAAGAATGCAGGCTCAGAGGATGGCCAAAAACAGATTATGTTGATAAATCAGGTTTAGTGGCAAGAGAGGACATGAGGGGGAGAAAGGAAGAGACCTGACCAACAAAGGTGACCATGTTATGTAGATGAAGCCTCATACATAGCAGTCCTCAGAATAGACCCTAAATATCTCTTTTCAGACCTTTAAAGGTGTCAGATTCACTTAATCTCTCCTAGATCTTGTAAAGGCCTAGAAAGGGAAGGCCTGGCTTACTTAACGGAGATTCTCAATAGAGGCAAATTTCCCCCACCTCAGTTTGTTGGTCCTGTTGTAGCTATTTCAAGACATGTCAAAGAAATATATTTTGGGGTAAAATATTTTGATTTCCTTCATTATAAAAGGTTGAGTTTACCCCCCTTTTGCCTTCTCTCTTTGCCTGCTGCCATGTGATGTTTTCTATTGTGCTATGATACAGCAAGAAGTCCCTCACTAGATGCCAGCACCTTGATACTGGACTTCCTAGTCTCTAGAGCTGTGAGTGAATAGATTTCTATTTGTTATAAATTACCCAGTTTGTTATATCAGCTCAAAACTGACTGCAAAACTTGATTCTGAGTTTGGTAACAAAGTCATGCTGGGAAAAATTAATTATTATATATACTGCGTTGTCTTTCTATTGCTTTGGGGAAACTTGATTAGATAGGCATGCTAGTTAAAGAGGTTGAGAAGGGAAGAATTAGTTTTTGAAACTGCCTTTGCAAAAATTGTAACAGTGAGAAAATTATGACACTGAAAGAGATCTGACCTAACCAACTCCAATGTGCCTTTAACCTCCAAACTGCCCTTGTTCATTCCTGGATGTAGGACAAACTAACTAGAGGAGGAGTTTAGTTTATAGTTTAACTTTGAAACAAAGATGGTAACATCCGTTTCCTGAAACAAGCCTTCTCCTTGCTTGGTGACTAGACCACCATTGTAAAGTTAACAAATTAGCTACAAAATTAGAAATTATGGGTTAGGAGTCCAGTAGAGGTCACAAGATTTCTAACCTCCCCAATTACCTCTATAGATAACATCACTATTGTAAAACCTGATTGGTGTTCAAGATATTTTTCAGACCCTGCATTCTTTTTTTATTTATTTATTTGTTTTTTTTTTGAGACGGAGTCTTGCTCTGTCGCCCAGGCTGGGGTGCAGTGGCCGGATCTCAGCTCACTGCAAGCTCCACCTCCCGGGTTTACGCCATTCTCCTGCCTCAGCCTCCTGAGTAGCTGGGACTACAGGCGCCCGCCACCTCGCCCGGCTAGTTTTTTCTATTTTTTAGTAGAGATGGGGTTTCACCGTGTTAGCCAGGATGGTCTCGATCTCCTGACCTCGTGATCCACCCGTCTCGGCCTCCCAAAGTGCTGGGATTACAGGCTTGAGCCACCGCGCCCGGCCCAGACCCTGCATTCTAATGGACTAGCTGGTGTCACCTAGACTGGTAATCTGCCTCAACTAGTTGTGATTCTACCAAGGAAGAGAAGACAGCAATAAGAACCCACTTCAACCCCCTACAATTTTATATCTGACATGACCAATCAGTACTTCCCTCTCCCTTATCCCCTACCTGCCAAATAATCCTTGAAAAACTCCAGTCGCCAAATTTTCTGCAAGACTGAATTGAGCTGGAAAACTCCAGTCTCCCATTTAGCTGGCTTTGTGTGCATTAAACTTTCTCTACTGCAATTCCCCTGTCTTGATAATTCAGCTCTATCTGAAGAGCAGGCAAGAAGAATCCATTGAGTCATTACATTTTGACTCCAAATTTTGATATCATGGGCTGCATTCGCCAAATTATTACCACTAGGGAACACATCCCAGTCGTGGCACCAAAGTATGTTACCAGTGGTGAATCCTTGTGGGTCTATAGCAGCCTCAATTCTTGCCTGCTCGGAAGAAATAATTCAACCGAGGGGCATAAGGCAGGGTGAGAGACAAAGGTATATTTTAGAACAGGAGTAAATGTGTATTAAAAAGCTTTAGAGCAGGAATGAAAGGAAGTAAAGTACACTTGGAAGATGGCCAAATGAGCAACTTGAGAGATCTAGTACATGGTTTAACCTTTGACTTGGGTTTTTATATGCTGATATTCTGTAGGTGCAGTCGCTTGCCAACACTTGGAAAGGGCCACATGTGCAGTGTGCTTACTGGAGTTATATGCATGCTCACTTGAGGCATTTTTCCCTTACCAGTTGAGTGTTTCTAGAGGAAGGTAATATACCAGTTAAATGCCACCATTTTGCCTCTCAATGCACATATGTGAGCCTCCTCATCCAGCTCCTGAGATCTTATTGGGAAGTTACTGATTACCAGTTTCAGGTGTTTTTATTTATTGGGTGACTGCCTTTCCCTGGCACTGGCTGTGACCAATTATTATTTTAGATAGACAGTGTAACAACCACCTGGTCATTACCTGATGGTCGCCTGACATTCCTGGTGCAGGAAGGGCCATCTCCTGCCCTGCTCATGTTTGACTACCTACGAACTAATTTAGTAAAATATTGCACTTTTATTTTCCTAAAAGGCTACATACTGGACATGACTAATGCAGGGAGATGAATGCATTGTTTGGGGTGAAAAAAAATTCCTTGGCTTCTCTTTCTAGAACAGATTGAGTGGACATTTAGAAACTCTTCAGCCCAATTCAACGACAGAAATTCTTGTCACTCTGATTCTACAAGACCCTTTAAGAGGTGAATATGAGAATGTAAGGATATTAATACATATACTCCTCCACATTGCTAGTAGAATATTGAACTCAAAGGAGGCCTCCTACCCTCAACCAACATGTCCCATGTTGATGCAGTAAAAATAGACTAATTAGTAAGAATTAGCTCCAAACTCAATTATAGTGTGAGCTCTGGTAAATACAATCTATATTCCTCTGAAATATCTTAGGGAGATCTCTCTTGAAAGCCATTTCCTACACCTGACAATACTGCTTTAGGAATACTTCTAGATTACATTTTTGCTACCGTTTTTCCTTTCTGTATGTCCAGAGAAAATTCCTTTCAAATCTAACTGCCCAGTGTCAATCTATATGAATATACAACAAAGGCTGCTGCCTACTATTTTTATTAGAGCAGTAACTTAGATGATAATAACTTCAACTATACATCTCTTGGTTAGCCACGAACTCAGATTCAAAGCCTTTGGTCAATTATTTTCTCAGCATCACATTGCGTAATTATCCTCTTGACTCCTCCATTCACGATTGGCTTTCTCAATTTCTTTTTTCAGTGGCTGCTAGAACACCACATACTTTTACCACACTGCCCTATATTCTTAATCTCTTGACAGAAAACTTCTGCTACTTATTCATTTGAAACATGGATCTTCCCTGAAAGTACCTCTTTCCTTATATTCTAATTGAAAGAAAGCCTTTTATTTTTTCACCCTAAAGAATCTGATGGCCTAGAGGTAGCATTAGCACTTTCTTAGGTCCTACATTTTTTTTTTAATCCTAAAGCAAAAATCACACTTTCATTAAGATTCGTAACTGGGTATGCCATTATGTACTGCTCTTTATTTATGTCATCGTCTGTAATCTTGACTGCTCACATTTATTTACTGTGGACTTTGAAACATGACTCTTAGTCTTCTTTACTCCTACAGTGAAATCAACCATCACCAATTGGGCCATTTCAGTGTGTAGATGACCTTTCCAGCAAATAGCCTCAAAGTGACTTGACTTTAATATCAACATTCTGATCTCATTTCAATCTTCCAAACTACTGACACAGAAATACTGAAACAGTCATCACTCAAATTCTTTTGCCTGAAATTTTGAAATTTAAAATTTCATCATCCTACCAAATCTTCTGCTCTTTTGGGTCTTCTACTCCAGTTCCTTTTATTGATGGAGAATTTTGGATTCTCTTTTCCTCCAATTACTCACAGCACATAACCCCTCTCATAGCTTTATTTTATTTTCTCCCTTTGCTTGACACCTTGATAGTTCATTTCAAAAACTTTCTTGCCATTCTAACACTCTCATTCCTGCACCTAAAAATCATGAATGTTTTTCAGATCATCTGTCTTATATCTGTCTGACCATCCATCTTATTATTTGCTGTACCCAGACTTCTGAGTTCTGTTAGAAAAAATAAAGCAATTGTGTGAATTAGTGCCAACTCTTTGGTCTCCAGATGGGTTTTCAGCATAGCTAAGCAGTTCTTTTTCAAGTCCTGGTTCTGTTCTCGCTCTAATTTTTCATATTTGCCATTTTTAAACCAAACTAATAACTTGATACTCTCTATTCCACCACTATTTTCCTATTTCTCAAGCAGATAACTTGCCTCTTAGTTCAGAGACATTTTCCTGGCTATTCTGTATTATACTTCCTTAATTTCACACATCCAAATTTGAAACTGTGATATTGTCATGCTTTTCTGATAATAAATTTGTGCTTTCTCCATTTTATTTCCTATTCTTGTTTCATCAAAAATAACTAGCTCTCTTTTAGTCTCTTACTTCAAGGATGTTTCAGTTAGTGGGGCTAACAGAAACTGCCTTCCTTTTCGTTTGTTTGATTTTATAGTTGAGATGAATGAACAGATGATAGTAAATATATCTAAAATCCACAGTGAAAATCAGAGCATTCCTTAGGGGAAAAAAAGAGTGATAGTTCTATACCTAGCAAAATACTTTTCAGAAATGAAGATAAAGTAAAGATGTTTTCAAAGAAAAAAGCTAAAAGAATTTGTTATCAAAAGACTTATCCTTCTATATATAGTAAAGCTTACAGGAAAATGATCCCAGATGGAAGCCCAGAGCTTCAAAGAAGAAATAAAGAGCACCAGATATGGTAAATTTAATGATCAAATATAAATTATTAATGACTTGATAACAATAAAAATATCGTGTGCGATTGGTAACATGTAGTTGTACAAATATCAAAATAATAAGGTGTTGAATGAGTTAAACTGTTGTAAATTTTTATATCAGCTAGAAAATGGTAAAAGTACTAATTTTAGGGAGATTCTAAGGTGGAAGGATTGTTGAGCCTGGGAGGTGAAGGTTGCAGTGAGCCATGATCATGCCATTGCACTCCAGCCTAGGTGACAGAGTTAGACACTTAGACACTGTCTCGAGAGAAGAAGAAGAAGGAGAAGGAGAAGGAGAAGGAGAAGGAGAAGGAGAAGGAGGAGAAGGAGAAGGAAGGAGAAGGAGAAGGAGAAGGAGAAGGAGAAGGAGAAGGAGAAGGAGAAGGAGGAAGAGGAAGAAGAAGAAGAAAAAGAGAAATACAAAAATTGTAAAATTATAACTAAAATCCTAATAAGAGGAGAATATGTATAATAATAAAACAACTTATCAATAGAAGACAGAGCAAAGAGGAGGAATAAAGAAAAAAAGATGGAACAAATAGAAAATAAATAAAAAGATTTTACAGTTACACTTAATAATGACCATAAATGAACTAAGAACTCCAATTAGAAAATTAGACAATAAAATAATAGCCCATTACAACAGAATACGGTACACCAAAATATGCCACTTTGGCATAAGATCATTTTAAGTTGAAAGCAATTGAAAGGAAGCAGGTGTAAGAAAAGTCCTCTGCCTGCTCCCTGTTTGCCAAAAAGCAGAACATAAATTTACAAAGGTATCCCTCCTCCCCTCTTATACCAGAAAGGACAAAAATTAATCACCAGACACCCTTATCTGCCTGGAGGGGGTACCACAGAAATCTACATAACATAACTGTCCTAATTAGCCTTTATCTATCATTAGTTTATTTCTATATTTGCCTTCCCACATTTTGCCACCCATAGAGACCCAAGGCCTTTTCCCTTTGTCTTGTCACTTCTCTAAAAATTTATTGTTTTTTGTTGAAGATGCTATCTATATAAGCTGAATTTTTAAGCCACCTCTTTGAGATTTCCTCATAGGTATCTCTCGAGTATCTATGCAATATACATGTTAATAAACTTCTGTTTGTTTTTATCTTATTAATCTGTCTTTTATTATAAGGTCCCTAGCCGAGAACTTGGAAAGGTAGAGGAAAACTTATCTTTTCCTTCCCTATACCAACCATATACCATTTATAAGAAATAATTTTAAATAAGTAAACATAAAGAAATGAAAGTGAAGGAATGAAAAAGATATACCAGGGGAAAAGATTCTACTTATGGACAAGTATCATTGAAGTGAAAAACATATTAAAGATACAGGGGAATATTCTCAGATTAATAAAAGGCAATTCAATAGAAACATAGATTTGAAAATTATATACACCTAACTAGGTGGCTTTAAAATATATAACAATCCAAATGGCCATAGGAAGTAGAATGCATACATATATTATGGCCTATTTGTATCACAGAAGATAATATACAATGAAAATGAATGGCTTACTGTTACCTGCAAACCCTGGACAAATCTCAGGGACAAAGTGTGCCAAACACCAGAGTTCATAGGAATGAGTTATTTCATGCAATGCTCAAAAACAAGCAAAACTAATTAGGTGAGGCTAGAAGTCAGAATAATGGTTACCTTTGAGGAGGAAGGCAGGTAATACCTGAGAGAGGTCGTTAGCTAGGTATCTGAGATGCTACTAATGTCTTTCTCTTGATCTGGATTGTGAGAACATATGTGTGCTCACATTGTAAAAATGTGCCCAGTTTACTAAAATAGAAAGTTGGAATTATATTTACAACAAGACAGTTGGTGTTTACCTTACATATCAACAGAGTTAAGTAAAATCCAGATCACAATGTCTGTGTGTCAAATACCTCTCCTCATTGTGTCACTGTTTAAAATTCAGATCCTTGTAGCTTTCCCCTGTAGGAAACTCTGAAGACATGAGTACACAATTTGCCTGAAATAATGCTTAGGAGTACGATGTCTTGACTAGCATTAAAACAATGGAGGATGTTATAAAATTTTATTTTTAAAAAATGCAAGAATAATTAATGGGCAATTGTTTCGTATATTTATTGGCTCTTTAGGCTGTGTACAGCAGTTTTCTGCTGTCATTTACTCTTGCCCAGGGCCTGCCTCTAGGTCACAGTCAGAGCTCTGAGGTGTTCTAAAGATAGATCCAACTCCACAAAGCATTAAAAGAAAAATAATACTTAACTGAAACTGCATGGAGAGACAGAGAAGAAATTTACATAGCATAACCCATGTAAGAAATTTAATCCAATTTCCTTTAGATATATCAGTTTTCCCCCAAAATGTTTCTCTTCCCTCTAGTCTTTTCATCTTTCTCCTCCTTTCTTTTTTCTTTCTTACCACAACCTATACAACATCTTTTCAGCAGTTCAATAGTATCTACCACTTAGCACATCAACATTCGTAATTAGCTGAATGGCAATACTTTAAGCACAGTTGTAACGTAACTCAGTTCATCTGAACAATTTGGTCATTTGAAATGTTCTGCCTTATATTTTGAGTCATGAAGTTTTGAAATAGAAAACTAAGGCATCAAGATGTGAAATGATGTTTCCCAAGCTTACATCAATAATTAGTGAAGCATGAAGTTAAATCCTTGACCCAGTTCTCCTGCTACTGAATCTATCTTCTTCATCACTCACTAGGGTCTTCATAGAAGGCATTGTGCTAGATGAAGAAACAAAAATAAAAGATTGCCTGTCTTCAAGTGTTTGAAATCTTGTGGAAAGAAAGGACACATGTATAAATAGCTGTAATCTAGTGAAGAATATGAAACCTGATATAATAGAGGTGCATGTCATTGAACCACAGAGAAGGCAAAGAATAATTCTGGGAGGAAAGAGAAAAGATGGGCATGAAAGACTTGAAGAGAAGACCATTGATCTGACAACACTCTGGGGTTGTGTAGCTGCCAGTCATGCTTATCTAATTCTAAAATAATACTAATCATTGCTTTTCATATTCTGTTTTCTGTTTTCTTTTCAATTTAGTAATTAAATCTCACCAAGTTTCTCTAAAAGTTTTACTTTATTTTAGTATTTAAATTATGTCCATCACTCTTAAGAGGCATATTGGGCTTTTCTAGAACATGTAACATGTTACAACTTTGTGGCAGCAGTTATTTATATAACGTGCCCAAAGTTCAACATTTCATTTTATTTACTTATAAGTGACATTTGGCTGAATATCAACATCTGAACTATATGAATCCTTTATCAGTCTAATGGAGAAGTATTGATATCAAATACCCAGAGAAACAAGTCACTGATCATTGTATAAATTTTATCCATCTCTGCCTTTAATATCTATAATATTATTTACTGTTATTTTGAGTCAAATATAGTAGTTGAATGTATTGTTATAGGTTACATTGGTATGAAGACTTCTCTACTTTTGATTAATATAACAAAAAACCAGTTTTGAAAAGATGACCCCTCTTAGCTCACTTTCCTCTTGCATGTTAAATTGAACACTAAGCCCTCTCATTCCTACCACCTAAATGTCTCTCAGCATTCTCTACTTCTTTCCATCCCTTGTTAGTTTCCTACTGCTGCTATAGAAATTACTACAAGCTTAGTGCTTTAAAGCAATACATTCTCATTCTTTCCAGTTCTGGAGGTCAGAGATCCAAAATGGGATTCACTAGACCAAAATCAAGGTATCAACATGGCTGCATTTCTTCTGAAGTTTCTAAGGGAGAAATAATTTCCTTACCTTTTTCAGCTTCTGAAGTCTTCCTAAATTTCTCTGCTTATAGCCCCTTTTCTACATCTTCAAAGCAAGTAGTATGGCATCTTCAAATTTCTGACTCAAACTTCCTCCTCTGCCTCACTTCTACTTTAAAGAGCCCTTGTGATTATGCTAGGCCTACTCATATAATCCAGAATAATGTTCTTCTTTTAAAGTCAGCTGATTATTTTAAAGTTCACCTGTAACTGCAATTGCTTTTGCCATGTAACATGACATATTCACAGGTTCCAGGTATCAGGAGGTGGACATCTTTGAGGGGTTATCATTTGACCTACCGTATTACCTATAGTCGTGGTTCTGGCCACTATCAGCCGTGTATTGAATGTCTGCAGGAGTCTTTTAACTGGTCATCATGCTTCCATTCTACTCCCCTCCGAATCCTTTCAGTACACTGCAGCCAGAATGATCTAACCATATATACTTCTTATCTCCAAGCCTTTAGAATGATGTTCAAATTATTTAATATGAATTTGAAGGCTATACATGATCTGAGCTTATTCAAATCCCCAGTTTCCTCTCTGATCACTTCTTCTGCAATTGTGCCTTCTACTTTACCTGTATTTAATGCTTTTCACTTCCCTGAATGAGTCACATTCTCTTGCCTTTACATACTGCTTCTTTGCTTGGAACATGCTCCCCACTTTTGATGTCTTGGTTAACTCCTCCTTATCATTTAGATCTCTGCTTTGGTGGCATTTTCTTCAAACATCTTTTCTTAACCACTGCTGAACATACAATCATCCAGGAAACTTAGGCTTTTATCATATGTGATCCTTTAGAACTCTGCACTTTTTATATCAGAACGCTTAACACACTCTAGTATATTGTAAATACAATGTGTTCATTTGCCTGTATTCCTGACTACATGGTAAACTCTAGAAAGGCAGAGACTTTTCCGTCTTATTCAAGGTTGCATCTCCACTCCTTATACCAGATCCTGGCATGCCATATGCACCAAATGACTGTTTCTTGATTGCATGATATCCTTTAGGAAAAATAGAGTGTATTAGTCCATTCTTGAGATCCACAATTATGATTTGAGAAGGCAGACTGTCTGAAGACAACTAATGTGCCTCACTAGTCCCTGCTGCTATAAGGACATACCTGAGACTGGGTAGTTTATAAAAGAAAGAAGTTTAATTGAATCACAGCTCAGCATGGCTGGGGAGGCCTCAGAAAATTTACAATCATGGCATAAGGGGGAGCAAACATATGTTTCTTCACATGGTGGCAGAAAGGAGAAGTGCTGAGCAAAGAGGAAAAAGACCCTTATAAAACCATCAGATCTTGTGAGAGCTCACTATCATGAGAACAGCATGGGAGTAACAGCCTCATAATTCAATTACCTCCCACCAGGTCCCTCCCATGACACCTCGGGCTTATGTGAACTACAATTCAAAATGAGATTTGGGTGAAGACACAACCAAGCCATATCATAGAGTCAGCTCCACTTCACCCATCACCAAATTGCAACTCATTGCACTTCCTCCAACCAAGACCAATATATTTTAACTGTAGATTTTAAGATTTTACTTTGATTGTTGAATGATGTTCAGCACTTATACTTGAGATCCACAATTATGATTCAAGAAGGCAGATTGTCTGAAGACAACTAATGTGCTTCAGTAGTCCCTGGCCAAAAAGGTGAGATAACAGCCAAGGGTATCATAGAAAGATACTATGGCTGTGCTAAACTATATCTGCAAATATGGTCCACATTATGGGCCTGCAGATAACACAGAGCAAAAGCTGAGCTCCATAGATGTGTGCATATCTGTGTATGCAGAAGGGAGTTTGGGAGGTGCTTGAATGGTGGGATAAGGAGGAAGAGGGGGAGAGTGTTCTAGAAGAAAACAGAATGAACTCAGTCACATATAAAGTCTCTGTGATTAAATCTCAATGTGTCAGCAGTGGCTTTGTATAAAGAGAAATAACAGACTTCCCTCTTCTAATATTTTATTTGATTATTATTTTATTGGACCTCAGGTAAACAGAATTAACACAAACTCTCGGTTCATCACACATTATTTGTAAATAGCTAATATTCTAAAACAGGAAATAAAAAACATATTGCTGGGTATTCTGCTCCTAATATGAAGGTAACATTTGTCTTCCAGGCACTGAATTAGGACTGCAATGTACTTATGCAAGTCTTAGCATCCTTGTTGGTAAACCCCTGGACATAGAGAGCTTGTTCACTGTGATTTGACAACATCAAGCCTGAGAGTGTTTTTAATAATAACACAAATGTTAGTGTCAGAAACCCTGTGGAAAAATGTAACTTCTTTCACAACTAATATTCAGATATAGTAGCCTTTCCTACAGATAGCTGGACTGGTAGAACATAAAACGAGCCCTTTACATATTCATTATTCATCTAAAAGACAAGTAGAGTGGGTACACTGGGCAATAATAGCCCGTATGTAAAAGAGGTCAGTGATTCCAGGTGTCATGTGAGACTCTTTCTCTCTGACCATCTACCAACCTGATCCTCTATTCTACTCTCTTTCCACTCATAATGCTTATCATGAAGAAGAAAGCTGGCATTTGGAGCCTACAGTATCTGGTAGGGGAACCCCCTATGAGACATGAAAGGCATTCTCTGTTAGTCAAGCAAGAAAAGCCCCAGAGACTGGAGTTTGGCAGGCACAGCAGTAGCACTGATGGCCACCCCCAGGCATCATGAAGATCTGTGGTCTGGAAATTGACAATGAGTGGACAGCAACCAAGTAGGAGGACAAAGCTCAAAGGATCAAAAGGAAAGTGACGAGAAAAGACAGCAAGGCAGAGAGATCTAATCATAAGGCATGGACAGCAGCTGTGAGTGTGGGAACTAGATTAACCTCCTTCCCCCTCTTTTTTTATTCAATCTCAGCTCCCACACATACAAACACAATGAGCCAGAGCCTTTCTTATAATAATCAGGAAGGGGGTGACAATAAATATAACCAATTACATCTGCTGAATACTTCAATCATATTCTCTCATTAGCTTCTTACAATAACCATGCAAGGTTGATACTACTACTATGACACTTATTTTTTTGATGAGACTAAATAATGCTTAGCAAAGTTAAGAAACTGACGATGGGATAAAGACTATCATAAAGTAAGTTGAGGCTCGTGGCAGTGAGAATGAGGGGCTTGCTCTATTCTTTTTCTTTCGTATATACATACTGGCAGTGAAAAAGGGAATAATCGATCCTTTTACTGTATGTTCCATGAGTGAGTCCAGTTGCTTTATATGTCTACATCTATAAATATACGGAAGATATATATGTGAGAGAGAAGGGAAGAGAAAATGGAAAAGAAATGGTCATTATGATCTTTGGTGGCAGGGAGAGGCTGAACTTGAGACTATTTGTTTCTTTGACATTCTAGCCATCTAAACTTTAGGGTTAGAAAAATATACTACAGACATTAACAGATATCCATGCTTGGGGTAAAAAAATATATATATTTGGTGACAATTTCCCATAGAACCTTGAGCCATAGTTGCTATATGCAAGTGATTTTTCAGTTTCAGCCATAAATCACTCCTGTTCAACAGAAACCTCCTGGTCAGGTTGCAGTTAATGAGTGGTCCTGTGGGAGCCCACCTTCTCACTGCACCCTCTGACTCTTTGGTCACAAAGTCAGTACCTGTACCCAATGTCAGTCCTCCAGCGGAGAGTGTCATTGTCTTTGCTGTAAAGAAGGAGCTGGTCCCCCCACTACCCAGGACCCTGCAGTTACCACACAAATGTAAAAAAGTGACCTCAAGATCTTAAGACTAGCCTGATTTCTCAGTGTGCCTTTCATATTTCCAAAAGTAGCCACAGGACCAGCTCACTCACCCCTTGAAGCTGACTGAAGTTTCCTTCTTTGGGGCTGCCTGGGTTTTGCCTTTGAAGTTTAAACCTGGGAGCAGTTATCTGCCAGCACAGATAAGCATTCCCAGGGCTTTTGCAGGCGGCCCATCCTAACAAAGGAGGGATAAGACCTCTGAGTGTGCTTTGCCGTCTACCAACTTGCAGGGGAATAGAGAGTAATCAGGGTTCTTTCCACAGGGTGCTCCAAGAGTGAATCCAATCAAATTAAAGGAAAGTCAAAGAGAAAAGATAAAATAGCTTCAAAAGAGAACCCACAGCTGTAGACTTGCTTGTCAATCAGCAGGGGCCACAAGCCAATCAGAAGTGAAGTTAAAAATTGAAAGAAAAAGCATTTGAATCACTTGCATTCCACCAGCATAGCAAAAAGAAGAAAAAGCTGGTCAATTGGCACAAGGTGCAGAAAAAGCTGATAATCAATCAGTACATGTAAGTATGTTAATATACATTACACATGCCTATCTGAATTGGCAGGATTTTTCAGTGTTCACCCGTGATTTGAGTACCCTCATAGGCTACTGTCCTTAATCCCACAAAGCTAGTATAACCAAAATAATCAACAAAACTATTAAACAATAAAGTATGTCAGCTTATTTGGTAGGGAAATCTAATTTTGTAATTGGTGTGATTTTTTTTCCCCTCACCGATGTAGCAGTGTGCCTGACCATCTTAAGAAGGTAAATAAATCTTCATGTTCTTAACTATAAGGAGTTCTTATGTTTATTTCAAAAAACAACACCCAAAGAAGAATACACCAGACAATACCACCCAGTCTTCTGTTCAGGAAAGATCAGGGTCATTTAAGCAACGGAGCTGGGTAACCTGTGAGCAGGAAGGAAATGAAGGCTTGGAGAAGCCAGGAGTAGCAAAACCAGACAAAAATGGTTAGCTTGCTAAAATAGGAAGATGATGACATTTGAGAAGGTTATGTGTTAGAAACACATTATATACTGGTGTGCGGCATCACTGGTAATGGAATGATAACAAGAAGGAGGCTTTTGGAACACATGTTGAAGCCTTGACAAGATTTCCAATGGGTTCATGAGAAGTCTGCAGTCAGTGAGGTACACTGCTCTCTGGAGAATCTCTGTACCCTCTTGAAATAGCACAACCTGCCCAAAGGAGTAACAGGAAAGATGGTAACAGTCAAGGATCAAATCTGGACCCATCTCCATTTTTTCTGGCATTATGGTAGGCGGTATAATGGCTTTCTACAGATGCCACATCCTAATCCCCAGAAGCTATGAATATGTCACCTTACATGGCAAGAGGAACTTTGCAGCTATGATTGATTAAGGATTTTAAAATGGAGCAATTATCATGGATTTTCTAGGTGGGCCCAACATAATCACAAATGATGTTTTAAGAGGAAGAAAGGAGCATCAGAGTCAGAGAAGGCGATGTGATAACAGAAACTGGCATCAGAGAGAGACATTTAAACATGCTACATTGCATCTTTAAATACAGAGAGACATTTAAAGATGGAAGGAGTCAAAAGCCAAAGGATGCAGTTGACCTCTTGAAACTACAGAGGGTAAAGAAATGGGTTCTCCTAGAGACTCCAGGAGGAACACAGTCCTGCCAACTCATTTTGGATTCTGAACTCCAGAAGCGTGGAAGAATAAATACGTGTTAAGTCACTAAGTTGGTGGTTATTCATCACAGCAGCAATAGAAATGAATATAGCCATCTTTTAAAATCAATATTCTTGCCTAATCTATGACACTATGGAAAACTTTGCAGCTTTTAGAAGTGACAGACTATACATAAACGGAGAGCCATGGGTGGTTGTCATATAAACAAGCTGAGTGAATATAATAAGAAAAGAAGAGGCCTATAGCTCAATATATATTACAAAATAGTACCATGTATTTTTAAAATGTGCATACCTGACACACCAAGGCAGCTGATGTTGATGAAGGAACAGAAATGGGAACAGGGAAGGAAGGGGTGTAAAAATGAATCAATAAACCAATTAATCAGTAAAGTATGATTACCTCTACTTTCTGTGCCTCAGTTTCAAACATTTTCAAAAAACAGTTTGTCCATTTATATTTTAAAATGGGAATTCAAGCTTTATCTTTGTAGCTACACACACGCACACACACACATCTATTTATCTACCTATCTAAAAAATCCAGGAGAAATTGTGACTGATTCTGATAACCAAACTATCCCTGAAAAATTAACACATTTTATGGCTAAGCAGAGTTAATGAAAATTTCGTTTACCGTAATGGAAATGTTGCTTGTGAATTATTCTTTACTAGGCATTTTTAAGATCCTTACTGTTGAGATGATTACTTTATGTTCTCTCTCACATCCTCTGATTTTCCTTCTACAAATGTAATGCATCACTGATCATTTTGTACAAGTACAATGGCTCAATAAGAGAAATTGCTCCTTAGTCTCAATGTAATTTAGACATTTTAAAAAGACTTATTTTAAGCAGGAAGTCAGATTGACATTTGCATTCCAGCAATTTCTGAATCACAAATTAGCCTGATGACAATTAGTAGGTATCTCCTGCATTTTCTTCTAGGTAAGACCTGTAATGCATGCTCTTAGCAAAAAATTAAAGAGGAGAGAGAAGGAGAGATGGAGTAAGAGAGACAGAGGGATCTCAAATCAAAAGTATTTTTAAATATCACAACAATAATCAGAAAAATAAAGTATTTTACAGACCATATCAGCATTGTAATTACTGAATATAAAACTGAAGGAAACTTTGATTTACTCAAGAAAGAAATGAATCTTCTAGATCTTGAAAATCTTTTTTTATGTAATAATTATATTTTTAGGGGAGCAGTGAGTCAAGCGAGACTCTGGATGTTTGATTGAATGAAATTAATTTGCTATTTATCTGTGTGTAATTCAAATGAAAACAGTCTGTGTGTGTGTGTGTGTGTGTGTGTGTGCACGCATGCATGCATGTGTGTGTATGTGTGTGTATCTGTAAAGAAAGGGTAACTGTAAAGAAAATAGCATTAGATTTTGTAAAGAAAAATCAGTTTTATCCAAACATTACATAATAGTTGTGGATGGTATGAACGAAATTTTGAAAATATTTTTCCTAATTTTAAGAGAAAAGAATATAGACAATTTCCCTGAAAAACATGTATGATTTGCAAATTCCTTGGCAGTAATTTGAAAACTTTAAATACAGCATGGATCTTTGTGATGAACTAGCTGCCCAAGGAGTGAAAAGGGTGATGCTAATAATTATTGTCTTTTTTTTTTCTTTCATCTCTTATAGCTGAAATAATGCTCTTCCACCCCAAAGGTGTATTCCACCTCAGAAAGACTTAAAAAGTATAGAGAAAATAAGATTTTTTCTGTCTTAGGAAGTGATTCCTGAGGCAGAATAAATAACTTCAAGTAGAATAAAAGAAATACAGCTTATTTTTATTCCATGAATATTCTAAGCAACTAAAACATAAAGTTCTATGACCTCGATTGGCATTGTAAATAGGTAAATCCTGAAAGAGCAATGGGTATATTATATTCAAGATTGAGGGCTGTTTATTCCTCAAGGGACTCATGGTAATTCTTTCCAACTTTTTACGGACTTTTAGAAAAGTAAATTAATTTCCCAATATAGGCTGTTTTTGTTCTCTGGTGAAGATAATGCTCCTCAAAGAAAATGAATCAAAGTACTCATCAACTGTGAAAAATACTCATGAAAACATCCTGACAAAAAGAGAGAAGGGTTGCTAATACTACCAGTCGCTTCCCTGCCCAGAGAAGTGACCTCAAGTGTGCTTAAGAACTAACTAAAAAAGAAGTCCTTTTGAAATGTTATTATTATTTTTAAAACTACATAATGGGCTGCTTTTTTCTCTTTGTTTGAGCCAGCATTCCAGTTGGGTATGCTTTCATGCTATACAGATTCTATTTCTTCACAATCAAAATTCAACCTCAGTAATACCTAGCGTCTTTCAATGGACATCAACACATGACAGCGTATACAAGTTTCATTTATTTTCCAGAATGTAACCAAATGACTGTAATAGCTCATCTGGACCTGTGTTTCTTTTGCATTTGGGGCCCTTACCTTATTAGTGATAATAAACTCTTATATTTCAATTCAAATAGATATATCCTAAGTAATGCCCAATGAGTTTAAAGAAAAATATCAGAAAATTATAGTGCATTTTAGTCAAAATGATGTACAAATTAGCTTTAATGATTATTTTTCAAATAGTTATGGTGTCTTGGTAAGACAATTGATTTTAACAATGTGTGTGATTTCGAGGTCAGGAGATAGAGACCATCCTGGCTAGCATGGTGAAACCCTATGTCTACTAAAAATAGAAAAATGAGCCAGGAATGGTGGCAAGCGCCTGTAGTCCTAGCTACTCGGAAGGCTGAGGCAGGAGAATGGCATGAACCCAGGAGGCGGAGCTTGCAGTGAGCCGAGATCGTGCCACTGCACTCCAGCCTGGGCGCGAGAGCGAGACTCCGTCTCTAAAATAAATAAATAAACAAACAAACAATGTGTGTGATTTGAATGATACGGCTGTTTCACTGGTTTAGAACTTATGCTGTCCACATCTGTTGGTAGATCAGAACCCAGAACGGGGGGAAGTTTAGGGTCCACTACATGAGCAATATCTCTTACCTTGCCATTCGCTTTGATTAACTGAATTCAAAAGATAATAAATGTAAGAAAATAAAGCATTATTTTACAAAACATGAAACCTTATACAATCATTGCATGAGAAAAATATTTTATGCAATAGTCAGGAAGCATCCTTATTTTTCTCTCTCCCTGTCTCTTTAAGCTTACTGCGTTGGTTGGTGCTTCCCTTGACTTTGGATGACTACTCCAAGAAGCCCTTTGACTTTTCACGTTTTATGCAATAAAACTTCAAGTCACACAACATCATCTCACTTAGTAAATAATTTTCCAATAAACTGCATTTTTGTTTTAAAGTTTAAGTTTCTCTCCCTTCTTCAGCTTGTATCCTTTGCAGTCTGATATCTGCTTCTCTGTCCTGTCTGTATTTTTGCCATGGAGACACACAGAATAAACCTATAGTCACACTCCTGACCTTTACATATTCAAAGACCATGCCATTTCACTTTGTGCCTCCTATTTTTTATATTAAAAATTATACATACTCACAAATTCTTTCCCACAATCAGGATTGCCAGACCTTTCAAAATCTGAACACCCTTTTATTCATTTGTCCCAGGTGCTATTGATCTTTTTAAAAACTTGTCCAGAATATAAGATAATTACTCCAGATGAGGATGTATCCAGAGCATCCTCTCCAGTGTCTGTTAACTTGATGCTATTCACCCAAATTGTTGGGCCTCCTTGTTGGTTTCTGTGAACATTCTAAAGATTCCATTCTGTATTTAGTCTCGAAGACAAAGTTGTCAGATAATTGTATTAACTCTTTGGTATTATCCATTACTTATGTCTCTTCTTTATCTGTTATAATAACACAATAGCCATGTATAGACTTACCTGATGACAATACCTTGCCTTATATCCATACATTTTTAATAACGTAAGATAAAGTTTACTCAGTATGTGCAGCCATAAAAAACAGCAAAATCATGTCCTTTGCAGCAACATGGGTGCAGCTAGAAGATATTACCCAAGTGAATTAACTCAGGAACAGAAAACTAAAAACCACACATTCTCACGTACAAATGGGAGCTAAACATTGGGTACTCATGGACATAAAGATGGCAACAATAGACACTGGGGACTAGGTAGGAGGGTGGAAAGGGTTGAAAAACTAACTGTTGGGTACTATACTCACTATATTGCTGATGGGATCATTCGTATTCCAAACCTCAACAAGTTGCAATATATGCCCGTAACAAATCTGCACGTGCACCTGATTCTAAAATAAATGTTGAAATTATTTTTTTAAATTTAAGGAAGTAGGATTAAAAAAAATAGAAAAATAGACTCAACGTGGTGAAAGTAAAGGAGGAGGGAAGTGATAATGAGAAGGCAGAGGCAGACAGACGATATCTAAGTTTCTTCTTACCACCTCTGCATAGCACTAAACTTTCTCATTGTCTTCTTGTCTCCCTGCTCATTCATACCTTTCTCTATCAGCTTCGGTGACTGAAGACTGCCACCTGCAAGCTTAGCTTTGTCCAGTTCTTAGTAAGGCTGCTGTCAGCCTCAAGACAGCCAGTGGGAGGGACCTAGAATTGATCAAACTGTCAACTATTGTGAGCTCTGAACTCCCTACTTTTCACTGAATTTCAGTGGGAATTTTTTTTTTTTTTTTTTCTGTTTGGGTGACCACATCTCAGGTATAGGTTACTGATTTCACTCCAGTTCCCTGCTAAGCTTGAAACCTAACCCTGGCCTTTACTCTTAGTCTGCTAGATTGAGTTCTGAAAATTTTCAAGCTTTTACCAATTTTCCCTTTACTGTTGAAACAAGATCCCACTTTATGCTCTTCAGTGTTGGCTAAGACCTAGGTCCAAACCAGATAGATTATCCAGGACTGTTAAGAAACTCTTTACCTAACTGTAACTCTTGGCAATTTTATAAGTATAGTGTCTTAATACAACCCCTTTTATTTACTTCACAATTCTGGAGTTGAACAATTTAAACTGGGCTCAGCTGGGAAAATGTTTAGTTCTCAGCTGGTCACACATCTGCAATCAAGTGCCGTTTAGTTTCCTGGGTGACTGTACCTAAATTCTTCTTCAGCAGTTTGACCTGGGCTTGTTCTAATGGAGAAAGCAGAAGTTCAAGAGAGAGAAAACTTCAAGGCCTTTTGAGGGCTGGACTCGGTACTGACACACCGTCACTTCTACCACATTCTTTGTAGCAAAACAAGTCGAAATGCTAGCCCAGGTCAAAAATAGGGAGATAGATGCTACCTTTTCATGGGAGGAACTACAAAGCTACATTGAAAATTGTGCAGGTTTAAAAAATTGGGCAACTTTTGTAGTGATGTACTATATGCTACTCAGAAACATTACTGTGTTCCTATCCATCCCTGTCATCATGGATTGCTTTGGATAATAGTACTAATGTGATGCCACTTAATTTCACTGTACCCTGTACCCTTTTGGAATCCATATTTGGACTTGTTAATTCCACTTCTCAGGAGAATGAATGGGGAAAAGCAGCACCATTGCTGATATATCTGGTGCTATACACCTAATCGCACTTACTCCTGAATTTATTTTTTTTTCCAATTCACTTTTCCTTGCACAGTGCTGCTGGTTGACTGTCAAGCAATAATTAAACATGTTTATATTAACATTTGGAGGGTTTTTTTCTTCCTTTGGAGCACCACCTTAGGGAAATTGGATCAAAAGTGCTTATAAACACTGAGTCAGTCAAGACAGCTATTTATCCGAATTTAACACCCTAAATAATTAGAATTACAGTCCTATGGCCCATCTGAAGCATTCTGACATTCTATTTCCCCCACATGAGTATCATTTCTGAAGTTTATTTGGAAGCTATCATGTCTGAATATTAAAGTTCAAGCTGAAGAATCAAATAGTGGTTTCCTATCTTTGGAATAGATTAAAAAGCTGAATTTCCCTAAGAACATAGAATAAGATTCACCATTTAAGCAAACAAAAAGCTGTTTTATGTATCTAATATTAATTGGTATGCCATCAAGAACCTAACTAAGTGACCACAGACTTAATGAGTAATCTAACACTCATGAACAAATCTGAAGATTAAAATAAATTAGAATGGATTAATTCAAAATAGGTTAATCATTTCTATAACACAATGTGTTAATAGCTAGCATTTTAGCATTACTTTGAGCATTTATGTAATTTTTCTCATTCAATCTTCTCAACCTCATTAGTAGGTGTTATTATAAACAATTAATAGATGAGGAAACTGGGTTTCCAATAGCAAGAAATTTGCTCAAGAGTTACACAGCTAATCAGTGGTTGAGCTTATTTGAACTCCAGGCTACTTACCTCTTAACAATTGTATTATAATACTGGATTCACATAAACTACTTATAAGAACAAAATTCTTAATTGAAGGCATATTAATAAATGGTACAGCCATTAAATTAGTTAAAATAGGAAGATATTCTCTTGTTTCTTAACCTGTACTCTCCCATCCCATTCAACTCAAATTCTACATCTTCTAAGAAGCTTCCAGAATGTGGTCAGAGAGATTTTCAGCAATAAGCATAAGTGAATTCTCTCTTACCTAGGTTTCTTACGTCCAGTATTCACATTTCCAATATTTACTTTCAATACTATTTCTATTCTGTCTTGTATCAAAGCTTATATTGAGGCTTCAAATAGGCGATAAAGTTTCTAGAAAGTGGGGACTTTCCATAGAGTCCAGCTTTACCTATCATAGAAAGTAATATGTTTCCATAGTATTACATACACATTAAAATAAATATGCATATAAATGCACACATATGAATTTAAAACAAAATCTTCATTATTGATTCTTATTAGTTTCAAACATTCTAGGATGATGAGAGAGTGCTATTTCTAATTTAAATTAAATCATGGTCATTTAGAATTTAGATAGAAAGAAATTTCAGTTTTTAATGAAAAATTCTAGTTATTGAGAGATCTGTCCTTAAATATTAAAAGTCTACCAGTTATAAAGAGCAGCAATAGAAATAAGCCATGGGCCAAACTAATGCATCATATTATATTCTTTTATCACTAAAATACTGTATAAACAGTAAGAAACAGGTGATGACATTTCAGGGATAAACCTGATTCTAAGGGATTAATTACCATTTATTCAAGTATATAATAATGGAGTTTTAAAAAGAAAATGGACCCACTGGGCTTGTTTACTCACTTTTTAGCATATAGAGGGCATTTTAATTAACTCTATTATTTTTAGTGCATTTCCCAGGTGCTAGAGATAACACTCCAGTGCTTGAACATAAGATATAATAAAACAATATATTTTCTTCTTTATTTGTTGTTGTTTTACATTCCTTTTTGAAAATAACTTAATCCTATTTAAATATAAAATTAAATTATTATTAAAGTATATACAGAATATACTTATTAAAATTCCTTTCCTGGAGACAATGATCATAATCAATTTCTTAAGAAATAATTTTAGAAATATTCTATGCATCTATAAAATAAAAATATACATGTTTTTCTTTTGCTTTTTAAAGCATATGGTAGTTTATTTTATAATCTCTTCTACATATTATTTTTATATTTGATGGTATATACATTGGGTATTAATACTGTTACTACCAAAAGTACTTCCTTATTCATTCATTTGGTTGTGTAGTATTCCATTGCTTGGGTTGATATACCATATACTTTATTTAATGAGTTCTTTATTGATATACTTTTAGGTTGTTGCTAAACTGTTATACCACAAACAATACTTCAACAAACAACAATATCATGTGAGTCTTTCTCACATATGCAAGTGTACTTGTAGTACAAATACCTAGAGGTGAATTTCCTCTATGTGAAGGGATATGTTAGTTATTTGTGCCAGGCATTAGTCAAAATACACTCCTAAAAGTGTATACCCATTTATATTTTCACCCACAAGCAAGAGAGTGCCAGTATCTGTATACCCTTGCCAACAAGGTTATCAACTTTTCAACTCTTATAAATTTGGTTGACTGAAACAGGATAACAGTGTTCTGACATACAGTATTTAACTATGAGTGAGACGGGGCATCTTTTCATATCTTTAATTTCATCCTTCTCTTTAATTGCTTTGTAGTCTTTTCCAAACTTGTTGATTTGGTGAAATTTAATTCTCACATTAATATTAATTCTCATTTGTTAATGTAAATGCATTAAAATATTTCTAAATATAAATAATTTCCCACTGAGTGTTACATTGACTATGTCCCTAGGTGTCTTCATTATCATAATAGTCTAGCATTTTTACTTTTTGCTTTTGAATCAAGTTAAAAGTGTCCCCTTCTTCCCACCCCTGAAGCTATGTTTTCTTCTTATCTGAATTTTTAAAAACATATAGTTTCATAGCATTTACATCAGTTAATATACATTTCTACTTTTGAACAATGTATGGAAGTTTTGAGGTGATAACATAAGGTCAATTTCAGGGCCCATGAAAAGATGATGTATCCTCTGATTTTAGAACATAAAGTCTCAGGGGAAAACCCCACCCCCGATATTTATCGTGGGTTCTTTTCTATTTCCTAAGCATCTCGACTGGTTTGAGAAATAAAGGGAAAGAGTACAAGAGAGAGAAATTTTAAAGCTGGGTGTCTGGGGGAGACATCACACGTCAGTAGGTTCTGTGATGCTCCCGTAGATGTAAAACCAGCAAGTTTTTATTAGTGATTTTCAAAAGGGGAGGGAGTGCACGAATAGGGTGTGGGTCACAGAGATCACATACTTCGCAAGGTAATAAAAT
This sequence comes from Macaca nemestrina, assembly GCF_043159975.1. NCBI lineage: Eukaryota > Metazoa > Chordata > Mammalia > Primates > Cercopithecidae > Macaca > Macaca nemestrina. The sequence goes on from NC_092135.1 coordinate 109,233,025, forward strand.
ATCACAAAGCAAATGGAGGAAGGGTGAGATCACAGGACCACCGGATAGGGCAAAATTAAAATTGCTAATGAAGTTTCGGGCACGCATTGTCATTGATAACATCTTATCAGGAAACAGGGTTTGAGAGCAGACAACCTGTCTGACCAAAATTTATTAGGTGGGTATTTCCTCATCCTAATAAGCCTAGGAGTGCTGCAGGAGACTGGGGCTTATTTCATCCCTTTGGCTTCCAGCATAAAAGTCGGCCACCTTAAGGGGGCTGTCTATAGACCTAACGTCAGGGCACATTCTCTTTCTCAGGGATGTTCCTTGCTGAGAAAAAGAATTCAGCGATATTTTTCCTATTTGCTTTTGAAAGAAGGGAAATGTAGCTCTGTTCCGCCTGGCTCACCGGTGCAGTCAGGCTCCAAGTCTTATCTCCCTTGTTCTCTGAAGATTGCTGTTATCCTGTTCTTTTTTCAAGATGCCCAGATTTCAAATTGTTCAAACACACATGCTCTACAATTTGTGCAGTTAACGAAATCATCACAGGGTCCTGAGGTGACATTCATCCTCCTCAGCTTACAAAGATGATGGGATTAAGAGATTAAAGTAAAGACAAGTATAGGAAATCACAAGGGTATTGATTGGGGAAGTGATAAGTGTCCATGAAATCTTCACTATTTATATTCAGAGATTCCAGTAAAGATAGGCGTAAGAAATTATAAAAGTATTAATTTTGGGGAACTAATAAATGTCCATGAAATCTTCACAATTTATGTTCTTCTGCCATGGCTTCAGCCAGTCCTGCCGTTCAGGGTCCCTGACTTCCCGCAACAATAAAGTTTGATATACATCTATTAGAGACACCTTGGTAACTAAGGAACATCTACTAGATACACCTTATTATTTAGGTAATATATATTGTTACTTATGTTTTACCCACATGCACTGAGAGGGGTGAGGCATTTTACTATAACAAATAACTTTATATTTATTTAGGTAGTATTTACTATCAGTATAGACTCTGGTTCTTATTTTATTCAAAGTATTATAACCTGTTATTATTTCATGCTCGTGTTATCTTTGAGAACTTACTTGGGACTTACTATATTCCATTCTGTTTTATCATCATCTATTCCTGAGTATTTGAATATATGCTTTATATTCTTGTTGCATAGATATGATTGCTTACGTTTTTAATGCATGAGGAAATGTAATGTTTTCATCTGCTTTATGACAACATTTTCCTTTTGAGTATTCTTCAGCTGTCATTTGTTTTCCATTTGTTTTCATCATGTTTTGTGGTATGTTTGTCTTGATCTTCTGTTAATTTCTCTATAATAACCTGTCTTTCAATAAAGTAAATTTTCCAGCTATTTGCAGACAATTGTAGGGAATAGCTTGGAGTTGTGTCTTGGCTAACAAAACTTTTTTAGGAGTTATTTTATTCTTTACTTCTCCTTAGTCATAGAAAAAGGCTGAGAGCTGTCAAACTCTAAAAGAAATTTCCTCTCTATTTCCCTAACCTTCAAAATAGGCACAGTTACTACCTGAAACATTGCCCATGTTTTTGTTTGTTCATTTAAAAAATTCTTTGTTCTGCTCAACATTCCTGCTTTTCAGAACTCAGTGGGTATAGAGAAGTTCAATGCATCTAAGTCTTGCTTCCACAAGTAGATCTAGGTCCTGCTTCTTCAAGTAGAATTCTCTATTTTTCACCTCAGAATATATAGTTCACTTTGGAGAATTGCACTTTACTGGTTCTTTTTGAAGGCAGCAATCAAGGCTATCTTCTTTCTACTTTTGCCCATATCCCTGCTCAACCTTCACTCCTTAGGACACAATTTACACATATTTTTTCTCTTAATTTCAGCCAAGATGACATTTGTGCTTCCATTTTTTACATATCCTTGCTGCCTATGATTAATTTTGCAAAAAAGCAAAAGAAATGTTGATTTTATGAACTATCATAAAAAATGTTGGAAATTTTTCATAATAGCGTTTGACTTTTGAATATTGACTTATTTTGCTAATATAGAAAACAGGGCTGTGGTTTTTTAAAAAATAATACTGATTGTTGGATCTAATGTCAAATACTCTATGAGTGGGGGGGAATTGCAAATGGCAGTAAACTTTGCAATTCCTAATTATTAGCACTGACTTAAGTCTTTATATAAAAGTTATTGAGAAGTTATGATACAAGCACAGTAATTAAGAATATTGGACTTTTGGCTAGGCATGGTGGCTCATACCTGTAATCCCAGTACTTTGGGAGGCTGAGGCGGGCAGATCACGAGGTCAGGAGATGGAGACCATCCTGGCTAACACGGTGAAACCCCATCTTTTCTGAAAATGCAAAAAAATTAGCTGGGCGTGGTGGCGGGACGTGTAGTCCCAGCTACTCAGGAGACTGAGGCAGGAGAATGGAGTGAACCAGGGAGACGAAGCTTGCAGTGAACTAATGCCACTGCACTCCAGCCTGGGCGACAGAGCAAGACTCTGCTCAAAACAAACAAAACAAAACAAAACAAAAAATTTAAATAATGTTGAAGAACTTCTAACTATGAAACAAAAAAAGAAACCCTAGTGGAAATGACTAAAAAATATTTAATAACATGAAAAAGAAAACATGCATATGATCAAAAAAAGATCAAAAGATTACATTGAAATTCATAATTTGTAATATACACAGTAAATTAAAAATACACAGTAAATTATACTTTAGCATGTAAATGGTTCTGACAAATCAATATTGGAAACATTAATACAAGATAAAAATGAGCAAAGGAAAATTTTCCAATCATATTTATCTTGATAAATGTGTATTTAACTCAACTATTTCCTGTGTTTCTATATTTGTGTTTTATCTGGCATTGCTATAGTTTTAGAGGATATGCATCAAAATGAGATTAATTATACCATCTTGACAAGAAGAAATTCATTTGGTTAATAAATATTCAAATGAAAATATTCAAATTCTCTGTAGTAAAAGAAATAAAAATTAAAATCATGAGGCATTAATTTTCCTCTCTCAGATTAGTCATGTTATGAAGGTAGATAATGGTCATAACATAAAAAGGGATTTTCTCATGAGATGTGAGTCAGAATATAAATTGGCATAACCTATGACATTTGCTTTTTAAATTAATTTATTTAGCCATTTTAATTCAGAAATTAAATGTCTAGAAATTTATCCGTAGAAAAACTCTATACAAGGATGGTCATGACATATAATTTATTTTAATAAAAATGGAAATAGCCTAAATATCCAACAACCTGATTAAAGTATAGTTTATTAATGCAGTGAAATATTTAGTCATTAAAAATAAAATAGGGAGAATATGACTAAGCATTTTGTACAACTTGAAACTGTTTTTAAGACACATATACTTCAAACATTTACAAACAAAACATGTTTAAATAAATATGTCATCTAAACATCTGCTACTTTAATGTTACACAGTCCTCTAAGGTATTTTTTAATTTAAATAAACTTATGGAGCCCCATCTCAAATACTGTGGGTAGTCAAGTTCTCTACCCAATACCCCAAGGATTATCAAGATGTTGATTCTTTTTACCCTCCTTCTACAGGCTTCTTGATTCCTATTCTGGTCTTACATTCTGAGTTGGCTCATTATTATAATCCATGTTGCTGAAGGCAAAAAATAGACAGTCTCTTCCTTCATTGTCCAGAAAAAAAATTATACACAGCTATTGTGTATTCCCAAGACAACTGCTTTTGAGTATGTAAAGAAGGTTATAACATGGCACAGAGAGGCAACAAATTAATACTTAATATAAGACTTTCTAGCTCTAAATCCCTAGGGTATCTCTACCACATGTAGGTAACCTAGACCTACCTGTAGATCAATTTCTCTCCTGACAGTTTTTTTTTTCTGTCCTGTTGCCTGGTTAGGCTTTCTCTCTTCAGGGATTGCTTTCTGTACCTCACTATTGTATCAGTTCCTGATCCCAAACCACAGCTTTCCAGGAAAGGATTCAAAATTTTAATATTCATCTGTTATATTGGGCAAATCAATTTAACTTTTTTTGTAATGACTCTTTCCTTTCAGACTATATCTACAATACTAACATTTTGCAATTAAAAAGCATTCCAACAAAGTTTTGCCTAATCAAAAAAGCCATTCTCTCCCTAAGAGAAAATTCTGCTGAACTCCGAGGGTATCCAACATAAAACACAGTAAGCTTTTAAAGGCAAATTTGAATGCTTCCTATTGAGCTAGATATAGGTATTCACTGAAACACATAAATAACTGTGTGTGTAAGCTAGGAGAGGATGCACACAAAATATATATATAAATTATCTCTTGTAGTTGAGTTGGGTATTTGGATGGTGTGGTACTCAACTTTTGAAACATTGCATTTATCAGTATATGTTTGAATAGTAAACAGGCATTTGGTAATTTTTAAGAAGCTAGAATATGAATAATTCAAAAATGAATTTGGTGACATCTCAGACAAACTGAAATAGGATCATTCAGACTTTCAAAGCTGTGTTTCCAGAGGCAAAAGAGAATCTCATTCAGAGTTGCTCATCAATGTTTAATTTCCAGTCTGAAATACCAAAAGGGAATTGACTTAGGCCCTAGAGAGTTGGTTTCTTGTATTTAAATGGAGTTATTAGTATCTTCCCTCTCCCTTAGTATTTAACATTTCTCCCCTTCTTTAGAAAATTCTGAAGCACACAATTAGAGCCTTAGAGCTACACTGTTCCCTATGGTAGTCAATAGCACCATTTAGCTATATTGAGCACCTTAAATGTGGCTTAATGTGACTGAGAAACTAAATTTTTAGTTTTACTTAATTTAATTTAGTTTTTAAAACTAGTACTCAATTCAATTATTAGAAAACTCTTAGGGCTGTTTGGGAAAACTTGGACATACAAATCTATTTTTTGACTGTACATTTTATAAAATCTAAATATAGATCTAATATTTCCAATGAAAACTCAGTGTCCAAATTGAGATATAAGTGTAAAATACACATCAAATTTCAAAGATGTAGTATAACAAAAAAATGTAAAATATGTCCTCAATTTTTATACTGATTACATGTTGAAATTATAATATTTTTGGATATATTGGCTTAATATCCATTACTTATATTGATTTCACCTTTTTAAACTTTAAAAAATGTATCTACTAAACAATTTTAAAATACACATGTGAATCACATTACATCTTTTTTTTTTTTTTTTTTTTTTTTTTTGAGACGGAGTCTCACGCTGTTGCCCAGGCTGGAGGGCAGTGGCGCGATCTCGGCTCACTGCAAGCTCCGCCTCCTGGGTTCACGCCATTCTCCTGCCTCAGCCTCCTGAGTAGCTGGGACTACAGGCGCCCGCCACCGCGCCCGGCTAATTTTTTTTTTTTTTTTGTATTTTTAGTAGAGACGGGGTTTCACTGTGGTCTCGATCTCCTGACCTTGTGATCCGCCCACCTCGGCCTCCCAAAGTGCTGGGATTACAGGCTTGAGCCACCGCGCCCGGCCACATCTTTAATAAACAGCAGCACTAGAAGGTAAAATCAAAGCTTACTACAGAAATCACAAACTGGTAGAGATCATTTAGCCTATATGTCATCCATATAACATTTTTAATTATTTGTAATTAGTTACAAGTATTTAATATATATATTTAATTTTTGAAAAATGTTGGTAACTGGCTCCTCTTGAAACGTTAGAAAATTTGACAAAATTACATTTTTTCTTGCATAGCAAGAATTTGCCTGAACTGGCAGTGGCTGCCCTCTGTAGCTAGACCTAAGCTCTCTATTTTGCACAACGCTCCCTGTTAATAAAAAGTAACACTCTGCCAGACCACTGAAGACATTTGAGTTTGAAATCTTTAAAGCACATGACAGGATGATGTAAAAGAAATGGGGATTTTTACCCACTAAGTTTGTTCTACAAATATTCTCTACATTGGGTAGTTTCCGTTTTTCTAGTCACAAAAATTGATCAACATTTACAAGGTGAAAATCCCATTGAACAATTGAACAGCTGTCCCTAACTCATGTAACAAAACCAGAATGAAGTGACATCTTGCCTTGTGTGGTATAGAAAATCCTAGTTATATTTAATGCAGAGTCTGCTCCTTTAAGTCCTGGGAACCTCCCAAGTCCTCCCTGCACTATTGACCTATATGACAGGCTTTAATTAGCACAGATTTTTCATGTTCATGGATAGATTTGAAATTTGGAAGTACTTAATGAAAAAGGTCTGTTACCTTGACCAGGCTGAAATTGCAGTTAGAGGACATTTGCTTGCTCCAAAGGCACTGCATACAAATATATGAATAGTAACACTATGCATACAAAAATGAAGTTTTCATTTTTTTCCTAAAGGAACATTCATGTTGATCTGCTGTTAATACTCCCTGAAAAATGTGAGTGACATCTTTAAAACTTATGAATCCAATATAACTAGATTGCTTGACAGCAATTCAAGCATCATAAATTTCCCTTTGCCTGTTGGATTAAAGGAAATTAGGTGAATAAGCAACTCTGTCTTTTACTAAAGCCTGTATATGTGGCTTACAGTCTAATAGGATACAGAACTGATAGATACATACATACATATGTACATATGTACATACGTGCAAAGTATATAAGTAGAATAATTACAAAGTCTTCAAATTGTGATGAAGAAAAACATGCAGAGATAGAGAATGATACTAGGGGATTAAGAAGTAGTTGGGGATCGGATACAGTGGCTTAGGCTTGTAATCTCAGCGCTTTGAGAGGTTGAGGCAGGAGGACTGCTTGAGCCCAGGAGGGCAACATAGTGAGATCCCTTGTGGTCCCAGCTACTTGGGAGGCTGAAGTGAGAGGATCGCTTGAGGCCCAGAAGTCAAGAGTGCAATGATCCAAGATCATGCTACTGCACTCCAGCCTTGGCTGGACCTCTTAAGAAAACCTCTTTAAAAAAAAAAAAAAAAAAAAAAAAAAAAAAAAAGTGGTTAGGTAAATTTTGAAGGTCTGAAATTTGAGGTGAAACCTGAAGAAATAGTTATGTGAAGAGCAAAAGAATGGTCCACATCCAGAGGGAAGAGCATATGCAGAAGTCTTGAGGCACGTATGTTTAACTGAAAGGAGGCCAGTGTGACTACGACAAACCCTGACCTGGCCATCTGGGCTGTGAGCCATGGTGCAGACCTGATCATCATTTTGGGCACCATCATTTTGATTCTGACATGGCACCCTCATTAGCAGAGGCAGCTGGATGCTGCCATCCTGAATGCGGTCTTCACATGCTCAGCATAAGCCACCTCAGCCCATCCCAGCGTGCACCTAAACCAACCAGCTTAGATGTAACCTGCAGCACCAGAGACTTTGCTCTCCTCAAATCAACTAGAGATGCCCCTGCCCCTGATCTTTTTTTAATTTTTATTTTTTGGCCTTAAAAGACCCACTTCTCTTGTCCAACCTTCTCACCCAGAGCTGAGACTCTATTCTAACATGTGTTCCTTACTGGACAGGAACATTTTTCCACATTGTGCTCATTCTTTTTGCTTTTATCCATTGTTTTTATCTTTGAATAGGAGTTAGGTGAAAAGCAGTATAGATGAATTGGGAAGGTAGAGGAAGAAAAAAATCATTATTTTCTCAACCCTCAGAAGTTTTTAGTTGGAATGGTCCCTGTAACAAAAGACTGATTAACAAGAGAAAAGCAGATAGAAGTTTATCAACATGCATACTTCATGTATACATGGGAGATACCCAGACTATGAGTAATTTCTCGAAGAGATGACTTTAAATTACATAGCATCTTTAGTAAAGAACAGTATATTTTTGGAAAAGTGACAAGTCAGAAAAAAAGGACTTTGATTCTCTAAGGGTGGCCACTTGTGAGAAGTCAAACAAATGGCAGATAAAGGCTGGTTAGTAAAACTTGCTAACTGTAAACTCCCCTAGTGCTATCTCCAGGCCCAAAATGGGTCTAAAGTAGTCTTCAGTAGTTAACCTGCGTTATCCCTGCTAGAAGGAACAGGTAGGGAGATATCATTTTTCCTTGAAAATCTGTGTCCTGCTTTTAGGCAGGAGAGGAAGGGCAGAGAGCTTTTCTGCATCTGCTTCTTAAGTGCCTCCAGCTCAACAAAATCCTTATACCAAAGAGGTGTATCTTATTTTGGTGTGGTATATTCTGGTCTTCCACAGAGTAAAAGAATATAGCCATGGAAAGAAGTCTGGAATTCATCAAGTATAAAGTCAGATTACCAAAGGACATTAAGTAGGGGGCATGATAAATCCTATTCAAATTTTAAAATGATTATTCTCACTGCTATGCAAACAAATGAATAAACAAAAAAATGCTTGAAGATAGGTAAGAGCGACAGGTCAAGGACCAGAGGGGAGGAGGGAAGTATCCGGGTGTTGGAGTGGGTGTTTGTTAAATTGATGCAAGATCAACATGTCAAATTGATAAAACCATGCTAACAATAAATGTTGGCAATTTCAACAATTGGTGACAAAAAAAAATCAATATTTATTGAGTGCAAGCTGCCTTATGTTTTCTCCATCAAATTTACACAAGCTTATAAGTGTGTTAGAATGAGCTCATTTTTTTAATCCAAAATGTGGTTATTGAGATGATTTCCCACTCATCTTGATTCAGAGTGCTTTTAGCGCTGCTTCCTCCTGAAGGAACATCCTTCTGTAAACCTTGCTTTCCTCCTGCAGGCAAGCAGAGGACAGTGGAGCAGTCAACATACAAAACTACTGTTTGTGCATAGCAAAAGACCATGGTGATTTTATAGCATCCCGGGCATTTCACACCCCTGAAGTAGGAACTGGGGCTCTGCACCAGGCATTTCTTCTTGGGTTTCCTCTTCTCCTCTTCTGGAGAGGAATGAAAGAGATGTTTTGCAAGAGGCATGTTCTCATGGGTAGGTCATCACCACCAGAAAGGTAGAATGAACTCATTTTACAGTTAAAAAAATTTAACTCAGACAGTTTGGCTAAAGTCACACAGCAATTAGCTGAGATACAAACCAGACTGTAGGATTACTAAACTGGTACTGTCATATATGTAAATTTAATTTATTAACAAGAATTGTTGAGAACCTACTGCATGCAAAGTCATACACTGTTTCTCAAGGAAAACAAATGAAAATGGAAAAAATCTTATAATAGGCTTTTGTTTACTGGTATGTGATAAAAACATGAACATGATTTTTTTTTTTCTGTAAAAATAAAAGAATTAAAAAACGATTTCCAGGCAAGGTGTCAGAGTCCTGTCAGCAGAGAGTGGTTGGCTCATGGGTAGTAAGAATAATTTATCAACAATAGTATAGGTTTGAAAAGGAAAGTTTTATTAGATAAAAAGAATGCTGCAGCAGAGTGCAGCAGGGCACTTAGGCAAGAGGACTGAGTGTGCTGCAGTGGATTTTCCTTAGAGGTATTTATGAACCTTAAAGCAGGGGCTTAAGGGTAATGTGGATCACATTAGTCACATAGGTCATGGTAAATGGTTACATTTGTGGACATTTTGGTGTCTTAATGTCAGCAAGAGTTGCACAATGAATTTTGACATACATGCATTCCAGAGATGTATAGAAATTCTACGTACTTATAAATTTTTGGAAACAAAATGTGAAATCAAATGCCCACTGTAGATAATAGGGAAGTCCGATTACTTCTAAATCCTTCAGATAAGGAGTTTTGCCTCTGGAGGGTCTGCTTGATAGCCACCTGGTGGACTGTGCTCTGCTCATTTTCCCCCTGACAAGTATCTTGGTCTAATCTTTGACCCTTTATAATCCCCTATGCTCTTGTCTACCTGCCGCCTACCAGGGTCTCAAGAAAGGTAAAATAGCATAGTGAAGACGATCATTGGGTCTGTCTGGCTGCTTCCTGATTAAAGGGGCTGTGGAAGGGGATATGTTTTGTATTCCCCTTTTTTGTTCTCTGTCATGAAGGGAATGAAGGGTCATGAAAAACTTGTTCAAAGTGGGAAGACTAGATTCCTTCAATAGGCCCCGTGTAAGTGGCAGTTCCTGTTGCTAGCTGGTATTGGGATTGTATAGTCATCTGTAGGTGGAATTGTTGTTATCTCGAAGATATAAATGTAATTAGCACATTAAAAAGGTAGGGACCATATATTAAAAGAAGAATGATTAGGGAATAAATGTCCAAGGAATGGGAGGAACAAAGTGATTTTTGGAAACCAATCAGTTAGGGTTTGGGTCCAGTCTTGGTTACTTTGGGAAAGTATGTGTAGCCATTTGGCTTGTTTGAAAATATCTTAGACACTAGTTTCCACTTCTCCAGAAACATTAAGGTAGGCAAAACAGGTTTTGTTGATGACAGAACAGACTCCCACTTATTTAGCTAGGAGGTAATCTAGAGCTTGTGTATCATCTAAAACCATTCCTGCTAGTGAGTTTAAAGACTTTCTAGCACTGATGGACCTGAGCCAGTTTTTGCTAAGGCTATTTCAAAGGAGGCAGTAAGTTCCTGTAGTGTGATTTCATGGTAAGTAAAACCTCCCCAAAAGTTGAGAGTTGTGACAGTTCCCACAACTGCAGTCACAATAAGTCCTGGGGCCCTTTTTCTTTTAGAATGGGATTTTATATTGGAAGCTATGTTCAAGATAGTGAATTGAGCAGAATCTATTGTACCCAAAAAACAATCACCATAATGAAGACAATTATCAAGGTAGGATAGGGCCAAAGCTTGAAAAGGGTTTAAATAATTATCAGCAGTACTGCAAAGCCATAAAAACCTAGAAGGGGTAGGTAATACAATGTGATTAGTTTGATTTAAATATTGGGAAAAAGAGAAGGGGGGTCTTTTGACAATTTTTGAGAGGCCTCATACAGGAGGAAACGTTATGTTTATGTCCCAGTGGGAGAGGTTTAAAACTAGAGAGGTGCATGAGCAATGAGTAGAATATAAAATAAGTGGCACAATCATTATTTTCCACATTGGTTATATCATTACAGTCACATACATGAATGGTATTGGGAAAAATTGCCTTGCAAATAAAAATCTACGGCAAGTTGAACAATTGTATGTGAGTTTTAAGTAATGATAGTTGGATAAAGAGTAAGTGAATTGAGGATAATATAAAATTGAAGGATATTGCTAAATTGAATACTTTTGACAAGGGTTTCCATTAAGCTCTTCTGGAGCACATAAGTAAGTGAAAAGGGAGGTGAAGGAAAGTAGATAATGAAGACAGCAAAGGGTTTCTGAAAAAAATGGTTAGTTTTACCTGGTTGTTTGCGAAACAAGAATCATAGATCTTCTGAGGGCTCACAAGTGTGAGTGGGCTGGTGTTGGTGAAGACTTTATGCAGAAAGATAGATCCCAGGAGAGATTCCCTATAATTTCACAGCTGTGGGAGAGGTTGGGAGGACTTGAAGGGGTCTAGTCCAGAAAGCCTGAAGGAGTTTTCTGTTTGGAGGTAAAGTTTTTAAATATACCCAGTCCCCCGGGGTTAACAAGAGGGCTTGTTTCTGACCAGGAGGGGTCAAGTTTTGGATGATATTTTTCTTTATATTCAGTAATGGCCTGCATAGTTTTCCCCAATGAGACAACAATTATAACTCAAAGCCCTTAGCTTTTTCTTTCCTCCTATTATCCATGGGACTTTTAACAGGTATACTTCAGTCCTGTGTCTCCAAGATAGCTTCAAAATTCTACGTAGAGGTAATTAAGGAAGCCAGGTAAATCTACCAGGTGTCACCCTTACAAATTCCTAGCTAGGTGATTCTTGAAAAGGTAAAAATGGATAGGAGATAGTGGAGGAAATCAAGCCATGATCTAAATAAAGTACTATTGATTTGCTAGTAGCTCTGCGAAAGCTTTTTTAGTTGGGTGATTAAAAAACATGGGCACAAGTCAGGAAGATGAATTAGTATCCTTATGGTTACACAAGTAAGTCACTTTTTGATCCAAATCAGGAACATTCATGTTCTATATACCCAGTCACTTTGTTATTTATCTGGATAGGTGTGAGAGTGGAAAAATTCATTTTGTATTCTAATCATACCCTGTTAGCACATCTTTTAATTCATGGGCCCTTGCTTTTTGTTTGCTTGCTTGATTTTTTTTTTTAATTTCAGAACTAAATAAGTTTCTGACATTTGCACCCTTTTAATTCCAGCTAGTCATTTAACAAGGCAAATTATTCTCATCATCAGAAAGGAGAGACAGGCATATTTGCCTTCTCACACCTTCCACTGGGGCACTCATAGCAGGGTCCATTAGCACATCAGCTGTGCTCCATGCATTTAGCTACAAAAGCATCACGGTTTCAAATGGTGTCTTGGAATGTACAAACCTGTTGCTCAAAAGCTCAGATGTTTTCAGTAACACTAGGTTTCATCTTCCTTTCCCTACTTCTTGCCCCTACTTCACGTCCCATTCGGGGAAGATAGCCCCAGTGGAAATGTTTTCTTTCTGTTTCAACCCCCCACTTCCATGAAATTAATTAAATGATGTCATGCTTCATTTTATCTGATTTGGAAGCAATTCATCACCCTTTTGCTGGTTGTATTAGTCCAAGCGATCAGCATATTAATTCATTTGTGAGAATAAGCTCAAGGGTAATTACAGTGAGGAGGTTTAATGCCTAAACGTGTTAATGTCTGTAATCAGAAGAATTTTCTCAGTGCAGAACAATTGTTAGACAATTACTGTTGGATATGATTGCCCTGGTAGACAACAGACGTGGTGTCAAGAGGGAAATAGCAAAAGCTTGTTTTGCAAGTATTGTATTATCAGCAAGTTCTCTCTTTTTCCCCCTACAATATTTTCTAAGATGTTCAGCTCATGTATAGCCATCCTTGTACTTACTCTCTACATTGTTGATTAAGTAAAAAAGTTGTATTTGTTATGTAAAAAGATCACAGGAGACAGCTTGGCACTTTCTGAAAGTCTTACCCTTTTCTTATTCTTTCTCTTCTGGTGCTTTGATTTTTATTTGCATAAAATTACCAACTTAATCACTGCCTTTTATTTCCCAATATGCCCCAGAGCCTTAATTACCTAATTTTTTTCCTGTAATGAGAAGATTCTTAGGTCTAACTGAATAACAAGACCCAAATATCAAGACCTAAGACCCATTCTTAACAGACAGCAGTCCCTCCCAATTAGCAAATTGCTAATGAATTGAATAAACATAGTGGTAGAACTTGATTATTGATTATCACTCATTACTCTGCTAGAGTAATTTTGTATGTGAATTTTAATTTAATTTCTATGATACTTATTTGTTCCTCAAAATTTTATGATATAATTAAAAATAAAATTGTAATCATAGTTTTCTTTCTACATAATATGCTTTCCAGAACCTCTTAGGCATGTATAAGATTGTATCTAGTTGCAAGGAACAGAAAAAAATAACTCAAATTGTCTTAAACCATAACCTATAAAGAGGATATATTGCTTTGTGTAACTGACACATTTCAAGGTAGAGGAGGTTTAAGCATTTTTATCACAGGGCTGTAGTGCCATTTACCTGCAATGCCCTGACTTCTCGAGTCTTCTCTATGTTGGTTTTGTCCCCAGACTGGCTTTCCAGTCTGGGGACTCCAGCTAGATATGACATCCTCAGTTCTCACAATTTTATGTGCTCTGTGTAAAACTCTGGTTTACTGAGCTCCCCAAGCCTTAAACCAGAGTCAGATATTTTGTATAATTTAGTTTAGACGTATCTTCTATCTCTCTCAATAGGGCTTCACCATACTTCTCATGAACTTGAGTTCAAATGAAAGTCAGAGAAATGCAGTATGTATGACTTTTACATACTCCATTTTACTCTCTTTTACTGCTGTATTTTAAGTTGTAGCACATTTGGTTTATTGTTGTTATTGTTGGTGATGGTGTTATTGCCTTTTAAAGCATCTAGTGTTAATACACTGCTAAATGATTAGAAATGGCAATATTTTCATTAAACCATTAGATTATTATAGTAATATTCCAGCTTTACAAATATCACTCTGAAGGAAGTAAATTCATGTAAACTTCTTTGTAAACTGCATAATAGTAGATACCCTTTTCTGTCAAAGGCTGAGGAATTGCTCAACTATTACTTATCCTCATTTGTATTTCTCCTGCATCGGGGCTTTGGAAATAGTAAATGTGTCTCATCTACACAATGAGGCAGCTGAAGGCAGGAAGGAAGTCAGACTGCAGTTTTCATGACATTGGATGCCATAGCACAAGATATATTAGTCAGCCGTACAAAATACTACAGACTGTTTTTGTAATACAACAAAAATGTATTTTCTCCTAGTTCTGGAGGCTAAAGTCTAAGATCAAGCAAGGTACCATTAGGGTTGGTTTCTTGCAATGCCTCTCTTTGTGGCTTGTAGATAGTTTTCTTCTCACCTTGTCTTCACTTGGTAGGTGACAGAGAGATCTCTGATGTCTTTTCCTCTTCTTATAAAAACACCAGTCTTAGCTGTCCGCAGTGGCTCACTCCTGTAATCCCAGAATTCTGGGAGGCTGAGGCAGGTGGATCACAAGGTCAGGAGTTCAAGACCATCCTGGCCAACATGGTGAAACTCCATCTCTACTAAAAATACAAAAAATCAGCTGGGCGTGGTGGTGGGCACCTGTAACCCCAACTACTCAGGAGGCTGAGGCACAGAACTGCTTGAACCAGGGAGGCAGAGGTTGCAGTGAGATGAAATCATGCCATTGCACTCCAGCCTGGGTGACAGAGCGAGACTCCGTCTCTAAGTAAGTAAATACATACATATATACATACATACATACATACATACATACATACATACATACATACATAAATACACTAGTCCTGTAGGCTTACATTCCCACCCTAATGACCTCATCTAACCTTCCATCCCTAAGCGTGCTATCTCCAAATACAATCACACTGCAGGTTATGGCTCATCAACATATAAATTTTATGGAGACAATTCAGTCCATTACACAAAGCTTAGGAGTGATTTAAGCAGAGCTATTCTTCAAATACACACAGAATACTCTATGTTAAAAAAAAAAAGGGGGGGGGTTTTATTTTTAGCACCCAGATTTTGGTTTCTAATACCATTCTGCAAGAAACAACCAAGCCTCCTCAGAGAAATGGCTGATTCTAGAACTGAGACAGGAACTATAGAGGATGAGCCTAAAGAATCTTGTAGTGCCAGAAAATAAAGAAACGCTAAGAAAAAGACACACAATGAAGAGGATTGTGTATCAATAGACCACAGAAGCCAACTGAAAGATCTCCCAATGACCAATGCTGAAATAACTTCAGTAACAAAATAAAAAGTTTTATAAAGTAGAAAATAAATATCCATTATCTTCACTCAGTGTGGACATTTACTTATATGAGGAAATGATTAAATATACTAATAAATGGTAGGGGAGGGAAGGAAGAAAAGAAACAATCTATTCAGAAGAATTCCAAATAATATATGTCGATACTCTGTCCTCGAGAAAGGTAGCATAACTCCTCACTCCTCAAGTGTGGCCTCTGCACAGCAACTTCCTTCCAAAGAGCACAATGTGGACAGGGAGAGAGAACAGAGAAAACTTTACAGGGGAGAATTGTTTGAGATCTAAGCAGTATCTAGACAAGGGACCCTTGATCAAAATCATAGTGATAAATCAGGCAGTGCTATAGTTTGGATATTTAACCCTTTCAAACCTCATGCTGAAATTTGATTCCCAGTGTTGAAGGTGGGGCCTAATGGGAGGTGTTTGGGACAGAGGAAAAAATCCCTCATGAATGGTTTGGTGCCATCCTTGCTGTAATGAGTGAATTCTTGCTCCATTAGTTCTTATGGGAGCCGGGTGTTAGAAAGAGCCTGGCACCTCTCCTCTGCCTCACCATGTGACTTCTGTATATGCTGGCTCTACTTCACCTTCCACCCAGACTGAAAGCAGCCGGAGGCAGAAGCAGAAGCAGAAGCAGACATTGGCACCACACTTCTTGCACCGCCTGCAGAACCATGAGCCAAATAAACCTCTTTTGTTTATATATAACTCAGCCTCTGATATTCTTTTCTAGCAACACAAATGGACTAAGACAAATTCATAGTATGTACTGTTGATATGATGTGATATGAATGGCATTTTACCTTCATTGTTTTCCTCCCCAAACCTACAACCCCACTCCAATGAGGAAAAAAACATCAGACAAATCCCAACTGAGGGATATTCTGTAAAATAACTAACCAATATTCCTCAAAACTGTCAAAGCCCTCAAAAAACAAGGAAAGACTGGGAAATCGGACAACCAAGAGGAGCCCATGGAGACATGAGAAGTAAATGTAGCATGATGTTGATGATGGAATCCTGGAACAGAAAAAGAACATTAGGTAAAAACTAAGGAAATCTGAGGAAAGTATGGATTTTAGTCAATAATGATGTATCAATATTGGCTCATTAATTCACAATAGGCAAAACTAGGTGTGGGGAATCTGGGATATTTCTCTACTACTTTTGCAATATTTCTGTAAATCTAAAATTGTTCTGAAGTAAAAATGATTTTTTAAGTGATAAATAGGCAAACAGTTGAAATTTCTTTTTAAGAGGAGGACTATTTGACTGAGAGAGCACAACACTATGAGGA
The DNA here is from genome assembly GCF_043159975.1 of Macaca nemestrina. Taxonomy (NCBI): domain Eukaryota; kingdom Metazoa; phylum Chordata; class Mammalia; order Primates; family Cercopithecidae; genus Macaca; species Macaca nemestrina. The sequence continues at coordinate 109,249,577 of NC_092135.1, forward strand.
AAAGCAGCCACTGGCATGATCAGTAATTCCAAATAGGCCCTGGAGACATAATCCTAATATTAGAAAGAGTCTCAAAATTATTTCATCCAGTTTCTGACTTTTAATTAATATGAAGAGTTTGTAGCAGTTCAATCAATGTTAACTATTGTTATGATTACCAACAATAGTATTATTAACACCATTAAGGACACCACCTACTCAAGTGAACCTTATTTCTTCTGGGCATCTGCTGTCAGGAAACATGACCTTCCCTACCTATCTTAGTGATGTAGCTTCTCCTTGACCCTGTAGTGGCAGGAAATAAACACTGACCAGGGTATTATAGGGACCAAGCCTACTGTGAGATGATGCAGGCAAAAGCTCTTGCATCAGGTGATCTCCAAAAGTCATTACTCTGCCTGGTAACTCACAAAGGCATTTGAGGATCACAGCCAATATGTCATGACTTTAAAAAATCTAGGTATTTTCCTATCCCATGCACAGACACACTGGAAAAATGATCAGAGTACCATTTGGAGAAGGGTAAGAGAAAGAGGCCTGTCTACGGCATTATCGGAGGACTCTTCCTTCTTACACTGTCCACTCTGTTCAGGGACTCTGGGTCTGTGAACTGGTGCAGAGCAGTGATTTGAGGCAGAGGCCATGACTCTCCACAGTGGTGATTCTAACCAGTCCCCATTCATCAGCAATAGATTGTTATTGCTGTGATTTGTGTGTTCTTAACTTATATGGAGACCCTTTAGGAGTCTGGCCACCTATGTCAGTTGTAGGGATATCGTGATGAATTAACATGATAACTGTTTCCATAGATCAAACCATTTTGATGACAGCTGCAGGTGCAGTTATGCCCTCTTCCCTGTGCATAGTGTTTATGTGCCTCTGCCCCTCTGGAATGCCATAACACATCCCCATTGAAATTAAGGAGCTCATTTTAATGGTAGAAACTCTCACTGTCATACCTGGTCTGCAGACAACACCCATTAAGATTCCAGGTTTCTAGTGCTTGCCTTGCTAATGTATATGCCAATATCTTGATAGTGGGAATGTCCTCTGGAGCTTCCTAGGAGGCATGATTAGAGATGAATGGGCAAATCACTTAAGTATGTGTCAATATTCCTATCACTCTAACACTGAAGTTTTTACAATGCACAGAAGTGACTTTTTAGTTTCATTTTCTATAAGGCACCACTAAATCCAGGATTCAGTCGTCAGAGAGTAAAATGTTATATCCATCCCTAGAGTTTAAACTTTCACATTGAATAAGTCCTGAACAGTGCACCTGTATCAATAAATTTGGTTCAAACTTGATGTAACATTTTTAGAAGTGTTTTTCTTTGGTTTGACAGCTTAAGAATTTATTTATATATAAGTACTCTTATTTTCTTCCAGTATAAAATGATAAAACTTGTAATTTTGGGGGTGAATGGCACTTGCTTCTACATAAAGACATTTTGCCCATTCTCCAGGGTCTACCAGTATTTTGGCCTGGAAGAAATGTGAGTTGGTGGGAGTAGGTCTTTCAGAGAATGGGCAACAAGCCTATGAGATGGAAGAATCGGTTTACCTGCCTTAGGTCATGAAACTTACTAGTCTAATAATTGTACTCCACGTATACATATTGCTTCCTTCGTGCATTCCTTAATTATAACTAGGCAAGAACCCCAAAGAGAGTAGGTCCCAAGTAAACAGTTCCTAGAGATTGATTTTTATCTGAATAGAGACTACAAAAGAATCACTCCCTAGATACAGGTATATTCATGTTATCTCTATTTGATATTTCTTAACATTTAATATCTCTTAACTCCTGATTTTGCGCATTTGGTCTGTGTGTTTACTACTTTTCGTGGAATTCCTAGATTTCAACTGGTTTACTTCTGTGCAGAGTAAATATATGAGTTCCTAAACTTTGCCTAGATCTTTTGAGAAAACCTATGAGTTTCACCTGTTTCTAACATTTACCAACCCTCACCTGATCCAATTTTCCACAAGGGAATGGCATTCTATTCTGACTTAGGGAGGATTCCCTGATTTACAAAACAATGTAATGGAACGGACCAATGACTAAAATCAGTTTCCAGAATACCTCTATTACTGTGTTAAGGCCTTTTCAATATTTATGGTAGAAAAATTTCTTGTGGGAACTCATGAAAAAAAGATTACTTGAAAAGATTTCTTATTTTATTTTAAATTCTGGAGGCCTTAAGGATTTTTGTAGTACAAAAGTGCATCCCATTTAGCTTCAAGACACTGCTCTGCACTGCTGTTCATAAAATCATGCTGGTTTGCTTCAGAGCAGTGAATGTGAAAAGCATTTACACAGAAGGATAAGAAATGTGCAAAAACAAAACAGAGGGCTTAATGGGCTTTTTATTTGTATTGAAAACTTTAAAGCGTTCATGCTCAGATCCTTCAAAAATATTAAATTCACATGGCAGATCTAGGGATGTAAATTTATGACTAAAGTATAATATATGCTACAAGGAGCTTTTACCTAGATATTTTAAGGCCAGTGCTCCTTTTCTTGTCATCTCAGTGACCTTGGATAAATCAATTACTCCATGGGCTCAGTTTTCTTATCCATCAAATGGAGTTTCATTCATTCATTCATTTATTCAACACATATTTATTGAAATTTAATAGGGGCAGGCTCTGTGTTGAGGTGATAAATACAATACCATGCAAATGAAATCTAGCTTAAAAATTCACTATATAGTAAAAGACAAATACCATGAATAAATAATTCAGCCCAATGTAATAATAGCAATCAAAATAAGAAAAAATGTTTTGTGCAAATATGGATCTAACTTATGACAGTGAGATGAGGAAATTTTATAGAAAGTCATAAAAGAGTTTGGTTTCAAATTCCAACCATCAAATTGCAAGAAGAAGAGGAACTTTAAAGGGTTATTGTGAAAGTTCTATGAGCTAACAGATATGTCAGTGCTTTCAAAATTTTAAAATTTAAACAGAAAACACAAACCAAAAAAAAAAAAAAAAAAAGACAATTGCGTATGAAGTGAGTACTGATTAGCTTTGAATAAATAATTTATCACTTTGTTGCTATACTTCCAAAATTTACTACTATATGGTCATTTTGTACTCAGGGTCTTTGTAATAATTATCTATATAAATAATTAATAAACTTGAATATTGATTGAGCTCCTACTATGTTTCACAAATGGAGGTGAGGTTTAACGACGTTTTTAGAAGTCCCTTAACAACTTTTTTTTGATAAAGTACCTAATCCTATGTAGGGTATATTCTAAAACAAGAGGTAGATGCAATTATCAAATACATAAACAAACAATACTAAATCACATGATGATAAGAATTTTAGAAAACAATAAATCTTGTAAGAAGATAAAGAATAAAAGGAGGAATTATATTTTGAATAGAATCATGGAGGAAGAAGTCTGATGAAATGATATTTGAGAAAATATTCCAATGAGGTAAAAGAGTAAACAAATGTAATAGTTTTGGAAAGGCGCTGCTTTAATGAATGGAATTCTTCAATGTTTGCCATCATCTCAATTCCATCCAGCGTCTTTTCTTTCATCATACCAATGTAGCCGAACGCCAACCTTGGGTTAGCCCAGTAGTTTGTCTCCATTCCTATCCTTGAGTTGCTAAAAAATATAACACTGTCAAACAGATGACTCTACCATTACCAATTCAGTAAGTCCTGGTCACTATCTAACATTTATTCAAATTTCTACAGAATTCTTCCCCAACCTCCAATGTATGATAGCTACCCTAAACCTTCTTTATGTTCCACCAAACTCTGAGACCTCTCCTCCTCTCTCTTCCTTCCTCCTTCATGGAAAAAAACTGTATAGAATGCACTAGCCAGTTACTCTTGCAACATCTTGCCACAATCCTATAAAATTCTAGCATATACAACCTAATTTTTCTTTCTCCCTCCATGTTCTAATAGAAACTGTGCTGCTTCTCCAATGTCGGCTCACTCCCTTCACCTGTGCTTTTATGGTGAATTTCACCCTCTCTCATATCTTCAATCTTTTTCTCTCTACTGTGTTTTTCTATCAACATTTAAACACACTTGTTTCTTTACATAATAAAACAAATACTCTCTTAATCTCCACTTTTCATCTTTTAATCTAGTTGCTCATTTGTAATTCATTTTATTTAAGTTAAGTAATTTAGTCCATTTAATATGTAATAGCATTGTACTTGGCTCTGAAGATATATTAATATACAAAATATAAAATTAAAACGTGATGTATGCTTACCAAATAATACCGCTAATAGATATTCAATTCAAAATTATGATAAATGTTTTGAAGAAAAAAAAAAGACTACTGTAAAAAAGAACACCTCTCCTTTGGGATCTGATATAGTCTGGCAATTCAAAAACGGCCTCCCTGAAGCAATGAGTATAGAGGGATAGTTTTTCAGGTACAGGGAAGAGCACACGCAAGGACAGCATAGGAGAATCCTACAACAATGTATCTGGAGTGGAGAAGGCAAAGGAATGTGGAAGCAAGAACTTGGAGAAGTAGCTGTTTTTTATCCAGAGCAAAGGAAAATCATTGGCTATTTTAAGCAAGGCATTGGCACAATTCAGTTTAAGCTTGGAAACATTTGCTATGGTACTGTACCGGGAATGACTTGGAGAATAAGAATAGATGAAGGAAGATCGGGTATTCCAGAATTCAGAAATTCAGGAAAGATATGATGGTAGATTAATCTAAAATGGTAGTCGAGAACAAATTGTGAATTCAAGACAAATTTACAAAGGCAAACTGAAAATGCTGGTGTATGATTTGACATCGGCGGGAAATAGATAAATGGACACCCAGTTTTCTGGTTTTTATAACTGAAGGGATGGAGTTGACTGACTGAAATGGGATACACTGGAGATGACCAGGATGAGAAGGATGGACGGGCACTGCTGGGAGTTTGAGATCTGTAAGTTTGGTTTCTTCCACCTTGCTGTCCCCCCATTCTCTGCCAGAACGCCTCCACAGGATCCGGGAAACCGAGTGGCACCCCAGGAAAGTGTGAACACATATGCTTAATTTTCTAAATTAAATTCTGCTTACACTTTCCAATTATATATGCATAGTTTAAGCCATTTTTTACAAAGTTCTATCTTTTAGAAAGTTCTTTATTCCCCCTAAATAATTGAATGGAATGCTGATCAAATTAAAAGTTCGCTTCACTCAATCTGTTTCCACATACATTGTGTTTGGCTTATTGCCTGATTTTGAGAGATTAATAATAAAATAATTTCAACAACTTGTAAGCAAATTATTGATGAAGACACTTCAATTTTTAATAAGATAGCGTGTCTTGCAGAGAAGGAAAGAAAAAATCATCTAGATATGAACTTTTTCAAGAGGAATTAAGAGATTACGAGGGAACTCCTGTTTCCATGGTGACAACTGCATTCCTATTACGTCTTCCAAGAAGAGAGGTGCATTTTGATTTACAAGATTGAAAACACTAGTAGCATAATATATGAAATTATCAAAAAGTATACCATTGCTGTCCTGCAAGCCGTAATGCAAATGGTTACAGTCTCTTTTTTAAGTTTTTGACTCAATATATTTTTACTCAATGCTAATGTAACTTTCATTAGTAAAAGAAAACTTACTGGAACATTTTTGAAGAAATGTTAGGATTTTCTGCAATACAAAATAACCATTGTTATGGTTCCAATGTTTTTCTCCTCCAAAATTCGTGTTGAGATTTAATTGTCAATATAATGATATTAGGAGGTAGGGTCTTTATGAGGTGATTAGGCCATCAGAGCTCCACCCCCTCACTGACAGGTTTAATGCCTTAATAAAAGGGCTTTTCCTAGTGGATTCTCTCTCTCTCTTTGTCCTTCTGTGATAGTGAAGAAACAGGCCCTCACCAGATGCTGGCCCTGTGATATTGAACTTTCCAGCCTCCAGAACTATGAGCCACAAGCTATAGTCATTGTAAATTACCTAGTCTGTGATATTCTGTTATAACAGGATAAGACAGACAAAGACAGTCATAAAAAGTCAACTCATTTTCTAATAATATAAACATTTATTTTGAAACAATTCTTAAAAATAAAGATTAATTTAGATGTTTGACCTAAATAATCGCTCTGGATTTCAGTTTTCTCATGGGAAAAATAGAAGTAATATTCTCTACTTCAAGAAGTTATTTAATAATAGTTAAATAAAATAATAAGTGTATATGAGTTCCATAATATTAAGGTGATCATATAATTTATTATCCAAAGTTTGAACTTTTGAGTAAATTGGAGTGATAAAAATACTTTTAAAGTACATATTTATTTAAACTATTTAATAGCAAATTGCTATATTTTGTTGATAGACATAAATTATTAAAATATAACAATTGCATAATTCTATGAACATTAAAAAAGTATTTGATTATTTTAATATCAAATATAACTTCAGGAAAATAATTATCCTGAGTACACAAATTCTTTACACAATATCTAAACTATATCTGCTTCCAACACATTACTACTATTGTTTAATGAAGATTGTATATTTTATTTATTTATTTATTTATTTATTTATTTATGAGACGGAGTCTCCCTCTGTCGCCCAGGCTGGAGTGCAGTGGCACAATCTCAGCTCACTGCAACCTCCACCTCCTGGGTTCAAGCGATTCTCCTGCCTCAGCCTACTGAGTAGCTGGGATTACAGGCGACCACCACCACACTTAGCTAATTTTTGTGTTTTTAGTAGAGGGGGAGTTTCACCATGTAGGCCAGGTTGGTCTCGAACTTTTAACCTCTAATGATCCACCTGCCTTGGACTCCCAAAGTCCTGGGATTACAGATATGAGCCACCATGCCCAGCCTGATTGTATAGTTTTTATTTTTAATATTTTAATAAAATTATCTACATCTTTTGTATGGCTGTATATTATACTTAATATATTTAAACTTTTTGGCACCTTCAACTGAGTCTTCTCTATAGGCCATGATATTTTCAAGGAAGAAATAATCTCTGTAGAATTATGAGGCAAAGGTAGGGAAACAGCATCAAATACTTCTACCATCACCACCCAAGACTGGAACAGATCAGATGTTCTTAACTGCTTGTATCAGGAGTACTTTCTTTTGTCAGTAGGTAATTTGCATGCTGCATTTAAAGAAAGGTGTCACATCTCTCTGGAAAAGTTCACAAAAGAGAGACAACTATTTTGGGTTATCTTTCACATTTAATCACATGTTAAAAATCCAACTCTTTAATTAAATATTAATCACATTCACCGCTAAATGACAGCATGATAAAGAAGAAATAAAACAAAAATGAAAGCCCAATGTAGTCTGTCATACTCTTCCTGGCTCATTTTAATGTGACTATTGATAATAATACATTGATAAAAATGAAAAATTTTACACAAATCCTAAATTGTACAAGACATCAGGACCACAAGGAATAATGAGGACTGTCCGAATCAAACCAAACTCTATGGTTATTCTATTTATAGCATATATTACAATTCATAAAAATAAAAATCTTGTTTGTATAAATTGTTCTTACTTGTTATAAACTGAATATTTGTGTCCTCCCAAAATTTGTATTTTGAAGCCTAATTCACAAGATGATGACATGTGTAGGTAGGACTTTTGGTAGGTAAATGGATTATGAAAGTGGAGCCCTCAAACCAGGAAGCAGACTCTCTTCAGGCACCAGATTTGCTGGCACCTTAATGTTGGGCTTCCCATCCATTAGAACTGTGAGAAATTAATGTTGTTTAAGCCATCGAGTCTGTAATATTCTGTAGTAGCAGCCTGAGCTAAGATTTATTATTCATCTTTCTCCTTTTGAAACTGCTAATATTCCTAAAACAATACTTATTACAATGCTTGGCACAATAAGTGTTCTTAATATTCTTAATAAATATTTCTTGAATGAATGGATAAACCTCAACTGAACAGAACCTCGACACAGCTTCGAATTACCCATATTCACTTCCTTGTCTCCCCAGTAAAGGTATAAAAGCTTAGCAGCCATTCGCAAACTCCAGTATTTACCACCACCCCCACCTTCCTCTTCACTCTCAGTAGACCTAGCCTTCCACTTCACAAAGAAAAATAAAAATTATCATACAGGACTCCATCATCTCTTTCATCAACCCTGAATCCCAATCCCTTCTTCCTCTTTTCTTCTGGGGGCAGATTTAGCTATTACACTAGTGACTCCCGAAGTATCCACTTCCATGTTCCCAGCATTTTAATTCGATTTATTATATTATCAACCCTTCTGTCTCTGCTGTTACTCATCATCATTTAAATATATTCAAAACCTACCTATGAAAATTTTTAAAAATACTTCTGTTCACTCCAATTGGTCTTCATGATGCTATCAAATATCTCTTCATTTTTATGTTGAACTTCGTTAAAAAGTTGTGTAATGCTCCTACAATTGTCACAGGCTAAAGAATATAATGATTTCCTATAATGTTCCAGGTAAAAGAAGGAATAAGTCCCCTGTGCCTCAAACACAGCAGTCTCCTCTTGCATTCTTTTCAGAGATTACAAAGTATAACAGAAGGGACACAATCACCCGCTGTCCATTGTGCCATCTAAATAACTCTCAGCTACACTCAGCTCTCCCCAACCTGTTGCCATGTCCAGGTTGCTCTAATATGCTTAATGAAGTATTGCAACAGCTCTTCTAATTGGTCTGCTTGCCTCCTCTCTCACACCCTCGTTCAATTATCCTCCTGCAGTGAGAGCCGTGTCTCTTAAACAGCTATTTACTACTTTAGTTAAACAGTCGTATCTCTTAAAGTCTACCTAATTATATATACTGACCCCAGTGCCTGAAACACTGTACCTACCTCATCTCCTTTGTTCACATGGCTATTCACCCTCCTGCTCTAAGTACAGTCTTAGATTTAACTTATTCCAGTAAGTCTTCTCTGAATCCCTGAATTGGGGTAAAATCCTCTGCGCTCCAAATGCTCCCTTCATGTTTTTTATTATGACACACATCCTTCAGTAGTGCACATCTCTTTACATGTATGTAGTAGATAGATAATGATGTTAGTGCCTGTCAAGTATCCTTTCCTAGAAATTAGTTATATCCTCCAATCCTCACCCACAATTTTAGTGGGGACAGCCTATTATAACATGTTTTCTTCAATTCTCCATATCTGCCCTCTGCATTCCCTGCAAAATACCTGTGCTAATCTGTCAGAAAGAGGGTATTTGAATCAAGGTCAGTCCTAGTCTTTCTCTAGAAATTTTGGTGCTGGAACTAAGAAAGAGATGCCACACTCTTTGAAGTGCCTAAAGTGGAAGGAGTAAAGCATGAGAAATATTTGAAGTCATGTTTCCTGTCTGCTGTGGTCTGAATGTTTGCGTCCCCCAAAATTCATATGTTGAAATTCAATCACCATTGCAATGTATATTAAGAGTTGAAGCTTTTAGATTATCAAGACAGAGCCCCAATAGGGATTAATGGCCTTAGAAAAAAAGGCTAATGGGAGCTTGTTTGCCGCCCCCCCACACACACACACAACATGCTGACATATAGAAGGCACCATCTATGAGGCACAGGCCCTCATGAGACATCAAATATGCTGGCACCTTGATTTTAGGCTTCCCAGCTTCCAGAATTGTAAGCAATACATTTTTGTTGTTCATAAATTACACAGTCTAAGGAATTTTGTTGTAGCAGTCCTAATGAAGTAAGATACTATTATTTAGAGCCAAAAACCTGGAGATGCTAATCTGTTAAAAAAAAAAAAAAAACAATCAATCAACTCTCTTTGTCTCTGAAAAGAACATCCTTGGTGTGCTGCTGGTTAAAAGTACCTCTAGCTGCTATGAAACTCATCCATGTTTCTAAACCTAGATTATTTGATGCTCTTAAGTATCAATATAACACATATCCTTTGTGTTTAAATTAAATCAACTCAGATTTCTGGGCCTTACCATCAAACAGATTAACTTTTATGTGGTCTGTCTCTATCATTGAAGTAGCAACTCTTGATCAGGACAGGAGCCTCAGAACTGAGTACTATGCCTGTTATATAAGAGGTTATCAATAACCACTTATGAAATGAATAAACACATGGGACTATGATGAAAACTACAAGCACATTATCCAGTCAACTAGGCCTCAGTACTGTGCTTATTGGTAGGAATCCCCACTGCCTAATGCCCTGTGAACCTGTTTTCCAGAAGAGCTTTTGGCATTAGGACTCCTAGTGCTACAGCAAAAGAAACTACTACAGAGCAAACAGACAACCTACAGAATGAGAGAAAATTTTTGCAATCTATCCATCTGAGAAAGGTCTAATATCCAGAGTCTACAAGGAACTCAAACAAATTTACAAGAAAAAAAGCCAACAATCCCATTAAAAAGTGGGCAAAGGACATGAACAGATATTTCTCAAAAGAAGACATTTATGCAGCCAACAAGCATATGAAAAAAAATCTCAACATTACTGATCATTAGAGAAATGCAAATCAATACCACAATAAGATGCCATCTAATGTCGGTCAGAATGGCAACTATTAAAAAGTCAGGAAACAACAGATGCTGGCGAGGTTGTAAAGAAATAGGAAAGCTTTTAAACTGTTGGTAGGAACATAAATTAGTTGAACTATTCTAAAAGACAGTGTGACAATTCCTCAAAGATCTAGAAGCAGAAATAACATTTGACCCACCTATCCCATTACTGGGTATATACCCAAAGGAATAGAAATCATTCTATTATAAAGACACATGCACATTATGTTCACTGCAGCACTATTCATAATAGCAAAGACATGGAATCAACCCAAATGGCCACAAATGTGAAAATGTGGTACATATACACCATGGAATACCATGCAGCCATGAAAAAGATAAGTTCATGTCCCTTGCAGGGACATGGATGGAGCTAGAGGCCATTATCCTCAGCAAACTAATGCAGGAACAGAAAACCAAACACCTCATGTTCTCACTTATAAGTGGAAGCTAAATGATGAAAACACATGGACACAGGGAGGGGAACAACACACACTGAGGCTTGTTGGATGGGGGCTGAGGGTAGGGAGAGTCTAAGGAAAAATAGCTAGTACATGCTGAGCTTAATATCTAGATGATGCTTTGATAGATGCAGCAAACCACCATGGCACACGTTTACCTATTTAACAAACCTGCACATCCTGCACATGCACCCCAGAACTTAAAAATAAAATAAAGAACTCCTAATGCTAGCTTCCACACCATAGAAATCCATTTGAAAGATATATCACCCAAATACATTAACTAATTACATATCATTCAAGTCTAAGTCTGATATTAGATGGGTTGCAAGCATATAGAAAAGCTCAAAGACTCCCCATGGATGTTAATTTATTTACAATCAAGGCTAAAGGAAACAAATTTCAGGGATGATGGTGAAGAAATAAAGATAAGCTTGGTGAATATTTTGCCACAATTGGAGACAGAAACAAGATACATTGCCCTCAATAACTATTATGGGGAATACATGGTTACAGTAAAACAAAATGACTTTAGATACTGAAGAGCTTGGTAAAATAGGACAAGAAAGAAGTTCAGAACCCACTACCCACCAAAGAAAAGTAGAACAATAATGGCTCTTCTTTAGTTAATAACTACAGTTTTTAACATGAAAAATGAAAGAAAGAATCATACAAGAATACACATGGAAAAGAGAAGAGAGGGATAGAGAAGAATGAGAAAGAAAAGGAAAATACATAGGAATAAGTCTGGTGGAACCAAGTAAAAAATATGCATTACTGAGAATAAGAAATTCAAAATCTGATATTGTATGCTTAGAGCAGATTAGCTAGTCACTTCAGATGATTTCATTTGGTACCCATTTAAATAATTCAAAATACTCTCATAGAGTCTTAGGATTGATTTTTATTTAAATTATGTAGTATTGTCATTGTAGTTAAATAACATAGTCACTTATGCTCAAAAGCATGTGATAAAACTGCTTTACAGGCCAGTCATGGTGGCTCATGCCACCCAGCACTTCGGGAGGCCAAGGTGGACAGATCACCTGAGGTCAGGAGTTTGAGACCAGCCTGGCCAACATGGTGAAACTTTGTGTCTACTAAAAATACAAAAATTAGCTGGACACGGTGGCACGTGCCTGTAATCCTAGCTACTTGGGAAGGCGAGGCAGGAGAACAGCTTGAATTTGGGAAGCAGAGGTTGCAGTGAGCTGAGATCGCGCCACTGCATTTCAGCTTGGGTGACAGAGCAAGACTCCATCTCAAAAACGAAAAAACAAGAAACAAACAGACTGCTTTATTCAGTTTATTTCTTATAAAAACTTTGAAGAGCACTTCTCAATTGATTTTTTGTAAGAGACATTCTCTCTCCCATCCCCCTCTTTTTTTTTGTTACTTTTACCTTCTCCAATATTACTGGGCTTTCTCTTGTTTTAATTTGGATCTACATGTACTACTATGTACAAATTAGCCTTATAAGACAAATATTTTAGTCTTATAAGGTTGGTAAGGTCTGAAAAATTGTTGCAAACAAGATGTGCTAATAGAAAAAACAAATTTTGTGTCTACCATTAAAATCAGAAGTTATACTGTTTTAAAGGAAATAAACTGGAAGGGGATTTATAACTTTCACATAACTGGGAGCTAATAAACAAACAAAAACAAGAACAGAGACTAAATAAAATTCATATTTAAAGATAAATAAGCAAAACACTAAGCAATTTCCAGGGGAAAGTAATTATTGATTGGCTAAGTATAGCCAAAGAAATATATATATATATATATTCTGGTATATTGAATCTGCACTAATAGCTCATTAATTTTATATATTGAATGAAATTTTCAAAAATATAGTAAAATTACCCAGTAGGGTTCACTGAAATTACCTGAAGAGCCTTAACTCAGGTGACAAGATTGGTTAGCCTACTCAAATCCATAGCAAAGCTCTTTGACTCCTTTTATATTCCTTGGTAGGATTCAAATAATATATGCTGAGACTTATGGTTCCATATTCCTTTGGTGGGTTTTATTGAAATGAGTTATATTTATAAAAAAAACTAATAAAAATCATAGAATTTAAGAAAATAAAGAGAAATAAAAAACCTTCTGGACTTCATATATGTGTGTGTGTGTGTGTGTGTGTATATGTGTGTGTGTGTGTGTGTATAAAAAAAACAAATGTTTTTTTTTTTAGCCAGATAGGCGAGATATCTTTAAACCAAAATCTGACATGCTGGTGTTCATAACTAATGTTTCTTAAATCTAAAAAATGAATTCATGACTGCACTTTAAAACCATCTTTGCAATGTTCACAGAGGCCATCTCCATTACAACATTATTTCTGAATTTTTCTTTTGCTGCCATGGGCTGTTCACATTTTCTCCATCCATTTATTATTCCCAGACAACTTACTTCAGTAAATTGGAGAGATTGTAAAAAAAAAAAAAAAGAAAGAAAAAGAATAAAAAGGTCTCTAGTTATGAATGTCTAGCTTTGCTGTCACCTAAACTTTTCTGAAAAGCCAAGAAAATTAGGAAAGAATGTAGAATTTTTCTCTAGGAATGACATTAAAGATACAGACTGGTTTTTATGTGCCAGCTAGTCAGTGCTTTCATGTCTCCTTGTTAAGATGTCAAAACTATTTACAAGAGTTATCTCAGAATCTTCTTAGATTTTGGCCAAATTGACCTTTAAAATTCTCTCCTTAACCCAGTTACTCGCTCATCATAGACATAGTTACTATTCAGTCAAGCAATGGTCTTTGGAGGCTGTGCAAGATAGTGCCTGAGAATGGCCAAGGGAATAGTCACGTCTTTATTGGCACATCTACTTGTCTTTTCAAGAGCATTCACTGTCCTTACATTTTTCTCATCCATCTTTGGTTTCATGGTAATCATTTTAGTAACAGTCTTTGCCGACATTGTAAACTCTCTTCTTACTTTAGGGATTTTTATCCAACTTGTCTTGGGGGGAAAGCACATCTTTCAGTGATCCCTTTTCTTCATTTATATGCCTGAGTAGGCATCGTTCCTAGAAACAGATCAGAGTGATTCCACTATGAATTCATTATCCCCCACTTGTACTGAGATCTCCATGAGACTCATTCCTAGGTCCCCCGCTCCTCTGATTCTGTAGCTTCTCATCAGGTGATGTTATCTCTGCCTATCACTTCAACTGTCACCTATAACTACATTGTTCTTACATTTACATCTCCCGCTCAGTCTTATTCTCCCAGCACTAAACTGGCATATTGAACTGTGTAAGACAAAGTCTCAGGGGCACCTCTAAAGCATACTATATACAACTGAACTCAGGTTATCTCTCCCAATCAATAAAGTGCTTCATTTTTCGTCTATTTTAGACAAAAGCAATGCTACCTATTCAGTCATAATAATAATGTAGGAGTCATCCTTAATACCTCCTTTCCATTATCAAGTCCAGTTGCAAGAATATGTGTCTATGTGTTTGTATAATTGTGTGTATACACATATAGTTCCAACCTCAACTCCAGCACCCTTTAAACTGTTCTTGCTGCATACAAAGTGATAGTTTCCAAATACAAATCTGATCATTTATTTGCTTAAACCCCTTCAATAACTTTCCATTGTTGTTAGGAGAAAGATCAAAATCCCTAACATGATCTCTAATGATTTGTGTAGTCTACACTATTTTCTAGCATCATGTCAAACTTCTCTGCTTCTTCTTATTTGCCAAAACCTATACTTTGTCTGCCAGGAGTTCATTGGCCTGACGCTTCATATACTCTGTTCCCTCTCATTGGAGTGATCTTTTCTCCCTCTTCACCAAAGTAATTACAACATATTCTTCTTTATATTAGCTCAAGTGTCAATCCCTTGAGAGCTTTCTCTGTCTTCCCAGCTGGCTTTCATTCCCCATCACAAGCTTTCATAGTACCAGATAACTCTCTTTATCACACTTGCCACTCTTAAAAAATGACTTTTATTTTTCTGTCTCCCCACTAGGCTCTAAGTTCCAAGGCAGCAGGAGATACATCTGTCTTTATACAGTATCAATTTTATCTCTAGTCCCTCTCATAGTGTTGCGAATATGTCTGCAAGTTATGGGAGTCAGTAAGTGAATGAGTGGGTGTGCTTGTGTGTGTAAATTGGTAAGAAATTGTTGAAGCTAAAGGCAGAGGTGGAATAAGAAGGCGTCTTTGTGTTTCGAAATTATTATCTACTAATATTTGCTAAAGGCTTGCACTGGGTCAGGCATTAGTCTAAGGATTTTACCTCCATTAATGCATTATCTAATTTGCCCCATTTTTCTTAAGAGAAACTGAATCTCCAGCAGAAGTGGGGTCACAAATCCAAATTCAAGCTTATCTGATTTCTGAGCCTGAGTCATTTCCTCCCAGTCTCATAGGTCTAGCTGAATTTGATCTTCTCTAGGTAGCTGTATCTGATTTTGCCCATAAGAATTAGTGAATGTTTGGTCTTCACTCTGATAACTCAAGCTAGTAGTGTTATATAACATTTATTTATTTTTCGCCTTTATTATATTTAGTTGTTTATGTCTTATTTTTCTTCTTGAAGCAGTTACCAAGACTTACAGATTACAGGACATAAGACTTACAAGTTACAAGACAATATAGGGAGGATTCCCAAACAGTGTCTAGAACAGTGATTTAGATATGGCAGAGGGTCAAAAACATTAAAATGTCATAGAACCATGCTCATCAAATTAGGACTGGCTGTGAAAAAATAATAGTTCTGAAAGAAACCTAGCTTCCAGAACTCAAATGTCAGAAAACTAATATTCATTCAGAATGGGATATGGCTTAGACATTATGCTTTTATAAAGTTCTTCAGGCCGGGCACAGTGGCTCACACCTGTAATCCCAGCACTTTGGGAGGCCAAGGTGGGCGGATCACCTGAGATCAGGAGTTGGAGACCAGCCTGGCCAACATGGTGAAACCTCATCTCTACTAAAAATACAAAAAATTAGCCAGGCATGGTGGTGGGAGCCTGTACTCTTAGCTACTCAGGAGGCTGATGCAGAAGAATCGCTTGTACTCGGGAGGTGGACGTTGCAATGAACCTAGATTATGCCACTGCACTCCAGACTGGGCAACAAAGGCAAACTCTGTCTCTACATAAATAAACATTTAAAAAAAATAAAGTTCTTCAACTGATTCTAAGTGTAGTAAGTTTAGGAAACTCAGTGAAATTTAAGACAGGAGTCCAGCAGCCCTGAGAGTTAGAGTCCATCACATGCGGCTACCATGTCAATGTGTCCCTGAATCATTATAAAATTTTGTGTAGATTAGAAAGAGTGACAGAGAGGCAACTGAGAACTCTCAGTGTTAGAGTCCAGGAACTTTCCCACTGTTTAATGTACTCCCTGTGACATTCGTAAATTAAGGAGCCTAACCTCAAATCACAGATGGAACTAAAAGTAATATAAAACTTTTATTAATATAATTTATTTTAAAAATTTGAAATTACAAATAATATCTAAATGTGCATTCTCTCTTTAAACAATGTCCTTTAAAAATTCAAAGGCTAGCTATCACTGGATACCCTGCTTTTTCCAGCAGTGGAGCCACTGGGTGCACATGTGTATTTCTTATGGGTCCCACTGCCACAACTGGTGGTCCTGTTCCCTTCATTTGCAGAGCTGCCACACATCCTTGCATGCACCCCCCAAGGGACCTGAGAACCAGTCTCTTGGGCCTGCCATTGGCAGTATTTCCACCCCCTTCAGCAACAGAGCTGTCACATGCTCATGCCACAGCTTTGGTAAACAACTGCAGTCTAGGCCACCAAGACACTTGCACATACTGTTGAAGTGGATTAGAACTGAATAAATCATACAGAAACTATACAATTACACTTACCCACAACCAAAGTCAAAATACTCTATTTTACCAACACTATAGGACGTATCTATAGGAGAAAGATCTTTCCCTACAAAAACTACCTCATAAAACTGGAAAAGATGATTGTTCCACCAGATACAAAGATATCAATGTAGGAACACAAGAAATATTTTAAAAGCAAAGAAACACGACACCTTCAAAGGAACGCAAGAATTCTCTAGTTACAGACCCCCCAAAAAGAAGATGTATAAAATGCCTAAAAAGGAATTCAAAGTAATAACTTCAGGAAACTCAGCAAGATACAAGAGAATACAGACAATTCAATGAAAGCAGGAAAACAATTAATAATTTGAATGAGAAATTTAACAAAAAGACATCATTTTAAAAAAACAGAAATCTTAGAACTGAAGAATTTAATAAATGGAACAAAATATACAACTGAGAGCTTCAACAATAAACTATATCAAGTCTAACAAAATAGTTCTGAATTTTAAAATAGGTATTTTGAAATAACCCAGTCAGTCAAAAAAAGATAAAAAGAAAAAGAAAAAGAAAAAAGAAAGCCTAAGAGACATATAGGACATCCTTAAGCAAACAACTGTCGTCATTTTGGGATTTTTCAGAATAAGAAATGGAAAAAGGAATAGAGAACCTATTTCATGAAATAATAGCATGAAAACTCCCCAAGTTCTGAAAGAGATATGGACATCCATATACAGAAAGCTCAAAGCTTCTTAGATACATTCAACACATAAATGGTTCTTTTGAAGGCACATTATAGTCAAACTGTCAAAAGTCAAAGACAAAAAGAGATTTCTGAAATAAATAAAGAATAAAGGAGAAAAAGATGAAGTTACATATAAATCAGTGCCCATCCGACTAACAAAAGATTTCTTAGCAGAAATGTTATATTCCAGGAGAAAATGAGATAATATATTTAAACTGCTTTAAAAAATTTTTAGTCTACCAAGAATGCTATACACAGCAAAACTGTCCTTTTGAAACAAAGAAGAAATAAATTATTTTCCAGACAAGCAAAAAACTGAGGAAATCATCATTTTATGAACAACTATAAGACAATAAATTAGAAAGACTGAAGGAAATTGATGAATTCCTGGACACATACAACCTATCAAGATGGAACCAGAGGAAATAAAAAACCTGAACAGATCAATAATAAGCAACAAGATTAAATCAGTACTAAAAAGTCCCCCAACAAAGAAAAACCTTGGATCAGAAAGCTTCGCTGCCGATATCTGCCAAATTGGTAAAGAACAAACATAAATTCTTCTCAAACTATTCCTAAAAATTGAAGAGGAGACAATTCTTCCCAACTTCTCCACAAGGCCAGCACTACCCTGATACCAGAACCAGACAAGAACACACACACAAAAAAAGGGAATTATAGGCCACTGTGCGTTATGAACATAGATGCAAAATTTCTCAACAAAATACTAGCCAAATTCAACAACAGATCAAAAGGATAATACACCATAGTCAAGTATGATTTATTCCAGGGATGCAAGGAAAAGTCCATATATGCAAATCAATAAATGTGAGACATCACATCAACAGAATGAAGGACAAAAGCCAAATGATAATCTCAATAGATGCATAAAAGGCACTTGATAACAGTTACCATCCTCCATGATAAAAACTGTCAATATATAGGTACAGAAAGAATGCATTCAACACAATAAAGGTCATATATGACCAAGCCACAGATAGCATCATACTAAATGGGGAAAGACTGAAAGGTTTTTCTCCAAAATCTAGAACAAGACAAGGATGTCTACTTTTACCACTTTTATTATCACAGTACTGGAAATCATAGCAAAAGCAATTAACAAAGAGAAATAAATATGGGGCATCCGAATTGGAAAAGAGGAAATCAAATTATACCTCTTTTTAGATGACATAATCTTTTATGTTTAAAGAAAGCTAAAAACTTCACCAAAAAACTCTTAGAACTAATAAACAAATTTACTGAATTTTGGGGATCTAAAATCAATGTACAAAAATTAGTAGCATATCTACATATGAGTAACAAATTGGCTTTAAAAAAAAATAAGAGTGGTGGCTCATGCCTGTAATTCCAGCACTTTGGGAGGCTGAGACAGGCGGATCACTTGAAGTCAAGAGTTTGAAACCAGTGTGGCCAACATGGTGAAAACCCATCTGTACTATAATTTTTTTTTAAATTAGCTGGGCATGGTAGTGGGTGCCTGTAATTCCAGCTACTCAGGAGGCTGGGGCAGGAGAATCACTTGAACCCAGAAGGCAGAGGTTGCAGTGATCCGAGATCATACCACTGCACTCTAGCCTGGGCAACAGAGCAAGACTCCATTTCAAAAAAACATTAAGAAAGAAATTTTATTTACAATAACAACAACAACAACAAATACCTATCAGTAAATTAACGAAGAAGGTGAAAAACCTCTACAATGAAATCTATAAAACACTGATGAAAGAAATTGAAGAGGACGTTAAAAAATGGGAAGTCATCCCATGTTCATGGGTTGCAAGAATTAATAATGTTAAAATCCTACCCAAAGCAATTTGCAGATTCAATGCAATTCCTATCAAAATAACAATGACATTCTTCACAGAATTTTTTTTAATCCTAAAACTCATATCGCACCACCATAGACTCCAAATAGCTAAAGCAATCCTCAGCAAAAGGAAAAAAAAATCTGGAAGCATCACACTACCTGACTTGAAAATGTGCCGGAAAGCTATAGTAACCAAACAGCATGGTATTTGGTATGAAACCAGACACAGACACATAGACCAATTTACTAGGACAGAAAACCTAGAAATACGTCTTTGACAAAGGCACGAAGAACATACATTGAGAAAAGAATAGCCTCCTCAATAAATGCTGTTGGAAAAACAGGATATCCATATGCAGACAAACTAGACCAACCCGTTTCTCACCATATACAAAAGTCAACTCAAAGTGGATTAAAGACTTAAATGTAAGATCTGAAACCATAAAACTTCCAGGAGAAAATATAGGGAAAACAGTTTAGGAGGTTGGTCTGGGCAAAGATTTTAGGGCTAAATCTTTGAAAACATAGGTAACAAAAGCAAAAGGAGACAAATGGGATTATATCAGACTAAAAAGCCGTGTACAGCAAAGAAAACAATGAACAGTATGAAGAGACAACCTGTAGAATGGGAGAAAATATTTGCAAACTATTCATCAGACAAATAGTTAATATCTGGAATATAAAAGGAACTCAACAGCAAAAATAATAATAAAAATAATTTGATTTTAAAATGAGAAAAGGATCTGAATAGACATTTTTCAAAAGAGGACAGATGAATGACTACAAGTATGTGAAAAATGCTCAACATCACTAAATTATCGGGGAAATGCAAATCAAAACCACAGCTGATATCTTCTCACTTCAATTAGAATGCATATTATAAAAGAGACAAAATGTAACAAATACTAATGAGGATTCAGAGCCGGGGATGGGGAGGAAACTCTTATACACATTTGTGGAAATTTAAATTAGTGTAGCCTTTATGGAAAACAGTATGGAGGTTATTCAAAGAACTAAAATTAGAAAAGCCATATGATTCAGCAATTCCACTGCTGTGTATTTATCCAAAGGAAAGGAAATAAGTACATTGAAGAGATATCTGCATCCCACGTTTATTGTAGCATTATTCACAATTGTTAAGATATGAAATCAATCAAAATGTCCATAAACAAATGAATGAAGAAAATGTAGTAAATGGACATAGGGGAATACTATTCAGCCATAGAAAAAAGAATGAAATCCTGTCATTCACAGCAAAATAGATGAGCCTTGAGGCCATTATAGTAAGTACAATAAGTTAGACACATAATATTTGCACATATGTGACTATTATATGTTCGCATTCATATGTAGGAGCCAAAATTGTTGAGCTCACAGAAGTAGAGTGTAGAATTGTGGTTATGAGTATGAGGGGCTGGGAAAGGTAGTGGGGAGGGGAGGATAGAGAGAGGTTGATTAATGAATACAAAATTTCAGCCAGATAGAAGGAGTAAGTTCTAGTGATTGATAGCACTGTAGGGTCATTAGAGACAACAATAATTTATTGTATATTTTCAAATAGCTAAAAGAAAAAATTTAGAATCTTCCCAACACAAATAAATGATACATATTTGAGGTGATGAATTTGCTAATGACCCTTTTTTAATCATTACACCTTGTATAAATGTATTGAAACACACTGTACCCCTGTATATATGTACAATTATTACATGCAAATTAAAACTGAAATTTAAAGGCTAGTCTGCACTAAATAGCACTTGTAGTAATTCTGACTTTAACTGATATTGTGCAACAACTGATTCAGCTGTCCGTGTCTGTTTATCATAGTCCATTCTTCTTACTGAGACTCATTCTTCCCTAAGCACTATGTTCCATTGTAATATGAAAATATGTGTTATTTCACTTTCTGTTTCCAAGTTATTTCACTTAGGATAATGCCTTCCAGTTCCTTCCATGTTACTGCAAAAGACACAATTTCATTCTTTGTTATGACTGAGTAGTATTCCATGGTATATATTTATACCACATTTTCTGTATCCAGTCATCATTGATGGACACTTAGATTGATTCTAAGACTTTGCTATTGTGAATAGTATTGCAATAAACATACAAGTGCTGGTATCTTTTTGATAAAATGATTTGTTTCCTTTGGGTAGATACCCAGTAGGAGGGCTCCTGAGTCAAATGTCAGTTTTTTATTTTACTCTTTGAGAAATCTCTATAATGTTTTCCATAGATGTTGTACTAATTTACATTTCCCCCAATGGTGTATAAGCATTCACTTTTCTCTACATCCTTGCCAATATCTGTTTTTTTCTTTTTCACTTTTTAATAACACCCATACTGTCTGGTGTGAGGTGGTATCTCATTTTGGTTTTAATTTGCATTTCTCTGATGATTAGTGATGTTGAGCTTTTATTCATGTATGGTTTTTTGTTGTTGTTGTTGACTGCTTGTATGTCTTCTTTTGAAACAACAAATGTCTGTTCTCGCTCATAAGTGGGAGCTAAACAATGAGCACACGTGGACATACAGAGTGGGGTGATAGATATTAGAGACTCCAAAGGCTGGGAGGGTGAGAGAGAGGTGAGGGATGAAAAATTACCTGTTGGACAATATACGCTATTTGGGTGATGGGTACACTCAAAGCCCAGACTTTCCCTTTATGCAATATATTCATGTAACAAAATTGCACTTGTACTCCTTAAATCTATAAACATTTTCTAAAAAACAAAATATAAAAATATTCTCCCAAAGTGTGTAGAAATATAAACCTATGAATAATTACAAATTGCTCAAATCGACCTGAACTATTAAATTACATAGAGCTCTGAAGGTCTAAGAAAAGTCTCAACTGAGATGATCAAAAAAGGCAGAGAGTCTAAAGGAACCTTGAGAGACAGCTTCTCTGTGTAAATAGTGTACTTCTTTCCAGAGGCAGGGATTTCTGACTCCATAACATTAAGAAAATTACCTCGTTTATAGATCTCTGCTTTTTAATACCTAACATCGTTTCTTTAAGAACAAATGTGGGCCAGGTGTGGTGGCTCAAGCCTGTAATCCTAGCACTTTGGGAGGCTAAGGTGGGCAGGTCACTTGAGGTCAGGAGTTCGAGACCAGCCTGGCCAACATGGTGAAACCTCATCTCTACTAAAAATATAAAAAAATAGCTGGGCGTGGTGGTAGGTGCCTGTAATCCCAGCTACTTGGGAGGCTGAGGCAGGAGAATCACTTGAACCCGGGAGGCAGATGTTGCAGTGAGCTGAGTTCGTGCCACTGCACTCCAGCTGGGGTGACAGAGGGAGACTCCATCTCAAAAAAAAGAAAGAAAAATAATGGAGGACAGAACATATCTCCCAATTTGTCAAGTAACTAAAGACCACTGAAAAAAAATCAGGAGTCAATGGAAAAATATTTTTTCTTTACATTCCCTGTTGGCTGTGACTAGAATTTCAGACTTGAACTGTTATTTTTTGTAGGTTTTTAATATGTTTGAATGTCAAGGATTTCTACATTTTTATCCCCCTAATAAGTCTCCAAGTTTAAAAATCAGATTCTGAGGGCAGATATAGAAGACCGAGGTATCACTATGTTCAAGATTTCCATAAATGTTCTTTCATTTCTCTTTTACTTCAATTTTTTTCTGTTATTTTTTAAAAGAAAATACTTGTGAGAGGTGGCGAGGCAGTTATCATCTACTCCTAATACAAATTTTAGTGTGCATGCGTTTTTAAGCAAGGCCATTAATATCTTAAAATTCAGATTCAACTAATTCAACAGTACTCATTGAGGTTGATTTTATGTAACTGAAATAAGAAACTGTTTATTTGCTTGATTACTTACCTATTTTATTATAAGAGACCGGGGGTGATTTTTTTCTCTCCCAAAGCATGCTGTGAAAATTTATGGAACAGACTCTGAAAAGCAGAGTATTCATCATTCTGACAAGTTCTAAACCCATGGCATGTTTTCCAGTGAACTTTTAAAGATCACCCTGTCTGTAAGAGTTAACAATTCTATAACGCTTCTTGCTAAAATAATATGCTTATTAAATTTATAACAGAGTCATCACATTTTAAACCCATCAGTCCATTTTCCTTGCTGACTTCATCAGAGGACCTTTCACCCCTGACCCCCACCCTTACCCCCAGGTGATAAGGTGGCAACCCACTACCTTATCTTTATTAATGTTGGTCCACCATCATTAATGTTAAGTGACTCCTAGATTTCATTCTCACAGCAACTGAAAATGCAAACTGAACCCCATATTTTAACAAATGGTGACTGCAGAAGCCATTTATTGGCGATTCAAAAAAATATAGTTTATTCCTCACTTGGAATCTCCAGATTAAAAAACAATACATTTGGAGATTGATGGATATAAGGAAAGAGAGTCATATAATAGATTGTATCATGGCATCTGTATGATGACATTTCTCAAACAAAATTCATAGAAAAGTGGGTCTGTGCACAGCATTTCACTTTCACTGATCTGTTGGAAACTGCTTTTCTTTCACACCCTCACTTTCCTTTGTCTTTTAGAATATTATTGTATTTTGAACAAACCAACACATCTTTTTCTTCCTTAATCAGAACAACTAATACCTATCTTATTCACTCACAATTCTAGGATTTATGAACGTCCACAATGAATTTGTCGCATTTTACCTGAACTTTAAACTCCCACTTAAAATATACTGGCCTTTGGTAAATGCAATTTTTTTTTCCCCAGAGAGTTATGTTAATAAAATATTATTTGATATTCTTGTAAATACAAGAAAAAATATTTCATCATTCCTATATTTATAGCTAAAATTTTACCTCTAAACATCAGAAGAACAAAATAAAAAGTGGCCCGGGTGTGTATGTGGAATCTAGTTGCCCCCCAGACACATGAGACGGGGCAGGCTATGGCAAATCCAACTCTGAGAGCTCTGGAGCTGAGTTTAACAAAAGTTATAGGAAAATGTCAGTTTTTACAAAGAGATTCATATACTATTAATAACATAGGATCCATACACAATAGAATCTTTGGTATGAAATATACCACATGTTGGCTTCTACTGGAGATGCATAATAGCACAGGTACTCAGTTCCCAAATAAAAAGAGAGAACATGCTAGATCATGCTATCAGGATAAGTTTCAGCTTTTTTTTTTCTTTTTGAGATAGAGTCTCACTCTGTCACCAGGCTGGAGTGCAGTGGCACAATCTCGGCTCACTGCAACCTCTGCTCCTGGGCTCAAGCAATTCTCCTGCCTCAGCCTCCCAAGTAGCTGGGACTATAGGCGTATGCCACCACACCCAGCTAATTTTTGTATTTTTAGTAGAGAAGGGGTTTCACCATCTTGGCCAGGGTGGTCTCGATATCTTGACCTCAGTTGATCCGCCCGTCTCAGCCTCCCAAACTGCTGGGATTACAGGCATGAGCCACCACACCCGGTCTATCTTTCGTGTTTGTTTTAGCAAATTATTATCACACATGGTAGATGCGAATAAAAGGTCCTCTTTTCCTTGGGAAGAAATCTCCCCGTCCAAGTTATCACAATCTGCTAAGCTTTTGGACTTTTAAATGGTCAAGTATAACATATGGCTGAATACTGATTAGTCATAAAGCATTTTCATTAGTTAAGTCCCAATGTAATATTTCACAAGGTTACTCACAGTCTACCACTGTTCCTGTTATTTTTTTGGTAATTTAATTGTTGTTTTGTTTTGTGCAGCAGCTACATCTGGGGATCTGGGGATATCTACTCCTTCAAAGACAAAAACCACAAAATTTAAATCTAGGATTGTTGATCAACCAGCTTTGACCCTTATCACCATCGGCCAAATAGCATCCATAATATACTTCATCACAATTCTAATCCTAATACCACTAGCCTCCCTAATCGAAAACAATCTACTCAAGTGAACTTGCCCTCGTAGTATAAATTAATACACTGGCCTTGTAAACCAGAAATGAAACATTCTTCCTAGGGCAATCAGAAAGAAAGTATCTAACTCCACCACCAACACCCAAAGCTGGCATTCTAACTTAAACTACTTTCTGTACTCTTATGTTGCATAACCTCTACAGCACAACTCAGTACTAACCCACTTATAATACTACTATGTAATTCGTGCATTACTGCTAGTCACCATGTATATTATATAGTACTATATATGCTTGACTGTACATAAGACATATTATTACATACCAACCCAACATTCTCGAAGAGCATGCTTACAAGCAAGGACTCTAGTAAGAACCATCAACAGTAACACATAACATGACCTACTCCAAATTTAGTCCGTCCTCCCTACGAATATCAACTACACCAATTTATGTCAGTCGTTCATAGTACATTAAGTTGTTCATCGTACATAGTACATACTTGTTAAATAATCCTCCTCACCACGGATGCCCCCCCTCACTTAGGAGTCCCTTGTTCACCATCCTCCGTGAAATCAGTATCCCGCACAAGAGTGCTACTCTCCTCGCTCCGGGCCCATAACTCGTGGGGGTAGCTATACTTGAGCTGTATCCGGCATCTGGTTCTTACCTCAGGGCCATAGCTATCAAGATCGCCCACACGTTCCCCTTAAATAAGACATCTCGATGGATCACGGGTCTATCACCCTATTAACCAGTCACGGGAGTTTTCCATGCATTTGGTATCTTTTATCTCTGGTCTGCACGCAACCCCATTGCAGAACGCTGACTCCCACCACATCCCGTCCTGAATGCGCCTGTCTTTGATTCCTAGTACAATGCAGTTGTTGATCGCACCTACGTTCAATATTCTAGCTCCACGCAAACCTTAGCAAGGTGTTATTTAATTCATGCTTGTAGGACATACCAATAATCATCTTAGTAGCACCACTCCCACCACACCACAAACCACAGCAATATCTCATCAAACCCCCCCACCCCCATCTCCAATCTTTATCCAAACCCACTCTTGCCAAACCCCAAAAACAAAAGTCTTAATATATCCGATCGGAGCCTATATTTTCATCTTTTAGGTGTGCACGACTCCAACTGCCATTCCCTCAATTAATAAGTATTTACTTCGCTAAACACTCTTGACACTGATCCTCAACAAACTCCCTCCACACAACCCGAAAGAAATTACCTCACAATTGTGCTGACACCTCCGTTTATGTAGCTTAAACCCACCCAAAGCAAGACACTGAAAATGCCTAGATGGGTTTGCACACCCCATAAACAAATAGGCTTGGTCCTGGCCTTTCTATTGGCTTTTAGCAAGATTACACATGCAAGCATCCCCGCTCCAGTGAAGACGCCCTACAAACCATCATGACCAAGAGGAGCAAGCATCAAGCACGCACACGCAGCTCAAAACACTTTGCCTAGCCACACCCCCACGGGAGACAGCAGTGACAAATATTTAGCAATGAACGAAAGTTTAACTAAGCCATGCTATATTTAGGGTTGGTTAATTTCGTGCCAGCCACCGCGGTCACACGATTGACCCTAGCTAATAGAGATCGGCGTAGAGGGTGTTTAAGATCTGACACAATAAAGCTAAACTCCATCTAAACTGTAAAACCCTAGCTGATGTAAAATAAACTACGAAAGTGGCTTTAAAGCTTCTGAACACACAATAGCCAGGACCCAAACTGGGATTAGACACCCCACTATGCTTGGCCCTAAACCTCAGTAGTTAAACAACAAAACTACTCGCCAGAATACTACAAGCAACAGCTTAAAACTCAAAGGACTTGACGGTGCTTTACATCCCCCTAGAGGAGCCTGTTCCGTAATCGATAAACCCCGATCCACCCCACCCTCTCTTGCTCAGCCTATATACCGCCATCTTCAGCAAACCCTGATGAAGGTTACAAAGTGAGCGCAAACGCCCCCCCCGCAAAAACGTTAGGTCAAGGTGTAGCCCATGAGACGGTAAAAAATGGGCTACATTTTCTGTATCAGAAAATTCCACGAAAACTCTTATGAAATTTGAGAGTCCAAGGAGGATTTAGCAGTAAATTAAGAATAGAGTGCTTAATTGAACCAGGCCATAAAGCGCGCACACACCGCCCGTCACTCCCCTCAAATATATTTAAGGAACATCTTAACTAAACACCCTAATATTTATATAGAGGGGATAAGTCGTAACATGGTAAGTGTACTGGAAGGTGCACTTGGATAAATCAAGGCATAGCTTAATATAAAGCACCTGGCTTACACCCAGGAAATCTCAATATCACTTGATTACCTTGAGCCAACACTAGCCCTAAGCATAATCAACACTAATAACAAACCAACACACACTAAACCATTTACCTACACAAAGTATAGGCGATAGAAATTTTAATCTGGCGCTATAGATATAGTACCGTAAGGGAAAGATAGAAAACTACCCAAGCACAAAACAGCAAGGACTGACCCCTGTACCTTTCGCATAATGGATTAGCTAGAAACAATTTTACGAAGAGAACTACAAGCCAAATTCCCCGAAACCAGACGAGCTACCCAAAAACAGCTAAAAGAGCGCACCCATCTATGTGGCAAAATAGTGGGAAGATTTTTGGGTAGAGGTGACAAGCCTACCGAGCCTGGTGATAGCTGGTTATCCAAGACAGAATCTTAGTTCAACCTTAAGCTTACCTACAGAACTACCTAATCCCCCTGTAAGCTTAATTGCTAGTCTAAAGAGGGACAGCTCTTTAGACACTAGGAAAAAACCTTACGGAGAGAGTAAAACCCCCAACTACCATAGTTGGCTTAAAAGCAGCCATCAATTAAGAAAGCGTTCAAGCTCAACATTAACCATCTCAAAAATACCAAACACATAACTGAACTCCTCACACCACATTGGATTAATCTATCAGCATATAGAAGCAATAATGCTAGTATAAGTAACATGAATACTTTCTCCACTGCATAAGCCTAAATCGGACCGAAAGCCTCACCGACACTTAACAGCCAGGCATAGCAAGCACAAACAAGCCCATGCTACCTTCACTGTTAAGCCAACACAGGCATGCCTCAAGGAAAGGTTAAAAAAAGTAAAAGGAACTCGCCAAACTCAAACCCCGCCTGTTTACCAAAAACATCACCTCTAGCATTACTAGTATTAGAGGCACTGCCTGCCCGGTGACACACGTTTAACGGCCGCGGTACCCTGACCGTGCAAAGGTAGCATAATCACTTGTTCTTTAAATAGGGACTCGCATGAAATGCACCACGAGGGTTTAACTGTCTCTAACTTTCAACCAGTGAAATTGACCTGCCCGTGAAGAGACGGGCATAAAATAATAAGACGAGAAGACCCTATGGAGCTTTAATCTATTAATGCAATCAAAAACCTCACAAACCCACGGACCTCTAAACTACTACACCTGCATTAAAAATTTTGGTTGGGGTGACCTCGGAGCACAATAAAACCTCCGAACAATACATGCCAAGACCACACAAGTCAAAGCGAACTAACTCATAATTGATCCAATAATTTGATCAACGGAACAAGTTACCCTAGGGATAACAGCGCAATTCTATTCTAGAGTCCATATCGACAATAGAGCTTACGACCTCCATGTTGGATCAGGACATCCTAATGGTGCAGCAGCTATCAAGGGTTCGTTTGTTCAACGATTAAAGTCCTACGTGATCTGAGTTCAGACCGGAGTAATCCAGGTCGGTTTCTATCTATTGTACATTTCTCCCTGTACGAAAGGACAAGAGAAATAAGGCCCACTTCACTAAAGCGCCTTCATTACATAAATGACCTAATCTCAATTTAGCAAAATACCACATATTCCACCCGAAAACAGGGTTTGTTAAGATGGCAGAGCCCGGTAATTGCATAAAACTTAAAACTTTATAACCAGAGGTTCAACCCCTCTTCTTAACATCATGACCACAGTAAACCTCCTACTTCTAATTATACCTACACTAGCTGCCATAGCATTCCTCACACTCGTTGAACGAAAATTACTAGGCTACATACAGCTACGAAAAGGACCCAATGTTGTAGGTCCATACGGACTACTACAACCCTTCGCTGATGCAGTAAAACTTTTCACCAAAGAACCCCTAAAACCCTCAACATCTACCACCACCCTCTATATTATCGCACCCGCCTTAGCCTTCTTCATTACCCTTCTCCTATGAACCCCCCTCCCCATACCCAACGCTCTAATCAACTTCAACCTAGGACTCCTATTCACCCTAGCCATACTTAGCCTAATCGTCTATTCCATCCTATGATCAGGATGAGCATCAAACTCAAACTATGCCCTAATCGGAGCCCTACGAGCCGTCGCCCAGACAGTTTCATACGAAGTCACCCTCACTATTATCCTACTATCAGTCCTACTAATAAGCGGCTCATTTAACCTTAATACACTCATTACAACGCAAGAACATCTATGACTCCTCCTACCATCATGGCCCCTAGCCATAATATGATTCACTTCTACACTAGCAGAAACAAACCGAACCCCCTTTGACCTCATAGAAGGCGAAT
The DNA here is from genome assembly GCF_043159975.1 of Macaca nemestrina. Classification (NCBI taxonomy): domain Eukaryota; kingdom Metazoa; phylum Chordata; class Mammalia; order Primates; family Cercopithecidae; genus Macaca; species Macaca nemestrina. Next base: position 109,279,415 of record NC_092135.1, read on the forward strand.
CAGAATTAGTATCAGGCTTTAACATTGAATACGCTGCAGGTCCATTCGCCCTATTCTTCATAGCCGAATATACAAACATCATCATAATAAACGCCCTAACAACCACAATCTTCCTAGGCACATTCTACCCCACCCACTCACCAGAACTATTCACAACATGTTTTACCATTAAAACACTATTCCTGACTTCCCTATTCCTATGAATCCCAGCAACATACCCCCGATTCCGTTACGACCAACTTATACACCTACTATGAAAAAGCTTCCTCCCACTCACACTAGCACTACTCATATGATCCACCTCAATACCCATCGCAATCTCCAGCATTCCCCCTCAAACCTAGAAATATGTCTGACAAAAGAGTTACTTTGATAGAGTAAATAATAGAGGCCCCAACCCTCTTATTTCTAGGACTGTAGGTATCGAACCTACCCCTGAGAATCCAAACTTCTCCGTGCTACCCTATACACTCTATCCTAAAGTAAGGTCAGCTAATCAAGCTATCGGGCCCATACCCCGAAAATGTTGGTCATATCCTTCCCGTACTAATTAACCCACTAGCTCAACTCATTATCTACACCACAATAATCACAGGCACACTCATCACAACACTAAGCTCACACTGATTTCTCGCCTGAACAGGCCTAGAAATAAACATACTAGCCTTCATCCCAATTCTAATAAAAAAAACAAACCTCCGCTCTACAGAAGCTGCTATCAAATACTTCCTAATACAATCTACCGCATCCATAATTCTCATAATGGCAATCATCTCTAACAACCTACTATCAGGATGCTGAACAACAACAAGCTACATCAACCAAACCCCATCCCTAATAATAACAACCGCCCTTGCCATAAAGCTGGGAATAGTCCCATTCCACTTCTGAGTCCCAGAAGTAACCCAGGGAACATCCTTAATTTCCGGCCTGCTCCTTCTTACATGACAAAAACTAGCCCCCATCTCAATCATATACCAAATTCACCCATCAATCAACACCCACATCCTCCTAATCCTCTCCACCCTATCCATTACAGTGGGTAGTTGAGGGGGTCTAAACCAAACACAATTACGCAAAATCCTAGGATATTCTTCAATCACTCACATGGGCTGAATAATAATAACACTAGTATACAACCCAACTACTACAATTCTTTATTTAACCACATACATCATCCTAACAACTACTATATTCCTAACCCTCAACCTAAACACAAGCACCACAACCGTCATACTATCCCGCACCTGAAACAAATTAACCTACCTAGCACCACTAACAGCACTTATCCTCATATCCCTGGGAGGCTTACCCCCTCTAACCGGCTTCCTACCCAAATGAATTATTATCCAAGAACTCACAATGAACAACAACTTCCTTATCCCCTCTATTATAACCATCATAACCCTACTTAACCTATACTTCTACATACGCCTAATCTACACCACCTCCCTAACACTACTCCCCACATCCAATAACACAAAAATAACATGACAACTCGAAAATACAAAACCCACACCCCTTATCCCCTCACTCACTATCATCTCTACCCTTTTACTACCAATCTCTCCCCTAATCTTAACCACCCACTAGAAATTTAGGTTAAACAAGACCAAGAGCCTTCAAAGCCCTTAGTAAGTAAAAACACTTAATTTCTGAAACACATAAGGACTGCAAACACCTACTCTGCATCAATTGAACGCAAATCAACCACTTTAATTAAGCTAAGCCCTTACTAGATCAATGGGATTCAAACCCACAAAAACTTAGTTAACAGCTAAGCACCCCAATCGACTGGCTTTGATCCACTTCTCCCGCCGCAGAAAAAAAAAAAGGCGGGAGAAGCCCCGGCAGAAACTCTAAAACTACTCCTTTGAATTTGCAATTCAACATGAAAATCACCTCGGGGCTGGTAAAAGGAGGACTAGACCCCCATCTTTAGGTTTACAGCCTAATACTTACTCAGCCATTTTACCACCTATGCTCATTAACCGTTGACTCTTTTCAACAAACCATAAAGATATTGGAACCCTGTACCTACTATTTGGTGCATGAGCTGGAGTCATAGGTACAGCCCTGAGCCTCCTCATCCGAGCTGAACTAGGTCAACCCGGCAGCCTACTAGGAAACGACCACATCTACAACGTTATTGTAACAGCCCATGCATTCATTATAATTTTCTTTACAGTCATACCTATTATGATTGGAGGCTTCGGGAACTGATTAGTGCCCTTAATAATCGGCGCACCTGACATGGCATTTCCCCGCCTAAATAACATAAGCTTCTGACTCCTCCCTCCTTCTTTCCTGCTACTAATGGCATCAGCCGTAGTAGAAGCTGGCGCTGGAACAGGTTGAACAGTATACCCTCCTTTAGCAGGAAACTTCTCCCACCCAGGAGCTTCCGTGGACCTAATCATCTTCTCCCTCCACCTAGCAGGTATTTCCTCTATCCTAGGGGCCATCAACTTTATTACCACTATCGTCAACATAAAACCCCCCGCAATATCCCTATACCAAACCCCTTTATTTGTCTGATCAATCTTAATCACAGCAATCCTTCTACTCCTCTCCCTACCAGTCTTAGCCGCTGGCATTACCATGTTGCTAACAGATCGCAACCTCAATACTACTTTTTTTGATCCCGTTGGAGGAGGAGACCCTATCCTATATCAACACCTATTCTGATTCTTTGGCCACCCCGAAGTCTACATCCTCATTCTTCCCGGTTTTGGAATAGTCTCTCACATTGTAACCTATTACTCTGGAAAAAAAGAACCATTTGGGTACATGGGTATAGTTTGAGCCATGATATCAATTGGATTTTTAGGCTTCATTGTATGGGCCCACCACATGTTTACAGTTGGCATAGATGTTGATACACGAGCCTATTTCACTTCCGCCACTATAATCATTGCAATCCCAACCGGTGTTAAAGTTTTTAGCTGGCTTGCTGCACTCCATGGGGGCAACATTAAATGATCCCCAGCAATACTTTGAGCCCTGGGCTTTATCTTCCTGTTTACTGTAGGGGGCTTAACCGGCATTATCTTGGCAAACTCATCCCTAGATATCGTACTACACGACACATACTACGTTGTCGCCCACTTCCACTATGTTTTATCAATAGGGGCCGTATTTGCCATTATAGGGGGCTTTATACATTGATTTCCTTTATTCTCAGGCTATACACTGAACCAAACTTGTGCCAAAGCTCACTTTATCGTCATATTCGTGGGCGTAAATTTAACCTTCTTTCCACAACACTTCCTTGGCCTATCCGGAATACCCCGACGCTACTCTGATTACCCTGATGCCTACACTACATGAAATATCCTATCATCTATGGGCTCCTTCATCTCACTAGTAGCAGTAATCTTAATAATTTACATGATCTGAGAAGCCTTTGCTTCAAAACGTAAAGTACTACTAATCGAACAACCCCTTACTAGCCTAGAATGACTAAATGGCTGCCCCCCACCTTACCATACATTCGAAGAACCAGCCTATATCAAACTAAACGAAAAAGGAGAGAGTTGAACCCCCTAAAACTGGTTTCAAGCCAGTCTTATAGCCCCTATAACTTTTTCAACAAGATATTAGAAAAACCATTTCATAGTTTTGTCAAAGCTAAATCATAGGCCAAACCCTATATATCTTACATGGCCCACCCGGTTCAACTAAACCTGCAAGACGCCACATCCCCTATTATAGAGGAACTAATCACCTTTCATGACCATGCTTTTATAGCCATATCATTAATCAGCTTCCTAGTGCTGTATGCCTTACTCTCAACACTCACAACAAAATTAACCAATACTAACATCACAGACGCCCAAGAAATAGAAACCATCTGAACTATCTTACCAGCAATTATCTTAATCTTAATTGCCCTCCCATCTCTACGCATTCTATACTTGACAGATGAAATCAACGACCCATCCTTCACTATCAAATCAATTGGACACCAGTGGTACTGAACCTATGAATACACGGACTATGGGGGCCTAATTTTTAATTCCTACATATTACCCCCGCTATTCTTGAACCCAGGAGATCTCCGGCTTCTAGAAGTTGACAATCGAGTAGTCCTCCCAATTGAAGCCCCCGTACGTATAATAATTACATCTCAAGATGTCTTACATTCATGAACTATTCCCACACTAGGCCTTAAAACAGATGCAGTGCCTGGACGCTTAAATCAAACTGTATTCACGGCCACACGACCAGGCGTCTATTATGGACAATGCTCAGAAATCTGCGGCGCAAACCACAGCTTCATACCAATTGTTGCAGAGCTAATCCCACTAAAAATCTTTGAAATAGGACCCGTATTTACCCTATAAATAACCCATTCTCCTCCTACACCTCCACCTCACAAACTCTCAAAATACCCTACAAACCCACTGTACAGCTATCCTAGCATTAACCTTTTAAGTTAAAGATGGGGGATACACCCTCTACAGTGAAATGCCCCAATTAGACACATCGACATGATTCACTACTATTATGACGATGCTTCTTACACTATACCTTATCATACAATTAAAACTACTAAATATAAACCACTATCAACTGCCTCTTACAAAAAACCCCAACCTACAAACTCACAATATTCGCTGACAACCAAAATGAACGAAAACCTGTTTACCCCATTCTCAACCCCAACAATTCTAAACCAACCCGCCACAATCCCCATCATCCTATTCCCCACCCTACTAATCTTAACCTCTAAACACCCTATTAATAATCGACTGACAACCATTCAACAAAACCTAATTCAATTAGCCCTAAAGCAAATAATGATAACTCATAATGCTAAAGGACTAACCTGGTCTCTAATACTAATATCTCTAATTACCTTTATCACTATAACAAACCTCCTAGGGCTTCTGCCCCACTCGTTCACACCAACCACCCAACTCTCTATAAACCTAGCCATAGCAATCCCTCTATGAGCAGGCACAGTAATCGTAGGACTTCGCTTTAAAACCAAAAATTCCCTAGCCCACCTTCTACCACAAGGTACACCCACACCTCTTATTCCCATATTAGTGATAATCGAAACTATCAGCCTACTTATACAACCGGTAGCCCTAGCCGTACGACTAACTGCAAATATCACAGCTGGTCACCTACTAATACACCTAATTGGAAACGCTGTATTAGCACTATCAACCACTAACTTCTCCATAACTCTACTAACTTCCATACTTCTAGCACTATTAACTATTCTAGAGATTGCAGTAGCCCTAATTCAAGCCTATGTCTTCACACTCCTAATTAGCCTCTACCTACATAACAACACTTAATGACCCACCAAACCCATGCTTATCACATAGTTAAACCCAGTCCCTGGCCACTGACAGGAGCTCTGTCAGCCTTCTTAATAACATCGGGCTTAATCATATGATTTCACTTCTACTCTACCACCCTACTAATACTAGGCCTACTAACCAATACACTAACCCTGTATCAATGGTGACGTGATATTGTACGAGAAAGCACATACCAAGGCCACCACACAATACCTGTCCAAAAAAGCCTTCGATACGGAATAACACTATTCATTATTTCAGAGGTATTCTTCTTTATCGGCTTCTTCTGAGCATTTTACCACTCAAGCCTCGCCCCAACACCCTGCTTGGGGGGCCATTGACCACCAACAGGCATTACCCCATTAAACCCCCTGGAAGTACCCCTCCTAAACACCTCTGTACTACTCGCATCTGGAGTTACAATCACCTGAGCCCATCACAGTCTCATAAACAACAATCGAAAACAAACAATCCAAGCCCTGTTCATCACAATCCTACTAGGCACTTACTTCACCCTGCTACAAATCTCAGAATACTTTGAAGCGCCTTTCACTATCTCTGATGGTATCTATGGTTCAACATTCTTCATTACCACAGGCTTCCACGGACTCCACGTCATTATTGGATCCACATTCCTCTTCATTTGCCTCATCCGCCAATTACTATACCACTTCACATCAAATCATCACTTCGGCTTCGAAGCTGCCGCCTGATATTGACACTTTGTAGATGTTGTCTGACTACTCCTCTATATTTCTATCTATTGATGAGGATCCTACTCTTTTAGTATAACCAGTACAGTTGACTTCCAATCAACCAGCTTTGACAGCTGATTTGAGCGATAAACTAAGTATGATGCCAAAATTTGTTAATGATATACGAGGCACACAGGGTTGCTGTTACAAATTCTACTCATTCTGTATCATACAAGAGAAACAAAATCCAACATCAACAACCATATGTATATATGTATCTGGGCGTGTCTATGCATATGTACATCCACACACATACTTATATGTTGCTGTGTTTCTTTCTTTATATTTCAACTTGTTGAATAACAGTGTAAACACCAGCATTCAACAGACACACCAAATGTAGCTTCTAGAAGTCTGATGTAAGCATGTGTTGTGTGTTAACAAGGCAGTATTCTTTTCTCTTTCTTTATTAAATATAGGTTAGAGTATCACTCTTCATTATTACTAGTAGTGAGTAGTTTCCAGATAGTCTATGATTTCCCAGGGTATCTTGGCAGGAAAGTCAGAAATAAGAAAGTCATCAACCGGCCAGGCACGGCGGCTCACGCCTGTAAAATCCAGCACTTTGGGAGACCAAAGCAGGCGGATCACGAGGTCAGGAGATTGAGACCATCCTGGTCAACATGGTGAAAACCCGTCTCTACTAAAAATATAAAAATTATCTGGGCATGGTGGCATGTGCCTGAAATCCCAGCTACTCAGGAGACTGAGGCAGAAGAATCGCTTGAACCCAGGAGGCAGAGGTTGCAGTGAGCCGAGATCGCGTCACTGCACCCCAGCCTGGCGACATAGCGAGACTGCGTCTCAAAAAAAAAAGAAAGTCATCAACTGATTCAAAGTCCAACCATGAGTCAATGACAAGAGTCAAAAACAACAGCAAGAAAAATTTAAATGTCTAAACTGAGGAGAGAGCAAAGATGACCTGGTGGCCATCAAGCAGACCATTTGGAGGCCAAGCCCCTTATCTAAGAAATTCAGAAGTAATTAAACTTCCTTATTATCTAAAGCCACATCTAGTACCCAGCTTCTTTCTCAAGAGTTTATAAGTAATTAAAATTTCTATTCATCTCCTAAATGTGAGCATGTCAAAACTCATTGTGCAACCTTGCTGACATCAAGGCACTAAAATATCTACAAATGTGATCATCTACCATGACCTATGTGACTAATATTACCTCTCAGTTCAGACCTATATGACTAATGTTACCTCTGAATTACCCCTAAGTTCCCACTTGAAGGTGCATAAATACCCCTAAGGAAAATCCATTGCAACCCACTCAGTCCTCTCTTCTGAAGCACCTGCTGCACTCTGCTGCATAGTTCTTTCTGTCCAATAAAACTTCAGTTTTCAAACCTATACTTTTGTTCGTAAGTTATTTTACCACCTACAAGCCAACAACTCTCTGCTGCCTAGGCTCTGACATGTTGCTGGGGATGAACTTTCAGTTCTACGTAATATAAGCCCACAGATATTTTTTCAATAAAAATAATGGCACAGGATTCTTCTCGGTCCTTCTACCAACCAGGGACCTCTGGCCAGCAATGCCCCAACCTGGGCCTCGCTCGGCCATGCTGCCTGCTACAGGAGGCATCCCACCTGCGTGGCCCATCTTGGCCACATCTAGTTTGTGCACTGGCTCGGTCTCTGGCTGGGCCAAGCACGACCAAGCACACCTGTGTTATAGCCCATACCCACGTTTGGTGGTTCCTGAGTTCTTCTTGTTCTGCATCCAAGAATGAGGATATGTTGACAATTGAAGGATGATGAGGACAGAGAAGAATTTTATTTAGTGATGGAACAGCTCTCAGCAGACAGGGGTCACAAGGGTGGTCCCCTACCCAAAGTCTGGTGGTTTCTCTCAGCATGGCTGAGAGCAGCGCTTTTAAGAGCTCAGAATAGGGGAGTGTGTGCTGATTGGTTTGTGAGTATGCGAAAAAGGTTAAAACAAAGGCACCACTCAAAGGTGGGCACTATAATGTAAAAAACAATTAGGGAAGGACAGGTATATATAAAATAGGTGAAGGATGGGGATCAATCAGAGGAACGTGTGCCAAACGGGAAGACAGGTTCACAATCCAGTCTGTCGATTTACCTAGGACTTGTAGCTAGGCTTTACACTGTTTTTGGCTTGAAGGTGGGATTTCACTGGGCGTGTGCCTTGATCTGCTTAGGTGTTGTCTGCCTTCTACCACTCTCAATAACAAAAACTGAAATTGCACAAATCTTTCAATTGTGGATAATGACGAAAACACTATTAAACATTAATGGAGCTTTGCCATTTTTAGAGGTTGGAGTTAAAGGCTGACCATGATAATCCCTTTAAAGTAGCCACTACAATTAACCTCTTATCCCACAAATTATAAAGTATCTTCCTATTAGAGACATCTCAAAGCACTTTGGGAGGCCTAGGTGGGAGGATCACTTGAGGTCAGGAGTTCAAGACCAGCCTGGCCAACATGGTGAAACCCCGTCTCTACCAAAAATACAAAAATTAGCCAGGCATGGTGGCATGCACCTGTAATCCCAGCTACTCGGGAGGCTGAGGCAGGAGAATCACTTGAACCTGGGCGACGAAGTTTGCAGTGAGCCTATATCATGCCACTGTACTCCAGCCTGGGCAACAGAGCAAGAATCTGTCTCAAAAAAAAAAAAAAAAAAGGAATTAATTAGAGCATCTGAATCTATGTTTTAAAAGCTATATCTTTTCCTTACAGGAATCCAAAATAGAAATCAAAATGTTTTACCTGAGGATAATGGTAATTGCTGGAAACGGGAACCAGTGTTGTTGTTGTCTCCAGAATGACGTAAGTACATATCTTTTCAAATAAAGAAATCTTCCTACTTTAAAAGGTTCTTGGCAGGTATAACAGTTTTATTCTAATACAGAATGTATATATTGTTCAAGAAGTTTATTTACCAACTGTCAAATGAAAACTTGCATGGACAAAGTAAGAGAGACAAGGAAGACTTCATTTAAGGCCATCACAATCGGGTAGATAGGCCAGAACTCAGTCGGAGCTCAAGTCTACTGAAACAAAGGGCTGGAGAATTTTTAAGAACTGGGGTGGGGTGAGGGTGGGGAGAGATAAGGTCATCTATGTTTGCTAACTGGCCTTACCTAAAGGAAAAGTAAACTCTCCTGCCCTCCTGACAAAAGGTAGCTTGCAACAAAAGTGTCCAACTTAAAGTAGACTTCTACCCTCCTGCAGTGACCAGGAGATAGGACCTGGGAGATAGAAATACTGTCTTCCTTGATGACTGCATTTCAAAGGGATGGCTTCCAGATCAAAATTAACATCTCAAAGGGGCAAAGAAAGAATTTGCAATGACAAGCGCTCTACAGTAAATGTTCTTTTTTTTTTTTTTTTTAAAGGCCAAGTATTGATTATGGTTTCCAAGGCTAAATTGGGTGACCATTATCAGGTATAGCACAGAATGTCCTTACCTCCCAAATGTGGTCCTGATATTTTATTTTATTTTTATTTTTTTTTAAATTTATTTATTATTATTATACTTTAAGTTGTAGGGTACATGTGCATAACGTGCAGGTTTGTTACATATGTATACTTGTGCCATGTTGCTGTGCTGCACCCATCAACTCGTCATTTACATCAGGTATAACTCCCAGTGCAATCCCTCCCCCCTCCCCCCTCCCCATGATAGGCGCCGGTGTGTGATGTTCCCCTTCCTGAGTCCAAGTGATCTCATTGTTCAGTTCCCACCTATGAGTGAGAACATGCGGTGTTTGGTTTTCTGTTCTTGTGATAGTTTGCTAAGAATGATGGTTTCCAGCTGCATCCATGTCCCTACAAAGGACACAAACTCATCCTTTTTGATGGCTGCATAGTATTCCATGGTGTATATGTGCCACATTTTCTTAATCCAATCTGTCACTGATGGACATTTGGGTTGATTCCAAGTCTTTGCTATTGTGAATAGTGCCGCAATAAACATACGTGTGCATGTGTCTTTATAGCAGCATAATTTATAATCCTTTGGGTATATACCCAGTAATGGGATGGCTGGGTCATATGGTACATCTAGTTCTAGATCCTTGAGGAATCGCCATACTGTTTTCCATAATGGTTGAACTAGTTTACAATCCCACCAACAGTGTAAAAGTGTTCCTATTTCTCCACATCCTCTCCAGCACCTGTTGTTTCCTGACTTTTTAATGATTGCCATTCTAACTGGTGTGAGATGGTATCTCATTGTGGTTTTGATTTGCATTTCTCTGATGGCCAGTGATGATGAGCATTTTTTCATGTGTCTGTTGGCTGTATGAATGTCTTCTTTTGAGAACTGTCTGTTCATATCCTTTGCCCACTTTTTGATGGGGTTGTTTTTTTTTTTTTTTTTTGTAAATTTGTTTGAGTTCTTTGTAGGTTCTGGATATTAGCCCTTTGTCAGATGAGTAGACTGCAAAAATGTTCTCCCATTCTGTAGGTTGCCTGTTCACTCTGATGGTAGTTTCTTTTGCTGTGCAGAAACTCTTTAGTTTAAGTATAATTAATAGCCTACCAACCAAAAAAAGTCCAGGACCAGATGGATTCACAGCTGAATTCTATCAGAGGTACAAGGAGGAGTTGGTACCATTCCTTCTGAAACTATTCCAATCAATAGAAAAAGAGGGAATCCTCCCTAACTCATTTTATGAGGCCAACATCATCCTGATACCAAAGCCTGGCAGAGACACAACAAAAAAAGAGAATTTTAGACCAATACCCCTGATGAACATCGATGCAAAAATCCTCAATAAAATACTGGCAAACCGGATTCAGCAACACATCAAAAAGCTTATCCACCATGATCAAGTGGGCTTCATCCCTGGGATGCAAGGCTGGTTCAACATTCGCAAATCAATAAACATAATCCAGCATATAAACAGCACCAAAGACAAGAACCACATGATTATCTCAATAGATGCAGAAAAGGCTTTTGACAAAATTCAACAGCCCTTCATGCTAAAAACGCTCAATAAATTCGGTATTGATGGAACGTACCTCAAAATAATAAGAGCTATTTATGACAAACCCATAGCCAATATCATACTGAATGGGCAAAAACTGGAAAAATTCCCTTTGAAAACTGGCACAAGACAGGGATGCCCTCTCTCACCACTCCTATTCAACATAGTGTTGGAAGTTCTGGCTAGGGCAATCAGGCAAGAGAAAGAAATCAAGGGTATTCAGTTAGGAAAAGAAGAAGTCAAATTGTCCCTGTTTGCAGATGACATGATTGTATATTTAGAAAACCCCATTGTCTCAGCCCAAAATCTCCTTAAGCTGATAAGCAACTTCAGCGAAGTCTCAGGATATAAAATTAATGTGCAAAAATCACAAGCATTCTTATACACCAGTAACAGACAAACAGAGAGCCAAATCAGGAATGAACTTCCATTCACAATTGCTTCAAAGAGAATAAAATACCTAGGAATCCAACTTACAAGGGATGTAAAGGACCTCTTCAAGGAGAACTACAAACCACTGCTCAGTGAAATAAAAGAGGACACAAACAAATGGAAGAACATACCATGCTCATGGATAGGAAGAATCAATATCGTGAAAATGGCCATACTGCCCAAGGTAATTTATAGATTCAATGCCATCCCCATCAAGCTACCAATGAGTTTCTTCACAGAATTGGAAAAAACTGCTTTAAAGTTCATATGGAACCAAAAAAGAGCCCGCATCTCCAAGACAATCCTAAGTCAAAAGAACAAAGCTGGAGGCATCACGCTACCTGACTTCAAACTATACTACAAGGCTACAGTAACCAAAACAGCATGGTACTGGTACCAAAACAGAGATATAGACCAATGGAACAGAACAGAGTCCTCAGAAATAATACCACACATCTACAGCCATCTGATCTTTGACAAACCTGAGAGAAACAAGAAATGGGGAAAGGATTCCCTATTTAATAAATGGTGCTGGGAAAATTGGCTAGCCATAAGTAGAAAGCTGAAACTGGATCCTTTCCTTACTCCTTATACGAAAATTAATTCAAGATGGATTAGAGACTTAAATGTTAGACCTAATACCATAAAAATTCTAGAGGAAAACCGAGGTAGTACCATTCAGGACATAGGCATGGGCAAAGACTTCATGTCTAAAACACCAAAAGCAACGGCAGCAAAAGCCAAAATTGACAAATGGGATCTAATTAAACTAAAGAGCTTCTGCACAGTAAATGTTCTTAAGAAAGGCATGTCAAAATCCTACAGATTGAAAAGCGTGTCTCAGGTTTGGCCAAGCTGAGGGAAATGTTGAGGCTCATCTTGGTCACCTCTTATAAAGCATGTTCATTGTTCCTTACATGTAAAAAGTGTACAAGAAGATTTCACAGTTAGTGTAAAGTAAGGCAGAAAGAGTCTAATGCTAATAAAAATACATTATTATTTTACAGTATTTTTAAAATAATGATTTTTCCTCCCTAAGCTCTACACTGGTCTGAAATTTTTCAGTAGTATAGCAACCAATTTGTAAGGTTTCAGGGTCTAGAATGAAAGAATACTAAGATAAGGGAATGACAAAAGTCATTAAATATTCTTCAGTTCAATCAATTTTTCTTAATTAGCCACAGAAAAATCTTGTTCCCCATCCCCTATGTGTCCTCACAAAATAATTATTTAAAAATATAGTCATTATCTTCTCAATAATAACAACGACCACCTAGAAATGTTTGCACTGTCATTTACACATTAAGATGTCTTACTTCAAGAGACTTTTCTCCCAGCAGCTTGCTAAAATCTTATAAATAAAATAATAGTATTTATAATAAAGGAGGAGTAGTGAAGAAGAAAATGTGTGCAGTGTTATGAGCCTGGGGCAAGTTTAAATGGAATACCACAGCTGAAACATATGTTTGCCTAGAGGAGAGAAACAGGAATTAGAAGGTCAGAGAGAAACAGAGAAAAGAGAAACAGGAGGAAATAAAGGCATTTTTTTGTTTTTCAGTTTACTCCAGTACCAGTGTCTCTCCTAATGAGGTTTAGTTTACAAAAGATTTACCAGGAAATATTATGCTTCTATTCAAAAGGACTCTTTGCATATATAAAAACTGCAGTTACTTTGTTGTAAGCAAAAAGGAAATAATTTATTATTTACTGTAAAACAAAAGCACTATCATAACAATATAATAGCAGAGCAATATAATAAGTTAAAGCAATTCAATAAATGAATGGTACAATTCTATTTAAATTGAATCAAAAGTCTTGACAATACGCACTAGTAAATTTAGTAGCAAAAACTCTTTGTGCATCCTGTTTTAGAACTTTTACATACATTTATTCCCTTCATTTTTTTTTCCTTGCAAAATGCGTCTTTGTAAGGTCACTTTCGGCTCCAAGTGATGGAAATACAACTTGAGCAGTCTGAGAAGAGTGAGAGGAAAGCAAGAAAAAAGCATTTATTGAGGGTGGATGATGGAGAGGAGAAACTGGTTGCCCTGATGGGACTGAGTTTTAATGTTTTTAATATATAATCTTGGTTCACCTTCCCAACAAGTTTATGATGTGGAAATAGAAATAATCTTTGTTTGTAGATGAGGAAATAGTAATAACAGGAGCTCATCACACTGGCTAGAGGTGGAGCTGCCATTAGACCTGAACCTTTTGACAGCAAAGTCTGTTATTTTTAAGCACTGGGACCAGGAAGATTTTATAAACATCCTGGGAAGAAATTATATCTAAATGAGTCTTCAGTTAATGTTTTATGAAGATTACATTAACAACAAAATGAGGAATAACCAGATCAGCCCTTTTGGGAAGTAAGAGGGAGACATTTGCCTATTTGGGAATTTTCCAGTCTTGTCTTGACAGAAGGTACCAACAAAATAAAGCACAATTCTTTCTTTTACCTCAGCAAATAGTGCAAAAGAGTCACATAGCAGGCATTGATTTAGCCTTCAACTGGCATCTTCTAAACTAGAAGTGAAAAAAAGGCTTAAATTCTTTGGGATGGCTGGCAAGACCCTAACTCCTTGCTTATTGATTTTTATGTTATTGCTCCTGGTTATGAATTGTGGATTTTTTAAAACAACAACAACAACAACAACTTTTATGATGGTGAATAAAAAGAGAAAGCCGGGAGAAAAATCCCCCTCCCCAACCCATACCACCCCATTAGTTTCTTTTTCTTTTTTATATTAACCTATAAACAGAATTTTTGGGGAAAAGTATATAAAAATCCAATTTGTATCACAGAGAGGCATGGATAGATTCTAAGATATAAGACTCTATGATAAAGTAAAAAAAGGACCTTCTACTTCTCCCAGAGCCAGAGGCAAGTGAGAGAAGTCATTAACCTTTTCCTTGCCAAAAAATTGTGTACTTGATGATTGATGGTAAATTTCAATCATCGAACACTAAAAAGAATTTGTGTGTTTGTTTTCATATATCCAGCCCATTATAAGCATAAAGTTTCACAAGCTGATTTTGTTATATCATTGCAGGAAGCTGCAATATAAAATGTTGAATTGCTTCTCTCTTGTAAAGAACTACAGCTCAAGTATTGTTTTTATAATGGCTCATTGGTCCTACGTCAATCTTAATATGTGGTTTTAGTACTCTTAAATTATAATTTGACAAATAGCTTTCTGAAAATTATGTAAATAGGGAGAAATCAAATTCTCTAAATGCATACATTAAATAATGGGCAAGTTTTATGCATCATAGGAAATGAAAACTTTAAAAAATATTCTCTACTAAATAAATAGTAGTGGTATTTAATTCAAAAAATCCTGGGTGAGTCTCATTAGAGTAATAGGGTCTTTGAGAACCGATACCACCATTCCTGAGACTTAAGTTATGATTGTGAGATGAGGTCAGATAACCTCCTTTCTATCAGTACATTCAAGAGCTTAGAGATGACTAGTCTAGACTCACAGGCAGGAAGAATAAAGTGGAAAGCCATCAAAAGATACAAGATTGCAAAGCACCATAAACACAAGGTATAGTAGAATTATCAGCTGTGTAATTTAGAAATTGAGGCACTAATAATGACCACTTGCTATAAAAAAAATTCAACAGCACTAAAATTTCAGAACGAGCTCTGCCAAACTCCTTTGGGGAAATTCTTTTCATAGCACATATTTTACATGAATAAGTGAACACATTAATTTAAATAAATCTGTGCATTTGTTTAATAGGTCTAGCATATGAATCAGAATTTCATAATCACATGCAGACCAGGATAGAAAGTGCTGTGTGGGGTTCATGGACCTTTCCTGGTATGAGCACTCAGGTGCCTAGTACCATGCAAGGCCCTTCCTATATGCTAATCTTCATTCCACTTATCCTGGAAAGAAAGTGTTTTTTTTTATTTTTAGTCTTTAAAATACACAATTTTAATTCATATAGATTAATTAACTTTCCTAATATCACACAGTCAAAAAGTGGAAAACTGGGATTCACCAGTTTGTCAGTCTTTAATAACCAGGCTTTTTCTCTCATTTGCTGCTGCTTAATTTGCCAGACTTGAAAATAGAAAAATTAGTCTCTGGCATTCACATATTTTTAAAGCATTCATCTGTAATTTTCACTTTGTCAGTACCTGGCATAAGACTCCTATGTTGTCTTTCCTTTACACTTCTGTTTCTATCCTGTACCAAGAACACAGACACACACACACACACACACACACACACACACACACACACACACACCCCTCTTTCTTTCCCAATCTTACATTTTCCAGCCAAGTAACTGATACTTTGACATATTTCCTCAAGTACCTCTTCTTCCCTCCTGGATGACAGAAATAACACAAATTCCTGCACTTAAACAAATTAAATTTTGTTCCAAATCCCTCCCTTCTCATATTTTGATAATCTGTACGTCATATCTTCATATTGAATTATCCAAGGAATGTCCAATTACTCCTCCATAATCTAGTCAAACTATTATTTAAATATAATCCACATATCCTTTCCTCCATGATTTTTGCTCCATATTTCAATTATTTTAAAAGGTTATTATTCATCAAGTTCTGAACTAAATGGAGAAATACCTTAGTGAGATTACCACAATGCAACATGAGAAGTGCTAAATCATAGAATGTTAGAAATTGAATAAATTTTTTTCTTAAGAAGGTGACTCTAGTATTAATATGATATTTAAGAGCCACAAAGAGTTTATTAGTTATCTATTGCAGCGTTAACTATTTATCCCAAAACTTTACAGCTTAAAACAACAAACATTTATCATCTCACGCATTTTCTGGCAGTCAGGAAAGCAGGAACACCTCAGTTGGGTGGTCCTAACTCAGGGTCTGTCATGAGGTTTCAGTCAAGAAGCTGGCTGTGGCTGCAATCATCTGCAGGCTCAATTGGGCCTGGGGGATCCACTTCCAAGATGGCTGTCTCATATAGCTGTTAACAAGAGGTCTCAATTACTTACCACATAGGCCTCTCTATAGTGTCCTTAAGACATTCAAAGAAAGAACAAGAGAGAATAAGAGAACGATCAAGACAGAGTTATAGTGTCTTTCCTAATCTCATCTTATAAATAATATATTATAAGGGCTGCCTATCTTGTTATGATATGGAAGGGTGCTAGACAAGATCATCAATAACAGGAGATGGGGATCATTGGGGGCCATCTTGGAGGTTGGCTGCAAATCAGGAGAAGACTGGAGTGAGACAGTCCAGGTTCTTGAAATCTTCTAAGCCTAAAATGGCAATCAGTTAATGTTTCTGAGACTAAAGTCATGGAACAATGTGAATGGAGTAGGATAAGGAAGAGAGGTTAAACTCAAATCTCAGATTTGTAACCTTAGACCCTCACTGATATCATTAACCACAATACAGGACATAAGAGGAAGAAGCACTTAAGTATGAATGTTTTACATGTGCTGTTTTTTAAGTTGAATATGTGCCTCCAGATGGAGACATGCAGTAGGAAGACGTTTTTCCTGACCTCAGGATGTTCTGAAATTCTGCTCCTCTTGCAAAACTTACCTCAAATACCACTTTGTTCATTAACAGTTCCATATCTCCAAAACCAGAGGTTATATCTCTTTCTTTGAGTCCCTGTAGCATTTAACTCCTTCTTCAGTTCTTATTTCATTCTGTTTTATATTAAACTATGCAGCCTACCCTTATTTGGGTACAACCTGCTCAATCCACTTGGAGTATAAGTTTTTTGAGGGCATGGGTGACTTAATGCATCACTGATCATTCTGTAGTCTAGTTTAGCCCTTGACCCATAATAGCCTTTCAAAGAATATTTGTTGAATAATATTAGAAATGTCATCTCAATGGAGATTTTATTGGTCAGATTTCAGGCACCATAAATTCAGCTACATAGAAATTGTTTACTAAAGTGTTGATGCTGATGATGGTGAAATTAGAGAAAGAGTTCTTTGGGATGCTATTCACAACGTAAGAGGGATGATGCTTTTTCTGTCTGTGGAAAACCATACCCAAAGTGATTGCCAAGAATGTGTCAATGATCCGGCTGTATTCCACATCCACAATTGATTTTCAATTATTCTGCGACTTTGCACCTTATAACCTTTCTTCATTTTGATGCTCCAATCTTTAATGTATTTCTTTGGATTATAGAATAATTTAAATGATTTTTGCTGCAACTTACTCTTTAGATGACACAATTAATAATAAGTGGATTTGGAAGATAGGACAAAGGAAACCAGTTACATGCCTGTGTTTACTTTTCATATTCCTGGACAAATTACTGAGGCAGCATGAGAATCTAAAAACCATCTCTGTCCTCCAGCATCTGAATGATTTTGAGATAATAAATTAAGCTCACAGGACTCTCATTCCTTACTGTATCAGTCCATTCTCACACTGCTATAAGGACATACCTGAGACTGGGTAATTTATTAAGGAAAGAGGATTAATTGATTTGTGGTTCCACAGGGCTTGTAAGGCCTCAGGAAACTTACAATCATGATGGAAGGGGAAGAAAACATGTCTGTCTTTACATAGCGGCAGCAAAAAGAAGTATAGAGCAAAAAGGGGAAAATCCCCTTATAAAACCATCAGATCTCATGATAACTCACTCACTCTCATGAGAACAGGATGGGGGAAACCACCCCCATGATTCAGTATCTCCACCAGGTCCCTCCCATGACAAGTGGGGATTATAGGAACTACAATTGAAGATCAGATTCAGGCAGGGGCACAGGCAAACCATATTAGTTACCTGTAAAATTAGGAGAGTGTACAAGCTCATCTCTGATTTTTTAGCAGTTTAAGTATATGATTCCATTAACCGAACAGCAGAATATTCATAGCTCAAGCTTGTTTGCTTTTTTTTTTTTGAGACAAAGTCTCACTCTGTCACCCAGGCTGGGGTGCAATGGCATGATCTTGGCTCACTGTAACCTCCTCCTCCCAGGTTCAAGCGATTTTCCTGCCTCAACCTCCCAAGTAACTGGGACTTACAGGCATGTGCCACCATGCCCAGCTAATTTTTTTGTTTTGTTTTTTTTTAGTAGAGACGGGGTTTCACCATGCTGGCCAGGATGGTCTCAATCTCTTGACCTCATGATCCGCCTGCCTTGGCCTCCCAAAGTGCTGGAATTACTGGCGTGAGCCACTGCACCTGGCCGCTTGTTTGTTTTTTTAATGAAAACTTTAAAAAAACACTTTTAATTTCATAAACTTTTTTAAATCTAAAAAGTAAGGACATAAAGACAAAGTGTCATGTAACTAATAGATGCAATCTTTACTTCCTTTCTTCTGTATAATTTCTTTCCTAGAAAAATAAATATAATTTTCCTACCAGTTAGTAATTTAAAATGTTAGAAACAAATTTGAACCATTAACCAGGATTTCTATTGTTTCATTTTAGCATCATGACAACTCTCTGTGCTATTAGCATCATGACAACTCTCCGTGCTCTTATTAGCTCCATGTTTTTAAATCAGGGTACCGAGCCTCAGTAACTTCACCAAGGTCACAAAGTCTCCATCTCAACTAAGGACAGCTCTTCTAATTCCAAATTACCTGTTATGTAAGATATGTAGCAGGGTTCAACCAGATTGCTGTGGCCTACACCTGCTGATTAGACTCTTATATCTTCTTCTAAACTTTCTCAAAATTATTTTCCATTGTGTTCACCAGAATTTGCTGGTTGACTCCCCACAAATTCAATCAACGTTAGCATATGCCTCCCAACTTCAGAGAACACCTCCTCATGCCTTCTGGATGGCTTTCTCCTGCTTTCTATTTTTATCCCATAGGTTTCACAAACTGCTGCATATGGCTTTCCAAACACAGTAAGGAACTCTCCTCAGATAATTTAGTTTCTGTGCATTCTTTTTGAAGGTAATCTTCCTGCACTAAATAACACAAGGCAAAAGAGGAGTTTTTAACTCTTCAAGAATACATTCAGCATAGAAAAAAAGAGAAGTTTCAAAGTGATATTTTACCACTGGGAGGCTGTTTGAATTACTAGGGTGTAATCTTCCAATCCCAATAGATTCAAGTGTTTAAAAATGTTCATGTGTCCTTGAAATATTTTGTAAGTTTCTGTTATTATACTCTGTGAAGACAGTGTAGGTGGATCTGCAACATGATTGGGACATATTAATATGATTTCATTTGATTATGAGGAAACTTTCCTGAATAGTCAAATGACACAGAACAGAGTAGAAAGTCTAGAACTTGACCCATAGTGATATAATCAATGGATTTCAATGAAGGTTCCAAAACAACTCAGTGGTATGAAGGTAGTATTTCTATATATTTTTCTAGAGCAAATGGATATATGTATAAAGTAATAATTTTAAAACTAACCTTTATCTCACCTCCCCCATGAAACACACAAAATAACTTACGATGGATGATAATAATGTCATCCATCGTAACTTATAGCTAAAGCTATTAGGCTTCCAGAAGAACATGTCAGTGAAATCTATGTGATATTAGGAAAGAAAAAGATTTATTAAACTAGGAAAAATGTACAAAATATAAAAAGTAAAATGATAATGTGGATTTCAACAAAATATGAAAAGTTTTGTTTTTCATAAGACACCTAAAAAACCAAAAGTCAAGCCATAAACTGAAAGAAAATATTAGCAAAGTGCATACTTACCAAAGGGCTTATATCAAGAATATATAGAAGGACCTCTTTAAATGTAATAAGAAAAAGAATTGTTATTAAAATATGGGCAAAATATTTGAACAAGCACTTAATAAAAGAAGATGTACAACTGGTCAAAAACACACGCAAAGATGTCTATTATCAGTTGTATAAGTTCCCTGGAGTTATTGCAAGAAAGTGTCACAAACTGTGTATCTTTAAACAACAGAAATTTGTTGTTTTATAGTTATTGAGGTTAGACATCCTAAATCAAGGTATTGGCAGGGCAATGCTCCCTGTGAAATCTCTAGGGGACCCCTTCTTTGTCTAGTCTAGCTTCTGGTGGTTTGTTGATAATTTTTTATGTTCCCTGGCTTGCAGCTGCATAACTGCATAACTGTATAACTCCAATCTCTGCCTTCATTATCACAGGGCATTCTATTTTTCTTCACAAGGAGGTCTTCTTATAAGGACTCCTATCATATCTAATTAGAGACCCACCCTACCCCAGTATGACCTCATTTTACCTAAGTACGTCTGCAATGACCATATTTCCAAATAAGATCACATTCGGAGGTACTGGGGGGTTAGAACTGTAATATATCATTTTTGGGAGCACATAATTCAACCCACATAAAATATCAGGGAAATAACAAAAATTTCAATGAGATACTTTTTAGATCCACAAGATAATTAAGGTTTAAAAGGCTGACAATACTAAATGTTTACAAGGATGTAGAGCCACTGGGATCCTCATACATTGCTGGCGGGAGTATAAAATAGTGCAACAACTTTAGAAAATAATTTCTTATAAAATTAAACATATACTACTGATACAACCCAGTGATCTCACTTCTAAGTATTTATCCAAGAAAAACAAAAACACAAATATTTGTACACGAATGTTCAATGCATCATTATTTATAATAGCCAACTCAGTGTCCATAACTGCTGAATGTTGTGAATATCCATATTGTATAATATTAGCCAATGATGTAAAGAAACACAATATGAATATATGCGACAACATGAATGGATTTCAAAAAATATACTGAGTGAAAAAAGTCAAATATAAAACACTATATTCTGTATTATTCCATTTACCTGAAATTCTAAAAAAGCAAAACTAGAGTGACAGTAGGTCAATGTGACCCTATGGCTGGGGGCTAAAAGGGTGAATCTACTACGAAGGGTCACAAGGAAACTTTTAGGATAGTGGAAACTTTTCTACATCTTGATTTTGGTGGTGATTATAAGACTACATGACTGCTTAAAATTATTAAACTGTACACTTAAATGAGTAAATTTTATTGTATATAAATTATATCTCAATAAAGTGAGATGAAGGTGAAGAATTAGGAAATACCAAATTTGTGAACTCATCTATATGACCCAATACCATAGCTAATTTAGTTAATGCTTTCACATTTTGTTAATCCAAATTTCCATCTTCAAACAAGGAACAACCTTTAAAATCAATATAAGTCCTTTTCATAATTTGAGAAATTGGCAAGTAAGATTGGAATGGTAAGGCTCAATGTAGAAAGCATCTGCTAAATATAGTCTGATTTTTTTTCATTTTATATGTAAAAAAAAAAAAAAAGAAGGTTTCATTCTCTCGCTGCTGCCCTGTGGGGCTAGAGTGGTATTATCTTGGTAGGAAGGTAGTATCTGCTGCCATGAGTTGTAAGCACAATGGCTGATCTCTAAAAGGCACTTTCTATTTGGATGCAGTTTTCTGTATCAGCAGGAGCTATCCACTGATTGGATCAGACATCTACCTTCCTGTGGTTCAGAGCCTCAGAATTTGAAACTGCCTTGTCCCGCTACTCATATAAATTTTGTTTCACTAGTTGCAGCCAAGCTTCTTTCCTCAGAGCCTTTATTCCCCAGACTGAGTATACCATCTACCATGCTACCATTTCCACAGGGATCTTTGTCTATGCTATGCTTTGGGATGACGGCAAACAAATTTCTGTTTCTAACTCTCAGTGAAATCAAACATTCATAAATAATACTTTAAGAATAAAGAAACCAACTTTGTAGGACAACTAGGGCTCTCAATGTTACCTCTTATCCTCTCAACTACCATCCTTTCAGTTTTCTGGAAGCCTTCTGCCATCATAGGCATTTATATTAAATTCCTAAAAGTCTCATCTTATTTATTTATTTATCTATTTATTTATTTAGTTTTACAGACAGGGTCTCACTCTGTCACCAGGCTGAAGTGCAGTGATGCAATCCTAGCTCACTGTCATCTTGAACTCCTGGGCTCAAGCAATCCCCTAGCCTCAGCCTCCCCAGTGTTAGGACTACAACTACATGCCACCACACCTGACTAATTACTTTTATTTTTGTAGAGATAGGGTCTTGCTCTGTTGCCCAAGCTGGTCTCAAACTCCTGGTCTTAAGTGATGTTCATGCCTTGGCCTCCCAAAGCACTGAGATTACAGGCATAAGCCACATGCTGAGCCTTTTATTTTTATTTAAAATATAAATAAAAAGTGTAGAGGGTGAAGTTAAAAGAAAGTTTGCTTCTTAAATGCTTTGCTAATATTCTTTACCATAAAATCTAATATATTTATTTTATAGATAATTACTTAAGAAAGCAGATACCCTGATGAATACTTCGCTTACAATAATAAATGAAATGGCTAAATCTGCCTCTAGAACTTGCTTTTGTGTTTTGCTAAGACATAGAAAATGTAGTTGTTTTACTTTGTTTATTTAAAACCATATTTAAATGTAAACTGGCAGAATTACCTGGAAATAGTTAAGGATTATATATATTGATTATACTACTAAACTGAGAAGAAGAAATCTTTTATATATGTATACATATGCATTTATACTTATATATACTGCTATATATGTGTGTATACACAGTCACATGTGCACACACAAATATCATATTTACTTTATACTTTCAGGTCCTCTTAACCTCTGATTCTGTATCTATACCTATATTATTTTTCTTTTCACCCTCTCTTCATAATAATGTGTGGGGAGCTTACAACACAAAATGCTTTTGCCACCGCTAGAAACTGTCATCTTTCCAGAACCATTTTATGAAGTAAAATTAATTTCTGTACCAGCAGGAGCTATCCACTGATTGGATATCTACTGATTAGCCATTTTACAAAGTAAAATTAATCAATTAATCTAAAAATAATAATTATGGCTACAAAAATTAAGCAAAGTTTCTTTAAATACCCTCCTTTCTCAGTATCACCAATCTTGAAGAACAGAGGCAAAGATTGTCAATAATTGTGTTGTGTTGGGTCCAATTATCTTTTTACTAAATAATGATATTATTATTACTAATAACAATCATTATATGTTCTTGGAAACTATTGAAATCCTTAAGACACTTATTTTGGGGGGATTTCACAGATAAAAAATAAAGTCACTTAGCAAGAGTCCAAGGATAAGGTGGGAAAAGCAATGGAAATAAAATTAGGTTTTAAAATATATGTATTCCTATCATAATTCAATATCCAGGTAGAGGCAGATGTTTTTGTTGTTTTTGATACAAGGTATCACTCTGTCACTGTCACCCAGGCTGGAGTGCAGTGACTGATCTCAGCTCATTGCAGCCTTGACCTCCTGGGCTCAGGTGATCTTCCTGCCTCAGCTTCTGAGTTAGCTGAGACCACAGGAACACACCACCTTGTCCAGCTATGTTTTCTGATTTTTTTGTACAGATGGGGTTTCGCCGTGCTACTCAAGCCGGTCTTGAACTCCTGGGCTCAAGTGATCTAACTGCCTCAGCCTCCCAAAGTGCTAGATGTACCACTGTGCCCAGCCTAGATTTTTTTTAATCGGATTTTTATGGCACCCTTAAATGAAGCAGATTTTGTGTTACTGTGTCCCTTTGAATGCTTCAGAGAAACTAACAATCAATGTAAATTCAATTTTCCTAAATGTTTGCTAAAGTTCATAGAGTTACTAAACATGGTTTAATTTCAACTCACTGAAAGTTTTACTCAAATGATTAATCTTGAGCATTAGCTGATCCATGAGGGTTGTCAAATAAAGGACTAGCCCAAACTTAGGAAGGAAAGACTTGATTCAAAAAGTCTATTGCAATGTGGAAGGGGAGCTAATGTAACAGAAAGGAATCTATCATAATAAGGGAAGGAGGATATTGTGATATGGGAAGGCAAATTATTGCAATAAAGAAAGAAGGACTATAGCGCAAGTGAGATCTCCAACCTTAAGATCTATGTGTCTCAAAAGTCAGGTAGAAAAGGCTTTTTTTTTACAGAGGGGAGTAAACAAGGTTGGAAAAAATCATCTGGGGTGACGTGGGATGAGCATGTGGCATGATCAGACAGTTGAGCCAAACATTTTTCTTTTCTAGCAGCTGATTCTCGGAAGATGCCATTAAGGAAGTTGCTCTACAGTGCTTCCTCAAGCTCAAGGGTGGGGCAAAGAAAGAGAAAAGTCTGACTAAAGTTTGGTTGTTTATGATCATTTTACAAAAATGGTTTGGCGGGGACAAACAGTGAAGTTAATCATTTATGAGGCAAAGAGTAGGAATTTGAAGAGGCTTGTTATAGGTAACAAGGGGTTCACTCTCATGTCTTACCTGAGTCATATAGGAAAGGAGGTTTGTAATAGTAAGCAACTTCTCAGAATACAAAAGGAGATGGGATTTCTGTTTCTGCTTTTTCGGAGCAAAGGGCTCAGGTAAAGTTCAACATTGTCAAGGCCCACACAAATAAAACCACTATCTTCTTTAACTATTTATTGTATTTGATGTAGTGTTCATAACTGCCAAAAAAAATTGGTCAATAAATTCCCCCTAAGTGCTTAATCTGACTGTTTAGGTTAGAGATTTCTTATTTTTTTCTTTTTCCTTTTATAATCTCAGTCATCATAAGAAAACACTAGGTCATTCAATTATGCCTTTGTTTATTTATTTGTTCAACAAATGAAACTAGGATAGTTATGTAGCAAAAAGAGTAACTGGACAGGGATCAAATTAGGTGCATCAGGCTATAAGCAGGAGATTGGAAGACTTTCAAAGAAGACCTGAGGTTTTTAATGAAAGCATATTTTGGCTTCCCCACTGTCCCTGCAGCCACTTCTAAAGCTTCAGTTGCTAAAGGATCCTGCTTTAATGCCTTCCATCTCCCACTGGTGTGAGCTTTAGTCCTAGTGAAGAGAATAACATCAAAGAAGAGCCTGCCAAGCACTCACTGTCTTTTTCTCAACATTGTAGGACAACACTTGCTGCTCTTGCCTGGGGTATAGCTACTTGTTGTGAGAAGTAATATTGAGAAACTGACAGGCCCAAGTTCACCTTGGATTTTTGTCATTCTAATAAAGACATCATTAGTGTTGCTTTTTTAAAAATTAAATACTCCAAAGTTTTATTACACAATGGTGTAATCTCTTAAAAAAAAAAAAAAGTGCTACATGAGCATAGATGTATGTTTACCCAACATTAAAGGGAGTTTTCATTTCATGAAAGGGTTTACCACAGTATTCATTCACAAATAATTTTACCTTATGAGGTTAAAATTTAGAATAATCAAAGTCCTATTAGCTGTGTGTTAGAATTGAACAATCCCAATGTGAAGGTTTCTGAATGGCAATTTTATTTGTTAGCTACAGTGGGAGTTTTGGGCTTGTTTTACTGTTCACCCTTCCAGTCTTCTTCTGTGTTCTGTTAGATGGACAACAGAGAGGAAAATGTTTGGCATGGAAACAATTTAAAAAACAAAGAAAATGTAGGTGCTGTGAAAATTTCTCTCCTGTCGAAGTAGTGTACCTATGTCAATATCAACTTTAGAGACTTTATGGTCCAAGCATTTAGGTGACAGGGTGCCAGGCATTTTGGTGGTAATATGAGGTCAAGTCTCTCGCCAAACTTCGAGGTGGTAACATAGTACAGTGGATATGAATTTGCAGCTACATATAGAGGCATGTGGGAAAGTTTATGCTTGCTTTTCACTACTCTGAAGGTAAACTTCACATCAGTCTTTCTAGAAGATTCCAAGTGACCAAAGTGGCTTCAGTGGAGTAAAACATTCACAAATGACCACACCAGTTTCAGTCCACACAGACTGCCCTCATGGGTTCATTATTCAGCCCTACATGGTCTGTGATATCTACTACTACTTCTGTCCTCCTACTTCTATTCTGTTATTGGATAAAGAGAACACTGCCAAAGCAGGGAGCTAAACTCCAGCCTTCCTAAGTGTCTTATGTACACATCCTCTCTAGGTATGTTGCCATTGCTTCAAGTCCCTGTAAGCAATAGTTGTGGTCTCCAAATGCTGCTCACTGCCTAGCTTCATTTTTCCCTTTCTTGCTCTCTTATCCAACCAAAGAAGGAGTTCCTTGGTATGCTTACCAGGAACACTCCAGTTACTTTAGACTTTTACAAAAGCTAAAAAGATGGTCATGTGCAAAGGCCCATAAGACAAGAAAACACAAAGGCACTACCATCTAGAATGGCAGAGGGAAAAACAGAGAAGAAAGTACAAGTAGCTCTTAATCTCCCTGGTTCTTCCATAACAAAGGAAGCAAAACATAAATTACCATCTGAATACCTTTTTCTGCCACCTTGGATACTCAAATGTTGAAAAGGAATCACCTGAATGAGGCCACAGAGGAAGACTCAGTGCAGAAAGAATTCTCATCCTAGAGTTCATGTCCTTTGCAGGGACATGGATGAAGCTAGAAACCATCATTCTCAGCAAACTATCGCAAGGACAGAAAACCAAACACCACATGTTCTCACTCATAGGTGGGAATTGAACAATGAGAACACTTGGACACAGGGTGGGGAACATCACGCACTGGGGCCTGTTGTGGGGCGGGGGGAGGGGAAGATAGCATTAGGAGCTATGCCTAATGTAAATGACGAGTTAATGGGTGCAGCACACCAACATGGCATATGTATACATATGTATACATTGTGCACATGCACCCTGGAACTTAAAGTATAATTTTAAAAAAAGGAATTATCTTCTTCCTTCATCCAAAGTGAGAGAGGCAGATGGGTAGAAAAAAAAACCATGTAACTGGATTCCCACTTGGGCCACTGACTTAATGTTATGTACATATGTATAGATTTATGCATCACTATCACTTAATGCTATGTCTGTACTCTCAGGTTTCCTCATATGTGTATGGGTGTATGTACCTTTTCTAACTTGATTGAAGTGATCTTCAGAAAACCCAGGAAATAGTAGGATATGCCAACTAGGTGTGACAGAGATTCCAAGATAGGCTGGGTGGAAAATAGCAGTAGGTCATGGGGCTGGGGGTGAGGAACCAAGGAGTAAACTGATTTTAGCCTTGACTCAACAAGTCTGTAGGCCTGTTGTCAGAACATAATCCAGCTAAATTATAAGCATCTTGTTTTAAAGAATGAAAGCATTATACAAACAATGGCTATATATATATATATATATATATACACACACACACACACACACACACACACACACACACACATATGTTTAGAGATGGGGTCTTACTGTTGCAGGACTTTTCCTTAGTTCGGCTAAAGATGGGGTCATTTGTCCCATGGCCATGAAAATTTAGGCTTGTAGACAATTTGAATGGTGAGTAAGATAGAGTTTTATTCGGTGAAAAGGAATAAAAGGAGGAAACAGGGACTCTCACAAGGCCAGAGTCCCTGCTGAAGCACTTTCCACCCAGCAGATTGAATCCCAGGTTCCAAACAAGAATGGCTCCTCCCCACTGCAAAGGGCGTGAACTTCTGTGGCTCCACCCCAGTGTGCAGGCTGCTTGGAGTTTCTCCAAGGACCCCTTCCCACCTGGCTATCTCATTCCCCCTTTGAAGAAGTATATCTAACTGCCGCAAGGATAAGGATAAGGATAAGGACCTAAATTAACTGCTTCTTGCTGACAAGGGGCGCTATTTTGGGGAAACTGCAGTCAGAGCTCCCTCTGAGGACCCTCTAAGGGTTCCCAGCAGAAGGGGCCATCATCCGAGGTTCCGGTTGCATGACTGTTTGGAGTTTGATGGCCTGAAGGCAAGAACAGACAAATCGGGTTACTGGTAAACATGCATTGAAACAAAACACGGGAGGTGTAAGGAAAGCTCAAAATTCCCAAGGCCTTTTACCACTTTTTACAGGGAGAGGGAGACCAAAACCCGGACCAACAAGACCTTGACTCTTTTGCTGGCATGTTGGGCTTCTGAATTCCCTTCTCCTGAGCCCAATCCTAAACCAACGAGTTTAAGTTTTGGAAAATTAACTCTTTCCAGTTTGAAAGATGCATCTTAGGGGAGTGTCCCCTAGTACAGAGACACAATTACCTATCTGTGAAGAGAGAACAGAGGAGGAAAAAGGAAAAATGTATTTTTTTCAAAAGAGTCCCAGGGGTTCAGGATACATTCAAAAGGGGTGCAGACTGAAGATTGATAGCCACCCATCTAGAAAGAGGGGAGGAGGTGTCCCTGGTTCCTTTCTCTTCCTAGCAGATACCCAGGGCACGTAAGGGAGAAAGGGAAGAGCACCCTCTTTTCCACTCCTGTGCTTGTATTCCAGAGTCCCGGCGACCTTAGCAGGTGCTGTCCTGTGTGTAAAAGTGGCTTGCACCCATGAAGCAGAGGGTCCTCAGGGCGCCCATGTTGGGCACCAAAAGTGTTGCAGAGTTTTTGCTTAGATCAGCTAAAGACATGGTTCTTTGTTCCATGGCCATGACAATTCAGGCTCGCAGACAATTTGAAGGTAAGTAAGATGGGGTTTTATCAGGTGAAAAGGAAGAAAAGGGAGAAACAGGGACTCTCACAGGCCAGAGCTCCTACTAGAGCTCTTCCCACTCAGCAGATTGAATCCCAGTTTCCAGACAGGAAAAGGAGGATCCCAGCTCTTCCCTGCTGCAAAGAGCACAAATACGTGGCTCCAACCCAGTGCACAGACTGCTTGGCATTTCTCCAGGGACTCCCTCCCACCTGGCCACCTCATTACTAGCTCAGTAAGTCATTGAAAAGATTATTTGAAATCATTTAAAGTTGCCCGGGCTGGAGTGCATTGGCTAGTCACAGACACAATCATTGCACACTATAGCCTTGAACTCCTAGGCTCAAGCTGTCCTCCTACCTCAACTTCCCGAGTAGCCAGGCTACCGGTGTGCACTGCCACACCCAGATATTATTTATTGCCAGCTGCTGGGAAATGTGGTTTATATTGGGAAGTATAGTTAACATTTAGAATTTTAAAACTTGTATTACCTTTCTAAAGTGAAATAAGAATTTTCTGGCCTGGTGCGGTGGCTCATGCCTGTAATCCCAGCACTTTGGGAGGCCAAGGCAGGCGGATCATGAGGTCAGGAGATTGAGACCTGCCTGGCTAACACGGTGAAACTCCGTCTCTACTAAAAATACAAAAAAATTAGCCGGGTGTGGGGGCGGGGGCTGTAGTCCCAGCTACTCAGGAAGCTGAGGCGGGAGAATGGTGTGAACCTGGCAGGTAGAGCTTACAGTGAGCTGAGATCGCACCACTGCACTCCAGCCTGGGTGACAGAGTAAGACTGTCTAAAAAAAAAAAAAATGTTGTGACAGAAATAAGACAAACATGTGAGACTTTGGGTACCAATCAAATCAAGACTTCACAAATGTATATGCAACACTATAACATGGGGAAACAACCATTCACGTTTAAGATTTTGGTGCCTATGCTTTAAGCCTTTACTTGAAGGCCACCTTACTTGTTTGAGAAGCTTCCCTTATACTTTCTTTCCACAGTTTGCACCTTCAAGGTATTAGAAAAAAGCAAAAATGCTTATAACAAACTAATTCAAGTGGGAGTGTGAAGATAACAAAAATGGATATTTGGAAGAGAAACTTCACATACTGGTCTATCAGCTGCTTGCCATTGTTTGGCTCTCATATCCTTTGTGTCTCTCAATGTCTAAGAAATGGGGCTTCCTTTTATCTTCAGTCAAGTAAAACTTAGTTGCTCCTATCCTGACGAGTTAGCTCCTTCAGTTTCTCCTGTGAATAAGCCAATGGTCTTGTGAGGCAAGGTGAAGGGGGTTGAGCCAGAGTCCAAAAATCCCAATGCTGTTTCCACACCTTAATAACTTTGAGATTGTGCAAAGTCATTTAGTATTTTTGTTATGTGTTTCTTTTATTACAAATAGTATTAGAAATATTAATAATGCTCAAATAATCCTCAAATATATTAAAGGCTAGTCACAGTGACCAGTTGATACATGGTATGTAAATGCTTGGTAAAGTAGTATATTAAATAAATAATTAACTGTGGTATTAAAATAAGACACATCTGACTATATAATTTTTGGCTTACTGGTCCCAGGCATTTTCAAAGTTCTCAGCCAAAATGATTCTAAAAATGATGAAGCTAAGGAAAGACAGTTTTGAGAGGAACCTTGAACAAATGTAACCACAGGTTATGAAGGCAGTGCCTTTGTGGATATACGCCTGGTGTGGCAGAAGCATTTTTTGAGATACTCATTTGTGTTTGTCTCTCAGCATTTTCCCTCTCCCTTTTTGGCAGATAGGATGCTGGGTGCTCCCTTGCCTAAGGGCAGGGTGGTGGCAGAGTGGAAGTAGGAGTAATCATCAGTTTTACTTCCTGGCTTTTGTTTTTCACAGACCTAAAGTCATTGAAAGGATTATTTGAAATCATCTGAACACCTAGTGCCTCTGAGGGAATCATTAGTATTAGTTCTGGAGGTCGGCAGGGAGCCAGTAATCTGTGGGCTGGGAAAGTGGAAGACTGATACCATCCTGGCTTCAAATGAGGGGGTGGCAAGAAGTCAGAGGGAAATGGCTGCCTTGTTTCCTAACTTTGTGAAGAGCCCCTTTCCTGCAGCATGTGCAAAAGTTGCAGAGCCAGGGACCCGAGGACATCATGTAAATAGGATGAATGAATACCTTAGCGATAGATGTGAGCTGTTTATTAATAGCTGAAGCAATCTCCCTAGGAGCTAAGACCCTGAGAACTGTCTACTCCTCTAGGTAGGACAGCCACAATTGGACTCATTTGTAATTTGCATAAATATAATTAGCACTTGTGGTGTCAAAATTAGATTGATTTCAAGGAAAGTGTTGTTTTTTGCCCACTTGAATTATGAGATGTCTTATAATAATAATAATAATAATAATAATAATGAAAAGGAAGCCAATTGAATTAGCGAATATACTTTTTTCTTATCCAAATTAATCTGCACTAAATCCAATTGCTTTAGTAGATTTAATTATTATTCATTGGTCAATTAAATCTATTTAAGATACCATACCAGTTAATATTGAACATAGCACTGAGTGTGGAAGTAATTTAGTTATTGTATGTGATTTAATTATTTTTATGATACAAATAGTTCTTAGTCTGTGTGTCTCTTCACCATCATGGTAAGTATGTGCCTGAATAAAGTAAATCTCCAAACTACAACTGAATCAATCATCACTCCCCAAGCAACATTTTTATCACAGGTGTTAATAAGTAACAATATGAATGAAACTGAATCTGCTCTTTTTATGTATAATCATAGGTATGGTTTGAATATGTATCCCCATCCAAATTTCTTGTTGAATTGTTTCCCCCAGTGTTAGATGTGGGGCCTGGTGGGAGGTGATTGGATCATGAAAGTGGATCTTTCATGGATGGTTTAGCACCATCTCCTTGGTGCTGTCTTATGATAGAGTTCTCACGAGATCTGATTGTTTAAAGGTGTGTAGCATCTCCCCACTCTCTCTTCCTCCTACTCCAACCATATGAAGTGCCTTACTCTTCCTTTGCCTTCCACCATGATTGGAAGTTTCCTGAGGCCTGCCCAGAAGTAGAAGCCAATATGCTTCCTGTACGGCCTACAGAACCATGAGCCAGTTAAACTTCTTTTCTTTATAAATTACCCAGTCTTAGATATTTCTTTATAGCAGTGTGAAAATGGACTAATAAAGAAAATAATAGAATTTTAAAGCAGAAATTGATCTTACAGAATATCTAGCCTCCACCCCCTCTCCTATTTAATAAATATGAATATGGAACACAAAATTTGACTAGCCTATCTGAATTCACAGAGCACAATAGTGACAGGAAAAGGATTAGAACCCAGCATTTCTGACTTCTTGCCTTTATTCTGTATTTTACCTTGTAAAATTCTATTTACTACCTCTGTAAAAATTATCTTATCCAAGGTAATTATATCTGTAGAAAAACTAGCGTTAAATGATAATATTATATTAACCACCATTTATTGACTTTTTACAATATGCCAGGCACCATACCTGCTTACATTTTCTCATCTTATTTTTCAAACAAACCTAAGAGACAGGGAATATTAGCACCTTAGTCCATTTACTGTTTCAATAGCAGAATACCTGAGACTGGGTAATTTACAAAGAAAAGAGATTGATTTGGCTCATGATTTTGGTGGCTGGAAAGTTCATGATTGGGCAGCTGCATCTCGTGAAAGCCACAGGCTACTTCAGCTCATGGTTAAAAGAGGAAGAAGAGCAGGTGTGTGCAAAGAGATCAGTTGTCAAGAGTTTTCCAAAAGAGAGAAATGGGGGAGGCTAGACTCTTTCTAACAACCTGTTCTTGTGGGAATTAATCCATTCTCAAAGGAGTGAGAGCTCACTGACCGCTGAGGGAGGGCATGAATTTATTCATGAGAGGTCTTCCAATATGACCCAAACACCTTGTACTACTAGGCTCACCCTCCCAACGCCAACACATTGGAAATCAGATTTCAACATGAGTCTTGCCACGGACAAACCACATCCAACCATAGCAATTAGGGTTCCTATTTTACGTGTTAGGAAACTAAACCCCAAGGAAGAGGAGTCAAATTGCATGCCTGTTGAGTGGAGAAGCTCCTATTTAAACATAGGATGTCATACCCCAGAGCTCAATCTAATCTAATAGGATTCAATTTTCAAATTTTAGCAAATTGACCAAATTAATGTGTTAGTTATTCATTTGGCAAATATTTAAGTAAAATATTTAAGATTTCTAAGAGCAGACACTGATCTAGATACTGGAGGTCGACTGGTGACAGAGCAATAAAGTCCCTCACCTTGTATACTTTGTTGGTTTTGTTTTCTGTTTTTTGTTTTGTTTTGTTTTTATGCAGAGTCTCACTCTGTTGCCCAGGCTGGAGGGTAGTGGTGTGATCTCGGCTCACTGCATCCTCTGCCTCCCAGGTATTCTCCTGCTTCAGCCTCCCGAGTAGCTGGGACTGCAGGTGCCCACCACCATGCCCAGGTAATTTTAGTATTTTTAGTAAAGGTGGGGTTTCTCCATGTTGGCCAGGCTGGTCTCGAACTCCTGACCTCAGGTGATCCACCTGCTTTGGCCTCCCAAAGCGCTGGGATTACAGTCATGAGCCACCATGCCCTGCCTTTATACTTTGCATTCAAGTATTTGTTTGGTGTTTTTAGAGTGCAAGGAACAAAGCTATGTTTGGCTCAGTTGAAGGGAGGTTTAATTAAAGGAAACTTGGAAGATAGGAAACTCCAGGAAGCAGACTGCACAGCTGCACAGCCGCACAGCCAGGCATCCGGAGTGTTCAGGCCACTGCAGCAGCTCTGGAGCCCTCAGGAACTCTGGTCATCTGATATGATATCCCCTTCGCTAGTGCTCTGCCATTTTGAGGATTCAGCAGAGTCCTCTCTCCCTGCTCAGACTTACTCAGTCTTTGAATGTTTGTCAAAATTCCCAGGAGAGAATCTGACTAGATCATCTGTCATGTGACCCAGGGCAGGCCTTTTCAGTGCAGCTGCCATGTCAGGCCACATTGTGGATTGCAGCCAGCTTCTGGGTGGCTGCATTCTAGCCAGGTGCCGATTCTTGTTGAGTCAACTCTGGCAAGGGTGCAGGATCGCAACAGATACAGCGTAAGATGAGGAACTGGCATGATGGAGCTCAGAGAACTGTGGTCAGCATAACTGTGATATTTCAATTCCATAAATTACAAAGGCCTCTTCGTGATTATTTTGGCTATATGAAACCATTCGCTCATTTTTAAAAGTAGACGTTTATTGAGAGTTGACTGAGACCTGGATAGGTGGAGTTGTATTTAAAAAATACATTATTTGTATTCAACCTGTACTTATCTTGATCAAATTCATTTAAGTGAGAGATAAAATACAAATTTTCACACAGAATTTATACTTTGTCTTACTTTTACAGAATTGTTTCTGTTATTCTCTTTTTCATTATATGTCATAGATTTTAAAGTATTAAAACAAGAGGATTTAAAGATAAAAAGGATATAGTTCCTATCTCAAGAGTGCCCAAGGGAGTTAGATAAGAAAATAAACAAGGATAATAAAGAAGACAAAGATGCACTTTAGATATTATGGGTTTATACAACAAAGATATCTTCTGGGGCTAGAGCTGGGAGCAGGGAAAGGTTAGAAAAGTCTTCTCAAAGAGAGAGTGACACCGAAACTGCACCCTGACAGGCAAAATGAGAGGCGAGGCGCATGCTAAGCAGAGAAAATCCAGTTGGCGCTCTATATCCCTGGGTTCCACATCCATGGATTCAACTAATTGAGGATTCAAAATATTCAGTTTTAAAAAAATGTGTCTGTACTAAATGTGCAGATTTTAAAATTGTCATTATTCCCCAAACAATACAACTGTTTGCATAGCATTTATATTGTATTAGATATTAGAAATAATCTAGGAATGATTTAAAGTATACAGAGGATGTGTGTAGGTTATATGTACAGTTTATATAAGGGACTTGAGCATCTGTGGACTTTGGTGTCCTCTGGAGGTTCTGGAGCCCATCCCTCATGGATATCAAGGGATGATTATAATGCAGAATATCTACAGTGAAGTTTGTGGACAGTGGTGGTAGTCTTGGAAAGAAAAGAAGAGGGATCCCTAATCCCCAAACTATTGTTATGTATTTATAAGTCTTTTCAGAGTCCTTAAAGAATTGTCAGCAAAAAAAAAAGAGTTTCAATTTAAAAAATTACTCTGGCAGTAGTATGGAGGAACCAGTTACAGATATAAACCTGCTAGAGGTACGTGGCTTAAAAATCGGGAACTACAAATACCTAATGAGTTATTAGGAACCATATTCTTAAAGTACAGATGTCTTTGTCAGATCAGAATAATTGGTCATTGTCTCACAAATTCAATTATCTATGTCCAGAATATGAACAAAAAAACCCTGAGTCTTGACTCACTTGTTAATTCAACAATCACTTCTTGGTAACCTCTTTATTGGGCCTTGAGTAAAGTGCTAAGAATTCAGAGATGAACAAGATACACCTTCCTTGGTCTTAAGTATATCATAGTACACAGTGCTACAAATAGAAATAAATAATTCCAGAGGAAGAAGTACTTGTTTCAAGTGTCAAGTAGGATGTAGGAGCAGGGGAAGGAACCGTGGGGATTAAGACTGATGGTGATGCAGACTTAGTCCATAATGAGGAGTTTGGGCTTTATTCTTTATTCTGTAGGCAATGGTAAGCACTGAGCAGAAAACCTAAACAAATACAGTACCAATAGTCTCATTATTTCTTTGGAACCTGTTAACCTGTAATGCCATGGCTTCTTATGTCTGGCTACACGATACTACTGAATGTTCATAATTGAACGTTCTCTCTCTCTCTCTCTCTCTCTCTCTCACACACACACACACACACACACACACACACACACACACCCACTCCAGATACCATGGATGGTCTTTGTACATACTGCAAATATTCCTCAGCATGCGGGCTAAGAATCAAGCAGTGGTTTTGTCTACATCATGTGGAGTGTGATCACTTTAGCTGGGCAAATGCTACTCTTCCTAAGTCAGGCATTGCTGGGCATATACAGGAAATCATGTGGCAGCCTTCACTGATAGACCTTAGGCTTGATCATTTTAGCATGCTTGAATTTAGAAAGACATTTGCCATTGATAGTTCTGGTTGATTGTGAAAATTACCATCTTCTGAGGACATAAGAAAAATCAAGGCTAGCCTGACATAATGAGCTCGGTCTTTACACTTTTCAAAATGAATTCTTGAAGACATAAGAATGATTTTCCCCTTGGATAGTAAAAAATACATAGATTTGAAGTCAAAAGGATCTAAAACTTCAGCTTCATCATTTAGTTGATGGGCATCCTTATAAAAATGTATCATAGTACCTTAAGACTTAATATTACTACTGGCATAGTTGACATACTAATAACAGCTTCATAATTTTGTAGGCATTTAATAATGTATATAAATAGTAACTGTTATGGTTATCTGTGTCTAATAAATAATCCCAAAATTTAGTGGCTTAAAGCAACAATTTTTTTTTTTTAAATGCTCCTGGTTTCTGTGATTCAGGAATTTGCACAGCAGGAGTAACTTGGATCTGTTCCATTATATCAGAGCCGCAGCTGGGAAGCCTCAAAGACTGGGGGTGAGGCCAGGTGCAATGGCTCACACCTATAATTCTAGCACTTTGGGAGGCCAAGATAGGAGGAGCCCTTAAGCTCAGGATTTTGAGACAAGTCTGGGCAACATAGTAAAACCCTAATCCTTACAAAGTAGCCAGGCGTGGGTGACATGAACCTACAGTTCCAGCTAGTCAGGAGGCTGAAATAGGAGGATTGCTTGAGCCTGGGAGGTTGAGGCTGCAGGGAGCCATGATTTTGCCACTGTACTCCAACCTGAGTGACAGAGTGAGACCCCATCTCTCAAAAAGGAAAAGCCTGGGGGTGATTAGACAGCTACAAGCAGGTACATCATCTGGAAGCACCTTCATGTGAGTCACATGTGTCAGACTGTCATCTAACAGTTAATCTGATGAGTGGCAGGGACCTCAGTGGAGGCTGTCAGCCAGTAGACTCATGTGGCTTCTCCATGTGGCCTGGGCTTTCTCATAGCAATATGGCCTCAGACTTCTTACATGCTGTCTCAAGCCTCCAGAAATGAGTTTCCCAAGAGAACCAGATGGAACCAGCATTACCATGTATGACCTAGCTTAGGAAGTCATATAGCTTTACTTTGCTCTAGTCACAGTCCTATCCAGACTCAAAGGTAGGGAACATAGGACTCGCCTCTCAATTGGAGTGCCAAAGTCACATTGTCAAAAGAACACATAAGATGGGAAAATACTGTTGTGGCTAATTTGAGAAAATGCAATCTGTTACAATAATTAACACATGGTAGCTCTTAATACTTACAGTTTCTTCCTTTTCTACTTCTCAGGGCTATTTGGCCAAGTTTCTGTTAAAGGTAATAAACATTTTATGTTCTTTAATTCAACCAACAAATAGTTAATACCAACAATGAAGATCTTTATTATAAGAGTTTTTTAGTATGTAACATGCATGTATCGGGCACTATTAGAAGCACTTTACCTACATTGCTCTTTTGATTCTTATAATACACTTATGAGGCAGGCATTATAGATTATGCCATTTTTAAAGACGATCAAACTGAAATATGGAGAAATTAACTCCATATGACTTTCCTATGTAAGTTGCTAGGCCAGAATTTGAACCTGAATAGTGTGGCTCTGGAGGGCACTGTTTTAACCATTCATATACTGTATCTTGCCTTTACCAATGTCCAGATCAATATTGTGATGCATGAACTTATTGATTTGTGGCATTATTTTATAATGTCTAAAAAAGTGGAAAAATTATTTTACAGATATGAATAAATTGATTTTATTTAAAAAATTAATTTAAAATAGAGCTCTTTTGGAAAGTCTTGGGAGTATAAGCACCATATTCATACATGATTGCGGTGAAAAGATAACTAATGTGTTTTGGATGCCTTTGAACATGTCCAAAACTATGCGAGATTCTTTCCTAGAAATAATGACATATGGTAGGTGCTGTTATTCCTATTTCACCAGGCACAATATTCTCTCTCTTCCTCTCTCTCTTTCTCATCTCTCTGTTTTTGTTCAATCACTAATTGTTATTCCAATATTTATTGTGCACTTTCTCTGTATCGGGTACTCAGTAAAGATTATGGTCAAAATATTCTTAGGTCACAGTAAATATATGGCTCCTGTCCTCAGTGATCTTACAGTTTATCAAAGGAGGTCGATAATTAAAGAAGCAATTACAATAAAGTGTGTAAAAAATACTGGGATGATGCAATTACGGGAACCAAGGAGCCCACTGCAGGAAACCTTCCCTTGTCCAAGGATGATCAGAAAGGCAACCCAGTATAAATGACATTGAAGTTTAATTATAAAGGAAGTAAATTAATGAATAACAAACAGACCTTTTTGTACATTTTCATTTATTTCTTTCCCAAATACTAAAAGATATTACTAAAGAAGTAAAAATGAAAAGTAAAAGTAACTGTCCCATGATTATTCTGGAATAACATGAGAAACTGGTGATCCAAACCCAGATTTTTCTGACTCTGAAGCCTAGAGCTTTACTCTATAGCAGTGTTCACAAAGTTCAGTGCTTTATTCACCAATATTCCTGGCACTGTTAGACTGTAGAGATACAGATTCAAGAGCCCTACCTAACCAGCAGAATGAGAATCTTGGGAGCAAGGCCCAGCAATCTCTGTTTTATTTACCCTTCAGGTGATTTTGATGCTCCTGAAGTTTGAGAACTACTGTTCTAAACGTAATGAGGTAGAGTAAGTAACTGTAGGTTGGACACAGTTACAATCCTCAAGGAGTTTAAAATCAAATAGATAAACAAAAATAAAAATGAAAGTAGAAAAGGTGCCATGTGATGGTGTGACTTGATAAGAGTTCAATATAAGGGAAGTGAATGTGCTGCTTGCATAATCAAGAAAATGATGAAGAAAGACATTATTTAAAAAATGGCATTGAATGGGGACTTGAAGGCTGGGGAAAATCTTGATATAGTAGAAGAAGGCTGTATTAGTCCATTTTCATACTGCTATATATAACTGTATGAGACTGGGTAATTTACAAAGGAAAGATGTTTAATCGACTCACAGTTCAGCATGGCTGGGGGAACCTCAGGAAACTTATAATCATAGTGGAAGGCAAAGGGGAAGCAGGCACCTTCTTCACAAGGCAGCAGGAAGGAAAAGTGCTGAGTGAAGAAGGAGAGCCCCTTATAAAACCATCAGACCTCAGAGAACAGCATGGGGGAACCACCCTCATGATTCAGTTACCTCTACCTGATCTCTCCCTTGACATGTGGGGATTTGGGGGATCATGGAAATTGCAATTCAAGATGAGATTTGGGTGGGGGCACAAAGCCTAACCATGTCAAAGGCCTTCCAGAAAAAAAAAGGAGCAGCCCTAAGCACTTATATACATCAATGAACAAGTAGAAAATGAAACCTAAGTATAGTCTGTGTCCCAGGACAATAACAGGATGCTTGTTAAAATGCAGACTCTCAGGCCCCACCTCAACCTTCTGAACCAAATGCTTGAAAGGAGCTTGCCTTGTCCAGATTAACTAAGCTCAGTTGAACTTGTGTTTTCAATTAGCCATTGGAGGAAACAGTTTGAGAAGCAGTGATCTTGTTTGTCTCCAAAATTTAACGAATGAGGTAACTGAGGTCCAAAATGCTTGATTTGCCAGATAGAATACAGAGACCAAGCTGGGATTGGAACTAAGATTTCTTATGGCTGTTCCAGTTTAAAGTTAGGAAAACAATTTTGCAGGATGTAGGGCTACAGGTCAACTCTTCTAGTCAATGACAGAATAGGAATGGAAAAGTGGGGATAGATGAGAGTGACATAGGATTTATAGAATTTATTAGGAAATAAAGTTGACATAAGCCTTGAGGCAGACAAGTAGATCAGAAATGAATTTTAAAAGTCAGATTTAAAAATTTTATTTGAATAAAAGCCTTCTACCACAACAATATCATTATTTTTATTTGGAAGAGAAAAATGAGTCAACAGGCTAAGATCATCTTCAAATGAATCATGCTCCAAAGTTACAGATTGCAGTATGAATTAAAGGGTAATTATATCTCCTACAAACTTTAGAGATTCAGTATTAATGACCACCTACTTCCAAAGAAACGTTGTATCTGGAAATGTGAAGCAGAAAGTAGTACCACTAAAAAAATGTGGACAGTGGAAATGTCCAGGCAGCTTAGATTCTCAAAGCCTCTGACTGACTGTGTCCCTTGGCAACCATTGTCATTCGGCCCAAGAGAAAGTTTAAGTCAGTTGAAGGGTCAATAAAGGGAGAGCCCAGGGGTAAGATGAGCGAAAAAGGCAGCAGAAAAAGTGCAAACTACTGGGAAAGTGAGGCAAAAGGAAAAGAGGCATAAGTGGCTTAGCAAGATGGGTCTGCAGAAAACAGAGCCACTAAACCTAAAGAGAAACCAGCCTCTGATGAAGCAGGAGGGAAAAGAAGCTAGATCTGACTGCCATCATATCTACCTGTGATATCTGTGCTCCCTGTACCTCCCTGCACACCTCACCTCCCTGCATATACCATCTGAGGGAATATTTTCATCAATGATTTTGTACATAGAAGTTTTTAATACCTGTGGAAAGGCATGGTTTTTAAGTGAATCCTACCTCATCTCCTTTTTTAAAACATATTTTTAAAAACAGAAAATGCTTATTTAAGAGGTGAAATCTCATACTGATTTTTTTGTGTGTGTGCATAAAAAATAGTGAGATACGGAATTCATGGATGTTTGGTCTTGTATGCCAGCTTAACATTTTACTATGTAATAACCAAAAAACAAAGTTTGAAAATCAGTGTTCAACAGGAGAGAATTATAAAGACTTGTAAAAATAGGCATATATTTGTCTAACATAAAACTCAGAGCTGTGAACTTTGTGTTAATTAGCACACATCTCTATTTCTGGCATGTTGTAGGCAAGTTAACAAATTTTATATTCCAAATAAACAGTAAGAAACATAGACATTTTATTTAGAGAATTAGATTTCTAGGAAATGACCTTTCCAGGCTAGTGAATGTAAAATATTGAGGTTGCTGGAGAAAAGGAAAAAAAAAAAAATAGTTGGCACCTAGGGAAATTGGAATATTTAAAAATATGCCTTGAAGAACTAAATGACCTTTACTTTTTCTCACTAAATATAAAATGGTCACCTGCGTCCAGATTATACATTTATAGAGAGAGTTTGATTTGAGTTATTCAAGCATT
Organism: Macaca nemestrina; assembly: GCF_043159975.1. Taxonomy (NCBI): domain Eukaryota; kingdom Metazoa; phylum Chordata; class Mammalia; order Primates; family Cercopithecidae; genus Macaca; species Macaca nemestrina. Next base: position 109,320,595 of record NC_092135.1, read on the forward strand.
TAGACTTGGGGCATTTGACTTGCCAAAACTCATAGCATTAAAATGAAAGAGAGTTTATCTGTACAGCTAATGCCCTGGGAGAAAAACAAATGAAAAATTACTGTGATCTAAGACATACAAATGAAAAATTACTGTGATCTAAGACATATAAAACATAAAGCAACCACCACTTTAACATGCAAGAGAACTTTGTAGTTAAAGAATGCAGTTTCTCCTTTTCTCTAATTTGCCCAAATAACTAAGGGGTATTGGGGCCCAGAAAATAATACCCCAAAATGAAAACCTCAGAAGCAGCCACAGAAGCAAAGTTTTTCTCCCACCTGTTCCTGCCCTCCTGTCTCTCAGACCCATTCCCCGCTGAGGCTAGCCATAGAAGCTAGAATCCCTCTTCCGCAAGGCAGGTCATAGAAACCAGAATCCCTCTTCCCCCAAACCTAGTTATAAAACCTAATAATATTACTCAAGTTTTCTCTCTGCCTTTCTGTGTAAAAAGTAGCCAGAAGAAGTTATCTGACCTATCTCATTTGACTGTAGGTCATAAGACCCCCATTCCAGAAATGGTTCTGCCCCACACCGAGAATGAAGAAATTCATGCTCAGAGAGAACAAGAAGAATCTAGACAGATTGGCCTTGCTGGGCTTCCCCATTCAGTCCATTACCATTAGATGAGACCATTTTTGTCCGATCATATTTCTACACAGCTTTCCATACTTTGTTGAGCCTAAACATAAAAATGGAATATTTCTCTTCTATCTTTGGGTCTGCAGTCTGGAAGTTCTCAGGTATACATGTTAAATAAATCTGTATGCCCATTCTCCTATTAATCTGCCACATGTCAGTGATTTTTCAGTGATTCTTCAGAGGGCGAAGGGGACGTTTCTCCTTGGCACCCCACATAAGTTATATTAATATTAAGCTTGAGAGATATTGTAGTGTTTCTATCTGGCTAGTACCATATTTGGTTAATCAGATAATTAAAAGTACTTCCTTAGGACTTCTATCCTGAGTCTTATAAAGGAGAAAATTCTTTTTCCTTTACCCTCTTAAAGTTTAGAGTCCCTGAAGCCTGCGAATTAAATTGACAAAAGACAGATTAACAGGAGAAAAAGTATTATTCATATGCATATGAACATAGTAGCCAACAAAAGAGCTGTTAAATAGTTAAAGGTAAGGCTTACATACATCTTTTAGGAGAAACAGCCTATGGGAAGAACAAATACATTTCTTTAGGAAAGACTGATGGGTTTCTTTTTTAAATGCATGCAATAAAACTTTATTTATAAACACAAATGTAAACTTTATACAACTTTTACATATCACAAAGCACTGTTTCTTTTTCTGTTTCTGTTTCTTTTTTTTTTTTTTTTTTTTTTTTTCAGTTGTTTAAAGCTACAAAAAACATTGTTAGGTCAGGTTGTACAAAAACAGGCAATGAGCTGGATTTGGTCTAGGGATTATAGTGTGCTAGTGCCTGACTTCCATTATTCTCATGTTTTTGCTCTGCCATTTTCCTTTTCTTTTTTCCTGTGCCTCTTGATTACTTATTTGTCTCTCCCTTCTTTCTTTTTGACCTTCCTTCTTCTCACTGCTGATTCTCCTGTATCTTCCTTCTTCCCCATCCTTCCTTCTTCCCCATTCTTCCTTTTTCCTTATCTTTCATTTCTTCCTCTCTTCAAACACCGTAGCGATTTTATTCTATTTTCCTAAGCACTGTCATCTTTGGTGTAAGGGTTTCCTGAAACTGAGCTTTACTTTCAGAAATAAATAGATGGGATTAAAATAACATTTAGAACATGAAGTCCTAAAATTGTTACATTATGCTCTCCCATTTCCCTTCTTCTCCTCCTTCTCATCTTTTTTTTTTCAACCTCTATTTTAATTTCAGGGGTACATGTGCAGGATGTGCAGGTTTGTTACATAGGTAAACATGTAACAATAGGTGGTTTGCTGCACAGATCATCCCATCACCAGGTATTAAGCCCAGCATCTCCATTGGCTATTCTTCCTGATCGTCTTCCTCTTACCAACCCTTACCCTCTAACAGGCCCAGTGTGTGTTGTTTTCCCCCAACAAGTTCATGCATTCTCATCTTTAGGTTCCCGCTTATAAATGAGAACATGCAGTATTTGATTTTCTGTTCCTGCATTAGTTTGCTAAGGATAATGGCCTCTAGCTCCATTGATGCAAAGGACAGGATCTCATTCCTTTATTGACTGCATAGTATTCCATGGTGTATATGAACCACATTTTCTTTATTTGGTCTATCACTGGTGGGCATTTAGGCTGATTCCATGTCTTTGATATTGTGAATAGGGCTGCAATGAACAGGCACATGCATGTGTCTTTTTAATAGAATGATTTATATTCTTTTGGGTATACACGCAGTAATAGGATAGCTGGATGAAATGGTATTTCTGAATCAGTGTGCAAAAATATCTAGCATTTCTATACACCAACAGCAGGCAAGCAAAGAACCAAATCACGAATGAACTCCTATTCACAATTGCCAAAAAAAGAATAAAATACCTAGGAATACAACTAACAAGGGACATGAAGGACGTCTTCAAGGAGAATTACAAATCACTGCTCAGAGAAATCAGAGATGACACAAACAAATGGAAAAACATTCCATGCTCATGGATAGGATGAATCAATATTGTAAAAATGACCATACTGCCCAAAGCAATTTATAGATTCAATGCTATTCCCATTAAACTACCATTGACATTCTTCACAGAATAAGACAAAAACTATTTTAAAAGTAATATGGCATCAAGAAAGAGCCCAAATAGCCAAGGCAATCCTAAGCAAAAAGAACAAAGTTGGATGCATCATGCTACCTAACTTCAAACTATACTACAGGGCTACTGTAACCAAAACAACATGGTACTGGTACAAGCACAGACACATAGACCAATGGAACAGAATAGAGAACCCAGAAATAAGACTGCACCACTACAACCATTAGGTCTTCAACAAAACTGACAAAAAAAAAAAAAAAAAAAAAAGCAGTGGGGAAACATTTCCTCATTTAGTAAATGGTGCTAGGAGAACTGGCCAGCCATATTCAGAAAATTGAAACTGAACCCCTTCCTTGCACCATATACAAACATCAACTCAAGGTGGATTAAAGATTGAAATGTAAAACCCAAACTATAAAAATCCTAGAAGAAAACCTAGGCAATACTTACCATTCAAGGCATAGGCATGGGCAAAGCTCTCATGGACAAATATGCCAAAAGCAATTGCAACAAAAGTGTCAATTGACAAGTGGGATCTAAAGAGAATCTGCATAGCAAAAGAAACTATAACAGGCAACCTACAAAATGAGAAAAAATTTTGCAACCTATGCAAAGGTCTAATATCCAGCATCTATAAGGAACTTAAACAAATTTACAAAAGAAAAACAACCCATTATAATGTGGGCAAAGGACATGAACAAACACTTCTTAAAAGACTACATACATGCAGGCAACAAACATGAAAAAAAACTCAACATCACTGATCATTAGAGAAATGCAAATCAAAACCACACTGAGATACCATGTCACACCAGTCAGAATAGCTGTTACTAAAAAGTCAAAGAACAACAGATGCTGGTGAGGTTGTGAAGAAAAAGGAATAATGTTTTTACAATGTTAGTGACAGTGTAAATTAATTCAACCATTGTGGAAGACAGTGGGATGATTCCTAGGAGAACAAATGGAAGATACCAAAGTTTGTGATAATGTTTGTCTATGCAAGTATGAGTGGTCTTTCCATCTTCTTCATAAACTCTCTTGGAGAGGAAAGTCAGAGAAATTTACTTTGGGTCTCTCTTCTGGGAGTAGAAGCCTTCCCAGAGAGGGAATTTATGGCAGTCCTCAGTTCTCAGAAGTTTCTGATTTTTGTCAGCTAAATGAAGCTCTGAGAAAGCTTCTTCCTGCATCTCTGGAATGTCAAACTTCTTCAGCTTAAATTAATCTTTATACCAACCCTAGGGTTTCATGTAGGTTCCCATAGTCTCAGACTGTTTTTCAAGCATACTCTCCAATGTTATAAAATTATTATTCCCCTTTCTATGCTATAAAAGAAATATCTACTTGATCTCTAAAAAAATTTTTAAGTTATTATTATGAAAACCAAATTTCTCTTCTTACTCTCTCCATTTTTCTGAGCCTTGATAGAGTTTGAGTAACTTCCCCTATTATTCAACATTTTGCTTTACCTCAGGTTTTGTTTTGAAGGTCTTTTGGTACAGACTATTCACGGAAATGCCCACATTATTTAGACCATTGGGAAGGCTTTCGGCCTAAATTCTTTAACTGATGTTTCCTTTATTGCATTAGAAGCATGATTATCAGTGTGAAACATAAATATGAAAATAGTAGAAGTTGCTCCTATTGGAAATGTGTAGATAATGGAGTGGAAGCCAATTAGTGATAGTTTGAAAGACTAGCAAGTTCAATTCCAACTTCTTTCAAATGAGCAGTGAAGGAAACAGAATATTTCACTCCCCTCCAATGTACTTCTTTGGTGTATTTTGAGTCGGCTATTCAGAGGGGCTGAAAACCACAGAAATAGCTTTGAAAAGCTGTCCTTTTGTGGGGAGATTTGCATCTGTAAAGGAAATCTATATTAGTGAAATAAACAGCAGATGCAAACAGGCTTTCTCCGATGCCTCCCTCCCCCACCTTGTCCAGATCTAGAACAGATTAACTCACAGGAAAATGAGACTAAAAGTTTGATACTTCTGAAGGTGTGACAGAAATACTCTTACCACAGGCTTTTGTCTATTCTCTCTGAAACCTGCTACCTGAGAGATTTTATCTGCATAAGAAACAGCCTTGCTACCTATGCTTTCCTTCCTTCACCCTCCCATAATCTGTGACACCACTTCCCCAGTCCCCTTTAGAAGTCACAGTCCTCTATTCTTCCTGTAACCTCAGGATGTTGTAAAAACTTCAGTCATCTGGCCAGTCCTTTGAATCTCGTATTTTGTGTATGGCTTCCGTGTCTATGCACCTTCATAAATTTGTATACCTTTTTTCTTGTTAACCTGTCCATTGCCAGATTGTTTTATAGACTCAAATTATTGAAGCTTCAGATGGGGAAATAAATTCTTTACCATTACAATTACAAGGTCTTATTGGTACTTTGAACATAACATTATAATTTTTTTATGTGGACTTGGTTTTCTGTTGTGAATGAGTAATGTTACTTCTCAAAGAGCTCTGGCCAACTACGACTGTTAGATTAAAAAAAAAAAAGATATTTCCATAATTGGTACCATTTCATTTGGAAAATGTGTAAGTACTAAGTACATGTAAATATGAGGGCCTCAAAGTGCAGCTGGTCATCACAGGCCAGCTATTCAATCCCCGTGCTTTTTAAATTAGAAAATTAAGTGAAATGTGTTATCTTTTTTGACTTGAAGCAGCAGCAGTGTCATCACCAGTGCCGTATTTTTTTCAAAAATAAAAATAAAACTTAGAGATTCCAACATATAGTAGCACCAATGTTAGATGGCCTTTTTAAGAAATATGAAAGGAATGTAGAAGGAATGTGCTTTAAATCTTCCAAGAGAGAATCACAAGGTCCTAACACAAAATGAATGCAAATCTGGACCTACTCTTTGTTGTAGAGGATGACATAACGCAAACAAGAAAAAGACATGCTATGGGCTCTTAATCTGTATCCCTGATCAATCAGTTCTTGTATTAAAGACAAGTTTACATGGAACAGCATCTTGGCTTTGGATCATAGAACAATTTTCTTTTGTCTAATAATCCATCCCTTGCTCACTTCTCTTGTGCTAGGAAAAAAAAAATCAAAATGCGTCACTAGCATAAAATGTTGCCAGTGAGGCTGAAGAAGTTCTCTGTGATAGGGAAATCTTCCTTGTCCCAACTCAAAGCAAAACATTCTCTCCAAGAGGAGAAAGCTCAAAGTCAATATCTGCAGTAATACTTGCACACAGATTTTTGAGAACTAAACTGGCAAAAATGGTCCCCTGTGGGTTTTCAATTTGTATTGAATAACTCTGAGGTTGTCCACAAACCTTCTGCAAACACAAATATATAAATCGAGGTGAATGGAACATTATTTCATAGTCCCTTAAACATGTATACAGTGATTAACTAAAAATTCTATTTCTAGGAATTTGTCCTAAGAAAATAATATATTATGTACATGACAGTCCAGGGCAATGCAAATGTCCTCAACAAAGAAGTTCGGTTGAAAAATATAATAGTTCCACACAATAGGAGAATATGTAACTATTACAAACAAACTTTAAAAGAATATTTGTGGACCTGAATAATGTACATGATATGTTTTAAGTGGGGAAAGCTCATTAAGAAAACATATATAGCAAATGATGTCATATTTGCAAAATGCTTTGTGTGGGTTTAGGATTTGTATATGATATGATATCATATGATCATTATTTTTTATTTGTATTCTCTGATTCTGTACTTTCTCCTTTCCTTTGATGTATAAGTGTTATATATGCAGAATAAACATTTTTTAGAAAAGAATATTCCCAGCGTAGCAATAGTATTGAGTTTGTGCTATAGCTGCTGGCTTTCTGAGTATTTCCATCAAACCTGGAAAGGTCAACTTGGCTGGCTCCTCCTTCATTAAGGACCTCAATGCAAAGTTAATTCTCTGGTTTCATCTACCCAGTGAGAAAAAGACAAAACAGCTTCCTATAGCAGCTTCTTCCAGTTTACTGTCCCCAAGTAGCAGAAGAAAAACTTCCAGATTGTCACACCTGCCATGTTTTAGAACATCAAGAGATAATGCTCACCACACTCTCCCTCAACCATTGGGTTTCATCTCCATCCTATTCCCAAACATGTTGACATAGATATGAGGAAAAAGTTAGCACACCGGTCCTGGTTGCTCAATCCTAGCATGTCTCCAGGGGAGTCTGGAACTGTGATTGACCTTTGGCTAATGCCTGGGAACGTGGCTCTTAGAATACTCTTTATGTTACCATGTTACTAATTAAGGATACTAATATACCTGGAGCAATGGCACATAATGTACCAACTTGTCAGGGGTTGTCAGGATTGATTTACATAAATGTCAAGATTGATGATGTTTCTGGTTATATTGTTGGAGTCTTGAATTTCAGTTACCATGGTCAGTTGCATAGCAGGATGCACCTATATGACCAGTCCTCCACAGAAACCTTGGATCCTGAGTAGGCTTTTCTGGGCAGAGACACTTTACATGCATCTCTGCTGCTCCCAGCTGGAGGAAGAGGCATGCCTTGTGTGATTGTAGAAAGGGAAGGACTTAGAAGCTGGCATCTGACTTCCCTGAACCCTTCTTAATGCTGTATTAGTCTGTTCTCACACTGCTATAACTACCTGAAACTGGGTAATTTATGAATAAAAGAGGTTTAAGTGACTCACAGTTCCACAGGTTGTACAGAAACCATAGTGAAGAGGCCTCAGGGAACTTACAAACCATAGTGAAGAGGCCTCAGGAGAGAGAGTGAGTGAACATGAAAGAGGAAGTGCCACACACTTTCAAACAACCAGATCTCCTGAGAACTCACTCAGTATTACAAGAACAGCAAGGGGGAAGTCTGCCCCCTTGATTCAATCACCTCCCACCATGCCCCTCCCCCGACCCATGGGGATTACAGTTGTAGATGAGATTTGGGTGAGAACTCAGAGCCAAACCATATCAACTGCATATCTTTGTTTCTTCCTGTCGTTCTCGCTCCTTTGATATAATACAACTTAACTGTTGAATATAATCTCTTATTGAGTCTTGTGAGCTTTTCTGGTGAATCAGAAAACAAGGGTGGTAGTCAGACCCCCAAAACAAAAGCTCTCCATTTCACGCACAACTCCCAGAACACTCATTCTGTGTTGCCAGTTTTGTTCTATACCAAGAAAGCATTTGATATTTGTCTGAAATTCATCTCTTTATCAGTCTTGCTGAGCTGAATCTAAGCAGCTCACCCCATTGGTCTTGTCTCCGTCTGGACTTGTAAGTTTGCACTTCTACACCCTCAGCAAAGGACCTCACTGAGACATTTGTGAAGCCGAAACCTACGATGGTGAACTAGATAGCAATATAAACACTGCTGAGATTTCCATCCTGAATACCAGAGAGAATGCCAGAGAGGGACCCAAGCAGGAGACTGTGAACCTAGTGGCTGCAGAGAAAATGAACAGAAAGAAGCCAGAATGTCTAGTTCCCAGCAGCTGCTTTGGTTCTTTTGGTCCTTTGGTGTCAGTCAAATGGGGACAATTATTTGTGAGGTACAGTCTCTAACGCTGTCACTCACCTAGTGGCTTCTCATACCTGAAGAGTTATTAATTGCCTCCTCACATTTGTTTCTGGCTCTACATACTTTGTTCCTTCATCTTTTCTTTCTGGAAAACAATTTCAGATCATTCATCATTTGTTAAACCCCTCTGAGTTGTCTTAGACATTTATGTGTTAGTCTTTACATATAAGACTGCTGTGAAAATATAACATTTTAGCTATTGCAATGAATCTATCTACAAGAAAACCAACATCTTTCATTTTTATGTTTGTCTTTTGCACACAGGCCATTCTCAAATCTCCTGTCTAGGACCACATCTGTAGTTGAAAGAATAGATGACATTTCTCAAGTATTTAGATTTCTGGGAGTTTCTTGAAATGGGATAATAACAGTGGTTGACTGCTGTGCAGTTTTGTTTTGTGGACTCTTGGAATTTGAAATTTATGGATCAGATTATAATAATGTCCTTTCACTGTGAAAATACTGAATTTGATCAATAATAATTTAAAAAATATACTTAATACTTTTTTAAAAGACTAATTTTTTAAAAAAAGAAAACCAACCACTCTAACATCATTTAAAATGAGATGATTTAAGCATATGATTTCATTTGGAACTATTTTATTTTAATTTGTTTTAATATTTTCAGTTGAGCTACCATTCTCATTCCAAGTAATTTTAAATTGGCTTCATCTTTATCCTCTGGTTGATACTACTAGACTTTACCATCCAATATTTTCTCTTCTTTATTCACCGCAAAAGTCAAGCTACACTGGGCACAGTGGCTCACACCCGTAATCCCAGTACTTTGGGAGGTCATGGTTGGAGGATCACTCAAGACTAGGATTTTGAGATCAGCCTGAGCAACATATCTACAAAAATGAGTGACAAAAACAGGTGCGGTGGAGTGGGCCTGTAGTCCCAGCTGCTTGGGAGGCTGAGGCAGAAAGATTGCTTGAGGCCAGGAGTTTGAGGCTGTAGTGAGCTATGATCAAGACACTGCACTCCAGCCTGGGTGACAAAGTGACTTATTTGTCTCCAGAAAAAATAAGTCAAGCTGAGCATCATCTATATTAGGCAAGAAACCGAATAGTACCTGATTAGCACTTTGGTATCTGTTCTTTGACAACAATGGCAGGACTGCTCCTAAATTTAGTGAGAAATCTAGTTCACACCAGAGATCAATGTAAAACTCTTTTCTGCAATGTCTCTTTTATTCTCTGAAAGAAAGATGTCAATATTTTTCATTATGTAATTTTTCAATCTATAGACTGTTTGAATTTAGCTCATAAAATTAGATAACGCTGGGGAAAAAATTGTATTTATCACACAATAGTAAAATTGACCCATCTAATATTGGAGAATGAAATGCCTTAGGATGATCACTACTTGATCTGTCATTCACTGTGAGTTAGAGAAAATCTAGCATAAACCAGAGTAAGACCAATCTATTTTTGTAGAATGTTAAGCAATTATATTCCTATTGTTAACTGTAAAATGCATTTACAATTGCTCTACAAAGTAGTACATTATATCTAATACATTGAATATTAAAATGCTCTTTTACTAGAATTATGGCAATAAGCATAATTTTATTGTTGACATAAAGATTTTTTTAAAATATCTTCTGTTTGTTTTCCAAATAATGTATATACAGTCATTTTTCTTCCTCCCCTGACATGTCCTTCCCCACCCCTGAAACTCCAGAGAATAAGTTACTAAACACCAAGAGTTTGGAAAGAGGAATGAGTCAATATAAAGTAAGTGTGGGCTGACAGGACTCAGAGAGGCAAATGACCAGAAACTCAACACACGAGAGCTCCTAGCAATCATGCAAATGACACAGTGTGCAAGATAGGAGATAGAAAGCGTTTGAACTAAATAATGGGAAAAATGCCTACTAAAGCCCTACTAAAGAATGAGTAGGAGAGTATAGGTCTATTCAGAAAGATGGTATAGCCAAGAGACAGTTGGATCTTGGTTGGAATTCTAGCTGTAGAACCTCCCAGCTGTGTAATGTTGGTTCAGTAGCTTAATACTTCTATATTTCAGTTATTTTAACTGGAAAGGAGGAACCATGACAGCTTGTGACATAATATTTTTTAAGTGCTGTCTTGATCCAGTTTTGAGATCATGGCTAAAAACTCAATGCCCCTTCATTGGCAGTTTGCTAAGCCCATGTTGTAACCCCTTCCACCTTATAAGGCTCTGGTATGCTTGGTTACAAAACATACCCTCAACTGCCAGAAGCCCAGGTGCCAAACATTTAAGGATGGCCCCTTCTTCCTTGGGTCTGCAGATTATTCAGAAAAATCCACAGCAAGTTTTTGAAACCTAGCTAACTCTACCTGGCTTGCCATACCTAAGCTATCTCCCTTGCTGTTACAATTTTCCCCAGTTGCATCCCACTGTGTTGCCCTGCATGGCAGTCTCCTCTCCTTCAGAGCTGTAATTAATAAAGAGTTCTGGCCCCTACCTATTCAGGGGTCTTTTTACTGTGCCCCATCGTCATCAGAATGAGTTAGTGCATACAACTTGTTTAGTATACTGCCTAGTACATAGCTGTTTTGCTGTCCCCTCATGATTCTTTTACTCATGAACCCTTTCAGGCTACAAGATAGGAAACTGCCAAGGCACCACGGGAAGAGGAACTAGAGAAAATAAGCAATAATATTTTCACTTTTAAATTCACTGTTTTAAAAGAATAGTGAATTTTTTTTAGTAATAAGATAGAACTAAATAGTGATAAGATAGAACCCACTCTTCACAATACTTCTCTTTCCCCACCAATCCCACTTTTCAACCTATAAAGCTCCTGTGGTCTGGGGAAGAAGAATGAGGATAAAGAGGAAAATGACAGATTCTCATGAGTGTCTATGAGCATACAATTTTCTTCTGCAACCTCCCCTAGGTTAAGTATGGGAATGCAAACTATTTCCCACTTTCTGCAGGGATCTTGAAAAGTAACCTGACAGTTTCACTTCCCCTTGAATTGGAAGTAGTCGGGTTGATAGAGAGTCACAGTAGCAGGACCAAGTTTTCAGAGACCAGAAGTCATGTGAGCAAGAACATTTTACTATTTCTTCTAGAAAGGTTCAGAGATTTTCAGAAGTGCCTGAGGACCATGGTCACAGCAGGGGCATATGAGAGCGGAATGTGCATTAGACCAAATGTTCTGGTACCAGATGGGAATCTCAAAGGGAGACAGAGGAAAACAGTGATAATTATCAATAAACAGAGCTATTGTGTATATCCTAACAGATGTCATCATCAGATATTGACCAAGGACTAGGCATTTCCCTCTGTTGTCATAATGCTACATCAGCTGTGTGTCAGACAAATGTATGCTCAGTCAATATATATGTGCTCCCACAGCTCCCTTGAACTTGGGCGCAACCAGGTGACTAGTTTCAACCAGTGGACTCTGAGCAGGAGCAATATGTCACTTCTAGGCTGTGCCAGTGAAAACTCCCTGCTTGTGCCTCCAACATTCTTCTCTCTGTTATGATGATAATGGTGGTAACATGTAGAAATTCATGAGCCACAAGATGAAGTATTTTGGTCTCCTAAGACATCATTTGGAAGAAACCTTTCAAACTCACAGCCAAAATAAGCTTTTATATTATAAGCCAGTACTATTTCAGAGTTAGGTTACCATCACTACAGAAACTTGTAAGTACTTAGTACTAAAGGCTCTAGAACGTAGAGGCCACCTCAAAGACGAAGTGATGAGGAAAAACGCTCAATTGGCTGAATATACTCTAAATAGATTCTGAAAAATTCTTATTTGCTTATGTTTTCTATATATGTGTATGTTTTCCTCTTCTGAATGAACTGGAAATTTGGGAAAGGTGCTAAGTTTTGTAACCCAAAAACTATACACTTATTGCATGTCTGAGTTTAACTGTATGAGGAAAAAAACCATAGCCATTACATAATTATTAATATTACGATGTGACTGCAATGTAGCATAAGATATAAAGTATTTTAATGTCAAGTAATTTTGTGTCCCAGCTGTACCACTTTTTGTGTGACTTCAGACAGGTTTTTTAATCTTTCTAAAATTTCACTTATTTATGAAAAGAGGAAAATAGTAGTACCTAACTAATAAGGTTGTGGTGAACATTAAGATACAGTGCATACACAATTCTTAACGGAAAGCCAGCATGAGGCAAGCATCCAATCAGTGTCTACTATTATCTTAATGTTGTTGTCATGATGGCTATAAATCCACACAAATATAATAGTTCCATACTAAACAATAGCAGGGTGATTCTATAAATCCCTAAATACATGAACAAAGATGATACAGAAAAGATGATGCTTAAGATAACTGAAATGAGGCGTTAAGATCTGATCAGGATGCTTTGTGGTATGTATATGCCTCTTGCAATAGGAGTCAGTGGGCAGCTAATGGGATAAGTCTTTAATGCCTGGAAGCTTTGTTTTTCTGTTTCTGAAACAGGCAGAAAACTTTGATTATATTATTTTTTAGAGCTCTCCACTTGTATTGGAAAGATAAGTAACTAGAAACAGGTCAAATATTTTGCAAGATGGGTATTTGTCTTTTGAAAACCTATGGGTAACCTACAAGAGCAGTATTCCAATATTCATTCACACGTCTCCTGTGTACCATTTGATTTACAGTCTCCTGATTGCTATCTTGTGGTGAATTGTTCTGTTTATAGCTCCAAAATTGCTATCTGGGTGACAGTTTTCTCGTTCTAATCTTAAGATGGTTATCTAGTGGCTTTGCTCCCCATGGCTTATCATGCAACTTGATAACACTGTGGAGGGAAATACAATTAGCTAACTATGCACCTGCTCAGTTTATAGTTTTATGAGTCCACCTTGTAGTATGATATACATTATGGGGCTTGTGATAGAAGTTCTTGAAAATAAGATTTTGTATGAAGTTCTGCAATATATCAATATATCTTTAAATATTTTATATCTTTATATATTCTGTACATATATGTATACTACATCTCTCTATATATTCTGTATATATATGTGTGGCTGCATATATGTGTCTCCCATAGGGGCTTTTTAAATTAAGCAATATGTGAATTCAGGGTTTTAAGACTATAAAGCAGTAGAGAGTAGCTACAGTCAGAATTGTGACGTTCATTTTAGCCTCGTTAGAAGCTCTTCTGTACCTCTTTACATACCTCACAGCTTCTCTATAATTTCTTCCTTTCATCATCGTCATTTTAAATGAAGCTTTGACATTGGATCAGGATCAGATTCTACATTGTGAGTATTTTAGAAGTTTCCAGTGACCACTTAGCCTATAATAAACTCTAGAAAATTTACCAACTTATTTATAAATTGGGCATTTTATGTGAAGTTTCTCCTCTTTTAATGCTAATATATGCAATAACATTGCTGGAGATAAGTGTAGTTATCTGCAGTATTCTCTGATATATGTGGGGGAGGAGTGGGTGCCTTACCAAGCAGATTTATAACACCCTGGGCAAGGCACACTATCAGTAGGCTGTCCACATCGTGGTTGTTTTGTTGTTGTTTCAATTATTTTGCTTGTGATTATGTTGCACTTATCTTTCTTGAATGAAAGAAACCTCCCCCTCCATTATAGATAAGTTGTTCCCAGGTAGTTTAAGGATGTGCAGTAAGGTTTTTAGTTGCATCAGAAGACCAGTTGCCAAGGAACTAATGAAGACCATTGAAGGTCTTGACCTGCATCAGTGTGTCAGCTTTAATGCAAGCTCTCATCAGAATGTGGTTACTCCCTAGCAGAGGAAGAAAGAAAAGTGGTAACTAATTAAAGAAAGATATTTAAGTCAGAAGATACAGCTTTGAGAGTGAGTACCATCACTTACTAATGGTTGTATGATTCTAGTTTAGACTTGTTATTTCAGTTTTATTTTCCTTATATGGGTGACTAGGACTATTATAATAATACTTACCTCAAAAGGGTGTAGTGAGCCAAATGAACCAACATATGAAGAATGAGTTTATAAAACACTATGTAATTAGTAAATAGTATAACTGCTATAAGCTAGCATGGTGCCACTGGAAATTTCAATTGTACGTTAAAGCATAAGGAACACAACTTGTTTCTGCCCCTTTCTCAGTTTATAGTTGTTTAAAATGCATAGTGCCTTGACATATCTCATCCTGAACACTATGAAATCACAATGATTTCAGATGAAAGGGCCAAAACATATAAGGGAGGGTATGTGTGCAGGCCCATGCAAATAGCACGAGGTGTTATTAACAAGATCTTTGCAGTATCACAATTGAACAGGTTTAAGAGAACTGCCTCCAATACATGATGCTGAAAATATATTTTTTGTCCACTGACTCAGTCAACATTCTATACAGCCAAATAACCACAGTAGTTTGAAAGAATAATAGAATCTCTAATCAGAAGTTATTGGAATTTTGAAATTCTTACACTTTGGAGGCATGGAGTAATAAATAATGTTTAAAATCAAAAAGTTTTATAATAAGAAAATGTTGAGTGAGAGAGGATCTTGTTCACATCACCAATGTCTCTGAACTCACTCTCATACTGTTATGTACTTGTCATAAATCACTAGTCAGTTGATTGACTATTTAAGGCCTCATTCTCCCTCCCCCACCAGAAGGAGAGTAGTAACATCTGATATTCTTTATAACCAAGGGTTGCCAGGATCCATTTTATAGACTGCAATGAGGGCAGAAAGAAAAAAAGTATATAAAAATATTAATGTTATTTGGATGCAACCTACAAAATATTTTATAATTTTTTTATTCTCAGAGAAACAAACCAACCAGAGTTAATCAAGCATAGTCTGCACAGATGAGTAGGTCTGTACACATCAATGGGCATGTGCAGTGGATAGTAAAAACATATGGAACATATCACATCCCAAACACCAAAGAGTTCTGAGGAATAATTAATGAGATGCATAAATATGGACAAAATAAGCCCATTTTTGTATCTTCACATTATTAAACCTAGAACAAATCTTCCTTCCGCTAGTTGGTTTATCTTATAACAAATTTCTGACACAAAAGAACATTTGTTTCATATTTTATTGAATTTCATTTATATTAAATTAAAAATATATTTCTGACAGATTCATGTAACAAAAAGGCAGAACAGTTTTCAAATTGTTCAGCTGGGATGATCAGTATGGAATGAGGCAAAGCAGTTCGCATTCTATAATTGCCTTGTACAGGTACAATTCTTTCCCAAGAGCCAAAAGAGGATCCTTGAGAACTAACTGAAAAGCCTAATTACATAAATTTAAAATACTGTTTCTCCCTCATTCTCAAATAACAACAGGAATGAGGGAAAGGAAGGAGGATGGGTAAAAGGTTGGAGGAGAAGAAAGAATAAGAGAAAGTATACTAAAAATATACCTAACATTAAAAAAGTTAGTATGTGTTAGGTGCATACTCCTTCATCAATAACATAGAAAAAAATCAAAATAACATTACACCACACACAATTGGCATATCCTATTGTGTAAGCGAGTGCAGAGGTTGAACACATCACAATAGTGCTGAACACAGAATCACAAGTAATGTCAAAATGATAACTTCCAACCAAAAAAGAAACAATCACAAGCCAATTACTTATATACAAATCAACCCTAAAGACAATTATGTTCCAAATAAAGATGTCCACAAAAGAAAATCAAATCAACATTATACTTATTTACAAATGCAACTAGCCATGTCTTTAACAAGCTATAAAAATACTATTCACATTTTCAAACATACAGTAGTATTTTTTGTTTGTTTATTTCAAAAAGGCAGCTAACTTTGAATGCATGGATTTAAATAAAACATTGATGGCTTACCAGCAAGGTATTTTTGCACCCCAATCCTTTGAAGATACTTCACAAGAGAGAGGGCTTGTTTTCTGTTTACAAGTTAAGAAAATAAGGAAATGAGTACAAATGTATATACCTTAAGCCTCTGCCTTTTCAGTGAAGTGACTCCCTCTCTCACCCAAACTGATGTCAGTAAATTACTTTGATGCATGTGTCAGATGAATGTTTGAGAGTAGATTTAAGATGACTTTTTCTGTGCTATGAATTGTCTTGCACATTGATTTCATGTTCATTTGATCTTCTTGTAATGGTGCTCAAGAAAGAGATGAACTAGTCATACCATGTGAAAATGCGGTTTCAACATGCAGCCACGCAATCCCTGGTGCTCTCAACATGAGAAGGAGACACACCAGCCAGGGAGACATGCATTCAAAGTTAGCTACCCTCACACAGCTGCTCCGTTTAATAATTGACCCATTTCACAGCAGTACCAGTTTATGCTACATATTTCAAAGTACCTTACTTTAAAAGAACACCTTACATATCTACATGTAGAAAATAACTTTCGAAGTTGATTACTGGAGTAATCCCAAAAGGGTTCTTGGAGTGCTATGGTTGTAGTCCCCTCACTCCCCCCTCCCAGCCCCTGAGAGATCCAGAAATATACAGGAAAATGACTCTCACATTAAGGGAAAAGGACAACCCCCGGTTAACTAAAAAAATCTGGAAATGACACTTGAAAACCAGATTCATGTCAGTATATAGGAGGTATGATTTGCTTTCCTTCACAAAGGCTATAGACCTGGGGGAAATATCTACACATTAGGGATAAAAATAGCAGTAAAGGCAAAGTGGTTTGGACAAGTTAGACTATTGCCTACAGGTATGAATCTTTGTTTTCCTATATTTGTATATTTGCACAAATATAATCACTTCTCATGATATAGGGAAAGCTCACTAGATCATGAAAAGAAAAATGTCCATAAAGAGCAAAAGTAGATAAAGGATGGCATTCTATTAGACAACAGGGATTTTCATTAACATGAACTGCGCTCATTATGTATTTGTTAGATGGATGAATGATCCAACAAATAATTGCAGGTGGTTCTCAAAGCTGAATAGCCTTTACCTTTATGATAATAAGACTCGTCATTTGGGAAAAAAAAATTACAGCAGCTGCAAAATATTTATGATTAGGAATAAAATAAGATGAATAAAGTAAATAAGTTAATTTGTTGGCAAAAATAACTTCTTGGTTATATGTACAGCTTTTATGTAAAGATTAAATTGAAGTTCTACCAAGGGTCTGTGGACATTATGTGAGTTTTGAGATTCATCACAGGGCTAACTTGTCTCCAATTCCTATAGGGTAGGACACAGAGAATTGATCTTCATGGGAAACCATAATTTTAATAGCTTAAATATTCTCTATGCAGTAGTTTGATAGTTCATTTAAACAGTGTCCAAATTGCCAGAATCTCTCATGAAAAAAATCAGGCATTCGAGGACAAAGACGAAGTCAGTATTTCACAAAGTGGGGTGTGGGATCTCAGCGATCCACTATGGCTTAAGAAAGGAACAGGACAGCATCGGGGGACTACGTTGAACCAGGGTGGCAGAAAGGGAAGAGAACAGTGCCAGTTGTGTCAATGGGCAAAAAAGGGAAGGATTCTATTTTCCTCTAAAGGTCAGAGAGAAATAAATTTTTCTGTGATTCCTAACAAGGTAATCACTTACTTGCAAAGTTGACTGTCAGAGTATTTTCTAGAAGAAGTATGTGAACACCCCCGTGAAACTGGGACTTAGAGTCATTTTAGCTCATGACTATAGAAGCATTTACTTTTGCCCAAAATATCACCTGGCCAGGAATTAGATGAGGCAGGGGCCTGCAAAAGTGACAGATCCTACATTTTTGGAGCTCTACAAAATCAGTGAGACTTGAACCGAGTATCTGAAATTTCTATTATTTTAGAGAGACTTTTAATGAAAAGAAAACAGCAGCTCACACTGCTAAAAGATATTTGCCCATACAAACACAGGGGCCCCTGGCCCGACGCAATGCCCATAACAGCTTCTTGTTTCCAGCTGCAGAGAGAACTCAGATCTCTGGGATCAGAAAAATTGTATTAATTCTACCCAGAAGTATAAAAACTGGCCCCATTGTAATATCAGTAATCATGAGGTCTCCACTGATAATAATCTTTTTAAATTATACCTGATCTACATCTGTATAATATTTGTTCTTAAGCAAATAGCAACCAGGGAATACCAATCTGCATTTATATGTTTACATGGGGCAAGGCTGTCCTTCAAACTAATACACATCAAAGTCCACATACACAAACAGAGGCACAGTAGGATCCTCTGCCCACAGTATATACAGTAGAAGTTAATTTATCTTTTTTTTAAAACAACTAGAAGCTGATGCAACTTGATTTCTCATTTGCCCTATAACAATCATCATTCTAATAACTAAAATCCAAAAGAATGGCAATGCAGTACTTTGGAACACTTGGTTTAGCATTTATTTATCAGAAAAATTGTGATTTTTTCGTTGTCATTTTTGGAAGCAAGAGGGCATAGTGAGCAAAGAAAGGACATATCACAAATTAACTGTATTTTGTTTGTTTGTTAAATGACACCACTCATTTTTTTTTGTCTCTGCATAAGGTAATAGAACATTTACATTTTCTTTACTTCACCTTGAAGACCCCTACTTAGTCATATGTAACATGTTTGCCTGTTAAATTCTGCAAGGTGGTGTTTATTTAAAAAATAAATAAATAAAATTTTCTTTACATTTAAAAAGTGATAAAGGAATAAGAGAATGAGAAAAAATTGTTCATTGTAATGCTTTAAAGCAAGTTTTCACAAGTGGAACCATATATGCCTACTTTCAGCTAAACCCAACAAATGACAATTTTAAATGGCAAACTTATTTTTTTACTATGCAAAATCCATCCTACATTTTAATATCCTGCATTTAACTTTGCTATATTATACTTGTGGTTAGTTTTCTAGTTTGATTTATTTAATAATATTAAAATCATTTAACATCTGATAACCTAACTAAATCTACATCTTATAGCATTATCGTAGTTCTGTCCAGTTATATACATGCTTTCATGATCACCTTTTCTATTACCTTATGAACTACATATACTAGTTAAATTATCAACAATTACAGATGGATGAATAATTCCAGTTTTGAAATAAAGGTTAGATAGCACTAGAAAAACTTGTATTTACATCCTTCCCTGTCAGGCTTAAACAATTTTAATTTTCTTTTCATTTTTGATACTTCAAGAAGCACATTAATAGTCCTTCCAACTTCATCTAGCAGCAGAGCCTCACAGTTCTTTTCTTGATTTTTCCTTAGCATTGTAAATATGCACAATCTTCATGCCATGTCTTTCTTTTAGAAGGTATTAGCTCACACACTATAGCATTTAGAAGAACACTATTTCTTCTCTTAAGTTAGATATTCAGTCCTTCTCCCTAATCTACAAAAAAGAATCACTTGATTTTGGTTTGTGTGTTTTAATAGAAATTTGAGTTTTGCATTGTTTTTCATGCTAGTTTAAGAATGTTACTGGAGAAAAGATTCTCATCCTAAGCTGTGCTACTAATATTGTGCAGAAAACCAAGAGTTGCTTGGTAGTCTAACAACTTTTGTGATGCAGATGCTTTGTGGTTCTGGATCTACCCTAGATCGGAGGCCATCTTTCCTCACCTGCTTAAGTACCACTTTCTTTAGGCAATCATTTAACTGCAAAGTTTTTCCATGCCTGAAAATAGGATTGCCCAAAATAGGTATAATCTACAAAGTTGGGTGATTTAAAAAATATAGTCAGTGTAATTTTAATACTAATTTGTTTCAAATTTACATATTGATTCTGCAAATTTCAGTTGCTACAATTGGCCTCTGGAATCTGATATCCCCCAAAGCACCTTGAAGACTTTAACTGACATTTTAAAATTCTACCCTACTGGGCTAAATAAGTTATTGTCTGGAACGAATGAAACTTTTTTTCTCCCTCTTATACACGCTGAAATATGTTTTCCCAGGGGGGACAAAAATAAAACAAAAAACACTCAAACAACTGAAGTCAATTATATACTACAGAAATCATTCAAAAGAATTATAAAGTGGTGCTATTATAAAGCATCTGGGTCATTTTGGATTATGCCTACCTCCGTCTCTAGGTATTACCCGACATGTAAAAGTCTTGTGTTCTTAGGAGGAAAGAGACTACATTCACTAAATATATTTCTGTTACCTTAACAGTTAAAAGTCTGTTTTAACTATTTATTTTTTCCTTCTCCAAAATGAGTGATTCTGCTTTCTATATCCCAGTAGAAACCATATGCATAGTGTAAATTAGAAAAAAAAAATCAAGGTATAGTATCTGAAAAGAGGGCTGTGATGACTCGGTGCAGATTTATTTAGAAAGGGAGGCTTATATTCCATTTTTCATAAGTACTGATATGAGATTCCTTTTCCTAGAGACTTCTCTGAATGGATAGGAGAGCTCTGAGTTGTTAGGTTATGGCCCCTGAATCACTCTGTCTTTAATCCTGAAAAGTTTGAGGGTGAACTTCCCTAGAAGGAATCTCACAAATCCTTCCCCTGCTCTACTGTACTTTTTCAGCTTGCCTCACTTCTTATAGCTTAGAAGAAAACCAACTCCAATGTCTTCATCATTCTTGGCCAAGGACCACCATCTGCTTTTGGTTTAATGGTGAAGTTAGAATCTAGATAGGTTAATTAGCCAGTGATGCAATATTCTTCTAGACCAGTTTATGTTTGAATAATATTACTGAAATTATCCTATTTGTCAACATCAACAATTTGAAGGATGTGTAACTTATATCCCAAATGAGTTCAAAGGAGATATGTTACAGTGCAACTGATTATATGACAGCTATTCACAAAAGAGACTATGCAATCTGATTCTTTGAACTCATAGAAAAATTAAAATGTCATTTTAATTAAATCTCCTAGATGATAGAATTTTGAAGTTGGGGATGATATTCCATTTATCTGAGTGTTTCCCACAAAATACAGTGCTTTTAGTAGACACAGTTAGATAAAGGAGATTTGGATAGATGGATGGATTTACTTATTCAGAATAGGAAGAAACAAATTTCTTTGCATTTTTTTTTTCTCTAAACTTTCTCTGCCTTAATAGATATTTTTACTCTAATTAAGTAATCTTATACTATTGACTCTAATTTGGTCCCAATATTTTAACATTAGAAAGAAGTATTTTTTAAAAATCTAAATGACTTGGGGTAGAATTTTCAGAAAAGGGGGACTTATATCTAAGTTTCCTAATTATTGATGTGAGGCCCCCTTTACTTGGAGACTCATCTCTGTCATTTGTTCCCATCCTTCATCATCAGGTATTCTTTCAAAATGATACATAATAATGATGGTTCTAGTACTGGATGCAGTATATGAAGAAAAGGAATTATATAAAGTATCAAAAGATTAGTGTGTTGGATAATAAAATAATTGCATGAGAAGATTTTTCACATTTATTTACAACTTTGAGCCAAGGACCTATCCATAAGCTTTGAATGTTTGTGTTTTTCTTTTTATTATACCAATTTATGTGCA
This sequence comes from Macaca nemestrina, assembly GCF_043159975.1. Lineage (NCBI taxonomy): Eukaryota > Metazoa > Chordata > Mammalia > Primates > Cercopithecidae > Macaca > Macaca nemestrina. The sequence goes on from NC_092135.1 coordinate 109,342,280, forward strand.
AAGAGTTACCTTCTACTTCATATAAATAGAGTCTCATACTAGAAATTCCATGGAATTCAAGCCAATCCTTACTCGCATTCCTTCTTATGAAGTATACGAATTGAACAAATTTCCTTGCGTAGCAAAGGTGATATATGAAGATAATGTGCTGGCCTCTCATCATAGTCCCTGGATACCATTGCAAGGTTCCTAATTTGCTTGGTTTGGCGTTTCCACAGTCTTTATCTTAGCTCTTTTTTAAAAAAAATGTACTTAAATTAGTTAATTTGCTGGTTGCTTCCATATTGCTTGATTCAAAATCCAAAATGGAGTTCAGAAAAAGAACAAATAAAATTACAGCTTAAGTGCAAACTACATTTCTGAGTATCTGCCAGGTAGACATACCCAATCCAGTGTGTTTCTTCCAGTTCAATAGATTCCCTCATTGGACCAACCCTGAAAGTATCAGTAGTTTTCTTGAATCACACAGAACTGTCTCTTAGTTTCCCTTCTACTCTTCAGACAATCAATGGCCTATCAAGTAGTGTCATTTATGGAGGAAAAAAATGTTGAAAAATGTAAAGGATGAGGGTGAAGATAATTTGATAGCATGAAAAATGAGAGCTAAAATAAAAATATTAGCCTCCCTTTCTTATTTTAAAGATTGTATACGTAAAGTAGTGGTCATTTCACTATATTAAAATATTTCTTAAATTCTGTGAAGAAGCTTTGATGTAAACATCTTTGCGATTAGAAATTAAAGCCAAAAATTGGGGAGCAAATATAAAGGAATTGGTCAGAGCAAAACAAAATGAAAAAAAAAAAAACAAAAAGGCTTCAAAACATAATTACTAGTTATAACTTTGATGGAGATTTTTAAATTATGAAATTTGAGTTGGCCATTCTTACTTTCCAGGACAGAAACTGCTGGGGAAAGAAACTGGATTCTCAATTTCAGACACTATCATATGTTTGTTATAGAAAATGTTATTCTTTTATTCTAATGGAAACTTTATTATGATTTCCAGGGATGCTAAATATGCACACATCAGTTCCTACAGATAGGAACAGATAGCATGGGTGTTTCAACCATCTGCTTAAAAAAAAAAAAAAAAAAAAAAAAGAAGGAAAAATAAAAAGAAAAAAAAGTGACAGCTAGTTTGATAGCAGGCGGTATTGCCTTACATTTTCTGGTCCTTCTCTAGCTGTTTCATTCTCCCAACCAACCCATGCAGAGAAATGAAGAAACATTGTGGTTCCGCCTATCTTTCTCTTTCAGTCTTTCCCTCTAATGTTCAAGTTAGATAAGCACATAACTATCATGGCATCTCTATCTTCCACTGGGAAGTGTCAAAACTACTGGCCTTGGGGTAGAAGGAAGACCACCAGAGAAAGACAGGGGGTGGGGAAATTGGAGCGGATGTGTCTCTCCACCTAAAAACCACAACTGAGCTTACACTACAGTATTTCGGTGTCTGTAAGGTGGAGGCGGCAGCACAGTGCCTGGCTTCAGGGAGAACTCAGAGAGGTATTCCGGATTCTCTGCCACAATAGGCCGGATCCGCCCATTCTGTTTATAAAAATATTTTGTGCTGTACTCCTGCAGGTAGTCTGGGTGCTGAAGGGTGCTCCGAGGTGGCAGGCTGTGGTTCCAGTAGTCAGGGTTGTCAAACGCTTTCTTGGCCTTCTCTGGCACGGACAGTACATTGTTCTTCAGGTAATCAGCTTTTCCCAAGGCGTTGGCAAAGGTGTTGAGGTACAGCGGCTCATTCACATACTCATCCTCGGCCTTGGGTGGACCATTGGATGCACTGTGATATTCGGGATTATCCAATGCTTGAAGGTCTCCATTTTTTCTCCGAGAAACAAAAGGGTTCTCCTCCACTGGATTCAGGTATTCTAAAGGAATAAAAAAAAATCAGCTAACCTCTACTTTCTGGAAAATATTAATCAGAGCAAAGTTATACATAATGGTTAGCTGCTTTGTCTAGAACAAAAAACCACAGATTTGTTTTCATGATTTCTCACAACTATTTGTGGATTACCATGGTCTTATGAACAAAAGAGTAAGGGGGCCAAACATGTTTACAAAAACCAAGAAGCCAAGGAGGCCAGAATCAGAATTTCTATCTCCTAAATTTTTATTTCTTTCTAATTGCATTTGTCTCTTCTGCATATGGGGCTGATTGTTTCAATGTTCTTGTTTTCTAAAAGTTATTTATATTAGGAAATAAGACTACCTATTAGGATTAAATAGCCTTTAAATATACAGACAGCTTAATTTCTATAAAGGATATTGAAAAACCAAAGAGTCTATAGCTGAGTTCCATGCCAAGATGAATAGATGGAGTGAAGAAATCATGTTTTATTAGTCTCTATGGTTTGCTATGGTTGCCTATACTGGTAAAAAGGATTTGATTGGAGATGCTCCTGACAAAAGTTTTACACGTGGAAAAGAAAGCATCAAAGGAAAAAAATTAAACTAAAAAAGCAAATCTAACAGATAGCTAACATGCCTCTAGCTGACTTGCTTGACATTACATATACTTCTACTTAATAATAAAGTATAATTATAATATTTCCATTGACCATAATCACAAAATAGCAAACTATCAGCTTGAATCATATGAAACAGCCATTTTGTATATTGAAATCAGTCAATTAGTGCCTATTTTGTATGGATCAATCTAATAAATCCATCTAGTATAGGTATTGGCCTAAACGGTGCTAATAATTACCACCATTCTCCTGAATCTTAATTAATTCTTAATACATCTATGTCTATAATATAAACTGCACATAGACATATACACATATATATTGTAGGTCCTCTAAATAGTCTTCTCTTTTACTATATATGCAAAGCCCTAAGCTATTCCTATTTTGAATTCAAGGCATCAGGAGGACACAATTCCTTGTTGAGAGGCCATTCTGAAACAAACTTTCTATCTCTTATCCTTAGCCCAACAAGTAGAGAGAAAAATTCTATTAAGCCAGGATTATTTTTCTCCAAATGTATATATACAGAATAGGTAAGTATTTAGCATCATTTATTCAAGTGAAAGGGCAGTAATGAATATCCCACTATCATATATAGGACTTTACAAGACACTATCATTTCATCCTCACAATTCTGTGAAAAAGAAGTACAAGACTTATTTTTCCAGCTTTGTAGACAGAAAAATTAGATTAAGTGATGTATGCAGGATACAATTAGTGTTGGGATGGAATTCAGGTCTTCTAACTCCTCTTGAGTAATCTTCTTATTCTACTGCACTGTTTGTTATTATTGCCCCTGCAGGAGTTGGGTGAACTTTATGCTTAGCCACAAGTTTTACTTTGACAAGCGTATGAAAACACTTATAAGCAATGTAGAATTTGATCTTTCTTACCAGATTTCTGAAACTTCTTAATTGAAAGAATAGGAATGTCTATACTAAAATTCTGTACTCTCTGAGTATGAGGTGAGACTATAGCAATCTTTTATAGAAATGGAGCTTAGTGTTCAGAGATAAAATCTGAGAATACAGTGTGACTATATAGGGTGACTTGCTTTTCTCTTAGCCTTACATTACCTTTCCTCAATGTGATCTACTTATATATTATCCTGATGCAAACTTGTATAGCTGTCCAATAACTTTACGGTTGAAGTGAAAATGTCCCCAGAAAAGCTGCTTCTTTGGGGTGAATCCACCAAATCTTCATAAAATCTACATTTGTGCCATTACTAGGCTACTATGAACATCCAAACTCTTCATTACATTTTTATATGTGTAAAAGTTTTATATATGTAAAAGTTTTATCTAGACAGATATATTTTAAAAGGTTATTTACAATTAGAGATCTTTAAATTTTACTTTGAAGGAGAGAACATAACCTTATAACAAGCCCTTCTCAGAGTTTCAAAATGTAGTTTACTATTGACACTAAAGACTGCGAGCGACATGATCATCATTTTTTAATAACAATCATCTATCTTCTCTATTGTGATACTGTTAGCGTAGAAGAAGAAAAGCTGTTTTGTTGCAAAATTGAAGCATTATTTGATTTGGGTGCTTAACATTTCTACTACTAACTTTACAAAATTATTGTTGTGCTTTGTAAAACCACAAACTATTATTTTCAAATCTTGATGGTATGCTTGTAAGTATATACAGGGTCAAAACTTTAATTTTTGAAAAATGTCATATAAAAACATAATATTTTCCTATAATAAACTAGGTTGTTTAAATGACACCTTTTAAATGAGTCAAACAAATCATTTATTAGCGCCATCAAAAGCATCAGGCACATTTGCCAACAATACCAGTCTTTATGATCTCCACAATTAAGTCCAATAAAGCTATGGTCCTGACACTTTGTGGTCTGCTACCTCATTCAAATATTTCAACAAAATATGTTTAGAATAGTGCCTCTCAAGACTCATTGCTGTATGCAGATAGCCTGGGGATCTTGTTAAAATTCAGATTCCTATTCAGATGGGGCCTGCCTGAGATTCTGATTTATATAAATAATAATAAATAATGTGGATGCTGCTGATTCAGGGACCATACTGCAAGTAGCAGTAGCCTAGGCCTTTACTAGGTCACAAATGTTGTGCTGTACAGCTATCTGGCAATTTCCATTCTGTACTTTGTTTATCTTGATGGAAGTGAACTTCAAATGGCAATCATTTTTGAATAATCAGTTCGTACCTTGTTTGGGCTTGTCTCGCATAGGAGTCATGTAACCTTCCTCATCCAGCTCTCCTCGTGGGCTCCGTTCTGGGGCAAACACGGTGGGGTCAGCGCTGTACCTCTGGGTGCTACTGTCCTCTTGGACATGGGGTGCCACTGGCTTGCGTAGGGTGCCATTACAGCAGGAGTCATCAAAAATCTCAGCTGTAGCACCCTGTGCAACAGGAGCTTCTGGAATTGTGCTAGTTGGGGCTCTGTAGGGCACAGACACTCCTTGTTCTGCAGCAAAACCTCCATCTCGGTATACAAACTGATTCTGTTAATAAGAGAAACATATTTAGAGAGAAGGTGTTGTTAGAAATAGTTTAAAAACGAATGTTAATAGCCACAAGGATGTCAAAGCCAGTCTTTTAGAGAATAGTCATAGTATTTATTTATTTTTCCCTAGTGGCTAATGAATTTGAGTTACAAACTAGAAACACCTAAAATTTCCGCTTTTCTTAAAAGATAAATCATCAGAAAATAATTTTGAAGTACACATTTTAGTTTTATTAACCAACTGTAACATAATCTAATAAAAAGTATTTGATGCCCTTTTCCCACAAGTGCCTGTATTTAATATAAACTTCAAAGTGAATTTTTATGATAAATGGGAGTGTCATTATAGACAGTTGTCATTAAGAATAGAAGTACATGGATATATTTTGAATAATCCTTTGTCTTTATTGCCTTCTAAAATTCTGTGGTTATTATGAATTTGAGGCTCTAGTACCTAACTAGAGGATCATCACTATAATTCTGACTTTTTAGTACATGACCTATACTCAGGGAAGTAAAGATCACCTCCACATCCAGAAGCGTAATTTATATGCGCAGGTAAATCCTTCAGATAAAAATTGAAAGCTACTGTTGATGCATGAGATCTCAATTTTATATTATCAACTGAGATAAAAACACATCTAAAAAGGCAGCTACACAATGTACAGCAAATTCTTAACTCACTGTTGGCAAAGGCAAAATGAGGAAATTGTGCAGAGACAAGAGAGAGGAAACATGGTAAGCAAAGACCAAAAATCCTAAAAGATGAAGGTTGATTGTGAAATACTTACTCCTGACATGGGGGTGTAGGCAGGAGGAGGGCTGTGTCCAATTTCACTCTAATAGGAAAGAAAAATGGAATGATGGATATAATAAGAGGCAATATGAATGAAAAAATTAAAAAAAGAAACGAAAAAGAAAAGCCACATGAGTCGTATGAACCAAAGGGGAAAAGTGCACAACAGTGAAGCTTCCTAAGCAGTAACATTGTCTGTATTCTGACCATAAGCAAGCTTATTTATATGTTTTGAGGAAAATAGATATTTTAATTCAATCCCTGAAAAGGCAAATTATACAGAAAAAGCAAAATTTTTCAATGGATTAGAAAGTAAATAATAAACTTTCTTCTGATTAACCCTACTGGAAAGGAAAAAGTAGTAAATAAACTATTGATGTAAATAGGAAATGGTTTCCTTCTTTACATGTCAAAAGATTGAAATGGCCATATACGCTGCTGTTATTTTTTCTCTTAGAATAAATATTTCTGGAAGGAGATAGCAGGAGATTTCGATTTGCCTGCAGTAATTTTTGCTATCAAGCTACATTTATTTTTCACCACTTCAGCAAAGGGTAAACTCCTTTGCCTCTCCTTATTAAAAGGTATATGCTATTTTATCTTCAGTCTTACTTTTTTTTTTTAAGTTAAGAAACAGCAGAAAATTTGGAAAATCAATTCATTTCCTGGAAACATGCTTTAGATTCCCCTTATGTATTTATAATGAGTCAAAATCAGATTTCAGTTAAAGAAACAACAACAAAAATACATGTATATTTTTATAGCTTAACACTCCATCCTATGGGCTAACTGAAAGAGGGTATAAAAATATAATAAAATATGAAGGACAGTGTTATTTAGGGTAAGGAAAAGGAGTTGTATGATACTAATTCTGTTTCTTAATTAAAAAAATACATTAAACACATTTTTTGAGAACCTACTGTCTATGTGCCAGGCACTTTTCTAGGCACAGGGATAATGCAAAACACAGACCCAAACCGCTTGATTTTATGAAGCTCATATTCTCTACAATCCAGCTTTAAGTAAACAGAGATGACTAAAATCAACCTCTAAGATACCTTACATCTTTTTTGTTTGTTTTTTTGAGATGAGTCTCGCCCTGTCGCCCAGGCTGGAGTGCAGTGGCAGGATCTCGGCTCACTGTAAGCTCCGCCTCCCGGGTTTGTGCCATTCTCCTGCCTCAGCCTACCGAGTAGCTGGGACTACAGGCGCCTGGCACCATGCCCAGCTAATTTTTTGTATTTTTAGTAGAGACGGGGTTTCATCGTGTTAACCAGGATAGTCTCGATCTCCTGACCTCGTGATCCGCCTGCCTCCGCCCCCAAAGTGCTGGGATTACAGATACTTAACATCTTTTATATGAAACAGATAAATATTATTCCAGGTCACTGTTCATATGATTTAGATTCACGAAGCATTCTAAGAAGAATATGGTCCCATGGAGATTAAGTATTTAAAGTAAATCAGTAACAACTGGATAATATAATCTCCCTTAACTAACTTAGTCTGCTGGACTAATCAAGGGACATGGTCTGAACCCCTATAGTGAGTTTATATTTTAATTTTCCCCATAACTATGGTGGCATTAGAATATTTATCTATTTTCTTCTTTAGTAACATAACTAACAACACATCAAAGATTATGACATGGAAAGTCAGAGATATATTTAATATGCAATACATAGGAGGTGCTACTGTGCAACAGACAGATCGTTTAATGACCTGGGCTTTAGTTCCAATGATAAGTAGTGTGAATTTGGTGAATCATGAAACATCTCAGACCCTCGTTTTCATTCTTGGCCTCTCTATTTTATTATTAATAAATATGAAGTAAGATAATGCATATAAATTAACTTTGTAAACTCTGCACTATTATAAAAATGTAAATATCACATTTAAATATTCATATCCACTAAATTGAATTTCTAAAATAAAGCAATCAGGATGCCAAAGCTACTCATCAAAGAGGCATTTTAAAATGCTCATCTATTTTCTAATCATCTTAAATATAGGCATGTTTTACTATATTTTAGAAATACCTGAAATCCAGTACATTTGTTCTTAAAATTTGAGTAGAGAATTTTTTATAGTCCAGTGATTTGTAATATAGAGTGACAGTACAGGAAATATGGAACTGCCTGGTGGAACTTCACCAGACTACAAACACTGGTCTTACCCTCTTCATTAAACACCAATTATTTGGCAAGTACTTCACAAATATTACTAAATCTCTACAGTAAAAGTACAGGCACTGTGGTAGATGCCAGCGATACCACGATACACTAAGAAAGACATGACCACTGTCCTTTTAGAATTTACACTATCGATTATAATCTGAGATTGTTGGAAGAAAAGGCAAGAATGAAACAAGGCAATTTATTTCAATTCTATTATTCTACATTAGAATGCAAGGTATTCTGAAATATTCATAATTACTAGTGCTCCTTTGACCTCTTACCTTGCAAAAGTTGCTGTACTGGGTAATGTTTGACTAGAATTACAGCTGAGAAATGAGTATTGATTGCACATTTTGCACTTTACAAAACCTGAGACATAAACAATCAAAGAACAACTTACAAGTCATTCTTCATCGGGGAACAGTTTATTATCTATATTCATTATCTGGGCTAGAATGGCTTCCATTGTAAAGGCAATGGATTAAAGTAACTGGGACTCTTGCGGTTAGTCTGTTCCAAGACAGAAAGCGAGGCCATGCCCTATTAGAATGCATCCACTGTCCCTGCTTTGACAAGTCTTTCAGTCAGCAACCTGCCAACTCCATATCTGGACAAACTGCCAAATAGCATCACAGTAATAGGAGCATCTTCATGAATTTTCCTGTTTTCAGCATTAAAATGGAAAAAAATGCTAAGCAAAACCCCTTTAGCATTCATTGTTTTTAGGGTTACTGGCTGCTTTTTATGTTTCTGTTTCCATTTTTTCAGTTTGCTTTTTTATCTGTTTTCCATGATAAAAAGCACCTCATTCATTTCCCCGTGGAAGGGCAATGCAGCTCCAAGGGAACATCTGTGAGGCCAATTAGCTGGGCTGGAAATGTGATATAATTGTTGTTTAAATATATTTAAATTACATGTTAATCACGATGTCATAATTTATAAGCTTTGAAAATAACTTTTTGTACTTCAGAGCCAAGCCAGATTTTACTTGTTTTTGCTGTTTTTAGTTTGAAACAAGCTCTTCTCATTTCTCTCTCCCTCAATTCCCCACACTTGAAGAGCTGAACTTTTAATATTGGAAAGAATGACAGCTGCAAGTAAATTGGTTGAGTAAAAATTAAGATCCTCACAGCAGTCAAAATGAGCTGGAGTGACCTTAAAGTTCTAAGCAGAACAAGGCAATGCTCTCAGTTAAAAGCTTTTGTTTTTCCATTGTGCTACTTTCTGCTGTCCATCAAAGTCCAGCTTTGCAGATCTTTAGGAAGCAGCACTGGGTGCATCTGTTCAATTAGCTGGTGAGGCAATTTACTGTCAGCAGGGCAGAGATAGAAAGAGGTGGGTTATGAACTGGCAGGTGACACTGAGTTTGTTCCTGGTGGGGGGCGTTTGTAAGGGTGATGGATGGAATGAGTTTAATTCTGTGGCCATATCACTGGGACATTGTATGATTAACTTGGATTTAAATGCCGGAGATTACAGAGAAGGCAAGTATCAGCAAACAAATCAAATACAGTATTAAATGCACTTTTAAATACATCATGTTCTAAAATTTACTTTTTTGTTGAATGATAAATATTAGAACCTTTGTCACATTTTATGCACAGTATTTCTTATATTTGTATTGTTTATAGTGTTCTTGAGAAATTTTAATTATTAAATAGATGGACTGTATCTCGTGATATTTAAAAAAGTTATTATACAAATCTACTTTCAGAGGAAACAAAAATACAGGCCTAATGCCTAGCTTCTATCTAAATTAAACATGTGATCAATGAGAGTCATTTTCTAATCTTTAAATAACTATTACTTTCAACAGTAATTATAAGATTACAATTTCTAGGTTCAAGAAATACTCCAAATTCTTTTGACTAAAATAAAATGTCTCTGTAAGACGTTGCTAATCCATCAGCACTAATTTATTATCTAGACACTTCCACATAGTGGAAGTATTAAACTATTAAAGGTTCTCAACCCTTTATCCTCCCTGACATATCTGCTTAACACTCTGATAGGCATTTCCACACTTTCAGAGGTCACAAGGCAGCATACAGAAAATGTTTATTGCATTAGGTTATTATAATTATTGTATTATAAATTATAATTCCTGATGCATGGTTGTAACTCTGCATCTTTCTCACAACTGAGTTCAACATACCAGTGTTTTGAGACATTTAGATTTAGAACCTTCATTTTTCACAGGGCAATCAGAAGGAAACAAAGAAAATGTGTCCATATGTGCCAAACCCAAAAATGGCTGGGAGAAGTCTATTGAGATTTCAGCTGCTGGCTGAATTTTATATATATTACACATAATATCTTTTGTCTATGTATACATACATTTATTTACTCATTTTTCTATTTGGTTTGATTCTGTGGGACTCTACTTTTTTGAACAATCTCTCTTACTCTGCACACACACACACACACACACACACACACACACACCCCCAATAATGACTCTATGGTCCAGTTGAAGAAATATTGACTTGGGCTCTTATTCTTTTTTGTTGCTGTTTGTTTTTCAAGACGGAGTCTCGCTCTGTCACCCAGGCTGGAGTGCAGTGGCGCGATCTCGGCTCACTGCAATCTCTGCCTCCCAGGTTCAAGCAATTCTCTGCCTCAGCCTTCCGAGTAGCTGGGATTGCAGGCTCCCGCCACCATGCTTTGCTAATTTTTAGAGATGGGGTTTCACTATCTTGGTCAGGCTGGTCTTGAACTCCTGACCTCGTGATCCACCTGCCTCGGCCTCCCAAAGTGCTGGGATTACAGACGTGAGCCACCGTGCCTGGCCAGCTCTCATTCTTTATTCACTCATTAATCTTGGAACTTTTCATCTTTCGTGTATGTCTCATGTACTCATTTAATTAAAAAATGTAATAAATGGAAGCTATGAGTGGTATCTGTAAATATGAACAAGAGTCAGGACAGAATTTACAAAGCATATGAAAATGGTGTCTTCTCTAATGCTTAATAATCCCACTTTTCTTAAGTCAGTCCTCAAAGTCTACTTTATTTTGAGTCTATTCTGTTTCATAGATGAATACATGATGACTCTTAGGGAAATTAAGAAATAGAAAGAGAAACTAACATATATGTATACACACACACACACATATATATATGTATTATGTACCCACCCTATACCTTGGACTATTTTAGGTTTTATGTATTCTCATAAACTTGCAAGGTAAATAGCATAAAAATTATAACTCTCATTTTATAGACAAAAAAATTGAGGAGCAGAGAAATTAAAGGATCTGCCGTGTGCACACATCCATAGTTGGCTATCTGACCACAAAGCCCGTCACTCTATGACCTTTACATTATACCGCACATAGATTTTGACTTTAGCATTTCTATTCTTACTCATCTTTGCCCTCTCTCTTCCTTTGTATTATGCTTCAACTATTTTCTCAAATTCTTAGTTTCTTTTTCTAGTTTTAGTGAAAAGAACTTAATGACTTAAGTAGGCACATCGAAACTCATTACCTTAGGTATAAAATGCTGATAATGCATTACAGTATTGCTCCACCCCACTTTTCACTTAAATTAGTTACAAGGACATAAACTGGAAAGAAGGAAACTTTGAGTATTAAGAGTTAATAGGGTGTGTGTGTGTGTGTGTGTGTGTGTGTGTGTGTGTATTTTTCCATTCTTTCTTACAAGTCCTTTTTATCTAAAATCATATTGTGTATATATACATTTACCTACCTCACCAAGAGCAAAGCCAGCCCTGAAGCAGGAAGAGACAATTTTAAATAACTGGAGAGCACAAAGATTTTTCATGACAGCACTCCTGATTATGGATTTATTGTTCCTAGTACAAGGCTTAGTCAATAAATTCTTCTTCCTGCTTCACTGAGGGTAAGTAAGCTATTGTATCCCCAGGCAGCAATTCCTGTACCCTTTCCAAATATCAGTAGAACAAGAGGATATTTCCTTTTAAAATATTCATGGCTAGATGAGTCAAAAAAATGAAGCTGAACATTCCCCTCACTTTACAGGTTTCTGCTTTAAGTTGCTTCTTTGAGCAATGTTATGTGATGGAATCAAAGAATATTATTAGCACAGTCAAAAAAGAAAGGGCATAAAGAAATATAATTTTCCACTAATGTCAACATTCCTTAGCTTCATTCAAGATAACAACAAGAATTGTGTCACCCTTCTTGAGATTAGTTATCACACAGAATTGATTTCTTTACCCTGGTGCAAGTTCTAAATTTTTGTATTGTTTGGTTTGTTCTAGCAACTTTCTCTTTTTTGGCATGTTTATATTCATTTTCATTAGCATGTTGTGATAATTGAACCTTTTCCTAATTATCACTTAGCTACTAGCTAATGCATGTAGCTAGAAATCTAAAGAGGAGAACTTCTAGGAGTTTCTCAAAGACTTCTCAGTAATTC